>NC_072389.2:81887621-83120121 GCF_028885625.2 Pongo pygmaeus
CTACTGAGGGGACTGGCAAGGTGGTGGGAATGTGGGGGATGGGCCAAATGACATGCATGGTCATTTCCATTCTGCCTGATGGATTCTGGGGAGAGGACAGGGCCACTGCCACCAGCTGCGCAAGCCAGAGACGCTAAGCCTGTGGCTCTCTGTGCCCAGGGCCAGGCGAGTTCTTCACGGGGCTGTCTTCCAGCCCATGTCCTGCCAGTGAAAGTGGAGGAATGCCCATGGCCGCATATTGATGTGGGCACTGAGCCCTTCTGGCTTGCCGTGCAGTGAGGATGGGCAGCCCTGGGCTCCCTATTCCTCCCCCATTGCTGGGTGCCCAGGCAGTCTCCAAGGGGGTCTCAGGGTTGAGGTCTCACCTGGCGTACGGGCCCACTATGTGTCTGCCCGTCCCATCAACCTCCTCTCTCATGTGTCTGGTGCATAAACACCCTGATTGTGCCCAGTGGAGTCACCTGTCATTTTGACAAGCCCTGTGCCATGCCACCCCTTGGGTTTTGGTTGCGCTGTGCCCCTTGCCTGAATCCCCGCCCCTTGCAAGCTCTGTCTGTCTAATTCAAGTCCTGGCCTCTCTACAGAGCGTGTTCCCCCCGCCAGTAGCCTCTGCACCTCCTCCCCCAGCCCTGCAGCAGCCCTCACTTGTCCATATTCACAGGGTACTGGGCACTCACTGCCATGGTCAGTGCTCCTTTACGCCTGGGGCAGCTCTTCCCACTGAAATGGATGCCCCCTGAGGGCAAGCCTTGTCCAACTCACATCCGGTCCCAGCCAGCACTCCGCGCGTTGCAGGTCTTGGTAAATGTGTATTCAGTGTACGTTGTGGGTCTTGGTAAATGTGTATTCTGTTGCGGGTCTTGGTAAATGCATATTCACTGTACCTCTTGGCTCCTTGACCAACCCCAACCTCTCAGTTTTGGGGTGGGGGGCACGTCTGTGGAATGTCACTACAAAGTGATCCTGGGAAATGTCCCCACAGGAACACGCACACAGTGTCTTCAGAATCATCCCCTCGGAATGTCTGTCAGGAAACCAATTTTTTTATCTGCTTTGGGAACACTATGACCTTTTGTTTCACACAGAATGCCTGTATGTGACAAGAGGGGTCATCAGGGGACATGGCCCTCAGGGGCACGTTGTCCAAGGTGTCCTGAGAGCAGGGCAGGCTATGGAATCCTAGACTAGGAAGAGAAGCGTTCCCTTTCTGAGGAGCTGGCATCAGCTTCATTCATTCTCTTGCCATATCACGTGGTCAGCCAGCACCGTCCAGAGCTGCTCTGTGCTGGGCTTGTGCCGGGCATGCAGATGCCGCCTAGGACAGGGCGTGACCCTCATCCTCACGGGGCTCTGGGTGACTCAGGGGGTTTGGCAGCCCATAAGTAGGGAGTGGAAATCTGGTGCAATGCCTGCATCACACGGGCACGTCTCGGGCTCTGCAGGCCAGGGTGGGGAAGGCTTTCCAGAGGAGCTGATGTGGAGCAGAGCCCTGGGGAGAAGGCTGCCAGGCAGAGGGAACAGTGTGGGGTGTGGGAGTGGGTGCAGTGCCCCGGGGGTTTGGGTCCATTTAGAGTTGAGCAGAGGGAGGCAGCAGGATTGGGGGCAGGCTTGGGAAGGGGCTCTGTGGCTGACCAGAGAGTTTGGGCTTTATCCTGCTGAGACAGAGGAAGCCTGGAGGATTAAAAGCAGGACTGGGGGATCTCTCAGATGTGAGTTGTTGATGGAACCTTCTGGCTGCTGTTGGAGGCTGGATGGAGAGGGCAGAGTGCAGACAGGAAGACTGGGGACAGAGGCTGGAGAAGAAGGTGGGAGAAGCTTGGCTTTAGGCAGAGGGGGCTGCAGGGAAGTGGGGAAAGGAAAGCGCAGGGTGTCATCTAGAAAGCGGCTGGAAGCCGATCAGGCAGTTCTCATTCTGCTGTTGAATAGGAAAACAAATGCTCTACTTCACTGCAGTTGGCAACGTGAAAGACACGGACACAGGGCTGCATCCGCCCCTCATAAATTCGCAGCCTCCCAGCCCAGCAGGGAACGCGCTGACCCTGCCACACGCCTCACCTCAGCCACACATGCGCCACGTGGCCAGGAGAAAATCCTAACGGCAGCCCCACCTCCCAGGGCTCCATGACCTCTGTCTGGAGCCCCCTGGGGACCCCAGGTTCCTGCCGTCCTGGTTCAAGTCACCTCCGCATGTGGCCTCCTTCCCAGGGGTCTCAGCCAGAGGGAGACTCCCTTGCATTCTGCACAGGAAAGAGCCAATAAATAAAGACAGATTCCCTCTAGGTAGTGACATCTGGAAAAGAGATGAACAGAAACGAACCATTTTAATTTAAAAAACACCTGAAGCCTGTCATCTTAGTTAAGACAGCAGAAAGGGCCAGACAGGCTGGACTCCCAGTGGGGCCGCCAGGGAGGGTGGGGGGCTGCCTGGCCAGAGGGACCAGGAGGGCTGCTCTCCTGGAGTCTGTGGTGCCCGCTCCACAGAGCAAAGCAGACAGACGCCTCACTTGCAGCTGTATTTTCAGACCTGGTTTGAGACCTGACTGGGTAACAGATACCCTGGAGGAAATGAGACGGTGGGCCCTGGAATGTCAGAGATGGCTAGACCCTTGGAGACAGCAGCCCATGGAATGGTTGAGAATAGACTTGGTTCTAAATAGACTTTGAGCTGGCTTCGAACCCAGGTGTGTCTCTTTAGAACACTTACTGGCCTTGTGGCTTTGGGTATTAATGGGACATCTATGGGCCTTGGTTTTCCTAATCTGAAAAATGGGTGTAGTAATAGAATCCTCAAAGGATGGCGATGAGATCGTAGCCTAAGGCCTGACACATGATGGGTAGCAACTAATGGAAGTGGACCCCGCAGTTCACCAGCCCCACCACACCTGCCCCACACACCCATTTTACAAATAAGAAAACTGAGCAGTGGCAGCTGTCCTTGGGGGCACACAGCTAGTCCAGGGGGGCATAGAACCAGGCGTCCTAACTGTGAACACTGTTCTTTTCCAGCTCATCATGTTGAGCCTCCTTTTTCCTACTCATGGCACTTCTTAGCACTCGGCGAAAACATTGATCAGATTATGCACGGGGTATTTTATACCGCAGGCACAGACCTGGCTCCCCTCAGCTGTCTCAATGGCACCCCCCAACCCCGTTCCAGGACAGTCTAGTATTCTTTGTGACAAACTCTTGCTGTCTCCTTGCTGGAATTCTCAGAGTATAATGAAGACATTTCCAAACTGAATTCACATACGCTGCCTGAAAAATTGACATTTACCAATAAATACAACACCTGGCCTGGCACGATGGATCACACCTGTAATCCCAGTGCTTTGGAAGGCTGAGGCAGGAGCAGGAGGACTGCTTGAGGCCAGAAGTTTGAGGCTGCAATGAGCTGTAATGACACCACTGCACTCCAGCCTGGGCCACAGAGCAAGACTCTGTCTCTAAAAAAAAAAAAAAACAACAACAACAAGAAAAAAACCACTTTCTACTCCCTTGCTCTCTTGCTGGGGTGTGTTTGTACAACTATTTGCCACAACTTCACCCAGCTCTTTTTAAAAAAAATAAACTTTATTTTTTAGAACAGTTTTATATTGACCAAAAAACAGTGAAGCAGGTGCAGAGTTCCCTGTATCCCCTGTGCCCGGCTGCCTGTTATTAACGTCATACACTAGTATCATTTGTTACAATGAACAAACCCACATTGATACGGTACTCAGATTTTCTTAGTATTTAATCTGTTATGTCCTCTATTTGCTCCACATCACATTCAGTCGGCTTAGGCTCCTCCTGGCTGTGGCAATTTCTCAGACTTTGTTTCTGATGACCTGAAGGGTTTTGGGGAGCACTGGCCGGGTGTTTTTGTTTTACAGGTTGCCCCTCCGTTGGGATTCGTCTGATGTTTTTCCCAGGGTAAGCGTGGGATTGTGGGTTTTGGGAGGAAGACTGCAGAAGGAAAGTGCCATTCTCATTGTCTCACATCAAGAGGACACACTGGCCACGTGACTTCTCACTGTGATGCAACCTGGATCACCTGGCTGGGGCAGCATGGGTCAGGTGTCTCCACTGCACAGTTACTCTCTGTTTCTTCATCTTAACTTTTTTTTTTTTTTTTTTTTGAAACAGAGTCTCACTCTTTCGCCCAGGCTGGAGTACAGTGGCACCATCTTGGCTCACTGCAACCTCCGCCTCCCGGGTTCAAGAGATTCTCCTGCCTCAGCCTCCCGGGTAGCTGGGATTACAGGCGCCCACCACCATGCCCGGCTAATTTTTGCATTTTTAGTAGAGATGGGGTTTCACCATGTTGACCAGGCTGGTCTCAAACTCCTGACCTCAGGTAATCCACCCGCCTCACCCTCCCAAAGTGCTGTGATTACAGGCATGAGCCACCGCGCCCAGCCCATCTTAACTTTTTAAGAAAGATTATGTTGCTTCTTACCGTGACCTGTGGAGACTCTCAGGTGAGCCTGTTGGCCGGTTTCTTGCATGAATATCTGATTCATTTCCTCTTCTGTGCTACATAGCAGTTCATTTCTTGTCACAGGCCCACACCTGTGGGGCATCTGAGGCTCAGAGAAAGGGAGAGGTGGGCCCAACGTGGCACAGCAGTTATGAGGCCAGGACGAAAACAGGTCTCTTGTCGCTCATTCCAGTGCCTTCCCTCCTGGATCACACGGGCCCTCTGGCTTTGACAGGGAAGCAGGCTTCACTGCTTCCCTCATTCGTATGATCTCTTCTCGTTGTGGACACACCTCATCCTTAACAGATTCCTACCTGGGGAGGGGCGCCTAGAAGATCCCGGGAGGGGAGGAGGTCTCTCTGCTGGTCAGTCATACCATTCCGAAGCCCTGGCCATGCCTTCTGCAGTCCCTTCCAGACTCCCCACTGCTGTGATAGAAGCACATGGCCTCTGACCCCTGAATTCAGCAATTCCTTAGGTGGAAGTTCTTTTCCATTCTTTTTGTTTGTTTGTTTGTTTGTTCATTTTTGGTGAGGGGTGGATCCTGGCCAGAATTTCATTACGAGTTAGGCTCGCTGGTACACAGATGGATTCCAAAGTCACGATGCTAGAGGCTGCCCTTCAGAGAGACGGTGTGGACGCCTTGTCTCTCCCTCTGTCTTGGCTGCTTCAGAAACCAAAGCCATTTTAGATGCAGCAGTTAAATCAATGCAATGATATACTCTTCTGACTCATCTCACGAAACCACCTCTGAGGTTTTATGTACCTCCATGCGTGGGATCTCGCTCTAGTTCCGAAACACAGCAGGTTTTTATTGGCCAGGACTGAAAATGGTGACATTGCTCTGCCCCGGTTTTATTGGCAGGAGTCAGTTGCACAGTACCAACTAGGGGCACCAGATGCGGTCAGAAGTGGTCTTTGTGCCCAAGAAGAAAACAGTCGCCTGCACAGTCACCCATCCCATAAGACAAGGCCAACGGGCTCACAACATTCTCTACCCTTTCCCCGGTTCCACTACAGCAGGCGGCACAGCCACACTTATCAAAGTCCTTCCTGGAGGAATGCCATGTCTCCCTGGCCTGTTTCCTGAAGAAACAAGATGATAATCTTGACCCTGCAAGCTGTAGGCATTTCTGATGGAGGAAGATGTGGGGAGAGGAAGCTGTCATGCCCCTCCCTCCATCCCCTTCTCTGTCTTTCACGTGGAGGAGCCAGAGCAAACGTGGGAGGTGGTGGGTGGTCTGATTGGGAGCCAGGGCCCATCTCCCCATCCTGACCTCTCGCTGGACCCCATTGCCCCCTGGTTTTCTGGACCCCTGAGAGAATGCCAATGGCTCTGCGTAGGTCACTCGCCTTTGAGGCCGGGCTAGCAGCTCGGAAAAGGGGCCAAAGGGCAGGAATAGCAGGAATAAAGCCGTGGTTCCATGCTGGCTCCGGGGACGGGGCTTGAGGCTGGCTCATTCCAGAGAGCTCATTCTTTTCCTACAGAGGCCACGAGTCCCCAGCTCAGCACAATAGCCTTTGTTACCTGGATTGTTCAGGATCTCCACTGTGGGAAGTGAAATTTTTTTTAAGATGGGAAGTGATTTGTAAAACAGCCGATAGCTTTAATGACAAGCCTATTTAGCTGATAAAATCAGCCATCAGAGGAATAACTTATGTTATCCTTTTGCCATAATTTAAATTTATGGCCAACTACCAGTCATCTTCACAGTGGATGGAAAGGGGCCAAGGTCGATCTCAGCTTTACTCTGCTCCTAAATCATTAGTTTGCAACTGTCTCCTGATTTTTATTGTTACCAACAATGGCGAAACTAATGGAAATAAACATTGGATGCTATCCCAACAGCAGATGGGTTTGAAGGCAGGGCAGTCTTGCAAACAGCACTAATAGGATGGAGCAGAATTACTGCTATTGCATTAGATACCATCGAGCTTCTGGCCAAAGTGTGCATTGATCAGGACAAGGACCGTGTCAATTGGACTCCGCAACCGGACCATTAAAGGCGGAGAAGCGCTGGGTGTGCCCGTCCTGCTGCCCCGGTGGGTCTGACCCCTCCTGGGCTTGCATTAAAAGCCCGGCCCCAATGGAAGGGGCCTGACTCACTCCAGTAATGCATACTGTGGGCTTCCCTATGGATCCCAGATGATCTGGGCAGGTTATCTGATTAGAAATACTTAGCTAATGATGTACACTAAATGGGGCTGTGACTGCACTTTAATTCTTCCCAAGCCTAGGGATGGTCTTTTTTTTTTCCCACCGGGCCCATTTGCCAGTGGAAGATTTGCTTCATCAAAGCCACCATGCACCTTCTTTTCCTAAGGCACAGACCCGTGTGAGCCCTGGGGAGCCCCGTCCTGTTGTGTTTCTTCCTGTTGTCGGCAGTTTGACTGCACGGTGCTTCCGTGTGGGTTTCTGTGGGGTTTTTTGGTATTTATTCTGCTTAGGAGTTTCTTAAATTTGTTGATCTTTTTTTATTAGATTTGGGAAGTTATTGGCCATGGTTTCTTTAATCATTGCACCTGTCTCATTCTTCTCCTCTTGGAGCTCCAGTTGTACCTGAGGCCATTTGGTTATGTCTCACGTTTCTCTTAGATCCTACTCTGCTCCACTATTCATTCTCTCTCTCTCTCCCTCTCTCCTTTTTTAATGGCTGTAAGTTTTGATATTTTTCTATAGACCTGTCTTCAACAACCCTACTATGTCCAATCTCCTGTTAAACCCGTCCAACCAACTACTCAACTTCAGATACTGTATATCAAGGTTCTAAAAGTTTGATTTGATTCTTTTTATAGAGTCTAACCCTCTGCTGAAACACTACGCTCATTTTGTCTGTCTTTCTCCCCTATTTTTGTTAACATATTAATTGTAGTTATTTTGAAGTCCTTGTCTGTTCACTCAAATATTTACCCAGGTCAGCTTCTATTAACTGTGTTATGGCTTGATAACCAATCATGTTTTTCTGCTTATTTGCATGATGAATGGTTCTCATGGTGTGCTACACATCATTGATGAGGCATTTTAGAGGTTGTGGATTCTGTTATCCTTCTCTGAAGAGACGGTTCTCTGGGAATGGGACATTTTGGCAGGGAGTAGGGGATGGCCCTCAAGACAGCACCAAGCCTTAACTGCACTTACACTTCATTCCCTCCAGGTGGGGTCCTGGAGCTGGTACAGAGCTTGTCATTGACTTGGAATTCAGTGAGTCCATTTGCCTTATTGGACACACAGTGAAACCGAGGCCCGGGGAAGAAAAGAGGCTCACCTAAAGTCAGGGCGAGGGAGGGGTGATGGGCCAAGAGCTCAGCCTCCAGCCCCTGCTTTTCCCTCTGGTGACTTTCTGTTCTCCTGGCCCCTGCTACCCTCAAGCTGCCCTGGATTCTGCTGGGCTGAGTCACTTCCATCTTGCCTATAAGGCTGCAAGTTCCCTGGCTCAAGGTCTTGGGGGCTGGAAGCCAGGGGCGTGGGCTGTGGCCCCTGCTTTGCTTCTGACGCACCATGTGGTCCTGGCCTTTCCCCCACCCTCCCTCCCAGCACAGGAGGCTCCTTCCCACCTCTGGGCCTCAGTTCCCGATCTGACTCATGAGGCCCCAATGTCCTAGGGCCCCTGGGAAACACTGCAGAGGCACATGTGGCCATGATAAGCACAGGAGGAGCCAGGAGCCCAGCTCTGAGGGTCCCGCTAGCACCTCCTGAAGCCCCCTGGGCTGTCCCAGCCTGTGACCGGGCCAAGAGCCATTTGACCCATGTGCCCTTCCCCTCTGAGGAGTCAGTCATTCCTTCTCAGGGCACGATGGACAGCATCCAGCCACCCCACACCCTCTGGGTGTGAAGCTTGCCAAAATCTGTCCCCTAAGCAGGTTGTTCTCTCCCTCACCCCCATTCCAGTCCATGCCATGTGCTGATATCGCACCTCCGAGGTAATTCTCTTATCCCTCATCTTATCTCCGTCTCCACCTTCATCCATACCTGCTCGTCTCTGGCATGGACTGCTGCAGTAGCCTCCCACCTGGCCTTCCTATATCCACTCTGGCCCCATCCAATCTGTTCTCCGTTCTGCAGTCAGAATGGTCCTTTCAAAATGCCCATCTGGATCACTGTGTACCGCCACTCCCACCACTCCACCCTTCTGTTTGGAGGATTCCAGTGGTTTCTGGTTGTTCTTTAAAACATCTTACTGTGGCTCCGGGCTCTGCCTGGTGGGGCCCCGGCTGAGCTCCCCAGCCCCTTACCTTCTGGCCCTCTGGCCCTTGTACACACCATGCCTCCTGTGCCATAAGTACCACCCCAGGGCTGTGCTTGGCTCTCGGAGGCGACTTGTTCCCTGCAATGCAGCTGACAGCCCCCCTTGTTGGGGCTAGCCAGGTTTTACCTGCAAGCTGAGGAAGGCATTTTCATTCCAAAACCTGTAACAGAATGTTAACATCGCCCCACCATGGTTTACTTGACTTCCTACTGAATGAATGAATGTGAGAACTGCCACACACTTGGAGTTCATCTCTTTAGCTGAAACTTGCTTCTGTGTATGTGCCTCCGTCTGCACATGTGGGCCTGGGGCTGGGCAAGCCCTGGCCTCTGGCTGTCTGGCCTGAATTCCAGCGGGACACTCTTGGGCAGCTCCATATCAATTACAAGCCATCAATAATGCATCCCATCAGAGCGGCCAGGAAGCCATTAGCTGGCTTGCAGGCCTCGATGAGTGGCCTTGGAGAAAGTGGGCTGGGTGTGCCCATGGGAGGTTCAGATCAGCAGGGCAGGAGGGGCTCCCCCGGCAGAGCTTGGGAGAGTTGCCTCATGGGCCCTCAGTCGCCTCTGAGACCTTGCAGCCAGAGGGTTGGCTTGCACCCTGTCATCCTGCACATAAAGGCTGCCCTATAATGAGCTAGCCTCGCTTTCTCACTCTGTGAGCCCTCCAGCCACCTTTGAGTGTTTTAAGTGCTGAGTTGTCGAGGTTCATGTCTGAGCCCAGTGTGAGCCCAAAGTTAGGGCTGAGTCTGTGACCAGCATCGGGCTCAGTGTGTGACCAGGGTCAGGGCTCAGTGCATAGCCAGCACGAGGCCTCAGTCTTTGTCTTAACTTTGGGACAGGGGTGCAGCTCAGTTGGTGGTTGGATTTAGGGCCCAGTCTGAAGCCAGGGAGTTGAACAGGCTAACTGGTTTCCTGCATTGATTTGTTCGTGTATTCAGCAATGTTTATTGAATGCTTCTTGCACACCAGGCAACACAACAGATAAGACCCCTGTTGGTTCACCGATGATATTCTCCTGGGGGTGGAGGGTAGCAGGGGTGCGCTGGAGCTCTCACTTGCTCACGAGAACCCATTGTGCACATTTCCCCCAGGGCGTCTTGTTGGTAGCTTGAAATCAGCCATACGAGGAGTATGCCTTCCCCCACCACCCCACCCCACTGGAACACCACTGGGGGCTGAACAAGAGGTAACTGATAATCCTTTAAAAATGGTGGTTTGTTTTCATGCTGCTAATAAAGACATACCCAAGACTGGGTAATTTATAAAGGAAAGAGGTTTAACTGACTCACAGCAGAAGCATGGCTGGGGAGGCCTCAGAAAACTCACAATCATGGCAGAAGGGGAAGCAAACACATCCTTCTTCACATGGCAGCAGCAAGGAGAAGTGTCAAGCAAAAGGGGGAAAAGCCCCTTATAAAACCATCAGATCGAGACAGGCAGATCACGAGGTCAGGAGTTCGAGACCAGCCTGGCCAACATGGTGAAACCCAGTCTCTACTAAAAATACAAAAAATAGCTGGGCGTGGTGGCACATGCCTGTAGTCCCAGCTACTTGGGAGGCTGAGGCAGGAGAGTCACTTGAACCCATGAGACAGAGGTTTCAGTGAGCCAAGATCGTGCCACTGTACTCCAGCCCGGGTGACAGAGCAAGACTCTGTCTCAAAAACAAACAAACAAAAACAAAACCATCAGATCTTGTAAGAATTCACTCACTATCATGAGAAAGCATGGGAGTAACCACCCCCAAGATTCAATTACCTCCCACTGGGTCCCTCCCACGACAAATGGGGATTATGGGAACTACAATTCGAGATGAGATTTGGGTGGGGACACAGCCAAACCATATCAGGCACGATCACAAATATTTATCTGATTTCCCTTCCCAAACCCCAATGGAATGATAGTAAAGAACAAAATCATAAATGCATAAGAATTAAGAAACTATCCTTTGGACAAGTACAGTGGCTCACATCTGTAATCCCAGCCCTTTGGGAGGCTGAGGAATGTGGAGGATTGCTTGAGTCCAGAAGTTTGAAACCAGTCTGGGCAACATGGCAAGACCCTGTCTCTACAAAATATAAAAACAAAAAAATTAGCTGGGCACGTGCTTATAGTCCCAGTTACTCAGGAGGCTGAGGTGGGAGGACCACTTGAGCCCATGAGTACAAGGCTGCAGTGAGCTATGATCACGCCACTGCACTTTAGTGTGGCAGACAGAGTAAAACCTTGTCTCAAAAAAGAAAGAAAGAAAAAGACAGAGAAAGAGAAAGGAGGGAGGGAAGGAAGGGAGGGAGAGAGGGAGGGTAGGTCTCTGTCCATCATGACAAACTTGTCTCGAAAAAGAGAGGGAGCAGAGAAAGAAGGAAGGGAGGGAGGGAGGGAAGGAAAGGAAGGAAAGAAGGAAGCAGGGAGGGAGGGAAGGAAGGAAGATCTCTGTCCATCACAACAAACCTTGTCTCAAAAAAAGAAAAAGAGAGGGAGACAGAGAAAGAGAAGGAAGGGAGGGAGGAAGGAAGGAAGGAAAGAAGGAGGGAAGGAAGGAAGGTCTCTAAGTCTTGTCTATCAGGACAAAGAGGAAAGAGGTTTTAGTGAATCGGGGGGAAATGGAGACTAGACAAGATAGTGGTAACTGATTGAGCAGAGTGGGAAATGTGTCAATGAAGTGCTCACAGAGGAGGACAGTGAGGGAAATGCGGTACTTTTCCCCTCAGAACCCCTGAGAGTCTGGGAGGAAGGGGGTATAGTGTGAAGCCGACACTGGGTGGGGGTGGCTAAAGGTCTGTATGCATAATATTTGAGATCCCAAGACACCCTCCCAAATCCTGCATGGCCAGGAGACTGAGCTCCCCCACCCTGCAAGAGTCAAGGGGTTTGTCCTCATGAGAAAATGAACCAGGGAGCTCTGCATGTGGGCACTGGGTTAGGCAGGGACCTGGGGAAAGGTGGAGGGCTGAAAATGAGGATTAAATGAAAATCTTTCCCCCTAAAAGTGGGACCCTCTGCCCTATTCCCCTGCCCTACTCCCAGCACAGAGGCAACCAAAATTATAGCCTCAGGCAGGAAGCTGAAAACCTGCAGTCCCAGAAACCAAACCTATAGACACTGACATTGGGAGGCTGTCCAGTGCCAGGTTGCTGCCTGGCCACCCTGTTGTTGGTGAATGCTTTTAGTTGTATGTTTGACTTTCATAAAACTAAAATCAACAAAATATTAAAATAAATACACAATATCAGAAGGTGATAAGTGCAATGCAGAGAATTCAGATAGGCTGATGCAACTGAGTGCCTGGGGGGCTGCCCTAGGTGGCGGGTCAGGGAAGGCCCCTCTGAGGGGGGCCACCATGTGATTTGGGACAGAGGAAGCAGCTGAGAACGCGGCCCTGAGACCAGCGCATGCTTGGTATCTTTACAGAACCAGAAGAAGGATTGTGTCTTGGGGTCAGATCACGGGAGAGAGGATGAGACGAAGTTGGCCAGGTGGGCAGGGCCAGATGGTGCACGTGCTTTGTAAGCCAAGGCTGAGGAGCTCGGGCTATCTCCCAGGTGGGGTGGCGAACCATCGAGGTTTATGGACAGGAGTGTCATGATCTGACCTGGGTATAGGAGAGTCCCCCTGAGTCCTGTTGGAGTGATGGCAGAGGGATGCAGAAGCCATAGCTGTAGGGGCCAGAGCTGGCAGTGGAGGTGGAGGGAGGCGGGATAGCTGCTGGACTTGGGGGATGGATGGGATGTTGGGGTGAGGGAAAGCGAGGAAGCAAGGAAGGTGATTGCATTTTTGGCTCCAGCTAAAATGAGATGAAAACACTTGAGGAACAGCTTTGGAGAGACAGTGAGAAGTCCTGCTTTGACCAGATTGATTTTGAAACTCCTGTAAAAGTGATACTGTCATGGAGGCATTGGCGGTGAGAGTCTGACACCCCAGTTTGAGGGGTCAGGGCTGGCGAGGTACATTTGGGCGGCATTGGTAAGTAGGTAACCTCCTAGGCAGGGCGCCCGGGCGTGGTATTCTCTGTCCGCCCTCCCGACTCGCTCCGTTTAGAAGCGGTGCGAGGCGTGCGAGGAACACTAGGTGGCGGTGAAGGCCCTCCTTCCCGCGAGCCCGCGGCCGGGACCTGCAATGTCAGACCCAAACTTGTCGTTGGCCCAGATGTCCCATGAAGGCCCTGGCGTGTGAACAGCCATCTCAGCCACAAACCCAAGAGGTATCTGGAAGCCTTTCCAAGAAGCTTTCCCCAACAGAAAGTAAAACAAAATTAAAATGTGAGTAGCTTTTACAAGGCCAGGTTGCTGCCTGGCCACCCTATAGTTCATGAATGCTTTCAGTTGTGTGTGTGTTTTACCTTCGTAAAAGTAAAATCAACAAAACATTAAATACACAATAATATCAGAAGGTGATAAGTGCAATGCAGGACATTCAAATAGGCTGCCACTCCACCTGGGAGAAAGCCCTTAAGAGGAAGCAACCCAAGTCCTCAAGGAGGTGAAAACCCCATTTTACAGAAAAGGAAACTTAGGCCGGAGAGGTGACGGGACTTGCTCAAGGCCACAGGGCCACGAAGCCACACGGCTTGGACTGAATCGGTCTGGTCCTGGGTGCCTCCTCGTGGAGAAAACGAGCCAGTGTTCAGACCAGCGGGCAGTGACGCCAGGATGGGGTCCCCAGGCTGGGACGCGGGCCCTGGGTGTCCTGAGGTTTCCTGTTCTGAACGAGGCTTTCATGTTGTCGAGCACCCCTTGGGGTCACACATCTGGGCGAAGAGCTAGAACTTAATTTGCACCCAGGGCTCCTGACTCCCCGTCCAGTGGCCTTTCCACAAAGGAAACACGTTGTGTTTCCTCTCCCGGGCATCCGTGAGATGGGGGCCAGACTGCAAGGCACCTGAGACACAGGATCGCACAGATTGGAAAAGGCTCCGCAACCCTTAGAAGCTCTTGCGAACCGCGATGCTGGGAGATTCCTAAGGAATCATCCAGCTGCGGGAGGCTCAGCCCAGTCCTCCCCACCCCGCCGCCATGCAGGAGCAAAGCGCCCAGAGGTCAGGCTGGAGGCCCCCGCCGGCCCCTCGCCGCTGATCCAGCCCTGCCCGTCTCCCTCCGCAGTTTGAGATCCGGCAGCTGCGCGCGCACCTGGCGCAGCAGGACCTGGACCTGGCTGCTGAGCGCGAGGCGGCGCTCCAGGCCCCGCACGTGCTCAGCCAGCCGCGCAGCCGCTTCAAAGTGGTGGAGGCCGGCACGTGGGACGAGGAGACGGCGGCCGAGAGCGTCGTGGAGGAGCTGCAGCCCTCGCAAGGTAAGCCCGGGTCTCCACCCGGCCCCAGAGTGTCACGGCTGGGGGTCCCCCTCGCCTCCCTCTCGCGCCCCGGAACTGTGCGCAGAGTGGATGGGGTTCCTCGCAGGTGTGTGCCCCTCCTTCACTCGTGACTGGGGGACACGCTCAGATCAGTAGCCTCGGTACTGCCTGTCAGAGCCCAGCAGAGAGCATGTAGTCCAGCCACCGACCCAAACTAGAAATGACTCGTCCCCATTTCATGCCTGTGGCTACCGGCGTGCGTTGTGTGCGGTGTAGTCCCTGTCCTCGCGGTAGCCGGAGGAGGAGGTGTGACTTTCCTGTTGTATGACTGAAGAAGCCGAGACCCAGGAAAGCCGTCCAAAGGCGCATCGCTAATAAGTGGCAGAGCCAGGCTTCCAGAGAGAGGTCTGGGGCTTCCTATTGGACTACCACCTACTGGGGCCCAAACAAGTCCAGGCCCGGGGCCACAGCAGCCCAGAGCCTGAGCCTTGCAGACGGTGAGAATTCACGAGACGGTGATGTTAGTGGAGATCGGAACACGAGCCATAGCCCAGGGTAGGGTCCTGTATGGAAGGGAGTTATTTCGAGATTCAAATCCCGACTCTTCTATCAGCCAGTTATGTGATGGGACTCTCTTGGGGCCTTAGTTTTCCCAGCTGTCAAATAGGAGCAGTACTGAGGCTTCCTCACAGGGCTGCTGCGAGGCTCAGAGGTTTCGGGAATTGCACGGAGCCACCCAAGTCAGGAAATGGTGGTGCTGGGCTGGGAACTCGGGCTGTGGGACCCAAAACCCCAGCTTCATCCAGGAGCCACTCTGCCTTGGCATGCCGTGTCCCCTCCAGGGCAGTGGGGACACAGCCGGGCAGGCTGAGCAGGTGGGGAGGCAAGAGGCCTGAGCTCCAGCCTCTGCCACTCCTCAGCTCCATGACTTGAGGCTTCAGTGTTCCCTTCTGTAAAATGAACTCGTAACTCCAGCTCTGTCTGCCTCACAGGACTTATGAGGAACCGATGGGTGTGAGAAAGCTCTGAGGGCTGTAAGGCACTGCAACACTGCAAACAGCTTTTGGGAAACGAATGGTTGTTTTTTGTTTTGTTTTTTTTTTTTTTGGGACTCACTCCTGGAGTGCAGTGGTATCATAATGGTTTACTGCCACCTCAGACTCCTGGGCTCAAGTGATCCTCCCGCCTCAGCCTCCTGAGTAGCTGGGATCATAGGTGTACACCATCTCACTCAATTAATGTTTTTATTTTATTTTTGTAGAGGTGGGGTCTTGCTATGTTGCCCAGGCTGGTCTCAAAGTCTTGGCCTCAAGTGATCCTCCTGCCTCAGCCGTTGAAAGTGCTGGGTTTATAGGCATGAGCCACTGTGTCCAGCCAGTCTTTTGAGAGAACTTCAGATCTTAGAAACATAGGATTTGGGGGCTAGAGGGGACTTCTGGGTCCAGCCCTTTAGCTGATGTGAGAATCCCCTCTATAACTCCCTGCCATGAGCCATGCAGCCTCAGCTCGCCCTTCTCTAAGAATAAGTGCTTCATACCTCCCTGGGAGCCCACCCCACCTCCACATGGCTCTGCCTGTAAGAAGATTCTTCCTCCAACTGCACTGAGGCCTGGTCCCCTGCCCCTGCCTCCCCGCCAGCCGTGGGTTTCACGCACAGGCAGTGCCATCCCAGCTGAGACTGTTTAGAGATTGTTTCTCCTCCAGGGACCGTCACCTGCATTCCCACAGCCAATCTTCAGGGGACGTGCTCCAAGTTCTTGCTGTACTGCCTCCTCCCAGAGCTCTCCAGTGTTTTGGTCCCTCTCAGAGTAATATCCGCAACAGAATGCAGTTACTGGGGCGCTGCAAGCCCAGGGCAGAATGTTGAGGGGGCCACTACTGCTTTTTTTTTTCTGGACCCGGGTCCCCACGATGCAGCCAGTAGGCTCCTGAGTTTGTGGGGACCACTTGGCTGAGCTCATAGCTGACCCAGCCTCACGTGCTCCCCACACAGCTCAGCTGAGCCACGTGTCCCAGCAGCCCAGCCTTGGGCAACAGGCTTTTTGTAGCCTCGTGCAGAACTTCACAATCATAAGTGTTCAGCTGTAGCTTGTTTGATTCTTGCCTTTACTCCAGGGCTTGGTAGGTCCTGATTGACAACCCATCGCCAATTCCTGATTAGTTGAAACAGCCCCCTTCTTCATCTTCATCGTTTAGCCTTTGTTATGTCTGGACCTTGCCCAGCTCCCCTCCCGTCTGCAGTCTCCCCTCCCCCACCATACCGTGATTGTTCCAAAATCTTTCATGCCACTCCCCGACTTCCGACTTTCCTGGTTCCCTGTGTCCCTCAGGAAAAAGCCCACGCCCCTTAGGCTGGTGGATTAGTTTGCTAGGACTACCATAACAAAATGCCATAGACTGGCTAGCACAAACTACACAAGTGTATTGTCTCACAGTGCTGGGGGCTGGAACCTGAGATCAAGGTTGGGGACGGTTGCTTCCCTCTGGGGGCTGGGAGTGAGAATCTGTCCCAGGCCTCCCTCTGGCTCCTGGTGGCGGCTGGCAATCCTCGGCGTCCATGGCTTACAGTAACATCACCCTGCTCTGCCTTCATCTGCAAATGGCGTCCTCCCTATGCACATGTCTGGGTCTAGATTTCCCCTTTTTATAAGGGCCCCAGTCATATAAGGACCTCATCTTAACTAATGACATCTGCAACCGCTTTCTTTCCAAGTAAGACCACATTCTGAGGTACTGGGGGTTACATCTTCAACATATGAATGAAGAGGGGGTACCCATTCAACCCTTAAGAGGGGGCAGGCACATAAGACCCCTCATGATCTTGCCCCGGGCTGCTTCCCCAGCCTTATCTCCTTCCACCCCAGCTTGCCTTTCATTCTAGAGGAATGGAACAACCTTTAGTTCTGTAAATGTTCTGTACGGTCTCTGAGTCTCTGCATGCTGTTCATGGGATGGCCCAACCTGCCTACCAGACTTCTCTTCATGCTTAGAACCCATCTTAGAGTAAGCTCCCAGATCTCCACACCCTTCCCTGGCAACCTTACACCGACTCCCAGGTCCGGATCCTGCCCCACTGCCAGAAGCGTTTATGTGTGTCTCCCCTCTAAACTTACTTCAGGGCCTGCCTCAGTCAGGTCTCCATAAAGTTTGTTGCATTGAATGTAATCTTCAAGCCAGTAACTGATCAAAGAACAAAATAAGGCTCTCTGACATCACTTGTTCTGGTGTGGAGCCCTGCGTCTTCTCTGGGAGCTGAGGCCAGTCAGCAGTAGTCCACCCCAGAAAACCCACTCTTGGCTTTCAGCCCCTAGGCTGGTGCTTGTGGAATCCACCTTCTTATTCTTTTTGAAAGTTCTTCTGGAAGGTGGGAACAACTTTTGCCTACTTCGCCTGGCTTCCTAAGGATGAAAGGAGCAGATTTACCATCTCACAGCCCATTTCTGGATCTTCCTCTGTGACAGCCTCCTGGCTCTGCCCACAGCCCATCTTGAGGCTGCACCTCACCTGGGGCTTGGGCCTGCCCTGTGTTGTTCTTTCTGCAGGTCTAAGCACTCCCAGTACAGCCGCTCTCCGCAGCACCTCCTCTGTCTCTCTCATCAGGGTCATTGGCTTTAGAGCTAACAGCACAGCCCTTTTTGTCCCTCAGCCAATGACCTATAAGACCCTGAACGCCAGATGCCACATTTGAGCCCACAGGGGAGCCAAGATCTGGGCTTGGAGGTTCCACAAAGAAACCAAGCCTTTAAAATACTCCTGCACATTCTAGGAGTGCTCTGAAGCTTTCAGTCCTGCCTGGCCCTCCTGCTGCTCCTCTCTCTGCAGCCCCCATAATGGGCAACTTCCAGGAGAAGGAGGAAGGAGGCAGGGGCAAAAGGGAGAAAGTGGGTCAGAGTCGAAGGCCACTTGGGGGAAACTGATCAGCTATGTGTCACCAGCAGGATGTCATGGGGTCTGCAGTGTCCCTGCTCACCCTCCTGGAAACTAAGGTAGGGGATATCTGGATAGGGCGGGCCCAGGCCTCCCATAGAGGTGCCAGACACACACCCTGGGAGCAGGTGCAGATGCTTCTCTGTCCAGCCCTGGGGTCCCCCTGCCCACTCTACCCTGCTTCTTCTGGGGTGTCCCCTGGGTACCTCCTGGCTCTGCGGATGCTGCCTGCCCCAGCCTAGGCACATTGTTTCACAGCCAGCCCCAGAGCATCAACAGCAAAGCCAGTGCTTCCAAGAGAGAGGACAGAACACAGGGCTGGCGAGGGGCACGCGTGATTCACAGCCTCGCATGGTCCCAGGACACAGGGCATCCCCCAGCTGATCTCTCCTTGACCAGGAACTGTGTCCAGGGAGGGATTTTCATGACATTAGAAATTATGGCTGGACAAGCTGAGAGCACTGTAGGCTACTCTGGAGATGAAGTAAGGGCAGTGCTTGTTGCTAACTAACTGTGACCTTCAGGCCAGCGAGGCTCTGAGGCCCACCTCGTGCACAGGACACAGACAATCCAGGGATTAACCTACAGACATGAGCCGTGAGTCACAGAGCCTTGGGAGGGCCGTGTGTTTTGCAGAGTGGGGGAGGGCAGCCCAGGAGGGCGGGGTGCCAGCCCCAGCCGTGAGGAGGAAGCGGCTCCACAGTCTCAACAGTTGCCAGCAGGTCACAGTCAGACAACGCCAAGCAGCTTCTGTTTAGACTTGCTGTAGCACAAATCATTTTTAAAACCTAGGCTGCAGAGTTCCAGGCTTTGGGGCCTGCCAAGTTCACAGTGCCCCTGTGTAGTCATTAATACTTCTCTCCCAAATTTATTAGTCTTGAAGCTCGCCCATAACTTATGAATTACAGCCCCTGGTGGGAGTGCCACGGATTTCACCATATATCACAGGGAACCTTCGCGTCCCCCACGCTGCTGCAGCATCCAGAGACGCTGCCGCAGGGGTGCATGCGGCCAGCCTGCTCTGTGCCTGCCCTCTGCCAGGCAGCCCCAGGGGAGGGAGCTGAGCTGGCACCAGTGCTTGTCCTTGGAGAGGAGTGGGCCTGGCTGATCATGAAGGCAAGGCTCTCCACTGGCCAAATGTGTGGGCCTGACCGGGACACCGGGAACCCCAGGGCTGTAGGACTAGATCTGAAAGAGTCTCAGGCAAAGTAGCATTTGAAGCAACCGGAGGGACATGGGTTTAGGACTGAGGTCTGGGTTTGAATTTCAACTTGGCTTTGAACAAGTTACTTCTGTGATCAGGGCTGGCTTCATGGACGCATGACCTGTGTGGTCACACAGGGCCCTAACTTTGGTTCACTGCTCTTCTGTTACCCTCTTGAAATTCTTAATACTTTTTAAACAAGGGACCTAGAAATTATGTAGCTGGTCCTGTCTCTGTCTTAGTGTTTCCAAAATGAAACAGGTGCAGAAGTTCTTCACTGAGAAGGATTGAGCATTTAGTCATATGCACAGCTCTCATCCCTCGTATACAGTAGGCGCTCAGTAAATATTAGTGCCCTCCCTTGGTGAGGGCTGCCAAGCCATGGAAGAGCAAGTTGGAGTTTAGGAGCAGGAGCCCAAACCAGGAATCAGGGCCTTGCCCTGGGCTTTGGGGCCTGGGTCTGCACAGGGCATGTGGTTGGCACCCCATGCCCCTCTGCCACACCAGAGTCCATGCAGCCTGACCAGTCCCCACCACCTCCAGGAAGTCTGGCCCAGCTGACTCACCACCCTTTCTCTCCACCTCTGCCTCCTCGCTGGGCAGGTCGGGGGCTCCACCCAAGGGGTAAAACCCAGATAATGAGCGTTGGCACCGCTGCACTTGACGGGCTTTAGGAGGATTAGTCAGGTTGAGTTTGCAAAGTGCTCACACCCTGGGAAGAAAGGCGTCGGGCAGCAGAGAGCAGCTGCCACAGAAAGCACTGAGACTTTGGAGCCAGGGGTTCAGGGAGGGAAGGGATGGCCCCGGGCTAAACATTCGGGATCTCAGTGACTCTTTCCAGTTCACCACCAGAGTAGGCATTTGCTATCCCCATTTTATGGATGAAGAAGCTGAAGCTCAGAGTGGCTAAGGAATCTACCTAAGGCCACACAGCACGTGCCCTGCAGAGCCAGGTTGGCCCTGGATCTGTTTTGTTCTGAAGCCTGTGTTTGTGCCCATTCTTTCCTGCCCCTCCACGGACTGCACAGCGCAGTCCCCTGTGGGTTCTTCCTGCGGGTCTCTAGGACTCCTCAGGGCTGAATCAAAGCAAACCCCCGGGGGCAGGGGCTTATTCTTAGATGGAAGGTGGGTAGCCCCGTGTGAGGCCAACAGTGTGGCTCAGTCCCAGCCATAAACATCTGTGTCTGCCTCCCCTGCCACCCCTTCGCTCCCAGACCCCCCAGTCTCTCTGTAGGAGGAACCAGGGTGGGCAGTGAGACTTCCTGCTGAGTGTGTGGTGACTCCGTGGCTCCCTGGAGTAGGGGTGGAGGCTGGGAAGTCAACCATAGTCTTATGTCCAGTCCAGCCTAATGGCACTCGGCATATGCCGAACTCCATGCCAAGCACCAGGGAAACAGTAAAATATGGCTTCTGCCCTCCAAGGCCCTTGGTCCCCCTCTGTGGGTGAAGACAGAACCGCAGCCCAAGTGTTCAGTTCTGGAAGAAGATGATCCACCAGCCTGCGTGACACAGACAACAGGCAGGCCCGGCATCAGCACCGTTAGAGTAAGTCCAGGCCAGCCTGGCTCTCAGACTCGCGCCTTAAAGCTCACTCCAAGGCCCTGTGTGGGTCCAGGTCTGGAGCAGAGGGAGTAGGGACAGGGAGAGCAAGTGCAGACTGAAAAGACCCCTCATGGCCACCTAGGGACCTCGGCTCTGTGTCAGGCACATCCCGGGAGCAAGTAATCTGATTCATTAAACCCACAGGCAGGGCAGGAGTCCAAAGGGTAAACCATGAAGTCCAATCTAAGACTGGTCACAGGGCCAGGGGACCCTCAACTGGTCACAGACTTGGTGGAAGGCAAGTTGTTGGTAAGAGAGAGGCACTAAAAAGTGCCAGGAACCAGTCACCAAGCTGGAGGCCATGGAGGAGCATGGAGAAACCGCGTTCTATTTTGGACATGTTGAGTCAGAGGTAGCTGGAGGCCAGCCAGGAGTTGTCCAGGGACGGTCGGCCAGACCAGTCCGAAGCTCAGGAGGGATGTCTGGGCTGAAGGTCACCTGGCTTAGGTTATTTTTATCAACAGCTTGCATGAGGATGTGAGCCTCCTCAATTATGTAGGCAACACAGAGAAAGGAGAACGATCTAATACCTTGGTAGACTGAGCCAGGACTCAGGATGTCTCCAGCAGGCTGACCCTCTGGGCTGAGCCCAGCAAGCTGATGTTTGCCCAGGGTGATAAGCCCTCCTTGGGGGTTACAATGAGTACAGGGTGGGGAAGGCCTGGTCTGGCTTCAGCTCCTGCAGAGAAGACCTGGGCATCCGTGCTGGCCACAAGCTCCACATGAGTTGGCAGAGGAGGGCAGTTTCTGAACACGCCTGGAGGATGTGAGGGTGCATTAGGGCAGTGTGATCACATCGGATCTCGGGGCACTTGGCACAGTCTATTCGATAATCACGGCCTTGCAGCACAGGGGCAGGGAGATCAGCGTGTGAAGTGCGGACCCCTAGGTCTGGAGCTTTGAGAGTAAACACTAGTCCCTCCCATTCTGGTCACAGCTGGAGCCCATAGTGAAGCCTTCAGGGTGGAAAGGCTGGGAAACCAGGGAGGGGCAGAGAATGCACAGGGGCTTTTCAAGGAAAGGAGACTTCCCAGGAGAGATGTGAGGGGCTTTTTAGGTGGTGGAAGGGTTGTCATGTAGACCGTGAGTAGAAATGGGCTTGTCCTTGGTACCTGTGTGGAAGGCAGGACCAGGACCTGTAAGCCTCACACATAGTAGGCACTTCCTGATTAAATGCTAATGGGCAATTTGACCAGGAGTTGACGTCCCCGGGAGGCCCCAACTGTGCTCCCCGCAGGCAGGGACTCCTGGGCTCAATGCATGGCAGAGGGTAGGCTCACTGTGACTCCACTGAGCACAGATGAATGAGAAGCTGCCCAGGAGCTGATGACCAGAGCTGCTCCACAAAGAGGCAGGCACGCCCTTCCTAGAGGTGTGCAGGCTGTGGTGGAGACAGCCCTCTCAGGCCGGTATCCAGGGGACTCCTGCACTGGGGACTGGCCAAGATGCCTCCAGTCCCTTCGCACTCCGCTGTGACTCGGTCACCTCTTGGAACTTCAGAACCATCTGCCTGATCCCATCACAATCTGAAAGAGCCTCGCCAGTGCCATCAGGGTACAGATGAAGAAACTGAGGCCCAGAGAGGGGATGGGACCTGCTTGAGCCCGCATGGCAGGCCAGTGGCAGCACAAGGACAAGAACTCAGCATCTGGGATTTTCTCATTTACCCTGGCCTCCTCCTGCAAGTGGCTCTTGGGTTAAAGTTTCGCTGGTCTGTGGATACTTTAGCTGAGCTCATTGTCCTACTCACATCACATGGCCCTCTGGAGTCCCTGCAGGTGTGGTCTCAGGATAAAACCAAGACTGACCAGATCCCCCAACCTGGCCCACAGGGCCTGGGGGCCCTGAGCCTCCAGCTTGCAGGGATCAGTTACCCCTGGCTTCCCAGGGCGGCAGCCAGGCTAGACAGCATTGGCAGTACACACAGCGTACGGATGCCCAGCTGCAAGAGTGTAGCTGGCTGATGAGGAGCAGGGCCTGGAGCCAGCCCAGGGCCCTCCCTCAACCCCAGCATTAGTGCAAAACACACCTCTGACTGCAGGCACTTAAAGATCAAAAGAGGCCAGAAAAGCTTTTAAGAGCCAGGCCCTTCTGTGCTGCCTCCAGCCTCCCAGGGTCAGAGCAGACTGGCTTCTGCAGCTCACAGGTGTGCCTGGGAGTGGCCCTCAGAACACAGTGTGTCTGCTGACCCCATTCTTCAGAGAAGCTCCTGGGGGTGCAGACTCGGACTCTAGGGGCAGCCCTGGAGCACTTCTAGACTTCCACGGGAGAGGGAGGACAGCCCTCCCATACTGAGGGCTTTCTGGTGCCTGACCTCACCCTGGGCATTGCAGTCTGTGATCTTCCTGCCACAGCCTCTCCCAATCACACCTGACCAAGTTCAGACCTTCCTGTGGCCCCTCACTGCCTCGCTGTCCTTAGAACAAGGCCCAGCTCTTAGGATGGCTTTTGGGGTCTCCCAGCACCTGGCTTTCCTCCCACTCTCAGGCCATTCTGAAAATCTCAACTCTCCTCCCATTCCCTCCCTGCTCCTCTCAGGAGGTGAACGGAGATTCCTTATTTACTTATTTGGAGACAGGGTCTCACACTGTCACCCAGGCTGGAGTGCAGTGGTGTGATCACAGCTCACTGCAGCCTCAACCAATCCTCCCATCTCAGCCTCCCTAGTAGTTGGGACCACAGGTGTGTACCACCACGCCCAGCTAATTTTTAAATTTGTTTTTGTAGAGATGGGGTCTCCCTATGTTGCCCAGGCTGGTCAATATTTAAGACCCTGTTCCCACCCCCCTTGACATGGACAGCTTTTCACCTCCCCTTCTGTTATTTGCTCAGTAATTATGTACTGAGTACCTACTATGTGCAGGAACAGTGCAGGTGGTGGAGATCCCCAGCGCCCACCTCCCCAGGTCTGTTCCTATACTGCATGGAAGGCTGGAGCCCGCAGGTGGATCGAGCCACGGCGGGCTGTCTGGATGGCACCTCAGCCCTGTGGCTGGCTGTGTATTCCTGCAAATGGGATTTCAAGGCTTCTCTACCGAGGGCAGTGTTTCCAGTGCCCTTGAGAAGTTTAGGCAATGAAGGCTCAGGCCATCCAGACAAGGAAAAGCTCTGAGAAATTATTTCCACACCCCTCATCTCAGAGATGGGGAAACTGGGGACAGAAGGGAAGGGGTGTGTCCAGGTCAGTACTAAGGCAGATGCTTCATCAGAACCTGGGTCCCTCAGCACCCAGTGCAGTCCAGCCCCTGGGGCAGGTGAGACAGGCGGTCCCCATGGAGAACTAGGAGGCAGCTCCCGTCACACACACCAAGGGCTTCTGTGAGACAGCTGCCTTCTCTTGTGGCCATGGGGGTGGGGACAGGAATATAAGGGGTAGAGAATGAACTTGATGCACTCACCCTTCTCTGTCCCCCCCTCTGTAGAAGCCACGGTGAAGGACGACATGAACAGCTACATCAGTCAGTATTACAATGGGCCCAGCAGTGGTAAGTCTGGGTTGGGGCTGTTCTACATGTGCCAGAACCCCAGCAACCCCTAAACCCAAGGGCAGAGACAACTCGGCCTGGCTTCAAAGCATGCCCATCACCTGGTGCCTGTGAACCATAACTGCAGGCAGTGCTCAAGGTTAAAATATCGGAGCTTCAGCTTCCAGCAAACTCCAGCACTGGAGCTGGGGGTCCCCAGGGGCTGAGCCTGCAAGTGCCAGGATAGGGGTGCTCTGTGATCACCCATAAGAACTGCATGTGGAACCCTGAAATTGGAAGGGGGTTGGAATCCAGAACTCCAAGTGACCTCAGTGCCCCCCACCTGCACACGTCAAGGTGGGCACAGTGGAGGCTGAGGAGGCACAGCACGCAGCAGCCCTTGGGTACATTCCTGCTGGATGTTCTTGCACTTGAAAAAAACCTCAGGGAAGCCCAGTGGTTTTTACTTATGGGAAAAATTGAATTTTAAAATAATGCTGAGGCCTTTGGTGTCTCGTTTCTCCATAGCCCCCTTTCCAGTTCTGGGTTCCGCATGCAGTTCTTGAGTTTGAATTTCATAGCCCCCAAAACCTTGTATGCTCCATTGTAAAGCTAGAATATTATGTTGGGCCATGTGAATAATGCATTCGAATTTTTTGTTTTCCACAATTTAGCTTCCCTAAGGCCTCATCCCTCTTCTGTCCTCCCTCAAAGCCTCATCCAATATGCTGGTTTCAAAGACCACCGTCTCCAGCCCAGACCTCTCTCCCAGTCCTCCACAACTTTGGGGAGAAACCTCCCCACCCTGCACCCTCTGTAGATCAGCCCCGTGGTACATCTCACCTAGAGCAAAGAGCTCTGAGCATCCTCTGACCCTGTGATGCATGCTAAGCAGGCTCTGATCATTCCCACCCCGCAGCCCCCACCCCTGCCAGTCCATCTGAAACTGAGTCATTCCTCAGACCATGGAACCCAAGTTCCCTGCCCTGGCACACCAAGCTTCCTGAGTTAGGATGGGCTAGGTTAGGCAGCTGTGGCAAATAACCCTGCGTCTCGATGGTTTAAACAAAAGCCACAAAAGCCCACTGTAGGTTGCCTGGGGGCTCTGCTCCTGGGTCATCACTGTTACTCCAGCACCCAGTTGACAGACAGTCACCATCTATCCTAGAACATTTGCCAGGGTAAAAGCACCAGCTCATAAAGCTTCTGCCCAGAAGTGCCACAGGTCACTTCTCATGGGTGACTGGCCAAAGCGTGTCACATGCCTACACTTGAGTTTAACAAGAGGAGGCATAATCCCCCTCAAAGCAGGGCAGTGATGTTGGAGAAGTGGGAGGGAGTTCTACCAAGGCCTCCCTCCACAAAGGCACGGTCTCCTACAGCCTAGCCACACTCATTGCCCACCGCCCGGCTCAGACCTGCTCTCTTCAGGGCCCCCAGGTGTGGCAGAGGTTGAAGTGTGACCAAGATCCCCTCCTACCTTGCAGACAGCGGTGTCCCAGAGCCAGCTGTGTGTATGGTCACCACGGCCGCAATAGACATCCACCAGCCCAACATCTCCTCGGACCTCTTCTCTCTGGACATGCCCCTCAAGCTCGGCGGTAATGGCACTGGCGCCACCTCGGAGAGTGCCTCCCGCAGCTCGGTCACCCAGGCCCAGAGTGACAGCAGCCAGACGCTGGGCTCCTCCACGGACTGCAGCACCGCCCGCGAGGAGCCATCCTCTGAGCCCGGCCCTTCTCCCCTGCCACTGCCACCCCAGCAGCAGGTGGAGGAGGCCACAGTCCAGGACCTGCTGTCCTCCCTGTCGGAGGACCCCTGCCCTTCCCAGAGGGTCTTGGACCCAGCCCCCCTCGCCCGGCACAGCCCAGCGGGCTCGACCCAAACCAGCCCTGAGCTGGAACACAGGGTAAGTCTGTTCAACCAGAAGAACCAGGAGGGCTTCACTGTCTTTCAGATCAGGCCTGTCATCCACTTCCAGCCCACTGTGCCCATGCTGGAGGACAAGTTCAGATCTTTGGAATCCAAAGAGCAAAAGTTGCACAGGGTCCCTGAGGCCTAGAGCCTGCCATGGGCTGGGTGAGAGGAGGGGAGACAGCCATCTCAAAGCTCTCCTGGGACCCTGGAGGCTGCCAAGGGCCACACGCGGGGCCCAGGAACCCACCTGGCCTCCCTCAGGGTGCTGCCTGCCTCCAGGGAGGCGACGCCAGGCCAGGAGGCCACAAGCTTCAGACCTCAAAGCCCAGAGCTGGCGCCTCTTCTCGCCCTGCTCAGGGGAGGGTGGTGCTCGTGGCTGGGTTTTCTTTTTAACCATTTTTACAAAAACCAGCCCGTGGCCCAGCTTCAGCAGGGTAGAGTGCGGGGGTGCCAGCTCAGCCTCTTCCGTTGCCTTCGTTCCTGATGCCCACCCCGGACTCTAGGGAACAGCACTGTGAGCAGGGGCTATCCAGCCCCACCCCTAAGCCGTCTTTCCCAGGAATCCTGGGTGGAGTCCAACACAATCACACGGAGACCACCATCTGAGCCTATGTCATTTGTCCTCATTCTCATTCCAGCATGAGCGTTTGAGTCTCTTCAAGACAAATCTAGTTTTCACCTTCACAGGATATAAAGGGATCAATCTAGAGGTGGGTGGGAGGGTCCTAGGGGGCAGGGTGACAACCATTTTCCAACCTTGGCTTTAATAATAAAAACCAGCTGCACTGAGACTCCCAGTTGGTGAAGGTTTTCCTTTGATTGCTAGCCCAGGTGAGGCGTCCAGAGTGATTCCCAGCCAGGGCACCACCATCCACCCAGTTTCAGATGCACATGGCATCCCAGGCTCCCTCCTCGTCCCCTATGAGCAGTCGTGAATCCTGGTTACTCCACCCTCCAAATTGCTTGTCCCTGGCTCCCATCACGGCCTTGCTGAGACCCAGGCCCCTTGCCGGACTGGCCTGCAGCAGCCTCCTCTTTGCACAACCTCTGGTTTCACCCTCCCCAGTGTATCTTCCCAGGCAGCTAAGCCTCAGCGCCCCTGCTTAAAAGCCTCCAAGGGATTTTGTGTGTATGACCATCATGTTTTCTTTTATATGGGCAGGGGGAGGGGAGTAGAGAAGACTTTTTTTTTTTTTTTTGAGACCCAGTCTCGCTCTGTCACCCAGGCTGGAGTGCAGTGGTGCGATCTCGGTTCACTGCAAACTCCGCCTCCCGGCTTCATTGCCATTCTCCTGTCTCAGCCTCCTGAGTAGCTGGGACTACAGGTACCTGCCACCACGCCCGGCTAATTTTTTGTATTTGTAGTAGAGACGGGGTTTCACTGTGTTAGCCAGGATGGTCTCGACCTCCTGACCTCGTGATCCGCCCGCCTCGGCCTCCCAAAGTGCTGGGATTACAGGTGTGAGCCACCACGCCCGGCGAGAAGATATAATTTTTTAAAGGGCTCCCCCTGCCTCGAGAGAACATTGAATGTGACTCAGCCCCTTTGTGAGCTGGCTTGCTTGCCCCTCTGGCTGTCCTCCCATGCCTCTGTCCAGCCTGTTCTTTCTCCCCTCTACCTTGGTCTGGGTTATTCTCACCGTGACAGTGTCCTGCCTGCTCTCACCACTAGGCTGGGTGTCCTTGGAGCTCCTGTGACCCCCCCCCCCGGACTCACCTGACAGTGCACCATGTCCCTGGCTTGGTCAGCATCTGCTTCCCTGCCTGCCTCCCAGGCTGGTCCTCAAGAACAACGAGCAGGCCTGAGCCCCATTAGAATCCCACAGGCCTGGGCATGGAGCCACTTGGGAAAGATGGCTGAATTGGAAGAAAGGGAAGGAAATTACCACGTGCTGGGAAAGAGCACCCTCCTGATTCATGGGGTGATGAACAGTTGTCAAAAAAAAGTGCTAAAGGTGGCCACTCTTGGGGTGTAATTAAAAGACCTACCAAGGGGAAGCTTTTGCAAAGGGCAAGAGTAGGTGTCCTGAGGCATCACCAACAGCACTGTCATAGCATCCATCACTGCGCACTGGGCCAAGGCCCCTACTCACATGGGCTCCTTTAACCCTTCCAGCGACGCTGTGAGGCAGCTATCACTAACCCCATTTTACAGTTGAAGAACCTGAGGCTCAGAGATATTGAAGAAACTTTCTGAGGTTGAACTCTAATGACAGGCCCTGAAACTGGGGCCCAAGTCTGCTGGCACCATGCCAAGCCCTGGGGTTCCCAGGGTTTAGAGCTTTGGGAAGCAAAGCAGTCACCTGGCTTTTGCCACTTGATGGGCTGGAGGGCAGTACATGGTTTGTAATCTGTAGGGCAGAAGCCAGTGGGCTCCTTAACTGGTGATCTCCACCCACTGGACTAGAAATGGCCACCCTCCTCCTCCAGGCTCACCTTGCTGAGCTGTGACTGGCCTTCTGCAGAGCTCCATTGTTCCAGCTCTTGGACTAGTGCTGCTACCTCACAGGCACATGAACCTGGCCCCATGCCAGGGGGAGCTGCAAGGTCAACTGCCAGCACTCGCGTCTGCTGGGGACTCCTACTCCAGGGAAGGACCACAGGATGGGGAGGGATGCCATGGGAAAGATGCTAGGCAAGTGGCAGCTGTTCTCTTCAGTTTGTCCTCTAGGAAATGGGTCTCTAGAGAGCTCCACTTTTTTTTTCTTTTGTTGTTTGTCGTGTTTTGTTTTATAGGCACTCTACTTTTTTTTTTTTTTTTGAGACAAAGTCTCACTCTGTCGCCCAGGCTGGAGTGCAGTGGTGTGATCTCAGCTCACTGTAACCTCCACCTCCCAGGTTCAAGCGACTCTCCTGCCTCAGCCTCCCAAGTAGCTGGGATTACAGGCGAGCGCCACCATGGCCAGCTAATTTTTCTATTTTTAGTAGAGACAGAGTTTCACCATGTTGGCCATGCTGGTCTCGAACTCCTGACCTCAGGTGATCCACCTGCCTTGGCCTCCCAAAATGCTGGGATTACAAGTGTGAGCCACTGTGCCCAGCCTTTTTTTTTTTTTTTTTTTTTTTTTTGAGACAGGGTCTTGCTCTGTTGCCCAGGCTACAATGCAGTGGTGTAATCATGGCTCATGCATCCTCAACCTCCCAGGCTCAGATGATCCTCCCATCTCAGCCTCCCAAGTAGCTAGGACTACAGGTGCACGTCGCCATGCCTGGCTAAATTTTGTGTTTTTTGTAGAGATGGGGTCTTGCCAAGTTGCCTAGGCTGGTCTGGAACTCCTGGGCTCAAATGATCTGCCCACCTCAGTGTCCCAAAGTGTTGGGATTACAGACATGAGCCACTGGGCCTGGCCAGAACTCCACATTTAAAAGCAGATTTCTTGGGGTATTTACAAGTTGCTGTGAGGTGAGACCCTGCTGAGCATTTGTTGTTGCTTTCATGTTGTGTTGAAACTGCCTCACAGATAGAGGCTGGGGACAGAGATAACAGGCGGTCCCCAAGTCACAGCGTAAGACAGTACACACAGATGGAGGAAGCTACTTACTTGCCTGGGGACATCTGAAGGCCTCACAATGGAGGAAACATTTAAAGGTGATTTTAAAAGAGTAAGTATACCAAATCAACTCTTCTGTTTGTCGTGGAAGAGGACAGCAGTTTTTAGGGGTAGTTTCAACACTGAGCTACAAAACTGGCCCACTTCCAGAGAATGTGAGCAGGGAATTTTTGATTGTCTCCCTGACTTGAAGTCAGTCGTTAAACCACTTAAAGGGGAAAAAAAGGAAGGAATGTCAGGAGGACGGTGGCGGGACAACAGTGCAAGCAGAGGAACAGCAGTGAGCTAGGCAGGGAACAGGGTTTGGGAACAGGGAGAAGTTTGGTGTCAGAAAAAGAATGGCATGGGTAGGAGGGGGAAGGGACCACATGAGAGCAACCTGGAAAAGGACAGGTGAGGCTGCTCACCAGAGGCCTTGGATGCCAGGCCGAGCCAGATGTTCTCCCTAGAGATAAAGCGCCATGGAAGGGCTACCACAGAGTCTTCTGGTTGTTGCAGAGGAGCAGCCAGAAGGAGGGGCCCGTGCCCAGAGGAGAGGGAACAAGGCTGCACACAGGCAGGCAGGATGAAGGCAGCGGTGGTGGAGGAGACGCTAGGGACACCTGACTGATGGGACTTGGGGGAGCTGTGCGTTGGAGGATATGCCACCATTTCCAGTCTGTGGTGTCTGAGCATGAGACATCAGGATGGCTGTGCCTGGCACCAAGAGCATAGAGAAGGATTCCAGAGCCAGGAACATGGCAGTCCTTTCTGCAGACTCAAGAACCCTTCCTCCAGCCCATCCCACAGCAAGTCCTAGGGTGGGGCCTGGGGGCCTGAAGTGCAGGAGATGGAGGTAAAAGCTTCGCCTTTCATGGCTCCCCTGGGCACCATATTCTACAGTTATGGCTGGCGGGCAGCTGGGGGCTGAGGGAGATGGAGCCTGAGCACTCCCTGGGAGGTTTGCAGCTCTGGTAAATGGCTCCCCGTTCTCCTGCACCCTTTTGGAGAACCCACTCTGGTGGCCCAGAGGAGTCATCGGGCTGTCCCTGAAGGGAGGGTCTGGTAACAGCCACTGTCTCCTGTTAGAACAAGAGGGTGGTAACAATAGTGACTCCCATGTCTGCATTGCCTGTTGTGACAGGTGCTCTTCACAGGCTTCCCTCCTTAGCACAGCCCTGGAAAGTGGGCACTATCTTCCCTGCTTTACAGAGGAGAAAACAGCAGCCATGGAATGACTCATTCAGGGGCTTGCCCAAGGGCACACAGCTAACTAGTGAGCTGTAGTGGCAGGATTCAAACCCAGGTCTGGCTGGATTATATGCCATGCTAGATGTGAGATGAGCTGACCGGAATCAAACCAGGTGCCACCAGGAAAGCCAAAGTAAGAAATCAGGACTCAGAGCCAGCAGTGCTGGTGACTGGCCCACTAGGGAGCTGGGCCAGAGTCTGCAGCCCCAGCCTGAAGCCCACCCAGGATGAGGGAGCCATAAGGCCTTCCCTGAGTGGCACAACAGGCTCCTCTCCAGCCAGCCCTGGGCAAGGTTCCCAACCAAAGTGTGGCTTTTCAGATCAAGTCCCACAGACAGGAGTGTTGGGATGGAACCTGTGTGGCTAGAGGCTAGTGGCTTGGAATTCTATTTAGCATGGTGGGTGTCCACCTGAAATTCAACTCAGGAGCTCCTTTCTCCTTCTGAGACAGCTCTTGATGGAAGCCAGAGTCGAAAGAGCATGGCTTCCGCCTGGGTGCTGCCGCCACGCTCCTCCCTGGTGCTATTCAGTTACCTCTAAAGAGAGAAGACAGAGTTGGGGTCCCACTCTTGGAGCTGCTGACAAATTATCTGGGCCCAAGGAATCCCTCTTACTAACAAGCTGACAGTACCCTGTGCCCCACTCAACACTTGTGTGGAGTTGCTTCACAAGGACCCCCAACAACTCTGGGGGCTGAAACAGCCAAACCATGGACATCTCAGGGCTGGAGAGAGGTCTGCTCATCCCACTCTCTCCCATGCCTCCCACCTCAGGTGCCGCTGTACCTATGCACAGGATGTGGCAGAGACTGGATTCTCAGCCCAGCCCTGTTTCTGGTTTGCTATGAGGCTCCAAGCAAATCCTTAGACCTGCTTCCTCCCCATGTACAACAGGAATGATCTTGTGCCTCCCACCCTGAAGGCTGCTGGGATAGCTAATGATGTAACAGAAGGGAAAACCCTTTGAGAATGTTTCAGGGGAGACACAAACAGAAAGCATCCTTATTAATGAGAAGCCTGGGGTGTTTTACTGCCAGCACACGCTCAGCACTTTTGAGGTCGGGTGCCCAGGAGACGCTTTTGCTGCTGCTGATAGTCTGGTGTGGGAGGGTGGCAGTGAGCCCCGCCCCTAGTACTACTGGAGTACTTGCCAAAAACTTGTATTTCCCCTCACATTAACTAAGTGAGGAATTCATCACTATTCTGAATATCTTTGACTCCACTGCTGAAAAGCTTGGTATTCTCTCCTGGTGAATAGTTAATTATCCAAGGAAAATGATGAAACATTTGCTGCTAAAATTTATTGCAAGCTACCAGGAGACAGTGCTGGCATAATTTTATGCAGAGCCCCAGGCTGCAGCATAGGGAAGCAGGCTGCCCCTTCATCCTGAAACAAGCAAATGAAATTGACTACCCTGGAGATCAATCAGGACATTAAACACTGTGATGGATGTGGCAAAATTCTTCAGTGTCTGAGATTTATGGGTCACCCTTCACCGAGCACTCTAGGAACCTCCCCAACATCAATTAGGCCTCATAACTAGGTACGCTCACCTCCGCCTCCACTGATTAAAGAAGGGATAGGGGGTTCTGGGACCCGCACCATGCTAAATACCACAAAAGGCCAATGAGCAGACTGGATCCAGATTTCAGTACAAAGACCCCTGCTTCCCTGAGCAAAGAGTGGTTCAGAATGGAGGAATGTCCGGCTAGAAGGGTGTTGCATTGGAGAAGATTCATGCATTGGAGTCTAGACCTTGCATTTTCCAGAGAAAGCAGCTCAGTGTGTCATGTTCCTGGGTACTCCTGTTCTTTGTCCATGCTGGTCTTCTGCCTGGAATGCACTTCTTCATCTGGTTGATTTTGCTGCCCCTTCTGAACTTGGTGAGGCCTTCATATCTTGCTGCCCTGCACTGCAGCCCACCCCAGTCAGGCTAGATTAGGTCCATCCTCTGCACTCCCACTGAGGCACTTGGGATATGGCATGTGGTTGGGAGCAGACTGCCTGTGGTCACCATTTACTAGCCATGAGTCCTTGGGCAAGTGTTTTAAGCTGTGTAGGCTTTAGTTTTCTCATCTGAAGAAGAGTTGCTGATAATCCTTGGCTTATAAAGCACTTTCATGTATGTCACCCCATCAGTGGGGGAAAGAGTAGGAAACATTCAAGAAATCAGAATCTCAGGAGAGGAGGCAGTTTGCCCCAGGTCAAACCTACACCTTGTAAGGTTATGAGACGTAAATGAGATAACGTATGTAAAGGGCTCAGCACAGCATCTTGGGCATAAGAAGCCCTCAAAAACAGTATTCACTGTTTCCATCTACTCACCTCGTATGACACCCACCAATACACTCATAGGTTAAAGCTTGTTATCTAGAAAGATCACCTAGTTCACATCGCCATTTTACAGATGATGAAAATGAAACCTGAAAGGAGGGAAGGTGACCAGGGTGCCTCTGGGGCAGTAACAGGAACAGGATGAGAACCCAAGGCTCCTGTTGACCAGTCCACCCAGTGGTCCCCAGGTCCCAGACCCAAATGTCCCCTATGCAGCCCATGCTGGGAAGGAAACACAGCTGGAGGTGAGCACACACAAAGAAAGCACTCACCTGTCTTCAACCACATGCCCAGTTAGTTGCAGGAGATGAAGAAGGCAAAGGCCACGCAGATAAAGCCACCCCAGGGCCTCCCTCTCACCAGTCCCAATGCTACCGGAAGTAAATACCAGCTTACTTCACAGAAAATCCCTAATTCCATCAGTGTTCCTTGCTTCTAATAACAAGCCTGCTGTTTTGAAGCAATGCAAATCAGAGGATACAGTCCTGGAGAGAATGGGAGGATCACAGTCTAGTGGACAGGCCAACTTTTCCAGACCTGGAGTCCAGTTCGGGTCCCACATCTCACCAACTGCCTCTGGTCATCTCTCTGCTCATTTCTTCATCCAGAAGGTAGGCGTAATGATATATACTTTAGAGGTGGTTGTATTAGAAGGGTATATAATGTACCCAACACACAGGGAGTTCTTAATAAGTAGTATTTTCCAAAGTTCTGTTTGTGTTCCAGTTCTATCACGTGTTGTGACCTGGGGCAAACTGCCTCCTCTCCTGAGAGTCTGATTTCTTGCATGTTTTCTACTCTTTCCCCCACTGATGGGGTGACATACATGAAAGTGCTTTATAAGCCAAGGATTAAAAGCAACTCTTCATTTGTTCCCCACAAAGATTTTTTAAAAACACCAGAGCTGTAAGAAATTATGGCAGTGTATCATCCTACATGGACTTTTCACAAGGTTATCAGTCAAGCCTCCTTTAGCTCAGCAACAGCTAACCAAATCCATCTGTTACATTCAGTGGTGTTCTCTGAATTTCCCAGCCTCTTCAGCCCACTTTCATGTAAACTCAAACAAAAACCCTTAGTGAAAGACAGTGTGAAATGCAATCAGGCTGACCCTCCCTTTCAGAAAGAGAGCAGAAAGTGCACCTAGGGCTGGGGTTTCCAGCCCTCCAGCCCAGCAGACATGCTCGGGCTCTGGAGGCAGCAGGGCTCCCACTGCTATCCTGGGAGGAAGAGCCCTGCCCTCTGCCAGCCTTGCCCACAGCACTGGACCCATTTTCACAATCTCCAGGAGCCCATCCCCAGCCAAATCCATCTGGAGCCAGAGGATTCAGCCCCTAATGGCTTCCATCTTCTCCTCCCTCCCTCTGTCCTGCATACACCACCAAGTTATAGGCCTTCCTCAAAAACTGTAAATGGCTCCCTGTTGCCAGTGGTGTTTCTTAAGACTTGTTCAGGTGGCACAGTAAGTCATACAGTTTTTATGGGACACTCTTAATATACTGACATATCTAATTCTAACAAACAAGGAACAATTACCAACTAGCAGAAAGTATTTTAAATATTCAACAAGATCCCTGATATGTCCCAAGACAAAAACAAAAGCTGTGGTGGGTCAGTGGCTGCTGCTCTTTGTTCAGATCCACTTGCTACTGTCCAGTCACCTTGGAATCTGCTCACATTCTTAAGAAGACAAGGGGTAGCAGCTACCAAAGGTTTAGAAAGAAGTATGCGAGAAAGACTTAAGACTGGGAGACTGCTGTTGATAAATTTTTCCTGCAAATCAGGAAAAGTCCTGTATGGTGTAACTTTCACAGTACCATCGCTGGTCCAGTGGAAATGGCAGTGTTCCTTGAGGGCAAAGTTTGAAAACCATTGATCTCTAAGGAAAAAGGCCTCCTCAGCCTGTGAGTCAATGTCCTCTCCAATCTGGCCTCAACTACCTACCACCCTCAATCCCCTCCCTGACCCAAGTGTTTCTGCCCCTCACTGCCTCATGCACCTGAGCTCTGATAACATTTTCCACTTCTGCTCCCATACACCGATTGAACAGCCCCTGCCTGCGAGGAATGGCCATGCCAGCCTCCTGAGGAGCCTTCTCTGTATATGCTGTCCATCCTGAGACCTGCTTTCTGCTTTTACTGATGTTTCATCTCATCTTTCCTGGTAGCTGTAAAATCCTTCAGGGTGGGGGCTGTGGCTCCAACAGCCTGTACTCTCAGTCTGGAAGAATACCGTCCTCCCTGTCAAGACCACAGGCTACTTCGAGGCAATGGCTGGACCACACACTCTTCTAGGTATTTTCTTCAGAGTCCCAAACAGCACAGCTGGTGAGCCAGAGAACCCAGCAGGGAACATGTCCCCACAGAATTGCTGAGAGCGAGTGGGACCTCGGGGAAAGCTGATGCTGTCCCTTCTCAGCTACTAAGAAGCTAGGCCCAGGGCCATTACTAGGCCTCAGGCCTTCTGCAAGTAAAGAGGCCTTCTGCAAGTGAAGAGGCCATCAGCTTCAGCTCACGGACCTGCTTGGCTCTGCCCTCAGAGGGCTGCCTTTCTAACATGCCTATTTTTGCCCTCCCAGGGACTCTGTGTTCTGCCAAAATAACCAGGCCACCAAATTCCCACGGGCTGTGTGAGGTTAACCAAAGACCTCAAAGAAACTAGGGAAAAAGGCAGGAAACCTATATGCAAGCATTAAAGAAAGCTACCCCTAACACCTTTCCCCCATACTGTTTCCAGAGCTATTATTCTGGGTGCTAAGGCTGGACACAGGCGCAGAGTCAACAGGAACTGTTCGGTTTCCAAAAAAAAAAAACAGATTAAAAGGGCACATTATATATGTGTGCCTCTTGCATATATAATAGTTTTAACAACTTGCCTCCACCTCACATGGCTGCCTTTTTATGGTAAGCTCTAAGTGGGCACTCAGAGGGACTTTTGAGTTGAATAAAATCCCACTGGAGGGACTATTCCAGAACGCCCATCCCTCCTTCTCAACCAGGTCTATATGTGCCCCTCCCACCCAGCATGAAGTACTTAGTGCTCTTTACCTGAGGCTGCTGTGCAGTCGCACTGTCCCTTGAGCTGAGGTGAGGGAGAATCACGTCCTTAGTGAAGTTACCACTCTGAAGCCAGTCTGCCTGGTTTCAAATCCTGACTCTCATTTATAAGCTGTCCGAATTAAGGCAAGTTATATGACCTCTTTGAGCCTCAGCTTCCCCATCTGTAAAAGAGGGATAATAATAGCATCTAACTTACATGGTGCTGTGAGAACTGAAGGGGTTTAATATGTATAAAGTGCTAGAACAGTGCCTGGTATATAGGAAGCATTATACTTAATGCTATGATGATGATGAGCTGTAAATACTAGTCCAATGAACAGCTGCTTGGGGCTGAGGCAGGGCAGCCATGACAGGAAGGAGCAAAGGGAGAAAGACCAACCAGTTCAACTCTGAGCTGAGGCACCACCTGGGATGTCCCTCCCTGAGCCAGCACACCTTCTACTGGGGGTGCCTCTGTGGCCATCACCTTTGCCATCTCTCCTGCCCCCCAGTTATAGCATCCAACAGGGATGAGGGGTAAATGGAAAAAATCCTGAGCAAGGTTAGCCCTCTTAAGAAGAACCTCAAAGATAAAAACAAGACATAGAAATTACTCTCCCAAAGGTGATTCAAGCCATGTGGCCTTGGCCAAGTCACTTTACCTTCTTCATTTCTCTGTGCTTCAGTATCCCCACCTATACAACAAGGGGTCTGACCAGATGATCACCGGGCTCAGACATTCTAGGATTCTCCTATTCTAACAGACATTACTTGCAAAGAGGCATCATTCTACTGCTCTCCTCTCATCTCATTAAAAGAAGACTGAAATGCCAAAGATACAACTTTTAAAAGTGTTTTATAGCAACTGATTGTGACACAAATCAGAAAGGGTTCACTAGTCAGCTGGGGAAGGGCCCCAGGCTGGCCACACAAAGGCACTCTAGCCACCTCCATTACTTATCACTTCCCTTCTCTTCCCTACTGTCTGCTTGATCCAGGTCACTACTCCCACTTCTGCAGATCTGATTCAGGAGGGCAGCCCTCTTTGTTCTACTCACCTACCTACCCACGCCTTCCTGCAGGCCTGTTCAAAGCCTCACCAGCCTCTGCTCTTGGGCCTGCATCCACACCAGCTGCAGCCCTGGTGACACTCTTGGACCTCAGCTGTGCCCTGAGCAGCAGAATGAGAGTGCCAGAGGTGACTACACAGGCCTGGGTGCTTCCTAAGAGAGCCCAAAAGAAGCCAACAGAAGGCAAAAGAAAGGCTAGAGCATTCTCTGCACAGGATTTTGAACGTTTATAATAACATCAAACTATCTGTTTGCATCAGAGGCCATGCTGTCTCAAAGCAGCCCCTCCTCCACTCTCCCTCCTTTACAGACAAAAGTCCTATAAACTGACAAAACCTTAAAATTAAACGAAAATGAAATTTACCTTAAGCCAACTAAATACATGGAGCTGGGTCAGGTTTAAGTCAGGTCTGCTTTTGTCACATTAGCTATGGTCTTCTGAAGACTGGAGTATGTTTAAGATAATATTCATGCTTTATAGCCGTGCTTTTTTAACCCTGCACTTGCCAATTCAGTTACCTTCTCCTATGAAGTTTGCCCTTCAACAATGAGATTAGTTAGGTTGATTAGGCTGGTGGAAACAATCATGTTTACAATCTTCCTAAAACACAGAGCTCTCCATGAACAAGAAAGGCAAAAAAATAAATAAATAAACAAAATTTTTACTCCTTTTCTTCAATTTTCTCTAAAGGCTAGGCATATTTCTGATAGTTTTAAAGCTGTGGAAAAGCTTTATTATAGATTTTATTACAGAATTTAAAAATTTCAAAAAATAATTGTTTGGAACCACAAATAATTAAAAGGAAACATAGTAATCCCATAAACAAGCATTCTGGCATCTGTTAGAAATTTTCCCTCAAATTATGAAATGTAGCTCTCCATGCTTTCCAATGATTGTTATAGTACCCACAAATATCTGTGATTTCAGTGGAATACTTTAACATAAGTTTTCTTTTTAAGGCATGATCCTGATTCATTTTTTCTTCAATATCTCAGTCATTTCAGGAACTACCTGCAAATAAAAACAAAAAGTAATTAAGCAACTAGAGCCTTCACTGTGATACAGTCACAGCTCCGTAAGCAGTACAGGGAGGCCAAAAGAAACAACACAAATCACTGTTGAGGCACGAGGGTCCCCTCCTCTCCACCAGGAATCCCCTGTTCTCCGGTAGTCTCTCTTCCCACCCAGGGAGACTACCCAGGACCCAGGGCTGACAGGGCCTACAGCCCACTCATTGCCTAGGTGCCTTTTGCCTTTTTTTCTTTTTTTTTTTTTGAGACAGGCTATCACTCTGTCACCCAGGCTGCAGTGCAGTGGTGCAATTATGGCTCACTGCAGCATCTACCTCCTGGGGTCAATCACTCCTCCCACCTCAGCCTCCCAAGTAGCCACCAACCTGTCTAATTTTTGTAGAGATGGGGTATCATCATGTTGCCCAGGCTAGTCTCGAACTCCTGGGCTCAAGTGATCTGCCTGCCTCAGCCTCCCAAAGTGTTGAGATTACAGGCTTGAACCACTGCACACACTGCTACCTTTTGGCTTTTTGACCCAACCACAAATTTCAAGAAGGCACCCTAGAAACAGGAAGCCCAATTTTTCTTGTCTGGGTGAAGAGTACTGTGTATTTACCTTCATGTTTTCCTTGGCATTCTTCCCACCCTTAACTGCATTCCTGACTTTCCTTCCAAGTCTACACCAAAGTCTCTAGCTTACTGCAATTATGACTCCTGCCAACCTCCTCTATACTTGTTTTCTCACTGTTCATTCATTCATTCATCGTTCATTTCACAAACATATTGGTTGCTTTTTCAGCAGCATACTACTATCATCTGGCACACAGAAATGTGCTACATGCTGAACATTCAATATCATCACTCTTTATTAAAATCAAGACCTTGTGTGCTAATGCAGTGGCCGGTCAGCAGACACAGTTAAGAAACTATAGCAAAGGGAAATGGCCTGAGTTGGCTCCCATTTTAAAAAGGATTAATTACTAACCCTTAGTCGTGGCAGTGCAGTGGCTGCAACTGGAGCCTCCAGTGTAGAGCTGCTTTGTGACTGCTCGGACAGAGGAGAGCTGTCCAAGGGGGCTGCAGGGAATGTCACACAGATACTCTGAAAACTGGTCCAGCCACTTGTGCAAAATATCAATTACCCAGTCTTCCAAGGGGCTTTCAGCTGCCTTAGCTCACAAAGATCCCAGCTGAACTCGCCACTGATGAATATAGCCTCTCAATTATTTAAGAGAGCTACATTTCCATTAGGTGGAAATAATGTGTTCGTACAAAATTTATTAAGGAAATTGTCGACATGTTGTTTCTTCCGAATGTCACTGTCTCCAGCCTATTAAAAGGTCCATGTTTACCATGGAGCCAGCAGGCATTTGCTCAGGGGTGGCATTAAGTGCTGGCACCACTTCCTCAGTGGACAGACCATGAGCTCATGCCAGTCACACAGATGACATGCTAACTGAGCTTCACACGGGACCTGTATATTTCATGAAAAATAGGATAAAGCCCAACTTCTTTTACCACGAAGTGAAACACTAATTTGGTTTAGAATATATAACTTTTTAAAATTTTACCGAATATATCCTTACCACACTCCCCATGAAAGGGTTGAGAGGATTTTCTCTATCGTCTATATCTTTTTTTATTAGATCAACCACACACTTTTTTTTTCTTTTCTGAGATAGAGTTTCGCTCTTGTTGCCCAGGCTGGAGTGCAATGGCGCCGTCTCGGCTCACTGCAACCTCCGCCTCCCAGGTTCAAGCAATTCTCCTGCCTCAGCCTCCCAAGTAGCTGCGATTACAGGCACTCACCACCATACCCAGCTAATTTTTTTTGCATTTTTAGTAGATGTATTTTTGTATTTTTAGTAGAGACCAACCAAGTTGGCCAGGTTGGTCTCGACCTCCTGACCTCAGGTGATTCACCCACCTCAGGCTCCCAAAGTGCTGGGATTACAGGCGTGAGCCACTGCACCCAGCCCAACTGCACACCTTTAAAGCACACCACATGATGCCTTATTTAGGAAAAAGGAAATGCTAACTCAGGTTCATTGAGTGTCTGATGGCCTGAGCACACTGAAAGATCTGGATTCTTGTTTCTATTCTCTTTTAGATATTGCAGAGGCAGCTCCCTACTCAGTAAGACCCAATAAAAGTCACTTGTTTTTTTTTTAAAAAGACAACCTACTGATATAAATCACAGTAGAAGTATGTTTCACTCATTCACTTAGTACTTCCTCCAGGTAGTACTAAGGGAAACAGAGAAGCTCTCTGTCACTGTGGGAGTGACAGAGGAGTTCTGCCTCCTAGTTGGCAAGAATAGACAGAGGCCTATGAACCACCCAGTCAGAAGTGTCCTCAGCTTATACTGGAATGTAGGAGAAGGAGAAGAGAATAGCATTAAAAGCTCCAAATTCAGGAGTTCTGAGGAAGATCAGTGTGGATTAGGAAAATTCAGAACATCAAACTAAAGAAGAAAAGGATTCTAGGCAAAAAACGAGGCACAGACAGAGATAAACAACTGCAGGTTCCAGAGATAGTAAAGAGACTGTAGTGACTACAGGGGAGAAGAGGAAAGAAAAGAAAGTTTAGACAGATAAGTGGTTTGCCGAGTTCATTCAATGGGAACAGAATAGTCTCTTTGAACAGATAGATGGTGCTGGGACAACTGGATAATCACATCTCAAAGAATGAAGATGGACTCCTACCTCACACCATATACAAAAATTAACTCAAAATGGATCAACAACCTAAATATGTGAGCTAAAACCATAAAACTCTTATAAGAAAACAGGGGTGAATCTTCATGACTCAATATTTGGCAATGGATTCTTAGATATGATGCCAAAAGCACAAGCAACAAAATAAAAAAAAAGATAAATTGGACTTCATCAAAATCTAAAACTCTTGCACATCAAAGGATATTCTCAAGAAGGTGAAAAGCTAACCTACAGAATGAGAGAAAACGTTTGGAAATCATATCTCTGATAAGTGTTTAGTATCCAGAATATGTAAAGAATTCACACAAGTCAACAAAAAGAGAAACAGAACAAACTGAAAATGGGCAAAAGAGGTGGATAAACACTTCTCTAAAGGAGATATATGAATGGCCAATGAACATCTTTTCATATGCTTATGTGCTTAACATCACTAGTTATTAGGAAAATGCAAATCAAAGTCACAATGAGATACCACTTCACACCTACTAGGATGACTAGAATTAAAAAACAGAAAATAACAAGTGTTACTGAGGATGCGGAAAAACTGGAACCCTTGTGCACTGCTGGTGGGAACGTAAAATCATGCAACTTCTATGGAAAGAAGTTTGAAGGTTCTTCAAAAAGCTAAACACAGAATTATCATATGACCCAGCAATTCTACTCCTAGTTATATACCCAAAAGAACTGAAAGCAGGGGCTTGAGCAGATACTTGTAGGCCAATGTTCACTACACTATGGATTAGGCAATGGGTTTCTGTTTTTTGTTTTTTTTTGAGATGGGCTCTCTTTTGCCCAGGCTGGAGTGCAGTGGCATGATCTTGGCTCACTGCAACTTCTGCTTCCTCCCAAGTTCAAATGATTCTTCCACCTCAGCCTCCCGAGTAGCTGGGGCTATAGGTGCGTGCCACCATGCCTAGCTAATTTTTGTATTTTTTGGTAGAGATGGGGTTTCACCATGTTGGCCAGGCTGGTCTCGAACTTGTGACATCGAGTGATCCACCCACCTTGGCCTCCCAGTGCTGGGATTACAGGTGTGAGTCACCGTGCCTGGCTGGCAATGGTTTTTAGATATGAGACTTCAAGCATAAGCAACAAAGAAAAAATTGGTAAGCTGGATTTCATCAAAATTTAAAACTTTCTTTATTTTAAAACTTTTCCTTCCCCTTTTTCATAGGCATTGACAAAATTTAAAACTTTCATGCTTTAAAGGACACCATTAAGAAAGTGAAAAGACAACCCACACAATGGGAGAAAATATTTGCAAATCAAATATTCAATAAGGGACTTATATCCATAATATATAAAGAACACTAACAACTCAAGAACAAAAAGATAATGTGATTTAAAAATTACAAAGGATCTGAATAAACTTTCTACAAAGAAAATATACAAATGGCCTCAGATGAAAAGATACTAAATGTCATTTGCCATCAGGGAAATACAAATCAAAACCACAATGAGATACCACTTCACACTGATTAGAAGGGCTATATTTAAAAAGACAGACAATAACATACATTAATGAGTATATAGAAAAACTGGAGCCCTCACAAATTTTTGGTGGGAATGTAAAAGGGGGCAGCCACTTTGAAAACAACCTGACAGTTATTCAAAATGTTAAACTCAGAGTTACCAGGTGACCCAGCAGTTCCATTCCTAGACATCCATCCAAAAGAAATGAAAACAAAGGTCTGCACAAAACCTCATATATGAATGTTCATAGCAGCATTATTCATAATAGCCAAAAAGGGGAAAAACCCAACATGTCCATCAAATGATAAATGAATGAACAAAATGTTACATACCCCTACAATGGATATTATTTGGCAAGAAAAAGAAACAAAGTACTAACACAGGCTATAACATGGATGAACTTTGAAAACCTTATGCTAACTGAAAGAAGCCAATCACAAAGATCACATATTACATAATTCCATTTATATGAACCATCCAGGACTGGCCAATCTATAGAAACAGAAAGTAGATTAGTGGTTGCCAGGAGCTGGGGCTGGGGGCTGGGGATGCAGAATGTAAAACAGGGAGTGAATGCTGATAGGTATGGAATTCTTTTTGGCGTGATGAAATGTGTGATGGTTGGTTGTGTAACTGTGAAAATACTAAAACCCACTGAACTGTACATTTTTAAATGGTGAGTTTTATGGTACATGAATTATATCTCAGTAAAGCTGTTATATTAAAACAAACAAACAAAAAACAGGTGGTGCCCTATGCCCTATCACTGTAACTACAATTATAATATTTACCATTTATTGAGCACCTACTATGTACCTGGACAGAACAGGCAGGCTAATATTTGTCACAGACTCTATTAGTATTAGGTACAGTATAATCTCATTTAATCTTCATTACAACCTTTAAAGAGGTAGTGTAATATTTACATTACTTACAAGGAAGCTGATGTCCACAGATTAAATATCTTAGCCAAGATAATTTAACTAGTATGTGGCCAAGGCAGAATTGGAATTAAAGCTCTTAATTACTATAACATATTATTTCTGAGGGAAAAATAAACTTGTCCTTTATAACTAATGATTGTTGAAGGGTCAAGCGAAACAATTAATATAAGAGAATAAAATGTTATGCATACTCATTTTTACTCCAGATACGGTTCTACTTGGTGAGCAAAATATCACCTAGGGAATTATTAGTCTAACAGCTGTATATACATGTTACACATGATACAATTTACAATTTACAATTTTCACAGAAAAGTTAGGCTAAAAAAGTCCTTTCTGTACGCTATTATTTGACTTCTATTTTCTTTAGATCGTAATCCAAAATAGATAATGCTAATTAATTCTCACCCATAATTTGTATAATTAATTGTATTTCTTAATGTTATAAACAGATATTACCTTATATGTTTCTTAATGTTATATAAATTCATATTTAAAAAAATTTTAAAATATAATTACAATACATAAAATACAAAAAATAACAAAAATAAAATTATATTAAAAAATACAAAATATATAACATTAAGAAATATAATTATACAAATATTGTATTTTTGATTTTTTTAATCAAAAGTATTAAATATTTGATTTTTAAAATATTTTCTTTAAATATTTGATTTTTTAAAAACGAGGTCGCCCCAGTAAGGAGTATATTCACCAAACCACTTTGTCTGTGCTCTTCTGTCAGAATTACTACAGTATTCACCTACAATAAGCTCATTCTGATTTCAGCTGAGAAAATGACTTGATGCGTACTCTGTAGGTTCCCAGAGTCTGTCAAAGGTGCGATTCTTTTTACTGCACCTTATCCAAGGTACAATAGTAGTGGTGAGCCACCCAGCTGTAGTACCTGCTGAGCCAGAGAGGCAGAGAGATGAGAGAGAAGGGGAACAGCAGCAGGACCCTGGCTTAGTTGTGCCCATAACCTGCTGATTGTCCCAAATCACATCTCTCTGGGACAGGCAACTTAAAAAGAATGCACCTGGCTTGTGTTACTCACATAGTAACAAACAGGAGTCTGCCATATGTTTAATATTTTTATAATCTTTAGTTTTTTCCCCCAAAACTGAATTTTTTTTTTTTTGAGACAGGGTCTTACTCTGTTGCCCAGGCTGAAGTGCAGTGGTGTAATCATGGCTCACTGAAGTCTCAATCTCCTGGGCCCATGTGACCCTCCTACCTCAGTCTCCCAAGTAGCTGGGACCACAGGCACACGTCACCAGACCCAGATAATTTTTGTATTTTTTGTAGAGATGGGGTTTCACCATGTTGCTCAGGCTGGTCTTCTACTCCTGGACTCAAGTGATCCGCCTTTCCTCGGCCTTCCAAAGTGCTGGGATTACAGGCATAAGCCATTGTGCCTGGCCTCCCAAACTGCATTTTTTAAGGAGTGATTAACTTCTCTACTTTTGTATTCATCAAATACATATATAACTGTAATTCAGAACTTTTTTTTTTTTTTTTTTTTTTGAGATAGAGTCTTGCTCTGTTGCCTAGGCTGGAGTCCAGTGGCACCATCTTGGCTCACTGCAACTTCTGCCTCCCAGGCTCAAGTGATTCTTGTGCCCCAGCCTCTCGAGTAGCTGGGATTACAGGCATGCATCACCATGCTCGGCTAATTTGTTTTTCACAGTTTTAGTAGAGACAGGGTTTCACCATCTTGCCCAGGCTGGTCTCAAACTCCTGAGCTCGGGTGATCCACCCGCCTCGGCCTCCCAAAGTGCTGGGATTGCAGGTGTGAGCCACCGCTCCTGGCCATGTACTTCAGAACTTCTAAGCTGTAGGAGATAGTCATTGCCTTAATACAATTCTAGCTAAAAGCACATCAACATGATATCTTGGTCTGAAGTCTCTCTCTAGTCCAATGTGGGCTTCCTAAAATAGCAAAAGGAGCCTGAGAACCTGAAACTGGAAGTCAGCTGACTAGATGATTTTTAAGGCCTCGTTCCACTTCACTGTCTTAGGACTCTTTCTCACTGAGAAACCTCTGTGTCCACACACGCGCATATTCTCATGCCAAACCTTGGAGCTGCCCTTAATGCAGGAGCACAATGTGTGTGACCCCATTCTATCAATAATGACTACAAAGAAGCTCCTGCCCCAAGGCAGGTGTCCACTGGAAGAACACTGAAAATTTCCAACTGCTTAACAGTTTATCTTTTTATCATGAAAGCCCCCATGTGAGTTTTAATACATAGTACACAGGCAGACAGAAAAATGTAACAAAATTACTTATAAGTTTATTAAAATATTCTCTTGAGGAAAAAAGGCAACTACAGTAGACATCTACTTGCAAACATGGATGAGGTTCAGAAAGTATTTAATTTTGCTTTTAAATAAAAATAATATTTACCCCCTATTCACACCAATAGTAAGAACTGAATTCTTACTACGTGAACAAAGTTATCATTACACAGAGAAAAAAAATTCTCTTTTTCATACCAGCTCCCCTTCCCACTGGAACATCTTAGTGGGAAAATGACTGACATTACTACTGTTTGTTCTTACACACTTGGGCCAGGCAACATGAGCAGCTGACCTACCTGAACCCCAAATACCAAATACAGAGCTTCAGGGTTACTGAAGAGGGGTAATGTTTTTCCCAAGCCAAAATCTAAGCTCTTTGGCGGGGGCCTTCTGAGGGGAAGTATGCCCAACACTGAGCCAGAGCAAGAGCCCCATCCTAGTCTTTGCATGCAGTCTGAGCCATCACGGAGTATCAACTCAAGGGTCCTATTTCCATCCTTCACTGAGCATGAACATACTTCAAAGTACAAATGTGCTCTCCAAGCACACTCACTAGGTTCCTCTAGATCATATGCAGTGCTGGTGAAGTCATGGAAATGGGCCAATCCTCTTGCTGAGGGAACCACCTGTAGCTCTGTTCTCAGGCTGAAGCCTCTCCACTGAGGCCCACAGCCCCTCTCTGTGGTTCTACATGAGGGGTTCCTCACCCCAGCAAACCCACTTCTCCTAGGGTTGGATGCTATTTTCAGAGTGTCAATTCCTGCATGAGTGATTTCTGCATAAGATAACCTAGAAACGTGTAGGCAGACCCAGGGAAAAGAAGAGACCAGGCCATGCATGAGTCATGACCTTTAAATGTGGCCAAATGAGTATCAGGTGCTCATCACCTGCAATTCACTAATTAATATCATGAAAGTAATTTTTCTCATGGGAAGGTCAAATATGGAGGTGACGGCAAGAGAGAAGGAACACTCAAAAGTGAAGAGTGTGAGGAGTGGGAAATAAGTGCTCTCCCTACACTCGTCAGCTAAGGAAGGCCATTAACGCACAAACACAGCAAGCAGAGCATTCCTATTGAGTCAGATAAGCTGGATATGAGTGCTTACTCTCCCCTGAAAAGCTCTAGCATTCTTGGCAAATCCCTGAATAAGGGAGTTTGGTGTTAATTTCTTTAGGGGACCTGCCAAATATGATTCTAGGTTATAAATTACTTGAATCACTTCACATTGTGCATTAACTTAGCACATGAGATGCTAAAAACCATGTGGGTTTTTTGGTTTTTTTTTTGAGACAGAGTCTCACTCTGTCACCCAGGCTGGAGTATAGTGGCGCAATCTCTGCTCACTGCAAGCTCCACCTCCTGGGTTCACACTATTCTCCTGCCTCAGCCTCCCGAGTAGCTGGGACTACAGGCGCCTGCCACCACGACCAGCTAATTTTTTGTATTTTTTAGTAGAGATGGGGTTTCACTGTGTTAGCCAGGATGGTCTCGATCTCCTGACCTCATGATCCGCCCACCTTGGTCTTCCAAAGTGCTGGGATTACAGGCGTGAGCCACCACGCCCGACCGCCATGTGGATAAAGACAATTTGGACTCTTTCTTAAAAGGAAAGTTATAATGCTGTATATAAACAACACATATCTACTCTTAGAGCAACTTTAAGTAGGTCAAAATTGTGTACATATATTAACAGTATACATACAAACATAGACACACAAACACACAATGTTTTCTTTTAATAGCTTCATCCCTGACCAATTCTGAGAGTTTCTCGGATGACAATCTAGATAATAGCAATTTCTCTCAAGGCCAGCTTACCTTAAATAAATCTGCAACTATTCCATAATCTGCCACTTGGAAAATTGGAGCTTCTGGGTCTTTATTAATAGCCACAATTGTCTGTGAAATAAAAACAAAGAGTTTGACTTTTACCAAGAAAACATTCCACACAGACTGATAGTTCCATTTTAACTTCCCTTACAATATATTAATATTCTTAAAATGTCTACCAAATAAGATTTGATGCATCTGTGTCAATATTGTAAATTTATTAGAAATTTCCAGGTTGGAATGTAATAAAATTCTCTCTTACCCACATCTAGCCCATCTCAGTATTAAAGAGTTTAAAATCACTATTTTTTTAAAGTTCTTCTTTTGACTTACAAAAAGAATATTTGATTTTAGGTGAAAAAGTAACAAATCTATACCCAAATCCACAGCCTTTGTAGTGCAAATTATTTTGTCCTTCATTTATTATTTTAAAATTATTATTCTGGAGGACAGGTACAGTGGCTCACACCTGTAATCCCAGCACTTTGGGAGGCCAAGACGGGTGAATCACCTGAGGTCAGGAGTTTGAGACTAGCCTGGCCAACATGGTAAAACCTGTCTCTACTAAAAATACAAACATTAGCCAGGCATGGTGGCGTGTGCCTGTAGTCCCAACTACTTGGGAGACTGAGGCAGGAGACTCACTTGAACCTGGGAGGCAGAGGTTGCAGTGAGCAGAGATCACGCCACTGCACTCCAGCAGTGAGACTCTGTCTCAACAAAAATAAAAATAAAAATAAATAAATAGGCTGGGCACGGTGGCTCACGCCTGTAATCCCAGCACTTTGGGAGGCTGAGGCAGGCAGATCACAAGGTCAGGAGATCAAGACCATCCCGGCTAACATGGTGAAACCCCGTCTCTACTAAAAAATACAAACAATTAGCCGGGCGTGGTGGCGGGCGCCTGTAGTCCAAGCTACTCGGGAGGCTGAGGCAGGAGAATGGCGTGAACCCGGGAGGCGGAGGTTGCAGTGAGCCGAGATCGCGCCACTGCATTCCAGCCTGGGCGACAGAGCGAGACTCTGTCTCAAAAATAAATAAATAAAATAAAATAAAATAATTATTCTGGGATATTCTAACAATATGAAAGCTAAACTATCTTGTCAGCCTGTTAGTAAGGGACGTTAAACAGCTTTAAGTCCTTATGTACACAGCAAATAGATTTATAAAAGAAGCAAATTACTTATATCTCTTATAAAAGCTGTCAAACATTTCTCTTATTTGCTATAAAAATATTCTTAAATGCAGGCCAGGCGTGGTAACTCATACCTATAATCCCAGCACTTTGGGAGGTGGAGGTGGGAGGATCACTTGAGCCCAGGTGTTCAAGACCAGCCTGCACAACACAGGGAGACCCCATCTCTACAAATAAAAAATAAAAGCTTATGCCTGTAATCCCAGCACTTTGAGAGGCCGAGGCAGGCGGATCACTTGAGGTCAGGAGTTCGAGACCAGCCTGGCCAATATGGTGAAACCTCATCTGTACTAAACACACAAAAATTAGCCAGGTGTGGTGGTGCACGCCTGTATTCCCAGCTGTTCGGGAGGCTGAGACAGGAGAATCGCTCAAATCTTGGAGGTGGAGGTTGCAGTGAGCCAAGATTGTGCACCGTATGTTAGCGTGGGTGACAGAGTGAGACTCTGTCTCAAAAAAAAAAAAAAAAAAAAAAAAGGAAAAGCTATCATTCAAATCATTCTTTTATTAATATCAGATAGTTTATCAATACAAATAGTTTGGTATTCCCCATAGATGCTTCTAACACCACTGCAGTTAGACTCTAATGTAGTAGTATTTTAATAGATTGTGGACTAAAAATAATTCAAATCTCTAGAAGTAAAATTAAGTTTTTACCTACCTGGCATTGTATGTTGTGAAAACAGCTGGTATTAAACAATACATTAAGTATTTTGATGTAGCCCGACTTAAAATACAGGCTACATGATATCCAACATCTGTGTATTTCCCTTAGAGGGGTTCCTCAGAGAGATGTGCAGAAGATGCCAGAATGTCTAAGACTGGAACATGGTATAGTCCAGGTAACTGCTAATCCAGAGAAACATGCTACACGCATTAAGATGCGTGGTCAGAGACAATAAACAAGTTTCAAACGTGAGCCTCAAATCCAAAGGCACAAGAACAAACATTTTGAATTGCAGGTGTTGATTTGCACTGACGTGTTTCTTTTTTGGGAATGTGTAACCTGCTTCACGGAGATAAGTAGAGATTTGTTTAGTTATTGGTGGTAAATTATTCTTCTAGAGGCCACTTAGACATCTGGGAGTTTAATCATCCGAAAGCTTTTTCATTATACTATATAATAATTGTTATTATCATTATTACTTTGAGACAGGGTCTCATTGTGTTGCTCAGGCTGAAGTGCAGTGGTACAATCAGCCCACAGAAGCCTTGATCTCCTGGGCTCAAGTGATCCTCCCACCTCAACCTCCTGAGTAGCTGGGACCACAGGGGTGTACCACCATGCTCAGATAATTATTTCATTTTTTGGAGAGATGGGGTTCTCACTGTGTTGCCCAGGCCACTCTCCAACTCCTGGGCTCAAGTGATCCTCCTGCCTTGGCCTCCCAAAGTGCTGGGATTACAGTGAGCCACCATGCCTGCCTTAAAAGTTATTTTTAAAGAGAGAGCATATAACTGTGGGCAAGGAACCACTACAGTATTTAACAAAAAATATGTGGGGCTGGTTATTGTTCTTCAGATTATTAAAATAATATTCCTAAATAATCAATTGTAAAGAACTATGATAAAGTCTTGCTTGTATCCAGAGCTCTCTCAATAGCTCCTCACAAGCTCAAGTTCTTCCTCCTTACTAAGCTTTGAAATGCATAGATTGTATTCAACCATATTATTACTACTACTTTTTTTTTTTTTTTTTTTTTTTTTTAGATGGAGTCTCGTTCTGTCACCGTGGCTGGAGTGCAGTGGCGCGATCTCGGCTCACTGCAGCCTCTGCCTCCCAGATTCACGCCATTCTTCTGCCTCAGCCTCCCAAGTAGCTGGGACTACAGGCGCCTGCCACCATGCCCGGCTAATTTTTTGTATTTTCAGTAGAGATGGGGTTTCATCATGTTAGCCAGGATGGTCTCGATCTCCTGACCTCAGGTGATCTGCCCGCCTCGGCCTCCCAAAGTGCTGGGAGTGCATATGGCCTCAACCATATTACTATGTATTAGTTCAGAAAGTGCTTTCATTAGATTCATTTGATTTAACAATCAAATCTTGAATTCCTTTAACTAAACCAGGATTCTAATTAAAATTGCAGCTTGTAGGGAATGCAACTGTCAGATTTAAACCATTCTAATATCCCATTTTAGAACTAAAGACTGTCTGTCTCCTATGCAGATAATGGGGCTATGACAACACAGGACGACACAGACAACAGGATGAAACAGTGACAACAAGGGCTATGTCTTTTTCATTTAAGCATTCCCAGCTTCTAGTACAAGGAAAGGTCTTAATAAACGTCTGTTGACTAGATGGAGATACAAAGTCTTGGCTGACCCCCAACACCAGTCTCCTTACTTCAACTGTTCCCTATTTGCTCTGACGTACACTACCTAGTGTCTCTCCCACAATGCAGCCCTGTTGGCATGGGGTAAGAATTTTCACTGGTATCTTCTTGACAGGCAGAATCTTTTATTTTTAGAGAAGCAGAATTCTAGTTATGTCTGAACTTGTCTGGCTAAAAATATACTGTAAGGCTGCTGGCGTTGGAGTTTCTTTTATTTATTTATTTATTTTTTCTTAATGCAGCAATCACATTTTCCCCATTGGCACTGCTGTTTTCATAGCTCAGGAAAGAAACCTACCATCCAACTGTAAAATCTGACTGGTTTTGGGCCAGTTCATTTAGAAGCTACAAAGAGGTAGTGCACGCATTTCAAGTTAGAAGAAGTTAAGCCTGTTAAAAGTTTTATTATCTTTTATATCAAGCTTCCATCTGAATGGATAAATGCAGGAATGTCAGAGGCATCTCTGACTTCATGAAAGATAAGTTCATAATTCAAACTATACATTATTATGCATGAATTAATGTGTCATATTCTGAAATATATGTTCAGAATCATTACACAGGACTTTCAGAGTAGTCCAAGTAGCAAGTTAAAATCAAGTGTTTCCTGGCCGGGCGCGGTGGCTTATGCCTGTAATCCCAGCACTCTGGGAGGCTGAAGCGTATGGATCACGAGGTCAGGAGATCAAGACCATCCTGGCTAACACAGTGAAACCTCGTCTCTACTAAAAATAAAAAAAAATTAGCCGGGTGTGGTGGCAGGCTCCTGTAGTCCCAGCTACTCGGGAGGCTGAGGCAGGAGAATGGCGTGAACTCGGGAGGCGGAGCTAGCAGTGAGCCAAGATCAGGCCACTGCACTCCAGCCTGGGCGACTTCAGCTTGGGCGACAGAGCGAGACTCTTGTCTCAAATAAATAAATAAATAAATAAAAATCAAGTATTTCCTTCCTCTACTTATTGCACCTTTTTTTTTTTTTTTTTTGAGATGGAGTCTCGCTCTGTTACTCAGGCTGTAGTGCAGTGACGCAATCTCGGCTCACTGCAAGCTCCGCCTCCCGGGTTCACGCCATTCTCCTGCCTCAGCCTCCCGAATAGCTGGGACTACAGGCACCCGCCACCATGCCTGGCTAATTTTTTTTGTATTTTTAGTAGAGACGGGGTTTTACCATGTTAGCCAGAATGGTCTCGATCTCCTGACCTCATGATCCGCCGCCCTCGGCCTCCCAAAGTGCTGGGATTACAGGCGTGAGCCATCGCGCCCAGCCCCATACTTATTGCACTTTTGATCATTACTGAGATACTGAGATATTAAGATGGCCTGATGCTCCAACCCAAAATGTGTTGGTTATACTTTGATAACAACCCAAGAAGTGGGGCCCTGCTGATATATGAGATTGTGAGGGTTAGAGGACCAAAGTGAAGCAGACAGAGAGAGAATCAGGGATCAAAACCTCAAAAATAAGTTACACGTTCAGAACCTCATCAAATTGTTTAAGGCTGATATTTTCTATCCACAGATTGTCACAGCTGAAGGGCAACTTAGTGATCATCATTCAATACCCACATTTAGTAGACAAAGAAACTGAGTTTGCAGACAGCACTCATCATGCATTAAGTTAGCAGTGGAGCTATAACTCAGGTTCAGGCCTCTTTCCATGACACAGCACTGCCTCTGTGACCAATAATTTTTAAGGCAGTGAACGGTAGCTTTTATTTCTTTCAGTTCCCAGATCTACGTTAGTGTGAATGGCTTGACTGCATGCACTGTAACCACATGGAAACATACAAGGTAAGCCAAATCCTAAAATGTGGAAACGTTTTCTTTTAACATCACTGATTTACAATTACCTTGCTGTCTTTCATCCCAGCTAAATGTTGGATGGCTCCAGATATTCCAACAGCAATATAAAGTTCCTGAAATAAAAGAGGTCACATTATTAATATGTATTTATATTATATAATACTTTCCAAAGTGTTTGCTATTAGCAGTTTAAGTCTTAGGCAAAAGATATGTTAAATAAAATAGAGGCAAAATGTATTGCTTAAATTATGCTTTCCTTTTTCTCTGATCTCCTTAACCTACAGTTCTCTTTTTCCTATGAATTCCTATAGCAGTGGTGGTATAATAAACATGTGGATAATGAGGATTACTGAACATTTACTATGTGCCAGACACAGTGTTAAGCATTTTACATCAAGTGTCTCAATCTCACAATTACCTGTGAGGTAGCATTTTTCATCTGTGGCACTCACTTGAAAATCACTGCACAACCCATACATGCTGTATATACCCATTAAAAATTAACAACATACACACATTGTATATTAACATATAAACACATATACTCAAATATATTAAAATAAATTTTGACTTAGTTGTTTGGCTTAGTTGTTCGCCTTATCACAAAAGGATATTTGTTAAAATGGTGATTAGGATATGTTTACTAAACTTTGTATTTAGAAAAACCAGAAATACAAATTATTATCAAGAGATTTAAACTAGAAATACAAAGTATTATCAAGAGATTTTAAACACACACACACACACACACACACACGTTCTCTCTGAATAAAAAATAACAAACTTCTCAAAGGTATGGGCTGAACCTTTGTGTTTCCAGAGCCTAACAAAAAGGCCTCATACCATAGTTTTTTGGTAAATGTTGATGATATTTGTACCTCTTCCTGCCCCTCTGCCCTCAATAATTACAAAGGGAATGATGACTGATACTGTTCTGTCTCCTTATCTAAAATTTTTACAGTGCCTTTGTTTGAAAATAAAAACACACTTCCATTATGAAAAACTTTAAGCACTTTAATAAGTGCTTAATTAGAAGAGCTTACTTGCTTCATTCTGTTTACCAGGTATAATTAAAGCTTCAATTGAAAACCTTTTCCCACACAAAAACTGAACAAACAAGTCCTGGCCTGGGTAGGAGGTATAACTACCATGTAACCAGACTGACACTAAGGTTTTGTCACAACTGACAGTAAAGTCTCTCCTCGATATGAATAATATGTGGAAGGCACTGAAGGTGGTTCTGTTATACTTACTTTTATTACAGGGCAGATACTTCAAAAGCCAATGACAGTGTCAAGGTGGTCCCACCTTGTTTTCTGCACTGCTTATGATCTCATTTAACAATTGCCCAATTCAAAATAAGAGAGCATTTCAACTAGGATCTGAAAATAATGTTATTACCTCCTAATGTTATGATTTTTCAGCACCTAATTGTATATGGCCACATACAAGTCAATTCACCTCTCAGGGCCTCACTTTTTCCAATTGTAAACAGAAGAGGTACAGCTCTAGCACTGGTGCTTGTAAAGAAAGCTCTCCAGGATACTCTGATGTATAGCCAGAGCTGGAGAACCACTACAATAGGTGATCCTTCAGCTCTTTGGCAGCCTGAATCTTACAACTGTCCAGCCCCCTGCAGTACTCCCTGATCTTTACAAGCATAAAGTGTCCAACTGCTCCTAGAGCAGCACCATGTAACCTGGAAAAGGAAACAATCTAGTCCCCAAAGTGAGTTAATCATCTAAAAATGAGATGAGCTTGTTTTTTGAATCAACTTGTTCTATAGTTACCAAAAGCCTGAAGACAAGAACAATTTGGCGTAATAAGACTGTGTCTTAGGGTGGGGAGGAATGCTGCAGAAAGTATGGATGAGGATAAAAAGCAATTGCATGCTCTGTGATTCTACCTTGAACGTATCCAGTGTGTCAATTGTGACCCTACATAGTTGGACAATGCAATAAGGCCCTGATATCATACTGTCTCTCAGACATGGACACTTGCATAAGTAGTAAACTTCTTCCACTACTTTCTATTTAAGATTTAGAAGTAATTCAATAGGCTTTTTTTTTTTTTAATTTTTTTTTTGAGATGGAGTCTCACTCTGTCACCCAGGCTGGAGTGCAATGGCACAGTCTTGGCTCACTGCAACCTCCACCTCCCAGGTTCAAGCGATTCTCCCGCCTCAGCCTCCCGAGCAGCTGGGACTACAGGTGTATGCCACCCTACCCAGCTAATTTTTGTATTTTTAGTAGAGACAGGGTTTCACTATGTTGGCCAGGCTGGTCTCGAACTCCTGACCCTGTGATCCGCCCACCTCGGCCTCCCAAAGTGCTGGGATTACCAGCATGAGCTACGGCGCCCAGCCTTCAATAGATAATTTTAAGGTCACCTCAGTTTATTCTGACTAGCATTTCATTCATAAAGGGACATTTGTTAAATTGTTAATCAAAATATACTAATGTTCATATTCAGAAAATCCCGGCAAACAAATTCTAACATAAAGATTTTTAAAGCAAGCTATTTAGCTAGACACCACTCTTTTAGGTATATTCCCAAAGCAAGCATTGGAAAAGACCAGTAGTCCTGTAAATGAGTCTTTCTGTCATACATGTCTACAGCAAATTCAAGTCTTAAAAGCTCCATGTGCATTATAAAATGCTAATAAAAATGTTGATTCACTCTGGCAGTAAACATAAACATAATATAAATGAAAATTACTTAAAACCCCGTGTCCCCAAAAATGAATTCCATTGACTTTGACCATAAGTGTCACTAAGGAAATAAGAGATTCTGGGCCAAAACAAACTGAAGGCAGGTGCTCCAGGGCCATTTCTACCTTTCTGATCACAATAAATGGTCCAAAGGGATCCACATGACCAACAGGACTTTTACTGTCTTGCAAACATGGTCCTCTGAATAAATATAAAACCACTGAAACAATAACCCAGAACAAGTCTAGGGATTTTGGCGGCTGCTCTGAGGCTCTGATAGCTCTCTCAGGCAGGAAGAGAGGCTTTTTTCCTCCTTTTTAAAAAACATGTACAGGCAATTAGACTAATATCTTAGTCTAATTCCTCATGGTTCAGAAAGCATTTTTGTATTTCAAGAATAATAATAATTAGTATAATACAAAACTCTCTACAGATGCTAATTTATGGGGCACTTCAGATGCTGCTTCACAACATAACAAGACAATCCCTTCCCTGAGGCACTTTCCTTCTAAATCAGATAGTAAGATAATTTGGAGAGAAAGTGAGAGATGTTGCCAGGGAGTACAGCAATTAAGGGTTATACAAGGCCTGGCGGGGGATGGTGGGGATTAAAGGCACGAACAGAAACAGAAAGAAGGAGGGATAGTCCTAGAGATAGGCCTCGTGGCTTTAGACTCTAGAAGAGTGAGAATTTAGAAGAGAATGGATCAACCAGGTGGCTGATAGCAGTCTGGGTTGATCACTCTGTGATGCCAAGAATAGGGGCTGTGCGGAGAAGTAAAGCCACAGGATGGGAAGAGGACCAGAGCTTGTTCTGAAATATAGAGAAGGGATAGCACTTAACCTTAACACAAACAAGGACTGGCAGAAAAAAGCACAAATACCTCTTCCTTTGCCAAAACCTATAGACTCATTCAAAGAACTCAGGGGCTGAGGTCTAAACTAGTTACAGTGGGCTGAGATAGAAAGGGCAGCAGGACCGAGAAACTGCTGCATCTGATGCAGTTTAACAGGTTTACCGTATCACTGTGGTTAAGAACCTAGGCTCTGTAGCCTCATTGCCTCCATTCAAATCCCACCTCTGCCATCTGATAGCTGCATGACCATGGGCCATTCATGTAACCTCTCTATGCCTCAGACTGCTCATCCAAAACACTGGAATTATAAGAACTCCTGCTTTATAGGGTTACTGTTGAGGCTCGTCCTTAGCATAGTATCAGATTTCTCAAGACACATTGATGTGTCACTCACGGGTTGAGGTTTATTCAAATATTGATTTTCTCAGCCCACTACGTGGCCAGGTGGGTAGGACTGGCCAGCCTCAGGACTACCATGTACAGCTGAGCAGGCTGCACACTGAGTAACTCTGAAGGAGGGCACCACTCTTAACAGTCACTATAGCCCTGCATTTTTATTACAATAATTTTCCAACAGATGGCAGTAAAGTAACTTGAGTCACCATTACTTTATAATTTGTACAAAAGAGTTGTGTGGACTAGAAGTACTGAGTGGCCAGAATCCCGTGGTACAAATATTATAACTGTCTAAGTGTACCATAATAGGAAAGAGTTGAGCAGCACTGGGTAACTGATTTTACTGTTGCTGATGTTCTTACTGTACCTTACAGGTAATATAAAGATGACTAATTCTCTGTGCCCTGTCCTCAAGAAGCTCACAGTCTAACAATTACAGGTTATGGCAAGGTCACAAAAATCTGTAATCCAATAAAGGAAAATGGAAAAGAGGTGTGATAGAGCTACAGTCTCTCATCAGCCCCTCACTTTCCTACCTGCCACTGAGAAGTGGAAAAGCCATTAGGAGCAGAAAACAGATTAGGGGACAGTATCTTTACCTTCTGCCAAACAGGGGCTCACTTTTGCCATCTATCCCCATCTGTTCCTGCTCCCTTAAGTCCTTTAGACAAAACAAGCTTTTAAAGTAGGTTTTAATGGTCCTGGCTTAATGATAAAACTGCATGTCTGAGAATTAGAGGGATGATTGGAATGAAATCTTCAGACTTTTACAGAAATCTAACCAACCTGTGGATTCAACATGGCTAGTGTTCTCTGGTGGATGATTAGGTTTTTGGCTGCTTTCTTCAGAAAGTAAGTATATACTAACATCACTCCTGCTTTACTCAAAACACGTGCCCAAACCTGGAATTCTAAGATGTATTATCTGAGCTCTGCTTTTCCAGAATTTCATGTAGAAGCTAAGGGGAAAACTGTCCTCTGCTACATTGCATTTTCGCTTATCACTGTTAAGCCCCAAACAGAGTTATTCAATATATCTATACTTATATATCTTGTAAGCCACATATTTAATGTTGAATTTTCTAGTGGCCACATTAAAGTAAAAATAAACAGGTAAAATTAATCTTAACAATGTAATCTCAGGTCAGACTAACTGTATTTCAAGTACCCAATAATCACATGTGGCTTAGTGGTTATCATACTGGGCAGCACAAATCCAAAATAATCACAGAACAAACTAAAGAGCCTTCTTGTAAACTCCACTAGGGGACTGTGGACCATGGTCTGACAACAGTTCTAAAGACAGAATGGCATTGTCTTATGTGTCTGTGTTGCTTCTGTTGGCTCAGAACAAGACCATTTACAGGTTCTTTTATGCTCAATGGGAACGTGAACCAAAAAGGAAAGTCAGCAGTGTGGCAGAGCTGAAGACTAGCATTAGAGGCAGCAACATTAAACAAGAGTAGCCAATATAGACAGTCACAAATAGATGACAAAAATCTATCAAATTTCAGGTGGTGTGGCCCATTATAGGAAAACCAAAAGCAGATGAAAACTACTGGTTTAACATGATGAGTTTATACTCTGAAAAAGCAACTCTCTATCAAATTTTGTTCTCCAGTAACTTATATTTAGTTCTTAAAACTCTAGATGGACCTGAAAAATATTTCCTCAAAAACTCACAGTTCTAAAAAAGATTTTTAAAGTATCTAAAATATGTGAGTCAAAAAAATTAAAATGGAAATTTAAAAATACATGGAACAAAACACCAAAAAAGGAAGGGTATATCAGAACATGTGGGATGCAGCTAGAGTGGTATTTAGAAAGACTGATTGATTTTGAGACAGTCTCATTCTGCTGCCCAGGCTGGAGTGCAGTGGCACGATCTCGGCTTGCTGTAACCTCTGCCTCCTGGGTTCAAGCGATTTTCGTGCCTCAGCCTCCTGAGTAGCTGGGATTACAGGAATGTGCCACCTCACCTGGCTAATTTTTGTACTCTTAGTAGAGATGGGGTTTTTGCCATGTTGGCCAGGCTGGTCTCGAATTCCTGACCTTAGGTGATCCACTCACCTCAGCCTCCCAAAGTGCTGGGATTACAGGCATGAGCCACCATGCCTGGCCGATACTTAGAAAGATTTATAACCTCAAATGCATATTAGAAAACAAGGATGATGGAAAATTAGTAAGCTCAGATCTCAACTCAAGAAAGTTGAAAATGAGAAGGTAAAAGAAACCACTACATTATTCAATTGTTACAGTTAAATAAATAAGAGCTGGGTTCAGATCCTGACTCTCCCACTTACCAATCTGCATTCTTGAACAAGTTATTCAATCTCTCAAAGGCTCAACTGCTGTTATGTGTAAAATGGAGACAAATACCTGCAGCTAATAGGATTGTTGTGATGATGAAAATAAGATGCACATAAAGTACTCAAAATGTTTCTATAATGCTATTATTTCTAAAATGATCACCAAATCTCTAAACTAGAAGGCATTTTTAATGTTATAGTTCTAAACAGAAAGGAGACAGGCAACTGTCAAAAATTTCACTTTAAAATGGTAACTATTACTATCTATATATCTATAGTCAAGAAAGTTGTTACTAACTTGATACAATTCTTCCAGGGGAGTGTACTGGGAAAAATTTTCTTTGATAGCTGTTAGTTTCTTCTTTGCATTTAGTACTGACCATAAAGTTAGAATTTCTGCCCAGCTTCCTAGCCAGTGCTTGCCTAGGAAGTTGGGATGATTTCTTTACAGATTTCTAACACAATCTTTGTGCAAGGATACATATCCCAGATGCAGGTACTAAGACATATCAAGTTGATCATATTAAAAATATAATACATATGAAGTTGAAATTATGTCAGTTTATGATATAAACTCATAAATTCACGTTTTTCTGGAATTGGAACAGTATTCTGCCTGCAGCAACTTCAGATCTGCTTTACTTTAAACAAAGTAGAATGGAGAGATTTAAATGTTTACTTTTTGTTTATATGAAATATGAATATGAGTAGGGTGGTTAAATCTGGAGCATTCAGAGCAGAAATACCATGCCAATATTGTTTCCTCTCCTAAAAAATCAGGTTTTAAACTTTTCTGCCAAAAGTGTTCCTTTCTAGATAGAGGTAGGGAAGGAACATGAAAAATTACATTTCTTTAAATAAATAAAAATTTAAACACATCATGTAAGTGGTTCTATCTAGAGTTCAGAGATCCAATGTTATGTGCTCAAAAAAACAATACCCCTAAGACTGCCTCAACCAGGACAAGAGTTATACAGAATGGCAAATGCTTTCTCAACCTTCTTTTCTCAATAGACTACACAGCCATAACCTTAAACAGCAACTGTTATAGATAAAACATAATATACATATACATAACAAATGCCAGGTTAGGAGTTAAATGAATTTATCATAGCAAATAATGAATGTGTCTTTGGGAAGTAAATTAACCAAACTATATTTTCTAATTATTGGAGCCTCCTGTGCATTAATATTGCTATATTTCATCCTGCTGCTCATTTAAAAGGCCAAACTATTTCCTTTGTTTGCCAAATCCTGTTTAAGTCTCTTCTCTTTTTGGAAGAGGCCCCAAAACTCAAAGCACAACTATCTGTGGCTCTTTTCTCAAACAGCTCTCTGCCTGTATTATGAAATTCTCAGGTGGGATTCTGGCTAAACTGAGTTTCACATGAAGGGAAGATTTTACCCATACTCTTGGTTTGAAGCTGAAATTATATCCCATCCATCAGACAATGCCCCTGTACTAAGATTAGCTCCTGTTTTATTAGAATTCAAGACAACACACTAGTCATCACAGCTATATGTACTGTCTATGTTACGCCAGTAACTATGCTGTACTTTATACACACGACCTCATTTAACTATGACAACAACTCTATAGGGTAGAAATGATTCCTATTTTATAGAAGAGAAAGCAGAGGCTCAGGCAGGCTTGCTGAGTCGTCCAAAATTATAAACACCTAGTAAAAGGCAGGTTCTCCCTCCCCAGCTTTACTGAGGTATATTTGACACATAAAAATTCTATATATTTAAAGTATACAATGTGATGTTTTGATATAGGTAAACATTATGAAATAATTACCACAATCAGGCTAATTAACATATCTATCACATCACAGTTACTTTTTGTGGTAAGAACACTTAAGATTTACTCTCTTAGCAAATCTTAAGTATATAATCCACTCTTATTAACTATAGTCACCATTCTATACAATAGATCCCCAGAATTTATTCATCCAGCATAACTGAAATTTTGTATCCTTTGACCAACATCTCCCCATTTCCCCCACCTCCCAGCCCCTGGAAGCCACCATTCTACTCTCAAAAGGCAGGCTTCTTAACCTAGGTTGATTCTAAATTCAGCACTTTTTCTATACCACATATGACTCAATATTATTACTGTATTGGTAATATGCTTTAGCTGAAGTCACCAGTCTGTTAAAACTCCACAAAGTATATTTATCTTAGAGAAAGATCCCTAAAACAAGATGAGACCTGGTGAAGAGCCAACTGAAGTTTGTACATATTAAAAAAAAAAAAAGTATTGTCAATTTTAGCTAACATTAGCTTTTACTCCATGTTACTAAAAGTATCAGTTTGTACATTAGCTCTGGGTCTCCTTATCATGAATAATGACAAGCTACACTGTTTAGATTTATTGCTCTATCAACCACTTGCACGTCAATTAGAAAGCCTCTAATGCACACCCACCACACACATGCACCAGCTGGAAGCCCTTCAAGGAGACTGACTCACAAAAGAGGCAAGGCTCCGAAATTATGTTTGTTGTTGTTGATGATGTTTCTTTCTTTTAATTTATGTAACCTGCACTGAAAACTAACTAATACTTTTCAGCTAAAGATTTTGATCTGGCTTTCAATGAAGTCAATATCTGGTTCCAAATAGCTGCTAAAGGGAAGTCTAGAGGCAAAGCCAGAAAATGCATTTGGAAGAAAAGCAGGGGCCCTCATCTAGCCTCTGAAGATTTTTCACATGAATGGAGATTCCATGGCTCAGTAGATGGACTTGGTTCTTTTTAGTGATAGAATATGTAGTCAAAGATTCTTTGAAATCTTAAATTCAAATTCATTCTTAGATATAAGCTCCTCCATATTCTTTTAACCAGCCTACCTTTTCTCCCAGGACGTATAGGGAACTAAGCAAATGTCTTCTTCACATCTAGTCTAATATGTCCAAAGCAGGTGGGATGTATATCACTAGCACACACTTCATTATGTACCTCACATTTTTTGTTCAAAATGTAAATTTAATAACCCAGTTGCTCAACTACAAAGTTAAAAGAATTTTTTTAAAACAAGGACATTAACTATATTGTGAAACGCAATTCAAAAATTTAAATGTAAACCAGAAAAAAAGTGAAATTTCAACCCTTGGCCTTTTAGTAATGTTTTCTAATTGCAGATTTCAATTATGCAAGATGTATAGGACCTGAAACAAGTGTTTTTTTTTTTTCTTAAGAGAATAGTTTCACATTAAAATACAACTTCAGCTGTGCTCAGTGGCTCACGTCTATAATCTCAACTACTTGGGAAGCTGAGGCAGGAGGATTTCTTGAGTCCAGAAATTTGAGGCTGCAGTGAACTATGGTCATGTTGCCATACTCCAGCCTGAGCAACAGAATAAGACCCCACCTCTAAAAATATTAATAATAATAAATTAAATATAATTTTGATATTTAACAATTTTATAATTAAATGCTTTGCATTTACCTAATTTGCTTCTATACCAGTTCAGAGATTTTCCATTGTGGGAAAATATACTTTAAGTGTAACTGAAATTATGAAAAGCCAAGTATATTATTATATACTTACCTAAAACTATTCAGACAGTTAATTTACATTGAAATATTTGTGTATATGACATCAAAATACTTGAATATGTAATCAAGTCTATTACAAAGCTTTGCATTTTAGCAGGTCAAATAAAAACTTTATTTGAAGGCTGGGTGCAGTGGCTCATGCCTGTAATCCTAGCACTTTGGGAGGTCGAGGTGGGAGGACTGCTTGAGGCCAGGAGTTTGAGAACAGCCTAGGCAACACAGCAAGACCCCATCTCTACAAAAAATAAAAAAACAAATTAGCTGGGCGTGGTGGGACACATCTGTGATCCCAGCTACTTGGGAGGCTGAAGCAGGAGGATCACTTGAGCCCAGGAGGTTGAAGCTGCAGTGAGATGTGATGGCACCACTCCACTCCAGCTTGGGTAATAGAGTGAGACCCTGTCTCAAAAAAAGTTTATTTGGCTGGGCGCAGTGGCTCACGCTTGTAATCCCAGCACTTTGGGAGGCTGAGGGGGGCGGATCACGAGGTCAGGAGATCCAGACCATCCTGGCCAACACGGTGAAACCCTGTCTCTACTAAAAAATACAAAAAATTCGCCGGGCATGGTGGCGGGCCCCTGTAAGTCCCAGCTACTCGGGAGGCTGAGGCAGGAGAATGGCATGAACCCGGGAGGCAGAGCTGGCAGTGAGCCAAGATTGCACCACTGCACTCCAGCCTGGGCGACAGAGTGAGACTCCATCTCAAAAAAAAAAAAAAAAAAAAAAAAAGTTTATTTGAGTATCAAATTTTTTTTTTTTTTTTTTTTTTTTTTTTGAGATGGAGTCTCGCTCTGTCGCCCAGGCTGGAGTGCGATGGCACGATCTTGGCTCACTGCAACCTCCGCCTCCTGGGTTCAAGTGAGTCTCCTGCCTCAGCCTGCTGAGTAGCTGGGACTACAGGTGTGCACCACCACGCCCGGCTAATTTTTGTATTTTTAGTAGAGACAAGGTTTCACCATGTTGGTCAGGATGGTCTCACTCTCTTGACCTCGGGATCCCCCCACCTTGGCCACCCAAAATGCTGGGATTACAGGCGTGAGCCACTTCGCCTGGCCAACTATCAAAATTTTTTATCAGCAAAGTTCTTTAATTGATCCAAGTCAAAACATGCTAAATTATACATTTCTAAGTAGAATTTTGGAATTGTAAGGAAACTTTGAAATTATCTATGCGATCTCTTTATTTCATCAATGATAAAAATCAAGGCCCTGGGAAACAGAGCTGCCACCCGAACCTAGGTCTCCTGACTTCCAAGTAGTATTCTTTCCATTCGCCAAACTGTCTGTTTTCCCAAATCACTAAGAGCTGGCCATTGCTTACACATAGCCTTTCTTGACATTTAATCATAACTTCTATGTCAAGAAGTTTATGAGAGCTACAAAGCAACCAGAGGAAACCAATTTGAAGGTTCCTCAAAAAGTTACACATCGAACTACCATATGTCTCAGCAATTCCAATCCTAAGTATATATTCAAAAGAACTTACAACAGGGACTCAAACAGATACTTGTATGTGAATGTTCATAGCAGCATTATTCACTATAGCTAAAAGGTGAAATAAAACAATCTAAGTGTCCATTGACAGATGAATGGATAAGCAAAATGTTTACAGATGACTGGACCATAAAAAGGAATTAAGTTCTGATACATGATACAATATGATAAAATGTGAAAATGTGCTAAATGAAAAAAGCCATCATAAAAGGACAAATATTGTTTGATTAAACTTTATGAAATATCTAGAATAGGCAAATTCATAGAGACAGAAATAGATTAGCAATTACAAGGGGCCAAGGTAGAATGTAATAAGAAGCTATTGCTTAATGGGTATAGGATTTCTATTTGGGGTGATGAAAACTTCCAGAAATAGAGTAGTGATGGCTGCACGTTGTGAATGTGGTTAAAGTCATTAAATTGTACACTTAAAAATCGTTAAAACAACTGGGTGTGGTGGTTCACACTTATAATCCCAGCACTTTGGGAGGACAAGGTGGGTGGATCACTTCAGGCCAGGAGTTCGAGACCAGCCTGGCAACATGGTGAAACACTGTTTCTATGAAAATTCAAAAATTAGTTAGGCTTGGTGGCACATGCCTGTAGTCTCAGCTACTTGGGAGGCTGAGGCAGGAGAATTGCTTGAACCTGGGAGGCAGAGGTTGCAGTGAGCCAAGATGGCACCACTGCACTGCGGCCTGGGCAGTAGAGTGAGACTCCATCTCAAAAAAAAAAAAAAAAGAAAAGAAAAGAAAAAGAAAAAAAATCATTAAATTTTATATCTTACCACAATAAAAAAATCACTAGAAACCTTGACAGAAACCATGACAGAATTTCCCATGTTTAAAAAACTTCATTCTAGAATCTTGTGGTAATTATTAAAAATTATTAACATACATTAAAAATAATAATAAGGAAAACCAGGCATAGGATTTATAGAAATTCACTGTACTGTCTTCAAAATTTTTCTTTAAATTCAGGCCAGGCGCAGTAGCTCACGCCAGTAATCCTAGCACTTTGGGAGGCCGAGGAGGGCGGATCACAACGAGGTCAGGAGTTTGAGACCAGCCTGGCCAAGGTGACAAAACCCCGTCTCTACTAAAATACGACAATTAGCCGGGCGTGGTGGCGCACACCTGCAATCCCAGCTACTAGGTAGGCTAAGGCAGGGGAATCACTTGAACCTGGGAGGCAGAGGTTGCAGTTAGCCCAGATCACGCCGCTGCACTCCGGCCTGAGTGACAGAGCAAGACCCCGTCTCAAAAAAACAAAAACAAACAAAAAAAAAAACAAAGTTTTTTTCTTAAAATCCAAAACCGTTCTCAAAATTATTATTATTGTTATTATTATTAGTTTTTTTGAGACAGAGTTTCACTCTTGTTGCCCAAGCTGGAGTGCAATGGCGCCATCTCAGCTCACTGCAACCTCCGCCTCCCAGGTTCAAGCAATTCTTGTGCCTCAGCCTCCCAAGTAGCTGGGATTACAGGCATGTGCCACCACTCCCAGCTAATTTTGTATTTTTAGGAGAAATGAAGTTTCTCCATGTTGGTCAGGCTGGTCTCGAACTGCCAACCTCGGGTGATTTGCCCGCCTCAGCCTCCCAAAGTGCTGGGATTACAGGCACGAGGCACCGTACCCAGCCCTCAAAATGTTTATTTAAGAGAAAGCTATCTGAGTTGTAAAGTTCAGACCAAAGACTTATGAAAAACTCATTTAAACACCTTCTAAAATTATAAGAATTGGAGTAGAGCTTGTAATATGGAAAATAGTAATGCCAGTTAAAAATAAATTTACTATGCAACCTAAGATCCTCTAAAATAATCTCACTTTAAGGAAGTGGAGTATACCCTCCTGCTCCAAATACTATTTCCCAAATTTCCTTTCAGACTAAGTTTGGTTAATATTAATATATAGTTAAACGATGTTATTAAACTCTTCTTCTCTACACCTTAGTGCCTGTATCTTTGGCCTTGAGGTGAACACAGTACTGAATTACATATGCTAAATGACCAATTATCCATTGAATCAACATTTTCTAGTAAAGTGTCTCATGTTCTTTGACATTCATGTGCCCATTTATCATACCTGAAACTATATGAGAAAATACATTGGTTTTTATAGGGAAAAAAAACAAAAGTACATAAAATAAGAATAGAAATTTAGAATAGTTTTATTTCTTTCAAGTTACCACACCAACACAGCTACGACAAAGACTGCTGTCTACTCTTACTGATTTTCATGTCAGCTGTTAAATTAGATTCACTATCTACAAGACATGTCAATTTATCATTATTGGTGGCATGCTTTTAAACAGTTACCATATGTATGTAAAAAGGAATTCAATACTCTCTCTGAAACTTACAATTTTTAACTTTATATAATAAAATGATAATGGATAAAGAACTTCACTGATATTGGACCTCCGGAATAAATGTTTTGAGAAATCGGTCTAGTAAAAATTAGCTGAGAAGACAAACCAAAGATATAATTAAAACTAGTTTTTTGGCAATTAAGTTTTTAACTATCGTACAACCAAATAATTTATATATACAAACCACAGTTTATAAATTCTACAACTTCTTCTTTGTCGTTTTAAACTTCACTGTATGGGCTTTGATCATCCAGGCCATGTAATTACCTTTAAGAAGCATGCTTAGGGTGTTTTCTGGACTACAAGTCTATACAGCATTTCTCTCTGTCCTCTTGGGAACAAAACATCAATTGCTTTCAGCTAAATGCACTCACATATGAATATTTTAGTACAATTTAATGCTTCTATACCAACCCCAAAGGAACAGAGCATCAATTTGTGAACATAGTTCTCTTGGAGTTAAAAGCCAAGCTAGATAATGCAGTATGAAAGCAGCTGTCAATCTTCAGCTTTTTAGCAAGTTAGAAGGGCAGCCCATAAATTCAGTCCCAGCTGTATACAAGTTAAGTCTATAAAGTTTGTTCCTACACAGACTTTTCAACAATAGTGAATTTTCAAAAAAGAACCCAGAAACAAAATTTATTATCTTGATACATTTTTCAAAAACTGCTTATTCATCTGGTAACTTTAAACTGACTTCTATTCACTTAGTCTTACCATTATGAATGGACAGTTGGTCTGTTAGTAAAATACCAAAATACACACAAAATAATCTACTCCCACTAAGAAGTTGCACTAAGCATAAGAACACACTTCCCTGGCATTAGAAAACAGATTCTTTAATAATTGCAATATGCTTAATGTTCAGATGGTTAGGAAGGTAAGGTCAGCACCATCAAAAAAGCTAATAGAAGGCAATCTAGAAATAAGTATTAAATGGAAACTACCACCAAATACGCCAACCTTTAAAAGGCCATAGAAATTAAATGCTAGTTGTAGCATAAATCTGAGACTCTATTAAGTTCAACAAATATTAATGTGCTAACAAAATCCAGTAAGTGTGTCAAACCTCAGGTAAAGAAATAAGAATTCAATACCTGTTCATAATTTCAAAACAAAATAAAACAAAATCTCTTAGAAAACAAGGTACTGTAAAATACTGTAAAGTACTGTAAAAACAGTACTGTAAAAATGGCTAATACACAGCACTTACTATATACCAGGCACAGTTTTTAAGTGTTATACAAATATTAACTCATTTAATCCTGTTTTACATATTAATCTTTAAAGTCATTTAATCTTTAATACTACAGTATGAAGTATGAATTATTATTATCACCATTATATGGTTGAGAAAACTGTGCTACAGAGGGGTTAAGTGATTTGTCCAAAGTCACACAGCCAGCAAGTGGCAACACCAAGAGCTGAATCCTGGCAACCTGGCTAGAAAGTCTGGATTCTTAACTATTCTATGACACTGCCTATTGTAGGGAACTTTTTAAAATCTGATAAAGGGTATCCACTAAAAACAGACAGCCAACATAATACCTACGGTGAAACAATGGAAGAATTTCCTCGAAATGAAGGACAAGGATGTTTATCCTCACCACTTCTGTTCAACAATGCCACAGCTAACACAATAAGAAAATTGGTTGGGCGTGGTGGCTCACGCCTGTAATCCCAGCACTCTGGGAGGCTGAGGCAGGCGGATCACGAGGTCAGGAGATTGAGACCATTCTGGCTAACACGGTGAAACCCCGTCTCTACTAAAAATACAAAAAAAATTAGCTGGGCATGGTGGCAGGCGCCTGTAGTCCCAGCTACTCAGGAGGCTGAGGCAGGAGAATGGCGTGAACCCGGGAGGTGGAGCTTGCAGTGAGCCGAGATCGTGCCACTGCACTGCAGCCTGGGGGCTACAAAGCCAAGACTCCGTCTTAAAAAAAAAAAAAGAAAAGAAAAAAGAAAATTAAATAAAAAGATGAAGCAAAATTTCATTATTCATTATTCCCAGAAGATATGTCTGTGTATGTACAACATCCAAGAAAATCTACAGATAAATTAGTAGGAGCAGTATATAAATATCAATTGCATTCCTATATATCTACATACTTTTATAACAAAAATTATAAAACTGTCTAAACAAGTGGAGAAATAAAATCATGGTCACAGATAGAAGACCAAATGTTGCAAAGATTTTGACTCTTGCCAAATTAATCTATACATCCAATGTTCCTCACTTGAAGAATTTTCGCTATCTGAATATTTGTTACAATATGTACTTTTTAAACCCAGGAGTCACTATTCAAATTTAAAAAAACAACTATCAGGGATTTGCATGAGTGCACATTTAAGGTGCTTATGAATCTAAGAGAGACTGTCCAGTCTACTCAGCAGCTGTATCTCAGCTATTTTCCTGACAGGACCATATCTTATGCTCACATTCTATAACCACGAGCAAAAGGAACACAAGGAGACATACTTTTTTTAGATTTTTTTCCATCTAATTGTTTCATCTAAGACTGCAGACAATGGTTCACAGCCATCTATTTCTGGACCTCAGGAGTGGAGAAAACTGTTCATCACTTCTTAGGATCCAATAGTGAGCTCCTTTGCTAGAATCTTTCCATACATTTTGACTCACCACTGAACCGCAACCATGATAACAGCCCCTTCTCCCACTTCTCACCACAAAATCTAACTCAGGCAACTCTTTAATCAGTACATTTTTTTTTTTACGTGGTCTTGGTTATTCACTAAGAGTTATTTGCATTCATCATGTATCTTTAACATATTTTCTCATTGCTTATTCACATTATGGTACATGTTTGGAGTAGTGTAGAAGAAATAACTGATACTGTACAGTTTCCACACTATTCTGTCCAAAAACATACCAAATAATGAGTGTAGTAAGTGTTAGGTAACTGGTGTTTTATATGCATAATGCAGATTTTTACATGAACTGGGATTCTTATAAAAGTGTTTAAGATTTTGTAATTGAGGGAAAATTATTTGAGGTTTTGAATAGACTGTGAACCAGTTATTAATTCTCCCTGTTAAGATAATAAAATATAGGTCTCAGTTCTCTGAAGCTTTAGTATCTATACAATTTTAGTAATAGTCTAAATCTGGATAATGAGTTATACCTACATTTCCAATCAATATTTCAACTGTGAAGCTTAACAAACGAATTCTAAAATTGTAAAGTAACGTAGGGAACCAATAGCTAAAAACATTTTGGAGAACTGAGAAGGGAGATACTGCCCAACCAGATAACTTTATTATATAGCTTAAGTGTAGTATGGGTACAGTAATAAACAACTGGCCAATGGGACAGAATAGACGGCCCAGAAATAGACCCCTGCATACATATAAACTTGATATGTAAAAGATGATGCTGCGCATCAGTGGAGGAGAGAGGGAATGTGTAATAAATGGTGCTGAGGTACCTGATTAACTACATGGGGGGAAAATGGAAAACTCACTTCACATTAAACATAAAAATCAAATCAAGTAGATTATAATTATAAACCAAAATGTGAAGAAGGACAAAATTTTTAAAACTTTTAGAAAAAAATACAGGTGAATATCTTTACAACCCTAACTTAGGAATGATTTCTTAAATAAGACATAAAAAGTACATATCGAAAAGGAAAAAAATAAGTTGAACCACATTAAAATTAATGCTCTATCAAAAGGTATTATTTTTTAAAATGGAAAAGACAGACATAAATGAAAGAAAATGTATGCAACACATATAACCAACAAAAGATGTGTATCCAGAATACATAAAGAACTTCCAAGAATCAGCCTGGCCAACATGGTGAAACCCCATCTCCACAAAAAATATCCAAAAATTAGCCAGGTATGGTGGAGGGCGCCTGTAGTCCCAGCTACTCAGGAGGCTGAGGTGGCAGAATTGCTTGAACCCAGGACGTAGAGGCTGCAGTGAGCCAAGATCACGCCACTCCACTCCAGCCTGGGCAACAGAGTGAGACCCTGTCTCAAAAAATATATAAAAAAAAAAAATTCCAAGAATCAGTAAGAAAAAGATAACTTAATAGAAAAATGAGCAAATGGTATTAACATTAAATATTCAAAGGGAAAAAAACCATAAATGGATATTCCGCATATGAAAAGATATCTCACTAGTAATCACAGAAAAGCAGATAAAAAGTACAGTGAGATTTCATTCCCATCAGGCCAGCAAAGCTTTTTTTAAATTGTGCTAAATTATATATAACATGAAATTTACCATAGTAATTTTTTTTTTTGAGACGGAGTTTCGCTCTTGTCCAGGCTGGAGTGCAATGGCGCGATCTTGGCTCGCCACAACCTCCACCTCCCAGGTTCAAATGATTCTCCTGCCTTAGCGTCCCAAGTAACTGGGATTACAGGCATGTGCCACCACGCCCGGCTAATTTTGTATTTTTAGTAGAGATGGGGTTTCTCCGTGTTGGTCAGGCTGCTCTTGAACTCTCAACCTCAGGTGATCCTCCCACCTCGGCCTCCCAAAGTGTTGGGATTACAGGCGTGAACCACCGCGCCCAGTCCATGGTAATCTTTTTTTTTTGGAGATGGAGTCTCGCTCTGTCGCCCAGGCTGGAGTGCAATGGCGCGATCTCGGCTCACTGCAAGCTCTGCCTCCCAGGTTCATGCCATTCTCCTGCCTCAGCCTCCCGAGTAGCTGGGACTACAGGCACCCGCCACCACGCCCAGCTAATTTTTGGTATTTTTAGTAGAAACGGGGTTTCACTGTGTTAGCCAGGATAGTCTCGATCTCCTGACCTCGTGATCTGCCCGCCTTGGCCTCCCAAAGTGCTGGGATTACAGGTGTGAGCCACCGTGCCCGGCCCAGTAATAATTTTTAAATATATAGTTCTGGGACACTAAGTACACTAAGTACAGTTACCTTGTTATGCAACCATCACCACCCATCTTCAGAACTACCGTCTATCTCAAGAACTGCAAAAGTTTTTTTAAAACTGTAAATAAGCAAAGTTCAGAGAGCTGTTAAAACTGTTGGTAAATATAAGCTGGAATAACCACTTTGGAAAACAACTTGTCAAAATCTGGTAAAGCTAGATTCTCTACAATTAGCACTTTCACCCCAAGGCATATTTCTCTAGTAAAACACTAATATACAAGTAAACATTAATAATCTTCATGGTAACATTATTTGTAAGCAAGAAATTATAGACTACTTAAACAACCATTAATAAGAAAATAGGTAAAGTGTGAAAAATTCATATAATAGAATACCATACATAAATGAAATACAAATGAAAAAAATGCTACCTGCATTAACAAAGATGAATCTCACAAATATAAGATGGATTGAAAAACAGATAAAGAACATATATAGGACATTACTAATGATAATTTCAAAAATATACACAATATTATATATCAGTGCTCCCCAACTTTTTTATACCATGGCACACAGAAAATAACATTTGTATGGTACACGAACAAGGCTGGTCATAAAATCCACTGTTCCAAAGGCTGAGAGGATCAACATCTGGTATGCCTCTAAATCATTCATCATATTCATATTGAAAATCTCAGCTATATACTGCTTAGGGATCTGTAGATATGTAGTAAAAGTAAAAATGAAATGTCTTGAAACAATAATAATGAAATTTAAGATAATGGCTACTTTTTTCCTTTTTTTTCTTGCTCTGTTGATCAGGCTGGAGTGCAGTGGCACAATCATAGCTCACTGCAGCCTTGATCTCCCTGGCTCAAGTGATCCTCCCACCTCAGCCTCCTGAGTAGCTGGGACTACAGGTACATGCCACCACACCCAACTAAATTTTTTTTTTTAAAGTATAAAGGAGGTCTCGCTATGTTGCCCAGGCTGGTCTCAAACTCCTGAGCTCACATGATCCTCCTGCTGCAGCCTCCCAAAGTGCTGGGATTACAGGTGTGAGCCACCCACCATGCCCAGCCAGTAATGGTTACTTTTGAGGGGAGGAAAAAATGTGTATTAAAGGAAGAGTACACAAGGGTTTTCAACAGTACTGTAATATTGTTTCTTAAATTCAGGGATGAAAACATTAGTGTTTATTATTTCTATGTAAATTGTATATATATTTACATTTTCATAAATTTATATATAAACTTTTAAATAAAAAGAAAAGAATGGGAAGGAAAAGGAACACAGCAAATATAAGCTACATTTTTAAGCTCAGCCTAGCAAGAGAGGTGAAAGGGGCAGTAGGTAATGAGGAAAAGAAGCTGCTGGGCAGATAAAGGGTTTTCTTTTTAACACTATAGAAAAGGGGCCAATAGAGGAGAGACTCTGACCGGAGGATGGGGTAACTAATGGAACACTGTCTAAAAGAAGGTACAAAATGATGAGATCCAGAGGACAAGCAGACATATTAGCAAAATTAAAAAGGGAGGCCCTCTTTTTTATCTACATGTAGATAAGCTGGATTTTTGTTTGTAATGTTTTGCTTATGTAGAAAGTACAATAAGTTTACTTGTGAAGTGGAAGGAATGGTCAGTTTCTGAGAATAAGACAATGATACTAAATAAGGGGTTTTAAAAGGGTGACAATTTAAAATAAAGTAGTTGAAATACTAATAGACGACAAAAATCAGAATTCAGTTCCCATAGACACATTTGTAGAGAACTATCTGGGGCTATGCAATTCAACAGTTTTCTCTGGACAGTAGTTCTGATAATGTGCTCAGGGCTCTAGTCATTCCACAGAGGTGTAGTACCGACTCTCTCAGGAAAATGAGAAAGGGCGAGAGCTGAGCTAGTAGCAGTCTAGATATACCATCCCACTTCAACTCCACTTTTTCCCATATTATACATGGGGCTTCCTGATAAAATTTCCTTTGAAGAAGGGTTCTACAACTAGATCACTAGTCACTACCCTAGAATAAGCCTGAACAGCAGATACGAAATCACATAATTTCTGCCTCTCACGAAAATGCGCTTAATATTAGGCAATTAGCCTACACTGAGGGACATTATTAAAAACGCAGTCCTATGAAACCACTGTCTTATTTATAGTAAAGGTATTGTTGAGGATGTCAATCAATAGAGCCTTCTTTATAAGGACTCAAGGGATATCTCTCTCTCTCTGATCTTGATACCAGGCCAAATGATACTTCCCATGTGCCATTAGTTTGTTTTTACGTTGGGACACTGTACATCAGGGCACTGATCTTGTTTCCCAATATGAATTGGCTTCTAAAAACCAAATTTGCAGCCCACATCTAGCAAACGGACAGGACCACACAGAATATTTTTTATTAAGGTGACTTTATTTTTATATAATTAGAGACTCACTCTGTCACCCAGGCTGGAGTGTAGTGGCACAAGTACAGCTCACTGCACCGTTGAACTCCTGGGTTTCCTTCTACTTCACAAGTAAACTTATTGTACATTCTACAACTCAGCCTCCGGTGCTGCGATTATAGGCATGAGCCACCTCGCACAGCCAGAATTTTTATTTACATACTCTCACCTCATTTCAGCCTATCTTTCTAGCCTTTATCTTTCACCTGAATTTTCTCAGGATGACTCAAACTGCTACCATCACTACAGATAAGAGTTTGGCTGCCACAGGTAGAGACACAGGGGGCAGGGGCAAGAACACTGAGAAAGCCTCACTCTGAGGCCCAAGTGCAGAAGATCTGCCTAAGACTGAGACTAAATAAGAACCAAGAACCATCCCTTACCACAACCATATAACTTAAGACTAAAGAGATGACAACTAAACGCAATACTTGGCCCTAAAGTGGATTCTGTATTAGGCTAACTGATAAAACTGGAGTATTCCATTAGAAAATAAAAAATTAGAATCAGAATATGAACTGACAAAATTGGGATATGGTATATAAATGTTTTGGTTATATACGAGAATATTTCTATTCTTAGGAAATATACACTGAGGTCTTTAGGGGTAAAGGGCTATAAATGTTACTATCAACTAGTTCAGAAAAAATGTATGTGTACACACACAGAGTACTTTTTTTTTAAAGAGATGGGGTCTTGCTGCATTATGCAAGCTGGAGTGCAGTGGCTGTTCATAGGTATGATCATAGTGTACTACAGTCTCTAACTGTTGGCCTCAAGCAATCCTCCCGCCTCAGTCTCCTGAATAGCCAGGACTATAGACACACCACGGTGCTCAGCTGTACTGCTTTTCATTTTCAACTTTTTGTAAGTCTGAAATCATTTCAAAATAAAAAATAAAGAGGAGAAAAAGTCTTTGTTGTAATAGTAAGATATGAACTGACTAGTGTTTTCCTATCACTGGGTCTGAATTCTTGCAGGGAGCATGAATCCATAAGCATACTAGGAATTGTTCCATAATCTTTCATATTCACGTGTAAATTATTGTGAATGACCCAAAAAAAGCATTTAAAAAATAACAAAATTCATGGCATCCTTTGAGTATTACATATTTTTTCAAATTAATAAAATATTATTTTGTGAGGATAACCAAATCTTTGTGTCCCCTTACTTTATGAAGTAGGGAACTTATTACTACTGATCATCAGAAAGAGCAGTGTTGATGATGGTTTCCATAGCTATTCAAAGTGGCAAAAAATGAGAGGATCTTCAAACAACATAAAGTTGAAAGGAAAGTAGAAAACGAAATCAAGCTTTAAAAGATTCAAGAGGCTTCAATGGTAGGGAAAACAGACCCAAATTAAATAAGGATAAATGAAAATACTGTGTTCAGCTTTAAAAACAAAGAAATACTGAATTATTACTAGACAAAGGAGATGTGGTTTAATAGCAGGCAATTCAAGTGGGGGAGGGGAGAGATTTTGGATGGCCACAAGTGTAATTCTTGCCAACAGTAGGATATGGCTGCCAAAAACCTAATGCATTATTAAGTAGCATTAATTAAGATATTATTTAGGGAGATAATAATCCAACTCTGCACTAGTCAGAGCACAAGTGAAGTAATGCATTCAATTCTGGGCCTCAGGAATCCTAGCTTATGGCCCTGAGGGAATAGCTTGTATCAGACCAATCCTCCTGCTGAGAACAACTACAAAACCTGGTTAAAACACAGATAGCAACTGTTTAAGTACAATGGAGATCAACTTAGAAAGGCAACATTGAAGGAGCCAGAATCCTGTAAGGGAGGGAGGCACATTGAAATGAACCCAGCATATATCTCCATTTCCTCCCTTGGGGCATTTGTAGATTCCCCACAGGGATGAAAGCCAATCCGAAAGGAGATACTCTGGATAGAAACCTGCAGTCTTATTGGTTGAGGAAACACACAAAAGACAGTATTCATGACTGCCAAACCAGCTGGAAAGTGAGGGAAAAATTCCAAAAGGAGAGAACCACAGAGGGAGAACCACAAACTCTGCACATACACTCCACTCAAAACTCTGGCTGACCCCCGCATTAGGCATGTATGAGGTGAGCTCTAGGCTGCTAGGCTAAGACAAAAAGAACTGAACATAAGGAGGAGTCTGGAATTTGAGTTCAGCCAAGTTAACTGCCTGCTAAAACACAAAGTTAATATTCTTAATAGGAATATAACAGAATCCATAATCTCTAAAACGTATTCAGTGTCTCTACAATATATTACAAAACTATTAGACAACCAGCAATTCTCAAAATATGGTCAGGATAACCCCGAGAGCCCCAAGACCCTTTCAGGGATTCTGCAAAGTCAAACCTATTTTCATAGTAATACTAAGATGTTATTTACCGTTTTTTTCTTTCATTCTCTCACAATGTGCAGTGGAGCTTCCCAGAGGTGCCAGGACTTTTAAAGAAACCATCACTCTGATGGCTAATAGAATGTATGCATCTGTATTTTTATGTTTCCTAAAAGTTTTTAAGGTAGTTGATTTTAGGTATAAATTTGTGTGTATATAGGGATTAACTTAGTTTGTTCTCAGGACAGTACAGCAGTGTGTGTTCTCACAGTTATAACTGCTATAATTTCTATAATTTCATTATCGTTCAATAAACCAATGTTTGAAATACCAAAGGTTTCCTTGTGCCTGCAAGGAAACACAAGAAATACACTTTGTTGTCTTACATGGCAATAACATTTATATTTTTTTAAACTTTTATTCATTTTTAAATTTCTCTAAAACTATTCTATTTTGATAATATTTATACTGAAATAGAGAAGACTAACTTTCTCAACCCACTGCAGCAACAACCATGTCTAAAGATGCTGAAAAAGATGAAACCGATAACAGAGTTCTCTAACTTATGGAAAAGAGAAATATACTCTAAAAAATACTGTGTAAAATAAATATATGAAAATGATAAAAGTTATCTTTCTCTTAGGTTTACAGACGCTAGTAATTTACCTTACTCTATCTTATGCAAAGGAAGTGATGACCATTTTGAAAACAAACATTCAGAGTTCAGAGAAAACTAAACTGGATTTTATTTTAACATAAATGTCATGAGTTTAAGAGCCAAAAGCTGTTATTTTAGCTTTTCAAGCTAGAAAAGAAAAAGTCATTGAAGCATCTTAAGTTATCATATTCCATTGGTTAGAGAAGTATAGTTACTGAGAGACTAATAAAGGTGACATTGCTGAATTCCTGCTTTGAAAAATCAGGAAAACAAACTATGACACTGTCACATTCCAGTGGTATGTAACTTGCTGAATAAAATATTCAGCTGTAAACATGAATATGAAGATAATATCTCATCTGCAAAATTGTACTTCTGCCTGACAAGTCTGTAGACATGACTGTGTTTCCTGCTTTACTTCTATTGTCCAGTATTGATATCAAGGAATCACTGAAGAATATTTTTACATGAATCCTTGGCAATGAACACAGTGGTGATGAAATACTCAAAGGGTTAAATAGCTTTTTGGAATCCCATGATTTATTCTGGAAAAACCAAATTGACATTTGCACTGATGATGTGAAAATGATGGTGGGTAACACTGCCTTAGTGGTAGTTTCAAGGCAGTGGCACCAAACTCACTGCATTCTTCATGGCCACATACTCACAGTTTTTTGTTTTGTTTTTTTAAAGCCACTTTCACCTAAGGTCCTTGATAAAGCAGTAAGAATTATTAATCTTGGCAGAGCACAGTGGCTCACACCTGTAATCCCAGCACTTTGAGAGGCCAAGGCAGGTGGATCACTTAAGGTCAGGAGTTTGAGATCAGCCTGGCCAACATGGTGAAGCCTTGTCTCCACTAAAAATACAAAAATTAGCCGGGCATAGTGGTTCACACCTGTAATCCCAGCTACTCAGGAGGCTGAGGCACCAGAATCACTTGAACCCGGGAGGTGGAGGTTGCAGTGAGCCAAGATGGTGCCACTGCACTCCAGCCTGGGCAATAAAAGTGAGACTCTGTCTCAAGAAAAAAAAAAAAAAAGATTAACCTTATTAAATCTTGACCTTGGAGTACATGTATCTTTAATATTCTGTGTGACAAACTGTGAAGAATGTAGAAAGCACTTCCACTTCATACCAAAGTACAACGGGTTGTCTCGAGGGAAAGCACTTGTTTAATAGTTTGAGTTGCAAGCTGAACCAGGTACTTTTTTCATGAAACATAATTTTTACTTCAAAGAAAATCTGACAGACATTTGCATTTTTCACAGATATCTTACTGTGAATAAAGTGACCTCATCAATTCTGAGATAACAACTGAAAGTATTTCTTATCAAGGACAAAATTTGAACTTTTAAGTGAAAATCAGAATTCTAAAACACTTGTACCGATGACTACGAGCTTTGAAGATTCTTCTAACAAGATGAACAAGATGAGTGATGCACCACATAATAACATTTTTTGGTCAACATTAGACTGCATATATAAGGGTGGTCCCATAAAATTATAATGAATCTGAAAAATTCCTATCACCTCAGTGATGTCATAGACGTTGTAACATCATAGCACAACATATTAACTTTTTATGTTTAGATACACGAATACTATTTTACAATTGCCTACAGTATTCAGTACAGTAACATACTATACAGGTTTGTAGCCTAGCAGCAATAGGCTACCCCATATAGCCTAGGTGTTTAGTAGACTATGCTATCTAGGTTTGTGTAAGTACACTCTATGATGCTTACACAATAACAAAATCGCCTAATGACACATTTCTCAGAATATATCCCTATTGTTAAGTGATGCATGCCTATATTAATGAATGTGACTTTTTTTTTAAGTCTTCAATTTTACTTGTTTTAAACAGCAACTAACAGCTTGGAAATGTCCCTAACAGTTAGGACCCACCCCATGCATTCCGGAGGTTCCCCCACCAAGTCTGGGGTCCAGGTTCCAGGAACTCCCCCTCATCAGGCCTGATTTCTCTCTGGAGACTTGGGACAGAAAAGGCTGTCCAGTTAGAGGGGAAGTTGGCACTAAAGTTCACCGTTTAGAAGGGTTGGGCTCAGACACAGCTGCCTTTGTTAGTGTTAGGATATTTTGAAATTTGGTAGCATGCTCAGATTGTGGGCATGGAGAGGGGCTCCTGAACTCCTCTCCAGCCTCACTCGCTCCTGGGCAAGCCTCACAGCACCCCTTCCTCTTGCTGGCTCAGCATGCTGCCTTTGGAAGAGGGGCACCTGATAGCCTGGGTGCTCCAGCATTCCTTTGTGTGACCCAGTCAGCTGCAGGGAAGCATCCTCCCCTCAACTTCTCCTGGCCTAGACAGGGTGCAGAATCAGAAAAGTGATGAAGATTCAGACCTGAGATACCCACCCCTTACCAACCCTTACCTAAAAGAGAATATTACAAGGACATCTCTTTGTGACTTGGAGGGGCAAACCTGGGTATTTAAACCCCAAGGGTGGTAACAGCTGGGCCCCCAGGCTGGAGGCAGCTCAATGCATGCACTTAAGCAGCAGGGGCAGCTCAGCGGGAAGACAGGGCCCACAGGGCTGGACCTGGGGCCCACAGGGCTGGACCTAGACCCCCAACTGTCATCCACACCCATGGTAACCATGGAAACATAATCACCCTGCTCCTGCCAGCTGCCTGGGTTCAGACAACCAGGACTGGCCCACTTCCATTAAGCCAAGGCCTAAACCGATGCCAGGCTGGCCAAAGAGTGGTTGCAGGAAGAACTGGGATTGGGTGATTTGGTCAGTCTGGGCTTCCCAGCACAGCTTGGGAGGACTACCACAGGAGCCTCCACACCTTGCTGTCTGGGCTGGGGTCAGACAGGGCTTAGTCAGCCAGCACAGTGGCCATCAGAGCTGACCAAATGGCCCTGATGCCCTCTGCCTGTGAGCTATTGTGTGGCAGTAGCCCTTGCTGCAGCAGCAAAAGCCTCTGTGTCTCATTGAGGGGACTCTATGGTTGGTGCTCTGCCTGCCCTGGCTGCTCAGCCAGCCCTCCAGGGGTAAGGCTGTATCAGTAGTCACTGGGAGTGCCACCCACTGCCCCCATGCCACTGCCATCCCCAGATACACTGTAGGGCTGATCCCCGCTAGGCAGCTCCAGGTTGCCTCCCACAGTGGGCTCCTCGGCTCTCTCGATGTTGATGTATAAGGGGTCCTGGCTGGCAGATAGCACAGACAGCTGGCCCAGGATGTTCTCCAGTTCCATTCGCAGGCAAGTAAAGCTTGGGCGCTGCTTGGGGTCAGCACTCCAGCACTGGTACATGAGATCATATAAAAGGTCGTCTGAAGGCCTAAGGAGCCCTTGGCTTGGATGGAGTGGGAGTCTAAGAACATCCTCCATATACTCTGGAAGCTGTTTCAGGCGATTCCCGCCAATGAGGTAGTTGTAAATCTCAGTGTTTTAGTTGCCAGCGTATGGCGTCTGCCCACATGTCATGATCTCCCACACGGTCACCCCAAAGGCCCACACGTCACTGTGCACAGTATACAGGTTGTCAGCCAGGCTCTCCAGGGCCAGCCACTTGACAGGCAATTTGGAGGCACAGCCCTGACAATAGTAGTCCTCACTGTAGATCTTCCAGGAGAGTCCGAAGTCAGCCACACACACTGTCATGTCCTCTGCCAGCACACAGTTCCGAGCGGCCAGGTCTCGGTGGATGAAGTTCCGAGAGCTCAGGTACTCCATGCCACAGGCATTGTCCACCATGAACCGGATCAGGGTAAAGGGGTTCTCCCCAAGCCGGGAGGTGAGCAGGAAGGCGTGCAGGTCCCCATGCTTCATGAAGGGCAAGATGACCATGGGGATGGGGTGACAGCCTTTAGCCCTGCTCCAGAGGCTCAGAGGCTCACCCCAACAAGTTTGGCCACATGTGGATGATCAAACTCCTTCATGCAAGCTGCTTCCCTGAGGAACTCTTCAATGTCGCTTGAGGCAATGATATCAGCTTTCAGCATCTTCACAGCCACTTTCACAAAGGAGCCATCCTCCTGCTTCAGCTGGGCCTACCGCACTAAACCAAACTCTCCTTTGCCCAATATCTGGCCAGGGTGAACTGCTGCTCTGGGATGAGCACATCCTCCAGTTTTTCCTTTAGTTTGCTGTTGATGCCCAAGCTGTCCAATGTGGCCTCGATGCGCTTGGGCCTTTCTCGATTGAAGGACCTGGCTGCCCGGAAGTGAATGGCTGGCTCTCCCAGGGCCATGACACTGTCAAAGCCTTGCCCAAACCACGTCTCTTTCCGTCTCTTTCGAAGCAAGATGAGGGCCAGGGCAGCAGCCGTCACCAGGGCCGTTAGCACACCAAGGACCACAGGTATCCAGGGTGTGTGGCTGTGAGGACGGCCCTTCTGGCCTGCATGGTCATGAGAAGAGACCACCAGTGGCTGACTCCAGGGTCCACAGCCAACTGCACTGGAGACACACACACATACGATCAGGCCCTTTTGGGGATCCCAGCCTGTCAAATTGGCCCTGGTCCCCTCCATTGTCAGCTCATCCTGGGTTCCACTGTCTTGAACCCAGGACAGTTTATAGGGTCCCAGGGGGCCTTCCAAAGGGCCCTCGGGGATCACTTCTTCCCACTCCAAGATGAGGCCTGAATCTGTGTGGATGGCATGGAGGTTTTGGGGAGTGCTGGCTGGGGCTAGACCCTTGGTCTGAAAGGGTACCCAGTCAGCATAAGGAGAGGGCCCCAAGGCATTGGCACAACACACCCTGAGGCTGTAGCTGGTGGCAGGCACCAGGTCCCGCAGCAGGCAGGTAAAGGGGGGCACAAGGACCACAACAGCCAGGACTTCCTAGCCTCCTGGGGCCTGTGTCAGCTGAACTGTATAGGACTGTAGCAGGACTCGGCCATCAGCACCTGGCATCCAGGCCACACTAGTGTTGCCACTGCAAAGCTTTGTCACGGTGATGTTGAAGGGGACTGCAGGCAGTGCTTGAAGGAGAACAGTGGCTATGTGAGAAGAGGCCAGGCATTTTAGGCTGTGAGCTTCCCAGGAAAACATGGGTGCTCTGGGTCACCCCTGTTACATTTAAAACAGATAGAGAGGGAGCAGGTCCCCTGATCTTCGTAGTTCCTCTCCACCAGACAATGGTAACAGGTTCAGGGGGACCCACAGCCTTGCAAGACAGTTGGAAAGGGGCATTGGGTGGCACTGCCAGATCTTTTGGCTCCACTGTGGAAAGTGGCACACCTACTACCATGAGCCACACTGGCTGTGAGATCTCGGTTTTGCCCCCATCCACCTGGCACCAGTATGGCCCATGTCAGAGCGCTCCACTGACTTCAGGCTGAGGAAGCCGATCCAGTGCTGCTCGCTGACTGGGATGTACAACTGGTCCAAGTTCTGGACCACAGCCCCATCCTTCACCCACTGGATGTCAAGCTCCTCCATCCCCTCCACGCTGCAGTTGAGCTTCACCGGCTGCCCCTGAGACACTGTCAGCTTTGCCGGGGCTCCCATGAGCTTCAGACCTGCGGCTGCGGACTCTGGGAGCAGCAGAGAAGCCAGAGCCGCCAGCAGCAGCCCCAGCCGCCGTGGCAGCGGTGGTGGCAGCAGCAGGAGCCCCGGCCGCCCCGTGCTCTGCCTCAGCGCCATCTGTGGTGACGCCATACCATGCCAGGCCTGGCCCACAAGCGAGGAGGGAGGAGGGCTGAATGTGACTTTTTATATTGACAAATGTGTCAACATTTGGAAGATCTTCAAAACTCAGTAAACCATTATTTTCTAAATGAACAATGCATAATATTATAAAGTGGTAAAATATTCACTCAGGCCAGGTGCAGTGGTTCACACCTGTAACCCCAGCACTTTGAGAGGCCAAGACAGGTGGATTGCTTGAGCCTAGGAGACCAGTTCTGAAATGATCCAGATTTTGAAATTAGCACACAAGGATTTTAAAGTAGGTACTATACCTATGCGCAAGGATGTAAAGTAAAATATCTGTAATGGTCAAACAGATAAGAAATTAGAGAAATAAAAATTTTAAAAACAACTAAATGCAAATCTCAAACTAAAAAATATGAAGCCTAGAATAAGAAAGTCCCTGGATAGGTTTAAAAGCATATTAAAATTATACAAGAGTCAGTGACCCGGAAAATGGATCAAAAGAAATGATCCAAGCTATAGAGTAGAGAGAAAAAAAGAAGAAAAAGAATCAACAGAACTCCAGCAATCTGGGAAAGAACATTAAGATATCTAAAATATGTGTAACTAGAGTCCCAGAACAAAAGTGAGGAAAAAAAAAATGAAGCAGAAAAAATAGTAACATAAAACGTCCCAAATGTGGTAAAAGGCATACATTTATAGATTTAAGAAGCTTGCTATCTGAAGCACGATAAATACAAAAAGACACACCCCTAGGTATATCATAATCAAACTTTTTTGTTTTTTTTTGTTTTTTTGAGAAGGTGTCTCGCTCTGTCACCCAGGCTGGAATGCAGTGGTGCAATCTCGGCTCACTGCAAGCTCCACCTCCTGGGTTCACGCCATTCTCCTGCCTCAGCCTCCTGAGTAGCTGGGACTACAGGCACCTGCCACCATGCCCGGCTAATTTTTTGTATTTTTAGTAGAGATGGGGTTTCACCGTGTTAGCCAGGATGGTCTCGATCTCCTGACCTGGTGATCTGCCCGCCTCGGCCTCCCAAAGTGCTGGGATTACAGGCGTGAGGCACCGCACCCGGCCTATCATAATCAAACTTCTAAAGATCTACAATAAAGATAAAATCTTGAAAGCAACAACAAAAAAACATACAGAGGAACAATACAAATAATGGCTGAGCTCTCATTAGAAACAATGAAGACCAGAAGACAATGGAACTCAAAGTGCTGGGGGGAACTCTACCTGAAATTCTATACCTAAGAATAGATGTGTCAGGATGGCCCAGTAGGCACCAGACTCAAGCTATATCAAAAAAAAAAAAAAAAAAGCAACAACAACAACAACAAAAACTTTCAAGAATGCAAGTGTAGCCAGGTGCAGTGGCTCACGCCTATAATCCCAGCACTTTGGGAGTCAAGCAGAGTGGATCACTTCAGCTCAGGAGTTTGAGACCAGCCTGGACAACACGGTAAAACCCCATCTCTACCAAAAATATAAAAAATTAGCCAGGTGTGGCGACACACACCTGCAGTCTCAGCTACTGAGGAGGCTGAGGTGGGAGGGCTGCTTGAGCTTGAGAGGGGGAGGTAGCAGTAAGCCAAGATAGCACCACTGTCCTCCAACCTGGGTGACAGAGCAAGACCTCATCTCAAAAAAATATATATATATGAAAGTATAATAAAGATATTTTCAGACTGATAAAAACAGAATTCATTACCATCATACCAGTACTACAAAAACATAAAGGACATGAAATGACCTAAGAAGGAAACTCAAGTCTTCAGATAGAATGAAGGCTACCAGAAATGGTAAATATATGGGGGTAATTTTTGGGGGGGTGGGGGGTGGGGAGACAGAGCCTCACTCTGGCACCTAGGCTGGAGTGCAGTGGCACAATCTTGGCCCACTGCAACCTCTGCCTCTCAAGCTCAAGCGATTCCTCCACCTCAGCCTCCCAAGTAGCTGGGACTACAGGTGCACACCACTGTGCCTGGCTAATTTTTGTATTTTTTTTTGTAGAGACAGGGCTTCCCTGTGTTGTCCAGGCTGGTCTCTAACTCTTGGACTCAAGCAATCTGCCTGCCTCAGCCTTCCAAAGCACTGGGATTACAGGCATGGGCCACCATGCCTGGCAGGGGGTAAATTTTTATTAAAGTGTATCTTTTTTCATATTTTAATTTCTTTAAAATACACATGAATGCCTAACATAAAAATTATGGCGTTGCACTGTGAGGTATGTAGATATAATACAGACGACAAGTAGAGCATGAAGGTGAGAAATAAATGGAACCACAGTTGACATGGATTTGAAATGGGCAGGTCCACTTATCTGCAGTTTTTCTTCTGTCTCTGCCATCCCTGAGACAGCAAGACCAAGCATTCCTCTTCCTCCTCAGCTTACTCAACATAAAGACAATGAGGATGAAGACCTTTATGATGATCCACATCCACTTAACGAACAGTAAATATATTTTCTCTTCCTTATAATCTTCTTAGTAACATTTTCTTTTCTCTAGCTTATTTTATTATAAAAACATAATATATAATATATATAACATATAAAATACGTGTTATAATCAACTGTTTATGTTATTGGTAAGGTTTCTGGCCAACAGCTATTAGTAGTTAAATTTAGGGGCAATCAAAAGTTATACACAGATTTTCAACTGCATAGTGGGTCATTGGCCCTAACCCCCATGGTTCAAGGGTCAATTGTATATGGTTCCAAGGTTTTACATGAATTAGTACAATATTAACTCTCTGTAGACCGTGAAAAGTTAAATATGTTGTAATCCCAATTGAAATAACTAAAAAACAAAATAATGCAAAGAGGTATAGCTAAAAATCCAATAAAAGAATTTAAAATATTCAACTGGCCCAAAATAGGGCAGAAAAGGAGAAGCAGAGAAACAGAACAAAACAAAGCAAGTATACGAACAAAAACAGATAGGATAAGCAGGATACAAATAGCAAAATGACAACTAAACCCAACTGTAAAAATTATTATGAACTAATTTCACTTCCAACCAAGATGTAGTAACAGGAATTGAATGTACCCTTTGCCTGAAATAACTAAAACATTGGACAAAACTTAAGAAACAATTGCTTTCTGACACTGGATATCAGGCAGCACAGATCTGAAAACCAGGAGAAACAAACAAGATGAGCCCAGTGACTGCCCCAGCCTACCAACTTGAGCAAGTTTCCAGGATACAGTTCATATTTAAAAAGCAAAATCTGAAAGGATCAAACTGTTTCTAAATAACTTTCACTGCATCCTAGAACAAAGCCATAAAAAAGAATAAAATAATGTCAACTGCAGCAACAGGGATAGAACCGTAGGTCATTATCTTAAGTGAAATAAGCCAGGCACAAAAAGATAAATATCACACGTTCTCATATATACGTGGAAACTAAAAAATTAGATTGCATGGAGGTAGAGAGTAGAAAGCTAGATAACAGAGACTGGGAAGGGTGAGTGGGGGAATTGGGGAGGATGAAGAGAGATGGGTTAAAGGGTACAAATATACATTTAGACACAAAGAATAAATCCAGTGTTTGACAGTACAGTAAGGTGACGTTAGTTGACAAAAGTGTATTGTACTCAAGTGATGAACATCCTAAATACTCTGACTTTATCACCACACATTATATACATATAATAAAATTTCACAGGTACTCCACAAATTTGTACAAATTTAAAAAATCTGACATTTAAAAAATTTAAAGAAATATATACAGGAATACAAAAATATCTAGCATTCAGCAAGGGAGAATTTGCAATGTCTGGCATCTAATAAAAAATTACCAATGCATGCAAAGATGCAGTTAAATATGATCCATAATGAGAAGAAAAGCGAATGATATAAATCCCCAAATGACAAGGATGAAAGAATTTGTAAAGAGGGATATTAATAGTTATTATAAGTATGTCCCAGATGTCCAAGAAGGTAGAGAAAATATTATAAATGTTAGGTAGCAAAATGGAACATATAAAATGGCCCAAATCAAACTTCTGGAGATAAAAGCTATAATGTCTATGATAAAAATATACTGGATGGAATTAGCAGATTAGACACTGCGGAAAAAAAAAATTCATGACTGGAAAATACAGCAAAAGAAACTATTCAAAATGAAACACAAAGAGAAAAAAAATAAGAAAAAATAGACCATTGGTAAGCTGTGGAACAACTTAAGGAGACCTAATATATATGCAATTGGAGCAAAAAAGCTATTTGGACTTTTTTTATTAAATAATAATCAAAATATTTGCAAATTTGAAAAAATTAAAACCCTACAGATCTAAGAAGCACAAAAAACCCCAAGAACAGGAAATATGAAGGAAACTACAAGATGTATCATAATCCAATTGCTTAACAAGTGATAAAGAGAAATTCTTAACAGCAGTCAGAGAAAAATATAAATGACCTTAAAGTCCCAGTAGAAAAATCAGAGCTGAGGCTGGGTGCAGTGGCTCATGCCTGTAATTCCAGCACTTTCGGAAGCCGAGGCGGGTGGATCACCTGAGGTCAGGAGTTCGAGACCAGCCTGACCAAAATGGAGAAACCCCATCTGTACTAAAAATACAAAATTAGCCGGGCGTGGTGGCGCATGCCTGTAATCCCAGCTACTCAGGGGGCTGAAGCAGGAGAATCACTTGAACCCAGGAGGCAGAGGTTATGGTGAGCCGAGATCATGCCATTGCACTCCAGCCTGGGCAACAAGAGCGCAACTCCCTCTTGAACAAACAAACAAACAAACAAAAAAATCAGAGCTGGTCAGAATGAATTAAAAAAGCAAGACTCAACTATACATACCTATTAGAAATACATTTTAAATATAAAGAAAGAGATACACTGAAAAAGACAGAAAAAGATACATTATGCAATGAGTAAGCATAAGAAATCTGAAGTGTCTTTATTAATATCAAAGTAGACTTCAAGAAAAAGTACTACCAAACATAAAGAGGAAAATTACATAATAATAAAATAGTCAATTTATCAGGAAGATAGATCAATCACGAATGAACGTCCCAATAAGAGAGTTTCAAAATATATCAAGCAAAAACTGACAAAACTAAAGTGAGAAACCGACAAATCCACAATCACAGTTTTTAATACCTTCTCCCAGTAAGTGACAGAACAACTAGACCAAAAAATTTGGTAAGGGCATAAAAGATGTAGAGTAGGGGTTAGCAAACTTTATCTCTAAAGGGTTAGATAGTAAATATTTTTGGTTTTGTTGGCTATAGAGTCTGTTGTTAACCACTCAATCTTTCTTTTATAAAGCAAAAGCAGACATAGACAAAGAAGTATATGAATGAGGGTGGGCACGGTGGCTCACGCCTGTAATCCCAGCACTTTGGGAGGCCGAGGCGGCCAGATTGCCTGGGTTCAGGAGTTTGAGACCAGCCTGACCGACATGGTGAAACCGTGTCTCTACTAAAATACAAAAAATTAGCCAGGCATGGTGCTGTGCACCTGTAGTCCCAGCTACTCAGGAGGCTGAGACATGACAATTGCTTGAACCCGGTAGGCAGAGGTTGCAGTGAGCTGAGATTGCAGCACTGCACTCCAGCCTGGGTGACAGAGCGAGACCCTATCTCAAAAAAAAAAAAAAAAAGGTAGTGTATGAATTAGTATGGCTGTATTCCAATAAAACTTTAAGTACAAAAACAGGCCGCAATACAGACTTGTCCTGTTACCTAACACTTATAGAACATTACATCCAGCAACTACAGAATACACTTTCTTTTCAAATGCAAAAGGTATGTTCACCAAAATAGAGCATATGCTGGATCATAAAATAAGTCTCAATAAATTTTAAGATTGAACTATTATAAAATATGTTCTCTGACCACAACAAAATTAAATTAGAAACCAATAACAGAAAGACATCTGGGAAAAACACAAATATCTAGAAATAAAACATTTCTAAATTAGAAAATATCTTGAAAAGAAGGATAAAACTGTATCAAAAGCATGGGCTGCAATTAAAGTACTTTGAGGAAAATTTATAGCTTTAATATTTATATTTTAAAATAAGAAAAATACAAAATTAGTAAAGTTCTACCTTAAAAGCCAGGTAAGCCCAAAGTAATTAGAAGGAAGAAAATAAAGAGCAAAAATCAATAAAATGAAAAAGAGACAACAGAAAAAATTAATAAAGCTAAAAGTTGGTTCACTGTTGGTGTAGTTGCTCTGGAAAAACTTGGGAGTTCCTCTAAACCAGGGTGTCCAATCTTTTGGCTTCTCTGGGCCACACTGGAAGAAGTAATCTTGGAACACATAAAATACACTAACACTAACGATAACTGATGAGCTAAAAAAAAGAAAAAAAAAAATAATGTTTTAAGAAAGTTTATGAATTTGTGTTGGGCTACATTCAAAGCCAACCTGGACTGTGGTTTGGACAAGTTGCTCTAAAGGTTGAACACAGAGTTACCACATGACCCAGCAATTTCACTCCTAGGTATATACACAAGAGAAATGAAAACATAAGTCCACACAAAAACTTGTACGCAAATGTTCATAGCAGCATTATTCATAATAGTTAAGAAGGAAGAACACCCAAATGTCCATCAAATGATGGATAAATGAAATGTGGTATATAATGGAATATTATTCAGCAATAAAAAGAAGTGCTTTGACATAAATGAACCTTGAAAACATCATGCTAAATGAAAGAAATTAGTCACAAAAGACCAAATATTATATGATTCCATTTACATAAAATGTCTAGAATAGGCAAAACTGTAGAGACAAAGATTAGCAATTGCCTAGGACTAGGGGAGTTGGGAAGAAAATAAGTATGGGGTTCCTTTCACGGGTGATGAAAAAAATATTCTAAAGCTGATTGAGGTAAAAATTGTACAACTCTTTGAATACCCTAAAAGCCACTGAGTTACACTTTAAACACTATGCATTGCATGGTATGTAAATTATATTTCAATAAAACTCGACCTCCCAAAGTGCTGGGACTACAGGCATGAGCCACTGCACCCAGCCAAAGCTGTTATTTTTGAAAGTTGGATCAATGAAAACATTTTTTAAAATTTTTATAAACTCCTAGCTAAACTAATGAAGAGGGGAGAACAAAAAAGGAAAAAACACAAACTAAATAAGAAATGAAAGAGGAAGTATCACTCCAGATCTTATATACACTAAAAGAAAAAAGGCAATATAAACAACTTCATCTAACACATTTGACAATTTAGAAGACATGGATCAATTAGCAAAACTGACACAAAATAAAATGGAAAATCTGACTAGCCCTAAATCTGTTACAGGAACTGCATTCTTTGTGAAATAGTCCAAGAAAGAAAATGCCAGGCCCATTTGGCTGCACTAATGAATTACATCAAACATTTAAGAAAAAAAAAAAAAACACCAACCTTACACAAACTCATTCAGAAAATAAAGCAGGAAGAAACATCTTCCAACCATTTCATGAAGGTAGCATAATGCTGATACCAAAACTCCAGTTATTTTTTTAAAAGAAAATTACATAATATCCTAATAAAGACAGACTCAAAAATTCTTAACACAATATCAGCAAATCAAAACCAGCAATATATTAAAAGGATAACATGATCAACTACTACAGTTTATCACAGTAATTCAAGGTAGTTTAACATATGAAAATCAAACAATATAGTTCACCATATTAACAGAATAAAGAAAAGTGTTGGGAGAAAAGCTGAGTGTTGGGAGAGAAGCTGAGGCAGGGCTTGCATGTCTGACGTAATGTAAAAGTGTCTTGGAACATGTTCGGGGTCCAGAGTCTAAAACCCCTCGTGGCCTTTGGAACGTGTCTAGACTTGCTGGCTCCTTGTTTCTAGCACTCCCATTATCTCAAGTACCCATATGTTTCAAAGAAAATGCTACACCATCACAGCTGTAGCTCATTTGCTTGATACACCACTTCCTTTCAACCCCCACATCCTCACCACCTGTTTCTTTGTTTGATCACCAATAAATAGTGTGGGCTCCCAGAGCTTGGGGCCTTCGCAGCCTCCATACTAGCGTTGGACCCCTGGTCCCACTTTCTCTCGTCTTTTCTCATTCCTTTGACTCCGCCAGACTTTGTAGCCCCCATGGCCTGGTGTTGGGTCTGATCACCCCAACATTCGTGGCACCCAACATGGGACGACAAAGACCACAGTGAAGGAACGCTAGAGCACGTGAAAGCAGAGGATGCATCGTCAGAGGACACCCAGGTACGACTGAAAGAAGTTTGGTGGGGAAGCTGAGCACTTGGAAGAACCAGGGTAACAATGGGACAAAGTAAAAGCAAACACTCTGCTTATTTGAATTTCTTAAGGCATTTATTATGAAGAAGGGGAGTGAAAGTTAGTACTCAGAATTTGTTATCACTCTTTAGTACAGTAAAGCAGTTTTGCCCATGGTTTCCAGAACAAGGGACTATGGAGTTGGATGAATGGGAGAGAACTGGAAGAGATTTTAAAAAGGTGTATAAAGACAGAGCAAAAATTCCAGTTTCCATTTGGTCAGTGTGGGCACTAATAAAGGTAACTCCTGAGCCATTTCAAACCGATGATGAGGCAGATTCAGATGAGGAAGAGGAGGACGAGTGTAAAAAACTAACTTCAGATTCTGAGTGTGAGGAACAGCTACCGGAGGAGATTAAAGAAAGGAAAGGAAAACTAAAAAAAGTATGTTTTACTAGCCCGTCAGCTCCACCTGCTGAATTAAGTGAATGGCCCCTCCCCTCTCCCCCTTACTGGGCGAGACAATGAATTAGCTGAAAAACTTACTGCTCCTGTAGTTGCAACATTAAAACCTGGAGCAATTGGTGGTGCTATACAAAATTCTATTCAAAAAGCTAGGGCTGAGGGAGACCTTGAAGCATGGCAAACCCAGCAAGGACGACAGAATATAGCTAATTGGGCCACTCTTCCTTTTAAGTTTTAAAGGAATTTAAGCAAGCTATTATTCATTATGAACCGAACTCTCCTTTTGTGAAAACTTTGTTGAAAAATGTGGCTCTTGATAATAGGTTAATACCATATGATTGGGATACTTCAACAAAATCTGTTCTCACTCCGTCCCAGTACTTGCAGTTTAAAACCTGGTGGGCTGACGAAGCTCAAACTCAGGCAAGGGAAAACACACAAGTGCAGTCACCTGTGCCTGTTTCCTTTGAAGAGTTACTGGGAGTTGGCCCTAATTGGGGTCGATTAGAGAATCAAGCAGTAATGGAGGACGTTGCCATTGTTCAGCTGCGCTCTGTGTGCTTACGGGCATGGGAAAGGATAAATGTTACAGGGGAAAAATATCCTTCTTTCAGTTGTCTGACAAGGACCTAAAGAACCATATATTGATTTTATTGCTTGGCTCCAAGAGGCTGTATATGAAGCCATAACTGATAAAACAGCTCAGGATGTTATAATACAGCTTCTTGCATATGATAATGCTAATGCAGAGTGTCAAACTGCTATTAGACACCTGAGAGGGAAGGCTCATTTAGCTGAATATATTAAGGCTTGCGATGGCATTGGAGGTAACTTACATAAGGCTACTCTTTTAGCTCAGGCTATGGCTGGATTAAAAGTAGGAAAGAATATGTTCCGTTTCTCAGGCTCTTGGTTTAATTGTGAGCAATTTGGACACACAAAAAAGGAATGTAGAAACGGAAATCAAAAGGAAAAACCACTACCATCAATCAACAGAAAAGTCCTGGTGTATGTCCCTGGTGTAAGAAAGGCAATCACTGGGTAAATCAGTGTCATTCTAAATTTAGCAAAGATGGACAACCTCTTTCAGGAAATAGGAAGAGGGGCCTGCCTTGGGCCCCTCAACAAACCAAGGCATATCTGGCACAGCCAGTGCCCTTAACATACAGTTGTCCCCTGCCACAGCAGACAGTGCTGCCGTAGACCTCTGCAGCACAATTCCTGTCTCCTTCCTGGGGAGCCACCAAAGAAGGTCCCCACAGGAGTTAGGGGACCCTTACCCTCAGGAACAGTCAGTCTGTTACTTGGAAGGTCTAGTCTAAATTCAAAAGGTGTCACTGTGCAGATGGGAATAATTGACTCTGATTATACCAGAGAGATTCAACTAGTTATTAGTTCCTCGACTCCGTGGTCTGCCTCCCCGAGAGAATGAATTGCTCAGTTCTTGCTGCTACCCTATATAAAACTAGGAATCAGCACAGTGAAAAGAACAGGAGGCTTTGGTAGTACTAATCCAGCAGAAAAAGCTTTATATTGGGTTAATCAAGTGTCTGACAAAAGACCTATTTGTATAGTAACTATTCAGGGAAAGGATTTTGAAGGACTAGTAGATACTGGAGCTGATGTCTCTATTTATTGCTTTAAATCAATGGCCCCCACACTGGCCTAAACAAAAGACTTCCACGGGTATCGATGGCGTAGGGACTGCCTCAGAAGTTTTTCAAAGTCCCTTGATTTTACCATGTCAAGGGCGGGATGGCCAGGGACAATCCAACCTATTATTATACCTATTCCTGTCAATTTATGGGGTAGAGACTTACTGCAACAATGGGGTGCTGAAATATCTATTCCTATGGATCAATATAGTAATATTAGTGGACAAATGATGAAAAATATGGGATATCGCTCGGGAGAAGGACTAGGAAAAAATAAAAATGGCCAATCAGAACCTTCAGAAGGACAAACAGATCAGACTGGATTGGAGTATCATTTGTAGCAGTGGCCATTATTGAGCCTCTGGCTCCCATTCCTCTTGTTTGGCTAACTGCCAAACCAGTTTGGGTGGAGCAATGGCCACTGAAACAGGAAAAACTGGAGGTTTTAAAAGAACTGGTGCAGGAACAATTGCAAAAGGGACATATAGAGCCTACTTTCTCCCCTTGGAATTCTCCTGTATTTGTCATTAAGAAAAAATCGGGTAAATGGAGAATGCTAACAGATTTGAGGGCTGTTAATGCTGTAATTCAACCCATGGGCACGCTACAACCAGGGCTGCCCTCCCCAACAATGATTCCAAAATACTGGCCTCTTATAGTGATAGATCTAAAGGAATGCTTTTTTACCATTCCTTTACCTGCCCAAGATTATGAAAAATTTGCTTTTACTGTTCCTGCCATAAATAATAATGAACCAGTGGACAGGTATCATTGGAAAGTACTGCCACAAGGCATATTAAATACCCCGACTATTTGTCAAACTTATGTCGGGAAAGCTATTAAGCCAGTTAGAGAACAGTTTAAAAAATGTTATATTATCCATTACATGGATGATATTTTGTGTGCAGCTGAAACTAGGGAAGAATTGATGTGCTACAAACAGAAAAGACTGTAAATGCGGCAGGGTTAATTACAGCCCCTGATAAAATCCAAATTTCTACTCCCTTTCAATATCAAGGAATGAAGTTAGAACAAAGTGCTATTAAGCCTCAAAAAGTTCAAATTTGGCCGGGCGCGGTGACTCACGCCTGTAATCCCAGCATTTTGGGAGGCCGAGGCAGGCGGATCATGAGGTCAGGAGATCGAGACTATCCTGGCTAACATGGTGAAACCCTGCTTCTACTAAAAATACAAAAAAATTCGTCAAGCGTGGTGGCGGGCGCCTGTAGTCCCAGCTACTCAGGAGGCTGAGGTGGGAAAATGGCGTGAACCTGGGAGGTGGAGCTTGCAGTGAACTGAGATCGCGCCACTGCACTCCAGCGTGGGCAACAAAGCGAGACTCCGTCACAAAAAAAAAAAAAAGTTCGAATTTGAAGAGATAATTTAAAAACCTTAAGTGATTTCCAAAATTAGGAGACATTAATTGGATTCATCCAACTTTAGGAATGCCTACCTATACTGTGTCTCATCTCTTTTCTACTTTACAAGGTGATTCTAAGCTTAACAGTAAATGCTCCCTGTTCAAAGAAGCATTGGAGGAACTTCCATTAATTGAGGAAAAAATTCAGCAAGCACAAGTAGAACGAATTAATCTGATACAGCCATTCCAGTTTTTAGTTTTTCCTACTAAGCATTTGCCTACAGGAGTTTATAGTTCAACAGGATGATCTGGTTGAGTGGCTTTTTCTACCTCACAATACAACCAAAACGCTCACTCTGTACTTAAATTGCTGTGCTAGTAGGACAAGCGAGGCTGCGCACAACAAAGCTAATGGGATATGATCCAAATCAGATTATAGTTCCATTAATAGAACAACAAATTCAACAAGTCTATATTAATTCCCAAGAATGGCAAGTTAATTTGGCCGGTTTTGTTGGCATTCTTGATAATTATTATCCTAAATCTAAGGTATTTCCATTTCTATAATTAACATCCTGGATACTGCCTTCTATTACTCAAAAAGCCCCTATTGGAGTGGCCATTACTGTTTTTACTGATGGATCTAGTAATGGAAAAGCCTAATTTGCAGGACCTCAACAGCAAGTTTTTCAAACTGACATTGCTTAAAGAGCTAATCCTACTTTAAAAACTCACATACAAAAGGGAGGGGACCAGGAATATAAGACACTGCATATGCAATTTCATTTAGCTTTATTAACATTTAAAGTTTTTAAATTTATAAAAAGTTCAACCCACGACTGCAGCTGAACAACTGACAGGCCAAAAGGAAAATAAAAAGGCTGGACAAGATATATGATGGAGAGATGCACATACAAAAAGCTGAGAAAAAGGAAAGATAATTATATGGGGAAGAGGATTTGCTTGTGTCTCTCCAGCTGACAACCAGGTGTCTGTGGGTGCCCACCAAACATCTGAAGATCTATCATGAGCCACAGCATCTAGTGGATCCACCTGTACAGTGCAAATTGAAGGTTTAAGGATTGCTTTTTTGCTATACTATTGCATAAGAAGGATAAGCCTCAATTTGCTTTCTCTATGCCTTCTGTTAATCACAAAAAGCCTGCTTCTCATTACCAATGTTAACTTTTACCCCGCAGTAATTAACCAAAGAGGCAGAAGCTGAGTTACAAATACTTCAGCAATGGCATGCCTCCCAGCTACAGCCAAAAAAAAAAAAAAAAAGGCTTTGCTTCTGTTTCAGTAGATTTACTAATGTAGGGGTGAGGGTATGTTTGTATTTTTGCAGGAGATGAAAAAACCGTGTGGGTGCCCTTAAGATGTGTATGACCATGGAACAGGAGACTGGAGGCCCATGGATCCCAACCATGGACTGGGTTCCCCCAGTATGGATCCCAACCATGGACTGGGTTCCCCCAGTACAAGCCATGAGCCAGGTGAATCTGAATACAAAGATGGAACAAGGACCAACCAGAGTCATGCTGACATCAACCCCCATAACATGGGACAGATCAAGAAAACCACACAGGAAGCTGAGAAACTGTTGGAGTGCCAGGATTTTACCTTTTGCTGGGTTTCAGAGGTACAACAGATGCTTAATGGACCAATGTTTTCTGACTGAATTCCTCTCTATCCTAAATACAAGAGACCCTAATAGGTAGGCAGGAGTATCATCACCCCTGTTCAGCATGAAGAAGTTACAGAAGACAGACCTCCATCCTTCCGCAACCCTTAGAATTAAGGGTCCTCTTGCAAAAGGGAAAGAGGAAATATGTAAGAAGCATTCAAACCAGAGTGACTCCATTTTGAATAAGGGCTAAGAAAAATGAAGCTGGATCACCAACCGGCAATTAAGGGCTGCACAGCCTGCAATTGTCTTGCTCAATTAATTCAAAAACAAAAAGAGGACCTTTTGGATTCAAAGTTGTGTTATGCTACTCTTAAACGCCATCTAGAGGGCAGAGATGAAAATCTCACCCTTGATATTGTAAAACTAAAAGAGCAGGTTTTTGAAGCCTCTCAGGCTCACTTGAACCTCCTCCCTGCAACTGGTATTTTCAACAAGACAGCCGATGGGTTGTCTACAGTCAATCCTCTTAAATGGATTAAGGCCATTGGAAGCTCTACACTTGCAGATTTTGTTCTAATAATTATGTGCTTGTGTTGTCTCCTTTTAGTCTGCAGATGCGGAAGCCACCGCTGGAGAGAAAGCTGCCATCAAGAACAAGCAATGACAGCTGTGGCGGTTTTACAAAAAAGAAAAGGGGGGCATGTTGGGAGAAAAGCTGAATGTTGGGAGAGAAGCTGAGGCAGGGCTTGCATGTCTGACACAATATAAAAGAGTTTTGGAATATGTCTAGGGTCCAGGGTCTAAAATACCTAGTGGCGTTTGGAATATGTCTAAACTTGATGGCTTCTTGCTTCTAGCACACCCATTATCTCAAGTAGCCATGTTTCCAAGAAAATGCTACACCATCACAGCTGTAGCTCATTTGCTTGATACATCGCTTCCTTTCAACCCCCTCATCCTCACCACCTGTTTCTTTGTTTGATCATCAATAAATAGCATGGGTTCCCAGAGCTTGGGGCCTTCACAGCCTCCATACTAGCGTTGGCCCCCTGTTCCCACTCTCTCTTAACCTGTCTTTTCTCATTCCTTTGACTCCTCCGGACTTTGTAGCCCCCATGGCCTGGTGTTGGGTCTGATCATCCCAACAAAAAACTATCCAATCATCTTAACAGATGCAGAAAACATCCGACAAAATTCAACACACATTCCTAAAACTCTCAGCAAATTAGAAATAGAAGGGAACTTCCTCAATCTGATACCATTAAGAAAATAAATAGGTAAGACACGGACTGTGAGAAAATGTTTGTAAAACCCGTATCTAACAAGAAACTTGTAAAGGAATATATAAAATATGTCCATAACTCAATAATGAAAACAAGCAATTCAATTAAAAAAAGGGCAAAAGATTTGAACAGGCACTTCATAAGGAAGACGTTTAAATGGCCAATAATATAACAGTGCTCATCATCATTAGATGAGCATCAGATTAATTGCAGGGAAATGCAAATTAAAACCAATAACATCCACCAAAATGTCTAAAACACCAAATGGTGAAAATGAGGAGCAACTAGATCCCACATACATAGCTGGTACGAGTGTAAAATTATGCAACCATCTTGGGAAAAAGCTACCCAGACGAGATGCCAGAGTCCAAGTAGGGTGGGGAGGGTATCTATACAGGAAGACTATTCAGTTCCAGGTGTTGGAGCTTGAGTGGGGGCAAGGAGGGCATCTGTGCAGGGTAGAGTACTGGCAGGGTCTAGGTTTCTCACCATAGGAGAAAGGCATTACAAATAGGAAAAGGGAGAAAACCAGAATTAACCCTGTGGTATGAGACTAGAATTGGAGATACCAGTGTACACTTATGGTTTTCAACATATACAACTGATACAGAAATATAAATGTAAATGTGTTTGTGTATGTATGTAAATATATATATGCATATATTTGCCTAGACAGACACATGCCCACACACATTCTCTAGCTTTTTTCACTGAGATGTCATGGGAGCAGTGACATCTCAACAGCAATGAGCATAACTAGCATTGAGACATTGGCTTCTAAATACTTTTCTTCAGCAAAAGGAACCAGGATTCCTTGGAGAAATGACTGGTTCCAGAGATGGGACAGGAAAAATACAAAATGAGCCTGGAACATCTTGTCTTGTCAGGAAGTAAAAAAGGATTCAAAGAATGATGGGAACACGTCAAAAAGACACAGAGGGCCTCTCACTAGCCAAACATGGGACAATTCGTACATCAATAATAATGACAACCATAGATTTTTACCCACTGAATAAAATAGGTACCATAAGTCCATACTGATACAAATAAATGAATAAATCAAAAGTTTATTGGCCAGGCATGGTGGCTCACGCCTGTAATCCCAGCACTTTGGGAGGCCGAGGTGGGCGGATCACTTGAGGCCAGGGGTTCCAGACCAGCATGGCCAATATGGCAAAATCCAGTCTCTACTAAAAATACAAAAATTAGTTGGGCGGGTTGGTGCATGCCTGTAATTCAAGCTGCTCAGGAGGCTGAGACATGAGAAGCATTTGCACCCTGGAGGCAGAAGTTCCAGTGAGCCGAGATCACACCACTGCACTCCAGCCTCAGCGACAGAGCGAGACTATGTCTCAAAAAAAAAAAAGTTTGAGGAAAACTGGGATATTTACATAATTTCAAAGTACCTCCATATAAAATATGTATTACAATGGGAAAAATAACTTTACAGTGGAGAAGTTGGCACATATTGCCTTAATCAAAGGATTAAAGTGAAAATCATTAATGAAAGACCAAATGAAATTGTATACCATCTGATAGGATGAGGTATCACTTCTGTGATATTCCTGTTCAAGATATATAACCTAAATTGAAGACATTAGACAAATCCAAATTGAGGGACATTCTATAAAACAGCTGTCTGGTAATCTTCACAATTCCCTCATAAAGTGAAGGTAAGACTGTGGAACTATTAATATTTAAGATTGAAGGACACATGACAGTTAAAATGTTAATATGTGACTCTGCACTATATCCTTTTGCTATAAAGGACATTTTTGGAATAATAAGCAAAACCTGAATGTCAGCGTCTGATGCTTAGATGGTATTATGTATCAATGTTAATATCCTAATTTAAAAAGTTGTATTGTAGTTATTAGGAAAACGTCCTATATAACATATTTGGGGATGATCACAGCAAGTTACTCAAATGGCCCATAAAAATATAGGTTTTTTGTTCTCTACTTGTAAGTTTTCTGTAAATTTGAGATACAGTTTCCAAAAAAAGTTTCAGATCCTTAACAAAATGTACATTCATAATGTGTGCATATGTGTATGCACATATATGCGTATATGTGTGTGTGTATATATATATACACACATACACACACACCCCCTGAGTTAATGAATCAAAATTCTCTCGGAGGCTGTATAGTTTATGTCAAAGTCTTCAAAGCATTTAATGTATTTCCTTATGAAAAAAAATTTCAATGGTTCTATATCCATAAGAGTAATATTGAATAATGCTGATGGTATGCCATTTATTTTCAATATAGGAAAGGATACCACCAGCCACTCCCTGCCACTCTGCTCTTCTATTTGATAACCACAAGCACTCTCTGTCAGTCAAAATAAGTCTCTTGTCACTTCAGTGTATATCTTTGAATTTTTTTTTTTTTTTTTTTTTTTTTTTTTTTTGAGACAGTCTCACTCTTGTCGCCCAGGCTGGAGTGCAGTGGCACAATGTCAGCTCACTGCAACCTCCGCCTCCTGGTTCAAACAATTCTCCTGTTTCAACCCCCGCAGTAGCTGGGACTACAGGCATATGCCACCACACCCGGCTCATTTTTTGTATTTTTAGTAGAGACGGGGTTTCACCGTATTAGCCAGGATGATCTCAATCTCCTGACCTCGTGATCCGCCTGCATCGGCCTCCCAAAGTGCTGGGATTACAGGCGTGAGCCACCGCTCCCAGCCTGAATTTCTTGTAGACATATTTTTGGTTAAGAAGGTTGTGGGTCTGCTGATCTTTTATGAAATCAGGCCTACAGATGTCTACTCATGTAAAATTGAAAGATTTCCACAAATAATGTGTGTGCCAGTCAGGAATGGTGGCACATACCTGTAGTCCCAGCCCCTCAAGAGGCTGAGGTGGCAGGATTAATTGAGGCTAGGAGTTAGAGGCTGTGGTGTGTTATGATCATGCCTGTGACCAACCCCTGCACTCCAGCCCAGGTAACATAGCAAGACCCTGTCTCTTAAAATATATATATAGATAGATAGATAGATACATAGAGAGAGATATATAGATATATATAGATATATAGATGCATGTGTGCTAGAGCTCATTAAATGTCAAGGAAGGCTCAAGCTCATCTGCTCAATAAATCCATTCTCACAGCCTAATTCAGTATGACAAGCAAACAGGCCACATGATGATGTGACTTAATTTATGAATAATTCTAGTATGTATTTCAAGCTTTAAATCTTCTTTTCTGACTTCAAGTAAGTTGAATAACACAAAACGTATTAAGCATAAGAAGAAAGACTGGTACATTAAGCTATCAAAATTAGAAATCTCTACTCATCAAAAGAAAATGAATAGGAAGCCCTAGTATGGGAAAAATACAACACACATCTGACAAAGAATTTGTATGTAGGTTATATAAAAAACTCCTACAAAGAGAAAAGAAAAAGAAAAAGAACTCAAGTTTTAAACAGGCAAAAGACTTGAACAAATACTTCAAAACAAACTTCAGGCTGGGCACGGTGGCTCACACCTGTAATTCCAGCACTTTGGGAGGCCAAGGCGGGTGGATCACAAGGTCAGAGTTCAAGACCAGCCTGGCCAAGATGATGAAACCCCGTCTCTACTAAAAATACAAAAAAATTACCCGGGCATGGTGGTGGGCGCCTGTAATCCCAGCCACTTGGGAGGCTGAGGCAGAGAATTGCTTGAACCTGGGAGGTGGAGGTTGCAGTGAGCTGAGATCACGCTACTGCACTCCAGCCTCGGCGACAGAGCGAGACTCGTCTCAAAAAAAAAAAAAAAAACTTCAAAAATAAGCCTTGAAAATGTTGACTACAGTATTTTAAAACTGTGAATGAATATCTCATAGAATAGGGCACTGGGATGTAAGATTTTTTTTTTAATGGACAAGACTACATATTGTTTTGAAATATATAAAAAACATGTTTTCCTGCATACTATACAAGTTTAAACTGGCTGAGACTCCTATTCACTGAAAATCTGTATCACCTAAGAAATATAAACAGTCATTATGAACTGTGATTCAAGTTTGAGACCAAAATTTCCTGCTCTTCCAAGTTTTAGATAGGCTTAACTGAAGAACATTCTAGTATCACTTATCTATGTAGAACAGAATCTTCTGAAATTCATACTATAAGACAAAATACAGAAATAAACTAGGTGTTCAGGAAGATATAAGACTAAAACTGTCATTCACAGCTCCCAATTTCAAAATTCTGTTCATTAAAATAGGTTCATTGTTCTCATTGATTTTATACTCTCTAAAGGCTTTATGGAAATAAATATTATCAATGTGAACTTACAAATTTGAGTTGATAAAATGCTGCTTTTATCAATGTTTTATTTGATGTAATATGACTTAATTTGATAAAATGTTCCACTGCTTTAAAACACTTGAAAAATAAGCTGGATTTAAGAACTGCTGGGCGCATTTTACTGAGACCAAGAACTACACAGACCTTGTGAAAATGACATATTCACCATGGTACTGGCTAACTGGTTAGGAACACTGAGTAAGATAAATCACTGAGATCACTGTTCAACAAATACATACAGTACTTATCCCCAAAACATTTTGCACAGCATATTTTATTGCAATACTTACTGGTGCTACTATTTTTCCTGTCTGTCCAACTTGCATGTCATTGGGAACAAAGCCAGCATCAACAGCAGCACGGGAAGCACCAACTAAGGGGAAAAAATATTTGTCATTTTTTTCAAGCTCTATTATTTAGCCAGTTAGGATATTCACTGATAACTGTAAACAAAGACATTGATTTAGAATTCTAAGTACTAGTATATTTTATACAGAAAGCTTCAAGGAATAACTTCTTTTTATACCCAAGTATTTCCAATTTTAATTTGGGCTTAACTCTTCTGCATGCTTTATCAAAATGGCAGTCATAAAATTTACACTATAATGTTTAGAATGTCATTATATAATGCTCCTTTAAGTAATAACTTCACAAGTTTTGAAGAAAGGTTTTACATTACCTCTTATAATACTATAAAGAGAAGATACTGAATAAAGAGTTTCATATAACAAGATGAAGGTTTAACCAGTATTTGCTATCAAATTCATAAATAAAATTTAACTGACTTTCTATTCTCATTCAACAGGAGTCAACAATGAGCCCTATACTTGGAGTAAAACAACCCCTTCCCCAGCAGGAGTCAAGAATGAGCCTCAGGCCTCTTCTTCTCAAGCTGAAAAGGACAGAGGGAGCCATAGACAATACAACTAACCACCTCCAAAAACGCACAGCCTCACCACCACTATCTTGAGTCAGTCAGGACTAATCACACCCTGCCCTTCATTATGTCTGCCCCACAAGCCCCAAACTCAAAGGTTATCCTTCATAACCCATACACTGATCCCCATAATGCTCTGCATGCTCCCTACCCTGCACCCATGTCCCATATTCCTGACCCTTACACTGTGATTTCTGGAATATAAAGCCCAATATCAGCGAAACTTAAGTTATATTAAGTTTTATTAAAATGTAAGTTTTAGAACTTAAAACTTTAAGTGTATTAAAACTCAGGTTTTATTTACCTAATAAAACTTTAAATTGGCTCCATCTGAAATTAATATAGCTACTCCTGCTTTCTTTCAATTAGCATCACCATGGTATATCTCTCCACTCATTTACTTTATATGTATATGTATTTTTATATTTAAAGTGGGTTTCTTGTAGACATCATATAGTTGGGTCTTACTTTTTCATACACTATGACAATCTTTATCTTTAATTGGTGCATCTACACTACTGATGTTGAAAGTAATAACTGACACAGTTGGATTACTATCTACCATATTTGTAACGGTTTTCTATTTGTTGCCCTTGTTCTTTTTTCCTATTTTTGTCTTCCACCAACTGAGCATTTTAAGTAATTCCATTTTGTCTCTTTTCTTAGCTATTAGTCGTATTTTTGTTTTACTTTAGTGGTGGTCCTAGAGTTTGCAATATTCATTTACAACTAATCCAAGTCCACTTTCAAATAACACTTTACTACTTCACAGGTGGTGCAAGTACCATTTAATAACAAGATAATCCTAATCCCTATCTCCTGTGTCTTACATTGTGATTCATTTCACTTATACATGAGCACATAAGTAATTGTAATACGCGAGCATATGTAATTGAATACAATGTTGTTATTACTTTAAACTGTTACCTATTAGATCAATTAAGAAAAATAAAACTTATGTTACCTTCACTCATTCCCTCTTCAATGCTCTCACTTGCTTTATATACATCAGAGTTTTTGACCTCTATCATTTCCTTCTCTCTAAAAGAACTTTTAACATTTCTTGCAAGGTAAGTCTATGACATATTCTGCCAATTTTTGTCTGAGAAAGTCTTCATTTCTCTTTCATTTTTAAAGGATAATTTCACAGGATATAAAATCCTACGTTGGTGGGTGTTTTCTCTCAGCACTTTAAACATTTTACTACACTCTCTTCTGCTTGCATGGTTTCTGAAAAGAGATCAGATCTAATTATTACCTTTGCTCTTGTATAGGTATGGTGGATTTTTTTCCTCTGACTTCTTTCAGTATTTATTTTTTATTTTCTGTAGTTTGCAAATGATAGGCCTAGTTGAAGTTCTTCTGGCATTTATCATATTTGGTGTTCTCTCAACTTCCTAGATCTGTGGATTGGTATCTGACATTAATGTGGGGAAATCCTCAGTCAGATATTGCTTCTGTTCCTTTCTCTCTTCTCCTTCTAGTATTCCCATTACACGTTATACTCTTAGTAGCTGTTCCACAATTCTTAGATATTATATTACAGTTCGGGTTTGTTTTTTTTTTCTTTTTCTGGTTATTTTTCTATTCGCTTTTCAGTTTTGGAGGTTTCTACTGAGATATCCTAGAGCTCAGAGATTCTTTCCTCGGCCATATCCAGTCTACTAAGAAGTCCTTAAAAGGTATTCTTCATTTCTGCTACAATGTTTTTTATCTCTAGCATTTCTGTTTCTTTCTTGGATTTCTAGCCCTCCGCTTATATTGCACATCTTGCTTGCTCTTTATTCATTAGAGACCTTAGTAAACTAATCACAGTTGTTTCAAATTTCCAGTCGGATTATTCCAGCTCAGTCTGGTTCTGATGCTTTCTCTGTCTCTTCAAACTGTCTTTTACCTTTTAGTATATCTTGAAATATTTTCTTGGTAGCCCGACATGAGGTACACGAGTAAAAGGAAGTGCTGTCAATAAGCCTTTGTTACATGGTGGTAAGGTGTTGGGGAAAAGGAAGCATTCTACAGTCCTATGGTGAGGTCTTGGTCTTTTACTAAGACCATACCTCAATAAGACCATATTGAGACTGTAAACTTTACACATGCTTCTCAGTTCCTCTCTCTCCCTTAGGTGGGACAGGATGGCTAGAATGGCTGAAGTTGAGTATTTACCTTTCCTCAGGTCAGTTAGGCTCTGATAAAGCCCCAGCAAATTAATCTCTGGTTAAACAGTTCCTCCTGAAGGAGATCAGACCTTGTTAAGAAGAACAGAATGCTCTGGCATGTTTTAAAATGGTTCCCTTTCCCCTCCCCTTGTCGGAGGCATGAGGTGATTTTTCTCTAATTTTCACCATGTGGAAGAGCTCCTGAAGGTAAAACTCACAAAAATGTTGGGACCCCACACTGGATACCCCTGGAGTTTTCTGTCAAAAACAACAACAAAAAAAAAAAACCAGAGTCTCACTCTGTTGCCCAGGCTGGAGTACAGTGGTATGATCTTGGCTCACTGCAACCTCCATCTCCAGGGTTCAAGTGATTCTTCTGCCTCAGCCTCCCAAGTAGCTGAGACTACAGGTGCGTGCCGCCATGCCCGACTAATTTTTGTATTTTTAGTAGAGATGGGGTTTCACCAAGTTGGCCAGGCTGATCTCGAACTCCTGGCCTCAAATGATCTGCCCACCTCGGCCTCCCAAAGTGCTGGGATTACAGGCATGAGCCACCGTGCCCTGCCCACCTGGAGTTTTTAACATGGAACCTCCAGCAATTCATCAACAAGACTTCAGGTCCCCCTACCCCACCACCAGCTCCTGTGGAGGTTGCTACTTTTGGGTTTCTGCTCTGGGAAGTTGTGATTATCTGTATTTGCTTGTTGGTCTCTCCAGTTTGGGGGACAGCAGTTTGCCATGCAACCTCACTTCTCCTATGGATCTGAGTTTTGTTTTTTTTTTTTTTTTTTTTTTTTTTTAATTATTATTCAGTTTTTTACTTGTTGTTAGGACAGAATAGTGACTTCCAAGCTTCTTATATGCCAGACTGGAAACCAAAAGACCTACACTAGTCTTCTCTTAATTCCTGGAGATTTCAACACTTGGAGATTTGAACAACTCTCCTCCAGTGAGCTTGCCCACCACCCTACCTCAGCCACACCCATGATCATATCCTAGACATTTTCTTTACCAAGATTGCTTAATACTCTCAATTTTCAGTGTCTGACCTCCTCTTTCCAGCTGACATTCACCTCCAACATTCCTCTGACCGCACTGTAATCTACAATTCTATTCACTCTCCCCCATTGTCCTCTTGTTTTTGCCCACCTTAAATTCTATGATCAATCATTCTAATCATTCCTTTGCTATGCCTTCAACTTCCTTGTTCTCCTCTTATATCACCACACTCACTCAGAAAAACCTCCCTCTCTGGCTGATTAAGCAACCTCTCCACTTTTTCCATAGTTCTTCTCCTGTAGTTCAGCATTACTGGAGAAAAACATCCAAATATCCAACCATATGAAGTATATTTTCCTCTAAATAAATAAGACTTAATTCCTGGCAGTTATACTAAGTTCCCCCAGTCCTTTCATTAGCTCACTGTTTCCTAAACCATAATTTCATATATTTTCTTCTTTTCAAACTTCCTATACCTCTTTAGCATCCTCATTCTCAGCTGATGACTTTGCTTCTCATTCACTGAAAAAAATTGAAAGGATCAAAAGAGAATTTCCACATGCTCCAAGTAACACATCTACCCACCACCTGCAGCTATGTCCACATTGTCTCTTGTCTACTCAAGGACATTACTCCAGTAATTCTGACTTTTCCTTCAGGGGAGAATTACTGGAGTGATGTCCTTGAGTGAAGTGAAAAAGTATGTGAAGGGAAGAGGAAAAAGTATGACTACTTTTCCCTCTCTACTGTAGCATTCCCATCAGCATAGAAGCATGTTATTACCTGTCCCAGCTTTATGAAGTCCCTCTGTTGGCCAGACTCCTCTTTCTAGCTACCATCCATTTCCCTGCTTCCCTATATGGCAAAATCCCTCAAAAAGTTATCTGTATTCACTGTCTCCAACTCCAGCCCTCCCATTCTAGCTCTAAAAACCTTTTCATTAAAATATAACCTGCATACAGAAAAAGACAAATGTGCTGCTCAAGAGCTTTATCATACAGTGAAGACAACCATGTAACCACTACCTATGCCTTTTATTTTTTCTTTTTTTAGATAGGGTCTTGTTCTGTCACCCAGGCTGGAGTGCAGTGGCACAATCACAGCTCACTGCAGCCTTAACCTCCTGGGCTTAAGTGATTTCTCCTGCCTCAGCCTCCCAAGCAGCTGGGACCACAGGTGCACACCACCATGCCTGGCTAATTTTGATATTGTTTGTAGAGACGGGGTTTTGCCATGTTGCCCAGGCTGGTCTCAAACTCCTAGGCTTAGGCAATCCTCCCACTTTGGCCTCCCAAAGTATTGGGATTACAGGTGCAAGTCACAGCACCTGGCCAGAATTATTCCTTTAAACCCACTCTAATCAGACTTTTGCTTCCATCACTCCGCTGAAACTGCTCAGTGGCCAACAATGTCTAAGTGGTTAAATCCAATAGTCACTCTTCAGTCCTCGCCGTCCTTGACCTGTTAGCAGTGTGTGTCATAGTTGATCAATTTTTTCCCCCTCAATGAAACACTCCACTTGGGTTCCAAAACATAGCCTCTGCCCTGGTTGTCTAGCCTAACTTACCACTCCTTTTTGGTCTTCTTTCTCCTTTTCTCTCTTAGCTCTTAATCATACAGTGTTTATGGCTTAGTCCTGAGTTTTTTGTTGTTGTTGTTTTGTTTTTTCCTTAAGACACAAAGTCTCATTCTGTTGCCCAGGCTGTAATGCAGTAGCTATTCACAGGCACAATCATAACACAATACAGCCTCAAACTCCTGGGCTCAAGAGATCCTCCTGCCTCAGCCTCCAGAGTAGCAGGGACTACAGGCTCACACCACTGCACCTGTCCTGGGACCTCTTTTTTATCTACACTCCCTCCCTTGGTAATTTCATCCAGTCTCATGGCTTTCAATATCATCCAAATGAACTGATTCCCAAATATGTATCTCTAGCCCAAACTTCTCCATGGAACTTCACATTCCTATACCAACTGCTTAACTGACATGTCTACTCAGATGTCTGTTATTAGACATCTCAAAAGTTAATATGCCCAAAACTGAACTCCTGATCTCTCCCTGGAAACTGCTTCACTCGAGATATTCCTTATCTCAGCTAACTGTAACTCCATCCTACCACTCGCCAGGGCAAATACTTTCTCTCATAATCCACATCCAATCTGTCGGGAAATCCTGATGGCTCTACCTTCAAATATATATCTCAAAACTGACAATTTCTCCCCACATCAACTGCAACTACTCTGGTCCAAACTATGAGTATCTCCCACCTAGATGACTGATATAGCCTGCTAATTGATTTCCCCATTACTGTACTTACCCCCTACAGCTTATTCACAAAACTGCAGCCAAAGTGATCCTTTAAAAATGTGTGAGATCATGTCATTCTTCTGCTCAAACCTTGAAATGGTTCCCCATTTCATTCAGAGAAAAAGCAATCTCTTTACAATGTCCTATAAGGCCCTGTGTGATCTGGTCTCACGTTGCCTCCCAATTTTATCTCTTGCTACTTTCTCTTTTGCACTTTCCATTCCAACATTGGCCTCTCTCCTATTCGTCAAATAGGCCAGATGTGTTCCTGCGTTAGACTGGCTCTTTGCACTTTACTAGTTGCTCTGGTCTGGAACACTCTCCCCCAGATCTCCTCATGGGTCGCTTCCTCACCTTCTTCAAACCTTTGTTCAGATGTCTTTTTTTTTTTCCAGACAGTGTCTCTGTCACCCAGGCCGGAGTGCAGTGGCACAATCTTAGCTCACTGCAACCTCCACCTCATGGTTCAAGTGATCCTCCCACCTCAGTCTCCTGAGTAGCTAGGACTACAGGTGCGTGCCACCACACCCATCTAATTTTTGTATTTTTAGTAGAGGTGAGGTTTCACCATGTGGGCCAGGCTGGTCTTGAATTCCTGGCCTCAAGAAATCCGCCCACCTAGCTAATTTTTATATTTTTAGTAGAGGCGGGGTTTCACCATGTGGGCCAGACTGGTCTTGAACTCCTGGCCTCAAGTGATCCGCCCGCCTTGGCCTCCCAAAGTGCTGGGATTCCAGGCATGAGCCACCACACCCAGCCAGATGTCTCTTTCTCATTAAGGCCAAATCTGGCTATCTTATTTTAAACTTCAATCTTCCCCTTCAATTCTCCACCCCCCATTACCCATTCTATTAGGCTCCCTAACACTTAACGACCCTCTTTTTTTTTTTTTTTTTTTTTTTTGAGACAGAGTCTCGCCCTGTTGCCCAGGCTAGGGTGCAGTGACATGATTTCTGCTCACTGCAATCTCTGCCTCCCAGGTTCAAGCGTTTCTCCTGCCTTAGCCTCCCAAGTAGCTGGGACTAGAGGCACGTACCACTGCGCCCAGCTAATTTTTGTATTTTTTAGTAGAGACAGGGTTTCCCCATGTTGGCCAGGCTGGTCTCAAACTCCTGACCTCAGGTGATTACAGGCATAAGCCACCACGCCTGGCCCATATTATATTATTTACTAATCTATGGTGTTAAGTGTCTGTAGTAGGCAAGAAAATGGCCCCTCCAATGACATATTCACATCCTAATCCCCAGAACCTGTGAAGATTACCTATGTGGCAGCAGATATATATAAAGCTAAGGATCTTGAGAGGGAGTTTATCCTAGGTTATCTACATGGGCCCTAAATGCCATTACACATATCCTTTTTTTTTTTTTTTTTTTCAGATGGAGTCTCACTCTGTTACCCAGGCTGGAGTACAGTGGCACAATCTCAGCTCACTGCAACCTCCGCCTTCTAGGTTCAAGGAATTCTCCTGCCTCAGCCTCACAAGTAGCTGGGATTACAGGTGTGCACCACCACACCAAACTAATTTTTATATTTTTGGTACAGATGGGGTTTCACTATGTTGGCCAGGCTAGTCTCAAACTCCGGACCTCAGGTGATCCGCCCACCTTGGCCTCCCAAAGTGCTGGGATTACAGGTATGAGCCACCACGCCTGGCATGTATCCTTATAAGAGGGACACAGAAGGAGATTGAACGCAGTCCCACAGAGAAGATGATATGAAGACAGAGGCAGAGGTTGTAGTGATGTGGCCACAAGCCCAGGGATATCAGAGTAGCCACCAGAAGCTGGAAGAGGAAAATAACAGATTATCTCCTAGAGCCCCCAGAGGGAGTATGGCCCCTGCTAACACTTCAACACATCTCTGGCCTCCAAAGCTGTGAGAGAAAAACTTTGTTGCTTTAAGCCACCAAGTTTGTAGTAACTTATTACTGTAGCCAAAATAAACTAATAGCACCTAAAATAGTACCTGGAATATGGCAGACACTTGATAAATACTTGTTCAAAGAAAGAATGAATGAAAATAAACCCTGAAATACTACCATTTGATTATACAGTGTCAATATAATGCCTTTATTCTGACAAAACTATTACTGTTTCTATGGGTACACATGTTATGTAATAGAAATGCACAGGAAAACCACAGAAAGTTACAGGAAAACCCTGGAAAGTTATATGTTAAAGTCTTAAAAGGAGGGTGAGATGACAGAATTGGGACATTTTAATATACATTCATTGTAGTGACTGTATAATTCAAAAATAATCAAATGTCTTTAAAAAGATTTTTTTTTTCAAAACAGGGTCTTAATTATGTTGCCTAGACTGGTCTCAAACTCCTAGGTTCAAGCAATCCTCCTAACTCAGCCTCCCAAGTATCTGGGATTACAGACACATGCTACCGTGCCTGGCTTAAATTTTTTTGGTTTTTCAAAAAACATCACTCCCTTCTCATCAATGTACTTTTAGCAATAGGTTCTACCTTACCTATAAATGGTTAACTACAATTCTATATTTTTAACTACAAACTTAAAAACTTTAAATGTATTTCTATTTGTATAAGAGTTATACTGACCACCAAAAAAAGATGAAAAACCAGGGTATTCCTAAATCTGAAGTAGGCACTGAAACTGACATTTCATTATTTTGTCTTTTGTTTATTATTTTTGAGACAGGGCCTCACTCTGTTGCCCAGACTGGAATGCAGAGGCACCACCACAGTGCACTGCTGCCTCCACCTCTCAAGCTCAAACAATCCTCCCACCTCAGCCTCCTGAGTACCTGGGACTACAAGCACACACCAATATGCCTGGCTAATTTTTAAATGTTTTGTAGAGATGGGGTCTCACTACATTGCTAGGGCTGGTCTCAAATTCCTGGGCTCAAGCAGTCCCCTCCTGCCTCAGCCTCCTGAAGTGCTAGGATTACAGGTGTGCGTCACTGTGCCTGGCCCATTTCATTATTTTTAAAGTGAAGAAAAAAAAAAAAAACCTACTAAGATTAGGCAAATGTAAGAGATACTAGGAGGCCTTCTCCTCACTGAATGCTATATACCATTTACTTGGAGGCTTAAGAAAAACTGGTTCAGAGAGAAAAACTGAAAAATCCGGAAAATAAAATAATTTGTAGGGTTGAAAGACTTACACAAAAATGAAACAATGAAGAAAAAATATTTCCAACAAAAAGGGAATATCTTTCTACTAAGGAAAATAACTTTACCTGCAGCATGTAGTTGATCTGCCAAGTCATATAACAACTTAAAGTTCTCTCCACTCTTCAAGCCTCGACCTCATTTAAAAAGATGAAAAAAAAAATTAGGCAAACATCAAATCCATTCTGGAACAATTTTGCTATTTTATATACTGTAGTAAATTTTCATATTATGTAACTGCCATATTAAGCATGTCAACTCCTCCATAAAACCTTTTCTGGCCTCTGACACTCCTATACTTCTATAAAGGATTCAACACTACTATGATTAACTAGTTAACTAATTGTGTAATTAATATGAGTTTTTTTCCCACTAGAATAAAAACTCTTTAATTTCAGGATCTATATCTATCTTGGTCACTGCCATATCTGCAATATTTAGCGAAACTCTACATATAATAGATGCTCAATAAATTTCTCTGAATGACTGAATAAAGTTATTATTTGAATGAGAGTCATCTCAAGGACTTTAAACTCCTCGAGAGGAAGAACATTCTGCCTTTTCATCTGTTTCTCCAGAAATTGGCAATAAGTCTGTCATAGAACAGATAACCAATATACATTTCTTGAATAAATAAGTGAATAAACAAGTCAGGGCCCAGCTCGGTGGCTCACGCCTGTAATCCCAACACTTTGGGAGGCTGAAGTGGGCGGATCACCTAAGGTCAGGATTTCGAGACCAGCCTGACCAACATGCAGAAACTCCGTCTCTACTAAAAATACAAAATTATTATTTTTATTTATTTATTTATTTTTTTTTTAGGAGGAGTTTCACTCTTGTTGCCCAGGCTGAAATGCAATGGTGCGATCTCGGCTCACTGCAACCTCTGCCTCCCAGGTTCAAGCAATTCTCCTGCCTAACCCTGAGTAGCTGGGACTACTGGCATCCACCACCATGCCCAGCTAATTTTTTGTATTTTTAGTAGAGACAGGGTTTCACTATGTTGGCCAGGCTGGTCTCAAACACCTGACCTCAGGTGTTCCACCCGCCTTGGCTTCCCAAAGTGCTGGAATTACAGGTGTGAGTCACCGCGCTGGGCATAGTGGCGCATGCCTGTAATCCCAGCTACTCGGGAGGCTGAGGCAGGAGAATCGCTTGAACCTGGGAGGTGGAGGTGGCGGTGAGCAGAGATTGTGCCATTGCACTCCAGCCTAGGCAACAATAGCAAAACTCCATCTCAAAAAGAAAAAAAGAAAACAAAAAACAAGTCGGATATATCGCTTCAAAATATTAAATTTTTTTTCTCAATGATACTTGCAATAGAAGGCTGTCTGAAAGCTTAATTATTTTGTTGGATGTTTAGTTGCAAGGATTTAAAAAGCATAATAGTCCTTATTTTTTCAAAAAGTTAGTCAGTGGGCCATAAAAAAATCATTGTTTTTAAAGAAAAGGAGAATGATGTACAAAAATAAGCATGTCTTATGCAATATTAACAGTTTTGATATTAAATGTTAAGAAACTTTTTAAAGAGTTATACACAAAGACATGGACAACTCTGGAAATCTTTCCAAGTGGAAAGAAGGGTAGGAATTATACACAAGATGGCCCTGAAATTCCAGCCAGTTCTATCTATAATTCAGAAGCCAACCATACTCTGCAGAATACATGGAAGTCCATCAATAAGATGGCACCAAGTGGCAAAGCTATGGAGATAACATTTATACCATGCTCCCCCTGGTGCCAGTGACTAGGTGTGCAACAGAAACCCCAAACTGTGTATTATGCTCATAACTTCATTTTCCTAATTGGTTAAATGGGAATAATATCCCAAACTTCCCAACTTCTTACATCTGAAAAAGATCTGTGTACTTCTAAAATAAATACTAAAAACAAACAAACAAACAAACAAACAAAAAACCAAAGTATTTTCAGTTTACATCTTTTAAGGTTAATATTTCACTTACCACCGGATACCACCACTTTGGCACCTGTTAGCTCTGGTCGATCACTTTTTGTTAATTTCTGGTCAAGCCACTCTGATATTTCCACTGGTGAAGTACTTGATGCTGCATACATTAATACATAATAAAACAATGACTATGATTTCAAGTTCTATAACAAGAATTATTTTCAAGAGAAACACACAAGTATATAATTCCATGAAATTTAAGTTAATTATTGTGAATTTTCGGTGCTGCTAATTAATTCTCTCTGATAATGGAAAGACTTAAGGAGACTAGATTCCAGCCTTTGCCACATTAGCTGTATGACTCCAGAAATCATTCAATTCTGAGTCTGAATATAGAATAACTTTCTTTCTATGAGGTTCAAATAAGACACTATATATGTTAAAGTGTAACACCTTCCACACGTTTCCTATTACATTTTTCTGTTATACTGAATCACCCAACTATAATAGGAAACAGTGACAAGAGTAAAAAAGCTTAATCTTAATAGATCCTCTGTCTCCCACTCCCTTGATCTACCAAAGCAACTATCCTAGTATCAAAGATAATGTGAAAAAGATGTAAGTTATACATATTTATTATTTTTGTATAAGCTTGGGAGTATCATTTAAATTGAACTTTCAAATACTATGCATTAGAAATGCAGGCAGAGGTCATCTCTTATTATAATACAGTCTATGAATTAAAAAAGTAAGAAACAAAACAAAAAAACTCCAAATGAACACTCACCCTTTTCTGAACTGGCACTACCGCCACTTGTTGCTGCAGCTTCAAAGGATGTTCCACGGACAGAAAACACTTTCACTTTCTCATCACACTTCACTGTACATAGAGCATTTCCTGAAACATACAATCTATTTTTTAAAAGCAACAGCAAAAGGCAACAAAACTAGCATTCTTTTGATGCTTGGAATTTACTTCACAGACAAGGCAAGAAATAACTGTTGACCAGTTGTCTTCTAACTCTATTAAGTATAGGAAAAAGTGAACCATAACGGTGAAGAAACATGTCATCAGATATTTGTATAACCCTGGATGTCTTTAAAAGCAGGACAGGTACTACCACACCTAGAAGGAAGAAACTCGAACAGGCATCCACACTAAGAAGGTACGCTACACCTCTAAAAGGAATATGAACAAATCTTCCTTCTCCAAAAACAATATAATCAGTAACTCAAAACTATGAGCTGCAACAACTTAGTAAGAATGTAGCTACTATGCATGCTAAAGGAGGAATATCTTGAAAACACAATAGGTCATAAAGAACAGGTATGGATGTGCTAAGATTTTAAGAGGATTTGAGACACTCTGCATTAGCTATCACATTAACAGTAACCTAAACCATGACAAAATATTTTCCCTCAAACATTATGGAAGATGAAAAGTCTAATTTGAGAATTAGCCATTCATACTGAAATACACAACTTTAATCAGGAAAAAAACGAAGAGTTCACTGCCTTCTCCGACCCCACTAGAGACCAGTGTCCTAAGCAAAAAATCAACTGAAGAGACACTGAAATGAATTTATTTTCTTTTTTTCTTGAGACAGGGTCTTGCTCTGTTGCCCAGGTTGGAGTGCTGTGGCATGATCACAACTCACCATAGCCTCGACCTTCTGGCTCAAGCAATCCTCCCACCTCAGCCTCCCAAGTATCTGTGATTACAGGCATATGCCAACATGCCCAGCTAATTTATTTATTTATTTATTTTTGAGATGGGGTCTTATGTTGCCCAGGATAGTCTCGAACTCCTGAGTTCAAGTAATCCTCCCACATCAGCCTGCCAAAGTGCTGGGATTATAGGCACGAGCCACTGCAGCTGGCTAAAATGAATTTCTTAATGCCGTTGGAAATGAAGTAGAAGCAGCAAAGATTGAGAATACTATTTTTTTTTAAGTTTTGCTTTTCCAGGTACCACTTACAAAATATATTAAATAGTGAATCTAATTTTTATTGACTACTAGGAAAATATCACTCTGCAAACTGAATAAACAGGCAGGAAATCGCTGTGCTTGCGATCCATCAGAGAGAATGCCATGTCAAGGGCCACCAGCAATTCTAGACTAAAATTTTCCTCAGAAACCTTTAAGATGGTCCACTTAAAGCAATTGTAAGGCTTGATTTAAAATTCTATCTTCAAGATTAATTTATGCTTTTTGCTAAAATTTAACATGTTGATTAATTATCTTCCTTGAGTACTCACCTGCATAAATAGTTCTCACAAATGTGTCAGGTGACTTGATTGCAATGATGTCAGAAATCGGGGCAACCTCAAGTTTGGCTGCTACTCTGGGCAAAAGGTTCTAAAAGCAAAATAAGCAGTGAGTTACACACATACATAGTGATGGATGACTATAAATGATCAGTAATGACATATTCTAAATGCATATTCTGTAGAAATTTTAATTCAAATATTTTATATTTCATGTGCACCTTTGGATACACAACTTCAAGCACAGCTTCTTAAATAGCCTTTGAGATTGAGTACCTACCATTACTCTAACTACATTAAGAGTTTCATGAGTTTTACAGTATTAAGCCACCTTCATGCAATATATTGAATTATGAGATATGAAATTTAATAAACATCAATTACCAAGTGTGACAGTTGTGGATTATTGAATTTAGATAAGAAAAGATGGAACAAATTTAGAATGGTGGTAAAATTCTCAAATACTGAAAAAGATTATGCTTATATACATTTACTTAATGTATATAAAAGAAAAAAATTCACAGCAGACATTTCACCTTTTGTTTAAATTGATATTGCATAAAAAAAAGAGTAAGGCCAGGTACAGTGGCTGACACCTGTAATCCCAGCACTTTGGGAGGCTGAGGATCACCTGAGGCCAAGAGTTTGAGACCAATGTGGCCAACATGGTGAAACACCATCTCTACTAAAAATACAAAAAATTAGCCGGGAATGGTGGTATATGCCTGTAGTCCCAGCTACTCAGGAGGCTGAGGCATGAGAATGAGAATTGCTTGAACCTGGGAGGCGGAGGTTGCGGTGAGCTGAGATAGTACCACTGCATTCCAGCCTTGGTGACAGAGCGAGACTCTGCCTCAAAAGAAAAAAAAAAAAAAAGGAAAAGAATAACACTAACCTGAAGAACAGCCTGTGTACTACATATTTACAAAGCAACAAAAATAAAATAAAGGTGTGTTCTTGTGCTTGTACTGAAATAGATGTATGTGCTAACTTTGTCCTCAGTAGCAGGAATCCTTGGGAAAGTCACAGTTCCCCAAGTCTCAGTTACTTCTTCTTTTTTTTTTTTTGGAAACAGGGTCTCATTCTGTCATCCAGGCTGAAGTTGCAGTGGTGTGACCGTAGCTCATTGTAACCTTGAACTCCTGGGCTCAAGAGATTATTCTGCCTCGGCCTCCTAAGTAGCTGGGACTACAGGCGCATGCTACTACGTCCAGCTCATTTTTTGGTTTATGATTTGTTTTTTTCTGTAGAGGCGGGGTCTTGCGTTGTTGTCCAGGCTGGTCTCGAATTCCTGGCCTCAACTGATCCTCCTGCCTTGGCATCCCAAAGTGCTGGGATTCCAGACATGAGCCACCATGCCCATTCTGAAGCACCTAGTTAATCTGGTTTAAAAACTAGATTTGTCAGTATTTAAAGCTAGCTTCAGTAAGTAATCCTCCTCCTGAATCACCTTCTTTAACAGTTCAGGAATTATTACTGGAATAGTTACTTGGCTGAACAGATTATCTTACAAATTTTATGTTATACAGACTTTGCCTCTTTTGAAAGTTTTAGAACTTTCTAAATTGCTCAAAATTTAATGTCTTTTGTATTTTCATTATCCCTTGTTTTAACATATCTTCAAGAAATTTTACCATGGTACTTAAAAGTATGTTTTCCTGGATCTGGTCTTCTATCTAAATGTCATGAGGGTGGATGGTACCTGTGTACCATCTATCCTATTAAAAATATAGAAGTACCTGTGTACTTCTATCCTATTAAAAATATATCCCATCCAACAAGCTGCCTGCATGGTTTCTGGGAAGGAGAAGCAATAATTGAGTTCTTTTTGTGCATAAAAAATGACATATTTTAAAATTCTAGCAGACAAGTATAAAAGTGTGTTATCTTAAAACCACAGCTGGTGAAGGACTATCATACAGCAAATTGTTTGGCTTCTTCTGATAGACGTTTCTCATTCCAAACCCATTTACAGGCCGCACGACCAGCTACTATTATGTGATCCTTATTCTCAAAACTCCCATCTGTCACAACATAGCAATCATGGCCAGAGTACTAAAATCTAGCTAATGACAAACACCCTTTCATGGTCTAACAATCTGTTAGGTGAACTGTCATCATAGAAACTCAAGGCTCATGAAATTATTTAAATCATCCAACATATAATCAAAACTCTCAGAGACAGAATGGTCCACAAAGATTATTTCACCCATCAGACTGGGGGGAAAAATGTTAAAATGTATACTACCAAGTTTTGGCAATTAAGCAATAGGTATCAAAATTTTTAAACTACATAGCATTTGACTCAGTGATTTCACCTCTAGAACTCTATTGTAAATAAATTCCAGCCCATGTTTACACAGATACATGCATGAGCATGTTTTCTTGCAGCAAAGTATATAAATGCAAAAAACTGGAAACAAGTTAACTGTCCTTAGCTAAATATGGAAACTTATGCAGCCATAAAAAAAAGAGAAACACTATGAGCCAAAGTCATACTCTTTTTTTTTTTTTTTTTTTTGAGACAAGGTGTTGCTCTGTCACCCTGGAGCACAGGCTGGAGTGCAGCAGTGTGATCTCAGTTCATTGCAGCCTCAACCTTCCAGGCTCAAGCAATTCTCCCACTTCAGCCTCCCAAGTAGCTGGGACCACAGGCATGCACCACCATACTCAGCTAATTTTTTTTTTTTTTCATTTTTTTGTAGAGATGAGGTCTCACTGTATTGCCCAGGCTGGGCTACAACTCCTGGGCTCAGACAATCCTCCCAAAGTGCTGGGATTACAGGCGTCAGCCACCGCACCCTGCCCAAGTCATACTCTTAAGTAAAAGCTACTATTCACAAAACAATTCATGCCGTATTATCCCATTTTAGAAGTAAAAAATATATAGCTGTACATTTACTGTAATTTAAAAATCCATAGAAGGAGGCCTAAAAGAATGTACAATTGTTAACAGCTATACTTCTAAAGAGGGGAGGGTGAGTTGGGAATAAGAAAGCAGGACTTTGACACCTTGCTCTGCACACTGCTGTACTACATGCATTCTTCCTAATAAGGATGTATTTGTGTACAACTTATTTTACAATTTTTAAAAGTGAAAATAGGCTAAGCACAGTGACTCATGTCTGTAATCCTAGCACTTTGGGAGGCTGAAATGAGAGGATGACTTGAGGCCAGGAGTTTAAGACCAGCCTGAACAACATAGGGAGACTACATCGATACAAAAAATTTAAAAATTAGCTGGGCATGGTGGCATGTACCTGTAGTCCTAGCTACTCGGAAAGCTAGGATAGGAGGATCGTTTGAGCCACAAGTTGGAGGGTATGTTGAGCTACAATCGTGCCACTGCATTCCAGTCTGGGCAACAGAGCGAGGCTGAAGCAGGCAGATCACCTGGGGTCAGGAGTTCGAGACCAGCCTGGTCAACACGTTGAAACCCTGTCTCTACTAAACATACAAAAATTAGCCAGGTGTGGTGGCACACACCTATAATCCCAGCTACACACGGGAGGCTGAGGCAGGAGAATGGCTTGAACCCAGGAGGTAGAGGTTGCAGTGAGCTGAGATTGTGCTGCTGCACTCCAGCCTGGGCGACGAAAGTAAGACTCCATCTCGGGGAAAAAAAAAAAGTAGGCCAGGCGCGGTGGCTCACGCCTGTAATCCCAGCACTTTGGGAGGCCGAGGCAGGCAGATTACGAGATCAGGAGATCGAGATCATCCTGGCTAACACAGTGAAACCCCATCTCTACTAAAAATACAAAAAATTAGCCGGGCGAGCTGGCGGGCGCCTGTAGTCCCAGCTACTCGGGAGGCTGAGGCAGGAGAATGGCGTGAACCCCGGGGGGCAGAGCCTGCAGTGAGCCGAGATCGCGCCACTGCACTCCAGCCTGGGCGACAGCGAGACTCCATCTCAAAAAAAAAAAAGTAAAAATAAAGACTAAAAATGACACCTTATTAAGAATGGAACAAAAGAAAAGAGAGCTAAGATAACACCCACGGCCGCAGAGAGAGAGCAAGAAAAATCCACTGACAAATTCCTTGTCTTAGGCTCCCATTACACTCCTCCCTCCATTTTTAACTTTATGTAGACTGCTACCCATCTGATAACACACTCATTCTTCAGACACATCACAATGCACATGATCAGATTACAGCTTTCTTTAGCTTAAGGATGTCTTCAACCACCACACAGCCCTTTCCAAATTCCCCACGTAGATAAAATTTGGCTTTTCTAGATATCCATCAGCCATCCAAATAAACCGTCTCTTAAAATGGTATACTAATAGAAATGACTCTTGCTCATTAACTCTCTCTCTCACGGGCAAACAGAATTCAGCATTACTTTTAAATGCAGAAAATTTTAAAATAATAGCCTAATTAGAGTTTTCTCCACAACATAATTTGAAAACCTGGAAATGGTAGTTTTAACAGAAAATTATGACAAAATCTTGAAAGAATAAATTTTAGCAAAACTACCACATCAATTCAGATAAATCCAGACTGGCTACATAAACAGTCTGTTGCACACTTTCAGTACAATGAAATCTAACCCTTTCAAGCAGTGATATCAGATTCCACATTCTCAACCTTCTCACCTTTCCGAAGGCAGATGCTCCAGCACAGATGTGTGTGTAATTGAACTGCTTCTGAGTTGCCAAAATCAATGGTGTCAGTTCCTCTGAGAATTAAACACATTTGATAAAAAATATTTTGGAATGCTTTCATATTCATATATTCAAGCATAATTTAGACACTACATTTTTTTCTACTGGAAAACCTCACCTGGAAGTAGGCCTCTGTACACATCATGCTGGGCCACCAGAACTTTTGCTATGCCTGCTACTTTACAGAGATCTTGTGCCACCTATGATTAAAAGATAAGTTCCTAATTATCCATCTATCAGAAATATACAAATAAAGCCACCACTATAAATATCAACAGACCATAAAATCTTAATGGCCAACTGTAAAAATTATTCTTATTAGCAAAAGGGCCAGTTAAGAATTAAAATATATTCCGGCCGGGCGCAGTGGCTCAAGCCTGTAATCCCAGCACTCTGAGAGGCTGAGGCAGGCGGACCACCGGAGTCAGGAGTTCAAGACCAGCCTGGCCAACATGGTGAAACCCCATCTCTACTAAAAATACAAAAATTAGCTAGGCATGGTGGCAGGCGCCTGTAATCCCAGCTACTTGGGAGACTGAGGCAAGAGAATTGCTTGAACCCAGGAGGCGGAGGTTACAGTGAGCCAAGATCACACCACTTCACTCCAGACTGGGCGAAAGAGTGAAACTCCATCTCAAACAAACAAACAAACAAAGAATTAAAATATTAAAATACATTCCTTAACAAAGAAAATCTAATGCCAATAGATCTTACTACTGACTGACCTTACACTGTCCAACTACCAAGCATTTCAACAAAAATTCCTGCCTTGAAAAAGAAAAGTGCTAATTGACAAACCAAAACCAACATGGCTCTTTATTCAAATTTTGTTATAAATTGTGCTTTTTACTTTTGGTTCAATCCAAGTGTAAGTTCAATGTCCTGGAAATGGTGAAAATGAAGTTCTCTTAGTAACATTCCATTGTCAACCACTGAGTTCCTGCCCACACACACATATTTATCTATGACAAAGCAAAATATTTCCTATTTTAATTCTTCATTTTTCCTGTTTGGAATTAGAATGGGGTTCTGAGAAAGCTTTTTGATGATTCAGATTTTCTATATTCAGAAGGCAGTTAGATTTCCCCTTTTTAAGTATCTTTATTACATCATAGCTGGTTTCCACTTTAGCTAAGTCATATCAGTCATACTATCCTCTTCTGTCTCCTTGTTAACCTCCAAACTGATACATTGATTCACTGATGAGTAGGATTAAAATGCTGTGCCTTGTGCCACCCTCACATGAACTGTTAGCTTGCAACAATATTCACTGAAGAAAGGATGCAGTGCAAAAATACATTCTCTGCTAAACCAAGTGTTCACCGGCATACCATTTTGTACTACAGAGGCCCTTTATTATGGATGCAGCTGTATTTAGCTTCTCAAACTTTAAGAGAATTTCCAATTAAGAAACTCAGTTAATTGCAATGTAGCTGCATAGCAGCATGGGATAGAAAATGGGGCAGAATTTTTCCACTGAAACTGTCTTGTTTCTACTGGCAAAACCGGCTGGCATTATACAGAAGAATAACTTGCTGTTTATGACAAATAGCGAATAAAATGGTATAAAACCAAACTCTATTAATGATCTCCTCATACAGGTACTGGTTGTTTTCTTTAAAATTAGAACATGACAGGTTAGGATTGTAACTGAGTACAGAAGATGATTTCTATTTTGATTTTTCTCAAAGTAGTATAAAGTATCAAAGTCTTTTTAAAGTAATATTACAATAATTATTTTAAATCACAGCAAAACAAACAACAAATCACAAATTCCTATATATCCAAAAACAGGGAAACCAATAGCTTAGCCATCATATACTGTGGCTAATACAGACATACAAATAGATAGCTTAGCCATCACACATCACACATTGTGGCTATATCAACTATGTAAGATTCTATAGTTGTTAGCAGGAATTGGGTAAAGAAATCCACATAACTAATCATAAACCCACCAGAATACGTTCTTTTATCAATTTCATGTAAAAAATTAGACAGAAGCAACACCAGCAGTATGAACCTGCATTATCACATGCTCTGAATTACTGTTACTTTTAATATATTTTTTGAGACACAGTCTCACTTTGTCATCCAGGCTGGAGTGCAGTGGTACAGTCTCTGCTTATTGCAACCTCTGCCACCCATGTTCAAGTGGTTCTCGTGTCTCAGCCTTCCAAGTAGCTGGGACTACAGGCATGCACCACCACACTGGCTAATTTTTATATTTTTAGTAGAGACAGGGTTTCACCATGTTGCCCAGGCTGGTCTCAAACACCTGACCTCAAGTGATCCACCCACCTCAGCCTCCCAAAGTCCTGGGATTATAGGCATGAGCCACCATGCCCGGCCAGCATAAATTATTTAATAAAACATAAAATCCTCAAAACATACTCCCTTCAGATTTATTCCTCTGTGAACTTTAAGCCCCCAACTACACACTCAGCAACTCCTATACCATGTGAGAGGGAACTGGTGGCTCAAGCTGTGTAAGCTTAACTGAAGCACTCATCTATATTGCAGCCCGGTGGCATAGACCCTGCAAATCATATCATAGCACCTTTCTAGAGGGTTAGTGTTCCAAGGTGTTACCATCTGATTTCAACAATAACAACAACAACAACAAAAAACCCAAGAACATCTTTTAGTACCAGCTAGAGTTTGGGAAGAATAGCACTTAACATTCAAATTCTTCTACCAATTAAAAATTAACATCCATAATACTTTGTCCAGATTTACCACTTTCAAGAATTAGAAGCAATTACGAAGTATATTCATCAACACAAAAAAGAGATCAGCTATTAACCTCTAAGGGGACTCAAATATTATCATTTCACTTGGTACCTGATGGCACATGATGGTGCCAGTGGAACTAAATCAAGTATTCTACCGCATTTCAAAAGACAAAATGCTTAGGGAGGAAACCGTTTAGTTCCTTTCTCACACATGGTAATGGTTGTGACACTGGCCATTTAATGATTAGAGCCCAGTTTGGGTTACAGTCCTAAGCATAATTCTCTGTTGCCATCTTTTCCTGTCTCTTGATGGAGATTATATTTGCTATGGCTGACCTTAAAAATTTCTCACCTTGTCACATTTGGTTCCAGCTACTAAGCAGGACACTTCACCTCCAAGGCGTGTGGCTGCAGTAATGGTATTTAAAGTAATGGGTGCTAGAGAATCATCTGCATGCTCAGCTATTACCAGGGTACTCTGAAATCGTAGCAATGAGGCCTAAAAAGAGAAAAAAGGAAAAAAAAAAAAAAAAGGAAAGGATGTTATCACAGGTTTTTTTTTTTTTTTTACTAATTGTTAAGCATGTATGCTTTAAAGAAAACTATTCTGTACACAACACTGTTCTATAAATTTATTTATAAAATACTTGTTCTATAGCAAAAATCTAGCTATTTGTGTCTATCACTGTACCACTAATATATATTTTTTTTTTTTGAGATGGAGTCTCACTCTGTCGCCCCGGCTGGAGTGCAGTGGCGCGATCATGGCTCACTGCAAGCTCCACCTCCCAGGTTCATGCCATTCTCCTGCCTCCGCCTCCTGAGTAGCTGGGACTACAGGCGCCCACCACCACATCGACTAATTTTGTTTTTGTACTTTCAGTAGAGACAGGGTTTCACCGTGTTAGCCAGGATGGTCTCCACCTCCTGACCTTGTGATCTGCCTGCCTCGGCCTCCAAAGTGCTGGGATTACAGGCGTGAGCCACTGCACCTGGCCTACTAATATTCTTATCTAATAAAAATTAGAATGCAAATTAGCCTTCTATTGTTAGGAAAAATGTTTAATTACTTCAAAACAACTTTCCCACTAATCTACATCTGATAAGAAACTACTATATAACTAAATGTAAATTCCTTAGACAGAACATATTAACTACCTAACTAGGAACTGGTCAAATTCTACTACCAATTACATTTGGTTACATACTGTACTCCTATACTGTATGTATAGTATGTACTGTAGGAGTACAGTATGTAACCAAATGTAATTGGTAGTAGAATTTGTACTCCTACAGTATAGGAGTACAGTATGTAACCAAATGTAATTGGTAGTAGAATTTGTACTCCTACAGTATAGGAGTACAGTATGTAACCAAATGTAATTGGTAGTAGAATTTGTACTCCTACAGTATAGGAGTACAGTATGTAACCAAATGTAATTGGTAGTAGAATTTGTACTCCTACAGTATAGGAGTACAGTATAATCACAAATAATGGATTTGAAATCAGTCACGAAAGTTGATCCCTATTGTTTCAGTCAAAATGCATTCAATACCAAAACAATTGATAATGGAAATATGTTTTTAAAATATGACACTAAACAGCAGTTTTGCCAGGTTTTGACTGTTCAAATATGCTTCTGGATTCAAAAAAGGAAGCTTGCAGACAGTATCTTGGAACCAACCAATATCCAGCCCTATCTAATGCAGACTATCAAGAAACCACCAATCATTCATGGTCATGTGGAATAATTTCAAACATAAGGAACACAAAGATGAATAAGAATGGTCCCTGTGCTCAAATATTTCACAGGAAATTAGACTTGTTCACATACAATTATAAAATAGAACAGTTTTTCAAATAATGAGATCCAAAATGTTGAAGGCTACAGATCATGAAGTACAGTCAAGTGGGGAAGGAAGGAAGTTCAGGTGTTCTATCATGTGAAAAGATGAGGAATGGCACAACAGGCATGAGGAAAAAATAAAATCTTGGAACTATTCTTATGGAAAATGGCAAAGAAAAGTGAGAAAAAGAGGAACTGTGGATCAAATGGCATGGTTGCGTGGCTTAATTCAGCAATAACCTTAAGCTCTGGAGTTGGAGTGAAGAAAGCATAGCATGGAATTTACCCAGAGTTGGAAACTTAAAAGGAGGGTATGAATTGAAGGGAAGTCAGGACAATTCCTGGAATGAAATGAAAGTTCTTAGAAAGCAAATACCATACCTGTTCATATTTTGTATCCCCAGAATCAAATACAATGTTTCTTTTCCAATGTACATCTGCAGAATTAATTATATGGTACTCTTTCTTTTTTCATTGGAAGAGCACCATATTTTGGAAAGGACTTTGTAATTAAGACCCAAAGTAATTTATTACTTTGGGTATTTGGGTAACAAATAAATTAATAAATAAAATTATTAAAATAATTAAAAATAACAATAATTTAAATAATTTATTATTTAAATCATATTTCACAAGAATTGCCAGTAACAAGCTATTTATTACCAATATATATCCGACATCATATTTTTTATTATGTTTCACACATCATTTGCCATAAAAATTATGAGATTTCCATCACCATTTGAAGAATAAATCCAAGATTTGGTGGCAGAAGGCCCATACTTGCTGTAAATTATAGTTCTATCATAAGATAAATTAAGTAGTTATCCTAAGGAACCATCAAGCTTTTAGAACTTCCAATTGGAGATTATATATACTTTTTAAAAGATTTATCAAAATTAGATTTATAAGCATAAACAACAAAAGAACATATTTAAGAACCCACTCAGTCCATCTAGCTGATCGATTTTTACAAAGCATTATATACATCATAAAGGTACTCTATTTTATTGACTCCTTTACAATTTTTAAAATATTAAACTTCCTTATAATTCAATGTCTTACATTCCATTTCTCAGATACCACCTAGAGAGAAGCTACAGCCTCTAGGCATGGTTATGCGGCTTAATTCAGCAATAATGGTTGTGTAGAACCTAGAGCAGAAGAAATTGGCCTGAACCTTTAAAATGTTATTCTACAATCTAAAGCCCATCTGCAAATTTAGGAGGATGAATCAGATTAGAGATTTTTTTTTTTTTTTTTTTTTTGAGAGAGTCTCACTCTATTGCCCAGGCCAGAGTGCAATGGCGCGCTCTTGACTCACTGCAACCACTGCCTCCAGGGTTCAAGCGATTCTCTGCCTCAGCCTGCCAGGTAGCTGGGATTACAGGCATGCATTACGACGCCCAGCTAATTTTTGTATTTTTAGTAGAGAGTGGGGTTTCACCATGTTGGCCAGGCTGGCCTTGAACTCCTGACCTCAAATGATCTGCCTGCCTCAGCCTCCCAAAGTGGTGAGATTACAGATTGAGCCACCGCACCTAGCCAAGATTAGAGATTTTCAAACTGCATCTATAGAAGGGTTCTAGGAAGCCATCTCAGGAGCCACCACATGGGATAAGGTAGGGACTAGGCATGTACAGCTGTTAGAATGCCCCCCTACCCAACTTTGCTTTAACCAGATTAACCAAACTGACATTGATGGAGCACTGTACTAAGCAGTTTCATACATAGTATCCTATTTAAAATTCCTATAAAGTCTATGACGGAGGTACTAGTATTACTCCGACTTCACAGATGAGGAAACTGGAGCTTAGCAGCTACACAGGTAGGAAGTAGAGTCAGGTTATTCTACGTACAGGTAGTCTGACTCCACAGTTTGAGTTCCTAATTACCAGCACACATCAAAGCACCACCATTTTTAGCTGTTTTATACATGGGTCATTCTTGTAAGATTGCACTTGGCAAACATTCTCATGCTTAAAAAAAAGAAAATAGCATTGTCAGAAAGAAAAATATGATCTCAAAAGACCTCTTTTCCTGCTCTAAAAATTCTATAACTCTAAAATCCTATTTTAAGTAGAAGAGTAGTATAGAATATGACTAAGAGTAAAAAATGCATGTCCATTATTGAAAAGGTTTTAAAGGAAACAAATTTTCATTTTATTATTTTATAACCCATTGCCTCTACACTTTAGGATCGATCCTCTTTTAACAATAGTTATGAGAGGAAAAGGAGCCAAATTCTTCAACATTTAAGGATAACTACTGAAATACTTAATGAGGTAATTGCCTCAAAAGGAATCTTGATCTCTTCAAACACTGCTATTTAAATAAAAATTAACTATACAGGCCCATGCCACCCATAAATTCTTAGTCACCAGCCTTACCTGGGCTCTCAAAACTGCCTAGCAATGCTACCACAACTTCCTTGTTGGCACTCTCACCCTCCACAGCAATGATTTCAAATATCCTCTCCCGACGTTTCTCTTCTTTTTCTTTTTTGGAAACAAAGTCTCCTTCTATTACCCAGTCTTGAGTACAGTGGCACAATCACAGCTCTCTGCAGCTTCAACCTCCAGGCTCAAGCATTCCTCCCATCTCAGCCTCCCAAGTCGCTGGGACCACAGGTACACGCCACCATGTCCAGCCAATTATTTATTTTTTGTAGAGACAGGGTCTTGCTATGTTGCCCAGGCTGGTCTTGAACTCCTGGGCTCAAACGATCCTTGCACCTTGGCCTCCCAGAGTGCTGGGATTACAGGCATGAGCCACTGTGCCTGCCTCCTGATGTTTTTTAAACTGCCAACACATTCTGCCCCCTACTCTTAGAAGGCAGCCTCACCTCCTACTTCACAATGACAACTAAAGCCATCGGGGGGACCTGATTTCCTTTCCTGATACTCAACATAGAAATTCCTGTCCCTGCCCTATTACAATTCCTGTCCTTGCCCTATCACAATGGAAGCTGCTGTGGATCCTTTCTCCTGGGTCTCATCCCTTCATCTGGGATCTAGATTCCACTCTCTCGAATCTACTCAGAGACTTTCTGTAATCTGCACTTCCCAGTCATGTCTCCAGCTTCTCCCTTTACCCTGGTTCCTTCTCATCAACATTTAAACATGATTGAGGCTCTCCCCATTTGCAACAATCCTGCTAAAAAGCCACAAACCCACACTCCACTCTAGCTTCTCTAATTCCTCATTCTCACTCCCTCCTCAATTACTTGCATCTGGTTTCTGCCCTCACCCAAATTACCAACAAACCCTTTTCAGGCTTAATGTTACTTGTTATCTCAGCAATGTTTGAAGTTACTGACTACTCCCTTCTGCCTTCCATGTCTTAATTTAACCCCTATAGAACAGTGGCTCAAATATTTCATATATATAAATCTCAAATAGGGTTCAAAGCTCTTTCCTAAGTGCTAGACTTATAATAAGGTTACATCTGTATATCTAAGTGCTTCACTTGCCTGTCTCATCAAACATTTTCCATCTCAGCAAATTTAAACTTTAACTCACTCATGTTTTCCCTCTGTTCCTCCAGCCCCTTCCCCATACTGCTACTTCTCCAGACTTCAATCTGCCCAAACCATGATCAGAGAATCATCTCTGGGTTTTCTCTCAACCTTACATCTAACCAACCACTCAAGTCATAACAATTCTTCCTTCTAAAGAGAGCTACTCCTAAATCCATTCACTTCTCTCCATCGTCAATGCCAATATCCTAGTGCAGGCTATTATCCTTCTCCTCTATTACCCCACAGAGTCTCCCAACCCAGCTTGTTTCTAACCTACAATTCTGCTTCCTACCAATCTATTTCTCTCAGTGATCGTTCCATGACACAAATCTAACATGTTATTCTCCCCTGCTTAAAACACTGCTATTGCTTTCTGCCTCCTCTGGATATGGTAAACTAGACTCCTTAGGTTGGTTTATCATGCATTTATTTTACGGCCTGATCTACCTCCCTAACCATATATCCCTCACTCAATTTATGCCTTATTTTCAGATACTTGAACTTGCCCTGCTGTCTCAGACTTCCAGCCTTCCCACACATTGCTCCCTCTGCCTAGTGGACCTCTTTCCCTGTTACCCTACTAAATTCCAATTAATCATCCTTAGGTTTTCTGCTGAAAGGTCAATTCCTCCAAAAAGCATTAGTACAACTGCAGTGGTAAAGAGTACAGGCTTTGGAGCCAGCCACATTGCCTGGGTTTGAATCCCACCTCCACCATAACTTCTCAGTACCTCAGTTCTCTGACTGTAAAATGGAAATGATGATAATAATATTAATATCTCATAGAGTTGTTGTGAGGGTTAAATTAATAAATGTAAAGCTCTTGAAATGATGCCTGGAACATATTAAATCCTCAATAAATGTTAGCTACACATAAAAGCCTTCTTTGGACCATCTCGGACTAGTTAGCTTTGCTAGCACCAGCATGGTACCCTGTAATTGCCTTCATTACAGCACTTATCACACCTGATCATATTCACCTGATTGTCTTGGCTTCCCCCTTTGATACTGAGTACAGGGGCAATGTCTGAGATTTCTTACCACTATAACCCGGACTCTAGTATCCAGCACAGAGCTGACACCAATAAGGGAAGTGAACATTCTTTTTAAAGAACTCTTCATTGGCCAGGTGCAGTGGCTCACGCCTGTAATCCCAGCAATTTGGGAGGCCGAGGCCGGTGGATCACCTGAGGTCAGGAGTTCGAGACCAGCCTGGCCAGCAGAGTGAAACCCCATTTCTCCTAAAAATATGAAAATTAGCTGGGCGTGGTGGCACACGCCATAGTTGCAGCTACTCAGGAGGCTAAGGCACAAGAATCACTTGAACCCTGGAGGTGGATGTTTCAGTGAGCCGAGATCGCACCACTGCACTCCAGCCTAGGTGAGAGAGACTCCATCTCAAAACAAAACAAAACAAAACAAACACCTCTTCATCAAAAGAATGAGAAGACAAGCCACAGACTGGGACAAAATATGTGCAAAAGACATATCTGATAAAAGACTGTTATCTAAAATACAGAAAGAACCCTTAAAACTCAACATAAGAAATGAACAACCTGATTTAAATAGGGGGAAAGGATCTGAACAGGTACCTCACCAAAGAAGATGGCCAAGAAGCATATGAAAAGTTGCTCAACATCAAGATGCTCGCTGGGAAATTGCAAATTAAAACGAGATACCACTACACACTTATTAGAATGGTAAAAAACCAAAACACTGACAATACCAAATGCTAGTAAGGATGTGGAACAACTGAAACTCTCATTCATTGCTGGTAAAAATGCAAACTGGTACAGCCACTTTGGAAGACAGTTTGGCAGTTTCTTACAAAACTAAACATAATCTTACCATACAATCTAGCAACTGCACTCCTTTGTACATACCCAAATGAGTTGAAAACTTAGGTCCCCACAAAAACCAGATGTCTACAGCAGCTTTATTCATAACTGCCAAAACTTGGAAGCAACCAAAATGTCCTTCAGTAGGTGAATAAATATTCATACAATGGAATCTTATTCAGCAGTAACAAGAAATGAGAAAGACATGGAGGAACCTTGAATGCATATTACTTAGTGAAAAAAAAAACAGTCTGAAAAGGCTACATGCTGTCTAATCCCAACTATATGACATTCTGTTAAAAGCAAAACTACAGAAACAGTAAAAAGATCAGTGACTGCCAGGGATTAGGAGAACAAAGCATAGAGTTTTTTTGTTGTTGTTGTTTTGTTGTTTCCGGGGGGGAGTGGGGGCGGGGGCAGTGAAACTATTCTGTATGATATAATAATGGTAGATACCTGTCATTATACATTTGTCCAAACCCATAGAAGGTACAACACAAAGAGTGAATCCTAATGTAAACTATGGACTCTGGGAAATGCTGATGTCAATGTAAATTCATTAATTGTAACAAATGGACAACTCTGGTGCTGTATGTTGACAGTGGAGGAGGTTGTGGGTGTGTGGACCAGGAGGACTCTCTGTACTTTCCATTGGATTTTGCTGTGAACCTAAAACTGCTCTAAAATATAAAGTCTATTTTCAAAAAATTTTATTTTTAGAGACAGTGTCTTGCTATGTTGCCCAGGCTGGCCTCCAATTCCTGGGCCCAAGGGATCTTCCGGCCTCAGCCTCCTGAGTAGCTAGGACTACAGATGTGTACTGCCACACAGGCTAAACTCTACTTAAAAACAAAACAAAACAAAACAAAAAAAAACTTCTGCCAGGTGCAGTGGCTCACGCCTGCAATCCCAGCACTTTGGGAGGCCGAGGCGAGTGGATCACCTAAGGTCAGGAGTTCGAGACCAGCCTGGCCAACATGGTGAAACCCTGTCATCTCTACTAAAAATACAAAAATTAGCTGGGCATGGTGGCGGGTGCCTGTAATCCCAGCTCCTCGGGAGGCTGAGGCAGGAGAATCACTTGAACCCAGGAGGCGGAGGTTGCAGTGAGCCGAGATTGCACCCTTGCACTCCAGCCTGGGTGACAAAGCAAGTCTCCATCTCAAAAAAAAAAAGATTTAAATGTAAGACCTCGAACTATAAAAACCCAAGAAGAAAACGTAGGAAATGGCATTCTGAACATAGACCCTGGCAAAGATTTCATGACGAACACCCCAAAAGCAATTGCAACAAAAATAAAAATTTACAAGTGAGACCTAATTAAACTAAAGAGCTTCTGCACAGCAAAATAAACTATCAACAAAGTAAACAGACAACCTACAAAATGGTAAAAAAAAATTTGCAAATATGCATCTGATAAACGTCTAACAACCAGAATCTATAAGGAATTTAAATCAACAAGCAAAAAACAACCCTATTAAAAAATGGGCAATGGACATCAACAGACACGTCTCATATGTGGCCAACAAGCATATAAAAAAAAAGCTCAACATTAGCTAATCATTAGAGAAATGCAAATAAAAACCACAATGAGACATCTCACACCAGTCAGAATGGCTATTATTTAAAACTCAAAAAACAACAGATGCTGGCGAGGTTGCAGAGAAAAGGAACGCTTATATACTGCCGGTGAGGATGTAAATTAGTTCAGCCACTGTGGAAAGGAATGTGGCGATTTCTCAAAGAACTTAGAACTAACATTCGACCCAGCAATACCATAATTGGGTATATACCCAAAGGAATATGAACCATTCTACCATAAAGATACATGCATGCACATGTTCATGGCAGCACTATTCACAGTAGCAAAGACATGGAATCAACCTAGATGCCCATGCAGGGGATGGACTGGGTAAAAAAAATGTGGCATATATACACCATGGAATACTACACAGCCATTAAAAAGAATGAGATCATGTCCTTTAGAGCAACATGGATGGTGCTGGAGGCCATTATCCTAAGTGAATTAATGCAGGAACAGAAAAACCAAACATGGAATGTTCTCTCTTGTAAGTGGCAGCCAAACATCGAGTACCTATGGATACAAAGAAGGGAACAATAGATACCTGGGCCTATTTGAGGGTGGAGGGTGGGAGCAGGGTGAGAATCAAAAAATTACCTATTAGATGCTATGTTCATTACCTGGGCGGCAAAATAATCTGTACATCAAACCCCCAAGACACACGATTTACTCATAATAAATCTGCACAGATACCCTGCAAACCTAAAATTGGCCCAGGAGTTTGAGACCAGCCTGGACAATATAGTAAAACCCTGTTTCTATGAAAGATAAAAATTAAAAAATTAGTCGGATGTGGTGGCACATTCCCGTAGCCCCAGCTACTTGGAAGGCTGAGATGGAAGGATCATTTAAGCCTAGAAGGTTGAGGTTGCAGCGAGTCAAGATCAAACCACTGCACTACAGCCTGGGTGAGAGAGTAAGACTCTATCTCAAAAAAAAAAAAAAAAAAAAAAATCGGGGGAAAAAATACAGCAATGATGAATGATTTTAGACAAAACTAAAAAATGAAGCGATGTTTTTATCTAAAGAAAATCCTCGGCCAGGCGTGGTGGCTCACGAGGCGGGCAGATCACGAGGTCAGGAGAGCGAGACCATCCTGGCTAACACGGTGAAACCCCGTCTCTACCAAAAATACAAAAATTAGCCAGGCGTGGTGGCGGGCACCTGTAGTCCCAGCTACTTGGGAGGCTGAGGCAGAAGAATGGCGTGAACCCAGGCGGCAGAGGCTGCAGTGAGTCGAGATGGTGCCACTGCACTCCAGCCTGGGCAACAGAGTGAGACTCTGTTTCAAAAAAAAGAAAGAAAATCCTCCACTCTATTACTTTATCACTCAATAACCATAGTTTAAGGCACAGTGCAAACATAATTTCACAGATCTCCTTTCAGTGTTTTCCAGTCCTCTAACAAGATTAAACCTCTCCCAAACATCCTCTACCTTCTGTAACAATGACCACACTTAAAATAATGTGTTTCTTCCTTAATCTGTTTGCATCACAAGGGCAGGGACTAGGTCTGTCTTATTCTCCACTGTGAACTTGGTATCTACCTCTCTGGCACACAGCTGGCACTCAATGAATAGTAACTAAATGAAAACTTTTCTTAAAATTATCAAAAACTAAAAAGCAACTGTCTCCTCACTGATAATGTAATCATCTAAACATGTATAAGGGTAACTAAACAGTATATAAACTGTTACATCACTAAAACAGACACACCATCATGCTTTTAGAGAAGTTCTCTATACTCTGTTTAGACTTGGTTGCAAATAGCAAAATATGAAGTTTTCTTTCTCATGCCAGCCACATACCCATATAAAGTTGACTGGCCTTTATGAGATAGTATACTTCTTGTGGGCAGGATTTAAAGAGGTTATCACCCTCTCTGCACCCTTTCAAAGCTAAACTTCTTGAAAATAATTTCCACAGACACCAACTCTATTACCTCACCTTCCATTTTTTCAGTTACTCATGCAAACTGGCTTTCACCTCCACAACACTGAATCCAATCTTTCCAAAGTCACCAAAAACTTCATTATGGCTAAGTCCAGTGAACACATTTTGGTCCTTCTCTTTTTCAACCTCAATAGTTTTTTTTTTTTTTTTTTTTTTCTTGTGGGGGTGGGTGTTTGTTTGAGATTGGGTCTTGCTTGCTATGTTGCTCAGGCTGGTCTCCTGGACTCAAGAGATCCTCCTGCCTCAGCCACATGAGCTGTGACTACAGGCACAAGACACTGTGCCCAGCGTCAGCCTCATTTTTGACATTGTTTTTGCTTGTCAGTTTTTTAGAGTTCTTGCTGTGACTTAACTGTATATTCACATAGTAAAGTACCACAGATGCTAGAAGAAGAAAAAAAGCTGGAATCTAACTCTTACCCTTACAAACCCACTCATAACCTAAGGTAGTAAGAATGATTTTAACCTATACCTCCGCCCCAACCATCTTTGGAAACTAGGTGTAATGAGTATAATGAGGGTATAGAGGGCAGGGGAGGGTTTTTTGCTTTTTTTTTTTGAGACAGAGTCTCGCTCTGTCGCCCAGGCTGGAGTGCAGTGGCGCAATCTCAGCTCTCTCCAACCTCTGCCTCCCGGGTTCAAACAATTCTCCTGCCTCAGCCTCCTAAGTAGCTGGGATTACAGGCACGCACCACCAAATCCAGCTAATTTTTGTATTTTTAGTAGAGACGGGTTTCACCATGTTGGTCAGGCTAATCTCGAGCTCCTGACCTCGTGATCCACCCACCTCAGCCTCCCAAAGTGCTGGGATTACAGACGTGAGCCACTGCGCCCAGCCGGTTTTTTTGCTTCTTAATTAAAAAAAGAAAAACAGCAAGAATAAGCTGTAAAATCTGAGTCATACCCAAAAGGATAAATAATAAAGTCACCTACCCCTATTTTAACATACATTTTGTAATTTTAAAAATGTATATTATATTTCTGTACTTTAAATACTTCCTTTAATCTTTTTAGTAATAAAATATAGCAGTTTTAATCATGACCAGAAATGTTATATGACATTGACTGTAATACTAAAAACACAGTTAATTTACTTCACTTTAAGAACAGACAAGACTCTTAGTAGACACATTGGCAGGCATCATAATTTTACTGAATTCACCTTATGCAATAAATTTTCTTTTAGAATCACACCAAAATTGGCTCTCTTTCTTCTTTCAATAGAAATTAAAATTTACATGCAAATTACAGAGTTCGATCTTATTCATCAATACTAGACAGAAAAGTGTCATGTTCCTTCACACCAGTTTCATAGCTTCGCAGTCCTGATAGATATTCCTTCCCACCTGACAATAAACACAGTAACAAAAGTACTCAAATGACCTTGAAATTGTTGTTTCACTCACCACATAAATATTTTTTTGCATCTTCTTATTCTTCAATAAATCAATTTCAAGAGCAAATTAATAAATAACAATTAGGATTAATATCCCTGCAAGAATATTAACTAATTGCAAATGCCTACCTATTTTCCTCTTGGTGTGTTCTCTAGCTCTTTATTATAGATATAAAAACTATCTTTGTTAACAGATGACTTTAAAGACCACTGCCACACACACAAGGATGAAAGACTTTACTCAATGGCACAAATCAGTCAGAACTAAAAATGGAACTTAGATACCAAATGCAAGTCATTGAACTTATATTCTAATAGTTTAACAAAGTGGTTTAACAAAATACATAAAATTTACCATCTTAATCTTTTTTTTTTTTTTGAAACAGGGTCTCACTCTGTTGCCCAGGCTGGAGGGCAGTGGTGCTACCTGGGCTCAATGCAGCCTCAAACATCCAGGTTCAAGCAATTCTTGTGCCTCAGCCTCCCAAGTAGCTGGGACTACAGGTGTGAACCACGGCGCCTGGCTAATTTTTTTTTTTTTTTTTTTTTTTTTGGTAGAGACGGGGTTTCGCCATGTTGCACAGGCTGGTCTCGAACTCCTGAGCTCAGGTGATCCATCTGCCTCAGCCTCCCAAAGTGCTGGGATTACAGGTGTCAGCCACCATGGTTGGCCCCATCTTAACCATTTTTAAGTGTTAAGTGTTAACTATATTCACATTGTTAACAGTTTATGTTAATCTTTTAACTGTAATTCCTAACTTTATTTTTTTTAATATGGTTTTGGAAATGTATCCTCTTCCTAAATGCATTAATTGTTAGCTACAGAACAATTTTTTTTTTAATTTCAAGAATGGGGATTTGAGATAAGCTATTTTGACTTTGTGATATCACAAACATATGTATGTAAACAAACAGGAGTCAGATTGAATGGGCCCCACTTCACAAACATGAGACAACTTGAGCATAAGGTAGAAATGTATTATCCTAAATAAGGATCCATGTATCCATAAATCCATAAATATACAAGAAGATAATGTTCTTCCTTATAGTAGAATAACTAAAAAATGTAGAAGGTATCATGGAAATAGAAAATCACCATTTTGCATCATAGTAATCATTTCTCAGGCAAAAATCATCAACAGATGCTAAGACTGGGTAAAAGTCTGATGAGAAATAGGAGAGTCACATAGTCTCAATGCATCGCCTCACAAATTAGTTAAAAATTACAAAAGGAAAAGTATTAACTTGACAGTGGAGAAACCCGGCAAACACCACTTTGGCTAAGTAACTCAAGTTAGCATTACCACTAATGGGATAAACCAACATTAAGTACCTGCTAATATGATGCACGGGGCACACAATACCACTTTTGTGATATTCCCACCAAGAATACATGACTTGAATCTAATCATGAGGAAACACCAGACAAACCCAAATTGAGTGACAGTCTGGAAAATAGAAGGCCTGTACTCTTCAAATACACCAATGTCATCAAACCCAAAGGAAGGCTGAGGAACCTTTCTAACAGAGTAAAGATACACGAAAACCACTTGCAGGACATCTAGAGTATCTTAGACCAGAATAAGGAAAATTGCTATAAACTGTACTAATGGGACAACTGGCAAAATTGAACATCCGTAGATTAGAAAACAGTATTTTATGGTGAAACTTCCAGATATTGCCAATTACAGTGTAGTTAGAAAGTGAACCTCTTTGTTCTTTTAAAATATCACTCAATTATTTAGGAGTAAAGGGCACATTTGCAACATACTTTCAAATGGTTCAGAAAGATAGTATTATGTATATATGTGGAAAGATAAAGTAAATGTGTCAAACTGCTAACATGCTGAGAAAACCAGCGGAAGGGTTTTGAGATTTCTTTGTACTATTCTTGCAACTTTTCTATAAGTGCAACTATTTCAAAATTTAAAAAGTTAAATACAGGTATATATCCCTATTAATATATGGGTCCATTTTAGAAGTATTGCCACCATTTCTTTTATGCTAGAAATCCAAATCTCTCCAACATTCTTAATGACTTTAAAACAGCTATTCTAGGCCAGGCGCGGTGGCTCACGCCTGTAATCCCGGCACTTTGGGAGGCCAAGACGGGCAGATCATGAGGTCAGGAGATCGAGACCATACTGGCTAACACTGTGAAACCCTGTCTCTACTAAAAATACAAAAAAATTAGCTGGGCGTGGTGGCGGGCGCCTGTAGTCCCAGCTACTCAGGAGGCTGAGGCAGGAGAATGGCGTGAACCCGGGAGGCAGAGCTTGCAGTGAGCCGAGATCGCTCCACTGCACTCCAGCCTGGGCGACAGAGCAAGACTCCGTCTCAAAAAAAAAAACAAACAAAACAAAAAAAACCCAGCTATTCTACTTAGCTTGACTTCAAATTTTAAAAATAAGTCAAGGTCAAAGTCTTTGGCAAACCACAATGAATATCTGGAAGTAATGTCTATACACATTAGCCAACGATGTGGATAGTAAGAATTACTTAATCATTCCATTTTTTTCTGTTAGCTCTACAAAATTACTGAGTCCTAAATTCCATCCCCCACCACAATTATAATTTCACTTAGGCCAGACTTGTAATCTGTCCACAAAACTGTTTTCCAACTGCTGCACAGAGCAGCATTCTTCTGGCTCAGGTTCCTGGAATTTCCCCAAATTCATGACTTTCACTTGTTTATGTCTAGATCCCCAACCGGGAGAAAACATGTCCTGAGGGGAAGACAGGACACTAACCTGAAAGACATGGGTTTGAACTCTTTAGGGGAGGGGAGGGTCAAGACTTTTTATTAAACAAGGAATACGCACAAGAAAAAAGATGTCTAAGGCCAGGCACGGTAGCTCAGGTCTGTAATTCCAGGACTTTGGGAGGCCGAGGCAGGTGGATCACTTGAGGACAAGAGTTCGAGACCAGCCTGGGCAACACGGGGAAACCCCGTCTCTACAAAAAAAATACCAAAAAAAAAAAAAAAAAATTAGCCAGGCGTGATGATGCGCACCTGTGATCCCAGCTTCTCGGGAAGCTGAGGTGGGAGAATCGCTTGAACCTGGGAGGCGAAGGTTGCAGTGAGCCCAGATCGTGCCACTGCACTCCACTCCAGCATGGGCAACAGAGCCAGACCTTGTCTCTTAAACAAACAAACAAACAAACAAAAGTCTAATGTCTACAGACATCTAGAAAGAGCTCCAGCTATGCCTCAGAGAGAAAAATCCCAGGAGTGGATGGGAAAATATCCATGCACAGAAAAAAAAAAGAGAAAAGGTACAAACCATCAGGTAAGTTTCTGACCCAAGTTTACCAATCTTGTTTCTCATTTCACCTAAATGTAAACTAGGAAAACTACACAATCCACAATATAAATTACTGTTGCTTGGTCAGTCTCCAAATACTCCTCTCCCACAGCATGAGAAGAAAAATATGTTTCCTATCAGTCCTTCTCACAACAGAAGAGAGAAATGTGGTTTGTCACTAATGAAACACTGAAAATGAAACACTGAAAATATACCACTGTCACCAGTTAACCTATTTAACCTACAATCTGCTAGTTAAAAGCAGGTCAGCCTGCAGCATATAAAAGGAGGTCTGCCTTTCAAAACTGGCTAAAGCTGTCAAATCGGATCGCAGGTTTTACAAATACAATCACCTAAATTCAGCCCTGCTCCATAAACCAGAAAGCAGAGCCAGCTTCCATAACTGGCCACGCAGCCTCCCACCCCACCCCACGCCCGCCCTTGACAGTGAGTGGGTCGGAGCAGCCACAATGCGCCCAAAGTGTTTAATTCTTCCAGAAATGCCGGCCTCCGGGAGGAATCCAGGTTTGAAACTTTCCCCAACAGGGCATTCCCCGGTGACATTTTGCTCCCTCGGGTGTGGAGCAAGTGTGGAGGACCTGGCGGCCCGAAAGTGTCCAGAGTGACCGACAAAGGTGGGAAACGGCAGGGCAGAGAGTGGGCCAGGAGAAGAGGCAGCAGACGCGCAAATTCACATCATTCGGGGTCACCCTGACCCCAAACCTCTGACTACTGCCCCGAACTGGCGTCCCGCATGGAGTCCAGGGCAGGCCCCAGAACTTTGGACCCAAGTCCCAGGCGGGGACCGGCCTGCGGGCGCAAGGGCTGGTCGAGTCTGAGGCGGCCAGTGACCTTTGCAAGACCCCATAGGGACGGCGGGTTGACGGGGGGCCGTCCCTGGGTTCGCCTTCTCAGTCCGGACTCACCGCCCGCCGGAGCTGCCCCGGAGCCGCGGCTCGGAACATGGTCTCTGCTTCCGCCGCAACCTCGGCCTTACAGCAGCCCGTCGCCTGGCCAACTTGCGCCGCCTCAGCCAGTCACCTAATGCTCGCGAGACGCGCGAACGAGATAAGACGCCCTAGGCCTGGAGCACGAGCCCGCGGTTTCCGCCTGCCCATTGGGCGGCTGCGCAGCCAATAGACGGCGGGAAGTTAGGGGTTAGACTGGGAAGTGGGGCAAAGGTGAGGCTATTCCCCGGGGACCTTCGAGTAAGCCGGGGCCGCGGAGCTGCAGAGACAAAGCTGGCCACCCGCCGATGACCGAGCTCAGACTGTACTGTCTCACAGCCCCGCAATGGGCAGCATTGCTAGAGTGAACTTCAAAACTGAGCTGACCTCGGGGTAAGGTACCAGTGGAGCCTTGCCAATTCCAATTAGATGCCTTTCCCATATGCCCCTATTTCCCCCTGTATTTCCCCATGGTAGCAATTGTTACATGGGTTGTAATGACCTAAGTACTTGTCTGTGTCACCCATCTGACTAAAGATCTGTAAGGGCAGAAAATATGCCCTACTTTTTTTTTTTTTTTTTTTTGAGAGTGAGAGTCGCCCTGTCGCCCAGGCTGGAGTGCAGTGGCGCGAGCTCAGCTCACTGCAAGCTCCGCCTCCCGGGTTCACGCCATTCTCCTGCCTCAGCCTCCTGAGTAGCTGGGACTGCAGGCGCCCGCCACCACGCCCAGCTAATTTTTTTGTATTTTTAGTAGAGACGGGGTTTCACAGTGTTAGGCAGGATGGTCTCGATCTTCTGACCTCGTGATCCGCCCGCCTCGGCCTCCCAAAGTGCTGGGATTACAGGCGTGAGCCACCGCGCCCGGCCAGTATGCCCTACTTTTAAATTTTGTGTCTACCTGCAACACCTAGCACAATGCCTGGCCCATATTAGGCATTCAGTCAGTATGTGTTGAATGAATGAGCAAATGAACAAATGACTGCTAATGAGTCTGGATTTTATCACGAAATTTTTAAGAAGGGAAGTGGTATGTTCAGAAATTGTCTCAGTTCCCAATTCAGCAACAACCTACCTTTCCAATGTTATCTAGTCTGTCAACAAATCCCGTTGACTCTACCTTCAAAAGATAACCAGAATCCAGCAATATCCTCCAACACCCCTTTGCTCCTCAGCCGGTATCACCTTCACTGAGGACCCTGTCATCTCTCGCCTGGATCATTGCAAAGACTTCTAGCTGGTCTTTATGTTTCTACCCATGTTTCCAGAAGCCTCTTCTCCAAACTGATGGACTGATCCTGACCTCTGCTCAAAGCCCTATGGTGGTTCCCTCTCCTCCCACTGCCCTCTTCTCTCACTGTTCCCCAGATACATAGGCCTTCTTGAGCGCACAAGCCTGCTCCTCTCAGAGTTTTGCACTCTGGCTCTTCCCTCTGCCTGACGTGGCCTTCCCTTGTTACCCGCGTGGCGTACTTCCTCACTTCATTCAGGTCTCTGCTCAAAAAACACATTTGCAGAAAGGCCGACCTTAGCCTCTCCATCTAAAATAGCACCCATGCCACTCCCAGATGCCCTATCACCTGTTTGATTTTTCTTCTTGGCATTTATCACTGCCTAACAGGATGCACGTGTTTGTTTATTGCTGATCTCACTGCATTGGAGTGTAAATTCCCTGGAGCAAGAGCTTTGTCTGAACTAACAAGCACTCTAAGGGCCCTGTGCTTTTGCTCTTCCCTCTGTCTGAAATTCCCTTCCCCATCTGACAGGCCTCTTTAAAACCCAGATCAAGCGACAATTCTTTTGTTTTGTTTAAGACAAGGTCTCACTCTGTTTCCCAGGCTGGAGTGCGGTGGTGCCATCACAGCTCACTGCAGTCTCGAACTCCTGGGATCAAGCAATCTTCCTGCCTCAGCCTCCCAAGTAGCTGGTACTACAGTCGTGTGCCACCATGCCCAGCTATTTTTTTTTTGTAGGGGCAGGGTTACCCAGGGCTGGTCTCGAACTCCTGGCCTCAAGTGATCCTCCCACCTTGGCCTCTCAAAGTACTGGGATTACAGACATGAGCCACCACGCCTGGCCCAAGTGACATTTCTTTTGTAAGCTCTTTCTCGATTCTCCAGGATGAATTAATCCTTTCCTCTTCTTCACTCTTCTAGCTCTATGAACAAGGAGGTGAGGACCCACCTTAAACTTAAGTTGCACCCACTTCGAACACGTCTGAACTCATGTTGTGGACAGAGCTGTGGACCCCTGCCCCCCAGTCAATCTGCCTGTGGGTGGGGCAATTTACTATTCCATGTCTCACTGCATTTACCTCCTAACCAGTCCCACACTGGACTAGAATCTGAGACCTATGGGAGTGGAAGGAAGAGGGAAGGGTACTTTTAGTAAAAACAGAAAAGGATATTTTACTAAAAACCATATAAAAAACTGGGATACAAACTAACCTCCTTCCCTACCTCCCCACCCATGACAAAGTGAAACACAAGGGGAGAGCGGCTGCCCGCCCTGCCCCCACTGGGCAGATTCAACAGCTCCCAGGCTTGGGCAAACCAGCAGCAGCTGTGCACCCCAGAGTCTCATTGCCCCTGGGAGTTCATGGCGGAGCAGTTCAGAGCAGAGGGAGAGGCTAAAAATGGGCAAAGTCTGTGACACCTGACCAGACCTGTTCTGATCACACATGAAACGCCCCCTGAGGCTTTGGGATGAAGGGGTATCAGGGTTCTACAATCACAACCAGGTTATGTACCAGAGAAATGTGTGTGCTAAGAGATTTCTATTAGAAGATTTTCCCTAGAGGCATATGACTTTCCCACTCCGTTATGAGCTGCTTTGGTGGCAGGACCTATGGTTTCCTTTTATTTACTTATTTTTATTTTTTTTATTTTGGAGACGGAGTCTCACTCTGTCACCCAGGCTGGAGTGCAGTGGCACGATCTCGGCTCACTGCAACCTCCACCTCCCAGGTTCAATGGATTCTCTTGCCTTAGGCTCCCAAGTAGCTGGAATTACAGGTGCCCACCACCATGCCCAGCTAATTTTTGTATTTTTAGTAGAGGTGGAGTTTCACCATGTTGGTCAGGCTGGTCTCAAACCCCTGACCTCAGGTGATCTGCCTGCCGTGGCCTCCCAAAGTGCTGGGATTACAGGCGTAAGCCACCGTGCCCAGCCTATTTATCTGGTTCTTATTTTTAGATGTTCAGCGAACATTTGTAGAAATATGTCTCCAAAGGGCTAGGTGCAATGGCTCACACCTGTAATCCTAGCACTTTGGGAGGCTGAGGCAGGCGGATCACTTGAGGTCAGGAGTTCAAGACCAGCCTGGTCAACATGGCGAGACCCTCCCCCCACCTTCACTACTAAAAGTACAAAAATTAGCTGGGTGTGGTAGCGTGTTCTTGTAATACCACCTACCCCCGCAGCTAAGGCATGAGAATCACTTGAACCTGGGAGGCAGAGGTTGCAGTGAGCCAAGATTATACCACTGCACTCCAGCCTGGATGACAGAGCAAGACTCCATCTCAAAAAAAAAAAAAAAAAAGAAAAAGAAAGTAAATATTTGTCCAAAGAAGAAAGGCCAGAAAAGAGAGGGTGGAGGAAGGAGGATTCAAGGACTGCCACAGTCAACCCTTGAAGATGACTCCAGCATATTTGGAGAAACACCTCTTTCTTCTCCACAGGCCAATTTCAGGAGCAGCTCCTCCAGGATTCCTGCTGGAAACTTAGAAGAGGAAGGTCCCTGGGACAAACTACAGCCCCAGCTGCTGCAACTCTCTGGGGGTCACAATGGTACTCATTGTCTCCTTCCTCAGTATCCATTCTAAATCTCCCGCTCCCCCAGCTAGCATCTCCCCTGGTTTGAGTGGCTAATGCCTCCGTCCTGCCTCGTGGACTGAGGATCTCAACCCCTGGCCAGCATGCCCTTCCAAAGCCTGTTTATTGTCATAATTGTGCAATGGAGGACTCAGAGGCACCCAAGTGGATTACTCTTAGCCAAGATGACTCCCCTTCTGGTCTTCTGGTCCCTGCATACAAGGTGCCCAGGTGGCAGCTGTAGCTTATAGCTCAGAGGACCCTTGCTGTGTCCTCTGGTGAAAGATTCCCCCTTTGGGGACAAAGACCTCTAACCCTGCAGGTCCCAGCACTATATAAAGGTCTTTGGTTCAAGGAGTATCCTAGAAGATGAACCCCACTCTTATCAAGTGCTGCCTCCAAGCTGCTGCTTCCAGTGGGCCTTCAGCAGCCATTCCGATATCCTATCAGGCTGGCAGTGTCTGGATGATCCAGCCTGTGAATCGCTTAGGGAATCTTCTGATCACGGACTCATTTCCGCACCTCTATTGCAGTAAATTGGGTCCCTGGCCTGATGGGATGTTATGTGGGATCCTGTGACAATGAATCAGATACTCGATAAGCCCTCAAATAGTGGTGCTGACTAAGGTCCTGAGGACAGGAAAGGTAAACAGTACCCAGAATATATGTGTTTTCTTGACATGGTGAATCTTGACTTTTTCCAGATGAAAGGGGTTCCATGTGGTTAGGATGAATCTTGCCTTTTCCCAGATAGAAGGGGTTCCATGTTGTCAACTTGCGCCATGCAGCCAGCTGGTCTCCTGGAGGAATGGTGCCATGTTGGGGGCTCATTCAGCAGCAGCAGTAGCTCAATCAGCCTTCATAAGTGGGAGCGCATGCTATTAGGCTCCTACTGCCTCTGTCTCTGCCACTGTAGTCATTTCATGCATGTGCCCTTAGTACCAGCACTAGGTGGCTGATGACAGAGGCCGACTAAGGTCAACTGGCCCAGATATTTTTGTCCTCTTATTTATATGGTGGCTTTTCAATGGTGGATGGTTTCTGGTGGGTGTTAACATGTAATACAAACATCGTCATACTTGGTGCCCACTCGAGACACCTATCCTCATGCCTACCCCAGACCTCGCTGTCCCCCATCTTCCATTCCAACCTTTCTTCTTCCAGGGCCCTGGCTAGCCAGGTAGGCCATTCCTCACTGCCACTGAGTACATAGATATTCTGTGCTTGAGATGCCTCTCTGTGCAGGAAGAGTGGATGGCCAAGTGTACCTCCTGAAGCTCTGCCCATGGAGATTTTTCTTCACCATTGTCTTTCAAGGCTGTCCCTAAGTGGGGCTATAGCACAACTGCCATCTGTTTTCAGCTTGAACTCACATACTGAGCAGACCCTCCATCGACCAAGTATAGGATTTTTCCTCCTCTTGTCAGCTGGTCATGAAGGATCCTACATACAACCAGAAGGGTGCACCAGGGGAGGGGTGCCGATGTAGTAGTGGTGTTCATGGGGGTCTAGGCTGCCAGCTCATGGAAGTTGCTTGTACCTTCTGGTCTTACTTATGTTAAGTCCCAGATGTACCAGTTCCATCCTAGGATGCATTGTTACTGACTGCCCGGTATTGTGACTCGGTGGGTTTGGCAGAACTCAGCTCATGATGGGTAATTCCTGGCATATGGTCACTTGATGTCTATGATCAGGCCAGTAGCACACCAGAAGTTTTTCTCAAAAGGCACGTAAGTCTCCACTGCAGATGGCATGGCCTTGCTCCAATACTGCAGGGGCCTGTGTTGTCATTCTCCAAGGCCTCTAATGTGCTATCCACTTTTTTCCACCCAACTGAATCAATGTAATGTCATTGATGTAAAAGATCAATGCAATGTTCTACAGTATGTCCAGATGGTCCAGACCTCTTCAGGCTGTATTGTGATTGATAGATGCTGAAAGTTAACATAGCCCTGGGGCAAAACTGTGAATGTAGACTCTTGTTTGTTCCATGTGAATGCATACTGTTTCTGATCCACTTTTCTCCTAGGGCTAGAAAAGAACCAATTCACCAAATCAACGTCCACATAAAATGTACCTGGCGCTGTGTTAATCTGCTCTAGCAAAGATACCAAAACCAGTGTGGTGGCGGCAATAGGGCTACTACTTCTGTGGGTTTGTGATGGTCTACTGTCATCTTCCAGGTTCCGTCTGGTTCCTGGAGGGACAATACTAGTGAGATAAAGAGGAATAATGATCCTTGAAGGTTAGAACCTTGAAGTTTGCCTCATTGTTTGCTGTCAAGGAGGTCCTCTAGCTTTTATACATGGTTCTCAATTGCCTGTTAATCATTCCTACTCCTTTGTAATTTTTTATCAAGGGCATGGAGCTTAGCAATTGCCACCCAATGTCATTGTCTTTACTATTTCCCCCATATTCCCTTCCACAAGCATCCCATCCCAATTTGCCACTAGTGCAAGTCTTAACAATTGGATACCACCTTATGCCAAAGGCTTGTTCCAGCTACCAGCAGGGTTGGGGTCCTCAGTGCCAGTCTGGTAAAGAGTAATACAGCTCCAAACCCCCATCTTACCACCTGTTTTCTCAACCACTCCCACACTCCTGCTTTCTGTTGGATGCAAGATCGAGACAAGTTCAGAATACATTATGATAGTTAGGGGGTGCCCTTAGGAGCCACACCTGTGTGAGAGATGAGACCGCAGAACTGGGCAGAAGCAGTAGTTGGGCTGATATGCAGGCCTGAACAATAATACAGTGGAATGTGAATTATTCTGTTTTTAATTGTGTTTTTTAATGCAGTAACAGTATAGCTATGCTAAAAGAATATGATATTTGTTGATAGACTAAGCACTCACCACAGTATTTCCAGCTCACAGGAAAACAACCATCCAAAAAACTTAGAAAATTTAAAACGCAATATATGTTCTTTTTGTTTTTTTGAGACAGAGTCTCGCTGTCTCACCCAGGCTGGAGTGCAGTAACATGATCTCGGCTCACTGCAACCACCGCCTCCCAGGTTCAAGCAATTCTCATGCCTCAGCCCCCTGAGTAGCTGGGATTACAGGTGCACGCCAACACACCCAGCTAATTTTTTGTATTTTTAGTAGAGACGGGGTTTCACCATATGACCTCAAGTGATCCACCCACCTCGGCCTCCCAAAGTGCTAGTATTACAGGTGTGAGTGACTGCCACCAGCCAAAATGCAACATATATTCTTATGTGGATGTATTTAGAATATCAGGCTGGGCATGGTGGCTCATGCCTGTAATCCCAACACTTAGGGAGGCCGAGGTGGGTGGATCACTTGAGGTCACATGACAAAACCCCATCTCTACTAAAAATACAAAAATTAGCCAGATGTGGTGGCTCTTGCCTGTAATCTCAGCCACTCGGGAGCCTGAGGCAGGTGAATCACTTGAATCCGGGAGGCAGAGGTTGCAGTGAGCCAAGATCACGCCACTGTACTCCAGCCTGAGTGACAGAGTGAGACTATGGCTCAAAAAATTAAAATAATATTAGGCCAGGTGTGATGGTTCATGCCTATAATCCCAGCACTTCAGGAGGCTGAGGTGGGAGGATCACTTGAAGCCAGGAGTTAGAGACCTGTCTGGCCAACGTGGCAAAACCCCATCTCTACAAAAAATTAGCCAGCCATGGTAGTGTGCACCTGTGGTCCTAGCTACTTGGGAAGGTGAGGTGGGAGGATCGCTGGAGCCCAGGAGTTCAGAGTTACAGTGAGCTAGGATTGTGCCACTGCACTCCAGCTTGGGTAACAGAGTGAGATCCTGCCAAAAAAAGAAAAAAAAAACATGCTCGTGCCTTGAGGGCCTTTGCACTTGCTGTTCTTTCTGTTTAGAATGCTTTTGCTCCAGATCTTCTACACAGTTTGCTGCCACTCTTCATTCAGGTCTTAGCTTCAATACTACTATACCCCCTGGCTTTTCCTGACCACCTTCCATATTTCTTCCATTCCCTTACTATGTTTAATTTTTCAGAGCAAGGACTTTGTTCTATTCACTGTTGTATCTCTGGCACCTAGAACAATGTCTGGTACCTGCAGGTACTCAATGCATACTTCATGAATGAACAAATGAATGAGTGGATGACCGGATAAGCAGATGCACTTATGAAACCTCAGATTGGCCTGCACTTCTCTCTCCCCATTCCGCACCCCTCCAGCATTTGCTGCTTTTGTTTGATTGATTGTTTTAAATAATCTTTATTGAGATATAATTCACAAGCCATAGAAGCTACCCATTTAATGTATATAAATCAATGATTTTTAGTATATTCACAGAGTTGTATGACCATCATCACAATGTTTGAGAATGTTTTCATCACCTCAGAAAGAAACCTCTGACTCTTAAGCCATCACACCCCTATCACGCCATGTCTCCCAGCAAAGTATTGTCGAGGATGTAGAGAAATTGGTACCCTCATACATTGCTGGGGAACCCACATAAATGCTGTGGCTGGTTTGGTAAACAGTCTGGCAGTTCTTCAAAATGTTAAAAATAGAGTTACCGTATGACTCAGCAATTCCACTCCTAGGTATACCTCTAAGAGAATTGAAAATATATGTCCCATTAAAACTTGCACACAAATGTCCATAGCAGGCTGGGCATGTAATCCCAGCACTTTGGGAGGTCAAGGTGGGCAGATCACTTGAACCCGTCAGTTCGAGACCAGCCTGGACAACATAGCAGAACCCCATCTCTACCAAAAATACAAAAATTAACCAGGCGTGGTGGTGCGTGCCTGTAATCCAAGCTACTCGGGAGGCTGAGGCAGGAGAATCGCTTGAACTCGGGAGGTGGAGGTTGCAGTAAGCTGAGATCACGCCACTGCCCTCCAGCTTGGGCGACAGAGTGAGACTCCATCTCAAAAACAACAACAACAACAATGAAAACCCCGAATATCCATAGCAACATTATCCATAATAGCCAAAAAGTTAAAATAACCCAAATATCTAGCAACTGATGAATAGATAAGCAAAATGTGTTATATTCATAAAACAGAATATTTTAATTCAGTAATAAGAAGGAATGAACTACTGATGCATGCTACCACATAGATGAACCCTGAAAACAATATAAGTGAAAGAATCCAGTCACAAAAGACAACATATTGTATTAATTCCATTTTTGGGAAATATCTGGAATAGGCAAATCTATAGACACAGAAAGTAGATGAGTGGTGCTTCAGGCTGGAAGGATGGACAGAGGGATGGGGAGTGACTGCTAATGGGCATGGGCTTTCTTTTGGACATGATGAAAACATCCCAAAATTGATTGGGGTGATGGTGACGCAACTCTGTAAATATGCTAAAAGCCATTGAATTATACACTTTAAATGGGTACATTGCATAGGATGTATGTTATTTATTTATTTTATCTCAATAAAACGGATACACAAGATACACATATCCTGTAAGGGTGAGGGATGTTATGATAAGTCCTCCCTTTTACATTGTCTTTAAAAACAAAAGATAAATCATTTGAAAAGGCCAGTGCCTTAACTGTTAATAATTACAAAGGCCTTGTAATGTGTCTCACATATGAACCTTGACCCACCAGCGTTTCAGGATTCCGTGAGTGAAAACTGCTGCTTTACACCTAATTTAACGTGCTCAGCACCCTGCAATTCTCTTATCCATCTGCATGGCTCGAATTGCACTGCTTTCTATAGCGGCTCCAGAACTTCTGAATAGGCGGGGAAGTGCAGGGATGTGTTTGGAAGCTGCGTGTGCACAGCAGACTGGCTGTTGCTACTAACCCTTTGGAAGCTGATGGAGATCGGACCCCAGGGCGCTGCTTCTGGGTGGTCCCTTCCGCCATTTCTGTATGGGCCATGTAGAAATGGGTCTGTATTTCTAAAACCTGCTTCATATTTTCAAGGCCCGTTTGTGTTCTTAATAAGCAATTATTTTGCAATGACGTTGTGCCTTTCTAAATACCACCGATGAAAATGGACCTACCTTTTTAGCAATGTCTGCCAACAGGAGTTCTTTCTTTGTGCTAAAAATAACCGCAGATGGTTTTGACTGTGCCCCTTTCTGATTCTCCTTTCAAGTTATATCTTCCCTTCCCACATGTTGTCATTTCTGTATTTGAAAATCATGACCGTGAAACCTTGAACATTTATGGGTTACACAAACAGCTTCCCATGGTATATTTTTAATAATTACTACTCTTATTATTACCAGATGTTGAAATCCCAAATGATAACAGAGTGACAGACTTTAATGGTAAGATTATTTGAGCAAGAGAAGTGTGATTATTTTGTTTTTTCAGAGATAGCAGGTGCCTGACCTGGGTTTGTATCCAGTTTTTTCTGTGTTAAGCCGAGAAGTTTTATAACGGTTCCTTAATCTCACTGATCTTCTGTGTCTTCATTGGGAAAACAGTGAGGCTAGGCTGGGTGTGGTGGCTCACATCTATAATAGCAGCACTGTGGGAAGTAGAGGTAGGTGGATTGCCTGAGCTCCGGAGTTTGAGACTAGCCTGGGCAACATGGCGAAACCCCGTCTCTACAAAAAATACAAAAATTAGCTGGGCTTGGTGGCGTGTGCCTGTAGTCCCAGCTACTCCGGAGGCTGAGTTGGGAGAATCACTTGAGCCCAGGAAGCCGAGGCTGCACTGAGCTATGATCGTACCACTGCACTCCAGCCTGGGTGGCAGAGCCAGACCCTGTCTCAAAAACAAAAAAACAAAAAACCAACAAAGAAAAAAAAAGAGTGAGGCTAATACCTTCTTTATAGAGTTTTTTTGTTGTTTGTTTGTTTTAGACCTAGTCTTGCTCTGTCACCCAGGCTGGAGTGCAGTGGCATGATCTTGGGTCACTGCAACCTCTGTATCCTGGGTTCAAGCAATTCTCATGCCTCAGCCTCCCAAGTAGCTAGGAGTACAGGTGTGCACCACCACGCCCAGCTAATTTTTGTATTTTGGGTAGAGACAGGGTTTTGCCACATTGGCCAGGCTGGTCTCGAACTCCTGGCCTCAAGCAATCTGCCCGCCTTGGCCTCCCAAAATGTTGGGATTACAGGCGAGAGCCACTGTGCCTGGCTTCTCACAGGGTTTAGGTGAGAAATGTGTGGGACTGTATGTTTTATTAGTTATCTATTGCTGTGTAACAAATTACCCCTCAAGTTTAGCAGCTTGAAACATTTATTATCATACACAGTTTGTGAGGGTCAGGATTCATGGAGTGGTTTAGCTGGGTGGTTCTGCCTCGAGGTCTCTCATGAGGTTGCATTGAAAACATCGGCCAGGGATGTGGTCTCTGAGGACTGAAGTGAGACAGGGGATCTCATTCCAAGCTCACACATGTGGCTGTGGCAGGAGGCTTTAATTGTGTACCACATGGACCGCTCCATATGGCTTCTTTCAGAGAGAAAGATAGAAAGGGGGTGGGGAGTGAGGAAACCAGGATAAAGCTGCAGTCTTTCTTTTTTTTTTTTTTTTTTTTTTTTGAGACGGAGTCTCGCTCTGTTGCCCAGGCTAGAGTGCAGTGGCGCAGTCTCGGTTCACTGCCAGCTCCGCCTCCCGGGTTCACGCCATTCTCCTGCCTCAGCCTCCTGAACAGCTGGGACCACAGGTGCCCGCCACCACGCCCAGCTAATTTTTCTATTTTTAGTAGAGACGGGGTTTCACCATGATAGCCAGGATGGTCTCAATCTCCTGACCTCGTGATCCACCCGCCTCGGCCTCCCAAAGTGCTGGGATTCCAGGCGTGAGCCACCGCGCCTGGCCAAAGCTGCAGTCTTTCATAACCTCACTCACTAGTTACCAGCCTGGGCAACACAGTGAGGCGAGCACCTGTGGTCCCAGCTACTCAGGAGGCTGAGAGGGGAGGATCACTTGAACCCAGGAGCTCGAGACCAGCCTGGGCAACAGGGCAAAACCCCGTCTCTACAGAAAATACAAAAATCCTCTGGGTGTAGTGATGTGGACCTGTGGTTTCAGCTACTTGGGAGCTTAAGAGGTGGGAGGACCACTTGAGCCTGAGAGGCCAAGGCTGCAGTGAGCTGTGATCGCACCACTGCACTCCAGCCTGGGCAACAGAGCGAGACTGTGTCTCAAAAAAATAAAATTTAATTTAAAAAGGAGTCCTTCATAAAGATGGCAACAGTAGACAATGTGCACTACTGTGGGGCAGGGAGGGCGGGAAGGAAGGGTTGAACAACTGTTGGGTACTGTGCTCACTACCTGGGTGATTGGATCAGTTGTACCTCAAACCTCAGCATCAAGCAATATACCCATGTAACAAAACTGCAATGTACCTACCCCAAATCTAAAATAAAAGTTGAAGAACAAAAGGAGTCCTTGCTAATTTAAGGTACTGACATAATCCAAGTAATTCACACTTGGGAAAGTAGGGGATTCCTCCACCCTGCAAAATGTGACAATTACAAGTTGGTGGACTCTAGGGTTTGCAGTTTAGAAGCTGAAACTTACATGAAGGATCCCAACTGGAATGAAGACAGCCATTATAATCATCTGTGAGAAAAAGATATACTAGTAAATTGAAGGTATCCACAGTTGTGCGTGGGTGGTTTTATTTATTTTCCGAAACTGTTCTTTCAGACATTAGCTGCATCCATAGGCGTACTAACAAATCAGCTTTTAAATTCCCAGGCTCTTTATCTCTGTGTGAAAGCAGCTATTTGACAATGACTCATACACTTTGTTAATTTTATGGGTGTTTAATATAATCTACATATAGACATGTATGTACTATAAAAACGGTGAGCTCGAATTTAAAATATTTTCTAATGTAGTCTGACTTCTCCTTGTTTGTCCCAATTAGTGAGACTTTATTGATATTTCGCTTGTACTAAAATATTCATATTTCAGGCTCTTAGAGGAGACATGTATGATTCATGGGATTAATGGCAAAGGAATTTGCCTACGTTATCAAATTAGCCTTGCATCTCGCTAGCCTTCATAATGCTGAAGCAAATCTTTGGATTTATATACAAATATTGAATTATTATTCTGAGCTTAATAAAACATGCATATCTTTCCAATATACCCAGGGACAGAAATGGACACCAGAACTTTCTCTGATGCTGCAGCACCTGCAGGTGCCCAAGAGACACTAAGTGAAGTTTGACTGGATGTCTGTCCCTCCCTTTAATGCCCTTGGCTGGCTTTTCCAGGGCACCCGAATACTTTATGGTTCAGTAGCTCAGGGCCAAACTTACTCTCCTCTGCTAGTTCTGTGGAGAGATAGGAGGGGAGATTGATACCATCCCTGGTCTCACAGATTGTCCCAGACCCTCCTCTTCCATGAGGCAGCACAGGAATTTATGTCTCTTGTTCGTGGCTATGTTCTCAGTGCTTAGAAAAGAGATTTCAGGCTGGGCGAGGTGGCTCACACCTGTAATCCCACCACTTGGGAGGCCAAGGCAGGTGGATCACTTGAGGCCAAGAGTTCAAGACCAGCCTGGCCAACATGGCAAAACCCATCTTTTGTATTTTGTAAAAATACAAAATTTAGCCAGGCATAATGGCATGCACCTGCAGTCCCAGCTCCTCCAGAGACTGGGGCATGAGAATTCCTTGAACCTGGGAGGTGGAGGTTGTAGTGAGCCAATATCACACCACTGCACTCCAGCCTGGGTGATCAAGTGAGACCCTGTCTCAAAAAAAAAAAAAAAAAAAAAAAAAAAGAAAGCTTCAGTGTAGAACCCCGTGGTTAAATGTTTGTGTATATTATCCATAAGTACTTCCATAGGATAATTTCTAGCAGAAGGTTTGCTGAATCAAAGATATTAGAGTTTTAAGGCTTTGGCAAATTTTTCCAAACTGCTTTTCAGAATGTTGTATCATTTGACACTCCTTGTAACAGGCTATGAAAGGGGCAATTTTCCCACACTCTACCAACACTAGGAATTTTAAGGTTTGGAGTTTAAAAAAAATCCTTGTCAGTGTGACAGACCAAAAATGGTAGTTCACGATGCTTTAATTTGCTTTCCTTTGATTATTATGTGGTGAACACACCCTGAAGTGACCCCCAATGAGTCACATCTTTGGATAATACCCCCCCTTGAATGCCTATGACTTGTTTAGAAACAAGAATAGAATATTCCAAAAGTGAAAAGATTTTGTAGATGTAATAAAAGTTCCTAATGAATTGACTTGGAGTTAATAAAAAAACATATTATTCTAGGTGGGCCTTACCTAATCAGGTGAGTCATTTCAAAGGACTCCTTGACATTAGAAACTCAAAGCAGCAGAAACTCACTGTGGCCTTAAAGAAGCAAGCTGTCATGAAATGAAGCTGCGAGGAAATGAATTCTGCCACCAATCTGAAAGAGTTTGGAAGCAGATCTTTCCCTAGCCAAGCCACCATCTGAGGATGCAGCCCAGCTAACACGTCGATTTCTGCCCTGTGACACCCTGAGCAGAGAAAGCGGTGAAGCCACCCAGGCTTCTGATTTATAGAACTGTGAGATAATGAATGGGTGTTATTTTAAGCTACTGAGTTTGTGGTAATTGTTACGCGGCATAGATAATTCATATAACTAACAAAACTACAGGTTTTTACGTGTTGATCGTATTTTTTTCTTCTTGCCCATTTTTCCATTAGTATTAGCATTCATCATTTTCCTATTGATAGTTGAGTTCTTAACACATTAAGGCTTGTAAGGGTATCAACCCCTTTGTCATAAATAATAAACAGCCGTTGCATTTTTGTTGTTGTTGTTTTTGAGACAGAGTCTCTGTCACCCAGGCTGGAGTGCAGTGGTGTGATCTCAGCTCACTGTACTTCCGCCTCCCGGGCTCAAGCTATCCTCCTGCCTCAGCTTCCCAAGTAGGTGGGACTACAGGTGTGCGCCACCATGCCAGGCTATTTTTTGTGGTGGCTAATTCTTGTATTTTTTTAAGAGATGGGGTTTTGCCATGTTGCCCAGGCTGGTCTTGAATCCCTGGACTCAAGTGATCCACCCCACCTTGGCCTCACAAAGCGCTGGGATTACAGGTGTGAGGCACCATGCCCGACCAGCCGTTGCATTTTTTTTCTTTTTCTTATTTCTTTTTTTTTTTCGAGACGGCATCTTGGTCTGTCACCCAGGCCAAGTGCAGTGGCATGATCTCTGCTCATTGCAACCTCCGCCTCCAGGGTTCAAGCTGGGATTAAAGGCGTGCACCACAACGCCCAGCTAATTTTTGTATTTTTAGTAGAGACAGGGTTTCACCATGTTAGCCAGGCTGATCTCAAACTCCTGACCTCAAATGATCCACCCGTCTCAGCCTCTGAAAGTGCTGGGATTAGAGGCATGAACCATTGCACCTGGCCGCAGAGAACCAGTTATTGAACATTTATTGGCACCTACTAGTGGAGTGCATGTACCTGTGCTGACTGGTCTAAACCAACAAGAGAATCCCAAATTCTTCTCCAGTGACGGTTCAGAAATGGCACATCTAAGCCAATTTGGGCTAATGGGACAGAAAAGAGGTTTCCTGGGGGATTCTGAAAAGAAGCCAGCTTCTCCAAGGGAGCATATGGCCCTGGGTATTTTGGCAGCCGTTTTGTGACCACAAGAACCACCCTTAAAATGAGACTGCATCTGTGGACAGTAGAGCAGAAAAACAAAAAGGACCTGTTGATATCACTGGGTCACTGAGTCATTCATCTCTGGGGCTGCCCTACCTCTGTGCTTGTTGTTTGAGCCAACTCATTCCTGGTTAACGCCACTTTTTTTTTTCTTTTTTTTGGAGTCAGAGTCTCTCTCTGTCATCCAGGCTGGAGTGCAGTGGCGCCATCTCAGCTCACTGCAACCTCCACCTCCCAGGCTCAAGCGATTCTCCTGACTCTGCCTCCCAAGTGGTTGGGACCACAGGCATGTACCACCATGCCCTGCTAATTTTTTTTTTTTTTTTTTTTTTTTTAGTAAAGGTAGGGTTTTGCATGTTGGCCAGGCTGGTCTCACACTCCTGGCCTTAAGTGATCCACCTGCCTTGGCCTCCCAAAGTTCTGGGATTACAGGCTTAAGTCACTACTCCAGCCTAATGCCACTTTTAGCAGGGCTATCTTTTAGCCAAAAGCACTCTGCCGATAATGAGAGGACTGAATGAGGTAGATGCAATCCCAGCCAGCACCCAGCACATAGCGGTTGCTTAGTAAATGACAGCAACTTCCTTTACCCTCCACTCCAACCCAGGGTCCTCCCTGTGTCCACAGCATGCCTGCATTCCTGCCTTTGCTCGCAGCACTCTCCCTCCTCCTACACAGGCCACATTTGAAGCCTTCTCACCTTTTAAGACCCAACTCCAACTCCATGTCCTTCAGGAAGCTTGTCTAGTTCATGCGGAATTCTCCTCCCCACCTACTGCCTTCTGTGGTTGCCTGTGCTTTCCTGAATCTGGGTCTTATCTTCCCCATCAGAGTGAAACCCCTTGAGGGCCAGGACCATTCTTCATACAGCAGTTGGCCTCCTCTCCTGGGCCTGGCTCAACCTCTTGACTCTTGTAATGTTTGGTCAGTATTTGGTGATGGACCGACAGGCCATTAATCTTTTCTCCCTCTTGATTTTTATAAGCTGTGGGCACCAGCATTTAGCTGAATAAGATTCATTCCTCCAATGGCAAGAGGAGCATTATTACTTTGTTCTGAAGGTCTTTACAAGTATAAGGCATGTCTAAAGCTGCTATAAATAATTTATATTGTCCATAACTCAAGCTGATCAAAATAGACCTCATCACAGTGATGCGGCAAAATCTGGTACAAGCTGCTTTTCTCCTGCCTCCAAACCAATTACACATTCGGAGCAGATGAAAATCTGACTGGATTCCTTCCTGAATCGGATTAATGCCCCATCTACAATCACATAAATCACAATCTGTCCATGATTAGACATTGGATAATCCCATTGGACAAGAGGTGACAACCCAGATTCTATTATCTCATTTATTATCTATTTTTGGAATTTACCGGTAACTATAACCTCCAGGAGATGTTTCCCAGTGAAAGAGGATCTGCTGGAGATTCTTTTGAGAAATGGTTTCTTGATGGACTTTTGTTAGAGCTGTTGCAAGGTGACGAACAGACAAACTAGAACAAGAATGATTGGTCCTTGTTATAAGAAAAAAAACACATTTAGCTTCTTAAGAGTACATGTTGGAGAGAATAAATGGCATCCTTAAAAGCCTTTAAAAGGACAATAACTTTATGAAGAGAAAATCTCATGTTTGAGAACATATGATAAGGCATTTTTCATTTGTTTTAATATCATAAAGGCAAGCATCTCTGACTGATAAAGGGGATGTAACCAGCCCACAAAGTCTGCAAAACCTAAATCCACACACATCTGTGCAGGACAGAGGAGCTTATTACAATATTTAGTTTTCCTGCTGGGAAAATTTGAATCTAGAAGTACTGCTAAAGAGAAATGCAAGGAGCACATGGGTCATGACAGTTCTGATGCCACGCTCATGGTTACTGACTCGCAGGTGCTGGAGCATTGGAGCACAACGAAAAACCTGAAGTCACTTCCACTCTGGGATGGTACAATTCACAAAGCAGTATTGTTCCCTGGAATCTTGCTAACTGGATCTCAACCCAGATGTATTTTTCAATATATTTAACAATATCTGTAAGTCACAAGTAAGGGGTATTCTTTTCCGCCATCCTCAGGATTACAAATAGAAATTCTTCCTTCACCCCATGTCAATGGTTGAGATTAATTTATCACCCATTCACACCCTTCCGCCAAACCAGCCTTGCCCCTGTCCTGCCCATTTCTGGGGAAGAGAGGGGAGCCACTCGTCAAGTCAACATGCACGCCATCCTCCTCGGTCCCGTCTCCTCCCGGCCCTCCTGACACATGTCCTTGTTGTTGTTTGTCTTGCTTCTCACATCTAAATGTTCCTCTTTCCACGGCATAGCTGTGTTTGTACCATTTCCCCACCTAAATCTCTTCAGCCAGGCAATGGGAGGTTTCCCCTTTTCCAAGAGAATCACCTCCAAGCTCCTCGGTGTGGCACTTGAGCTTCTCATGCTCACCCAAATATCTCTGTCTTTCGCGCCTGCTGCTTCCTCCCTGACCATCTGGCCATGTGGGCCTGCCTGGGGTGGCTATGGGTTCTCCCAGTCTCCATGACTCTGCTTGTGCCACTGCCCGTAGTCACCTCTGGCTCCAGCCTCTCCTGGCTGCCCACATTTTCCCCCAAAAGCACTCGATTCACACACTGCCTCCTTCTGTCTGCCAGACCGTTCCCTCTTCCTAGGAGACCTTCCTGCTCCTTTTGTGTCTGGAAGAATCCAGCTCATCCTCCAAGGCTTGGAAGAGACACCACAGGCTCCTCACCCTGCTCTGTGCACCACCCCCCTCCCCCCTTTGTGTCCTATGGTAGCTCCAGGTCATGGCTCTACTGCAGCCTCTTTACAGTGCCGACCCGCACCTTCCTGCCTCATCTTTCCCATCTCTACTATTGCCTATCTCAGTGAAGGGCACTCATCCATCCAGGGCCTCAGCTGCAAACCTGTCCCATTTGGCAAGAGGCTGGCCTCTCTGCAAAAAAGGTACCCAGTCCTGCTTCAGGGAATCCATTTCCTTTGGAGCTCAGTCGGTCCCTCCTTCCTTCCCTTTCTTTCTCATTTTGCCCAGGACCTGGATCTCGGTAAGAGGAGAAGTACTTCTAGAAGAAAGCAGAACACTAGAAGGTAAGCCCCATGGTTGGGAATATGCCAGTGCCTTTGGCCAAACTGCTCAGAACCACTCCCAGGCCATGCTAGCCAGCCCGGGTTCCCCCTTCTGGAAAGATGAGGAAAATGCAGCTTTCCCCCAAAGCCACTGGGCACAGCTCCTTCCCATGGCCTCATCCCCTCCTAAGATCTGGGCCTGGGAGGGTATCCCTGGGCTACCCTCAGAATGTGATTTGGAAAGAAATGACAGCCTCCATATATATATATATATATATATATATATATATATATATGTATTTATATATACTTATATTTATATATTTTGAGATGGAGTCTCCCTCTGTCACCCAGGTTGTAGTGAAATGATGCTATCTTGGCTCACTGCAACCTCCGTCTCCTGGTTTTAAGCGATTCTCCTGCCTGAGCCTCCGGAGTAGCTAGGATTACAGGTGTGCACCACCACGCCTGGCTAATTGTTTATATTTTAGTTGAGATGGGGTTTCACCATGTTGCCCAGGCTGGTCTCGAATTCCTGAGCTCAGGCAATCCACCCACCTTGACCTCCCAAAGTGCTGGGATTGCAGGAGGGAGCCACTGCATCAGCTCCATATATATATTTTTAAACGGTTAATTTTTCTCCCCCTTGTGTAATGACCCCATGTGGTCTTTTTATCTCCTCCCCACTGGCTACTCCCCATTGATCCCCTCAGGACAAGAGTACTATAGATTATGGGTTGGTTGGTTTTAATACAGAATCATCTTGGCATATGTCCATGATAACCCAAGTAACAAACAAAACTATTTCCATCTGGACACACTCAAGTACCACAGGTTCATAACCAGTCTCATGGACAGCTGTGGGGTGTGGGTCTGAGTCTCACGGACGGCTGTGGGGTGTGGGATTGAGTCTCAGTCGCAGTCCCATCTCTTTACTAGTTGTGTTAACTTGTGAAGGTTATTGGTTTATTTATTTCTCAGTGGCTGAAAGATGGTATTAGGACCTGCCTCAGAGGCAGGGCCAACTTCACAGAAACCCTGTGCATGGAGGGGTAAGACACACTTGGTTTGATGCTCTGCCATTGCTGTCTTGAATTTTTATTTATTTATTTATTTATTTTTGAGACAGAGTCTCTCTCTGTCACCGAGGCTGGAGTTCAGTGGCACGATCTTGAGTCACTGCAACCTCTGCCTCCCGGGTTCAAGTGATTCATGCCTTAGGTTCCCGAGTAGCTGGGACTACAGGCATGCGCCACCACACCTGGCTACATTTTGTATTTTTAGTAGAGACAGGGTTTTGCCATGTTGGCCAGGCTGGTCTCAAACTCCTGACCTCAATTGATCCACCTGCCTCGGCCTCCCAAAGTGCTGGGATAATGGGTGTGAGCCACTGCCCCTGGCCATTGAAATTCTTTTTTTTTTTGAAAATTTTGATGATTATATTTCCAGATTTTTTCCTGCGCATGTACATACACATACATACATACATACTCAAACTTTTTTTTATTATACTTTAAGTTCTAGGGTACATGTGCACAACCTGCAGGTTAGTTACATATGTATACATGTGCCATGTTGGTGTGCTGCACCCATTAACTCGTCATTTAACATTAGGTATATCTCCTAATGCTATCCCTCCCCCCTCCCTTTTTTTTTTTTTTTTTTTTTTTGAGAGACGGAGTCTGGCTCTGTTGCCCCAGCTTGAGTGCAGTGGCGCGATATCGGCTCACTGCAAGCTCTGTCTCCCGGATTCATGCCATTCTCCTGCCTCAGCCTCCCGAGTAGCTGGGACTACAGGTGCCCGCCACCACGCCTGGCTAATTTTTTTGTATTTTTAGTAGAGACAGGGTTTCACCATGTTAGCCAGGATGGTCTCGATCTCCTGACCTTGTGATCTGCCCACCTCGGCCTCCCAAAGTGCTGGGATTACAGGCATGAGCCATCTCACCCAGCCTGAAATTCTTAATAATTTTTTAAACAAAGGGTCGTGCATTTTTATTTTGCAATGGGATCTGCAAATTATGTGGCCATTCCTGCTCAGGAGATTGGTGGGCACTTTAATGAGACCTCATATGGCTGCTTAGTCCAGAGCCCCAGCTACAGCACATGCTCAGTAACTTAGGGAAGAGAGAAGGGGGCTCAGGAAGGAGGGAGAGGAGGGGCCCAGCAGTGCCTGTGGGTACCTGTTTGCTCAAAGGGAATCTGGGGTTGGGGAGGCAGGCAAGGCTGGGGAGAGAGCATGGGTCTTGGATGTCAGGAAGCCTGAAGCCTGACCTTGACTTGCCAAGTTTCTTCCTGCCCCCAGGCCTTTGTTTCTTCTTTGAAACATGGTGCTCCATCCCTATCCCAAAAGCAAGTTCTCAGATGCCTGTGGTGGGTGAAGATGTGGATGCTGAGGCTGTCTCTGGCCTGCTGTATTCAACATCTCCAACTACCTTTGGAGAAGAGTAAAAGCCTTTGGGAGTGGGGCAGAAGGAGAATGGAGGGGGATGGAGGCTGGAGCAAGAGGAGAAGCCTGGTCCAGTGACTTAAGCCGGGCAGCAAGGTCTCAGCCCTGGACAGCAGAAGTTCATCCAGAGGGACTCCAGCAGGAAGAGGTCTGGCCTGGGTCAGGGGACCTGGCTTCCGGCTCCATCTCCGTCACATGCTGGGTAACAGATCACCAGGCCTCAGTTTCCTTTCTGATATTCACAGTAGGACTGATGCTCCCACACTAGAAACAGCTTCCTCTGTGTTGGCTGGACATTGTGCATGGGACTGTGCGTTTGTGAGTGATGTGGTAGAGGAGGTTTTGGGGAGAAAATAATCAGGGAGACTTCTCTGTGCTTCTGAACTCTCCCCAGTACAGGCTAGTTTTATGGGATAAAGCATAGCTATGGAGCTCAAGCTGCTATTCCTGATAAGGAGAAAGTGCTCTAAGACCCAGGATAGGAGGCACCCAGGTCTCCTGCATGCCAGCCTGGGATGTGGAGAGTGTGTGGCCCCTCCATACCTGAGAAGGGAGCAGCCAGGAGGCAGAGAACCAGGGTAGGGCCACATCAATGGTGCCCGTGGCCATGCCCAGCAGGTGCAGGTATTTTCTTCTCCCATCTCAGTGCTGGTCTCTCAGGGGTGGCTGTGACCAGAAGTCACACAGGGAGTGATTTTGAAATGGATCCCTGGTTTTACAGCTCCAGAGATGTGAAATGGGTGAATGATGGAGCTACACTCATGTGGCTCTTCAATGGCACAGTGAAAAAAGCCAGCGAGATGGAGCCAGATAGACCTGGGTTCAATGCCAGCAATGATTTAACCTGTGACCTGAGGCAGTAACTTCCCCTCTCTGAGCCTCAGTTTCCTTGAGGATTGGAGGGGCCCAGTAGTACCCACCACATGGCATTACTCTGAAGACCCAACAGGCGAACAACAAGGACTTTGCACATGGTGGCCCTGAACACATATTTGTTTTGACCTGGCTTCCTAGCATCCCAGGAGGGGTGACCCTCTCCAAACCCCACCTCCCTAGTGAAGTCTCAAAGGACAGGTTTTTCTGGATGGGAAGGAAGAGTTTCTCTGGGCAGGAGAGGGTTAAAAGCTGGGCCTGGAGCTGCCCCTCCCGGCCAGCTGTCTGAACCCCTGAATTATAGATTTGCTTGCTCCTGGCCTGGTGAGCAAGACCTAGTAGGTGCTGGGAGCCAGGCCTAGTCCAGGGTCACCTAAGGGTAGGGCCATTGGGCCAGACGCACCTCCTCACTCCACATGCAGACACACACACCAGGAGTCCCCTCCCAGTTCTGACTGTGCACCCACATTCACAGATATAACCTGTACACAAAGTGTATGCACAGACCACACATCTCCAAACCCCATCTACACAGCAGACACACACAGAGCAAGCACACATCGAAATACACAAAGAAATCATCAGATGACACACACTGAGACATACTTAGACCTCCCCTCCGCATCCAGACACATGCAGGCAGGGTGGGCAGAGGCTCCCAACATAAAGATACAGCCACAGTCATAATTGTCATAATTAACACATATGGAGCACTTACTCTGTGCTAGATATTGCTCGAAGCCCTTTCCAGAGAACAGTTGATTTAATTCTTATGTAATAGAGATAGCTACAGTTATTATACGCCCATTTTACAGATGAGGAGGCTGAGGGAAGGACAATTCAAATAAGATGACTGAGGTCACACAGGTGGCCTGGCACAGCCTCAGGCACAGATACCCACCCCCTCGCTCTTGTCCTCCATTTACATAAACACATTCATTCCAGCGCAGCATCCCCCAACCTCTGACCCGCCCGCACACACTCAGGGTGAGCGCTCTTTGGGGGACTGTTGACTAAAGACGCAAGAAATGGCCTATTGGCCAACGAGTGGTAAACTGTAACAAGAGCCGGTCCGTTGGCCGGGCGCGGTAGCTCACACCTGTAATCCCAGCACTTTGGGAAGCCGAGGCGGGCGGATCACGAGGTCGGGAGTTCGAGACCAGCCTGACCAACATGGTGAAACCCGGTTTCTACCAAAAATACAAAAATTAGCCGGGCATGGTGGCGCTCGCCTGCAATCTCAGCTACTCAGGAGGCTGAGGCAGGAGAATCGCTTGAACCCGGGAGGCGGAGGTTGCAGTGAGCCGAGATCGCACCATTACACTCCAGCCTGGGCGGCAGAGCAAGAGTCTGTCTCAAAAAAAAAGCCGGACCAGTGAGAAGACTAGACCTCCTAAAGGTGGAGGCGGAGGTCAAAAGCCGGACGCTACTGGACGAGGCTTAAAGCGCTCGCCCCAGCGCGGGGCCGGTGAGGAACCTTCACCGTGGACCATGGTCGAATAATGTTAGCGTGCACTCGGGGCCTCGCCCTAGCCCTCTGCAGAGCCTCGGCCTGCGCCCTTGGCTACACCCGTTTCGAGGCCAACCAACCTCATGCTCTTAGTAGAACGGCAGTAGCGACCGCGCCCTCAGGCCCACAAGCCCGAAGGTCTGGGCAGGGTCTGGAATGGCGGTGGAGACACTTTATCCGCAGGCGTTTCACCTCGCGCCCCACCCAGGCGCACACCAAGTTCTTGGTACTCCTTTTAATGGGAAAACAAGAACAGACACCATGGTTGGATAAATGTTATTTATAATTCATGGGCCGGTCTTTGAACCCTTTCAAACAAAACCCACAGCGATTTCTTTGAAAGAATGCCTGGACTCTGCTCAGAGCTCTCAGATTTTCTCAGGACCAACGAGCCGCCGCCTCGCAGATACCACTGTAAATTACCCAGCGCCTTACGTTGGTTTCTGATGATTTGCATTGCAGTGGGTTTGTGAATGAAGCACAAGAGTTTAGAAAAATCTTATTTTGGAAGTTGGATACGCAATCGACCCCAGCAGTGTTCCTAGAAGGAGCTATGCCATTTGAATGGGGGAAAAATGAGGGAGCGGGGGAGTCCACGTTACATTTAAAACAGCAACAGCAACAAATTAAAAGCAAAACAAAACAACAAAAAAAGGAAGTGCAGCAGAAGGAGGAGGTGGTGGTGGAGGAGAGGGAGGAGGGGCAGCAGCAGCGGCAGCAGCAGCAAGGATGGAGTCAAGACCCGTCCCAGTCCCGGGTGAGCGCTTTTGGATCTGGGTTCTGGCTCAACCCACTTAATGCCCCAATCTGAAGTTTTCTACAGTGTGTGTGGATAGGAAAGTCTAAATAGAGTTTATCAGAACCCAGGTGGTCATTCTCTACCCTCTCTCTCTAGCTTGGACCCAAAGAACAAAGGCACATGAGAGGAGAAAGGTGACCGGCTGGACGATGACGGTCACGTCCAAACGGATCCCCCTTGTCCTCGGCTCTCTCGTCCTGAGAGTGGTTTTAATTTTTTTTTTTAGTTATTTATATAAGAAGGGAGCTCTTAAAAGAGAGCCACCTCCACCCTCAGGTATCCATCACCCAGCTCCAGCGCGCCTGGGAAAACCGCCCCGAAAGTCCAAGAGGAAGCTCGGAGTTGTAACGGTCGCGGAGCCAGCTCGGCGATGACACAAGGTCCAGTCCAGATTGCCAGGCCTGGGGCATGAGAGAGGATCCTTGTAGGTTTCGGAGGTGGGGGGGCTGCACTCCATTGTTCACTCCGGGCCAATCAGGGTGGGCCCACTTCCTCCCAGCCAATCTCCCTTCACCCCCAGCCTCCAACCCAACCCACCCCGCCCATCAGCCCCTGGATCCCCATCACCTCCCCCGCATCCCCGGCAGTTCTGGGGAAGCTTCGTGACGCCACAGGTCCCGCCCCCAGCTCCGGCCCGGGGCTAGTGCGTGTTGACGTCATGCTGCGTGCGGGCCGGTGCGGAATCGCTCCTTCAACTCCGCGGGGCAGTAGGAGTTAGTTAGCAAAGAGCCGAGGCCGGGCGCGCGACCCTTGTCCTTCTGCCCCTGGCCGCACACTTTGCGCACATCTCTTTTTCTGCATGGTGGATATTATTTTTCATTATCCTTTTCTGGGTGCTATGGGTGATCATTCCAAGAGTAAGTATTTCTGTGTGTGTGTGGGGTGGGGTGTGTGTGTATGCTTAATATGCAAAATTTCTAATGCAGAAAAATGTTTAGTGGATTCTACAAGTGGCTTCTATTTGTCAGAATAGTTTAGGAGAGGAAAAACGAATGCATGACTCCTGCAGGACTGCTTATCTTTGGGAATCCTGTTGTTTTATTTTATAAGTAAACACTATTTCTCAAGCCGGCTAGGATGACTTCGGGCTGCGAAATCTGCTTCTGTTTTGCGCACAGGCAATTAGGTTTGATTTAGGGATGTGGTTTTTTTTTTTTTTTTTGGTTGTTGTTTGTTTGCCTTTCGGTTTTTCAAAGCTAGGGAGCTTTCTTTCGCTTGCTCTGGGATATTTAAACTAAGAAATGTCTGAGAGGATGAGCGGGGACTGCCGAAAGACGATGTGTCTGTGTTGGGATAGGAGGCGGCCGCTGTGAGTGGGAGTGTGTGAGCGGAAATGCCGGGACAGCACCGTTAGGTGTTGATATCCAGGCGTCCGCAGTGCCTGTATATTTACTCTCTTCTTAGTTTCGTGTTAGCGTTTAGTTTCAAGACACGTCGACAAAACGACTGTGATTAATGAATGTAATAGCGAAATATTTGGGGGTGGGGGACAGAAGAAAGCTTCAGCAATCCACAAGATACTGGTTTTTCGTTTCCAATGCTCTGGACCTTTAGAGAGCTCATCACCTTTCCTTATGGTCGCAAGTCTTGAAAGAAAGAGCAAGAGAGCGAGCGGGTTGGGTTGGGGCTGGAGTGGCCGAGGCCGGCCTGGGTCCGGGCAGTCAGGCCTGACGCGGCCCCGCGCCCTTCCCCGGCAGAGAAGCCCGGGACGGCCATGTGCGTGGGCTGCGGGAGTCAGATCCACGACCAGTTTATCCTGCGGGTGTCGCCCGACCTCGAGTGGCACGCGGCCTGCCTCAAGTGTGCCGAGTGCAGCCAGTACCTGGACGAGACGTGCACTTGCTTCGTGAGAGACGGGAAGACCTACTGCAAGCGGGACTATGTCAGGTGAGGCCGGCGAGAACGCGGGCTGGGCCACCGCGCGCCGGGGCCGGGACTGGGGATGGCGGCCTGCCCGCGCGCCCCGGCCCTGCCCAGGGAGAAGGCGGTCCGCATCCCGCACGGGTGCCGCAGCGCTCCCCCGGGCCCGGGAATGCCCGCAGGCGGGTCACCGCAGTCTCCTGGTGGCCACAAAGTGTCCTGGGCGCGTGCCGGAGCCGTAGCAGCCAGGGAGATGAGGGCGGCCGCAGGCCCAGCGCTGACACCGCCGCGCCTTGGGCCCGCAGGCTGTTCGGCATCAAGTGCGCCAAGTGCCAGGTGGGCTTCAGCAGCAGCGACCTGGTGATGAGGGCGCGGGACAGCGTGTACCACATCGAGTGCTTCCGCTGCTCCGTGTGCAGCCGCCAGCTACTGCCTGGGGACGAATTCTCGCTGCGGGAGCATGAGCTGCTCTGCCGCGCCGACCACGGCCTCCTGCTCGAGCGCGCCGCGGCCGGCAGCCCGCGCAGCCCCGGCCCACTTCCCGGCGCCCGCGGCCTGCATCTGCCAGGTAAGAGCGCCGGGGCCTGTGCTGGGGTGAGCGGGGTGTGTGTGCGTGCGTGTGTGTAGGGGTGTGCTTGTGTCCCTAACGAGAAGTCAGTTGTGTGTGGTTCCGTCTGCCGGGATAATGTTTTTCTGTATCACTGCGGAACTGTGTGCTGGGAACAAGGCTGTGTGTGTTCTTGTGTGCTCGGGAGAAACTGCGTGCGTATGAGCGTGTGAGCACGGAGAATTGTGCAGAATCGTGTTCTCCATGACCAGGAACATGCAGGGCACAGTGCTAGGAGCAGAAGAGTGGATGACAACAGGGAATCTTAAGTGGTGTCCGTCTTGGGGCTTGTATTAGGAATTTCTTCGAGGAATATGTGTTATTGTCAGAGGGAAAGGTTTGCCCAGGGGTATGTGTGTAAGTAACACAGCTCCAAACTGGGAGCTGGGCAGGAGCTTGGTCAGCCAGGAGCCAAGAACCCAACAAAGAGGGGTTTTTGCCATCTTTGCCAACAGAGAGGGGTTTTGAGGCCCAGTTTGATGAACAATTTAGCCAGGTTCTTCTGGGGGAGGGGGAGTATCAATGCATAGTGGACTGTCACTGGAATATTCTGGGTCCTCATCAGCAGCTGCCCAGAGATGGGGTCTGAGTGTATAATGGGCAGGTACGGCTGAACAGAAACAGCGGTGCCTCCGCCCCAGGCAAGGCAGTTTCCCCCAGGTAGCCATAGGCCTGCAGCACAGATCCGCAGACCAGGCTGGGCCTCTGGGTGCTGTGTGGCCTTGCCCTGCTCCTCCCCTCTCTGGATCTCCACTTCCTCCCTATAGAAAGAGGAAACTGGGCTGGATGGGCTATTTGTAAATATTTGTCCAGACCTAGAAATTCGTAGAGGGGAACATAAACCGAAATGGTGCAGTACAGATCCACGGTGTATATGGGTCGGGATCAAATGGAGATGTGAAATGGGAGCAAGCGGGTATTCAGTGCACCCCCAACTGGGATCTCGGAGAGGCTCCCCTTTGTTTGTTCCGGGCTTCAGGGTGCAGGCTCTGGAATCAGTCACTGTTTCCCCGGGATGGAGAGAACCTGGGGCCAAGCGAGGAGAGTGCCAGCGGCTGCTCAGCACCTTGGTGGTTGGGAGGCCACTGGGCTGGGGAACCTGGAGCCTTGAGGAAGGAGACAGGGGCCGAAGCCCAAAGGCGGGCAGCAAGGAACTGTTGCAAGCCCTGAAGGCCCGTCCATAACCCTGGATGAGTCTTCTACACATGTGGCCTGGCCCTGTCCAAATGGGCTCTGAAGGAGGGGAAGGGCCCTCGTAGGCCCCCGGCATATGTGCACCTCCTACCCAGTCCCCTGGGCAGCGCCTCGCCCCGGATCCACGTCGGTCCCTTTCCCTCTAGAGTCCTGGGCGAGCCTCTTTCCTCTTCCTCTGAAACTCCGACTTCTTCCGGAGGGCTTCGCTCGTTCCGAGGCGAGGGTCCTGCGACTGGAGGAGGCACATCCCTGAGCAGCCACTTCCTCCCCGCAGCGGCCTGTCGCCGAGCTCCCGAGCCCTGCTTGAGCTCGGGAGAGATCGCTGCGGGGCAGTCCGGCCCAGGAGCGAGAGAAAGAACGAAAATGCGCAGCTCTCTCCGCGTAAGGCGAACAGATGGAGAGGAAGACGAACGATTAAACGAAACAGAATAAAACAGAAACGAAATTGGGCCCCGGGGGGCTGGGCCGCCCGGAGGTTAGGCTCGGGGAGGGTGGGTGGCGGCCCCTCGCTAATCTCTGGCCCCACCCTGTCCTGGCAGACGCTGGGTCGGGCCGGCAGCCCGCGTTGCGCCCGCACGTGCACAAGCAGACGGAGAAGACGACCCGCGTGCGGACTGTGCTGAACGAGAAGCAGCTGCACACTCTGCGGACCTGCTACGCCGCCAACCCGCGGCCCGACGCTCTCATGAAGGAGCAGCTGGTGGAGATGACCGGCCTGAGCCCGCGGGTCATCCGCGTCTGGTTCCAGAACAAGCGCTGCAAGGACAAGAAGAAATCCATTCTCATGAAGCAGCTGCAGCAGCAGCAGCACAGCGACAAGACGGTGAGCGGCCGCGGGACCGCAGGCTTGAGTCGGGTGGGGGCTGCGCTTCTGCCGCGGTATCTGCGTGCCCTTTTCTGGGCGAGCCCTGGGAGATCCAGGGAGAACTGGGCATTCCAGATGGTGTATGTCTGTACCTTCACAGCAAGGCTTCCCTTGGATTTGAGGCTTCCTATTTTGTCTGGGATCCGGGTTTCTCCTTGTCCCAGTGGCAGCCCCGCGTTGCGGGTCCCGGGCGCTGCGCGGAGCCCGAGGCTGCATGGCAGTGTGCAGCGCCCGCCAGTCGGGCTGGTGGGTTGTGCACTCTGTCGGCAGCTGCAGAAGTGTGGGAGTGCAGGTCTTGCCTTTCCTCACCGGGTGGTTGGCTTCCAGCACCGAAGCTGACCTATCGTGGCAAGTTTGCAGCCCCAGCAGATCCCCAGTGGAGAAAGAGGGCTCTTCCGATGGGATCGAGTGTACGCCTCCCCGCAAAGCAATGCAGACTCCAAATCACTCAAGGCCTGGAGCTCCAGTCTCAAAGGTGGCAGAAAAGGCCAGACCTAACTCGAGCACCTACTGCCTTCTGCTTGCCCCACAGAGCCTTCAGGGACTGACCGGGACGCCCCTGGTGGCGGGCAGTCCCATCCGCCATGAGAACGCCGTGCAGGGCAGCGCAGTGGAGGTGCAAACGTACCAGCCGCCGTGGAAAGCGCTCAGCGAGTTTGCCCTCCAGAGCGACCTGGACCAACCCGCCTTCCAACAGCTGGTGAGGCCGTGCCCTACCCGCCCCGACCTCGGGACTCTGCGGGTTGGGGATTTAGCCACTTAGCCTGGCAGAGAGGGGAGGGGGTAGCCTTGGGCTGAGGGGCTGGGGACAGCCCTAGGCGGTGGGGGAGGGGGAACAGTGGCGGGCTCTGAAACCTCACCTCGGCCCATTACGCGCCCTAAACCAGGTCTCCCTGGATTAAAGTGCTCACAAGAGAGGTCTCAGGATTAACCAACCCGCTCCCCCGCCCTAATCCCCCTCTGCGTGCGCCTGGGGACCTGGCCTCCTTCTTCGCAGGGCTTGCTCTCAGCCGGCGGCCGGTCCCCAAGGGACACTTTCCGACTCGGAGCACGCGGCCCTGGAGCACCAGCTCGCGTGCCACTTCACCTGCCTCTTCCCGGTGTTTCCGCCGCCCCAGGTCTCCTTCTCCGAGTCCGGCTCCCTAGGCAACTCCTCCGGCAGCGACGTGACCTCCCTGTCCTCGCAGCTCCCGGACACCCCCAACAGTATGGTGCCTAGTCCCGTGGAGACGTGAGGGGGACCCCTCCCTGCCAGCCCGCGGACCTCGCATGCTCCCTGCATGAGACTCACCAATGCTCAGGCCATTCCAGTTCCGAAAGCTCTCTCGCCTTCGTAATTATTCTATTGTTATTTATGAGAGAGGACCGAGAGACACGGTCTGGACAGCCCAAGGCTCCAGGATGCAACCTGCTTTCACCAGACTGCAGACCCCTGCTCCGTGGACTCTTATTTTTTCAAAACCAGAATTTGGGACTTACCAGGGTTAGCTTTGCCCTCTCCTCTCCGCGTGGCCGCCGCTCTGTCTCTCCACGCCCCACCTGTGTCCCCACCTCGGCTGGCCCGGAGCTCGCCCACGCGGACCCCCGCCGTGCCCCCGCTCCGCGCTCCCTGGCGGCTTCGCCCGGGCTCCTAGCGGGGAAAAGGAAGGGGATAACTCAGAGGAACAGACACTCAAACTCCCAAAGCGCATGATTGCTGGGAAACAGTAGAAACCAGACTTGCCTTGAAAGTGTTTAAGTTATTCGACGGAGGACAGAGTGTGTAAGCCTTTGCCGAACAAACAAACGTAAGTTATTGTTATTTATTGTGAGAACAGCCAGTTCATAGTGGGACTCGTATTTTGATCTTAATAAAAAATAATAACCCCGGGCGACGCCACTCCTGTGTGCTGTTGGCGCGGCGGGAGGGCCGGCGGATGCCAGTTCAGGGGTCGGGCTGGCGACGGCTGCCGGGGCTCCGCGTGCTGCGGGCGGGGCGGGCCCGGTGGGGATTGGGCGCCGCCGAGGGGTGGCGCTGGGCGCATGCGCGCTGAGGCCCTCCCAGAAGCAGGCGCGCCCCACTGGCGACCCTTGGGCACCTGGCGGCCGAGGCCCGCGGGCGGGAGGCGGGACCCGTTTGGGCGGGAAACCTGCGGTGCTTGTGGCGGCTGAGCGGCGGACTCCGGCCTAGAGTTATGCCGGCGAGGGCGCGCCCCGCTCCCGGAACCAGCCTTGGCCTGGCGCCTGCCGAGCCCGGAGCCCCCGTCTCGCTCGGCGCCGCCGGCCCTACCGGCGCTTCCTTCCCCAGCGGTCCGCGGCCCCGGGTGAGGCTCGAAGCCCCGCGCGCTGCCCCTGGCCCTGCAGCACAGCAGCGAGGCCAACCCCGGCCAGAGCGGGCGGCCGTGACGGGCCGTGCTCCGCGCTGTTCCCGGAGTGGATGCGCGACGTGATCAATCCGCGGCATTTATTAATTCCACAGTCTAGACAGAGGCGGGGGCCGGGCGGCGGCTGCTTATCTGCGTTTGGCATCACCTGCAAGCGATACACCGAGGGGCCGCAACGAGCCCCTGCTAGGAGCGCGGCTGCCGGGAAAATAAGTCCACCCAGAACCAGTCTGGCGTGTCCTTGGTTTATTTTCTTTCCAGACCGAAGTGGAGGGGGTCGGGGGTGGCCCGGGTGGGAGGGAGCTGGGAATGGCCCCTGGATATGCCCTGCCCAGGTCACTTGGTGTGACATTTCAAACCCCTGCGACTTGTTTTCTTGAAAACTGGCTTTAGTGATCGCAGGAAATAACCGAGAGATACTGAATCTCCAGTAGGCCCCCGGGCAACCGCGCACACACAAAAACAAAAAACCCCAAAAGAAAGAAAAAAAACCCCACGGAGGCTCAGGTTTTACTCTTTACAAATATTTAACCCTTTGGCAGCCTGGGACAGTTCTTTTCCAAGACCAGCCTTCACTTAGTGGACTGAGGGAGCTTCCCGACTACCAGTTAGTCCACCGCTGTTGTAAGAACCTTTGGCGTTGAGTTGTCGTTTCCTTGTCCCTCGAGTTTAGCGACCCACAAGCATATCCTTCTTTGTCCAAGGTTTGTTTTGAAAGTGGGCAAGGCCCTAACTGGGTAGGGGATAGTTGCCATCTTAGCTTAGGTAGAGGCTGGCAAGGAAAACGTGTCTGGGGGGCCCTATAGTTTTTAGATAGAGAAGTAGGTGTCTTCTGTTAGCCATGGCTGCTTGGATGGCCAAAGGCCACTGTGGGTTTTTCAGCAGCGCTTTTGGCAGAATTCCTTCACACTGCCCCCACCCCACTTGCAGATGATGGAAGGCTTACTGGCAATTACTGAAAGAAAATGGGAGGTGGGAAAATGGAGCTGCATTTATATTTTACTTCCTGAATGTCAAGGTGATGCTGGCACAAATATTAAAGGGAACATTCCCCTTCTTTGGGATATAGGAAATGGTGCTGCAAACTTAGAGATAAGGGAAGAGATATGCAGAGTTAATGAGGACCAGCTTTACCTCTCAAGTGCCCAGAAATGGCTTTAATAATCAGGTCTGGGTTCTTTGAGGCTTCCTTCCTTTAACTTAGACCATTCCTTCCCAAACAGAAATACAGATTTCTCCTTTTACCTTCTGGCTGGCCATTAGATAGGGGGCTAAAACTTCGAATAAATCTCACTGTCAAAAACTTTTGATTTATCCAGAATATTTGGGTTTTCTCATTTTTTTTTAAAAAAAGAAATAACAGGTTATTGAATAAAGAATTTCATTAATGGTTAATTAGCTCTGAATTTTTGCTTTTGACAGATTGCAGCGTTTTAACGCTATGAATGGAAACGTCTACATTAGTTATCTCAACATCTAATTAGTTATCTCTTTCCTCATCATCCATGAATCAAAAATCAAATTCCTCTTTTTGTTATTTATATGATTGTGTCTGTCTTTTTTGAATATTGGGAAATTACCTAGATAAAAGTGGTTATTGTGTGTTAAGATTCCCGCATCTCTCTGTATCACTGTACAAAACATTACAAGCTTTTCTCTTCCATAGTTGCTACCCACCCAAAGGGGTGCATCGTTTTCTATGTGGGTTTCCAGGGAAAGGATTCAACTCTGAAGCCTTATTACAGTGGTCCCTAGTGAGGTGTCACATCTACGCTTGGTTAGTTACATTAATAAATATCAGTTTTACTGGTTCCCAAGTCATCTTTAAACATCTTTTGTAATACAGTAGGGATTTCCCCATAAATTAAATTACCTGTAACAATTACAAGTGTTGTATTTTATACTTACTGAACTTTTAACAGGAGATACCCAATTGCATAGTAAAAACTCAATTCAATAAGAGAGGCCATAGGTGGAAAGCGGGAGTTATTTAGCTAGATTCACTTTAGAATACGGTTTTCTCAGAAGACTTAACTATTAATTTGGATAGCTCTGTGCAATTGAGGCAGGAAAGGGATTCCCAGAAATAGACAGTTTATGGCTATAAGTTTTTACACAAAATTTAATACATATTGAAAGACTGCATAATTCTGGGAAATTCACAGTCCCTGTGGCGGTATTCCCAACAAACTTTAATATTTAATGGATTGTGGAACAGAAATCAGGCTTTATGTTTTGAATATGGAATAACAAAGCTCAATGTTGTCAGAGCTGCAAATACAGGGTTTAAATGGATATTGTCTAAGATTGTTCTCTAGAAAATTTGAGGTTCTACCTCTTCTGCCTAGGGGAGGACATAGATGGCCACACATTTAGTTAGCTGTGCTTTCTCATGGGTGTTCACCAAAGAGAGCAAGAGAATTAGCCAAATAGCAGCATGCTAGAGAAACAATGGATGAATATTTGCAGAGAAGTTCCCAGTGGAGTGGTGATAAAAGCAGGAAATTCAGAGTTTATTAAGCTGATGCGGGAAAGATTAGAGGCTTTTAAATCGGGGTCTGATTGATGTAAAAGTAAACTTTCTTGAAAATACTGGGATTCAGTGCAGTTATGAGGACTGTGTGGCCAAGTACAGACTAGCACCTTGTTGATGGAGACTGTGCATGAAAGATGCAGATGAATAGAGCTAGGTTGAGAGTGGTAATGAGAGCAAGAAAGGGCACAAGGAAATACTTCATTGGGATTCAGATGTGGAGTTGGGTAGGGAGCGGCTCAATGTATAAAGCACATTTGGGGCCCCAGCAACAATACAGCCAGAGAGGCGGGAGTGCAAGGTGAATCCAGCCATCTGCCTCGGTACCTCCTGGTCCGGAAGGTCAGAGCCAGCGGGGGAGTGGGTCAAGGCGTGAGCCCAGGGGCCGGCAGGAGCTCAGGAAGGCCGGTTCCCCGTTGGGAAAGAGCGTGTTTAAGTTAAGGCGTGGTTTGAGAGTAGCTGACCGGAGATCCCCGTGTTCGGGCGTGGGGGAAGGAGGGGGGAGGGAGCAGGGACGAGGAAGTGGAAGAATAGGGGATTGTGAGGAGTAATTTCTTTCCAGATTATCGAGACTCAAGACTTTCCAGAACGTGGCAAAGAGCCCTGGAAGAAATAGCCCAGGAAGGCCGCGGTCAGGACCGAGGCTCCCCGGGGCCAGGTTCAGGGTTCGAGGTCCCAGCCTCGCGACTGCTGGCGTCTGGAGGGCGGGAGAGTGGCCGGGCCCGAAGCTGCGGCTCTGACGTACAGTTGCGAGTCTGGGGCGGCGTGACCCGCAGAGCTCCGGGGGAAGGGAGCCGCCGCCGCTGCGGGGAATTGGCTTGGGCAACGCCGCTGAGCGTTCAAACGTCGCTGCTCCCGGGCCTTGGGCAGCCTCTCCTACCTGACCCAAATTCTGGGCTGTAAAGCCCGGGCGAAGTTGTCGCTTTCACTGCGAATACGCCAGTCGCACCGTCAACTTCACAGGCTGGGCCCAGCAGAGGCCTTTCGCCTCCGCCCAGCGGTCTCCGCTGCGGCCCCTCAGCCTCTGGAGAGCCGGGGGGCGGCCCTCGCCCCGGGAGAAAGCAACCTGTGGCGGCACTGCGACCCCGCGAGCTGCAACTGGACGCGGCCGCGCTCACCTGGGCGTTGCGCTCCCCCGAGCCCCGGAGAGTTTAGAAGCCGTTAAAGCACGGGGAGCTGGAGCTTAAATCGCCCGGACCGGGCCGGGGCGCCCGAAAGCAGTGAACTCGAGACCCCCAGGAAACGCGTGCGCCGGGAGGCACCGGGGCGCTCCCGGGCCCGAGCCGCGCAGGCTCCCGGCTGGGTGGGGCCTGAGTTTGCTTTTTACTCCTCCTTCTCTTCGGGACGAGGGGGCAATGAGACAGTTCAATTAAATGTTTAATTGCGAATTCTGGTATGGTTTCTGGGAGGTTAGTCACAGCTGTCTCAATTATTTATGGCTTTTGGCAAATTTCCGACCAGATAAGTATATTCTATTGTGAAGCGTCTTGCAGGAAATCTTATAAATACTTGATGATTCCTTTCAGCTGCAAGGATCCTGCGTCCGAGAGCGCGGGGCCAGCGAGTTTTGGGAACTCCTATCCCTGGTGTGGAAGGAGCCTGCGGCCGACACCTGCCTCCGTCCCCCGGGGCCGCTCGCTGGGCCCGCGGCAGCCCCCGCCCGGGAGGATCATTGGTGGCGCCAGGGGCCACCCCTCGGTCTCGCAGGCGCGGAGCTCAGCCCGGCCCTGCGGCTCCGGGAGTTGCTGAGCACCCGCGGCCAGCGGCTGGAGTCCTGGGTCCCGCTCTCCGGTGCCCGGCGGCGGATTCGCCACGCGAGGCTGGAGGGGTGGCCCTAGAGCCCGTCCCTCTGGCTTGGAGCTGCCGGTCCCCGCCCTCGAGCCGGAGCGCCGCGCTGGAGACCCGCGGGGTGGGGGCTCGGCTGGGCTGAGCCCGGGAGACGCCAGGGTCCCGCGGCGGCGGGGACGCCGATCGCACAGGGAGGAGCTCGTTTTTTTTTTTTTTTTTTTTTTTTTTAATCATACCTTTTAATTTTCTGTTTGCAAAGAAGTAAAAAATAGCAAATATGTAACCCGGCAGCTCTATGAGGCTCCAAAAAGAAGGGTCCAGAACGCTAGGTGGGTAAGTTTGCTTTTGAAAAACATAAAACTTCTGTATTTTCCAGTCCCTCCCCGCGCCGTACTGTCGAGGCGAATACATTTTCAGATCTTTTTCCCCAACCGGATCTTTTTTCTTGGTAATGTTTGATCATTATCTGACAGAAATTACTACTGATGTCACTCAGTGAACGGCTTAGCACTGACCATCGGCTTAGTGGAGAAACGATGAGAACAAGACATGAAAAGGTCAACATCTCCAGGCAGACACTGAGAGGTGCACAGGAGTTATGTGAAACTCATTCAGAACCATCGGGACCTTCTGTGTGACTTTTACTTCAGCGTGACTTTTACTTCAGCATTGCTTCATTTCACAATCATGTGAGAAAATACTCTAGGGTGATTCACTAGGACACATCTTTTTTATCACTAATTTTTACTTAGGAGAATAATTTCAGCTCGGCAATGCCAAGAGAGTTTCTCAGGATTGTCTGCCAGGAGAGTTCGGGCAGACCAATGAATACAATGCCCTAAGTTGATTTCAAATAGCCCCCAAACATATTATGTAGTCAGAATGTAAAAGTGTTGCAAATATCTTTACCGTAGACCTTAAAAAGTTAAATTTAGGGCAGGTAAACTTTAATTAAGTCTTTATTTAAGATACTTCAAGAGCTGGAGTTAACATTTTTCTTTCAGATTCGTATTTCCTTAACATGAAAAGTCAACAATGAAAACAGAATAAGTTACTTTATTACAAGAACAAAACAGACTTGCTAATTTTATGTCTACTTTCACCCATATTACAAATGCAAAGTATATATTATCATAAGATGGAAGTTACCAAACTCCAAGATATTCTGCATAAATGAAATAAACTCAACTTGCAAAATTAGCAAGTAGAACATTCAAGTATCTACAGTCATTATAAATAGTGTAAAGTACATGCCATATCTACAGTGTGGGGAGAGTATAAACATGTAAAAATGAGTTCTTAAGGAACAATTAGAATGTTTGTTTGAACAATTTAAAATATTAACAAGGGTACTCAAATACAGAATCAACCAAAACATTTATTTTTTCTCTTTTTTCAAGAAAAACTGTCGAGCTTCTTCCCAGGCCTGCTGAGGAAATCTGTTAGCCAGCTCAAGATAGTCTTGGGAACCAAGGCATTTCCCTGAGAGGGGGAAAAAAGAGAAAAAAGTTAAATAAAAGAGGGTTAAATTCTTTGAAGATTCATAAATTAAACTTATTTTCATATCTGAGTATAAAATGGAGATATCCACTTCAAATAAACCATGACACATTTTAGGTAAATAAGGTGATTGATCTATGTGTATCAATCTATCTGTAGTATAAAATATATGACATATATTTTAACCACAATCCAGTTTGTCCTTTAACATATTCAGACATTAACCCCTATATAAATTACAAAAAAAAGATGTTTTTGGACTCCACAATGAGAAAAACATTAGCAACCAGGCAAGCACAGTGGTGCGCGCCTGTAGTCCCAGCTATTTGGAAGGCTGAAGTCAGGGGAATGCTTGAGCCCAGGAGTTAGAGGCTATAGTTTGCTATGATCGCACGTGTGAGTAGCCATTGCACTCCAGGATAGGCAAGATAGAGAGACCCTGTCTCCAAAAAAAAAAAAAAAAAAACACTAAAATGACAGTCCTATATTCTATCCTTAAGTTAGCCACGAAAGGGGGAAAACTATGTAAATGATGACGTTTCCTGAAAGTCTATTTAATTTAAAACATGAATGTAGTTTTAAGTATATCTTTAAAATTATTCAAATATGGCACAGCCTATCTAACAAAGCAGTAGGAATGAATGATAGGAGGTTTACTGGCCAGTGACGTAGGTAAAGTAAACAATCGCAGCTAGACAGGCAGTAGGTATTTGAAAACCAAAATTCTTCCTGGGCAATAGGAATGTGGTATTACCAAGAGCTGCTTTTATACTTAAAGGTTTACCTGGACAATTAACTCAAAATATCTTGAGACATTTTATGAGGACTTAATCTAGGCAAAAGGGGAACAAATAAATACCCAAGGTGCAAACTGGCAACTTAGTGAGGCATCATCATTAAAAAAAAAAAAAATCAAGCAACATATTATGAGCTGTCATTAACATAGTGATAACCCTTCTGAGCAAAGGAGAGACCAATTCCCCCTTTGCTGTTCTGTGGGTTAAGCCTACTATAACCAGGGAAAGCATGAAAATCAGGGAAGATGGTCCCTTGGAAAAGAAAGAAGGTTGAGACTTCCACAGGCCTCAGTCCACCAAGCAGACAGAGGCAGCTTCTGGGACTGTGTCTTCCAGACAGTGTAACAAATTGTGACTCATCTTTATGATCAGGAGAAAGAGTAAGAAAAAAATGCTTATGCTTCTTAGTGGCAAACAAAACAAAACAAAACTGCTGTACAATTGAAAATAAATACACTAGATTTTTCTAAGCATTTTAATTTATTCAAAATGAAATTGTTTTGTAAGAACAGTAACACATTTTGCTGATTTCTCCCAAGTATCCTCCAGTAGTTAAAACAAAACAAAACAAAACAAAAAAAGGCTGTGACTGGGTCAGGGCAGAACTGAACTTGCAGACTAATTCTTGCTCAGACAAATGGTACCAACAAGGATGATGACTTGAATTTCTGAAAAGTTGCATAGCTTTCTGTTTAACTTTTCTGGGTGCCTGAGTCAATAAAACGTCTTTTTTTTCATGATATTGTAATAGCTTTAGTTATATTTTCTTCTGTGCGCTTTTCAACACCTGTCCACTGTAGAGGACTTTTTGTGTGTGTGTGTGTGTGAAAGAATCCAAGGTAACACCCCCGCCCCCACCAAGTAAGGGTTTCTTGGTGGGTGCCCTAAAGGGTCCTGCTGGGAGTGTACCTCTAAATGGCCACTTTAAAGACTATCAGACTAATGGAAGAATTGAAGAAGATCTGGATTAGGGTCTCATTCATCAGAGATGCTGTCATAACAGCCAAAGAGCAACTTGTACTTCTCAATTACAGTCTGGGTAGCAGAATATTTAAAAAAGTAAAAATGCAGTAAAAATTCTACATCTCTAACTCTGATCACAGCAAATACCCCAGCAGGAATGCTATAGGAAAAAAAAAAAAAAAAACTTGTAAATCTTTTGCCCTGGACTTTGCCAATTAGATGACTTTTTCTACATGTAAAACAATTATTTTCAAAACAAAAGTTCAACTACTTGAACTTAGGGGGAAATTGTGGGCTACTATTACTGATAACTTTATTCTGAACATGGATAAGGAACCAAACCTATGTGATTTCAGCATTTATGTGAGAAATGTGGGCCAGTATTAATGAGCTGGCTCCTGTATTACAAAGCGGCTCTTTAGTAATTATTCACCATTTAATATATCTTACATGAGATGATTATAAATTATACAAAGATATTTGTGCTTTTCTTTTACTCCCATAGATTTCTATACATATTTGGATGCATTCATGCTTCATGACAAAATCGATTTCTTTACTTACTGAAATATACTTGGTATCTGAATCTCAAATATTTTTAGGTTATGTATAAAATTGTACATATAATGTAACAGTTCCAGAGGAAAGGATAAGAAAGATGTCCATTTGGCTAACAAACACATGAAATTTAATTTCAATAGAGACATACCTTTGGGTTGGTAAGGCTGGTTTTCTGCTTGACCTGGAGTCTGTGCCAAATCCTGTATGAGGAAAGAAAAGTGTTTTTCTATCAATGCTATGAACAGAGAATTTCACTAAGGGTGGCTTTAAATATACTTCTGATTCATGCAACCACTTTTGTATGAATATTCTGGGGCCCAAATATAAACGCTGAAGAAACTGATGTTATGTAGTCCAGGTTCTCATAAATTTAAACCAAATAGTAATGACTTACATCTTGCTAAATTATCACCAGGGGACAACTTGCTGCCTACTTTGGAAATTACAACTTTTTATCTAATAAACTAAAATTTAAGCCAAATTTACTATCTTAAAATATCAATAGGTTTTGATCATTTTTTAAAAAAGTACAAATATGAAAGCCCTATGTATTCTGTAGCTAAATTTTAAAAGCCTGGTAATTCTGCATGTAGATGGAAAATGAAAAATGTAATATAAAATATGTAAATCTTCAGAAACCTAAGACAACCAACTGCTATTTTAATATCATTTTCTAGTAACTCAGTTATAATGTAACACATAGAGACCTTGAGGAACCACATTATAAACTAAAATCCTATCTATATTCATTCTCTTAAGCACAATTATTTATAGAAAAAAGAACTTGATTTAACTCCATAAGTCTAATATGCTATCTGAAATAAACAATATAAGAAATTTTTTTTAGCATTTACAAAATTTATGTTACAGATTTTTTTTGTAATAGAGAAAGGTAGACTTAGTACTTTGTGATCAATATCAGATAAACACAAGAAATATATATAATCTTGAGATCCTGATATCATTTGCATCATTATAAGTCATTGTCTATGCAGTTGAAAACATAAGGAACTAAGCTGATACAGATGTGAAATTGGTTTCGCTCAAACATCACTGTCTTTGTTGAGGCCTCTCTGCCCACATCATAAAAACCTGCACATCATCTCCCTGAAGTCCCTAGCTCCTTTTCCTGCCTTACTTTTCTCCACAGCACTTATTGCCATAGCACTTAACATAGTATCTGACATACTATTTGTTTTACTAATTTTTTTTTGTCTTTTGCTTGACTCTTCTTCACTTTAATGAAAGATCTGTGAAGGCAGGAATTTTTATCTGTTTTATTTGTTGCTGTATTTGCAGTGCCTAGAGCAGTGCCCAGCACACCTTACACACTCAAAAATTACCTGTTCAATAAAAGAATGAATAATCTGAATTTAGAAAGAGCACACTCTTAAAATTATCCATAATGTATTTGTATTTTCTTTTTTTTTTTTTTTGATGCAGTCTCGCTCTGTCACCCAGCTTGAAGTTCAGTGGCATGATCTTGGCTCACTGCAACCTCTGCCTCCCAGGTTCAAGCTACTCTCCTGCTTCAGCCTCCCGAGTAGCTGGGATTACAGGTGCCCACAGAGACGGGGTTTTACTATGTTGGCCCGGCTGGTCTCAAACTCCTGACCTCAAGTGATCTGCTCACCCGGCCTCCCAAAGTGCTGGGATTACAGATGTGAGCCACCACACCTGGCCCATAATGTATTTTCTATTTAATTTAATCCTAAGGCTCTAAAAATATATGAAGAATCCTAAGTGTTGATATGATGTTATATACTGTAAAATTTTCTTAAGATATTAACTATAAGACAGTTTTTGAAATCCATATTTGTAGATCTAAATATCTAACTTTTTTTTCAGAAAATAAAACGTAGATTCAAACAGAACAATTAAGCTGAAAACAAAACTTTTCTAACATAACTGATCTAGTTGCGTTTATTAATTATCTAATACAGGATAGTTTGGAAAACATAAACTTTGAAATGTTGTCTAAGATGAAGAGGGCTCGGGGAACTCCTTAGCTATCCTCTAGTTCCCAGCCAGCTGGGCACTATCATATCCTTTTGACAGAGATAGATGTATATTCACCAGAATATGGAAGAATACTAATAGAGAACTCTGCTTTCTGTTTCATTATTCTGAAGACCAGAAAGTACTGTCTACTCATCACATGTGTGTCATGGAGCAAAAACACATCTTATGGTGGAACATGTGAAAGAAATGGGAGATTTTCAGGAAATAATGCTCTACAATGACAAAAAGAAATTCACAGGATGAGTTAGCAGCAAATGTTAAAGCATAGTCAACTTGGTTTTTCAGCTGACTAATTTAGATGTGGAAATAGTACTTTGCTATGGCAGTAATTCTGATTCTAGCCCTACAGAATTTAAAATATAAGGCTGTACTTAAAAGTTGTTTTACATTAAAAAAATCAATATAACAGGTTTTTATTTTACACATATATGAAAATCATATTTATTTAAAAATGTACAAATAAACTAATTTTAATTCATCTTTCTTCAGCAATTATCTATTTCCTATAGTTAGAATAAAAGCAAGATAAATACAATAGTTAAAGCCTTAAAGAAGTCTGGCAGTCTTTTAAAAACATTTCCTGAGTACGGGTTACCATTTCATTAACTGGAAAAGTATCCTTTCTTTGAAATCCTCCAAGTAGAAATTATACAACACCCAATCGCAGTTCCAGTAATATTTCAGAAACTATGCTGATATTTTAGAAATTAATTTTGGAGCACATAAATATGTGAAGATTTTAAAAGGTAGTATGGAAGGCAAAAATAAACAGCTTGCTTACTTTTACATTTCTGTCGCATTAGTTTACACATAAAACTAGACAATTAGGTATAATATAGAAGGTACCTGAATGAAAGTGGCCAGTAAAACACAGCTCATCTCTTGCTCCAGAATGATCTTGTTCTGATGGTTGTTGTAACAAGCAGCGATAAGTGAAGGGAACAGTACTTTGATCAGCCGTGGGTCACTGAAATACTGGAAGGGCAACTGGCAGAGCTTCTGCAGCACTGTGGGGTGGCGGCCGGACTGCACGATCACCTGAAATGGAAGAGCAGCCCAGGTCAGCTGCCAAAATGCCCCAGCCTGTCCCCCACCCGCCTGCACAGTGTCGGCTAGAACCATGGAAAACATGCTGAAGGAGTGTAAAGAAAAAGACTCCTAACTCCGTACCAGAGCTTAATTTAAGTGATACTTGAAAAGAGCAGAAAAAAAAAAAAATCTCATTTCCCAACTTAAGGAAAAGATCCTGAAAGTTTTGCACTCATTGAAAAGTTATTATAATCCACGATGAAAGGTGTAGCTGCCACGGAGTAAGGATGCCTATGAAATGGATTCAGAATGCACTTTGCTTTAACAGAGTGCTCCCCAGGCCCCCTTAAAGCAGAGTAGTCATATTCCTTAAAACCTGCAAAGAGCTCACTCACAAGAAAGTAAGGCCCTGCCCACTGCAGCCTTCCCTTAGCTTAGCTAACTGAATACACTCAATGCAGACAGATCTATTCTGTATGCCGGCAGGTCCAAGAAAGAAAAGATAATTCTAAGGAAAATGGGAAGTGTTTCAAAAAAAAGTTATAGGCTCCAAAAGACCCTTCCTCCAATCTATACTTCTTATTTTTGTTTCCATCAGTGCCACTGAGTCTAAAAGGAGAACTGTTTAGATAAATGAGACTGTTGTCTTGAAGCAGTCTAAGTTTACAACTGTGTACATTTAAAGAAATAGGGCAATGCAACGAATGGGCTTGCAGGGAAGCCCTCTTAATTTACTCCCTAGGCCTCCATGATAAACTAAGAAATGTCAAAATTATATCTGTTTCAAGTAACCTTGATTAGACAGTTCTATTATGAAAGAGCTGGGTGACCCAAAGCCCACTTCGTGGTATAGGAGGAACCTCCTAGAAGGTTAGGAACACTGTAAACCTAAGGTCAGAACTGTAAATTGTACTTGGAAAAACACAATTTTACAGGTACACACCCAGACAGGACTACATTCAAATTAAAACCAGAAGGAAAGAATGAAACAGCAGAGGCAGGAGAAACATAAATTACAGGGATTTACAAGTTTTCAAAGTACTTTTAACAATACTTTAAGAACACACTCTCAGATGATAATGCAGTTTAGTTTAAGAACAAAATCAACAAAGTAATAGTTCACATATTTTTGTTCAATAGCTAAAATGACATCAAAAGCCTTTAGAGACTGTTGATAGGGACTTGTTAATACCTTCAAATCCAGAAGGAATTTTAAAGACTCGCACTGTGTGACAATTCAGCACATGGCTATGTGCTGCCATTTCTGACTCTGGCTGAGAAGAATATGCCCTATCATTTACTTTATTGATAAAGGCATTTACTTAAATCTTTATTTTAACTATTAGCTGCAAATTTTGTAACACAGCCAAATGTTCACCACATTAGAATTTATGATGATATGATTATTAGAAGTCTTCTTTTTTTTCCCCTCCTTGGACAAAAATTAAGAACAAGTTTTTTCTTTAGAACTTCATTGTTAAAACGCTATTATTGGAAGATTTTCTAATTGAAAAATGTTACACTGGCCAGTCTGGCTGGCGCAGGTACAGTGTTAAAGACAACTCCTGGTGCCTGGCATATCAGCACAGAACATGAAGAGCTTAACTGGAACTTACTCCATTTGGGCTCCTGAACCTCACTGGGGTGAGGCAGAGCCCCTTAGGGACCTGTTGGTTCCCTCAAGGAACAGAGCTAGTTATCAGCTGCCATTTACAGAGCAAGTTTACAGAGATGACCAGCAGTGCAGTGAGATGACTTGCCAGAAGCCATTACTTTTAAATCCCTGGATTGCAGAAGATGCAAATGGATGTAGGCAGTTTGGTTACCATGGACTTCTAAGGAGCTTTACCCATTGGACCACCTATGACAGGACTTAACCAGGCTATAGGTAAGGAGTCTACTAGGACTGATGAGAACCCCCAACCCTACCACCCCATGGCTTGGTTATGAGCCAGAATGGGACATCTAGTCTACACTGTCTTTCCAACCACATTTTAAACATTGTGGAGACAGGATCAGGAGGTTCAGGAAGGGGCCAGCTTGCAGCACTAACACTCAGTGGGCTAATTCAGGTGGGCTTGTGGCACAGAGGGTGGCAGTCTGATGTTGAGCACAGATGAACCGTCAGCTGAATTGGACTAAGCACTACCCTTTGGGGCAGGGGGCAGGGCTGGGAATGCAAATAGCCTGACCTTAATGATCAGGGTTTGGGGTAGGGTTGTCTTGAGAGGGTTGTCTGAGGGGCTTTTTGAAAGATGTGGAGATGAGAGCAGGGCTCAGTTTTATTTCATCCCAGCATTCACTCTTAGGCCTTAGGTGGTAAAATGTCACCTGGACTGCTGGAGCTTTCCAAAGTCAGTGGAGTCATGGGATATGAGAGTCTTGCTCAATGAACAAAATACGCATAATTAAGAGACATCTCAGATTTACACTATGGTGTTCTCTCCATTTGCCTTACTGATGGAGCTGTTACTAAGTCAATAACTGTTGGTCTGTCACCTTTGTCCAGACAAAGGGCTGCCCATAAGTCCTCAGGCAGGCACCACTGTGAGCCTGGCCAGCCACCTGCCTCATCTTTCAGAGTGCACAAGGCCAACACAAACATAAAGGGGCTTCCCACAGAGCCTCCTTCCAGAGCACTGCACCAATGGCAGGGAATGGACTACCTGTAGATTTCTTTGGTGGCCACGCTCATCAGCTAGAGAGAGCAAGTAGGGAGCATGTATGGCCTCAATAATAATGAGAAGCAGTCTTTCAAATATGATGCCCACCTTCAGATGCAGAGTAGGGCTCTGAGGAAATCAACGGAATTTCCAACAACATTCAGATCAAAAGACATTGAAATGGAACCTTGTTCTTGGATGTGATTCTTAAATAGGTGCTAACTAAAGAGCTAGGAGATCTGGGTTCTTGTATTTATTTACCAACTGGCTTTGTGACCCTGGGCAAATTGCTCCATTGCTCTGGGTTTTAAGGTGGTGAATTTAAAAAGAAGTAACCTTTTTATTGATGTCACACACACACACACACACACACACACACACACACACACACACACACACACACACACACACACACACACACCCCTATGGCCATTCACCTACCTCGCTTAGGTGAATAAGCTCAATTTTCACAAAGTGTATACACCAGTGTCACCAAGTACCCAATTAAGAATGAGAATATGACCCAAAATGCTGGATCTTTAAATATATTCTTTTTGACATACAAATGGCCAACAAGCATAAGAAAAAATGCTCAACATCACTAATCATCAGATGAATGCAAATTAAAACCACAATGAGATACCATCTTACGCCAATCAGAATGGCTATTATTGAAAAGTCAAAGAATAACAGATGTTGGCAAGGATACAGAGAAAAGAGAATGCTTATATGCTGTTGGTGGGAATGTAAATTAGTACAACTTCTATGGAAAACAGTATGGAGGTTTCTCAACCGAAAATAGAACTACCAACTAGATATCTACCCAAAGGAAAATAAATCACCATATAAAAAGGATACTCACACTTGTATGTTTATGACAGCACTATTCACAATAGCAAAGAGATGGACTAACCTAAATATCCATCAGCAGATGACTGGATAAAGAAAGTGAGGTATGTATGTGCATACATAAATACACCATAAAATACTACTCAGCCATAAAAAAAAAGAAATCATGTCTTTTGCAGCAACATGGATGGATCTGGAGGCCATTATCTTAAGTGAAATATTCAGAAAGTCAAATACCACATGTTTTTGCCTATAAGTGGGAGCTAAATACTGTGTACACATGAACATAGAGAGTGAAAGAACAGAAATGGGAGGGAAAGGTGGGAAAGTGGGAGGGAAGTGAGGAATGAGAAATTACCTGATGGGTACAATGTATACTATTCAGGTGATTGTTACACTAAAAGCCCAGACTTCATCACTATTCAATATGTCTATGTAACAGAAATACACTTGTACCCCCTAGTTTATTTTAAAAAAAGATGGGAGACACACATAAAAATAAATCGTAAATAAATATAATCTTTCTCACTGAAAATTACATTCCTACATTTTGAATTTGGGACAAATCATATGGAAACTCTTTGACTAAACAGAACACAAGAGAGAGTACTTCAAGGCTTCCTTGGAACTATTCCTGATCATTCTCTGGAGAGACGACCGTAGGTGCATAGCTCCCCTTTTGGTCTTCAAAGCAGAGGCTAGTGGACACCTGGAAACCGTAGGTGAATTTTCAGTGGAGGGAAGAAGTTTATAGATTCAGTACAAAACTATCTTAGTTGGCTTGGGCTGCCATAACAATATACCATAGACTGGGCCACTTAAACAACAGAAACTTATTTTCCACAGTTCTGGAGGCTGCAAGTCTTATATCAGGGAACCAGCATGGTGGGGTTGGTGAGGGCCTTCCTGGTTTGCAGACAGCTGCCTTCTTGCTTTGTGCTCACATGGTCTCTCCTTGGTGAGTGCATTTAGAGAGTGAGATCTCTCCTTTCCTTTTATAAGGCCATCAGTCCTACTGGATTAGGGCACCGCCCTTACAACTTCATTTAATTACCTCCTAAAAGCCCTGTCTCGAAATACAACTACCTTGCAGGTTAGGGCTTTAACATATGAATTCTGGGAAAAGAGTTCAGTCCATAGCACAATCCTCATCATTTCTCATCAACCTCAGCCGGAATTATGTTCCATTAGAAAGGCTACCATCTCTAACCAGGTGCACTTCAGAGTCAGTTGAGTGGCTTTTCCTGGGCCAACTGTCTGTCAGTGGCCATAAACCATGAAGCTACAGCTCAAGAGTGCTGGTGTTAGGCAGCCCCCGGCTCTAGGTCTGGCTCTGCCCCCTGATCTGCTATAGTCACTTAACTAATTTGAGCCTTAGAGTCTTTATAAAATGAGGGTAGATGGCAGCCTTCAGGATTTAGATGAGGATCCAATGAGACAGTGTCTGTGACCATAAAGTACAGAACAATGTTAGTTATGAGTGTTTGGTTAGCTGACCAGTTCTGCTGCTCTGAGTCTTCTCCCGCCAGACCTGAAGCCCCCTCCCAGTGTGAGGCTTCCTAAATGCTTTCCATCATCTTGCCCCCCTCCCCATCGCCCCAGCCCCATCTCTCCATAAAGACTACTCTTCAGAGCACAGAGTCTGGCAGAGGCAGGCCCCACTCTCTGGCTGGGACTCATCAGCAAGTTTCATGTCACATGGGAAGCCATTGCTGAGGTCTCTCCCTGGCCCTGCCTGCATGAGAGAGAGCTGTGCAAACAGTGATGGGGCTGCCAGCCAGGATCATGCAGTGGCAGAGTAGGAAATGTATTCTGACAGCTCTGAAAAGAAAATCCAGGAAAAGCATGATCCAAGAAATACAGGTAAGTGGTACAAAGAAACAGTGGCTTAACTTACTGTGCATGTGTGTGTTTTGAGGCTGCTGTGTTAGGCTTGTCAACCTGAAAACAGAGCAGGAAGAGCCAAAGCTAATAGACTGGTGTTGTGGGCTCCTGATTGAGAGCAAGGATGAGCTTCCCTTGAAGCACTTAAGGAAATCCTTAAGCCCAGGAAGTCTTCCCAGGCAGCACAGCCAAAGGCAGCCTTTCTTTTTCAACCCAAAGACATGGCAGCAACTATCACATAACTAAGTATATGTAGCTGAATCCCAAGTTCCAGAACGGCAGGAATTATGTTTTTGGTATTGAATCCTCCTTTGCTCTGCTGGGGGCTAGGCACTGAAGGAGGGCCTCAAAGTTACTGGAATGAATGAAATAAAGTGACAGGGGGCCCCTAGTTAACAAACTAATTGGTGCCTTGCCTTGGGGGAGAATCATACCACATCTTGTCTCATGAAATACAGATGGCATATTTTGGATTGAAGGCTTCAATGGTGTCTACATCACCTTAGGTCTGCACATCAAGTCCTTGAAGAATAGATTTTGTGATAAGCTGTCTTTTACCCTAGAAGGAAATTAGGATTAGAATCCTCAGGATCCTGGGCACCAACTCAGGGATCCCTGGTCTGGTTATAAGAAGAGTTCTGGAAAAGCCTCCTCCTTTTGCAGGTATGGGCAACACTGGTGTTTCACTTGGTATGAAGGAATTCAAGGCCTTCTAGGACAATGCTTTGCCAAAACCTCAGTTAACACAGCAGAAAACCTGTTACTGGCAGAGACGGTACTCAGTAGACTATAAAGCCCCTCTACCTACATTATCCAAGTCTCTAAACTCTGAAATGGGCAGACAGGGATGGCTATACTCTTACAATGGGGAAACTAATGCTCAGAAAGTTCAAGAGAGCTTGTCCCGGGTCCTCCAGCTAGTCGAAGGTGGAGCTGGGCTTAGCAATCTCTTATTATTCCAAATGCTGGATTCTTCCTCACCTCAAAGGCCCATCTACAGCCACTGGACTCATGAGACCACTCCTTCCTGGGCAGAAGGGCTCTCTGTCACTAGGCCTGAACTCACTTCCATGACTGGCTGCCAGCCAGCTTCTTGCATGGCTCTGCCAGCCCGGATGAAGATGAGGATGACATACTGCCATTCAAATAAACAAACCAACTGACATAGATTAAACTAACACAAAAGACTGTTTTTCAAAAACCTATACTCTTCTTGGCTTGGTATCAAATAACCAGTTCTTGGTTATGTGCTGGCTGTGCCAAGGGTTTGTCTCAAATTATCAGATGTAAGAACTTGAAAGAGAGGAAGGGTTGGTGATGGGGCTAGATTCTCAGGAGTGAACTGTTGGAACACGTGACTCTAAATTAGTACTGTCTTAGGATGGCCATTTATTTGGATGCCTTCTGGAGCAGCCTTGATAGGTTTTGAGTGCCTTGCAAAACTGGTCTTATATTTTTGAAACAAATGCTATCATGTCAAATATATTTGTAATATTAATACTTGGTGTTACCCAAAATTTAAATTAAAAAAAAAAAAAAGGAAAGTGGAGGTGGGATAGTGAGTGGTCGCGAATCTGGATTAAAAATGCAAATTCTCCTGGAGAGAGTTTGCAGATTTCACATTTGTAAAATGACAACTGTCACATTCACTCCATAAAATTCCAAGGAGTGGCTAGAAAGGCCCATGGAGAGTCTATCACGTTGTATAAATGTAAAATAGCCTGATTCCCTCACCCAGAGGGACCTTTTCCTCCAACTGTGACCACATGGAATTCAGTCAAGAACGTGAAAAGAAGCAAGCAGGCCTTTGAGCAGGGAGATTAGTCCATTCATCAAATATTTGCTGAGCATCTACTCTAGCCAAGCATGGTGTGAGGCACTGGGAATGGAATACTGAACAAATCAGAGACGTTCTTGCCTTCACAGAGTGCCCAGTTTTTCCACAAAATCCACGCCAGTTACTTACAGGAAAGTCTTCCAAGCTCCAACTCAATCTACCAAGTCACATTTCAGAAGCAAGTCTAATAAAAGTGGGCTTTCTGGCCTAGAGTAGACTGAAATCAACAACTAGAAAGGACACTGCTGGTTTAAGTAAATTGACAAGAGGAAGAAGTACCAGCTGACATTAGTAAGTGAAGGCATGAGAATTAAAATTATTTTAAGCAGACATGAGAATTCAAAAAGTTGCCTAGAATCATTTGGTATAAAAGTATCTCTACCCTTTTCAGTTGGTCTTGAGAGAGCATTACTGTATTGTAGTAAAATATCTTATTAATTATAACCAATTATCCTTACTTAGTATGCCACACTTTAAAAATCTGCTTCCACATACCTAATAATAGTAATGTGCCTTAACATCATAGTAGGAACTCATTTCTGAAGGCATCAAAAAATACATAATATATTCAGCATAATTGGTTTAAGATGGAAGGAGACATCATAATATTATAAAAGGGACTGGAAAGTTAATGTTAAACACTTTTTTTTTTTTTTTTAGATGGAGTTTCACTGTTTTCGCCCAGGCTGGAGTGCAATGGTGCAATCTCTGCTCACTGCAACATCCACCTCTCGGGTTCAAGCGATTCTCCTGCTTCAGCCTCCCGAGTAGCTGAGATTACAGGCACCCACCACCAGACCCAGCTAATTTTTGTATTTTTAGTAGAGATGGGGTTTCACCATGTTGGCCAGGCTGGTCTCGAACTCTTGACCTTGTGATCTACTCACCTCGGCCTCCCAAAGTGCTGGAATTACAGGTGTGAGCCACTGCACCCAGCCCTTGCTCTCTCTCTCTCTCTCATATAATCTACATACATAATAGATAAACCCAGGATGTCCTATAGTAAAATTCCCCGCTCTTTGGAACTCACTTATATTCAAGGAAACAAAACAGAAAATGGTCAAGTTCTCTTTTACCTACTTATACTCTGCCTCTTCTGATTTTGCTAAGACCTAAGAGTGATCCTTCATTTTCTCCTTATTTAGGAGAACTCCATCAGCGGTTTTAGAAAGCTCTCCATATTGTGTTATTTTTATTAGTTTTTTTTTTTCCCCAGAAGGCCCTCTGGCAAGTTTCTAAACACTTATGTCACTGGGACCCCAGCGCTGTGCCTGCCACAGACCAGAAGACAGAACCACATACGGCCCTGCTCCAGATACCACAGCAATTGTTTAGGCAAAGACAGACTGCTATGAATCCCCAGTTTCAACAGTCTCAAGGCTGTCGGCTCTGTAAGCAGACAGACACTTAACCACTGTTAAGCCCCCTATATTCACTGCTGTATTCCTAGTATTTGGCATAGTGTCTAGCACAGTGCCTAGAAAACAGCAGGTGTTCATTAACTATCTGGGGAATGAATGACTGAGGACCAAATCCTTACTCCAGGGAGCCTGTACCTACCATACCAGAGCTCTGGGGCCTACCCATCCCGGGCCTTCAAGGACTCAGATAACACCATCTTTCTATGTGTGAGAACAGTTAGCTGGGTATTTTGGCCAGCACCCTAACTGGTCCAACAGCCTCTTGGCATAGTGCTATAGAGAGGAGGGGTAGGGTGGGGCAGAAGCAGCTTCTTTCTGCTGGCTTTGTAAGCACCTGTCAAAACCTAAGGCCAAATCAGTTCCATTGGTTGGTGTGGTAGGGTGAGTGGTACATGGAGTCAGAAATGTAAATAGTTAAATTTCACCAGGGCAAATTCTTTATGCCTAAGAATTCTTGTTTTACTTTTTCCCTTGTCAGAGACAAGGTGTCCTTAACAGGGGCAAAAATAGGTGTCTAGACATCTAAATTCATTAAAAAAGACAGCAGAGAGAGTTTGTAAATCATTGGAACAAAAAATATTTTTTCTAGCAGAGCAGAAACAAAGTAGTTGCTGCATTCCTCTTCACAAAACTGGTCCTGCTACAATGCTATAGTAAAAAGGCAGCAGCTGCAGTGGCCAGGCTAGGCCAGTGCAAGAGCCAAGCATCTCTGTCCACATTGCTCTTGCCAAGTTTGTCACACCTGGAGACCAGGCCTAGGAGCAATATGACAAGAGGGTCCTTGAGGCCAATGATCTCTATGTGTCATAAAGAATATGGAATGCCCCAAACACACACACCTTGCTTAATCTGATGCCTTGGGGTTAGGGTAGGGAGGGTACAGAAGTGGCTTTATTTTAATATCACAGGAGAAAAGTTTGAGGAGTCTATGCATATACATGATCAAGTCAAAATCAGAGCAAAGAAACACAAAGAGTCCTTTGGCTAGCACTGCAAACAAATTCCTATCCTCCCAGATCTGCTTCTTCCATTAGATGATTTCCAAACTGAGATTCAGTACAGCAACCTTGGCAGACCATGAGGGAAGTAGGCCCTTTAAGCACTAGCCTTCTTCCCGGTGGTCCCAAGGATCCATTGCTCTCTAGCACCAGCAAAGTATCAAGGACGAGGAGGGATGAGAGAGAAGGAAGAAGGGAAAGAGGAAGGAAAGTAGCCAGGATCACCAGAAGAAGCTAAAAAGCCAGTAGTTGGGGGCTTGGCCTTTTATAGGCTTTGGAAACCAGGTGATCCTAGAGAAACAAGGGCTTTTCTCATGTAGTGAGGGGTGAATGGCTGTTTTGCTGTGTCCCTCCAGGGAAACTGAGTGAGATGGCCCCTGACCAGCTGCTGTCTGCTTCCTATGGGAAAAGGCTGTGTGCTGGGTACCAATAGCAGAGGAATGCAAAAAAGGCTTTTCCCCTCCTCAAACATCATTCAATTCCTGCAGGGGAGAATAATGCTTCAGAACCAGGGATGCTTGTTTACAGCCCTGGGGCTTCAGTGTGGAAGTCTGATGCCCACCTACCATTCTCCATATCCGGGACTTTGGGACATAGTCTGAGCGTATCATTCGCTTGCCTGTAACACTTAGGGGGTCCTCATCTCTGAGGGGATCAATCCTCAAGTTCTTGGGTCCCTCCTGACCTGGACCCTGCCTGCCTCTTTAGTCTTAAGCTCTTGTTTCTCCTACATCCTGAGCTCCAGTTAGAATAAACAGCTTGCAGTCCCCTGAACCTGCCAGGCCATTTTACATCTCAAACCTCTGGCATAGATCCAGGTTTGTTAATTATTTCCCCCAGCCCCGAGAATGTCAGCAACTTGAGGGCAGGGACTTTGTCTGTTTTGCTTCCCACTGTATCCTGGATGTCTGGAACAGTGCCTGGCACACTGCAGGCACTCAATAAATGTCTGCTGAAGGAAGGAATGAGTCTCAGCACTGAAGGCACTGCCCCTGGCTGTGGATGTCACAAGGACAAGAATTGGGTTGTGTTCATTTCTGCATCTCCTAGCACGTGGTTTGACACAGTGTGGGCATTTTGTAAAAGTTGATAAATGAGAGAAGGAATGAGTGATGAATGTTCATAGGGACGAAAAGCTAACAATACTGGCATTTCTCCAAGAATGAGTTACCTTCCAGTCTTCTGTGTTAGGGCCTCTTTTTCCTTCTTTCATGTTGTCTATTCTGTGAGAAGAGTTACTTTTTAAATGAAGCATATTTTAAATTCTGTTCAAACACAGCACAAGAAAATTGGGCTAGATTTTCTCAAAGACTTGGCTAAGCTAAAAGTCATGGGCTCTACAGCTAATCAGGGACGATGGCAGCAAGTGCTGCTTCCATTTTAATTTACATTTGAGAAAGAACCCTATCTATAGAACACTGACCTTGTAAATTTTACAGACTCACCATATCATCGTAAATTTGAGAAACTACTTTATTTTGGATTTTTTTTTTTAATATTTGCATTATCTGTGTCTCTTTTACCATTGGGGCTGGGGATGGGAGGAAGGCTGGTCACAGAAAGCCCTGGATAATATATCAGGAGGCCTGGTTCCAGTGACCTGGAGTAAGTCCTTCTCCTCTCTGGAAATGAGGGGAGTTGGAATAGATGATCTCTGAAGGCCTGTGAACCTGGAGACATAATATAATCCTGTGCTATGGGCAATCATGTACTTATGCATCCTATGCTGCCCATACCTGCATAGGTACGACATTTAAACATGGTAAAAAGAGAAGGCGCTTATAATATTTTTTTCTTACAAAGGAAAAAAGTCATCACATAAAATATGCCACCACCAAATTCTCAATGAGTACCTATTCTGATTTTCTCATCTAGCTTATTTAAGAAAAGAGAACTGATTACTTACACACACACACACACACACACACACACACACACACACACACACTCTACTGGAAAGATTATGTCCATTATAGACTAACGGGATATGTGCATGGAGGCACAGGGAGGTGGGTAGATGAATGGACAGCATTTAATAATGCCTTAAAATTCAAAGGTTCTAAGTAGGGTTTGGACCTTTCCTGTGAGAACTGAGGACAAACTTTCCTTCCTATGGAGCTTTTGGGTGGTATGAGAACAGCAGGGTTAATAAATGCAGTGCATGGGCTGATAGGTTTTCTGGTCATAACCTAATAGCTGCCAGAGAGCATGGAAAAATTCCACGGAACATTTATGGGCTCTCCAGCACTAGTCTATGACAATTTTATTTAATCATAAAAATATAATAGTCATCAAATCTTTTTGGAGTTTCCAGTTTACTGCTTTCTCAAGTGAAATAAATGGTCTCTCGGATTTCTTCTGCTTTCATCTCTCTGCTCTAAGTATAGTAGGATAAGGTTCCAATTAAGGCCCATTAAATGTTCACATTGATTCATTGAGCCATTTTCTAGTTTCTTTTCCTAACACAATCTCAATGCACCTCTGAGTTATCTCTGTGGTGTGTTTTCAGTTTAGCAGTTGACCATATGTAAAATAATTATTTGGGTGTGAGTTCTCCTTCCCTCCCACTTCTATAGTCCAAGATGGTGAGTGGAGATTCTCCTTCACTGCCTTCCAGACAAGAATAGGTTTATCACCTGTCAGATATGTCCAGGTGAACCAGGCATGCCCCCTTGGGAAGGGAAGCTGGCAGCTGACCAGAACCAGACTGATACTCCAAAGTCCCCTTGGCAGCTGTGTCAAAACAGTGTTTTGAGTGGCAGCCCTGAGACTCTGAGGTGGGAGGATCCTCTGTACTTCTACACGTTTTGGTCCACAAAGGAACCCTGTAGGCAGACGCTTCTCACAGGTTCTCCACAGATGGGGAACAATGTTCTGACAGCTGGTCTGGCCATGACTTCCCAATTCATCTTATAATTATCTATTCTTCCTCTATCAGAGCTGAAAGGCTTCTTCAGAGCACCCAGGCTAACTCTTTATACAGACAGGAAACTAAAGCTCAGAGAAGGGCAGTGACTTACCCAGGGTCAAACAGCTGTAAAGCTGTAAAAGGATCCAGCAGTCCTGACTGCTGTACCAATGTTTGTTTCATCGTGATGGGCTTTCTGTAACTGATGAGGGTCTTATATAAAATCTCCTATCTCAGGAGAGGTGTTCCCTGTGATTACAGCCTAAGCCTTTATACAGTCTTATCTCAGAGTGATTTTTATTACAAACACCCCCTCCATGGCTGAAGACCAAGGCAAGTCCAGAAAAATTGGTCATGAATTAAACTTTGATAAAAGATTCCTTCTGGCCTCATTTTCCTGTGTTGATTTGATACCCCAATAGAAGATTTTCAAGTGAGCAAAGGATAACTGAGGTTCGTGCACACTCCTGACCTGGCAGCAGCCCCTCAGGCTGGCTGCTGCCTACCTCAGTTGACGTCCTGGCAACACAGCCACTCAGGCAAGCCAGGAGTTCCTTCTGACCTCTCAGAGGTTTGTGGAGTAAAAAATGTATCTAGTGTGAGCATGTGGCACTTTGAAATACCCTTGTGTGGAAAAATTCACTAAAACAATGAATAAAATAAAAGGTATCTTTTATTTGGATTCTGTGAAGTTGGTAACTTTTAATGCAATTGGCCAAAATTGCTAACTGGCAAATTTCTCCATTCTTATGTCAGCCAGTTCACTCATCAGAAGTCTCAAAATAAATATTTAGGTATAAATTATTTTTAATTAAGAATTTTTGCTCTACTTTTGGAAAAAAAAAAACCCACATTTTTTCTTTGGTGCTATAATATTGAGAGTAACTTGGTTCCAGAATGGTTGCATTGCTGAAACTCAGGCTCTTCTTTAGACATGATGTATTTCTATTTTATGAAAGGAACGTATCTGTCACACAAAGAAAGAAAATACAGAAACCTGAATGCTTGTGTGACAGCTAAAGAATAAGCTGTCAACTCTGGGAGAACAGAAAGGCCTTGCGTGCTGGAGTTTCCACTCTGAGCCCACCACCGCAGCCTCCATTCACGAACTGGGATGGGGCTAAGGGAGTTTACCAAGTGGGTGTGACCTAGGACTGACCATCTGCCTTTGAGGCAAAGAGTGAAGTAAGAATGTTTGAGCAGGAATTAAGCCACCTCTAAAAGTTCTAAATGCTGGAATGGGATTCTGGAAAACTGCCACTCTTAACACACAATGACTCTAGGAAACCACTCCTTATTTCTGTGCACAGGGAAACACCCGAGGTGAGTACAACAGATTCATTTTCGGAATTTGTAGTCAAATTAACGTTTGGGGTTTCTCACTAAGTCACTGAGTTACAAAAGAGCTGGAAAATGCATGGCATGCAGCTCAGGCAGAACCGAGTTTCACGAGCTTCGCTGTCCAACTTACTTGCCTGTTCTGATCTGCCCAGAAGCTTTCAGGAGCCTTTGACAAGGTGTGGTGCAGAGCAGACAGTTACATGATCAGCACGGACTTCACTAGAGAGAGCTCAATGGGGGCAAGGGGGTCAAGGGGCTCCTTCCTTTCAGGGATTACAAGAAACTCCAACTCTGATAGCTGCAATCTATGGGGCCTTTCCAAATGAAAAAGCCAGTTGCTAAATAAAATGAGTATGCAAAGGTGCATATTCCCAATATAGTAATATGCAGGCAGTCAAATCATCAGTCATTTGAGTTAATTATCAGACCACATTTAATTATCTAATACAAAATGTAAATAAAGTGAGGGGTTGACAGCACATACTAATTATGTTCATTATAATAATTAAATGGGAAGGAATTTAGAAAGAGTCAAGAAAATGCCATAAAATACAGGGAATCTTTTGATTAAAACAGCATTTTAATTGGAAACTGCAACCCTATAGGAAACAGAAGATTCATTCCATCAAGGATGGGACGTCACTTTTATTATCCAGGTTTCTCTTCTCAAGTCATCCTTGGTATCAAGGGGCTCAGTCTTTCCAGTTAATAGACTAAATGGTGGCCAATAAAAAGTGCCAATCCTTTATGCAAAGCAGTTACCTAATCAAACAGTAGGCTGCAGCAGGCTTTCAGGATGCCCTGTCTTATAAAGACACAAGCTGTTTTCCCAGTAGGAAATCTATTATGCCCTGTGGACAAATTGGCTCTGCAAATTAACATGACTTCTGACTAATGATAAGGAAACATTAAATGAATTGAGCATCTATTTCTCCTGTGAATTTCCTCTGATTTACAGAAAGTGGCAACAGGCGAAACAGATTCACTTTCTTAAGTATAAAAGTGAGGTGGAAACTCACTGAACTGCCATTGGTGAGGCTGGGCTCTGCCAATTCTCGCTTGACAATTCCTTTTCCTTCTCTGAGCCTCAGTTCCTCCACCTACAATATGAAGGAGATGGACTAGATATCTCCCAGAGCCCTTCTAGGATGAAGGCGCCATGAATCTATGACTGAAGAAGCTAAGGCCAGTGCTGAAAACTAAACTTACCACATCCTCTTAGCAAATGCTCACTTAGCAAATTACTGGATTTCGTGGGGGCAGTAGAAAGGGAATTTAATAGAACTAGTTTTAAAAGTGAAATCAAACTAACAATTAACTTTTCAGTTATAGAAAACTTCCCAACTCTATTGGGATATGAGAAGTTATCACCTCAGCAAGCTGTGGCTATTCCTATACCCTGCCCTTGCCCTGCAGCCTGACTGGCATGGAGCACAGCCATGAGCTGGTGAGCACAGCCTTTAGTGCATGTAAAACAACTGTGGCTGAAGATGGCATCACAGAGCAAGGTACGTGACATCTCACCTGTAAGAAGTCTGCTTATAAGTTTCTGTCATTGGGCTCCCTCTACTAATAGTGAGGAGCCAAAGTATACTGAGTTTTTAATGATAAGTTGCCACACAGTGGGTAGGCAGCTCATTAAGCTGTCTGCTGCAGATGGCATCTGGAATAGGGTAAGGAAGGTATGGAAAACCACAAAATAGCTTGGAGTCCCCATGAGATCAAAATGCTGCTCTGTGGTTCTAGTTTCAGCCTTTAAAATGTCACAGACTTATGGAACTCACAGGGGAGGTCATCTAGTATAATCCACTTCTTTTTTGTTTACTTCATTGTGTAAAATATGTATAACATATAATTTTTTTTTTTTTAAAGACAGAGTCTTGCTCTGTCGCCCAGGCTGGAGTGTGGTGGCATGATCTTGGCTCACTGCAACCTCTGCCTCCCGGGTTCAAGCGATTCTCCTGCCTCAGCCTCCCAAGTAGCTGGGACTACAGGCATGCACTACAGCACCTGGCTAATTTTTGTATTTTTAGTAGAGATGGGGTTTTGCCATGTTGGCCAGGCTGATCTCAAACTCCTGACCTCAAGTGATCTGCCTGCCTCGGCCGCCCAAAGTACTGGGATTATAGACTTGGGCCACCACGCCTGGCCCCATTTCAACTATTTTTAACCCCACAATTACAATATTGTGCAACTATCACTGCTATCCACTTCCAGAACCAATTTGCTTCTTTGTAGAGTCAGTGATGTTCAAACCTCAAGAGTGGAAAGAATTTATCTATGATCACATAGCTAATGGCAGAGCTGGGGCTAGAACCCAGGCTTTCTATCTGCTAAATTGTGGTCCATTTCTACTCATAAAACATGTTCATTTACACTTTCCAAGATCTTTATGAGTCTCCCCTGAATAAGGCACACAGATAGGCCCTAGAAGCTTTCCAATCAGCATCTAAGGGACAGAATGGCAGTTTCTCAAATGTACTGTCTTGGTGAACCCGCATCATCTTCTACACCCCCCACCGCTAGCCAAGGTACACTTCAGTGATCGCTAGCAGATGGTACCTGTTACATGCCTGGCTTTCTTAAGCAATGTAAGATGAAATGAAAAGTACACTGAGTTGGGCTTTGCAAAACCTGGATGCTAGCCCTGATCTTTCATAGAGAAATGATTCTCTGTGTCATTTCAGGGAGCTTACTTTATCTTTTAGAAGCCCAATTGCTCATCTGTCTGTGAGGTAAGAATAATTCCTGTACTTACAGCCTCACTAAAGTGCTACTGAGGTTCAAGAGACAAGAGATGAGAAGAATAGTATAAAGAACTCTACAAATATAAGGTATTTCTACCTTATAATATTTCTCTCTCTCTTTTTTTTTTTTTGTTGTTGAAACAGAGTCTTGCTCTGTCACCCAGGCTGGAGTGCAGTGGCATGATCTCGGCTCACCGCAACCTCCGCCTCCCAGGTTCATGCGGTCCTCCTGCCTCAGCCTTCCCAGTTGCTGGGATTACAGGCGTGTGCCACCACGCCCGGCTAATTTTTGTATTTGTAGTAGAGACGGGGTTTCACCATGTTGGTCAGGCTGGTCGCAAACTCCTGACCTCGTGATCCGCCCACCCCGGCCTCTCAAAGTGCTGGGATTACAGGTGTGAGCCACTGTGCCTGGCCTCTACCTTATAAGATTTCTAATATACGGCCAGGTGTGGTGGCTCATGCCTGTAATCCCAGCACTTTGGGAGGCCGAGGTGGGCGGATCACCTGAGGTCAGGAGTTCGAGACCAGCCTGACCAACATGGAGAAACCCCGTCTCTACTAAAAATACAAAATTAGCCAGGCGTGGTGGCGCATGCCTGTAATCCCAGCTACTCAGGAGGCTGAGGCAGAAGAATCGCTTGAACCCAGGAGGCAGAGGTTGTGGTGAGCCAACATGGTGCCATTGCACTCCAGCCTGGGCAACAAGAATGAAACTCTGTCTCAAAAAATAAATAAATAAATAAATAAATAAATATTTCTAACATAAATATTATGCTTAGAAATATCATCTCCATAATGTGCAGTGTCTCAGCTTCTTACAATTACTATCTTTTCTATCAGCTTCTTACTTCTCTACTTTTTTTTTTTAATCTTGTTCTTTCTTCTCATAGATTGTTGCATTTCAGCAACTGCCCCAGATGTAAACTGACCTCTGTAATCTTCCCTCAAATCAGAGGTGGATGTCCAGTTTAGTATTCAATCCTTCTGGGAGGCAAGGTGTTGAAACACAGGGTCTGGCTTTTTTCACTTTTCTAATTTCCTCCTCAGCGTGAGCTTACCTCTCACCAAGGATCTTCAAACCCCACTGTATCCTCTTCTTCTCCAACTGACAAGTGACAGGGTCTCAGTCTGTTCCTCCTCCTTATATTGACCAGTGCTCTCTCCACCCATTTCATCTGCTTTTTTTCCCATCCTAGCATGCCCAGTCATCACTTTTCCACCATGTCCAAGTCAGGTCTTACATGCCATCTCCAAATATGAGTTACCCATCCCTGATACCCCTTAACTTGAAGCCCAGAGATGCCAAAATTGTGTGTTTTATCTAAAGGAGAGGATTAGTCTGTGATCCAGCATCAGCAGAAAAACTGTCTGAAATCCCATGAAATTCTGAGTTCAGTAAGTTTATCATAACAGAGTTGGTTTAAGCAAAAAGTTTTAAACCATCCTTAATATGAAATGCACCGAAAGCGCTGAACTTTGTCCTGCAGAACTGCACACAGCAAAATATTATCACATATACAAATTACCTCTTTCAAAGGCAGTAGGCAGTGTCAATATATGATAAACAATTTAAGTGTAAAACAAGACATTTTTAGGTAAACCATGAATGTCCATACAAGATAAAGCCATGCAGCCATTAAAAATACTTAACAAAGATTCTGATATAATGTTAAGTGCATAAAGCAGGACATGAGCATTTGTACAGTATAACCTCAGCCGTGTAAAATTACTCACAGAAAAGACGCTGGAGGGGAATCTGCCAAAATGTTAACAGTGGCTATCTCAGATAGTGAGATCAGGAATAAATGTGATTCCATTTTTTTCTTTATACTTGCCCTGTCTTTTTCTTTTTCTTTCTTTCCTTTTTCTTTCTTTCTTTCTTTCTTTTTTTTTTTTTTTGAGACAGAGTCTTGCTCTGTCTCCCAGGCTGGACTGCAGTGGCACGATCTTGGCTCACTGTAACCTCTGCCTCCCACGTTCAAGCAATTCTCCTGTCTCAGCCTCCTGAGTAGCTGGGATTTCAGGCGCCTGCCACCACGCCCTGTTAATTTTTGTATTTTTAGTAGAGACAGGGTTTCATAATGTTGGCCAGGCTGGTCTCAAACTCCTGACCTCAGGTGATCCACTTGCCTCAGCCTCCCAAAGTGCTAGGATTACAGGTGTGAGCTACTGCGCTGGCTGCCCTTTTTCACAATAACTAAAATCAGAAAAATAAAATCAACTTTTAAGAGAAAATAAAAAGCAATTTAATAGGTTGAATGGATGCACATGAAGAAAAAAAAAAATCTACACGGATGATTTCCCTCAACTTTCCTTCCCTGTTTGTAAGAGATCTGTGAACCTACTAGGCCTGGTCCACAGAGAGGACAGAGCATCCCCATCAGGGAGTGTTTGAAAGGGAAGGACACTGTCTGTGCTGTAGAGGTAGGAGGGGAGAAAAAGCTGCCATCTACTCTCCTGGCAACAGGGTCTGTAAAAGGGGAACTTTTCTGTGTATAATATTCTGGTAAGGATCCAAACTGCCTATATTTTAGCCATGGGAATCTTTCTAAAACAGACTGCTTATTCCTGCAGTGCGGTTCAGGGAATGCACTGAACATACACTTTGCCTCCATGCTTACTTGAGGTATTAGAGGCATCAACAATCATCTAGGAAATACAGAGCAGGGCTTAGTGTCCCTCTGAACCCACATGGCTGTGACTTCTGAGTTCTTGGGCCTGCCTTTTTTTTTTTTTTTCTGTCTTTTTTCTCCTTCTCAGGAAAGCAATTTCAGCTCTCATTGTACAGCTTCTCACCTTGTACTTGGCTCTGCCACCACAACCATCTCTTTTATTCCTGCCCAGATCTAGTTTGCTGTAGGCTAGATAAACCTTGCAAACACACTTGTTAGAGATTTGCCTACAATAAAAATTAGAAAGTTTAGAGTAAGGCTGGGCGCGGTGGCTCACACCTGTAATCCCAGTACTTTGGGAGGCCAAGGTAGGTGGATCACGAGGTCAGGAGTTTGAGACCAGCCTGGCCAAGATAGTGAAACCCCGTCTCTACTAAAAATAAAAAAATTAGCTGGACACAGTGGTGGGTGCCTATAATCCCAGCTACTCAGGAGGCTGAGACAGGACAATCACTTGAACCGGGAGGCAGAGGTTGCAGTGAGCCGAGATCACGCCACTGCACTCTAGCCTGGGTGACAGAGCAAGACTCTGTCTCAAAAAAACACAAAAGTTCAGAGTAAGAGTTAAGGCGTTGTTCAGAGGCTTTTTTTTCTTAGCTACAATCTATACAATTAAGGTTGGCTGAGTAGGGGGCTTTTTTTTTTTTTAGACGGAGTTTCACTCTTGTTTCCCAGGCTGGAGTGCAATGGCGTGATCTCAGCTCATCGCAACCTCTGCCTCCTGGGTTCAAGCGATTCTCCTGCCTCAGCCTCCCGAGTAGCTGGGATTACAGGCATGCGCCACCATGCCCGGTTAATTTTGTATTTTTAGTAGAGGCGGGGTTTCTCCATGTTGGTGAGTATGTGGCTGGTCTCGAACTCCTGACCTCAAGTGATCCACCTGCCTCGGCTTCCCAAAGTGCAGGGATTATAGGTGTGAACCACTGCGCCCGGCCAAGTAGGGGGCTTTAGATAAATGAGGTTGTCAGGAATTACTATTTGATGTGCTAGTTATGCCATAATCCTGGTTTCCAAGATAAAGAGAAATAAGGTACTTTATTATTAGTAAAAAATCTATAACAGATTTTCCAACATCTTAAAAAAGCAGAAAGCAAGCCAGGTGTGGTGGCTCACACCTGTAATCCCAGCACTTTGGGAGGCCAAGGCAGGAGGATTGCTTGAGCCCAGGAGTTCAATACCAGCCTAGGCAATGTGGCAAAGCCCCGTCTCTACAAAAATTAGCTGGGTGTGATGGTACCCGCCGGTGGACCCAGCTACTCAGGAAGCTGAGATATGAGGATCGCTTGAGCCCAGGGGGTCAAGGCTGCAGTGAGCCATGATCATGCCACTGCACTCCAGCCTGAATGACAGAGCAAGAACTTGTCAAAAAAAAAAAAAAAAAAGCAGAAACCTATTTACAAATGAAATCTATGAAATCTTTTTTTTTTTTTAATCTATGAAATCTTGCTCAGAAACCAAATAATTAAAGCAGTTTAAAGCAAAACTACTCTGAGTGACCTAAGCGGGAGAGTCCTACCCTCCCTCTCAGCCTCTCACCAACACCAAAGGAAGACTCTAAGCACCTAAGCAGAAGCCAGGAGCCAAGAACAGTTTCATAGAGCACCAGACTCTAATACTATATGAAAAATGACCCAACTTGGAAGATGTAAACTACCTTATCAAAACAAAAACCCTGATAGCTAGAGCAGCAGACTTCATGTGGTAAGGAAGTAGACAGTAAAGAATCTACATGGTAAGAGAGTACATGCTTCTCTGTGGCTTAAGAATATCTTATTAAAAATATTTTATTTTTATAGCTCTAAGAGGAGGCCCTAGTGCTAATCTAGTTCTTACTAAATCTATTTGAAGAGGGCCAGGTGTGGTGGCTTATTTATGCCTGTAGTCTCAGCACTTTGGGAGGCCAAGGCAGGCAGATCACCTGAGGTCAGGAGTTCAAGACCAGCCGGGCCAACGTGGCAAAACCCCATCTCTACTAAAAATACAAAAAATTAGCCAGGTGTGGTGGCAGGTGCCTGTAATCCCAGCTGCTTGGGAGGCTGAGGCATGAGAATCGCTTGAACCTGGGAGGCAGAGGTTGAAGTGAGCCGAGATTGCACCACTGCATTCCAGCCTGGGTGATAGAGCGAGCCTCTGTCTCCAAAAGAAAAAAAAATCTATTTGAAGGGAAGGAGCTAGAGGCATATTCCTGCAGTCTGGTTAAAGGGCTTTACAGAGGACATCTGGGTTCCAGACCGCTAGCCTGCCTTTTCTCATTCCGATACCTCACACTCTCAGCACTGGGGGAGCATTCTAAGGAGCTTTCCAGGGCCTCTTACCTGGTTATCTGGGTGGTTGACAGTGAAGTAGCCCACACAGACGATGACCTCATGAAGGAGGCTTTCACAGGAGACTTGGCTGCAGTGGCCCAGCAGGGAGCTGGCCATGTGCCGGAATGCAAGGGACAAGCCCTCTGCCCCTACAATAGACTGACAAAGACAAGGAGCAGTTAGAAGCCCTCAGCCCAGGGAGAGCCAGGGCTGCAAATCACAAAGCAAGACTGGCCCTGTGCACTTTCTGCCACGGTGGTGGAAAAACATGACATTTCTACAGTACTATGCTTAACACTTTAGTTTAGGGGTTCTTGTTCTAATAAATGACCATAATAAATGCAATGTTTAACCTGAAAAGGGACAGTAGTAGACCAAATGCCTGTACCACGTGGATCAAGACATTATCTACCTAAAGCACAGTTATTTATTCTATTTTTAATAACTTAATTTTTCTCATATACAAATATTCTTACTGTAGAAAATCTGGAAAAACATAAAAAACCTAAAATTCACCTGTAAATCTACCACTTAGCTGAATTCCAACACTTTTTTTTTCTGAAGGAGAAAATATTTTCTTGTACACAGAGTTAAACATATATTTCTAATAATGTTTAAACAAAAAATATAAATAACAACTAGTTATTATTCAAATAAGTAGCTCTATAAACCAAAGGCTCCCAAAAGAATGTAAAAAAACAAAATAAAAATTCTCCCTAAAACCATGAAATCCCTCAGTTATGGGACTTCTGGGATCCTTTCTCCAGACAGGCAAAGGGCTGTCGGCGGTGGGCGACTCAGGAAGAGAGTCTGAGTCTGTCTGTGCAGCCTGCAGCTTCTATTTAATAAACATGTCAAACAGACAGAGCGACAGGAGGGCAAAGGCGAGAGGCGAAGCCCACAGAATATACTCGCAGCCCACACTGGAATGAAGCACCACTGCTGGCCTGTGGGAAAAGGCAGTTTTAAACTCATCTCTTGATTTGAGGTCTTAGTGGGCTTGAACCAGGTTGGATACGTTGCAGCTTGGAAGTTTCAATGAATTCAATTCACTTAACAGTGGGTGAAACAGAGCCATTTTAGTGAGCATTCCTGAAACAAAATTACTGCTAAATTTTAAGAGTGCCTTTGTCTGTTTCACAGCCCCAAAACAAAAAAAATGTTTTTCAAGCCCCAAAGAGACTTCAGAAGGGCTTTGCTCCTTTAAATCAAGTAGTGACACCTTCTCAGCTCAGCCTTTATTTAATTAGTCACGTCCAGCATGCTGTGACCCAGTGCCCTCTGTTTAACCTTCACTGATAAGAGCAGGTCAAGGGGCATATAAGTTTGAATATAAAAATTAAACCAATTTTTCAAGGAAACTATATTTCCTTTTTAGTCAGAATTAATTGCCAAGTCAGTACATTGATTTGTTTCCTGAGACCACCTTCAATTGTAAAAACTGTCAAACTGAATGCAATATACAATATCCCCAGTCTCAAGGCCACCCATGCCAATATGAATTCAGAGTGAAATCAGACTCCTTGCTGAAGAGGGAAAAATATTTTGACAGCCTTATTGGTATACAATGAAATGGAACCAGCTAGGAAAATACTCTAATGGATAACCTTTTGTACTATTACATGATGGGTTCTCACACAAAATAAGCATACAGGTTTGTGGCTTTGAAGAAGGGTGAAGGAGCACTGGGAATGCTGCATTCAGTTTCCAACCTTCTGACTCAGCATGTCTGTTTAGGTAAATTCTTCTTTTCAGAAACTCAGTCAGTTCACATTTTATGGGGGCCTACTATGTGCTAGTGAGCACAACACTTTTATGCAATCATATTTAATCCTCAAATAGTCTTGTGAGGTAGGTGTTCTTAATCTCTATTTTACAGATGAGGAAATGGAGTCTTAAGTGTTCAAATGACTTGTCTAAGGTCATACAATTTGAAGAGGTAATGTGATAGCTCAAAGTCAGGTCATTCTGACTTCAGATTCAGGGGTCTAATGAGGATGCCTCCCTGTAACAGCTCTGTATTCTTGTGATGCATTCGAACCCAAATCATCAACATGTCTTATATCATCTTGTCTAACTCTTCAGCAGGTCAGACAATTTATCTCACTTCAGTTTTTTTTCTTCAATTCCTTTGAGCCTCCCAGGCAATTCATAAATTGTCCCTCAGATTTTTCTGAGGTCAGATTATGCTGAGATGTACACCTTCCTTCTTTCCACTTAAAATCTCTTTTCCTGTCCTTTACATACATAGTTCCTAAAATCTCACTTTTGACATGTAAGTTGTTTTGATGAACTACAACATGAGTTTCTCTGACCATAACTATCACAAAAATAGTACTTTTCTGGAAAACTCATCTGTTGCTATACATTACAAATACTATGTATTTAATTTACTTAAGCATTATATTCTTGATCATGTCCATCTACATCAATGATGTCTATGTAGACAGACGTGTTGCTTTAGCTGGTGAAGCCTATGTTTTCCTTCCCTTGAATATGGAAGGCTTATGACTGATTCAACCAATAAAGTATGGTTGATAGGTAAGTATATGACTTCTGAGGCTAAGTCATAAAAAGTCCTGTAGCTTTTGTTGGTTTCTCTTGGAACACTTGCTTTCTGGAAGCTTCCTCTTAGGACACTCCCACTCAGAATCGAGACACCATAGTGTTTTAAAAAGCCCAAGTCACATGGAGAAGCAGTAGTAGATGCTCTGGCCACCAGTCCTAGGTGAATCTTGTCTTTGAGTCATCCCAGATATCAAACATGACAGTAAAGAGCCTCCAGATGACTTTAGCTCCTAGCTGTAGCCATGACATCATGGAGCAGAGACAAACCATTTCCACTGTGATAAGCCCCATTTGAATTCTGAACTCCTAGAATCTGTGATCAGAAATAATTGTTTCCCCACTAAGTTCATCTGTTTGTTTTTAAATGCATAAAAGTAATTAAGAAAAAATACTTAGTCATTGGTATATTAAAGGCCCCAATGCTAGAAATTCTGGGCATTTAGGTCCCCTCACATGCTGATGAAGAGTCAGAAAGAAACATGAAGGGTAAAGGGTACCTGGAAACTACAGCTAGGAAGAGAATGAGAAAGAGTAAAGGCAAGACTGATAAAAGAAGAGAGGAGAGACAGGAGAGAGACACAAAAGAAGAAAAAACAGGAAGGAAAAGAACTGAGAAGGAAATATAGAGTTGCATGAGAAGAAGGAAGAAAAGGTATTGGAGAACTGTGAGAACCAGTCAAGAAAGGACATTCCAAATGAGAGCCAGGGCATTTAATTTTGAGAATAATTGTTTTTTATTTATTTTTTATTTATTTTATTATTTCATTTCTTTTTATCCCTAGAGACACTGATTTTGAGAATAGTTGAATCCTCTTGAACCACTCTGGTTTTATTCCTGCTGTTTTTGGCAAAAGTGGCTCAAGTAGGGGATAAGTTTCAAGTTGGATATAGCAGGATCTGGAAAGGAGAAATGTTTTTATCTTAGTTGGGCACAAAGGATTCCAAAAATAGGCTTTTGATTTTTCTTTTTGATTTTTTCTTTTCCTTTTTTAATGAAATCACTTGACATTATCGCCCATTATTAAGCCCTTTAGGCTTAAAGGCACTAGGGAGCAGGTCTGGTGAAGTTCATTGGTGCTCCTTTGTGAGTGAGACTGCACAGGCCACAAGTTCACAGGAGGAGAGGGGCAAGGAGCAGGGAACTAGGGCTCCCTGACAGAGTGACTGACCGAACAGCTGACTTATCCTAGATGCTTGTTTATGATATGGAGTCCCCTGTAGCGGTATAAATGTTGGCCAAGAAGACCCATGAAACAGGAAGCTAAGAGACAGTTTTTAGATATTTGCTATTCCATAATCTGTTAACAAAAGAAATCACTCCCTTTCAACCCAGCTGATGGGTAGACTGGTGGACTCCATATCCTGAGCATGTAAAGTTAAGGTTCCCTGATTTCCAAACTGTTTCCAGACAGAATACGGTGGGCTTACGTCTTCATAAAACACAGATGTTATGTTCAACCCTGAGGCAAGAACCACTGACATTTTTTGGAGCAGATATCTCTCATTTATATGTGGCTGTAACCTCCCAGAACTCTACGTATTGTGCAGTCAGTTACCACCTAAGGCTAGTTCAACTGCTCTGGAGACAGAAAAGCATTAACCCAAAGGAAGGGATTTCTGTTCTTGTGACAGATAAACTAATTCTACAAAGTTGAAAGATACTAGATCCAATGATACAACTTAGTCACAAATTTCCTTTTTTGAACAAAATGACAGGAAGACATCAACTAAAGAACTGCACATTTGTCATCAGCTACAATATAGAAGTATTCCTCCCATCTCAGAATGGCAAAGTCCACTATTTTCATACATTTGTTTCTCTATAACCTTTTTCCCTCTGAGCAAAGCAATTCATCTAAATTATGGGTTCATCATCTGCCAAGTTTGTTCCTTTTTTAATGAAATCACTTGACAGTTAATAAACTGAAAGAGAAAGTCTATTCCTTGGGGCTTGCTCTGTTCCAAAGGTTCAGTGTTTTTGAAAATTAAATTTCCTACATGAAAAAAAAAATCTGTTTCCAGGCTGACAGTCTGGTGTTATAGCATAAAGCAATTCTTCTTTCTTTAGCTATAAAAACTTAATAGCTAAAGATGCAAATCCCTGTAAAGCTAGTTATACACTTTACATTGGACACAAAATCAGCTAAACCATCTGTAGAAAGTCATATCAATCAATTTATCTAATTTTGGTTCTATTTACATAAGAAACCATTACTTTCCTTAATATTTAAAAGTTGATGAGATGATAATGTCCTGATCTAAAGAATTCCAGACAAAAGATTTATAAATAGCAGCATGGCAAAGGATGAACATAGCCTTTGGGGTGGGAGAGTCATGGTTACCAGTCCTGGTTCACAAACATGTAACCTTGGGCAAATTACTTAACTGTCAGCTTCTCTATATGTAAAATGGGTATAATAATACTTTGCATGGTAGCTATGAGAATAAATGAGAATGCTAGATGTTATAGAGCATCTAATACAGTTCCCAGAAAATAGTAGTTTAATAAATTATAATATATATTATAATTCCATTTATTGTAGTTTATTCCTTATGCCCCAATTCAGGAGAAGAATCTGACATCCTATCTACACTAAAATACTAACTCTTGATTGGTTAACATCGATATAAACCAATACTTGGTACCTGAAAAGCAGGCAGATGAAGAGCTGCAAAGCTGTTGAAGAAACGTAAACTCTGAATGGCCACTTGGATGGTATTTTGAGTGTAATTCTCCTTGGGACTGGCAGTGCTGGGGTCCAAGATGGTGCCATGGAAGAGGACACAGTAGAGCATATGAAGAACTCCAGCCAGGTCGGTTGCCTGAAGAGCAGCTGTCAGCCCTGTGGGATCCTGGCGATTATTGTCAAATATGCTGTATGACCTGACAAAGAAACATTCAATTCTTTGAGAAAAACTACTTAAAGGATGTTAGCAATTTGTATAGGTTAAATGAAACAAGACAAGCAGACCGTTAAAAACAAACCATCTGAGTTGTACAATATGGTAACAAGAAACTTCAAGGAATAAATGCAGCCCTCCCCATCAACTGCACTGTGGCTTTTTCTTCTCCTGGAAGACCAGGCTGCTGCAGCAGTGTCAACTGAGCACTCTGCAGCCAGTGCTAAGGCTGCCAACCACCCTTCCCACACTTTATAGCCTACATAGCCTCACTTTGTTTAGTATCTTGGGTCTGGGCAAAGTGGACAGAGTCTGTGAAAGCTTTTGGGACTCAGAGGCCAAAAACACTCCTAGCTTCCTTTCTGGATATATAAAGGTACTCTTCTTAGGGGAGGCAGCTATTAGGAAAGCATGAGGCCTCAAAAACCCAGTAATGTGTTGGTATACTGTGGTAGGGAGATTCTTCAGCTGCTATTGAAGCCCCTTTTCCAACATCGAGGAGTACAGGCAGGACAGGTTGTAGAAGCCACAGTTCCAAGAACAAGCAAGTACTGGATTAGGTCTACACAAATCAGATGAAGTCAGCTTAGCTACCGTGGCAGGTAATGTTACAGAAGAGCAAGAAGAGACAATGGCAGTGGCAAATGAATTCCTAAAATTAATAGTAAAGCAGCAGGGGTATGCTAAATCTACCTCATCCTTGAACTAAGGTATTTTTTATTTTGTTTTTTTTCTTTTTTTTTAACTTTCCCTTCTTTTCACAGGTGTTAAAAAAAAAATAGAACCACTCAATGTGAGGCTTGAACCCACTGACTCTGGGATTAAGAGTCCCATGCTCTACCAACTGAGCTGGCCAGGCAATTCTGAATTAAGGTATATGTGAAGCATCTAGTGACCAAGAGCAGGCAGTTATAGTAAACATGGCTGCCAAGCATTCACTCTTTTAAATAGAAACTGTATAAATATTTCTAAGGAATCACCTCTCCTTAACTCATAGCCAATATGCTTCACATAGACCTCCCTCCCTATTTACTCTGGCTCAAGGGTGCCCAGGCCTAAGGTAAGCCACACATTTCTCTGGCTGTTGAGCATCACTCAGAGATGCCACACGTCACAATCAGAGCTAATGGGATAGAGGGAGATACTTTTGCTGAGACGCTTGGGAAGAAGTCATCACTTTTTCCTCTACTGGGTTTGAATCTGAGATGTAAGGTCTGGAGTTGCTATAGCCACTTGTAACCACTGCACAAAACCTCAGGTATCTAATTGCTCTTTCTTCATGACACTCTGATTTTTCTCAGGAAGGCAAGTTACAAGTTTCTACTCAATGTCTTCCTTTAATGTGGCATGATCTACACAATACTGAGCAGGAGTGCTTTTATGCTTCTGTCATGGCATAATACCTTTCCCTACTTTTTAACACTACGAGTTAGTGTTAAAAATCTGGGTTAGTGTGTGTATAGGTATGTGTGTGTATTTATATATATATATATACACACACACACACATATATATACATATATACACATATATATGTTGTCATTTGTCATTCCTTTCAGCTGGAACCCAGGATAGGAGGCAGTCCTTGAAGAACTATGCTTACTTCGTTATCTTTCCCAGAAGCACTCAAGAGGTGTCACTAATTAAACAAGAATTGAGAGGTGCTGACTGGCAAATTTCTAGTATCTTGTCTAGTTTTCTCAATTCATAACTTAGTTTTTCTAAAGAGATCATTTTATTCATTTTACTTTGCTAGTTGCATCAAAGCAGTTTTATTTGTAACCACGGTACACATTCATTTCTTGAACGTGCACTATTTCTAGTATTTCTAAGAATACAGCCAAATGATATGGCATCTTCATATACCTTGTTCATATAAGAGAAAGAAGCTCTCTTATGAAATACTGTCATCTTATTTATATGGCAGGATCTGCCAAGTACATTCATATCTTTCACCTTATCTCATTCTTACTGGGTTTTCATAGTTGGTAGAGAAGTTATTCATCCTCTTATTGTGCACATGAAGCAAGTGAGACCTAGAGAAATAAGGTGAAGTGTTTTAGGTCATACAAATTTTTAGTGGCAAAAGCAGGGATATCACCCAGGGCTTTTGACTGTTTAGGGTCAGTGCTTTGTCCATGGACCAAAACATCCAGGTCAAACAGAGGCTGACCTCCTCTTTTCTCTCGATGTCTTAAGTCAAATTTTGTGATTAAGTAAATACTGTTAAGATATACAGAGACTATAATGCAATCTTGTATTGTTGAGGGGAGATATTTTTGTCTCATAGTGCTCAATAAAAACAAAAGTTTAAGAAATGATATTTATTTGCTTATAGGTATATCTGAACCTTTACACAAACTTCTGTTAGCTAATGTCAGCTGGCCCTTACTTCCTTCCATTAAAGCCAAAAGAGTTAGGGGTCAGACCCTGACTAGAGACGTGAGTAGAGATTAATGTGTCTGAGTTTATTATATAGGTTCCAAAAAGGGGCCTGTGTTTGTTTAACACTGATTGCCTTTTAGAACCAGTGACAAGTCAGAAGATATTTCTCCCTAAAGCTAATTTCTAATAGGTTTTCAGAACCTTGAGGATGAGTGACATCATTGCTGGTGACAACAGTTTTACTGCTCTGTGATTCAGAATAGTGATTTTCCCTTTACTCTTGTGTTGCTTTTAAACTGATTATCAGCATATTCTAATACAGATATTCAGGAATATAGCTTTTTCATTTAAAACATCTTATAATACTTAGTCTTTCTGAGCATTTATTAAGTGACAAGAATTCACTGCCATTTCCTCTTCCGAAGAATACATGTAAAAAATCTTAAAAAAAAAAAAAGTGAAGGTTATCAGAACATCTCCTCTCCTGCACCATTATTTAGGAAAACACTAATCTGATGGATTATAAAACAATACAGCCCAGTCTTTTGCAAATATTATCCTAATGAAATGAAAATGGTAATTGAGGAAAATCTGCTAAATAAGCATTTAAGAACTTAGATGTGGAAATGGTTCAAAATGCATAAAATAGTGCTTCATGGAAAAGACCATTCATGTTGAAGAGAGCCCACAGAATATATGGGGGCAAGGGGAGGGTTTGACTGTCCCATTTGGCTTCCACAGGACTAATGTAGACCTGAAGGGACCATAGAGAATGTTTACTTTTGATTTAGCTTGAAGTACAGATAATTTGTCCATGAACAGGCCACTGGCTTCTGTTGGTCTTAACTGTCAGTTATAATCACTTTAAGCCTAAATGTTTATAAGAAAAAAGTAAAAGGCCTTATTCATATCAGGCATGTGTAATGAAGTTTTCTTTAAAAAAATACATAGAAGATGTGAAAAATAAGATCTGAAATTTTGTATAGTACATTCTAAGATATTTATAATTTTATCAGATTTTAAGGTGTTTTTGTTAGGTCTCCAGGACTAGAGATCTTAGTGAGATATTCATTTCTGTTTATCAAAAGCTAGATTCAATTAGGAAAAACTAAAATTGGTTTTTCATCAATACTGCACAATGCCTGACAACCCTACTTTACCTTAAAGGAGAGTATAGCTGGGCAAAAACAGCATGATTTGTGTGGGCATGAAGTGCCGTCCATTCCATCTTCATAAACCACTTATACACTGGGCCTTAGTTGGCCTAAAAAAGCAGCTGTGACAGTTCCAGACTCTATAAGCCCTTTTCTTCTGTTTGTTTCCCCTTATTTCCATGGTCCCCAGATTTCCAGCTTGGTAACATCCACTCTGATCTTCAGTGCAGGTGATCTTCTAGATTGTTCTCTTAGCTTCTTGGAGTTTGGCTTTGTTTAGGAATCCCTGAGGGATCTTGTGAGAACATCCCATTTTAGCCCTTAAACCCACAGACCTGCACTCAAAGGTCTGCATAGTGTTGGAGTGGGTGAGACTAAGTCATTGTCTCCCCCAATGATGGATGAGAATTTTACTGTTCAAGGAGAGGTAAATTATTTCTCAGCAGTTATCCCAGTTTTTGGATATTATGTCCTGGGATATTCTGAGAAAGCCAAACTGTATCCAGTGACAACATCATTCATCAGGGTTTAAGGTGAGACAAACAGGCATGATGTTCTGTCAGGTACTCTGTCTAAAAAGCCAAAGTACCTGTGCTCCGGGAACTCTGAGCACCTGCAATGTGCAAGGTTAAGGAAGACCAAGCTCCTGTTCTAGAGGCATTACAGTTGAATAGGGGCAGGTGGGTATATCAGTTTCCTATTGCTGCTGGAATAATTACCACAAGCTAGCGGCTCAAACAATAAAAAATTTAATATTTTACAGTTCTGAAGGCCAGAAATTCAAAACAGATCTCACGAGGCTAAAATCAAGGTGTCACAAGAGCTGTGTTCCTTTTGGAGGACCCAGGGCAGAATCCGTTTCCTTGCCTTTTCCACTTTCTAGAATATGCCTCAATTCCTTGGCTTATGGCCCCTTATTGCAACTTCAAAGCCAGCAACAGAGCATCTTCAAATCTCCTCCTAACGCTGACTTTCTTGCCTCCCGTCTTTATTTATAAGGACGCTTGTGATTACATTGGGCCCCCCTGAATTATTCAGGATAATCTCACCATCTCAAGATCCTTAACTGAATCATATCTGCAAGATCCCTTAAGCCAAGCAAGGTAATATTCACAGGTTCTGGAGATTCAAATATAGATACTGTCGTAGGAACTTTATTATGCCTACTCCAGAGAACCTAGTCATTCATGATTCATTCATTCAACAAATATTCACTGATGGCCAATTATGTGGCAAGCCCTATTCTAGGACCTGGAGTTCAGCAGTAAAATCTATGACCTTTTTCTCATAAAGCTTACATTTTAGTGCAGGAAGATATAAACGAACAAATATATATTATGTAATGTATGGTGTGATAGAGGAGCAAGGGACATGGCTAGGAAATGAAGAAGTAGGAATGTGTGTGAAGCTACTTTACATAGGGTGGTTGGCGAAGCCATTTCTAAGGCATTATTTGAGCCAAATTCTATAGAAAGTGAGGAAGAAAGCCATGTGGACACCTGGGGGAACGGTGTTTCAGGTAAAAGGGCAGAAGATCCCAAAGCTTGGAGCCAGGAGTGTGCATGACATGTTCAAGAAACAGCAAGAAGGCCAGTGTGGCTAGAGCGGGCTGAGTAAATGGAAGAGTAATAGGACGTGAGGTCAGGGAGGGAGCAGAGAAGATCAGGTAGAGTCCTAGAAACCATTAGAAAACTTTTACTGAGTGACATGGGAAGCCACTGTAAGGTTTTGAGCAGAGAAGTGATGTACTCTGACTTCATTTGAACAATGAGTGCTACAGCTATACTGGGTGGAAAACTCTTTAGAAGAGCCAAGGCAGAAGCAGGAAGACCAACTAGGAGGCTGCTTTAATCATCCAAGTGAGAGATAATGGTATATGAATCAGGATGGTAGCCATGGATGTGGGAAGTGGTTGGATTCTGAAAATATTCAGACGGGCAAGCCAACAGATTTCCTGATAAATTGGATGTGGGTGTGAGAAAGAGGAGTGAAAAATGGCTCAATGCTTTTTGGCTTGAGTAACTGGAAGACTGTGGTTGCCATTTACAGAAATGGGGAAGAAAGTGAAGAGCGCATGTCTCAGGAGAAAAACCAGGAATTCAGTTTTGAACTGGTTAGATGTGAGATGCCTATTATACATCACAGTGGGGACAGTGGATTGGAAGTTGTGTGAAATAAGCTTCCCAAGCATAGGGATTTTTGTCTCTTTTGTTTCACAGGTATATCCCCAGGGCTTAGAACAGTGTCTCATATACAGTAGCTATTCAATACATATGTGTTGAATGGCTGAATAAATACACAAGCCCAACTTCAGAGGAGGAGTCTGGGCTTGAGATATTTGGAAGCCATCAACAGAGATGGTATTTAAAACTAGAAACTTATTCTAGTGAGTCTAGAGTCCGAGGATTGATCCTTGGGATACCCCAAAGTTTAGAACCAGGAGAGATGAAAAGAAACCAGCAAAGGAAACTAAAAAATAGTCACCAGTAGGGTAAGAAGGAAACCAGGAGAATATGGTGCCCTAGAAGCAAAGCGAAGATAGCTTCAAGGAGGAGAAAGTAATCAATAACAAAGTTTACGTACAAATAAACATGAGGACTAAAAACAGGAGGAAATATACACAAATGACATAAGTCTTATTTTTAGATTATAAAAACAAATTCCACATGCTTAAGATGGGAAGAGGGTAAGTAACAGGGAATGGAATACAGTTTGTCAACAATAAGTGGGAAAAAAGACTTAGCAAATTAGGTACCTACCAGTTCAAATGAGAAAACAGCACTGCTTGATCACCAAAGAATATAAGTCAATTTTGACTTAGAGCAGTACAATGTACACAACAAGGAAGGTTTAGTTCTGCTCCAGTGCACTGTATGACTGTTCTGGAAGTACTGTGTCCAGCACTGGGTGCAGCGCTAATTCAGGACACAGAAGTATCGAAGTTCCCAAGTAAAGTAATCCCTGTGGTAAAAGTGTCTGGAAATAATGTCACCCAAGGAATATTTGAAGGAATTGGGAAGTTTAGCTCAGAACTGAAGGACACAAAGGCTATCTTCAAACTGAAGAACTATTTATTTATGGCCCCAGGGGAGACACGTTACTAGAAAGCATATATGAAATAAATCTATGAAAATTTTCTAGGGCTAGGTGTGGTGGTACACGCCTATAGTCCCAGCTGCTTGGGAGGCTGAGGCAGGAGCATCACTGGAGCCTAGGAGTTCAAGGCTGCAGTGAGCTATCATCGCCTCACTGCACTCCAGCCTGGGTAACACAGTGAGATCCTATCTCTGAAAAAAAAAATTCTAATAATGAGAACACCTAAAAGTGAAGTGGGCTGTTTGGTGTGGTATGACATTCTTCTTCATCCTGGAAGAGGTGGAAGGTTACATCCACTGTAGTAGCAGAGGGCACTTAAGACTCAGCTGGGCATGAGCCTGGATGATGTCTAAGATTCTGTTCAATTCTGGGATGGTACAACAGATGTAAATCTACTTTGAAAATTACAGTCAGTCGGCTGGGCGTGGTGGCTCACGTCTGTAATCCCAGCACTTTGGGAGGCTGAGGTGGGCGGATCATGAGGTCAGGAGATTGAGACCATCCTGGCCAACATGGTGAAACCCTGTCTCTACTAAAAATACAAAAAAATTAGCTGGGTGTGGTGGCACACGCCTGTAATCCCAGCTACTTGGGAGGCTGAGGCAGAAGAATGGCTTGAACCCAGGAGGCGGAGGTTGCAGTGAGCTGAGATCACGATACTGCACTCTAGCCTGGCGACAGAGTGAGACTCCATCTCAAAAAAAAAAAAAAAAAAAATTACAGTCAGTCTCTCTCACAGACACACACACATACAGCACACCCTCCCTCTCTAACCTTTTATGTTATTTATATAGTAGATGTGGACAAATAGCTTGTTTAATGCAAATCTAATTTGGAGCTCTGTTGAAGAAAATGGGGATAACTTAATGGAGAGCTGAGGGTAAAAGAAAAGTCAAGGTGGAATATATGTATGTGTAAGCAATCTAAGACAGTCAGGACATTTGGTTAGAGAACAGCAAAAATAGGCCGGGCGTAGTGGCTCATGCCTGTAATCCCAGAACTTTGGGAGGCTGAGGTGGGCGGATCACCTGAGGTCAGGAGTTCAACACCAGCCTGGCCAACGTGGTGAAACCCTGTCTCTACTAAAAATACAAAAATTAGCCAGGCATGGTGGCATGTGCCTGTCATCCCAGCTACTAGGGAGGCTGAGGCAGGAGAATGTTTTGAACCTGGGAGGTGGAGGTTGCAGTGAGCCGAGATTGCATTACTGCACTGTGGCCTGGGGAACAAAGCAAGACTCCGTCTCAAAAAAAAAAAAAAGGCCGGGTGCAGTGGCTCACGCCTGTAATCCCAGCACTTTGGGAGGCCAAGGTGGGCAGATCACCAGGTCACGTGATCGAGACCATCCTGGCTAACACGATGAAACCCCATCTTTACTAAAAAAAAAAAAATACAAAAAATTAGCTGGGTGTGGTGGCGGGCGCCTGTAGTCCCAGCTACATGGGAGGCTGAGGCAGAAGAATGGCATGAATCCAGGAGGCGGAGCTTGGAGTGAGTGGAGATGCGCCACTGCACTCCAGCCTGGGCGACAGAGTAAGACTCCGTCTCAAGAGGAAAAAAAAAAAAGAAGAAAAAGAACAGTAAAAATATAGGGAAAATTAAAAAGTGAGAACATTAGGTAGGACAGGCTCAGATACCTGGGAGAATTTCCAGTTACCTGATTATGAGTTTCAGGTGAACTCAAAGAGGAACTTTTTTTTTTTTTTGAGGCAGGGTCTTGCTCTGTTGCCCAGGCTGCAGTGTGGTGGCACAACTGTAGCTCACTGTAACCTTGAACTCACAGGCTCAAGCAATCCTCCCATCTCAGCCTCCCAAGTAGCCGGGACTACAGGCATGTGCTACTACACCTGGTTAAGTTTTTAATTTTTTGTAAGATGAGGTTTTGCTATGTTGCCCAGGGTGGTCTCAAGCTCCTAGCCTCAAGTGATCCTCCCACCTCACCTCTCAAAGTGTTGGGATTGCAGCCGTTAGCCACTGTGCCTGGCTAAAGAGGAACTCTTGAGAGGGGAACCTTCCTGAAAGGAGAAGTAACAGATGATGAAAACGGAATGGACAGTCTTGCTGTTTGGGATCAACAATCTGGAAGAGGCTGGAGAAAGAGCAAGACCAGAGGACACCAATAAGAATGGAAGGTAAAGGACAAGGCCACTAAGAAGAAGAAACTCTGGACCCTGGCAAAGGTCTAAATGGAGACACAACAAAGTGGAAGAGTAAAGAGGTGACAGGCTCAGGACAATCTTAGGAAAACGAAAGGTGAATGGATGAAGGGGCAGGGAGGAGCCTATGAGGTGAGAAGGCAGGCAGCTCTGGGTGACTGACAACAAGATATGCTCCTAGATCTTGGAACTGCAGGCTAGGGCTGTTGTCCAGTACTGCCTCTCAGATGGGACACTTTTGACCTCTCTAGCTTCAGTTTTCCCATACTGTAAACAGCAAAGGACCCTGTGCTGACACACTGGTTTGGCTAGTTGATATTTTGGGCCTCTCTTTTTTGGAAGTTGGGCTGAAGGAGCTCTGCCAGAGGCTATGTTGTGTTGCCAAGTAAAGGTAATTGCTTCTGCTGGGAGAGTAACTGGGAGGAAAAAACTGTCATTAACAGGTGCTGCATTAAGATTCCAGTACCCTCCTAAATGATCTTTCTGGCTTCCACTCTTGCCTCTCTAATCCATTCTTCACAGAGTAAACAGATGCTTTTTACTTTTTAAGCCACTCTCCTGTTTAAAATCCTCCAGTGTCTTCCCCTCACACTTAAGAGCAGAATTCAGATTTCTCATCTTTCTGCCCTCATCTCCTGGCCTTTACTTATTGACTTCATCTTCTACCACTTTCTTTCTGGCTCTTCACATTCCAATATATCACTTTCTCTGTTTCTGGAACATCCACTTCAAGGTCTTGCCATTCTTCTCAACTAGAATACTCTTTGCTTGGGTCTTTACATGCCTGGTTTCGTCTTAGCTTGTCATCTCCCCAGAGAGGCCTTTCCTGACCACTTCGTCTGCAGAAGCCCTTGACCAAGACATTCGGCTATATTACCAGGCCTTATTTTCTCATGTCACTAGCTAAAATAATCTTATTTGTATATTGGTTGATTGTTTTTTCCCCATTAGACTGTAAATTTCATCAGAGTGGTATCTTGTTCACCAATCGATCCCCAGTACCTTGACAAGGTCTGGGACATAGCACATACTCAGTAAATAGGTATGAGTAAATATTTGCCAAAGAAATGGAAGGAAGAAAGGGAGAAATGATCTTAGCAAGGCATGCCAAAGGAATGAAGGCCTTGGATGCCTATTTCCTAACTCAGAGAAAGAAGAACATGAGATGTGGGCAGTCCTTCTTCTTATGTATAGAATAGGCCCAGGAAATGGGATTCCGACATAGGCCAATGATTGTTCACTGCTATTTGCTAGCTCTGCCAATGAACAGCTGTTTCTCAAGTTCTTATTTTGTTTTGTTTCAGGTGCTATGTGCCTGATGGGGAGCTGCTAGGATATTTAGCTTCTTTCTCTAGGTAAATACTTTTAACTCTAGACACAAACCATGTATACAAGGAAAGAGAAATAATGAACTGCATGTTGACAAATATCAAGGAAGTGGCATAAATAGTATGTTCCATCTCATATTTCAGAGGAAAACATCCCTTTGATGGAATCAAATAGGACTGGATTGGATTCTGGGAAAGAAAAGTCAAAGATGACTAAGGCTTTGGATCTTAAAATCTACTCAGATTACTGGAATCATGAGCAGAATAAGGTAGTCAGGAGGGACAGCCAACTTTGGGTGAAAGCCAATGAGCTCAGGATCTAACATATTAAATATAAGTTCCTGGTAAAAATTGCCAGTAGGAATTCCAGGAGGAAATGTCTATCATGGCCTTGTTATGAATATGGTTTGGGCCTTAATCTTACTTGCTGTGGCTTGATTTACCTTTCCTGCCTATCTCCTTTTAATTTTTAATTTAAAAAAATAAGATATACATACTTCTATAAGCTATCTCAAGTTTTTGGAACAAAATGGGTTATAATGAATACAAGAATATGTAAAAAATAGCATCTTAGACAAGAAGTAAGAGTGACAGATGTTAGCCCCCATTTACTCCTGTCATATCCAACCCTGTGAGGGAAGAAGTAACACATTCATTTTTATATGTGAGCAACAGGCTTTGAAAACCTAAAGAACCAGGGCTAGGCATGGTGGCTCACGCCTGCAATCCCAACATTCTGGGAGGCTGATGCAGGAAGATCACTTGAGCCCAGGAGTTCGATACCAGCCTGGGCAACATAGGGAGAGCTCGTCTATACAAAAAAAAAAAAAAAGAAAAGAAAAATCAGAGAATTAGTGGAACGCAGCAGTGCATCCCTGTAGTCTCAGCTACTTGGGAAGCTGAGGTTGGAGGATAGATTGAGCCTGGAGGATTGAGGCTGCAGTAAGCCCTGATCACTCTTCTGCACGCTGCCACAGGTCATAGAACTGAGAAAGCTGAAACTGAGCCCACGTATCTTTCTGACTTCGCAACCTGTGCTCTTCAACATAATATTACACACAGTTTTCCTCTTGAGGTCCTGCCTCCTCAATCTCCTAGAGCCAGTGAGAATCTGACTGCAAATGTATCCTGGACACATTCTGCTCCTCTAAACCCTGCATATTGAGGCCATCATCCCTTGTCCCCTGTGAGAATGGTAAGTCAGTGAAGACTGTCCTAAACTTTGGCCCTATGGGCTGGGGCCCAGCCAGTTCCCTTTCTGCCTAGCACATAGTTAGCACTCATGTGAACTGTACCAATGAAGTTGTCATCTTTCCATTCCTTCAAATCAACTAGGGCTTTATGTCAGCTGGGATAGATCTTTCGGAAGTCCCTCTATTAGCACTTTGCCATTGTGAGTACAGAGACAGCCCAGAAGTTCCTGCTTCTGTATTCTTCTCATTCTCCAGATCTGAAGGATATGGACAGTCACTCCTCCTTATTAGTCTAGAGGCTGTTTTAACTCCTTTGACAGTGTGAGCAGGACTCTTGAATGCTTGTAGGGAGACAGCCCACATGAAATACTCAGCTCAGGGTATATCAAAGGTGCTTAACAAATGTTACTTCTTTTAGTTCTACTTGCCTAGTCCTGTTACATTCACTTCATTGCCCATCTCCCAATACCAACAAACCCTTTGTCCAAAGACAGTAGCTAATGACAACAAAATATTTAGGAATGGGCTGACAGTATCAAATAAGAGACTGCAGAGAGAATAGAAGGCAGCTGAGAACAGGAGACTGGGAACTCATTTACCTTTAGGGTAGGGTGGAAAGTAGCAGGCTATATTTTTCAAATATAACCACAGCAACATTTCTGGTCCCCTATGCTCTTCTAGAACCTTCATCCTTCCCAGGAAGAGGCAAAGTCTATTTCTCCTTTTTTTTGAAGCTAGATGGGACTTCACGACTGCCTTGGTGAATAGAATGCAGTGCAAGTGATGCTGTGTGATTTCTGAGGCTGAGTCATAAAAGGTGATATGGTTTCTAGCTGCTCTCTCACTGCCAGGATGCTTGTTCTTGGAACACAGCCACTATGCCGTGAGGAAGCCAATTAAGCCTACGCAGAGACCCCACATGGAAAGACCCCCGGCTGACAGCCAGCATCTACCACAGATGTGTGAACAAGCACTCAGATGATTCCAACCACCAGGCTTCAAGTCTTCTGAGGACCCAGACATTGTGGAACAAAGATAACCCATCCTCTCTGTACCTTAAAAGAATTCCTGACCCACAGAATCTGTGAGATTAATAGATGGTTGTTTTATGCCACTAAATTTTAGGGTAATTTGTTGCACAGCCATTGTAACCGTAACAAGAAGAAAAGCAAAGGAAAATATGAGGTACAGTGAGACCAGGGGAATTCAGGAAGAGGAGTAGGTTCATATTAGTCTGCATGTTGCCAAGGAGCAAGTAGGCCTTATACTAATAGGTAGCACTAGGGAGACAGATTTCAGCTTGGTATAGGGAGAGATGGTTTAAGCATCAACAACTCAGGCTCCCCTTAGTAAGTAATGAGTTTCCTGTCACTGGAGGTGTTCAAGAGACCGAGAGGCTTACTGAAAAGATTCAAACCTGACTGGAAGACCAGATAGGGGACTTTAAGTTTCCTTTCAATCAACAGAGTGTGGCAGTAGATTAGATCTGGGGTATCAGGAGGAGAGATTAGAGATGATGAGGTTTGGAGCTTGATGCCTGAGAGACTGATGATACCATACATAAAAAGAGTGTCTATGGGAGGGTTTTTAAAAACATTCTTCTTTGATTTGCATTTCTCTGATGGCCAGTGATGGTGAGCATTTTCTCATGTGTTTTTTGGCTGCATAAATGTCTTCTTTTGAGAAGTGTCTGTTCATGTTCTTCGCCCACTTTTTGATGGGGTTGTTTGTTTTTTTCTTGTAAATTTGTTTGAGTTCATTGTAGATTCTGGATATTAGCCCTTTGTCACACCAGTTAGAATGGCAATCATTAAAAAGTCAGGAAACAACAGGTGCTGGAGAGGATGTGGAGAAATAGGAACACTTTTACACTGTTGGTGGGACTGTAAACTAGTTTAACCCTTGTGGAAGTCAGTGTGGCAATTCCTCAGGGATCTAGAACTAGAAATTCCATTTGACCCAGCCATCCCATTACTGGGTATATACCCAAAGGACTATAAATCATGCTGCTATAAAGACACATGCACACGTATGTTTATTGCGGCATTATTCACAATAGCAAAGACTTGGAACCAACCCAAATGTCCAACAATGATAGACTGGATTAAGAAAATGTGGCACATATACACCATGGAATACTATGCAGCCATAAAAAATGATGAGTTCATGTCCTTTGTAGGGACATGGATGAAATTGGAAATCATTATTCTCAGTAAACTATCGCAAGAACAAAAAACCAAAAACTGCATATTCTCACTCATAGGTGGGAATTGAACAATGAGAACACATGGACACAGGAAGGGGAACATCACACTCTGGGGACTGTTGTGGGGTGGGGGGAGGGGGGAGGGATAGCATTGGGAGATATACCTAATGCTAGACGACGAGTTGGTGGGTGCAGCGCACCAGCATGGCACATGTATACATATGTAACTAACCTGCACATTGCGCACATGTACCCTAAAACCAAATGTATAATAAAAAAAAAAATTCTTCTTTCCATTCCTTTTGTCTCTTACCTGGACAACTGTTAATGCCCCTTGCACTTTCCACCTTCTAATACATTCTTCACACGACACCTGACTAGTGCTCCCAAATATGGTTCTTAGCAGGTCATTTCCCTGCTCAAAGGCTTTAAAAATTCATTTTATGTTTTTAAAATTTTTGTGGGTACACAGTAGGTATACATATTTATGGGATACCTGAGATATTTTGATACGAGCATGCAATGAGTAATAATCACATCACGGAAAATGGGATTATCTGTCTCCTCAAGCATTTATCCTTCGTGTTACAAACTATCCAATTATATTCTTTTAGTTATTTTAAAATGTACAATTAAATTATTACTGACTATAGTCACCCTGTTGTGATATCAAATATTTAGTCTTATTCATTCTAACGCTTTTATTTTTTTGTACCCATTAACCATCCCCAGCTCTCTCCCACCCACCCACTACCCTTCCCAGCCTCTGGCACCCATCCTTCTACTCTCCATCTCCATGAGTTTGTTTTGATTTTTAGATCCCACAAATAAGTGAGAACATGTGATGTTTATCTCTCTGTGCCTAGCTTATTTTACTTAACACGATGACCTCGAATTTCAGCCATGTTGTTGCAAATGAGAGGATCTCATTCTTTTTTATGGCTGAATAGGACTCCATTGTGTGTGTGAGTACATTTTCTATATCCATTCATCTCCTGGTGGACACTTAGGCTGCTTTCAAATCTTGGCTATTGGGAACAGTGCTGCAACAAACATGGGAGTGTGGATATCTCTTTCATTTACTGATTTCCTTTCTTTTGGGTATATACCCAGCAGTGGGATTGCTGGATTGTATGGTAGCTCTATTTTTAGTTTTTGGAGGAATCTCCAAACTGTTCTCCATAGTGGTTGCATTAATTTGCATTCCTACCAACAGTGTATGAGGGTTCCCTTTTCTCCACATCCTTGCCAGCATTTGTTATTGAATGTCTTTTAGATAAAAGACATTTTAACTGGGGTGAGATGATATCTCTTTGTAGTTTTGATTTGCATTTCTCTGATGATCAATGATGTTAAGCACCTTTTCATATGCCTGTTTGCCATTTGTATGTCTTCTTTTGAGAAATGTCTCTTCAGATCTTTCACCCATTTAAAAATCAGATTATTAGAGTTTTTCCTATAGGGTTGTTTGAATTCTTATATATTCTCGTTGTTAATCCCTTGTCAGATGGGTACTTTGCAAATATTTTCTCTCTTCTTTGGATTGTCTCTTCACTTGATTGATTGTTTCCTTTGCTGTGCAGGAGCTTAACTTGATGTGATCCCATTTATCCATTTTTGCTTCAGTTGCCTGTGCTTGCAGGGTACTATTCAAGAAATCTTTGCCCAGTCCAATGTCCTTAAGAGTTTCCCCAATGTTTTCTTGTAGTAGTTTCATAGTTTTGAGGTCTTAAAGTCTTTAATCCATTTCGATTTTTGTATATGGTAAGAGACAGGGGTCTAGTTTCATTCTTCTGTATATGGATATCCAGTTTTCCCAGCATCATTTATTGAAGAGACTCTTCCCTAATTTATGTTCTTGGCACCTTTGTCAAAAATGAGTTCACTGTAGATGAATTTCTTTCTGGGTTCTCTATTCTGTTCCATTGGCCCATGTGTCTGTTTTTATGCCAGTACCATGCTGTTTTGATTATTACAGCTTTGTATTATAAAGTCATGTAATGTGATTCTTCCAGTTTTGTTCTTTTTCCTTAGGATAGCTTTGGCTATTCTGGGTCTTTTGTGATTCTATATACATTTTAGGATTGTTTTTTCTATTTCTGTGAAGAATGTCATCAATATTTTGATAAGGATTGCATTGACTCTGAAGATTGCTTAGGGTAGTATGGACATTTTTAACAATATTGCTGCTTCCAATCCATGAACATGGAATAGTTTTCTATTTATTTTGTCTTCTTTAATTTATTTCATCAATGTTTTATAGTTTTCATTGTAGAAATCTTTCACTTCTTTGGTTAATTTCTACATATTTAACTTTATTTGTGGCTCTTGTAAATGGGATTACTTTTTTTGATTTCAAGATTGCTTGTTGTTGGCATATAGAAATGCTACTGATTTCTGTACATTGATTTTGTATCCTGCAACTTTACTGAATTGGTTTATCAGTTCTAATAGCTTTTTGATGGAGTCTTTAGGTTTTTTCAAATATAAGATCATATCATCTGTAAAAAAGGATAATTTGACTTCTCCCTTTCTGATTCGGATGCCTTTTCTTTCTTTTGTTTGATTGCTCTAGCTAGGATTTCTAGTATGATATTGAGTAACAGTGGTGAAAGTGGGCATCCTTGTTGTGTTTCAGATCTTAGAGGAAAGGCTTTCCATTTTTCCTCATTCAGTATGATACTATCTGTGGGTCTGTCATACATGGCTTTTATTCTTTTGAGGTATGTTTCTTCTCTACCCAATTTTTTGAGAGATTTTTTTTTTTAATCATGAAGTGATGTTGAATTTCATCAAATGCTTTTTCAGCATGTCCTGAAATGATCATTTAGTTTTTGTCCTTCATTCTGTTGATAATGATGTATCACACTGACTAATTTGCATATGATGAACCATCCTGGCATTCCTGGGATAAATCCCACTTGATCATAATGAATGATCTTTTTTGCTGAATTTGGTTTTCTAGTATTTTGTTGAGGATTTCTGCATTAATATTCATCAGGGATACTGGTCTTTAGTTTTCTTTTTTTTGATGTTTCTGTGATTTTGACATCAGAGTAATAAATACTGGCCTTGTAGAAAGAGTTTGGAAGCATTCCTTCCTCCTCTATTTTTTGGAATAGTTTGAGTAGGATTAGTATTAGTTGTTCTTTAAATGTTTGGTAGAATTCATCAGTGAAGCCCTCTGGTCCTGGGCTTTTCTTTATTGGGAGACATTTTTTTTTTTTTTTTTTTTTTTGAGACAGAGTTTCACTCTTGTTGCCCAGGCTGGAGTGCAGTGGCATAATCTCGGCTCACCGCAACCTCCATCTCCCAGGTTGAAGCAGTTCTCCTGCCTTAGCCTCCCGAGTAGCTGGGATTACAGGCATGCACCACCACGCCCAGATAATTTTGTATTTTTAGTAGAGACGGGGTTTCTCCATGTTGAGGCTGGTCTTGAACTCCTGACCTCAGGTGATCCACCCGCCTCGGCCTCCCAAAGTGCTGGGATTACAGGTGTGAGCCACCGCGCCCGGCCGGGAGACTTTATTATAGCTTCAATCTCATCACTTGCTAATGGTCTGTTTTGGTTTTGGATTTCTTCATGGTTCAATCTTGGTAGGTTGCATGTGTCTCAAAACTTATCCATTTCCTCTAGTAAAAAGGTTTTAATGACACTATTGCCGTTACCACATCTCAGCAAATTATTTTATGTAGTTCACAAAGTCTTTTTATATTGACGATTTGAGCCTCATAAGGATCTGCGAACATTAAAATACCACCATATATATCTCAAAGTTCAGTTAAGGTACTCTATTCTTTGTATTTTTCTCCTTTATGTCTTTGCTTATGCTATTTTCTTGGTCCACCTTTTTCTCTACTCTACATGTTCTAATCTTTTCCATCTTTCAAGGGCCATGTTAAATTTTAGCTGCTCTAAAAAACAGCTAATCCCCACAGACAAGTAACAGTCATTTCTCCCTCCTCTGAACTCCATCAATGACAATGGTGATAATAGTGGCCAACATTTATGAAGCATTTACTACGTACCAGGCAGCATGTTAAGTGCTTTTGTTATCTTCTATCCTCTTGATCACTCTCTGTCTTGTACTGTAGATAGTTGTATAGGCATCTTTTCCCCCCTACAAGCTTACAGAGTCCTTAGACAAAATTGATGTCTTAGCCATTACTGCTTTCTCCCAATCCTAGCACAGGGCCTGGCACAGAGCAAGTGCTACACAAATATTTGTTTAATGAATGAATAGGCAGGCGGGCAGAGTTAACGTTTACCTTTGCTTGAACAAATGGTTTTCAAGCACCCTTAAACACTTGAAAAGCACTCATTTATAGCCACATAATAAATGGACTAAATCACAAATCATTCCTTATCTTTTCATGACACAGGTTTCCAGAACTTTGGCTAGAACACATTTTATTATTGTCATCTATGGATGTGAAAATGAAAAACACAAATGTATATAACATCAAACTTGTTTTTGTATACAAATATTCTTGAGTTCACAAGTCTTTTCCAACCAATCAGCATTATCCAGGCTTTATAAGTTCCTCTCTTCAGTGTAGTTGTAAGGATTGCAAACTCTTTTACTGTGGGTCCACTGCTTCCTGGCTTTGTTGCCATAGTGCCTAGCACGGTTAGGAATACTGTAAATGATTACTGATTAAGTTAACAGCCCATGTTGGTTTCAATTTATAATCACTCATTATTATGCTGATCCTATTAGTTCTGCTAAGGAGTCAGCACCTTAAGGGGGACACAATGAGCCTCAACCAATTACAGCAATTGAGCTCCTGCCCTGAGATTTGAAAACCATCGTTTTCTCTTTACTTGTAGGACCAAGAATAGAAAACTGTTAACAGTAAAGGCCAAAGAAATAGGCATTTCATTTTTTTTGAGACGGAGTCTCGCACTGTCACCCAGGCTGGAGTGCAGTGGTGCCATCTCGGCTCACTGCAACCTCCGCCTCCTGGGTTCAAGCAATTCTCCTGCCTCAGCCTCCCAAATAGCTGGGATTACAGGTGCCTGCCACCACTCTCAGCTAATTTTTGTATTTTTAGTAGACATGGGGTTTCACCATGTTGGCCAGGCTGGTCTTGAACTTCTGACCTCAGGTGATCCGCCTGCCTCAGCCTCCCAAAGTGCTGGGATTACCTGAGCCACCACACCTGGCCAGAAATAGGCATTTCTGAGAGTCCCATTACAGACTGTTGAATTTTGCTTAAGTGACTAAGAATCATTTGTTAACAATATTAAAATTCTGGAGCAATTCTGACATAAAATCAATCCTTTCATCAGAGGATCACAATTTCAATTTTTACTTAAAAAAATGCAAGTTCATTGTTCAAAACTAAGCCTGGTACAAGTCATCAGCTATTGCTTTTCTATCCCAAGTTAAAACAAAGACTAACAGCACAAATTCTGACATCCAAATTGTGTTCTGGAAAACCTAGGTAAAAATTTGGCTAGGTAAGGTGGCTCAGGCCTATAATCCTAACACTTTGGGAGGCTGAGGTGGGTGGATCATCTGAAGTCAGGAGTTTGAGACCAGCCTGGCCAACATGGTGAAACTCCATCTCTACTAAAAATACAAAAATTAGCCAGGCATGGTGGCAAGCGCCTGTAATCCCAGCTATTCGGGAGGCTGAGGCAGGAGAATAGCTTGAACCCAGGAAGCAGAGGTTACAGTGAGCCGAGATGGCGCCACTGCACTCCAGCCTGGGCGACAGAGCAAGACTCCGTCTCAAAAAAAAAAAAGAAAAGAAAGGAAAAGAAAATCTAGGTAAAAATTAGAAGATTAAGGGCACAATAGGAGAGTAGTGCAAAGGCAGACTAGCGGTAATCACCATCACAAAGGCTGGGCCACCAGCAGACTGCAGTGTTTACTCAAAGCCTGGAGATATCAATTAGTCCCCTTAATTATCTCAGGCTCTGCCATCACAAGAGGCAATTTTTGAAGCCCTCTCTAGCTCCTCTTCCTCTTTCACTCCTGTCACAAAAGGGCTAGGAGGACAAAGCCTTCCTTGACTCTGGTTCTGGCTAGCTTCTCGTAGCCAAAATAGACATTATGTGAATTACTCCAATAAAGCAAAAACCACACTACCTTTCCTCTTAGACATGGCTATGACCTACAGCAGAAACTCTATTTAATGCATGCAACAAAATGCTTGTCACTGTCATTTATAGTTTAGAAATATAATTTTCATGAAGAAATAAGCAGGAGAAAACAATCTGTAAATATCAGAAGTAAATGAATCTGAGGAGGTAGAAAAAACTCCCTGTATTCCTGTGGTCTGGTGGTGTTCAGGAAATGCTGGGAGACTGAAGGATGAGACAAAGAACAACAATAAGGGGTCATTTTTCTCAGCTCTTTCAGAGAAGTAGCTTACACTGATACTGCAAATAATTTCCTAGGTAAATTAAGCCAGGAAACCACCTGGACCTTCTTTCTAGAATAATCTGTTTTTGTAGTAAGTCCTACTAACAGAAGTTTGCTAAGCAATTGAGGTTAGAGAAGGAAATTATAATGGAGATAAATAGATTAAGAATTCTTAAAAACCATCAAGAGTAAATCACTGTTTAAAATCCAGTTGTATGTGTACATACAAGGAATTATATTTCATATACATAATAAAATATATAGTAATTAAAAAAATTTAAAATGTATCAGATGTGTAAACATGTAATTTATCAGATGTATAAATATATAATAAATATAAAATTTTGAGTGGTAGACAGTATAGTCTCCAAGTTTGAGAAAATAAGCAGTTTTTCTTAGTGGAAATATAAGTTTGGTCCTAGGCATGCCTGAAGATTATCCAAGTAGACCAAAGTTTATATATATATGTATATGTACATGATAATCTTATATCATATATAATAACCCTTAGGCAAGTCTAGGACCAAACTCATATTTCTACTATGAAGAACTGTTTATATTTCCTAATTTGGAGACTGTGCTATCTACCATTCAAAATTTTATAGTCAGAAACCTGGGAGTCATTCTAGATGCTTCCCTTCCTTTCACCCCCCACATCATGAAACCCTATGCCATCTTCCCTACATTTGTTCTACTCCCTCGTAATGTATTTGCTCATCTCTATTTTCATTGACCTTACTGGCCCTCAACATGTCTCACTTGGATTATGCAAGAGCTTCTTTACTAATCCTTCTGCCTCTAGGCTTGTGCCATTCCAGTCATCTCTGTGCTTCTTAGGAGTGATCATTCTTTAACGGAAATTTGATCCTGTCCTCCCTCTCAAGCAACTTTAGCACCCTTTGACAGCTCTAGTCTAGCTCTTGTAGCCCTTTGCACCGCCCAAGAACTAACATTTATGGAGCTCATTTAATACCTCATCTCCTGCCGCTCTCCACAGTTGCCCAATTGCACAGCTACATCAAACTAAACATGACGCTAAGTCTTGTATGTCCATATCTCTTGGTTTGGGCTGCCCTAAAAGCAGACCCTGAAAAAATAATATGGGGGCAAATAGATTATTTGTGAGGATGTAGAGAAGAGAAACAGGGAAGGGAGAAAACTCAATCAAGGATGTGTTAAAGAACAGGTTATGGGCCAGGTGCGCCTGGCACTTTGGGAGGCCTAGGTGGGTGGAGCACTTGAGGTCAGGAGTTCGAGACCAGACTGGCCAACATGGTGAAACCCCATCTCTACTAAAAATACCAAAATTGGCCAGGAGTGGTGGCCTGTGCCTGTAATCCAAGCCACTCAGCTGGTGAGGCAGGAGAATCGCTTGAACATGGGAGGCAGAGGTTGCAGTGAGCTGAGATAGTGCCACTGTACTCCAGTCTGGGTGACAGAGTGAGTAAGATTCAGTCTCAAAAACAAAACAAAACAAAACAAACAAACAAACAAACAAAAAACAGGTTAGGGCTGAGGATCCTGTGAGAACTATACAGAATATACTCAGAATTGTACTACTGAACATTAGGGAAGCAGGGGTATTATCTACCAATTTATTGTTTGTATTATCTACCAATTTATTAACGCCACTACTGGAGGTGTTAAACTCCTCTGCACTCTAGCAAATAGCTCCTTGTCCAGAGAACGTCCTGAGGCAGAGAAATACAGAAAGCCATTGGCAGATGACCTCCAGGTGAACCAAAGGCACCAATAACATCTGGTATACCACATAATGTACATATCATGTCCTTTTTCTCAATTGATTTTTTTCCTTCCACTTGTCTTGGATTCTGCCTATGGAAGCCTTTTTTGACCTCCTCTGTAAGTGCTTTACTTCCTTTTCTGTGCAAATTCTCTTCTGCTATAACTATTACTTTATAAGTCTGACCCCACACTAGACTCTTGGCTCCCTGAGGGCACTATCTTTAGTATCTACCTAACTTGGTGTTTGGCACAGGACAGATGCTCAGTGTCTTCAGGACAAGAGCACGACTGTGTGCATTAAAGAGAAGAAGATCCTATTTCCATGTTCCATATGTAATTGAGAAAATTTTCAAAGAAATGAAATATATGCTTCTACATCCTGAATAACATAAAGTCAAGCAGAAGGAGTACCAAGCTAGAAATCTCAGGACCTGATTCAAGTCAGTTTGGCTCAGTTGCTTTTCCTACAAAAAACAAGTGACGGTGAATGACCCTTAGGTTTCTTTTAAATTCCATAGATTTCAAGTGACTGAATCTGCGTGTAAGTGAAAGCTGAAGCCCACAGACTGTACAGCAATCACATATGGAAATGCTTATATTTGTGATATTGATCTGGATTCGAGAAAATACAGGTGACACAGACTTGAGATGCTGGCAGGTTTGTAATGTAATGAACACAGGGAAACTGTGTGTTCAAAAAGAGACAGGGTCAGCACAGGTCTCCTGCCTGAGAGGACACCTCCATGGAGGGGCCTGGCCATTGCACAGGAACTAGCTGGGCAGCATGGTGGCCTCCAACCTGGCAGGTGCCACTGTTCCAGATGGACAGTGTTTGGTATGCCAACCTCCGTGTAGTATGGCACTACCTGATCCTACATAGGCCACAGACCCACAAAAAGTCACTTCCCGAGCTCTCACTGAAGGTAGGCTTGGTCTACATTTCTTGATGGGAAGAGACTAACTTCGAACACTGAATACAGGCATGCTTGGCTTCCCTGACTTCTCTAGACAGTCTTAATTGTATTAGAATGTGACTGGTGGTGAGGGACTGGGTAAGAGTAAGGAAGGATAGGTGGGCTTAGGAGTCCTATGTATAATGAACTAAAAAACGTTGAGGATGTTCATTTTAGAATACAGTTTCCCCCTCTTAAAATGTTCTGAATATAGTCACTGGTATTCTGTGAACACTGAATATAGATGGATAATATTTCCTTAAGAAGCTAGACTTTAGAAGCTTCGACTGGACAAATTCCTAAAAATACAAAACACATAATTAAAAAATAGGTAATACATATGTGCTGTTTAGAATTAATTATAAGAAAATTATTTGACTGAACATCCTCAATATGCCTAAGGGATATGTCATTTTCCTATCACAAAAACGGAGGCACTATTATCAACGATTCTTACTTGGTGAGGGATGGGTTGGGGAGAAGACAAGAAGACCAAGAGGGTTACTTGTGTCCTTCCTAGAGAATTATTGTTTTTGAGGACAGTCGCAGGGTGGGATGGGGTAGGATGGAGTAGGATGGGGTAGGGTAGTCTAAACAGCCAACCAGGCCAGTAGTAGTCCCTGGCACGCTGGCTTTCACTGTGCCCATGGGTCATGTGTGACTTCAGGGACCTATTGTTTTGGATGGCTCCCTTCCCTTATTCATGGAAGTACTCTGGAAGAAGGGACAGAGGGAAAATAAATAAACCTAGCAGCCTATAACTGAAAGCACATGAATGACGGTAATGAGCACTTGCAGGCTGTACTGTGTAGGGCTGACAGCTTGGCTTGGTCTGGTCTAGGCTTTGTTTCCTTCAATGACTGAAGAAGAATCACTGGACTCCTCTGGATCTCAGTGGAAGAGGGACTGGATGACCTCTTAGGTCTCTTCTAGCAATGATAGTCAAATTTATGACACCAACAAGAAAAAAAGACTCTGGTGAGAGTGTGTGGCCCAGAAAAATGAGAAATTAATATACATCTCAATACAGAAAGCCAATGATGGGGAAAGAAGAAAGAGGAAAGATGGCCAAGATGACCACTTGAATTTCTATGAAATGACCCTAGAATGGGCAAAATTCAAGAGATGTTCCAAAAGTTGAGTCTAGATTGAGATCAAGTAGATGCCTTACCTTCCAGTGACAGCAAAGCACAGTGTACACATTGCATGTAAGAGTCCTGCGGCATGCTGCAGAAATATGGCCATCTTGGGATTCTCATCCACTGGGCCTTGCACCGAGAGGAAGCAGGCACACAGTTTGTCAATCAGACCCATGTTCACCACGTAGCTAGATGTGGGGGAGAAATGCATGTTATCAATATGAATAGGCCAGCAACATCTTCACCTTCAATGATAAATGTTACCATACACAGGCTTGGACCCCTCAAACAAGTAGACACAACACAAGTTTGAGTAAAGCATCTCAAGTAAAAATTTCCTTAGATTTACTCCTGAATAATCAGCTCTTTCTGTAAGTATTTTTTTCTCTCTTCTTTCTTTTGGTTATTTGAATACTATTTTTCAAGAAAAAAATGAATGACAATGATTATCTAGTCATTCTTACTGGTCTAAAGAGTCTAACAACAAGTGAAATGATTTATAATGACCTTTATGCTCTTAAAAACTGTTCCTTTTTAAAGTACTAGGGAGCCCCAGTGCAAGGATTTAGAAGACACAGTACAATGATTCAACGCGGACACTCTTGTTACAACTTACACTTTTTTTTTTTTTTTTTTTTAAAGAGACAGGGTCTCACTCTGTCACCCAGGCTGGAGTGCAGAGACATGATCATAGCTCACTACAACTCTAACCTACTGGGCTCAAGAGATCCTTCTGCCTCAGTCTCGCAAGTAGTTGGGACTACATGCGTGTACCACCATGTGCAGTTAATGTTTTATTTTTTATTTGTAGAAATAGGGTTTTGCTATATTGCCCAGGCTCTTCTTGAACTTCTGGCCTGAAGCGATCCTCCTGCCTTGGCCTCCCAAAGTGCTACAATTACAGGCATGGGCCACCATGCCTGGCCACAACTTAAACTTCTAAAGCCAGTTGTAGGTTCTCTATTTTTAAAGACTCTATCACCATTAACAGAATAACAAACAGTGAGAATCTAATTGCTTTTACTGAAAAGTACCAGTCCTGAGGGTTGACAACAACATTTAAGACATCATTTCCATCTTTTCAGTACAAAAAACAGTTTTCTACAGCTGTTTGTAAACTGGACTGACAACAGTAACTCTATTATTAATCCACAGAGCAGCAATCATTGAAAAGAATATTTTAAAACTATAAAAGACCTTGTAGATAAATCAACCTTGGTCTAGAAATTCAATGCTACTGCACTGACATGTATGAGAAGGGTAGGACTACAAATATAGCAGTTCTGCAAATCAACATGTTAACTTTCAGAGATATACACAAAGGAATTGAGGTTTTGGTGTGTAAGTGCACTACAGTCCCCACCACTATTCATTTACCAACACAGGTTTTTGTAAAAGGAAGGATAAACTGATGAATAATTCATGTTTGGAGCCATTCCAAGTTTACTACGTTGAAGGTACAAAATAGTGCCTCCTTTCATCTTTTACATTAGAATATGTATCTACCTGGGCTACTGAGCACTCCTACAGTTTTAAAATTGGGAAGTATGAAATGATGACCACTAGACCTCTTCTAGTAAAGGAAATTGATAGACTGATATATATACACACTGAGAATCTTATTACAATCTGATTTAACAAAATTAGACTTTTAAAAACTGGCTTTTACATTTGCACAGAACTCTTCAATTTAGAAAGTGTTTTGTCTGTAGCCAGACACGGTGGATCACACCTGTAATCCCAGGACTTTAGGAGGCTGAGGCAGGTGGATCACTTGAGGTCAGGAGTTTGAGACCAGCCTGGCCAATATGCTAAAAATACAAAAATTAGCCAGGCATGATGGCTGGAACCTGTAGTCCCAGTTACTCAGGAGGCTGAGGCAGGGAATCACTTGAACCCGGGAAGTTGAAGTTGCAGTAAGCCAAGATCATGCCATTGCACTCCAGCCTGGGGAACAAAGTGAGACTCCATCTCAAGAAAAAAAAATCAAGTGTTTTGACTGGGTACAGTAGCTTACGCTTGTAATCCCCGCACTTTGGGAGGCTGAGGCAGGAGGACTGCTTGAGCCCAGAAGTTTGAGACTGGCCTGGGCAACATAGTGAGACCTTGTCTGCGCGCGCGCACACACACACACACACACACACACACACACACACACACACACACACACACACACACACACACACACACACACACACACACACACACACACACACACACACACACACACACACACACACACACACACACACTAGCAAACAAAATAAAAGAAAGTGTTTTATCTTAGTCATCCCAATGAATTATCCCAAGAACACCATTAGGGAGCAGACTGTAAAAGCTTTGGTTTTTATCTGCCCAGCACATTCTCCTCTCCTATTCCATATGGTCCTGGGGGCGTTGTTAAAGATGCTACCCGCTTGCTAATGCAGGAGTGAGCATGTGCTTCAGGACAGTCAAAGTACTCATCACCTTGGCCATAATGACTGGTTCCAGGATGAGTATATGACCTAGGGAGGACCACTCAACATCTTCTGTGGGATTAATATATGACCATAGGAAAAATATCTTTCCACTGGGGATATCTAAACTAAAATGTGTAACTCTGGGGGTGCTGGTAGTCAACTTGTTACATGGAGAACATCTGCTTAGAGAATAAAGCCAAGTAGAGATAAGTAGAATTGAAAGAAAGAAACAAAGCTGTAATGGCATATGGGGACGCATTCTGAGAACTGCATCATTAGGCAACTTTGTCATTGTGCAAACATCATAGAGTGTACTTACGCAAATTTAGATAGTATAGACTAACCCAGGCTATATGGGATAGCCTATTGTTCCCAGGCTACAAACATATACAGTATGTTACTGCAGGGAACAATGCAGGCAACTGTAACACAATGGTAAGTATTTGTGTATCTAACCATAGAAAGGGTACAGTAAAAATACAGTATTGTAATCTTACAAGACCGCTATTGTATATGTGGTCTGTTGTTGACTGAGAAGTCATTATGTAGTGCATTACTATACTTAGAGCCTTGGCATCTAGTTCAAACCTTGACCTTCCCAGGTACACAAGCCATTTTACTATTGTTTTACTTATGTTGTTTCAGGCTAAGGTTCTAAAAGAGTTCTAACCAGAGTGAAAACTTGTTTTTTCTGATTATAGTGGTAATATAGGCTCATTATAGAAATTTATATAGTAAAGAAAAGCAGAAAAATAAGTAGAAAAAGTTGGCCATAATTTCACCGTTTAAAGACAATCACAGTTTGATAATTTTCCTTTCATGTTTTTCTATTTGATTCTTTCTCCACATGATTGACATTATACCGAATTTCATTCAATGACTAGGCCCCTTCTATGTAATGAAAACATCTTGGTTAAGCATTATATTTTAAATCTTTAAAAATTGTATTATTGAAAAGTTAACATAAACCATAAAAAATTGACAGAATAGGATGACAAATACCCATGCATTCATCACACAGCCTTGACTACCATCAACCCATGGCCAATCCTATCTGTCCACACCCATCCTGCATAAAGTTTAAGCAAATTCAAGGCATATTATTTCATTTGTAAATGTTTCCATTTCTATCTCTAAAAAGAAATCACTTAAAAAAAACAAAACCACAACATCATTATCACATCTAAAAATCACCATTTCTTAATATCACCAAATAACTGGTGTTCAAATTTCTAAATGTACCATAAATGTCTTAATATTTTAAATAGTTTTTTTAAAAATTAGAATCCAAACAAGAACCACACATTGTGACTGGATAATATGACTTAAGTCTCTTTTTAATCTGTTAGCTACCCTCCACCTTTTTAACCCCCCTTTGAAAATGTATGTATTTGTTGACGAAACCTGGTTGTTTATCCTATACACTTTCCCACAAGTTGAATTTTGCTGATTATATCCCTGTGGTGTCACATAACATTTTTTGGAACTATTTATTTCCTGTAAAATGATCTAGGTTCTAGAGGTCTGACTGGATACATAAACATCATTTTTAATGATTGAATAATATTCTACCAGTGGAATGTTTTTGCAACTTTTGGTTGTTTTCAATATTCCTTATTATAAACCATGCGGTGCCAAACATTTTGAGTAGAAAACCTTGCCAGATTTCAGACTATTTTCCACAAGTGGAATTACTGAGTCAAACGGTATGCATATTTTTAGGGCTCTTGATATACATAGCCACATTATATTCAAGAAACATTAAATCAATTTATAGTCTCACCAGCAAGGTATGAGAAAACCAGTTCACTATGTGGAGGCTGGTATGACTATCCCCATTTGACAGACAAGGAGACTGATGCTCAAGGAAGGCAACGCATAAGCTCAAGCAGGACAGCTGGAACATTCTATGGTTTTCTGACTCCTGATAAGAGGGTCCTTTGCACTGAATTCACTGCTTTTCTGTGGCATTTTTTGGGTCCTTACTGAGGTCTAAAGTGATCACACAAAGCTTCAAAACCATGTAGTCTCAAGATGAAAATGGCTTAGCTAGGTTTCCGGTACCATCCTTGAAACAGCCAGAAAGGAGGAAAGACTACAAAATGAGCAAAGAGATAAAAAGCATTGTAAAGCCAAGGCAAACTAAAACAACCACTTGTTGAGTGGTTGGTCCTTTCTGAGTATCGTCTCCTATGGTTACTGGGCCATCTACGGTGCCTACTAATGAGTCAGTCTAATGTTTTTCTAAATTGCCTATGTCTTGAAAACTGCATGGACAATCTTTAAATGACTGGCTAAGAAGATGCTTAAACTAAATGGCTCTAAAAGGTCAGTGTAGAGAAATTCATTTTGTCAATCTCATCGTTTTGAGGGAAAAATATGGAACTTTCTAATGAATACTGGGGTCAAAAGCAACATATCTTTTGCATTGTAACTGTTAGGCTGAAATTATAATGTTGAGACTATTACCACACCCAGGATGAAAAGCTTTAATACAGAAAACTTCCTAGTCTTCTTGGAACACACATCCTGGGAAAGAAACATGCTGCTGTAAATGATACAGTAAATGGGTCTCTCCATTTGCTTTGCCATTTGAAATTTAAAATGAGTCCCTTTGCAGCTTTCTGTCATTGGACTTTACAAACAGAAAGGGATATTTAGAAACATATACGTGTGTGTGTGTGTGTGTGTGTGTATACAATGTTCACTGTTTGGGTGATGGGTTCACTACAAGCCCAAACTTCACCATCAGGTAATATATCCATGTATTATGTACCCTCTGAATCTATTAAAAAAAAACACCAAAATGAGTTATTGTTTCTTTGTCCATCCTTGTCTACCTATCCACTCTCACATTTCAACCAAAATGTTGCTTATTAGGGTTCTATCCCTGAACTAAATTTAGTAAAGTCATGCAATTCCATGGCTTCAACTATCCTTGATATGTTAATAATAATTCCCAATTCTATCTCAAGGCCTACTTTTGTTTTTCTTTTAGAGACAGGGTCTCACTCTATCGCCCAGGCTGGAGTATAGTGATGCAATCATGGCTCACTGCTGGACTCAAGGGTCCTCCCACCTCAGCCTCCTGAGTAGCTGAGACTACAGGTGCATGCCATCAGGCCTGGATAATTTTTTTTTTTTTTTTTGTAGAGACAGGGTTTTGCCTTGTTGCCTAGTCTGGTCTTGACTCCTCCTGGACTCAAGCGAGCTGCCCTCCTCAGCCTCCCAAAGTGCTGGGATGATAGGCATGAGCCATGGCATCCGGCCTACTTCTTTTCTGAACTTCTTTCTTAAAGTACTAGTTTATGAATATTTTCCCTTGGGGGTCCCAAGGCACCCCTATATTTGTATGTTCAAATAAAACCTCATTATCTCTTCTGAAATCTCCTTCTCCCACTATTCTTGTCCAAATGAATGTCATTATTCATCTCAGTAATGCAAGAAATTTTAAGATAACCATTTGTAATCATGCATTCATCCACTCAATTATTTCTAAGTATGATGCTGATGCTAACCTTAAGGACCTCTTAACATTGTAGCTGACACATAATTTCTACATTACTACGATTAATTCTATAATAAACGTATGTTCAAAGTATTACTACCATATAGCAGAAGTGCCAAATTTTGGCTTAACGGGCCAGGGCTAGCTTCTCAAAAGAGGTGGCATCTTCATATTTTTAAATGAATTCATCAGGTAGACAAGGCCCAAGGCTGAGGTAGATAGAAGCTAATTCTACCTCTAAAATAGTCCTAAATCCTTCTTGCTTCCACTCTAATTGTTATTGCTATAGTTTGGTCAAGGTCACATCCTATCAGGCTAAGTTACTGTGTGATATTAGAAACAAGGCCTGACCTGAGTCTCAGCCTCTTTATATCTACCCCACTAGTAAAGTTGGTTCCTTCATATATGGCTAATGAATGTTTTCCTTCAGTTTAGAAGTGTTCTATTCTTGCTCTGTTGTTTTTTTTTTTTTCTGTTGTACTTCTCCTGTTACCTTATTTGAGAAGATCAATTATTCAACATTTTAATTCTGTTGTCTATCCTTCACATCTCTTGTCTTCTTGCTAATCACCTTTGTGATAACCTTTGTCGTTTCTCTCTGCTTTCACTGTGATTAATAATCAACTGCTTTCTCTTGAGATATATTCCAAATAATAAATGCACAAAACTTAAGTGTTTGGTTTGACAAGTTTTGAAGACCACATAAATCTACATAACCATCAATAAAAACAAGATACAGAATATACTCATCATCACAGAAAGTTCCCTTGTTTTCTATCCAATCCTTTCCTATCTCCATATAAAGGAAATCATTCAAAATGTTCTCTTTTATATCTGTCTCTGGCTAAGCATGATGTTTTTGAGATTTATTCATGTTGGTGCATGGGACAATAATTCCTTTCTTTTTATTGTTGATTAGTATCGTACTATATGAATACAGGTTGAGCATGCCCAACCTGAAAATACAAAATCCTCCCAAACCCAAAACTTTCTGAGTATCAACATGATGCTCAAGAGAAATGCTCATTGGAGCATTTCAGATTTTGGATTTTCAGATTTGGGATGTTCAACTGGCAAGTATAATGCAAATACTCAAAATCCCTTCCCCGCCCAAGTCCAAAATCCAAAACACTCTGGTCTCAAGCATTTCAGATAAGGCATACTCAACCTGTATGCTATGATTTGTTTGTTCCTTCTCTTGTTGATGGATGTATATGTTATTTACAGTTTTTAGTTATTATAAATAAGACTGCTATGAAAATCCATGGGAAAGTCTTTTGGTGAACATGTGTTTTCATTTCTATTGGGTAAATACCTAAGAGTAGAATTGTTGAGTCATAGAATAGATGTGTTTAAATTTACAAATTGCTAGAGTTCTTCAAAGTGGTCATTTCATTTCATTCTCCCAGAAACAATGTATTAGATCTCCAGTTGTTCTATATCCTTACCAAAATCTGGTATCATCAATCTTTTTTATTTTAGCCATTTTATCGGATTTGAAACAGTATCTTGGTATAATTTTATTTTACATTTCCCTGATAACTAACATACTGAACACCTTTCCATGTGCTAAGTAGTTATTTGTGTATCTTTCCATGTGTTAAATAGTTATTTGCGTATTTGTATCCAAATAAATCTTTCCCCATTCCATGAGTGCAAAGACATATATAGTCCCATATTTTCTGCTAGAAGTCTTATGGTCACAACTTTTGTGTTTAGATCTATGATCCATCTCAAATTAATTTTGTATATAACAAGAGGTTACTTTTCTTCCATATGGATATCCAGTTGTTCTAGCACCATTCATTAAAAGAACTTTCCTTTCCCTATTAAATTAATCTGATCCCTTGATCAGAAATTGACTGACGACAGATTGCTAGAGGTTGTGGGGGAAGGAGGAATGATAGATGGGGTTATATGATACTGTACTGATGAATACATGTCATTATACATTTGTCAAAATCCCTAAGATATTTAACACCAAGAGTGAACCTTAATGTAAACTATGGACTTTAGGGTGATAATGACATCAATGTAGGTTCACTGACTGTAACAAATATACCACTCTAATGAGGCCTACTGGAGGCTGTACATGTGTGTGGCCAGGGGGTTTATGGAAATACTCTATAGTTTCCACTCAATTTTGCTGTGAACTTTTAAAACTGCTCTAAAAAACAGTGTATGTTTTTTTCAAAGCCTAATCAGCTCCCCCACCCCAAATAATTGGACCGTATTTGTGTGGGTCTATTTCTGTGCCCTCAATTCCATTTTGACCTATTGATCAATCTTATACCAATACCAGACTGTCTTGATTAGCATAACTCTGTAGTAAGTCCCCAAATCAGCCAAGTCCTCTGACTTATTATGCTTTTTCAAAATTGTTTTGGCTGTGTTAGAGCCTTAACTTTTCCATAGAAATCTTAGAGCTGACTTGTAAATTTATTTCTAAAGCCTGCTGGGATTTTGATTAGGATTGCATGGAGTCTATAAATTAATTTGGGGAAAAATAATGTTTTAGCAATATTGAGTCTTCTGATCCATGGATATTATATACATCTTTGTTTATTTAGGTCTTTAATTTCTCTCGGTAATGCTTTGTAGAGGTGTTGCTTTACTTTCATGAGATTTACTCAGAGGTATTTGATATTTTCTGATGCTTTTTATAAATGGTATTGTTTTTTAAATTTTGATTTCTATTTGTTGCTATACATAGCGAAACAACTGATTTTTGCGGAAGTTATATTTGTATATTCAAACCTTGCTTAAATCTTACTTATCAGCTCTATTAAATAGTCATTTTTTTTCTTGGTAGATTACATAGTTTTCTATACGTGCAATCATGAGACTGCAAATAACAATAGTTTTATTTTGTCCTTTACAAACTTTATGCCTTTTCTTTTTCCACTTCTTACTGAACCAGCTAGAACTTTCAATACAGTGCTGAATAGAAGTGATGAGGGTAAACAGTCTGTGTATTCCTAATCTTAAAGGAAAAGTGTTTATTATTATGTATGATTTAGCTGTTTTTCCCATCTATTCCTAATTTGCTGTTTATTTTATTATCATGAAGTGGTGTTACATTTTTTTCATTTTTTCTGCATCTACTAAGATGATCATAGTTTCCTTTTGTTGAGGTCAGTGCCAGGAGATAATCCTCAAAAGGTCTGACATTTTTGCATGTCTTGTGAGCAGATGAACTAACAGCTTTCGTTCTAGACTATGTTTTCCAGAATGTTTGTATGGGGAATGGTCTTGGAAAATGGTGATGATGTCTTCCTTTAGAGCAAAGGTCAGGTATGTTGGCTGTCCAGTATAGAAAGTTAGTGTCTACCTCCCAGGCAAAGGTTGAACAGGTCTATTTTTAGCCCATTTTAAAGATTGGGGTTTCCTAAGATTGTGGGGGTTTCCTCAGCTGTGATGTAAACTCACTGCACGTGCAACATCCATCTGGGCCCACCCTGTGTTGTTTCCGTGGGACCTGGGGGTAAGAAAAACTGATGAGAACATCAAGTTCAAATTGCTTGCTGTCTGTGAGTAATGAGGTCCCTTGTCTCTGACTAGGAGTCTTGTATCTTTTGCCAGCATCCATGAAACTGTGTGGGCTAACTTGTTAGCCTGCAAAAAGGGCAAAATCTATGAACTTTCATGGTTCTTGATAAGTTAATATGGCAATTTCTAAATGTTAAAACTAACCTTGCATTCCTAGAATAAATCTCATATTGTCATGATCCTTTTATATATTGCTGAATTTAATTGCTAATATTTTGTTAAAAATTGCTACATTTATGTTCACGAGGAATGTTGATCTGTAATTTTCTTTTTTGGAATATCTTTGTCAGATTTCGGTATTAAGGTTATACTGGCATCATAAAACAAGCTGGCAAGTATTCCCTCCTCTCCCTTGAGACAGTTTGTGTATGATTGGCATTATTTTTCCCTTAAGTGCTTTGTAGAATTTAGAAGTAAAGCCATCTGTACCCAAAGTTTTCTTTGTGGAAAGTTAAAGAAAGTAGATTTCTGTTTTGGTGGAATAACATCAATTTACCGTTCAAATAGCTCAGAAAACCTCAAGCAGAAAAAGTACAATGGGAACTACATTAAAGCTGATCATGTCAAACTGCTGAAACTCAAATATAAATAAAAAATCTTGAATGCAGCTGGAGGAAAAAAAAGACACAACCTACAGGGGAAAAATGACATAAATGAAGGCTGATTTCTTATAAGAAACGATGGAAGCCAGAAGACCATGGAATGACATCTTTAAAGTGCTTAAAGGAAAAAAAAAACGGTCAAGGATGGAAAAGAACAAACAGTTATGTGAGAAATTAATATTAAACAAACTAGACTTCAAAGCAAGGAGTATTTAACACCAATAAAGAGGAATAATAATAAAAGGGCCATCTGAAAGACATAACAGTCTAACAGAGTTTCAAAATACTTGAAGCAAAATCACACTAATTAAATGGAGACAGATCCATAGTCACAGTTGGAGATTTTTAACACTCCTATTTTGCTAATTGTTAGAACTGGAAAAAAATTAAGAATATAGAATTATGTTGTTCAGTATAGTAGTAATTAGCTTTATGTGTTTACTGAAGTTTATTTGATAGATTTGCTCTTTCAGTCCTTTCAACGATTTTGTAAGCACCTAATTCTGTTTTATATCCTTTTCTGCTTAAAATAGCTACGATGGCTTCATTTTCTACAACTAAATCCAGACTGATACAATGACTGACAAACAATGCTCAACCTCACTAGTGATAAAGTCAGTGTAATGAAGATGACAAAAACAAAACATTGCATAGCTATCAGACTGACCAAAACACTAGCAAGGATATGGGGAAATGGAAACTGCAATTTTTTTGACGATGGGAACTAAAATTTGTACAATTACTTTAAAGAACAATTTGGTGTTAAATTGTTGAATATCTTTGTCAGATTATGGTTTTAAGGTATCTTTTTTTGGTATTTGGTATAAATTTTTGTCAGCAAATATTTAACAGTATTTTCTGATAAAAGTTGAACATGCATTTATTATATCATCCATAAATTACTCCTTTAGGTATATACCCTTGAGAAACTCTGTACAAGTACAGAAAAAGACTTTTATAAAGACATTTACTACCTCACTGCTTGAAATAGTCAAAAGGAATAAACTATTGCCCTGAGGTGGAAAATAGATAAATTTGGGAATTTATTCACAGAATAGAATCTGAAGAGCAGTTAAAACGAATTAGCTAGATCTATATGAATCAACATAAATAAATATAAAAAAAGTTAAAACATGTTATGTTTAATTGCATAAAAATAACAATTGGCAAAATAATATCATAGCATTTATGTAAATTTAAAAAACCATTAAAAGTAGAATATGTTGTTTATGGAGATAGATACACACACATACACACATATAAAAAATACATGAAATGATATACACAAACTCTTAACAGTGATTTACCACTTGGGAGAGAGTAAGGGGAAAGGACAGGGAAGGGGGTGGGGAGGCAGTTGTATCTGCAACAGTTGGTTTCTTAACAACAAGGAAAAGATCTAAACCTAAGACAAATATGGAAAATCTTATCAGTTAACAATTGTTGGTACACAGATATCTATAATTTTATTTTGTGTATGTTGACAATATTTCATAATAAAATAATAGAAAATGTAAATATTAAAAATGGCAATAATGACTGTGTGAAAAAGCATTTGCAATATTAAGATGAAGCGTTAATGTTCTGAATATATAAATAATTTTTATAATTAAAACATTTCAACACCTCCAATAGTAGAAAAATGGGCTAAGTATATAACGAAGCAACTTACAAAATAATAAAAATGGCCAGTGAACATTAAAAAATATTCCCCATCACTAGCAATATAAAAGTTAAATACTGGCTAGGCGCAGTGGCTCACACCTGTAATCCCAGCACTTTGGAAGGCTGAGGCAGGTGGATCACTAGAGGTCAGGAGTTCAAGACCAGCCTGGCCAATATGGTGAAACCCTGCCGCTACTAAACAAACAAACAAACAAACAAACAAACAAAAAAAAGACAAAAATTAGCCAGGCGAGATGGCACATGCTTGTAATCCCAGCTACTCAGGAGGCTGAGGCAGGAGAATCACTTGAACCCAGGAGGCGGAGGTTGCAGTGAGCTGAGATCATGCCACTGCATTCCAGCCTGGGTGGCAGAGCGAGACTCCATCTCAAGAAAAAAAAAAGTTAAATATTTTCATCTCTCTGTTTGGCTAAGGTTTAAAAAGAATGATGATACCCAATATTGTCTAGGTTGAGGGTACAAGGACATACTCATGGGTACTCTTTGTGTAGGTCAATCTGGCAATATGGATCAAAATTCTTAAGGCATATTCTCTGACCCAGAAATTCTACTTTTCAACATCCATCATAAGAAAATGATCAATTATATGAAAACAGAAAAAAAAAAAAGGAAAAGAGGAGCATACAAAGATGTTCTTCAGTGTTATCTGAAAAAGTAAAAAACTAAAATACACTTATACGTGTAATAATAGGTTACCTGAAGCAAATCATTCCTAAGTAGTGAAATACTTGGAAAACCAGTAGAAATTAATTTGCAAGTTTCTATTGACTTGAAAAAGTGAATTAAAAAAGTATATGATATGTTGGGTGTGGTGGCTTGCACCTGTAATCCCAGCTACGCTGGAGGTTGAGGCAGAAGGACTGCTTGAGGCCAGGAGTTGAGTTACAGTGAGCTATGATCATGCCACTGCACTCCAGCCTGGGTGACAGCACACACACCCTGTCTCTAAAAAAATAAAAAATAAAGTTTAAAAAAGCACATTATAAAAGAGTATTTACAGGTATTATATTTAAATAAAATAACTACATATATATACACTAAAAAACACAAACCCAGCAATTATCTTTGGGTGGTGGTATTAAAGATAGTCTGTATGTGTTAAAAAAACAAAAAAACAAAAAATTGTACTCTTCTGTGTTTTCCAGATTATTTTTGTCATTGAGCACATAGTAATTTTATAATTAGAAAAAAGAACTTATTTTAAAAGGTGGTGGTAGAGAGACAGATACATCATCTGCTGCTGCAAGACAGCTTGAACACCTGAAGTAAAGAAAGCAATGGAGTGAGGGTGAGAGTTTTGAAAAATATTTACAAGGCAGGATCAATAGGTGCTGGAGGATTAACTGAATATTGGCTTGGTAAAAGACTGAGAGATCTAGCTTAAGTAACTTAATAGGACATTGCTGTCATTGATAAGGTCAGAGGACACAGGAAGAGGAGCTCCTTTGGGTGGACAGATAATGTATTAAGCTTTGAACTATGGAGTCTGAGGTACCTGTGGTACATCCTGGTGGCTAGATATGTGGTCAGGGTCTGGTGGCCAGGAAAGTGCTAGGCTAAAATTTCTCCTTGAATACATGTCTTATGTTTGATAACTTAGATTCTAAAAGGCTGGTGACCAGGCGTGGTGGCTCATGCCTGTAATCCCAGAACTTTGGGAGGCCGAGGTGGGCGGATCACGAGGTCAAGAGATCGAGGCCATCCTGGCCAACATGGTGAAACCCTGTCTCTACTAAAAATACAAAAATTAGCTGGGCGTGGTGGTGCGTGCCTATAGTCCCAGCTACTCGGGAGGCTGAGGCAGGAGAATGGCTTGAACCCGGGAGGTGGAGGTTTCAGTGAGCCGAGATCGCGCCTCTGCACTCCAGCCTGGCAACAGAGCAAGACTCCGGCTCAAAAAAAAAAAAAAAAAAAAAAAATTCAGAGATTAATGTGGTCAAGGGGTGTCAGCAAGATGACTAATTAGAGTTGCCTGGTGGTTGTCCCCCTCCACCCCAACAGGAAGTGACCAAAACAACAAGCGAACAATGATATTTTGACTGTAGTGACTGAAGAAGTACACTGGAGAATACTAGAGGGGCAGCAAAATCCCTGTGGAGCATTAAAGCCCAGGATACCACCACAGACAGGGGAAAGGCATCCTGCCTCTGCCACACTGTCTTCCCTGCTGGGATTAGCTCAGAGTCAGGGAGGATTTCTCACAGGGAAAAAGTAAGCTGGAGATTCCCAGCAGTCCTCATTGCCACCACAAATGCCAGCAAATCTTGCTACAGGAGAATCTCCCAGTACTCATAGGACCCAAATCTAGTTTGGAGAGTAGCTGGGAATTTGTAAACCTGAACTCTCTCAGAGTAGGATCCCATGTTGGGCACTCCCCACCTCTGTAACCTAAGTTGTCACAGCACAGATCATCTTGGAACCAGACCCACTGGTAGAGTATGTCCTGCTCTGGGGGCCAGTAGCAACTGACTCTCTCCTCTGAGGCCCTGCCATCATTTCACCATGTTCACATGGGTGCTTGCATCACTATAACTGTAGCTGGCTGGATTCTAGGCCAGACAAAATTACTGAGATGCCAGTGTCTGAACCCAGGTGGCATCCCACCCAACAATGGAACAGGCAAACCTGCACTGTGGTGAAGCCACCGAACAGCTGGTTGGCCTGCTGTGCCTGCCTCTGGCCTGACAGCTGGACCAGTGATGGCCCTGCCTCCCCAGAGAGACTACTGCATAGCCACATAGCTGGCCACACCTGCACATGCCTGAACCCAGTCTTGAAGCCAGCCTGGTTGTGGCTGCTGCCTTCCTGGAGAGTCTGCCAGATAGCGTCTCAGACCTTTGCACAAAAGTGCCTTCCTGGAGAGTCTGCCAGATAGTGTCTCAGACCTCTGCACGAACATGTACCTGGCCCAACAACCAGCCCAGTGCCACTGCCCCTAGGCTACAATGTCTGTGATTATTCAAATTCCTGCAGCCTAGGCTACCGAGGCAATCACAGACATTGCTGATGAGAATTACAGTTGAGGAAACTGTACACAGACCATACTACTAAGTCCACTCAGAATCAAATCCAACACACCGTACCCAACCAACACCCTAGGACCCACCTACAGGTGGCAGGAGAATCGCTTGAACCCAGGAGGCAGAGGTTGTGGTGAGCCAAGATTGCACCATTGCACTCCAGCCTGGGCAACAAGAGTGACACTCCGTCTCAAAAAGAAAAAAAAAAAAAAAAGAAAAGAAAAGAAAAAAAAAGAAGCCCAGGATCTTGAAGTTTTCACTGCTGAATTCTGCTAAATATTTAAAGAACTAATACTAATTCTCGGCCGGGCACGGTGGCTCATGTCTGTAATCCCAGAACTTTGCGAGGCCAAGGTGGGCAGATCATCTGAGGTCAGGAGTTCGAGACCAGCCTGACCAACATGGAGACACCCTGTCTCTACGAAAAATACAAAATTAGCCGGGTGTGGTGGTGCACACCTGTAATCCTGGCTACTTGGGAGGCTGAGGCAGGAGAATCTCTTGAACCTGGGAGGTGGAGGTTGTGGTGAGCCAAGATTGCGCCATTGCACTCCAGCCTGGGCAACAAGAGCAAAACTCTGTCTCAAAAAAAAAAAAAAAAAAAAAAAGAACTAATACTAATTATTAAACTAAACCTCTCAAAATTAAAGAGGAAGGAACTTATTTTATGAAGCCAGCAATTCTCTGATTTCAAAACCAGACAAACATGTTAACAAAAGAAAATTACAAGCCAATATACTTCATGAACACAGATGCAAAAATTCTCAACAAGATACTGACAAACTAAATTCAATAACACATTAAAAAGATCATTCACTGTAATTAGTGGGGCTCATCCCAGGGATGAAAGGATGGTTTAACATATGGAAATCAATAAATGTGATACACCACATTAATAGAAAGAAAGACAAAAACCTTATGATCATTTCAAGAGACACAGAAAAACAATTTGACAAAACTCAACATTCCTTCATTGAAAAAACTCTCAACAAATTCAGTATACAAGGAACATACCTCAACACAATATAAGTCACTTAAGACAAACCCACAGCTAATGTCATAAGATCAGGAATGAGATGAGGATGCCCACTTTCACCCCTCTCTATAGATGTTTTTTCCTTTTTTTTTTTTTTTTTTAAATAGAGATGGGGTCTATGTTGCCTAGGCTGGTCTCAAACTCCTGGGGCTCAAGATCCTCTTGCCTTAGTCTCCTGCACTCCTGAGTAGCTGGGACTACAGATGCACACCACTATGCCTGGCACATGATCTTACATACAGAAAATCCTAAAGACTCCACCAAAAAATTCTTAGAATAAATGAATTCACCAAATTAGCAGGATACAAAAATCAACATACAAAAATCAGTGGTATTTCCATACATTAATAGTGAATGATCTGAAAAAGAATCAAGAGAGCAATTCCATTTACAACAGTAATAATAAAAATAAGATACCTAGGAATAAACTCAACAAGATAAAATATCTCTACATTGTTAACTATAAGAAGACTTTTTTAAAATTATACTTTAAGTTCTAGGGTACATGTGCACAATGTGCAGGTTTGTTACATATGTATACATGTGCCATGTTGGTCTGCTGCACCCGTTAATTCATCATTTACATTAGGTATATCTCCTAATGCTATCCCTCCCCGCTCCCCCCACCCCATGACAGGCCCTGGTGTGTGATGTTCCCCTTCCTGTGTCCAAGTGTTCTCATTGTTCAATTCCCACCTATGAGTGAGAACATGCGGTGTTTGGTTTTTTGTCTTTGGAACAGTTTGCTGAGAATGATGGTTTCTAGATTCATCCACGTCCCTACAAAGGACATGAACTCATCCTTTTTTATGACTGCATAGTATTCCATGGTGTATATGTGCCACATTTTCTTAATCCACTCTATCATTGATGTACATCTGGGTTGGTTCCAAGTCTTTGCTATTGTGAATAGTGCCATAATAAACATACGTGTGCATGTGTCTTTATAGCAGCATGATTTACAATCCTTTGGGTATATACCCAGTAATGGGATGGCTGGGTCAAGTGGTATTTCTAGTTCTAGATCCTTGAGGAATCACCACACTGTCTTCCACAATGGTTGAACTAGTTTACAGTCCCACCAACAGTGTAAAAGTGTTCCTATTTCTCCACATCCTCTCCAGCACCTGCTGTTTCCTAACTTTTTAATGGTCGCCATTCTAACTGGTGTGAGATGGTATCTCATTATGGTTTTGATTTGCATTTCTCTGATGGCCAGTGATGATGAGCATTTTTTCATGTGTCTCTTGGCAGCATAAATGTCTTCTTTTGAGGAGTGTCTGTTCATATCCTTCACCCACTTTTTGATGGGGTTGTTTTTTTCTTGTAAATTTGTTGGAGTTCCTTGTAGATTCTGGATATTAACCCTTTGTCAGATGAGCAGATTGCAAAAAATTTCTCCCATTCTGTAGGTTGCCTGTTCACTCTGATGGTAGTTTCTTTTGCTGTGCAGAAGCTCTTTAATTAGATCCCATTTGTCAATTTTGGCTTTTGTTGCCATTGCTTTTGGTGTTTTAGACATGAAGTCCTTGCCCATGCCTATGTCCTGAATGGTATTGCCTAGGTTTTCTTCTAGGGTTTTTATGGTTTTAGGTCTAACATTTAAGTCTTTAATCCATCTTGAATTAATTTTTGTATAAGGTGTAAGGAAGGGATCCAGTTTCAGCTTTCTACACATGGCTAGCCAGTTTTCCCAGCACCATTTATTAAATGGGGAATCCTTTCCCCATTGCTTGTTTTTGTCAGGTTTGTCAAAGATCAGATAGTTGTAGATATGCGGCGTTATTTCTGAGGGCTCTGTTCTGTTCCATTGGTCTATATCTCTGTTTTGGTACCAGTATCATGCTGTTTTGGTTACTGTAGCCTTGTAGTATAGTTTGAAGTCAGGTAGTGTGATGCCTCCAGCTTTGTTCTTTTGGCTTAGGATTGTCTTGGCGATGCGGGCCCTTTTATGGTTCCACGTGAACTTTAAAGTAGTTTTTTTCCAATTCTGTGAAGAAAGTCATTGGTAGCTTGATGGGGATAGCACTGAATCTATAAATTACCTTGAGCAGTATGGCCATTTTCATGATACTGATTATTCCTATCCATGAGCATGGAATGTTCTTCCATTTCTTTGTGTCCTCTTTTATTTTGTTGAGCAGTGATTTGTAGTTCTCCTTGAAGAGGTCCTTCACATCCCTTGTAAGTTGGATTCCTAGATATTTTATTCTCTTTGAAGCAATTGTGAATGGGAGTTCACTCATGATTTGGCTCTCTGTCTTATTGGAGTATAAGAATGCTTGTGATTTTTGCACATTGATTTTGTATCCTGAGACTTTGCTCAAGTTGCTTATCAGCTTAAGGAGATTTTGGGCTGAGACAACGGGGTTTTCTAAATATACAATCATGTCACCTGCAAACAGGGACAATTTGACTTCCCCTTTTCCTAATTGAATACCCTTTATTTCTTTCTCCTGCCTGATTGCACTGGCCAGAACTTCCCACACTATGTTAAATAGGAGTGGTGAGAGAGGGCATCCCTGTCTTGTGCCAGTTTTCAAAGGGAATGCCTCCAGTTTTTGCCCATTCAGTATGATACTGGCTGTGGGTTTGTCATAAATAGCTCTTATTATTTTGAGATACATCCCATCAATACCTAATTTATTGAGAGTTTTTAGCATGAAGGGCTGTTGAATTTTGTCAAAGGCCTTTTCTGCATCTATTGAGAGAATCATGTGGTTTTTGTCTTTGGTTCTGTTTATGTGCTGGATTACGTTTATTGATTTGCGTATGTCGAACCAGCCTTGCATCCCAGGGATGAAGTCCACTTGATCATGGTGGATAAGCTTTTTGATGTGCTGCTGGATTTGGTTTGCCAGTATTTTATTGAGGATTTTTGCATCAATGTTCATCAGGGATATTGGTCTAAAATTCTCTTTTTTGGTTGTGTCTCTGCCAGGCTTTGGTATCAGGATGATGCTGGCCTCATAAAATGAGTTAGGGAGGATTCCCTCTTTTTCTATTGATTGGAATAGTTTCAGAAGGAATGGTACCTGCTCCTCCTTGTACCTCTGGTAGAATTCGGCTGTGAATCCATCTGGTCCTGGACTTTCTTTGGTTGGTAGGCTATTAATTATTGCCTCAATTTCAGGGCCTGTTATTGGTCTATTCAGAGATTCAACTTCTTCCTGGTTTAGTCTTGGGAGGGTGTATGTGTCCAGGAATTTATCCATTTCTTCTAGATTTTCCAGTTTATTTGCACAGAGGTGTTTATAGTATTCTCTGATGGTAGTTTGTATTTCTGTGGGATCAGTGGTGATATCCCCTTTATCATTTTTTATTGTGTCTATCTGATTCTTCTCTCTTTTCTTCTTTATTAGTCTTGCTAGCAGTCTGTCAATTTTGTTGATCTTTTCAAAAAACCAGCTCCTGGATTCACTGATTTTTTGAAGGGTTTTTTTGGTCTCCATCTCCTCAGTTCTGCTCTGATGTTAGTTATTTCTTGCCTTCTGCTAGCTTTTGAATGTGTTTGCTCTTCCTTCTCTAGTTCTTTTAATTGTGATGTTAGGGTGTCAATTTTAGATCTTTCCTGCTTTCTCTTGTGGGCATTCAGTGCTATAAATTTCCCTCTACACACTGCTTTAAATGTGTCCCAGAGATTCTGGTATGTTGTGTCTTTGTTCTCATTGGTTTCAAAGAACATCTTTATTTATGCCTTCATTTCATTATGTACCCAGTAGTCATTCAGGAGCAGGTTGTTCAGTTTCCATGTAGTTGAGCGGTTTTGAGTGAGTTTCTTAATCCTGAGTTCTAATTTGATTGCCCTGTGGTCTGAGAGACAGTTTGTTATAATTTCTGTTCTTTTACATTTGCTGAGGAGAGCTTTACTTCCAGCTATGTGGTCAGTTTTGGAATAAGTGTGATGTGGTGCCGAGAAGAATGTATATTCCGTTGATTTGGGGTGGAGAGTTCTGTAGATGTCTATTAGTTCCGCTTGGTGCATAGCTGAGTTCAATTCCTGGATATCCTTGTTAACTTTGTCTCGTTAATCTGTCTAATGTTGATGGTGGGGTGTTAAAGTCTCCCATTATTATTGTGTGGGAATCTAAGTCTCTTTGTAGGTCTCTAAGGACTTGCTTTATGAATCTGGGTGCTCCTGTATTAGGTACATATATGTTTAGGAAGTTAGGTCTTCTTGTTGAATTGATCCCTTTACCATTATGTAATGGCCTTCTTTGTCTCTTTTGATCTTTGTTGGCTTAAAGTCTGTTTTATCAGAGACTAGGATTGCAACTCCTACCTTTTTTTGTTTTCCATTTGCTTGGTAGACTTTCCTCCATCCCTTTATTTTGAGCCTGTGTGTGTCTCTGCATGTGAGATGGGTCTCCTGAATACATCACACTGATGTGTCTTGACTCTTTATCCAATTTGCCAGTCTGTGTCTTTTAATTGGAGCACTTAGCCCATTTACATTTAAGGTTAATATTGTTATGTGTGAATCTGATCCTGCCATTATGATGTTAGCTGGTTATTTTGCTCGTTAGTTGATGTAGTTTCTTCCTAGCATTGATGGTCTTTACAATTTGTCATGTTTTCGCAGTGGCTGGTACCAGTTGTTCCTTTCCACGTTTAGTGCTTCCTTCAGGAACTCTTGTAGGGCAGGCCTGGTGGTGACAAAATCTCTCAGCATTGGCTTGTCTGTAAAGGATTTTATTTCTCCTTCACTTATGAAGCTTAGTTTGGCTGGATATGAAATTCTGGGTTGAAAATTCTTTCCTTTAAGAATGTTGAATATTGGCCCCCACTCTCTTCTTGCTTGTAGAGGTTCTGCTGAGAGATCTGCTGTTAGTCTGATGGGCTTCCCTTTGTGGGTAACCCGACCTTTCTCTCTGGCTGCCCTTAACATTTTTTCCTTCATTTCAACTTTGGTGAATCTGACAATTATGTGTCTTGGAGTTGCTCTTCTCGAGGAGTATCTTTGTGGCCTTCTCTGTATTTCTTGAATTTGAATGTTGGCCTGCCTTGCTAGGTTGGGGAATTTCTCCTGGATAATATCCTGCAGAGTGTTTTCCAACTTGGTTCCATTCTCCCTGTCACTTACAGGTACACCAATCAGACACAGATTTGGTCTTTTCACATAGTCCCATATTTCTTGGAGGCTTTGTTCATTTCTTTTTACTCTTTTTTCTCTAAACTTCTCTTCTCGCTTCATTTCATTCATTTGATCTTCAATCACTGATACCCTTTCTTCCAGTTGATAGAATCGGCTACTGAAGCTTGTGAATGCGTCACATAGTTCTCGTGCCATGGTTTTCAGCTCCAACAGGTCACTTAAGGACTTGTCTACATTGGTTATTCTAGTTAGCCATTCGTCTAATCTTTTTTCAAGGTTTTTCACTTTTTTGCAGTGGGTTTGAACTTCCTCCTTTAGCTCGGAGAAGTTGGATTGTCTGAAGCCTTCTTCTCTCAACTTGTTAAAGTCATTCTCCATCCAGCTTTTTTCCGTTGCTGGTGAGGAGCTGCGTTCCTTTAGAGGGCGAGAGGCGCTCTGATTTTTAGAATTTTCAGCTTTTCTGCTCTGTTTTTTTTTTCCCATCTTTGTGGTTTTATCCACCTTTGGTCTTTGATGATGGTGACGTACAGATGGGGTTTTGGTGTGGATGTCCTTTCTGTTTGTTAGTTTTCCTTCTAACAGTCAGGACCCTCAGCTGCAAGTCTGTTGGAGTTTCCTCAGGTCCACTCCAGACCCTGTTTGCCTGGGTATCAGCAGCGGAGGCTGCAGAACAGTGAATATTGCTGAACAGCAAATGTTGCTGCCTGATCGTTCCTCTGGAAGCTTCGTCTCAGAGGGGTACCCGGCTGTGTGAGGTGTCAGTCTGCCCCTACTGGGGGGTGCCTCCCAGTTAGGCTACTTGGGGGTCAGGGACCCACTAGAGGGGGCAGTCTGTCCGTTCTCAGATCTCAAACTCCATGCTGGGAGAACCACTACTCACTTCAAAGCTGTCAGACACGGACATTTAAGTCTGCAGAGGTTTCTGTTGCCTTTTGTTTGGCTGTGCCCTGCCCCCAGAGGTGGAGTCTACAGAGGCAGACAGGCCTCCTTGAGCTGCGGTAGGCTCCACTCAGTTCGAGCTTCCTGGCCGCTTTGTTTACCTACTCAAGCCTCAGCAATGGCAGGCACCCCTCCCCCAGCCTCGCTGCCACCTTGCAGCTTGATCTCAGACTGCTGTGCTAGCAATGAGTGAGGCTCCGTGGGCATGGGACCCTCTGAGCCAGGCGTGGGATATAATCTCCTGGTGTGCCATTTGCTCAGTTGGAAATGCAGAAATCACACGTCTTCTGCGTCGCCCATGCTGGGAGCTGAAGAATGGAGCTGTTCCTATTTGGCCATCTTGGAACTGCCCAGTAATTTTTTTTTTATAAAAAGAAAGAGGTCACCAATAAATGGAAAAATATCCTGCGTTCATGGATTAGAATAATTAATATTGTTAAAATGGCTATATACCCAAAGCAATCTACAGATTTAATGCAATCTCTATCGTAATACCAATGACATTCTTCACATAAAACAAAAAACAATCCTAAAATTCATAGGGAACCAAAACAAAACAGAGCCTGAACAGCCAAAGCAATCCTGAGCAAAAAGAACAAAGCTGGAGACATCATATTAATTGACTTAAAAATGAACTACAAAACTATAGTTATCAAAACACCATGGTACTGGTATAAAAACAGATACACAGACCAATGGAACAAAATAGAGTCCAGAGATAAATTCATGCACTGACAACCAACTTATTTTTGGTAAAGCTGCCAAGAACATGCAATGGGGAAATGAGACTCTCTTCAATAAACCGTGCTGGGATAACTGGGTATCTACATGCAGAAGAATGAGACTAGAACCCTACTTCTCACCAATACAAAAACCACCTCAAAATAAGTTAAAAATGTAAATGTAAAACCTGAAACTATGAATGTACTAGAAGAAAACACAGAGGAAATATTTCACAAGATTGAGTCAGGCAAGGAGTTTAAAAATAAGATCTTAAAACCACAATTAACATACCAAAAAAATAGACAAAGGGGATTATATCAAACTAAAATGCTTTTACACAGCAAAGTTAACTAACAGAGTGAAGAGACAACCTGCAGAATGGGAGAAAATATCTGCAAACTATACATCTGATAACAGGTTAATATCAAGAATATATACAAAACTTAAATAACTCAACAGTAAAAAACTAAATAACCCAATTCAAAAAGGGACAAAAGATCTTAATAGACTTTTCTCAGAAGACATACAAATGGCCAACAGGTATATGAAAAAACGCTCAATACCACTAGTCATCAAGGAAATGCAAATTAGGACCACAATGAGATACCAGCCCACTCCAGTTAGAATAGTTATTATCAAAAAGACAAAAGAAGATGCTGGGTACAGTCACACATGCTTGTAATCCTAGCACTTTGGGAGGCTGAAGTGGGAGGACTGCTTGAGCCCAGGAGTTCAAGACCAGCCTGGACAACATAGTGAGACCCTGTCTCTATAAAAAAAATTAAAAAATTAGCTGGTAGATCACCTGAGGTCAGGAGTTCGAGACTAGCCTGGCCAACATGGTGAAACCCCATCTGTACTAAAAATACAAAAATTAGCCACGTAATCCCAGCTATTCGGGAGCCTGAGGCAGGGGAATCACTTGAACCCCGGTGGCAGAGGTTGCAATGAGCCGAGATCACATCACTGCACTCCAGCCTGGGTGACATGAGCAAAACTCCATCTCAAAAAAAAAAAAAAAAAAAATTAGCTGGGTGTGGTTGTTTGCACCTGTAGTCCCATCTACTTGGGAGGCTGATTTTGGAGGACTGCTTGACCCTGGGGGATTGAGACTGCAGTGAGCCATAATAATGCCACTGCACTCCAGCCTGGGCAACAGTGTCTCAAAAAACAAAACAAAACAAAACAAAAAAGACAAAACAAACATTGGTGAGGATGTAGAGAAAAGGAAACACTTAAACACTGTTGGTGGGATTGTAAACTAGTATAGCCATCACGTAAAAAGTATGCAAATAGAACTACTGTATGATCCAGCAATACCACTGTTGGTTATAAATCCAAAGAAATGAAATCAGCATGTCAAAGAGGTATCTACACTCCCATGTTTATTGCAGCACTATTCAAAATAGCCAAGATATGGAGTCAACCTAAGTGTTCTTCAGTGGATTAAAGGATAAAGTGTGGTATACACACATAATGGAATACTATTTAGCCATAAAAAAGCATGCAATCTTTCTTTTTTACAACATGGATGGACTTGGAGGTTTGTTACAACATGGATGGACCTGGAGGTTTTTATGTTAAGTGAAATAAACCAGGCACAGAAGGACAAATATTGCATGATCTCACTCAAGTGTGTAATCTATAAAGAGAAGCTGAAGTTGGTATCCAGAAGCAGAGAGTACACCAGTGGTTACCAGAGGCTGAGGAGTGGCTGGGGGAAGTAGAGAGGAGGAAGAGAGGTTGGTCAATGGGTACAAGGCTACAATTAGATAGGAGGAATAAATTCTGGTGTTCTATTGCATAGTAGAGTGACTATGGTTAACAGTAAAGTGTTGTATATTACAAAATCCCTAGAAGAGAGGCTTCTGAATGTTCTTACCACAAATGACAAATGTATGAGGTTATGAACACAATAGGTATCCTGATCAGATCATTATACAATATATATATATAAAAACATCAAGATGTACTCAGTAAGTTTGTATAGTTACTGATATGGTCTGGTAGTATCCCCACCCAAATCTCATCTTGAATTCCCATGTATTGTGGGAGGGACTTGGTGAGAGGCAACTGAATTATGGGTACAGGTCTTTCCCCTACTGTTCTCATGATAGTGAATAAGTCTCACGAGATCTGATGGTTTTTTATAAAAAGGAGTTCCCTTGCACAAACTCTCTCTTTGCCTGCCACCATCCACGTAAGTTGTGACTTGCTCCTCCTTGCCTTCCACCATGATTGTGAGGCCTCCCCAGCCATCTGGAAATTTAAGTCCATTAAACCTCTTTTTCTTTCCAGTCTTGGTTATGTCTTTATCAGCAGTGTGAAAACAGACTAATACAGTAAATTGGTACCAGTAGAGTGGGGCTCTGCTAAAAAGATACCTGAAAATGTTGGAAGTGACTTTGGAACTTGGTAACAGGTAAAGGTGGGAATAGTTTGGAGGGCTCAGAAGAAGACAGGAAAATGTGGGAAAGTTTGGAACTTCTTAAGAGACTTGTTGAATGGCTTTGACCAAAAATGCTGATAATGATAAAGACAATGAAATCCAGGCTGAGCTGGTCTCAGATGGCGATGAGGAAATTGTTGGGAACTCGAGCAAAGGTGACTCTTGCTGTGTTTTAGCAAGAGGCTGTTGACATTTTTCCCCTGCCTTAGAGATTTGTGGAACTTTGAACTTGAGGGAGATGATTTAGGGTATCTGGCAGAAGAAATTTCTAAGCAGCAAAGCATTCAAGAGATGACTTGGGTGCTGTTAAAAGCATTCAATTTTAAAAGGGAAACAGCATAAAATTTGGAAAATTTGCAGCTTGACTATGCGATACAAAAGAAAATCCCATTTTCTGAGGAGATATTCAAGCCGACTGCAGAAATTTGCATAAGTAACAAGGAACTGAATGTTAATCCCCAAGACAATGAGGAAAATGTCTCCAGGGCATGTCAGAGGTCTTCATGGCAGCCCCTCCCATCACAGACCTGGAGGCCTAGGAGGAAAAGATGGTTTAGTGGGGCAGGCCCAGGGCCCCCCTGCTCTGTGCAGCCTAGGGACTTGGTACCTTGACTTCCAGCCACTCTGGCCATGGCTAAAGGGGCCAAGATACAGCCTGGGCTGTTGCTTCAGAGGATGGAAGCCCCAAGCCTTGGCAGCTTCCATGTGGTGTTGAGCCTGCAGGTGCACCAAAGTCAAGAATTAAAGTTTGGGAACCTTCGCCTAGATTTCACAGGATGTATGGAAATGCCTGGATGCCCAGGCAGAAGTTTGCTGCAGGGGAGGGGCTGTCATGGAGAACCTCTGCTAGGGCAGTGTGGAAGGGAAATGTGGGGTCAGAGCCCCTACACAGAGTCCCTACTGTGGCACCGCATAGTGGAGTTGTGAGAAGACGGCCACTGTCCTCCAAACCCCAGAATGGTAGATCCATTGACAGCTTGCACCACGTGCCTGGAAAAACTGCAGACACTCAATGCCAGCCCAAGAAAACAGCCAAGAGAGGGGCTATACCCTACAAAACCACACAGGCAGAGCTGCCCAACATGATGGGAACCCACCTCTTGCAACAGTGTGACCTGGATGTGAGACATGGAGTCAAAAGAGATCATTTTGGAGCTTTAAGATCTGACTGCCCTGTTGGATTTTGGACTTGCATGGGGCCTGTAGCCCCTTTGTCTTGGCCAATTTCCCCCATTTGGAATGGGTATCTTTGCCCAATGCCTGTACCTCCATTGTATCTAAGAAGTAACTAACTTGCTTTGGATTTTACAGGCTCATAGGCAGAAGGGACTTGCCTTGTCTCAGATGAGACGTTGTATTATGGACTTTTGAATTAATGCTGAAATGAGTTAAGACTTTGGGGGACTGTTGGGAAGGCATGATTGGTTTTGAAATGTGAGGACATGAGATTTGGGAGGAGATAGAGTGGAATAATATGGTTTGGCTGTATCCCCACCCAAACCTCATCTTGAATTCCCATGTGCTTTGGGAGGGACCCAGTGGGAGGTAACTGAATCATGGGGGCAGGTCTTTCCCATGCTGTTCTCGTGATAGTGAATAAGTCTCAAAAGATCTGATGGTTTTACAAAGAGGAGTTCCCCTGCACAAGCTCTCTCTTTGCCTGCCACCACCCATGCAACACATGACTTACTCCTCCTTGTGTTCTGCCAAGATTGTGAGGCCTCCCCAGCCATGTGGAACACTCTTTTTTTCTCAGCCTTGGGTATGTCTTTAACAGTAGTGTGAAAACAGACTAATACAGTTACAATGTGCCAATTAAAAAAATTAAAAATGAAATAAATTCAGATGTCTAATAGTAAAATAAAATTAGTTGGATACGTGGTAAAAGTCTTTTTAAATTCTTGACATGTCCTTCTACAGTGTCTGGCACAAAATTGGTATGGGTGGCCATACTTTGAATTGAAAAATATTTCCAAGAATGGCTTAGATGCAGAAACTTGACTGAAACAAAAAAAATAATAAGAATAAACACTGTAATGATCTCATGTCTCTTAGATATCTTCCTACCTCTCCTATGCCAGATAAGAGGAAGGAAGGGACAGATGTCAGAATCTGCTCCTGCTCTACTTCAGGGATACAGCCAGAGAATAGCTCCAAACACTGTACTGGAGCCCTTTCTACTCAACTTCACAACTGACAAAAATGCCCAGATTGTAACAGGGAGTGGAGTGAGACTTCTTGTCAGTTCATATCTGGGAAGGTGAGAAGGCAAGTATGAAAATAATTAGCAAAAAAAAAAAAAAAAAATGCTTTGTTTGCTAAACTAGGCAGATGTGAAATATGGTTTGCATTTTTACACAGTCTTCACCAAGCCAAATAACAATGCATTATCTGTAAGAAAACAATATTCAACAACAGTGGTTCAAATCAGAGAAAGACTGGCATGGTATTTTTTGAAGTAGTATGGTCGTCAATCATCGTTTTTAAGTCACATGAGTTATTTGGTTTGGCAGATTACCACTGCTCCTTCCTAAAGGAGGAAGGTATTAGGGGAAAAATACCTCCTAAAGGAAGGTATTAAAAGAAGGATTTGGTAATTATAATAATATATGTGAAAATGTATGTATTTCCCCCTGGAAGGCCCACTGGAATTGCAATGAAGCATTTGAATGGGTCTTCCGCTTCATCACAGCTAAGGCATGTGGCTAAGTTGTCTGGATGACAAGCATGCAGGGTTGCTGCATCACAGGGTAGCCCAAGGGAGAATGCAGGGACAGAATGACATTCGTCAGCAGAGAGGGCAAACTCTACAACGACCAAAAGGACATGGGGAATTGAATGGGATCAAGCAACTGAGAGAAAGGCCAGGGAGGCTAAAAGTCAAGTGCTGTAAGATAAATGGTTGTGGCCCAAAGGGCCTGGTGCTCTCCAGTAATAAATACACTTGAGGAAAGAGGACAGGCAGATAGAAGGGGTAAGTGAACAAAGTAATCAAGGGTAAGGAAGCTACTGAATGAAACAACTGTTCCCAAGAAAGCACTACAAGAAAGCAGAAGAAATTTATGAACTGCGAAAGAAGCAAATACAGAGGAGTACATTCTTGTTCTCCTGTTAACCAACCATAAGCTTCAGAGAGCAACAAATGGCATGGATTTGGGGAGCCAGAGATCAGTGCAGAACACAGAAGAGGTGCTGATAGGTGGAACAGGTAATTGATTAACACCAGATGAAACTCTGTTGGGAAATAAAAAATTAACGAGGGTAAATGAGTTCAGATGCCAAAGCAGGAGTAAATTTCCCTGGAGAGAAGGTGACCTTAGAAGGAAACAGGGCTGACCTGGAACAGGTGTCAGAAATTGTCACATTTGTGTAGTGGAAAGCATACAGGTGTTGGGAGTCCAGCTAGACATGAGTTCCAGTCTCAGCTCTCCCACCTACTTTTAATCTTATTTATTACATAACCTTGGGCTAAGTACTTAACTTCTCTGAGCAATTTCCTCACCTACAAAGTTTGAGTTAGAAATATTACACTTACAGGGCTGCAAAGCCTCTACTACAATACCTTACACTTAAAGGGGTTACTATACTATACTATAGGTATAACCCTATAAGGTTAACCTACTAGGTGTAAGGTATTACACTATAATGGGTACTCTATAAATGGTAGCTATTATTGTTGTTTTAAGTCTGAGCCGAATTTATAACCAGAGATGAACTGAGATAGGGGAATTCTCAGAAATTCCTTCAGTTGGAAAGAGTTGACATCAAGAAACTTGTAAAAGCTCTAGCAGAACACATTCTAACATCACCTATCTAAATATCAAGAAAAGCCAGGTGCAGTGACTCACACCTGTAATCCCAGCACTTTGGGAGACAGAGGCAGGCGGGTCATTTGTGGTCAAGAGTTTGAGACCAGCCTGGAAAACATGGTGAAACCTTATCTCTACTAAAAATACAAAAATTAACCAGGCATGGTGGCATGTGCCTGTAATCCCAGCTACTTGGGAGGCTGAGGCAGGAGAATTGCTTGAACCCAGGAGGCGGAGGTTGCTGTGAGCCGAGGTTGCGCTGTACCACTGCGCTCCAGACTGGTTGATAGAAAAAACAACAACAACAACAACAACAAAACAACCAAGAATGATACCTGAGCTCTACCTATATTGCTTTTCATTAAAAGAATTTTCTTTCTCTCTTCAAAACTGTTTTAAAAAATCCATTGTGCTCTTCCATGTTTTCCAAATTGTTTATCATTGAGCATGTATTCCTTTCATAATTAGGAAAAAGAACTTATTTTTAAAAGGTGGGGGAGAGACAGACAGACATGCTGTCTGCCGCTGCAAAAGAACCTGAGTATCTGAAGTAAAGTATTAATAGCAGCAATGGAGTGAAGGTGATAAATCTGAGAAATATTTACAAGGCGTTCTTGGTATTCTCTACCAGGAATGTGTGAATGGCATTGTGAGAACCACTGCCATCACATGGGCCTTGAGATTTAAATTAATATAGTTTTTTAACAAAGAACAAAGTTTTAAGAACTCTAGCAATTTTACCTGATAAGGTCCTGAACTCGACTGTTAAAAGGATCACCTTGTGAGGGTTTGTTTTTCATTTCCTGTGTTGGTATTTTTGGGATAGCTGGCTGGCAGTTTCCATCTGGTCGATTGGCAATCAGGCAGCCCAAAACCACAGCACTGACTTTGAGAAGTCCAGTTGTCAAGCCTTCAAAAACTTGTTTATTTGTATTTCTTCCCAAAATAGTATTATTTTCATCTGGAACATAAACCTAGATGAAAAAAAAGTACAGTAAATATGTTTCAATAAAACCACCAAAAATGGGCAGAGATAGTTTAGAACATTTCTGGAATCATAAGTAATTTTGACAATCTAAAATGTTCAAGAGTGTTGGCTCTGAAATCAGACTGCAAGTTCAAATCTGAGCTTTACCCTCAGTACCTGATGTCCCTGGATAAGGTTACTATTTCAAAATTCCAATTTCTTATCTATAAAACAAGGATAATGAGAGTACCTGTATCATAGAATTTTTGTGATTATTAAATGAGCTGATACATATAAAATGCTTAGAACATGCACAGGTACACTGTAAGTATGCAATACTTAATAAATTATATTAAAAATTTAAATGAACTCAGAAAACAGATAAAATGACAGCACCATTTCTTATTACAGTGTATTAAAAAATATCTAACCTGAATTCCTCTATCAGGATGAAATTTGCATTTCCTACTACAAAATGGCAAAATTGTTCTTTCCCTAGTACATAATGTCATACTCAGCTCTCTTTGCATATAGTTTACAAGTAACGTGGTTATTAAACATTGGAGCTTGGACCATGGCTCTGTAGTATATGATATGAGACAAGTTCCTTGCTTTCTGTATCTCCCTAGCTCCCAGGACAACTCTGAAGTTCAACTAAGAAGATGAATGGGAAAATATTTGGTAAAATATTAAATTCCACAAATGTACTTACTTGGTGACAACCAGCCTTTGCCTCATTTTCACTGTTTATCTGTATCAGTTCTACCAAAGATAGAGGAATAAATGATCACTTGGACCCAAAAGGGGGATCTTTAGAAAAAAACAAGCAACTTATTGGCCAAAACTAGTCACACAGTCCACCCAACCACAAAGGGAGCCAGGAAATGTCATCCTATCATGTACTTGGCAAGAGAGAAAGAATCAGAACATCTGTTAAACAGCACTATCGACTGCATAGTAATAGTTATTGTTTTTTCTATTATGACTATGTAAATATTCACAGCTAATCTACTTAACATTTACCCTTTTGTCCAAAATTTTTGGTTTCACTGAGATAATCATTTTTCCCTATATGTTGAATTTCCTATTTATGTATCACTAATTCATTGTCTATCTTTCTTGTCAAAATGAAATTTCCTGTCAAATTCATATACATCAGGGATTGCTGATTCTTTTTCCTTCTCCAAAGGAGACATTCTTCCTGAAATCAGCCACCCTCTTTCTCTAACCTAGACTGGTAACTCTCTAGGCCTACTACACAGCTCTAGGTTAGATGCCCTTATTCCTTGGATCTCATGTCTTCCTTTTCTTTCCATACAATTCTCTCATTTTGGTGCAGGGTCTACTCCACCAACTTCCTAAGAAAGAGTGCATGGAAGAAACATTTTGAGATTCTGCATGTTTAAAAATATCTTTTATTATCCTTACATTTTATCGATAGTTTGGCTGGATATAGGATTCTTGGTTGGAAGCCATATTCTTTTAAGTTTTGAAGGATTGCTCCATTGTTTTCCACTTCAAGCATGGCTGTTTAGAAGTCTCTAATTCCTAATACTTCAGTGCACGCCCTGTAGAACTTTGAAACTCCAGAAACTTAGAATCTTCTTATGGCTGATTTCCTGTGCCTTGGTATAGATTTTCTTTTATTTATTGTGTGAAAACTCAGTGGTCTTTTCAACTTGAAAGTTTTATGTTTCATTTCTGGGAAAATTTCTTGCATTATTTCTTTGCTAATTTCCTCCCATTCATTTTTTTGTTGGATTTTTTGTTTTGTTTTGTTTTTTTGGAGACAGAGTCTCACTCTGTCATCCAGACTGGAGTGCAGTGGCATGATCTCAGCTCTCTGCAACCTCTGCCTCCTGGGTTCAAGCGATTCTCCTGCCTCAGCCTCCTGAGTAGCTGGGATTACAGGTGTGTGCCATTACACCTGGCTAATTTTTGTATTTTTAGTAGAGATGGGGTTTCACCATGTTGGCCAGGCTAGTCTTGAATTCCCGACTTCAGGTGATCTGCCCACCTGGGCCTCCCCAAGTGCTGAGATTGCAGACATGAGCCACTGCGCCCGGCCTTCTGATGGATTTTGAACCTAGACTGAGCTTCTAATTTGGAAAATACTTTTTCTCTTGCTGTTCATCTTTTTATGTTTTTTCCTGCTTCTTTGGAGACTTCCTTATTTTCTGGTCCTATTAGTTTTTTTGTTTCATCAATTATATTTTCAAATTTCAAGAGCTCTTTTTGGCTTTCTATATGTTTTGGTAGTGTCTTGTTTTTATTTCATGGATGCAATATCTTCTCATCTTTGTGAAATTATACTTTTTAAAAGATTTTCTTTTGTTTCTAACATGGTCTCTGTTTCGTTTGAGGTTTTTCTGTATTTCAAGTTGGAGGCTTTCCTCAAATATGTAGTAATCTTGGGCTTTTTGTTCATATTTAAGATTGATAAATGAATATATCAGTGTATCACAATCTGGATCTAATCAATCAGAAGCTGAATACAAACTTCCGTGTGAGGAGTTTCAATTTGGGTGATTAGGTTGAGACCACACTTTTCTGGTGGGAGATCCCAGCTTTTAGTATTTATAAGTCTATTGTCCTGGGACAGTTAATTTCATGATACAGAATGAAATCTTATATCCTCTGCAAACCTGGAGTGTATAACATGGTGTGCATTTTCAGAGGTTCACTGGAGAAGGGGGCTCAGTATCTTACTGTTCTGAGAATGGGTTTTCACTAAATCACTTTGTTTTTGTATGGCTGTGCCTGGTGTCCTCATATTCTATGTAACTTTGATTGAAACTGGTGTCTTCTCTGAGGTTTGGGCAATGGCAGTCACTTGGCTATACATATAGTAGGTAGGTTCTAAGGCACCCAGGGCACCTAAACTGCCTTTTATTTAGACTTTCAACCAATTCCCCTCTTTGCAGCCCCACCTGCACCCTCATTTTCTGAGATAGCCAGTAACTCTAATTCTTGAGCCCTGCTAGGATTCTGTGGCACAAATTTTCTTCTGGCGTTTTGCTAGTTTGGGCAACTCTTTCAATCATGTGCTTTCCAGATTGAAAAAAAAAATACTTGCTTTCCTTTCCTTCCTATGCTCTTTCTTTGAGGGTTTATGACTTTCATCTATTCACTAGAATATTAGTAAGGCCTCTCAACAGAGAGAATGTAATTTATGTGTTCAACTGGCCACATTCTAAAATTAACTCAATAAATCCTCTAAAATACAACTTTCTGTTTCTTTTACACACTACACAAAGAATATGAGTAATACGTTTCTAGGTAATGTCAGGGTTCTTCATTCATCACAAATTTTCATATTCCTTTTTCTTCAACAACCTTGTACTGTTTTTCATCATGAAGTATTTCAAATAAAACACTATGTATGCATGTTGTATTTAGCAATCTTTCATTTATCTAGAAGTTTTTTTATCCAGTAACTGGAACTTTTAAAAATACAGTAGTCAACAGGAAATTAAAAAGACTTCTGAGATAATAAAATTGATGTCATTTATTTAAACACTTGCTCATCTAACATTTGAGTACCTAACACATACATAGTCAAGGGAGCAGACCGATGCTTTGCTCATCCTCAGGCTTTTGTCCAGACCCTAAAGACTCTAATTTCATAAAACTGTAACAAGATGTGGTTTCTTGGTTTATAGAAACAGAAGGAATAATATAAAAAAGAAAAATGGGCCGGGCACAGTGGCTCACGCCTGTAATCCCAGCACTTTGGGAGGCTGAGGTGGGTAGATCACGAGATCAGGAGATGGAGATCATCCTGGCCAACATGGTGAAATCCTGTCTCTACTAAAAATACAAAAATTAGCTGGGCTTGGTGGTGTGTGCCTGTAATCCCAGCCACTTGGGAGGCTGAGGTAGGAGAATCGCTTGAACCTGGGAGTCAGAGGTTGCAGTGAGCCGACATCAAGCCACTGGACTCCAGCCTGGTGACAGAGCAAGACTCTGTCTCACAGAAAAAAAAAAAAAAAAGAGAGAGAGAGAAAAACAGTGACCATTTTACAGGTAGGCAGTAGTAAAATGTGATACTGGTTCTGGAAGCACAAGAAAAGACAGATACGAGAATGCAAAAGGCATTGCGATCTGGGGACAGACTGAATCATCTTTATTTCCTATGAAATTAGGATTTACTACAAATCAGCGTTAACTGCTAATTCTCAAAATGACACCCTTAAGAGGTCAAGAAAAGGTTAAAATATGAGCCACACTTATGAGGGTAGGGGGGGAAGAATGAAAACTAATGTTTACTAGAGTTTTCTACCATGCCAGGTTCTTAATCATTTTCCTTATATTATCTCATTTAATTTTTACAGACTAGAAATCAAATTTCAGAGACATCAAGCAACATGTCCAAGTTTTACAACTACTGAATGGAAGAGCTGGGACTTGAACCCAATCTGCTAAGACTCTAAAGCCCATGTGGTTTCCCTTACCCCACAGTGACTCCCTCTCATTGGGCATCTCTTTTACTGAGAGTTGTGGAGAAGCTGTGTCTCTGGTGGAGGATGTGAAAATGGGTCATGAGCTAAAACACTGCCTTACTGATGTCTCTTCCATTAAAAAACTAGGGGTTTCACATGAGCTTTACTCTTGGCCAAAAGATTAAAAATATAGGCCAGGTGTGGTGGCTCACACCTATAATCCCAGCACTTTGGGAGGCCAAGGTGGGCGGATCACGAGGTCAGGAGTTTGAGACCACCCTGGCCAACATTGTGAAACCCTGTGTCTACTAAAAACACAAAAAATTAGCCAGGCATGGTGGCAGGTGCCTGTAATCCCAGCTCCTCGGGAGGCTGAGGCAGGAGAATTGCTTGAACCCAAGAGACAGAGGTTGAAGTGAGCCGAGATTGTGCCATTGCACTCCAGCCCGGGCAACTGTGTGAGACTGTCTCAAAAAAAAAAAAAAAAAATTAAGAATATATTTATGGGCTGTTGGGATAATTCTGGGTGAAACATACTAATCTCATTATTTAGAAACTGTAAATGTGGTTTGGGGACCAAATGTTACCTCCTTATCTTCCCCAAGAAAATAAGCTCAATGTAAAGCAAATCAGATATATAGTTTTACACTATTGTTATATTCTCTGCCTATAGCTGACTGGCAACTTTTGATTTTCCGTCTCACTGGGGGCTTTGTGCTTAATTTCACAAACACCATTTTGTCAGTTGCTCATAAAGTAAACACAAATGGAGAAAATTCTATAACAATCTAGCAGTTACACAAAGAATCTTTGTGGTCCTGCACTAGGCAAATCTCCCTTGTCAGGCTTGCTGGGCCAAATCCAAGGATCTCAGGCCCAGGTCTAAAGGCCTTTACTTTACTGAACAGTCCTACTTTCTCACCATGATCTTCTATTTTCCAACAGTCTCACTGAGCCTCACATCCAGTTCAAGCACCGAAACAAATTTTTTCATAGAAAATTTCATTTTTTCATTTAGATTGGCCCTTTCATTGTTAAAAATAGTGTTTTTTGTTTGCAACCTTCGGTAAAAGATTTTTTGGTCTGTCTCAGAGGACATTTTATTCAAATGGTCCCAGAAATTCTCCTTGTCCCTTTATATAGATTTTTCTTTTGCTGGGTTTAAGTTATTTTACAGGAATGTTGTAATAGAAAACCAATGCTTCATCTAGAAAAGAATTTCAAAATTGCCAGAATTAAGGTAAGGAGGGGCTCATCTTCAGTGAGACAAAATGAATTTTTTTTTTTTTTTAAAGATAGTCTTGCTCTGTCACCCAGGCTAGTGTGCAGTGGTGCAATCTCTGCTCACTGTATTCTCCACCTCCCCAGTTCAAGCAATTCTTGTGCTTCACCTTCCCAAGAAGCTGGCATTACAGGTGTGTGCCATCAGGCCCAGCTAATATTTTAGTAGAGATAGGGTTTCATCATGTTTGCCAGGCTTGTCTCAAACTCCTGGCCTCAAGCAATCCGACCACCTTAGCCTCCCAAAGACCTTCTCGTCTTAAAAATGAGATTTGACAAAAAGAAACTTTAAGGAGAAGGTATCTATACTGTAAATGACATTTTATTCAAAGCAGTATACTGCACTGCTGTCTTTCATCTAGTTGGGTATCACCGTTACTTGCCAGAGGTAAAATAGCTTACTTGTGAGCAGCCTGCTCTTTTGGGACACCTTTAATACATGAAATACACACTTTTGTGAGTGAGTTCTGATATTTGCTTATAGAGCAACACCTGAGTTTGAACTTACTTTCAGCACAGCTGCTGGGCCAAGGGCCTGTCCTTGGCAAGGTGTGCAAGCAACCTCCTCCCTTCCCCCACTCTGCTCTATTACACACCTGACTTACCTGAGTGTGGAACACATTCCATTCTGGGGTGGGTGGTCTGTGGAGGGGCAGGGGAAGCTTACCTTCCCAGCATGCATCAGTGTTTGTAACTACCACCTGCTGGTATGTACCAAGCCTGGCCTGGGAAAGAGAGCTATGTAGTTTTTGGTCCTTCTGAATCTCTCACCCCTCAGGCAGAAATCTAAAACCATGCTTTCTTTTCAAATGGATGAAAGGTATTTCCTTTGGAATATTTCTTTAGAATATACTAGAGTGGTCATTATCTTACTCTTATAATAGCAGCTTATTATACAGTGATTTCATGTACATAATCTTATTGTAAAATTTCCCATTCCCCTCAAAAGATATTTGACCTTTTAAAAATTTGTAGATATTTCATACAGTTTTAGATATAGAAAAAAATCTTAGAATCAAATCTTTTTATTTTATCTTTGGGGAAACCAAGGTCCAGAGGAGAAAAAGACTTCCTTGAGGATACAGAAATCATCAGGGCTGGAATAGATACTGGTGCCGATTCTCTATACTTATTCCAAAATGAAACCCAATGTTTATAGGACAAAGCCCTGAATCAAAATGTTTTCAGCGAAGTTAAATTAAAAGTCATTATAACTTTTAAAACCCAAGCATGTATTCTTTTTTCCCATTGCCAAAGTGGTTTCAAATACTTTCAACATTCTTGTTTGCAATACAGAAAAATGCTTTTATTAGTAATAGAAATCTATTGTTCTGTAATGTGATTCCATGACAGAGAAAATTAAATTAGTAATTACTGGTAATTCTGTACAACTGTTTTTTAGTATTCTGAAGATAGGTTTACATATTTTCAAGCTGTACAGTGTAAACAGAATGCTCAGAATATGAATTAGGTTCACTGAGAATCAATAAGAGATTGTTTAGAAAACTGTCAAGACAGTGTCAGAGTACAGAAAAAAAAGGCAAAAAATGTGGAAGGGCTCCAGCAGCAGACACAAGTTCTTACATTGTTGGCCTCATTTCCTATATGAAACGGTCACTAAACATGCAACAGTCTTTTTCCCACTGATATTTATAAAACGTGTATGCCCATGTTATATTATGCATAAAAATAGAACTGATGAAAGGTATTTACCTCAACAATTTACATGGCTTGAAAATATAAAAGGAAATCACACAGAAGTGGCTAATAGTTTTTCACTATTATCTTTTAAAATTATTCCCCTTCTGTTTTTTGTTTTTTTTTTTTTTTGAGACGGAGTCTTGCTCTGTCGCCCAGGCTGGGGTGCAGTGGCATGATCTTGGCTCACTGCAAGCTCTGCCTCCCAGGTTCATGCCATTCTCCCACCTCAGCCTCCCGAGTAGCTGGGACTACAGGCGCCCGCCACCACGCCCGGCTAATTTTTTGTATTTTTAGTAGAGATGGGGTTTCACCATGTTAGCCAGGTTGGTCTCGATCTCCTGACCTTGTGATCTGCCCGCCTTGGCCTCCCAAAGTGCTGGGATTACAGGTGTGAGCCATCATGCCCGGCCTATTCCCCTTCTTTTTATGCCACAAATAATGTTATGACAATATTAAAGAAGACACTGCAATTAATCCTAAATATCATTACCCCTTCTAACATATTTATGCCTTTAAGCCTATATTTATGCAGCCAAAATCCTAACAAGATAAAATGTCAGCAAACTTTATAGTGTATGCCTTAGTGGTCATGATGCTTACAAAACTCTTTGTTATACATGTTGAATCATATACTTCCTCTGCTCAACACATTCCCTGGTATCTCATTTCCTGCAAACTAAAAGCTCCAAACCTCATGATGCCCAAGGAAGCCCTTCTGATCTATCCTCTACCTCCATTCCTCCCCAAATTAATATACTAAGTCAGTCTGTCTCTTGCTCGCATTCTGATATTTCCTCTGCCTGGAATACCTTTCCCCCAGGTAACCTCATGACTAATTTCTCCACTTCTTCTAGTCTCTATTCAAATGTCATCTTATCCGTAAGTTATGCCAGAGTATCTTATTTAAAGTAACATTTCTCTCCCCAAACCTATCTTCCCTTTCTTGCTTACTCAACTTTATTTTTCTTCCAGTGCAACAGTTACCTCCTGACATACTGTACATTATTTCCTCTCTCTCTCAATCAGAATATAAGCTCCACGAGAGCAAGACTTTGTCTTGATCACTGCTACAATCCCAGTGCCTAAACAACATCAGACATGTAGTAGATGTTCACTATTTTTTAAATGCATGTAGACATTGATTTTCACTAAAAAAATTCACCAAACCAATAATTGTGACATTTAGAAGGTCCAAGGTAAACAGAAAACCAGCATTAAATATCTATATCTATATCTAGATATAGATATAGATATAGATAGTATTTAGTCATCCTGGGCAAAGGTGTAAAGTGAATTAAAGGAAGAAAGGAAGTTTGCACGCAAAACCCTTCTCTATGCAATATCCTATGTGTTCACCTCTTACTCCTGTTTCAGTTATTATAGTCTATGAGGTGCATCTTTTCTTTTCCCCACCCCCCAAAATAAGTTATATGCCTCACTGTAATTCCCAAACACCTTGTACATGCTGTGCTTTACCGCAGCACTCATTATACTACATTTTAAATGTCTCTTACTGGTTTGTCCTACTAAACTGTGAGCTACAATTTGTCTCTGTAGTTCCAGTGCCTAAATATTTGTCCAGTGAAAGAATGGGGAGGTTTTAGAGGCATTTACATAGCAGCTTTGGTGTGTTGGGAGCACTGTCCCGGGAGGCCTGAGTCTCTCTCATTCTATCTCATCTGCTGCTACCAGCATGACTTGTGTGTATCCAGTTCCTTATGTATAAAATGAGGACATTCAGCTTTAATTAATATTTACTGAGAGTCCACTGTAAGATGGCAAGCTAGGTCCCTTTATATATATTTATCTAATTAAATGTTTATAGCTACCTTCTAGTATATCTATTATTATGCCTATTATGCAAATGAGAAAACAGAGGCTCAGAAAGGTTAAGCAACTTACACAAGATCTTGAAGTCAGCAAATAATGGAGCAGCTTCTCAAATTCAAAACATCTGACTCCATGTTAGGTGATATACCCTAACACCATTATATCTTTCCTGGTATAAGGATGGACTCGTTAATCTCTGAGACCTCTTTTGAGTCTCAGATTCTATGATTCTGTAGGTCTTTATTTATGATTATGAAGTTATTCAAGTAATCTCATCTATCTGGAATACAGACAGGCAAAAACCAGGAAATAATTTTAAAAACCAATGAAAAAGGTGGTGGGGGCATGTGTATTGATGCAAATGAGAAGACAGATAAACAGCGAAAGTTGGGGTAAAAAAATAACACCACCACCAAGGGAATCACCTTCTAATAATAATGCTAGATGGCGGACCTTGAAGAATGGAGAAAATCAGAGACTCCCAGAGTTGGAAAGCCTAAAGGTGATTATCTAGTTCATCCTCCCAAACAGTGCAGGGGCTCCTTAATATAAGAGGTCTTCAAACATTTGTGAAAAATGTGTATTTTGAAAAAACTATGCATGGATTTCAATTATTTTTGCACCAAAATAAACTTATATCAACTTGTTATAACATGTCTGAAGAGGCTCTAGTCGGAGGCACAAAGAAATATAAGACATCAATTTGAAAAGATCCCCTTTAAGAGCAAGATGAATTCTGCTAAGATTGAAGCAAGAACAAATATCAAATTTATGGTGAAGCTTGGGTGGAAGAATTCTGAAATCACTGGTGTTTTACAAAACGTTTAGGGGGACAATGGCCCAAGGAAATCAGCAGTTTACAAATGGGTAACTTGTTTTAAGAAGGGACAACATGATGTTGAAGATGAAGCCTGCACCAGCAGACCATCCACATCAATTTACAAGGAAAGAATTCATTTTGTGCTCTAATTGAAGGTGACTGATGATTAATAGCAGAAACAACAGCTAACACCACAGACTTCTCAACTGGTAGCTTATACAATTCTAACTGAAAAATTAAAGTTGTGCAAACTTTCCACTTGATGAGTGCCAAAACCATTGTGTCCAGCTCAGCTGCAGACAAGAGCACAGCTTTCAATGGAAATTTTAAACAAGGGGGATTAAGATCCTGAAGCAATTCTTGGAAGAACTGCAATAGGACATGGCTTTACCAGTATGATTCTGAAGACAAAGCACAATCAAAGCAATGGCTACCAAGAAGTGGAAATTGCCCAGCCAAAGCAAATGCGGACCAGTCAAGAGCAAAGATCATGGCAACATTTTGGGATGCTCAAGGCATTTTGCTTTTTGACTTTCTGGAGGGTGAAAGAATGATAACATCTGCTCATTATGAGTGCGTTTTGAGAAAGTTAGCCAGAGCATGAGCAGAAAAACACCTGGGAAAGCTTCACCAGAGGGTCCTTTTCCACCACAGCAATACTCCTGCTTATTCTCATCAAATGTAGGCAACTTTTCAAGAGTTTTGATGGGAAATCATTGGGCATCCACCTTTCAGTCCTGATTTGTCTCCTTCTGACTTCTTGTTTCCTAATCTTAAAAAATCTGTAAAGGGCCCCATTTTTCTTCAGTTAATAATGTAAAAAAGATTGCATTGACATGGTTAAATTCCCAGGACCCTTAGATTTTTAGGGATGAATTAAACGGCTGGTAGTACCACTTATAAAAGTGTCTTGAACTTGATGGAACTTAAGTTAAAAAAATAAAGTTCCTATTTTTTATGTTCATTATGTAATTCAGTTTTTCCACAAGTTTTCCCTCTCCCTCACGGCTGTAAACTAATCTTTCCCATTTTTAAATAAAATTTTGTTATTTTGGAACCATTTTTACTGATGTGTTAGGGCTTAAGTCCAATAATTTACTTTTTGTTTATTCTGTTTGTGGTCTGCTCTGCTTCCTGAACCCACACATTTACATCTTTTGCCAAATTTGGGACCATTTCAGCTACTATTTCTTCAAATACTTTTTCATCCCTGTCTTTTTTCTACTTCCATGAGTCTGATGACATGAATGTTAGATCCCATGAGTCTGGTGACATGAATGTTAGATCTCTTGTTATAGCTCCATCAGTCCTTAGGTTCTGGTCATTTGAAACATTTTGGTCTGTTTTCTCTGTTGTTCTTCAGATTGGGTAATTTTGATTGTTCTAACCTCAAATTCATTGATTCTTTCATCCTTTCTCTCCACTCAGTCATTGGAGCACATTCACCGACTTTTAAAATTTTGGATTATTATAGTTTTCAATTATAGCATTTCACTTGGTTATTCTTTATATCTTCTATTTTATTTCAATAGCTTTAGGGATCAAAGTGGTTTCTGGTCACATGGATGAACTGTATAGTGGTGAAGTCTGGGATTTTTGTGCACCTGTCACCCGAATAGTGTACACTGTACCCAATAAGTAAGTTTTTCATCCTTTACCCTATTCTCATCTTTTCTCCTTCTGAGTCTCCCATGTTCATTATACCACTCTGTATGCCTTTGCATACCCATAGCTTAGTTTCCACTTGTAAGTGAGAATATATATCTTCTATTTCTTTGCCGAGACTACTTTTTCATTTGCTTTAAGCATATTTGTAATTGCATGTTTGAAGCATTTTTATGGTGGCTGCTTTAAAATCCTTATAAGAATTGTAACATCTGTTGTCTTTTCTCATTCAGGTTGAGATTTTCCTGGTTCTTTCTATGATGAGTGATTTTTAAATTATATTCTGGAAGCTTTGTGTATGATAAGACTGTATCTTATTTAAATCTTGTTTTAGAAGACCTCCTCTGACACTGTTCTGATGGGGGGCAGGGAGTGTCACTTCATTACTGTCAGCTGGGGGTGAAGGCTGCCTCATTATCAGGTGAGGGCAGGAATTCAGGCTCCTGAGTTAGCCACCTGGAGATGGCATGTTACTGTTCCTCACATGGTTTCCACAGGAGGTGATGGGATAGGGCTTGTTACCACAGGAAGCTGGTGAGTCCTGGCATCTCACTTGGCCCCTTCTGGCACCATCCTGGTGAGTGGGGGAGGAGAATCTCACTATCTCTCAGTAGGGGTGAAAAATCAGGCTTCCAATACATTCTCCATGCACTCTGGGTGGAGGTGCATCGTTACTGCTGGATGAGGATTAAAATCTCGATTTCCCACTCAGCCTTCTCTAACACCACCAAGGGATGGCGAGAGGGGCGTTGCATGAGTGCTTAACCCTTTCTTAAGACCTCTGATTCTTCCAGAAGTAATATCCACTCTTACTGCACAGGGAATTTTCTTGTAGAAATAGTGGTGGAAGGGGCAGTAGTGATAATAGTAGTAGCAGCTAACATTTAGTGGGCACTTAATGTGAGGTTCCATGATAACAGCTCATCTGGATCATCTCACTTAATCTACACAACACTCTCATAGATCAGAAATATTGTTATTCCTATATTCAGACAAGAAAACTAGGGTTCAGAGAGGTTAAATTACATCAGGGTCAGGATTTCAATCTAGGCTGTCTCACTTCTGAGCCTGAGTCTTTAACTATCGTAGTATACAATACTGAAAATTAATCAAGGTGACATGTGAAAGTGCTCAAAAATTATAAAGCACTAAACAAGTGTGATGGAAGTTTTATTACCATTTCCAGGGCACTGCAACAAGTGACCATGATTAGATAAATGAAAATCCAGGCTTCAACTGGTGCTAATAAATCATTTAAACATTGTTTCTCATTGCAATAGCTGCCCCAAATGACATGTTTTATATTCAGCAAAAGCTGCAAAAGAACCTCGGGAAGTTTTAGAGGTAGAGCTTTACTGAAATACAAGTATCTATTATTTTCTCATAGGTTGTTTTTGCACATATAGGGAACTGAAATTTCCTTTAATCTCTTCAGGCAAGTTCAGTAGAAACTTAGAAGGACAGATGTATTATGGAAAATCACTAAGCTTTGCTATCCACTTTATAGGATGGAGATTAACATTGTGGAGAACCCCCTATGGTTTAAAGAGGCAGTTATGTGCATATCCTGAAGTAGACAAATTCATACGAAAAAGGAAATGTATGTCATCCATAATCTCATAATACTGTGAAACATATACAGACAGTCCCCAACTTGCCATGGTTCAACTTATGATTTTTTGACTTTATCATGGTGTGAAAGACATATGCATTCAATAGAAACCATACTTCGAGTACCTATACATCCATTCCCTGTTTCACTTTCAGTATATGATTCAATAAATTACATGAGACATTCAACACTTCATTGTACAATAGACTCTGTTTTAGCTAATTCTGCCCAACTATAAGCTAAGGGCAGTGTTTTGAGCACATTTAAGGTGGACTAGGCTAAGCCATGATGTTTGTTAGGTCTGGTGTATTAAGGGCTGAAGGTTAAGCTGATCACCAATGGCTAATGATTTAATTGATCATGCCCATGGAATGAAGCTTCCATAAAAACCCAATAGGATAGGGTTTGAAGAGCTTCAGGAGCATGAAACACATGGAGGTTCTTGGAGGGTGGTGCACCTGGAGAGGGTAATCCATGCCTCTTTCCCTCATCCTATAAATCTCTTCATCTGTATCCTTTGTAACATCCTTTGTGATAAACTGGTAAATGTAAGTGTTTCCTTGAGTTCTGTAAGCCACTCTAGCAAATTCATCGAACCCAAGGAAAGGTTCATGGGGAACTCTGATTTATAGTCATTTGGTCAGAAGCACAGGTAAAACAACCTGAGACTTGTGACTGGCATCTGAAGTGGTGGACAGTCTTGTGGGACTGAGCTCTAAACCTGTGTGTATGATGCTACCTTCAAGTAGTCAGAATTGAATTGAAGTAGAGGCTCCTAGCTGGTGTTTGCTGCTGAAGGACTACTTGGCTTGGTGTGTGTGTGGGAAAACCCCTAAACATCTGAGGTCACAAACTCATTTTGTGTTGTGAAAGTATAGCTGAAACTGAGTTTGTTATTCCTATATTCTCAGACACCTATCTCTGAAATAATATTATTATCTGAACTACAAAACACATTAGCTTACAACAATTTCTTTCATTCATTGAACATTTTTTGAATACTATGTCCTCGACTCTGTGATAAACTCAACAGGTGAAGAGGAAAGACACGGTCTTGCCTCCCAGAGTTCACAGGTAAGTAAAATGTAATTCGAATTCCAGGTGATAAGTAAACTCATGGTCTTATGAGGACAGGTGCAAGGTGCAGTGCCTGGGGAAGGTAACCACTGAGCTGAGTCTCACAGAAAGAGGAAAAACTTAGCCTGCTGGGATGGTGGTGATGTTGGGTAGTGAAGAGGACACATGAGGAAACAGCATGAAAGAAGACAGAAGAGAGTATGTGTGTTCAGGAAGCTGCAGGTTGCTGGAGATAGTTGGACTAGTGGTGTATGAGACCGTCAGATCACACAAGCCCTGCTATACTGAGGGGTTTAGCTCTCAATTCTGAACATAAAGGGTAAGACAATGAAGGATTCTAAGCTAGGAGTGCCATGAAAAGTTTTCATTTTTTGAAAAATGACTCATCATAATATGTAGGCTGCTATGAGAAGGGTTACAATTAACAGCAGGGAAGGAGGCTATTATATTACTTACAAATGAAAGATGATGGGAAATGGAGAATAATCTAATTGACTGCATATTTAGGGAAAGGGGGAAAGAAGAGTGAAGGGAGGGATGGTTTTAACTTTCCTAGGTTTCTGGCTTATATGGTAGAGTTGTTTACCAGGATAGGGAATGCAGTGGGGGAAGCCGATTTTGAGGGAGTATATGCCCAGTTCTGGGCATGCTAAGTTTCAGGGTTTGAAGATGCTGACTTGGGACCATCGGTGTATGGGAAACAGTTGAAACAAATGGCATGCTGTTTGTTGAAACAAACAAACAAACAAAGAAACCCTGTTTATGAAGATTGTACAGTTTGGTAGGAGAAGGTGAGGAAGAAAACTAAAAAGGTATTCTGAGACACATCAACATTTGCAAAATGGCCTAGCAGGAGTAAAGTCCAGAGGGAGATTTTCTACAAACCAAAGGAGGGGAGACTTTCAAGTTAGAATCTACTGGTGATCTTGGTGAAAGAACTTTGAGTGGCATGGTGGGAGAAAAAACCAAACTCAGTGGGTGAATAGTGAATCTGCAGTGTGGAAATGAAAAGAATGGATGCAGACAGCTCTTTAAGAGGTTTGGTTGTGGCAGGAAAGGGTGATAAGTATTACCAGAAGCCAGTGAATTATCATCTCTCTTCTACTGGATAGCACTTAGTGACGTAACACAACAAAGCTTGATAATGCTGACACTTGACAAACGATGGCATAATTTTTGGCAAAGTTTGGACAGAAGCACACACAGGAATGAAAAATATAAACGTGAGTCTTGGGATGGGCAATCTGACCCAACACAGAATCCAGATATTACCAAGTTATTCATAGGCAGCAACAAATGGTCTTCAAAATAATATCATTTATTTTTCTATAAAGGCCTATCAAATATCTACTAAACCATATGTGAAATACATGATTTTAGAAAAAGTTTTGGTCTTACTCTTCCACAATATTCATTTGGGGGAACATATCTCCAAAACTGACATTTCTCATTTCATGTAGTAAATCTCAAAGGAGGAAAGAGCATATGTAATTTTAAAAATGTACTCTACAGATTTTTGATCTGTATTCTACACCTTAGATGAAAGTCTTTGCCCTAGAAAGTCTCTCTGGGGAAGCAATTCAGCTTAATTCAGTAAATATTGGCTTAAGGTGTGGAGGCATAAATGCTGAATTTTAGTATGGCTTCCCCACTAACTTTGTATGTGGCCTTGTATGAATGATTTAATCCCTTTCAGTCTGTTTTCTCAACTGTAACTTCAAATAGTTATATGAGATAATCTTTAAGGTTTACAGCTCTTGATATTCTATAATTCTATGACAAGTGGGTACAAGGTTGCTTAATTGGCCCTTATTTCCCTCTATCTGGTGATTTTCAAGGGCATGTATAAAGTTTTCCTCCATGCCTCTTGCCCCAGCACTTACCAACTTGTATCCTCAAATCTCCCTCTGCCTAATTCCTACTTAGGTTTGGCTATCAATACCACTTCCTTAATGAAACTTTCTCCAGCTTTCCTTTTAAAGGAATCTCTCCCTCCTCTGACCTCTTGGAACACCTGATCTTTACTTTGCTTATGACACTCTGTTTTTAACATCCATGTCTTATCTATTTTATTAGACCAGAAGTTGGCGATTATTTTTTTCTGTCAAGGGCCAGACAGTAAATATTTTATGCTTTGCAGGTTATACAGTCTCCATCACAACTACTCAGTTCTACTGTTGTAAGAAGAAAGCAGTCATATGTAAACAAATGCTTTATTTTAATACAACTTTATTTATAAACAGGTGGTGATTTGGCCTGTGGATCTGAATCTGCTAACCCCTGTGCTACACTGTATCTTGAGAGCAAGCTCCACACCATATTGTCTCTGTATTCCTTGTGATGTCTACTATAGCATATTCTTGTCTGAAAAGGGCACTCAAAGTGGAAGAAAGTGAATTAAATTCTGTTCACTTAAAATATAAGGAAAGCAAATCAATAGCTTTTTTCTTGATGTTATACATATCAAGACACTGAATTAAGAAGGTAGCAGTGTAGTCTGAAAGAACAGATACAAAATTCTATGAAGACGGAGTATTCCTTAAGCTCTCCAGCTTATTTATTCCCCTCAATAATTCAATTACTGTCTTTACATTGCTGCCTTTTGGAAAGAGTATTTTTTTCCCTTCTAAATCTAGTACAATGAAATATAAGATGAAGTATATCCTTTACCTAGATTCACCAATTGATAACATTTTGCCACATTTGTAAAAGCATATATATATACATATATATTTTGAGATGGAGTCTTGCTCTGTTGCCCAGGCTGGAGTGCAGCAGCCCAATCTCGGCTTACCGCAACCTCCACCTCCCTGGTTCAAGCGATTCTCGTGCCTCAGCCTCCTGAGTAGCTGGGATTACAGGCATGTGCCACCACGCCTGGCTAATTTTTTGTATTTTTAGTAGAGACAGGGTTTTGTCATATTGCCCAGGCTGGTCTCAAACTCCTGGGCTCAGCAATCCATGCACCTTGGCCTCCCAAAGTGTTCGGATTACATGCATGAGCCACTGCACCTGGCCTGTAAACACATATTTTAAAAATAAATTTTTTTGTAAAATGCACCCATTTGAAGTGTACACTTGATTTTGACATATACGCATCTATGTAAGAACCATCATAATCAAGATATAGAACACTTTGATCATCTCCAAAAGTTTCCTTGTGCCCCTTTGAAGTCAATGTTCCCTTTTGCCCCTGTGGGCATAGGCAATCACTGATCTGCTTTGTATTATAAATGACTTTGCATTTTCTAGAATTTCAAACAACTGCAATCATACAGTAGGTAGATTTTTGAATCTGGCTTTCTGCAGTATGAATAATGTTTCCATGAATTCTGAATAATTCATCCATGTTGTATCAATAGTTCATTCCTTTTTATTGCTAAATATTCCACTATGAATATACCTCAATTTATCAATTCACCTGTTCGTGGACATGTGTGTTATTTAGGGATTTTACTTATGAATAAGGATGCTAAGATCACTCCTGTACAAGTCTTTTTGTAGAGAAATGTTTTTCATTTTTCTTGGAGAAATAGCTAGGAGTGGGATTGCTGGGATGTAGGGTAAGTGTATGTTTATAAGAAACTGCCAAACTTAAAGCATGCTTTATAAAACACAGGAGTTTGTTAAACTATATTGTCAAGGTTTAAGAGAAAGCAAGTTATCTTTCAACGAATGCAACTACATACTGAAGTGTGGTCTATGTTAAGACTTTTGCCACAGTCAGAAACATTAATGAGACCTAATATTGCTGCCTTTTCCTCTCTAAACAGACTGCTTTAACAGGTAAGAATGAACTGAACAAGAGCAGAGGCCAACCATAAAGAATGCTTTTAGTCCATTTCCCACATCTCATAAAACCCCAAGAGGAGTGGGAAAGGGCACAGAAACAGGAACTTAGCTGTGTGTATGACCTTAGAATGTCTGATATTACTATTTTCTTTCATTTACTGGAAAAGACAGAAGACTTACTGCTTCATGCCTTGCTATATCTAAATACAAACATGACAACACTGGGATGTAAGCTTAAAGAGGGCAGGCTGTGACTGCATTATTACAGGGTATTGGGAAAGGTCTAATCAGGTTTTCTCTGTATTTGCCATTCTAATTTCTACACATACCCCCACACCTGATCCACGTCTATTCTCTTTTCCTCTTCATTTTACCTCCTTCCTTAACCTCCCTTTTCTGTCTCATTCTTCTTCTAGTTCCTACTATTGTCTTCCTTTCAGTCCCACTCTTCCATTTTCTCTCATCTCTCTGCTTTCTGAGTATATGTACACATGTGTATTGTATGAATCTTACCCTTGTTAGGTTTCTTAATTTCAAGATTCTGTTCTCAGTCTTTCAAAATGGCAGTTAACAAGTCTTGTATTTCCAGGCTTGTTAGACACAAAGGAACAGAACTATACCCTTGCATTGCTGATCCTGGCCTTTGTGCCTTTCAGTTGTAGTAGTCTTTTCCCTGCAGCTATACTGTGAACATTCTACACAAGATACCTGGGATACTATGGGTTTCCCACCAGCTACTGGGATTGCCCATTTTCCTAAATTTTCATATTAAATGACATCAGCGTTTTGTTCAAATTGGCACAAAGTATACACTGAATAGCTGTCATCCCCTTCGAGGAATTTTCATAGTATGAGTTAGGTGTTTTAAAAATTCCTCTTCAAGGATTTTAAATGTGTTTCAATGATATAGCTAAACAGTCTACTATGGAAGCTTCACTTTCCTTTCATAAGAACAATCATTTTCCCATAAGGAAAACATTTTAAGTTGAAGGCCATATTTCAGCTCCAAGAAATAAGCCCTAGTTTTAAGTTATTCTGTGTTTCAGCTATTGAGGTCAATGTATGTAGCTGATGGAAATCACAAAACTCTTATCAACTCATTCCAGGTTTCCAAAACTTTTATTTTTGTATTTTGTTAAAATATTTGTGTGTTTTTGTGTGCATATAGCCCCAAATATTAGAATAACTAGTTCAAAGAACTTTTTTTTTTTTTTTTTTAGAGAGAGAGTTGCCCGGGGTAGAATGCACTGGTGCAATTATAGCCTACTGCAACCTTAAACTCTTGGGCCCAAGTGATCCTTCTACCTCAGCTCAGTGAGTGGTAGGATTACGGGTGTGTGCCACCACGCCCAGCTAAATTTTTAAAAAATGTTTGTAGTGATGGGGTCTTGCTATGTTGCCCAGGCTGGTCTCAAACTGCTGGCCTCCAGCTATCCTCCTGCCTCAGCCTCCTGAGTTGCTGGGATTACAGGTGAGAGCTACTGAGCCCAGCTAAGAGGACCGTTTTCCCTGAACCTTGTGAGGATACTCACATGATGCCCCATCACCACTGAATACTTTTGTGTATTTCCAATGAATGGACATTCTCCTACATTACAATATATTCATCAGTCAGGAAATTAACACTGATTCTTTGTCACCATCTAAACCTCAGAGCCCATTCAAAATTTGCCAATTGTCCCATTAATGTCGTCTATAGCAAAAGGATCTGGTTCAGAATCGTGTTCTAATTAGTTGTCATGTCTCTTATTACTACCAGTCTACAACACTCCTCAGTGACTCCTTGAACTTTCATGATTTTCAGACTTTTGAAGATTACAGGTTATTTTGAGGAATGTCCTAAAATTTAGGTATGTAGGATGTTTCCTCATAATTAGATTCAGATTATATTATCTTTGGCAGAAATATTACAGAAGCAATGCTGTGTTATTTTCATTGCAGCCTATCAGGTAGCAGACAGTTCTGATTTGTGCATAACTGATACTGTTTACTTTGATCATTTGGTAAGGTGGTGTGTACCAGGTTTTTTCACTAGAAAGTTACTCTTTTACTTTGCAATTAATAACAATTTTGTAGGAATATACTATACTTTGAAATTAGGCAAATATCCTGTTTCTCAACAAACGTTCATTCTTCTTGGGAAATGGGTATGGCATAACTATTTCATAAACAAAATAAATATTTCTCTCTCACTGGTAAAAAGTGGCAGAAAGATACTTGGAGAATGATCTGAGATACAGGTCTTCCTGCTTAAACTGACAGATCAGTTATCATTTGTGTCTATTTAAAATACAGGGCATTATTTTCCAGAATGTAGTAGTACAGTAAGTACATTCTTTCCTCATATTTGAAACCTGAGAGACAAGCAAGCATCTGTATGGCAAGAGCTAAGGCTATGTCCTATTATCACTGACTTGGTATCCTTCACTAGTGAATTCCTACTTATGTCACCAGCTAGAGTTCTCACCACTTAGCACTCATCCCCCTTCCTTTCACTTAGGTTATAAACTTTGCTAAGGATGTTTTTTTCTTATTGTTTTCTTAGATGACCACATTACTACTTATCCTTCAGGTCTCAGTTTAGACATTACTTTCTCTAGGAACTTTTCTCTGATCCCTGAAAATCAGCACTGTCCTGACTCATCATAATCCTTAAGATATATTGTATTTGACCGCTTGTTTGAGCTATCCACTGATCATAAATTCCAAGAAGACTACAACTGTGGCTTTAATTTTTTAAGTAAAATTTAAATAATTTAACGGGAATAATATCAATACATTTATTTTTGGCTCTTCTACTATTTCATTCCCCATCTCCCTAACCTAGTAACCATTATCATGATTTTGTGTTTATCATTCCCTTGCTTAAACAAAGATTTTATTACATAAATGTGTCCCTAGAGAATATAACGTTTAGTTTTGCTTGCTTTTACACTTTGTAAAAATATCTCATTTTTATAATTCATTGAATTTACTAATATTTTTAGAATTTTGACATCTTGGTTCATGAGAGAGACTGGCTTGTAATTTTTTTTCTTGCGCCATCCTTGTCTGGTTTTGTTACCAAGGTTATAGTGGTCTCAAAAAAATGAACTGTGAAGAAATCACACGTTTTATCTTCCTGGCATAATTTAATATTGAAATGATCTTGTTCCTGGAATGTTTGCTGGAAGTTGGCCGTAGCATTATCTAGGCCTGATGCTTTTTTTTATAGATAGATTTTAAATAATTTATTTAATGGTTAAAAAATTATTCAGGCTTTCTACTTCTTCTTGAGTTGGTCTGGTGAGTTATATTTTTCTAGGAATTTAAATTCGTTAAAGCTTTCAAATGCACTGGTATAAAGCTGTTCAAAGTATTTTCTTAACTTTTTAATTCTTCCTCAACCTGTAGTTAAATTTCCCATTTTATTCATTATTTGTGCCTCTTCTTTCTTCTTGATCAATTCTAATTTATGAAGCCTGAGTATTTAAGCTTACGCCTTTTTTAATGGTTTTGCTTTAACTGTATCCCAAACATTTTGATATGCAGTATTTTCATTGTTGTTATTTTCATTCCTCCAGCTTTACTGGGGTATAGTTGACAAATAAAAATTGTATATACTTCAGTTGTACAACTCGATGTTTTGATTTCACTATTTTTCCATTTTAGGTTTCAAAAACTTGTAATTTACTCTATCGCTCTTGAGTTTATTATGAGAATCTCTAAATTTCTAAATGTATATATGGATCTTTATCTTCATTGGTTTCTACCTTAACTGCATTATATTCAGAACGCACTAATTGTGTAATATTTCTATTTAAAGGTATAAACTTTCCTGTAAGCACTGTTTTTTTTTTAAAGAGCTGGGGTCTCGCTATGTTGCCCAGGCTGGAAAGCAGTGGCTATTCACAGGTGTTATCATAATGCACCACAGCTTTGAACTCTTGTGCTCAAGCAATTCTATCTGAGCCTTCCGAGAAGCTGGAATTATAGGTGTACACCACCACGTCTAGTATTTTTTAACTTTTTAAAATTTTATTATTTTTATTTTACTTTAAGTTCTGGGATACATGTGCTGAACGTGCAGGTTACATAGGTATACATGTGCCATGGTGGTTTGCTGCACCTATCAACCCGTCATCAAGGTTTTAAGCCCGCATGCATTAGGTATTTGTCCTAATGCTCTCCCTCCCTTTGCCCCCCAACCCCTGACAGGCCCCAGTGTTTGATGTTCCCCTCCCTGTGTCCATGTAATCTCATTGTTCAACTCCCACTTATGAGTGTTTGGTTTTCTCGCAGTTTGCTGAAGATGATGGTTTCCAGCTTCACCCGTGTCCCTGCAAAGGACATGAACTCAGAATTCTGTTTTATGGCTGCGTAGTATTCCATGGTGTGTATGTGCCACATTTTCTTTACCCAGTCTATCATAGATGAGCATTTGGGTTGGTTCCAAGTCTTTGCTATTGTAAATAGCGCTGCAATAAACATATGTGTGCATGTGTCTTTATAGTGGAATGATTTATAATCCTTTGAGTATATACCCAGTAATGAGATTGCTGGGTCAAATGGTATTTCTGGTTCTAGATCCTTGAGGAATTGCCACACTTTCTTCCACAATGGTTGAACTAATTTACACTCCCACCTACAGTGTAAAAGCGTTCCTATTTCTCCACATCTTCGCCAGCATCTGTTGTTTCCTGATGCTATATTTTCATTGAAAATACTTTTCAGTTCAAAATATTTTCTCATTTCTTTGTGAATTTGTAGATACATAATATTGAGTTCTAACTTAATCCCACTGTCTCAGAGAACATATTTTCCATGATTTCAAGCTCTTTAAATGGATTAAAACTGTCTTATGGTCCAGCATATAGTGTATCTTGAACATCCTCAGTATGCTCAGAAAGAATGTGTGTATTCTACAGTTGCTAGGTGCAGTGATCTATAAATATCAATTAGGTCAAAGTGGTTGATAATGGTATTGTTCATATCATGTATATCTTTACTGATTTTTTTGATCTAGTTATTTTATCAGTTGCTTAAAGAGGTCTGTTAAAATATCCATCTCTGAGAATGGAAATTCTCATACGGAAATTGTTTCTTTCTCCCTTATATTCTGTCAATTTTTGCTTCGTGTATTTTGTAGTATACACATTTATGACTGTTATATCTTCCTGTTCATTTGATATTCTATTAATAGGCAATGCCTCTTTGCATCTACTAATACAGTGATATTAAATTCTACTTTGATATTAATATAGCTACTTCTTAAGCTTACTATGTATGTCTTTTTATCCACTTTCAACCTGTATTTATATGGGTTCGGTCTTTATATTTTAAATGCATTTCATGTAGATATAGCACATGGTTAGGTCTTTTTATCCATTCCAACAATTTCTGCCTTGTAACCGGAGGGCTTTACACACTTTTTTTTTTTTTTTTTTTAAGACGGAGTCTCGCTCGGTCACCCAGGCTGGAGTGCAGTGGCACAATCTCAGCTCACTGCAACCTCCGCCTCCCAGGTTCAAGCGATTCTCCTGCCTCGGCCTCCGAGTAGCTAGGACTACAGGTGCCTGCCACCATGCCCGGCTAATTTTTTTGTATTTTTAGTAGAGACGGGGTTTCACTGTGTTAGCCAGGATGGTCTCGACCTCCTGACCTTGTGACCCGTCGGCCTCGCCTCCCACAGTGCTGGGATTATAGGCATGAGCCACCATGCCCAGTTGGCTTTACACATTTGATTACTGACACATTGGGTTTAGGTCTACTGTTTTATTATTTCTTTTCTGTTTGTCCCCTCTGTGTTTTATTCTCTAATTCCTCTTTTCCTTTCTTCTTTTGAAATATTTGAATATATTTTAGAATCCTATTTTAATTTACCATTGGCTTCTAAGTTATTTTGCTAGTGGTTGCTTGAAGGAGTTACTTACACAACCTTAACTTCTCACAGTCTCCTTAAGCTGGTATTGTAGCACTGTGTGTAAAGTGTAGAAAGCTTGTAAGCTCATGGGTTCATTTTCTGTCCTTCCCATTCTCTATATTATAATAATATGCAGTACACTTTACATATGTCATAACTTCACAGAACGAAATGGAAAATTTAACTTTTAAAGTAAAATTTTAAAGTAAAATTTAACCATCACATGTATTTTTTAAAAATTTAAAATAAATATAGAGTCCGTTTCCACTGCTCTTTATCATTTCCTGAAGATAGAAATTTTCACTGGGTTTCATTTCCCTTCAGCCTGAAGAACTTCCTTTAGCATTTCTAGTAGTGCAGGTCTGTTGTCAGCAAATTCTCTGAGGTGTATATATATTTAATATGAAAATGTATTTATTTCACATTTATTCTTGAAGGATATTTTGATGGATATAGAATTCCAGATTGATATTTATTTCTTCTTTAAGCACTCTAAAGATGCTCACTGTCTTCTGGCCTCTGCTAAGAAGACATTATATGAATTATTTACCTCTATGAAATTTGTCTACTTTCAAGATACACTCTCTTTATATATTCTCTCACTATATATTCTCCTTATATATACCTGCACACATATATACCCACACATACAGACTCCACATACTCCACTGTGTGTGTGTGTGTGCGTGTATATAAAGGGAAAGAGAGAAAAACTATATATGTAGAGAGAGAAAATCATATATATAGAGAGAATATTTTGAAAGTGTATATATACACACACACATATATATCCACAAATACAAACATACACACACACACACACACACACACACATATATATATACACATATATACACACACACTTTTAGCAGTTTGACTATGATTTGCCTAGCTTGATTTTCTTTGTATTTAGCCTTTTTGGAGTGTCTGAGCTTCTCTTTTGTATCTAGCTTTAAAAAACCAATATATAATGTTTGTACATTTCATGGAGTACATGTGGTATTTTGGTCATGTATAATGATCAAGTTAGGATATTTAGGGCATCTATTACCTCAAGTATTTATCATTTCTAGATGCTGGGAACATTTCACGACCTGTCTTCCAGCTATTTTGAAATATACAATACACTGTTGTAAACTACAGTCACCCTACTCTGCTAGCTATTGTACACTGGAATTTATTCCTTCTATTTAACCGTATGTTTGTACCCATTAACCAATCTCTCTTTATCTGCCCCTGTCACCACACACCCTTCCAGGCCTCTAATAATAACTAGCTTTCTACTCTCTATCTCCATAGGATCAACTTATTTATTTATTTATTTATTTATTTTTTGAGACAAGGTTTCATTCTGTTGCCCAAGCTGGGATGCAGTGGCATAATCAAGGCTCACTGCAGCCTTGACCTCCTGGGCTCAAGCAATCCTCTCATCTCAGCATCCCAGGTAGCTGGAACTATAGGCATGTGCCACCATGCCTGGCAAATTCTTTTTTATTTTTTGTAGAGATGGAGTCTTACTGCATTGCCAAGGCTGGTCTCAAAACTCCTGGGCTCAAGTGACCCTCCTGCTTTGGCCTTCCAAATTGCTGGGATTGCAGGAATGAGCCACTGTGCCTGGCTGAATTAAACTTTTTTTTAGCTCCCACGTGAGTCAGAACATGTGGTATTTGTCTTTTTGTGCCTCGCTTATTTCACTTGACATAACGACTTCCAGTTCCACCTATGTTTTTGCATATGACAGGATGTCATTCTTTTCTATGGCTAAGTAGTATTCCATTATGTGTGTGTGCATATATACATATTCTATATATATTCTAACTGGAGTAAGATGACATCTCATTGTGGTTTTGATTTGCATTCTCTTGATGATTAGTGATGTTCAGCAGTTTTTCATATACCTGTTGGCTATCTGTATGTCTTCAGTGAAGTATCTATTCATGTCTTTTGCTCACTTTTTAATGGAATTATTAGGGTTTTTTTTGCTGTTGTATACTCTGGATATTAGTTGCTTGTTGGATGAATAGTTCGTAAATATTTTCTCCCTTTCAACAGTTTGTCTCTTCACTCTGTCGATCGTTTCCTTTGCTGTGTAGAAGGTTTTTAGTTTAATATAGTCCATTTGTCTATTTTTGTTGCCTGCACTTTTGAGGTCTTAGCTATAAAATCTTTGCCTAGACTAATGTCCAGCAGAGTTTCCCCTATGTTTTCTTCTAGCAGTTATATAATTTTAGTCTTTTGTTTAGGTCTGTAATTCATTTTGAGTTGATTTTCATACATGGTGAGAGATAGGGGTCTAGTCTCATTATTCTGCATGTGGTTATCCAGTTTTCCCAGCACCACTTACTAAAGAGGGTGTCCATTCCCCAATGTATGTTCTTGGCATCTTGTCAAAAATCAGTTGGCTATAAATAAGTGGATTTATTTCTGGATTCTCTTTTCTGTTCCATTGATCTGTACGGCTGTTTTTATACCAACATCATGCTGTTTTGGTTACTGTGGCCTTGTAATATATGATTTTTTTTCTGTTTCTACGAAAAATGAAATTGGTGTTTTGATAGGGATTGCACTGAATCTGTAGGTTTCTTTAGGTAGTATAGTCATTTTATTACATTAATTATTCTGATCCATCAGCATGGATATCTTTCCTGGGTCCTCATCAGTTTCTTTCTCAGTGTTTTGTAGTTTTCCTTGTAGATGTCTTTCACCTTTTTGGCTAAATTTATTCCTAAGAATTTTATTTTTATAGCTATTATAGAAGGGATTGCCTTCTTAATTTTTCAGCTATTTCATCATTGGTGTATAGAAATGTTACTGATTTTTATAAGTTGATTTTGTATTCTGCAACTTTACTGAATTCATTTATCAGATCTAAGAGTTTTTTGGTGGAGTCTGGGTTTTTCTAAATATAAGATCATGCCATCTGCAAATGGGGACAATTTAACTTCCTTTTCTGAGCTTCTTGAATCTGCATATTTATGTTTTTCACTAAAATTGGAAAATATTTTAGCCATTATTTTTTACAAAAAAATGTTCATGTCTCATTCTCTCTCTCTTCGCCTTTTGGATATCCAGTGATATGTATGTTACACTGTTTGATACTGTCTCAAAAGTCTCTAAGCTCTGTTCCCTTTTAAATTCTCTTTCCATTCTTCAGACTACATTAATTCCTATTGATGTGACTTCAAGTTTAATGACCCTTTCCTCTGTCATCTCCAACCTGCTGTTAAACCCATCTAGTGAATTTTTAAAAATTTAAAACTTTTGGTAAGCAATTTTAGGCTTCTCCTAGCTTTCCTCAATGTTAATATCCTATACAACTATAGCACAATTACCAAAACCAGAAAATTAACACTGGCTCAAAACAATTAACTTATCTACAGACCTTATAAGAGTTTTGCCAGTTTCCCCACTAATATTCTTTTTTTCAGTCCAGGATCCAATCCAAGATTCCACAATGAATTGTCATACCTCTTTAGTCTCCTCTAATATGTTTTTCAGTCTTTATATTTGAAATAGCTTTGGTTAGTTATTTTGTAAAATGTCCCTTAATTTTTGGTCTGATGTTTTCTCATAATTTGATGGTGGTTATGCACTTTTGGCAAGAATATCATAGAAGTGATGCTGTGAGCTTGTAAACATGTATTATTATCAGAGGGTACTGATGTTGACATAGCAACATCAGTAGTAGTGATGTTACTTTTGATAACTTGCTTAAAGTGATGTCTACCAAGGTTTTCACTGTGAAGTTACTATCCCCCCCCCCCGTTTTTTTTTTTTTTACAAAAAAGATTATTTTGTGGGAAATTATTTTGAGATTATGTAAATATCCTCTTTCTCATCATACATTGTCCACTAATTTTTGCATCCACTGACGATTCTCTCCTGCAATATTTATTACTTTGGTTTTTGCCTAATGGTGATTTTTCTGTTTTTCATCATTCTTTCTCATTTATTAACTCATACAGTAAGTTTTTTATTTCAGGTATTGTATTTTCTAGTTTTTAAATTTCTGTTTGATTCTTTATTATGTTTTTACTTCTGTGATATTTCATATCCTTCATTATCAGCACATTTTTCTTTCTGTCATTGAGCTGAGTCATAAAGTTGTTTTAATATCCTTGTTTGCTAATTCTAACATCTGTGTCATCTCAGGATTGGCCTCTGTTAATTGCCTTAACTCTTGAAAATAGTGCACATCTTCTTTCTCTTTATGTCAAGAAATCCCAAACACTGTGAATGCTATGTCATGAAGAATCTGGATTCTGCTATATTTCTCTTACAGGTGTTGATATTTTCTTTTTAAAGTAGCCATTTGACTTTGTTGGACTCAAACTGCAAAACTCTACTAGTGAATAGCAGCTCAAATCCCAGTTTAGTTCTTCTGTCTTTAGCTGAGTTATATGGAGTTGTCTCATACATGTACAGTATATTCAGAATCATGCAGGTATTTGTAAATACTTAGGGGATACCCCTTTGTAGCTTTTCTCCTGAATATCCTCCTAACATTCTAGCACTTGTCTTTGGCCTGAATTCTGTCCTCTGGTTCTTCAGGATAAAAAGATTGTGGATTTTCTATTGAGTTCTAGCCAGCCCATGTGGCACCAACTGTAGCCTGCCCTCATGCTGAAAGCCATACAACCAGGAAACTTACCCAAAGCTGTTCCTTTCTTCCAAGTGACTATTCCCACCAGGATCTGCTTTTCATTGGTCCTTAGTACCTTTCAGGTATTTGTTTTCACATACTTTACTCAGCATTTACATTTGTTGTCTGCAGGAGCGTCAGTCTGATAGGAGCTTATTCATCCATAACCGAAGCAGAACTGGGTCATCTTCTATGATGTGGATTCTTTCAAATTTGATAATACTTGCTTATGGCTTAGTGAATAATTCTTATAAATCTTCCATATGTGCTTATAGAGAATATATATTCTCTAATGTTGTACATAGGATTCTATGTGCATTAAACTGTTAATTGTTTTACTGAAACCTTTTACACCTTTAATAATTTTCTGTTTGCGTTATCTATCAGTATTTGTAAGCAGTGTGACATATCTTTTACACTGATGAAGGTACAAGTGTCAGCTTCTCCCTCAAGTAGTCATTTAATTATTTTAGGTGATAGTGATAATGGTGGTGAGGATACTATTTCATATGAATGTAGTAGAAAGGCAATCTGAGTTAAAATCTGGCCCATGTTCTTTTACCAGCTGAATTCTGAATGTAGCTTTGAGAGTAAAGCTCCATACACACAACATCCCTTAACTGTTCCCACCAACTTTAGAAATGGGCAGTCCGTTAAGTAAAATAATAGAAAGTTAACTTAGGATTTAGAAGACCTGAATTTGCATCCCAGTTATAGTGGTAACAGGCTGTAGAACTTGGGCAAGTATCCAACCCCACATATCTCCCATCCCTCTCCTCTTTTATCTCCATTATCCTCATCTATAAAACGAGTGGACTGAAATAGACTACATACTATGAAGGCCTCCTCTTCAGTTTTGAAATTCTGTGTCAATAAGACATATGGCACAGGAGACATAAACAGAGTTCACACTTTTGTTGAAGGAAAAGGCAACGTGTCCTAGATATGCTGAGCAAGTACCATACTATATAGTGAGGAAAGAAGGAAACAAGATGCAACTGGAAGAGTACTGTTACCTGCAGTGTTGAGGGATTTTTGCTCCCATGTAATTAACTATGGAGTCTATGTTCTGGCAACTCAATATAAAGAAACAATGTGGTGAATGGAGAGTTCCAGGCCTTGCTGCTGTAATGAAAATCAACAGGCACCTGGATGGCTCTGCACATGACTAAGTGAAAAACAATCCCCTTGCTGTAAGGTTGCACTTAGATTTCCTTTGTTTGTATCCAGGGCTTTCTTGTCACCTTCTGAAGAGCTCACCAGCAGCCTCTCTGATTCAACAGTATCATATCAATTATTTAAGGTTAGTACATCACTTTTCAATTAACAATCTCCTTGGCTCCCAAAAATACATACACACAATTTATCAGTGTATTCGTTAAATATTTCATAAGGAACAGGTCACTATGAATTAAAAATAAGACTGCTAATAAAATATTTAATGCCTTTTAAAATGCAATGAAACATCAAGAAATTATAAATCTTTTAATTAAGTGCTTTTTCAGTATATCTTACCAAAGTAATACTATTAAGCTTATAAAATTAAAGTCACAAAATTGTTGTTTTGTTTCATTTGTCAACTTAAGAAAATGAGGACACATCAATTTAGCTTATAGGAAGGGAAGTCCTGGTCAGGGACTCAGAAGACCAGGGTCCAGGTCATGGTTCTGCCACTAGGTAGCTCTGTGATCCTTTTCCACATCTCAATTTGCTCATCAGTATATTGGACTGTTTAGATCTTGCCCAACATTAAAAGCTTATCCATCTATTTTCACAGCACTCAGTAGTACTTTCACTGGTCTTTTTTTTTGTAAAAAGACATATAACATAAATTTTCTTTATCAATTTTTAGGTGCATATTACAATATTGTTAACTATATGCACATTGCTGTAAAATGGATCTCTAGAACTTTTTCATCTCACTTGACTGAAACGCTAAACCTATTAAACAACTCTGCTTTCCCCTCCCCTTGGTCCCTGGCAACCACCATTCTACTTTGTTTCTATGAGGTTGATTCTTTTAGATATGTCATTTAAGTAGAATCATGCAGTATTTCTGTTTTTGTAATTGGCTTATTTCACTTACAGCGTCATCAAGGTTTATACATTATAGCATGTGACAGAATTCCCTTCTTTTTTAAGGTTGATTAATACTCCATTGTTTGTACAGTTGTCCCTCAGTACACACAGGGGATTCGTTCAGTGCTCCCTGTGTATACCCAAATCTGCATATTCTCAAGTTCTGCAGTCAGCTCTGTGGAAGCTGCATATATGGAAAGTCAGTCCTACATATGTGTGGATTTTGTATCCCATGGAGACTGCATTTTTGATCCATGTTTGGTTGAAAAAAAAATCTATGCATAAATAGACCTATGCAGTTCAAACTTGTGTTGTTTAAGAGTCAATTGTATATGCCACATTTTCTTTATCCACTCATTTGTTGATGAATATTTAGGTATTTCCACCTCTTGGCTCTTGTGAATAATGCTGAGGTGAACATGGCAGTGCAGACATCTATTCAAGATCCCAATTTTAATTATTTTGAATAAATACCCAGAAGCAGGATTGATGAATCATATGGTAGTTCTGTTTTTAATTTTTTTGAGGAAATTCCATACTTTTTTCCTTAGTGGCTGCACCAAAAGTGCACATTTCCAATATCACCACACTCCTACCAATACTTATTTTCTGATTTGTTTTATAACAGCCATCCTAACAGGTACGAGGTGATATCTCATTGTGGTTTTGATTTGCATTTTCACAATGATTAGTGATTTTGGTAATCTTTCCATATACCTGTTGTTCAACTGTATATTTTCTTTGAAGAAATGTCTATTTAAGCCCTTTGCTCATTTTTAATTGATTATCATATATTTTTGCTACTGAGTTGTAGTTCTTTATATATTTTGGATATTAACTTCTGACTTATTCCATTTGAGCTGCTATAACAAAATACTGTTATAAACAACAAACAAATTTATTTCTCACAGTTCAGGAAGTTAGGAAGTCCTGAGATCAAGATGCTGGCAGAAGTGGTGCTTTCTGGTTTATAGAAGGCGCTTTCCAGCTGTGACCTCATCTGACAGAAGGGGCAAGGCAGCTCTCTGGGGCATCTTTCATAAGGGTTCTGATCGTATTCATGAGGGCAAACACCTCATGATGGAATCACCTTTCAAAGGCTCCTCCTCCTAATTCCACCACAGTGGTGATTAGGTTTCAACATATGAATTCTGGGGACACAAACATTCAGCCCACAGCACCCCTTTATCAGACATATGGTTTACAAATATTTTCTTTCATTCTGTACATTGCCTTTCTGCACTGTTGATTGTGTCCTCTGATGCGGAAGCTTTTTAGTTTAACGTAATCTCATTTATCTATTTTTGGCTTTTGTTGCCCCTGCTTTGGTGTCATATCCAACAAATCACAGTCAAGATCAATGTTATGAAGGTTTTCCCCTATGTTTTAATTTGGAGTTTTTTTAGTTCAAGTCTTATATTTAAGTGTTTAATCAGTTTTGAGTTCATTTTTGTGTATGGTGTAAGATAAGGGTCCAATATCATTCTTCTGCATGTGGATATCCAGTTTTCCCAACACAATTTATTGAAGACTATCTTTTTCCTGCTGTGTATTCCTGGCAATCTTGTCAAAGATCAGTTAATTGGCACTTTGAATATATCCCTCCACTCCCTTCTGGCCTGCAGGGTTTCTGCTGAGAAATATGTTGATAGTCTGAAGTGTGTTCCCTAGTACACAAGTCACTTTTTTCTTGTTTTCAAAATTCTCTTACTGTCTTTGAGAGTTTGACAATTTTATTATAATGTGTCTTGGTGTGTATTTCTTTATGTTGATCTTATTTGGGGTCCTTTAGTCTTCTTGAATCTGGATGTCCATTTTCTTTCCCAGATTTGGGAAGTTTTGGGTCATTATTTAAGTAAACTTTCTGCCCATTCCTTTCTCTCTTCTTCTTGTGAACTTTCCATAATGTGTATATGGGTTGGCGTATGCCACAAATCCCTTAGGCTTTCATCACTCTTTCTCATTCTTTCTCTTTTTGTTCCTCTAGGTGGATAACGTGAAATAACTTGTCTTGAGTTTGCTGTTTCTTTCTTCCGCTTGACTGAGTCTGCTGTTGAACCCCTATTGTGAATTTTTCAGTGTAGTTATTGTATTCTTCAGTTCCAAAATTGGTTGTTTGTTTTTTTTTTTTTTGTATTTTCTGTCTCTTTGTTGATATTCTCATTTTGCTCATGCATTGTTACCTTGAGCTCATAGAGCATCTTTATGAGGGGTATTTTGAATTCTTTCAGGTAATTCATGTCTTTGTTTCTTTAGGATTGGTTTGTGAAGATTTATCTTGCTCCTTTCTTCAGGCCATGTTTCCCTGTTTCTTCTACGTCTTGAGAGCTTTGTTGGGATCTGTGCACTTGACAAAAAAAGCCACTTCTTCCAGTCTTTATGAACTGGCTTTTGTAGTATGGAAAACCATCACTAATGAGCTCAGCTAGGGGTTCTGGGGGCCTCTGAAAACTTTGGTGGGGGATACAACTTCTCTAGGCCGATGTATGCAATTTCTCAACTAGAGATGCTTGCTGCTTTCTTATTCAAGTAATCATAATCTCTTCCTTCCTCTGGTATCTGTCTTTAGCACTATGATATGGTTTGGATTTGTGTCCCTGCCCAGAAGTCATGTTGAATTGTAACCTTCAATGTTGGAGGAAGGGCCTGGTGGGAGGTGACTGGATCATGGGGGTAGATGTCCCCCTTGCTGTTCTTGTGATAGTGAGTTTTCACAAGATCGGTTGTTTAAAAGTGTGTAGCATCTCCTCCTTCACTCTCCTCCTCCTTCTTCAGTCATGTAAAATGTACCTGCTTCCCCTTCATCTTCTGCTATGATTGTAAGTTTCTCAAGTACTGTACAGCCTGCAGAACTGTGAGTAAATTAAACCTCTTTTCTTTATAAATTACCCAGTCTCATGGAATTCTTTATAGCAGTGTGAAAACAGACTAATACACATTGCACTTTCTCTAGTTTTATGGCAGCAAGCCTCCCTGTTCTTTGTTGTTCTCAGCAGCATCCAAAGTATGCTAGTCCCAAGTCAGGCAAGACAGACAGCAGTCTTTCAGGCAGCCTTCCAAAAAGCTGGGATATTGTACACATGCTCCACTCTTCTCTCTCCCTCCCAGAGGAGAAGCTGAGAGTTGAGGTGTCTTTTTTTTTTTTTTTTAAGATAGGATCTCACTCTGTTGCCGAGACTGGAGTGCAGTGGCACAATCATGGCCCACTGTAGCTTTGAACTCCTGGCTTCAAGGTATTCAAGATATGATCAAATTAAACTTCTTCCCCCAAATCTTCCCAATTCCCCAAGTCAGAATGTATTCATTCATTCATCAAATACTGAATAAGCACCTATTATGTGCTAGGTACTCTACTAGGTTGTCTGAGCTACGTTGTAGCTCTGATAACATTATAGAACTTCTCATAGCTTCCTATAGTCATTAATATTTGCATATGCAATTTCTTCCTTCCTTAACTGTGGGCTTCTAGAGTGATGGAACTGTGTCCAACTCACCTCTGTAACCCAGGCATCTGTACAATGCTTTGGAAATAGTAATTAAAATGAAATACAAGAGTGCCAAAACAAACTCCACATGGCTAGAAGAAAACTGTCTCCTAAACCACCTGGGTTTGCTAAACATAACCAGAAAGACAACAGTACCTGAGGATAATCAGTTGTCTTATAAATAACACCAGATCACAATTAATTAGCTTCTTTTATGCTTTTTTCTATTCTTGTTGGAAAATGTATTGACAACTATTTTTTAATCCCTTATTTAAAGGATACTAATAAGTCAGTGGTCCATATTTCAGTTACATGTACATTAAAATCAGTTAGCAAGAAAAATGAAAATACACTCAAGTGATTTTCAGAAACATAAAAATCACCATCACCAACCACCCCAAACCAGGAAACACAACCTCCTTTACTCACTGCCACAAACCCAGTCACAGCAACAGTAAGAACTGACAGTGATAAAATAAAGGGCCCAAAAGGAATGAAAAAACTCAGAAAGTGCCATGTATAAGAAAAAAAAGGATAAAATGTGTTTGGCAAACTAATGTCCCAGGATCCCAGTTCCAAACTGAGCAAAATTCATGGGCAGAATAAACATAGAATGTGGTCAAATCCACTGAGAGATTAAAAGCTTTTCTGAGGTCAACAAACCTTGGGTTACAACGAAGGTTATTCAAAGGGAACTAGGGCTTTATTATTCAAAGGCAACTAGGGCTTTCAAAGAAGAAGAAAATGATCAAGGTACCTACCAGCTTCAGGCCCACGGTTGGTACTTAATAAATGAGAGCTATTATGAGGAGCTGAGAACTAACTCAAATGTCACTCTTTTGTGATGTCCCAGAGAGGATCACTGATTATCTTTCTTTGTGCTCCCATACTACTCCATACAGGCTGCCATCATATCATTTACTGTATGTACTAGGGTCCGAATGCTGTGTCCCTCCCAAATTCACATGTTGAAATATAATGCTTAATGTGATGATATCTGGAGATGGGGCCTGTGGGAGGTAATTTGGTCATAACGATGGAATCCTCATGAATGGGATTAGTGCCCTTATAAAAAGAGGCCAGAGAATTAGCTTGCAGTCTTTTTACCATCTGGGGATAAAGTGGACATGTCAGCAGTTTGAAATCTGAAAGAGGGCCCTCACCATAACTTATGGTGGTACTTTGATCTTGAACTTCCAGACTACAGAATGTGAGAAATAAATTACTGTTGTTTATAAGCCACCCAGTCTATGGTATTTTGTAACAGCAGCCTGGACTAAGACAATATGTCATCTATATTATGACATATGACATCTATACATAAGCAGAACCAAGATTCTTTCTTTAAGTCTTCTTGTTCATTCCCTCACATTTCAAATGCCATTCTCTTTCATTTCTTGTTCCATTCTCTTTCATTACTTGTTCTGTTCAAAGTAATGTCTCTTCTTCCACCACCAACATAGAATAATCTTCATGGAGTAAATTCTTCCAGATGATGCAGTATGAAATGATAGGAGAGCATGAAGTTTTTTTTTTTTCATTCTTGTTTTGAAATAATTTTAAGTAAACAAATACTTTGCAAAAATAGAGCATTCCTTTAAACCCAGTGTCCCTTACTGTTAACATCTTACAAAAACAGTATAATAATTGAAAGGAGGAAATTAACATTGAGCCAATAAAACAGACTATTCTATAGATCTTACTTGAATTTCCAAGTTTTCCCACTGATGTCCTTTTTCTGGTCCAGGATCATACATTACATTTAATTGTTATGTCTCCTTAGTCTCCTCCATTCTGTGACAGTTCCTCACTTTTTCCTTGTCTTTCATGATATTGACGTTTTTGAAAAATATTAGTCAGTTATTGTGCAGAATGTCCCCCAACTTGGGTTTGATACACCTAGGTCTGATTCTTGGCTTTCTGACTTAATATCTATGTAGCCTTGGGCAAGTCAACCTCTCTGGGACTCAAGTTTCCTCATCTTTGAAATGGAATAGTAATACTGATTTAAGAGGCTGTTTTCAAAATTAAATGAAGCAAATACATTAAAATCCCTGGGATATAAGGCCATACAACAAATGTTATCTTTTCTCCTTGTGCTGCCTTTCAAATATTTCTGATAGAATTTTTTTTTTTTGCTAAAATTTCTTATTTATATTTTAATGCCTTATTTTTTAGACAAAATCATATATAATGTAGCCTTTGATTGATGACCCACTATCATCACTATAAAAAGCCATTGTTGTACTTGTGCAACAGTTCCAGATCTGTATTTTTGTTTGCTTTCCCTTATTGCTATTCCCTCTCAATGTCAATATGTCTGACTGTAAGGGCTTCATAATTCCATTTCTGATTTTCAGCTTGTGATGTATCAAAATTCATTTATTCACCCACACATACATACAATGATGTACTGAATCTACTAAGTGCCAGGTCCTATGTTAGAGTCTTGGAGATAGTGATAACTTACTTCCTGTCCTCAATGACTTTATGGCTAGTGGGGGAAACTGACAAGAAAATAGTTAAATACAGTTCAATGTCATCAGTTCTATCAGAGATGTAATGCTTAAGATCACATAAGAAGTATACTTAACCTGAATTTGGGGAAAGAGTCAGGCTGGGGAAGATTTCATGAAGAAGGTAACATTAAGCTTTGGTAAAGGACTGCAAAATGCATAGAAATTAACCAGATAGAGGTAATAGCTTGTAGTTTAAGGAAGAGTTACTAGAACTGTGTGCTGAGTAAAAGTACATCGGTTCTGAAAAATAAATCTCTTGTGTTATAAACTTGTAGCTTGAGAGCTATTTTGTGCCAATACCTCAGGGGCTTAGAAACTTCACCAGGAAACTCCTGGCGACTGCAGTTGACATACTTAAACCTTTGGCTATTACATTGAGCTTACCTCTTTCAACATCTGTGAACTGAAGTAAAATTTAAGGTGAAAATTGGCTGCTTGTTCCCATTTCAACAATATAACAAGTTTTCCCCTTCCTAACAGAGGAGTTTTCTTTTCTAAAATAATCTAAATATCCATCAAAAAGTCCTCTTAAACTGACCCTTTTAACTTAACCTGGCAAGAGAGGTTTTGAGGCTTTCCTAACGTTCTTCCTTTCTACAGTACTAATTCCTGTGGCTTTAGAGGTTTGGCTTTGCATCCAACTAATTCCAAAGCCCCAGTCTAACTATGTAAATCCATAACCTTGGCAAGTGTTATAAGTCTATTATCCATTAAGTATTGGAACTTAAAAGAATCCAATGCAAAAATTTCAAATTATTAATAAATTTGTCTGCCAGTCTCTACTCTCACAGTCATCTTCACTTTCTTCTGCTTTTTTTTTCATCTGGAGAGTAAATAAGTTGAATTCTTTTAGTTTTCTCCACAGGGACTATTTCTCAAACCTTAACTGCTTCTAACTCAAAGCAATAATATTACATACCGTCAACTGGTGTATCAGGAGGTCCATTAAGAAGGTAATCTTGTTACTAAACAGAACATCAATGCAGTTTTCCGAACAGTTATTGCAGGTGAGGTTGTAAACATTGACTGCATTGCAGAGAGACCTAAAAGAAGGGGAAAAACACCATTTATAAAACCCGAGCAGCTCTTCTTTAAACAATTAAAAATACATAAAACGAATGGTACGAAAGCAACAGGCATGAGATGGAAGTCACTTTAAAAACCAAGCCAAATATTATTAGGTACAAGGCCCATCAGCTAGATATAAAAGCTTATAATTTTCACCCAAAGCCCAGTGTTCACTGGTACCTAATAACTCTTACTAATTTCTATTAGCTACAGTTGCAGACAACGGAAACATATTTTACTAGTCTATGACAGTTTCTGAATACTCTAAGACTAGATGTTATCTAGGAACTCTGGTTCTTGAAATAATACCCAGAAAAAAAAGGAAAAGGGCTCTATCAAAACTTCTGTTGCTAGATCTCCTGGTCTAGGATAAGAAAGATCATGGAAGAAGAGAGCACCCATAAGGAGAAACTGGAGGCTCTCCATGTAAGATAAGACCCTGGAGTTCTAGGGAGTGGACACCACACTGCTTGGAGGCGGGGCATAGATGAGTGCCTAAGCAGATGAGGACATCTTTCCCAGAGTGTAAAAACTGGCCTGCATGGGCCCAAACAGTTTAAGGTCAAACTGATCAAATAAATGTTTTTCTCTAGGAGGTTAAAAAAAATATGCTGAAAAAACTATGAAGCCCCCAGAGCCTGAGCAATGTGAAGAAGGGGCAAGAACGACCCCAGCCTGACCAAAGTCTGCCTGCTGCTGCATTCCTGCATCCATGGCCTATGTCCTGCCACATCACTGCCATGCCCAAGAAAAAGCTGAAGGGGATGCTAAAGGCGACAGAGCCAAGGTGAAGAACAAGCCAGAGAAGATCCACAAGGTTGTCTGCTTAACCTGCTCCTCCAAAGCCAGAGCCCAACCCTAAAAAGTCCCCTGCAACAGAGAGAGAGGAGGTACCCACAAGGAAAAAGGAAAATGCTGACACTGGCAGGGAGGGGAATAACCCTGCAGAAAATGAAGATGCCAAAATAGACCAGGCACAGAAAGCTGAAGGTGCTGGAGATGCCAAGTGAAGCGTGTGCATTTTTGGTGACTGTGTACTTCTGGTGACTGTATAGTTTGAAATACTATTTTTATCAAGTTTTATAAAAACGCAAAATTTGTTTTACTTTTTTTTTACTCCTGCCTCAGCTTCCCCAGTAGCTGGGATTACAGGAACCTGCCACCATGCCCTGCTAATTTTTGTATTTTTAGTAGAGACGTGGTTTCACCATGTTGGCCAGGCTGGTCTCGAGCTCCTGACCTCAGGTGATCCACCCGCCTCGGCCTCTCAAAGTGAACGAACCACCATGCCTGGCCTTGTTTTACTTTTTCAAAGCTATGTTGTTAGCACACAGAACGCTTTACTGTTGTATTGTGGGGAAGGGTCATAGGTTACTAATAGAATGTCTCTGATGCTGGATTGATGTGGGGAAAACACCTTTCCCTTTCCATTTTGAGAGACTTCTTGATTCCCAGGAAGAGGGATTCCATGACTCTCAGACATGTAGCCACCTTGGCAGAAATCCCTTGTGGTATGAAAAAACAAATTAGTTGTTATATCCTCTTCTCCCTTGTCATCTTCAACACAGATTTAACTCCCTTAAACCCAAACTCTGTTGGGCCCTGACCCTCCAGTAATTGGTTAACAGTGTGTCAGGCAATCAGACTTTCCAGTGGTGCCACTGAGATGGAGCCCCCCAAAAAGAGTAGAGTTTCCATTTCTAGATTGTGGATTTTCAGATTTTCAGATAAATTCTGCCATTTTTATTTCATTTCCTGGAAGTCAGGGTCAGTTCATGAAAAGCTGTTAAACAACATGCTAAAGGTGAAATGTCAACCCTCACTCTAAACTTTCCCTGTTCAGAGCGTAAAATGAAGACTTCACTGGGTTTTATAGTGGCTTTCTGATTTTGGTAGTCCATTGAAGAAGGGAGTTTAAAAGTTGTTGTACACCGTTATCGATTATCTGCCCATGTCCTGCCTGAAATAACCTGATTGTTTTTGGAAAGTAACTTTAATAAAGCTAGATATAGTTTGGCTTGGAAAAAAATGATATGCAATTGTTGAAAGAAACTCTTAGAGCAACAAGCTCAATGGGCACGACAGATTCCTGGATGTTTTGAATACTGTGACTAAAACCTGCATTGCCTGAGTGATCAATGTTTATTTTGGCCTGTCTGACTAAATCTCCTGCTTAAGTTCTAGGTAAAATGTTTTGATTTAGTCCCTTACAACCAAGTCTCTAGGACAGTTCTTAAACATGTGATTCACAGACCAGCAGTATTGGGAACTTGCAAGAAATGCAAATTATCAAGCTCTAACCCAGACCTAGTAAACAGAAGCTCTGGGGATTTTAACAAGTTCTGCAGGTAATTCTGCTGCATATTGAAGTTAGAGAACCACTGCTCTCGGGTAGGGGTTCTGTATCTTGACTAAGCATTAGGATCACCTGTAGTTTCATTTTACTTTATTTATTTATTTATTTTTTTGAGACAGGGTCTAACTTTATCACCCAGGCTGGAGTGAAGTAGAACAATCTCGGCTCACTGCAACCTCTGACTCCTGGGTTCAAGCTATTCTCCCACCTCAGCCTCCCAAGGAGCTGGGATTACAGGTGTGTGCCACCACACCCATCAAATTTTTATATTTTTAGTAGAGACAGGTTTCCTCTTGTTGGCCAGGCTGGTCTTAAATTCCTGGCCTCATGTGATCCACCCACCTCAGCCTCCCAAAGTGTTGAGATTACAGGCGTGGGCCACCATGCCTGGTACCTGTAGATCTTTAAAAATATATGCTTGCCTGAATTCTTCCCTTGGTGATACTAGTTGGGAGATGGGGTAGGCTCCTGACATCTGAATGTTTCAAAATCTTTATGGACAATTTTGATGTGCAGCCAGAGTTATTTGTTCATTCAAAAAATATCTAACTTCTTATGATGTTCCAGGTATTGTACTAGGTGGATGAGACAGGCAAGTTCTCTGTCCTTATGGAGCTGATGCTCTAGTGGGAGAGAGATGGTGAAGAGAGCCCTTGTTATACTTGTAATCATCTGTCTGATATAGCTGTATACTGCTTCACATAATTGACAGGTTCCTGAAAAAAGGGCACAGTAGAATATACTGGTTAAGACTAGAGACATTGGAGCAAGATCCTAGTTAGAATCCTACTTCTACCATTCAAGATTTTAGCAAGTTAGTTACTAATTTCACATAATAGCATCCATGTTTTCACCTACAAAACTGGAATATCTAAACTTTGTATGGCTGTCATGAGAATTGAGATAATAGACGTAAAGTACTTAGGACAGTGCCTGGCACACGATTAAGTACTTAATAAATGGTAGCCCTTATTATGGCTATTAGTCTATTATTTGGGATATTAATCTTATTATTCTTAATGAATAAGGTATAAATAATATGTTAATAAACAGAATCAAATTAAAGCATGCTACAGATGCTTATTTCCAGGTTAGTAAAGCACAGTGCTTGCCAAATTTTTTCATGGTATGTTCACATAAATGCTGAAAGGACTAAGTTGATGGGAGCCAGGAGGAGACTCATCTGTTTCCAGCCTCACCCAATTTCCCTGAGTAATGAAAAAAAAAAAACCTTGACCCACATCTAACACATTTATGACATATCAGTTGGAGGTTCTATCTAGCAAATTCTTCACAGATGTCAACCAGCACCACTTCATTTATTTGATAACATGTCTAAATTTTCAAGAGTATTTTTCTATTTAATTTAAAAATAATGTGCATTTATGCTGATAAAAATAATTTTAAAAATAATTGTCATAAATTTGGGAAAGAGAACCACAAAGAAATACTAAAATACTATCAAGAGAAAATTTGGTATTTGTACTTCTAATCTTTTTCCTATTCTTATAAATAAATTTACATTTATTTTTTATCCCATTTTCCCATTTCTTAATTAATATATAATAATGAACAGTTCTCCATGACATCTAATATTCTTCTATAACACTAGCCTTTAATTTTTTTTTTAAGGGGGAGTCTAGCTCTGTTGCCCAGGCTAGAGTGCAGTGGCATGATCTCAGCTCACTGCAACTTCTGCCTCTTGGGTTCAAGCTATTCTCCTGCCTCAGCCTCCCGAGTAACTGGGATTACAGGCACACACCACCACACCCAGCTAATTTTTGTGTTTTTATCACCATGTTGGCCAGGCTGGTCTCGAACTCCTGACCTCAGGTGATCAACCTGCCTTGGCCTCCCAAAGTGCTGGGATTACAGGCGTGAGCCACCATGCCCCACCAGGTTTTAATTTTTAAGAAGAGCAGGGAAATTCTTTCTTCAAACAAAATCTTACTCAGAAGCTTGAACCAAAGAACTGATAAAATCAGAGTTGCTCTGGCTGAAGCAGAAGTTGGGGACCCAGCGACCTACCCTGCTCTCCCCTTTCAAAGACCCTTGAAAGCGTCCTTAGAGGCCTGGGGGTGTGTGTTCCTTTGCGATACGGTGAAAACTACTGAGCTAAGATCCAAGTAAAATTTAATTTGCTAACTTTTTGAATAGGTGATGATGACCACAGTACAATTATGCCAAAACAAAAAAAGTACATTATGAAAAGTTTCTCCCTATTACTCATGTCCCCCAGCCTCATCTTAGAAATCATCATGGTTACTGGTTTACATATCCTTCCAGAGACAATCTGTGCATATGAAAGCCTTTTATTCTCCCCTACACAAACAGTATCCTACAAGATTTGGAGGTTGAATGTGAGTCAGACATCTTCCTGTGGCTCTTGGCTGTTATTAGCAAGGTTTGGAAACATGAGACTTTCCTGCAGCAGCATTCTGGGGTCCATTTTCCAGCTTCCTGGCCATCAAAAATTAGTGGGAGAAGTCGTGCTAATTTCTCGTCTGTAGCTTCGGGTATATATTCTGTGGTTTCTTGGGTGTAAGAGATAGTTGTTGGTGTGGCATTAGCCACACATTTCCTCCCTAACTTGTGCTGGCCTCAGAAGGAGCAGCACCCCTGTGAATTTGTTTGGTATTGTTTTAGGAGTCAATCTAGAAGTCTTACAACAATTTTCTCCCTCGCCTCCCCTCCCCTCCCCTCCCCTGTACTTCCTCCCTCCCTCCCTCCCTTCCTTCCTTCCTTCCTTCCTTCCTTCCTTCCTTGTACAGGGTGTTGTTCTGTCACCCAGGCTGGAGTGCAGTGGCATGATCATAGCTCACTGCAGCCTGAAACTCCTAGGCTCAAGTGATGCTCCCACCTCAGCCTCCAGAGTAGCTGGGTCTACAGGTACACATCACCACACCCAGCTAATTTTTTTTTTTTTTTGTAGAGACAGGGTATCACTATGTTGCCCAGGCTGGTCTTGACTTCCTGGCCTCAACTGATCCCTCCTTCCACCTAGGCCTCCCAAAGTGTTGGGATTATAGGCGTTAGCCAACACACCCAGCCTTCCAAGAATTTTCTAAGTACTTAATGTCTTCTACTAAGTTCCCTCTCTGAGTAAAATACTTAAACTGAGAAATACTGCATGGTCTTTAAAAGCTAAATAGTGTCTCATCCTGTGGATATAAAAATTTACTTCAATTAATCTCTTACTATTCTGTCCAATTTTCAATGTTATAAATAAAGTTGTTTTAACACAGTCAGAATTCTTAGTTGCAAACCATGGTGTTGGTGGGGGGAAGCTCAGGTTGATTTAAATAGAAAAGAAATTAATTGACAGGCTACTTGTGTATATAATAGAATTTGGAAAACTTAGGTGTTGAAGTTACACTTCCAGAACTCATATCTAAAGAACACACCAGACTGGTCTGCTGAAAAAAAAACCACTGGGCACCATATGAGACAGACTGAACTAACATTCTGACTTTGAACACTAGATATAGCTGCCTCAAACTCTCCAGAGAATACAGTTTGAGATGTCTTTGCTTCTTTACTTCATTGCCTTCAGAGTGAAAGTCTAGTGTGGGTATGGTGGATTGTAAAACCTTGGTCACATTCCTGTATCTTAAACACAATAAAGACTGGGAAGCAAATACTTGGCATTCTCAGGTTCTATAGTGAGAGAGCCATCTTATATGCTTGAGAATTCTGCAAATATAGGACAATGGCTGAGATGCTGTGCAGGTTAACAGCACAACCCATGTTTACAACAGCTGCTGAACAAATCATTCTGTACTACTCTGCCTTCTTCCCTAGGATAAATTTCCAATAATGATAATTTGAGTCAAAGAATATGAACATTTTATGAAGCCTTTTGATAGATATTATCAAATTTAAACTGCCCTCCAGAAAAAAAATTTTAATCAATTTATACCCCGAGAAAAATATTTTTTCCATGCTTTCACCAACATTAAATAATCTCATTAAAACAAATATTTACCAATTTGACAGCTAAATAAAACTGGTATTTTAAAGGTTACATTTCTTTGATTATCAGTATGATTAGAGATTTTTTCCAGTGTTTATTTGCCATGTCTATTTACATTTTCTTGCATTATCACGGTGTGCCTTCTACTCATTTTCTATTGGGGTGTGTTTTCCTTATTTATTTATAAGGCTCTTTACTGATAATATAGATGTTAACCCTTTTGGTCATATTTTAAAAATAACTTTTCCAGTTTATTGCTATCTTAATTTTTTTTTTTTAAGTTTTTTTTTTTGTCATAAATAACTTTTACATTTTTATTTGATACAATCTGCCAAACTTTTCCTTTAGGACATCTGAGATTTCTATCAGACTTAGAAAGGCCATTCTATTTGAATATTGTAAAAATATTCTTTTAAATTTACTTCTGGCGCTTTTATGAGCTTTGCCTTTGAATTCACAATATAAACTTGATTTGGGGATAAGGGAAAAAGACATTTACTTTCTTATTTTTCTTCAAAATAAAGTTGCTATTTATCGTTATCTTTCTGTTAATTGTTCTAGTTTGCTATTTTAAAATTTGGGGAGGAGGTTTTCATCTTTTAAAAATAACTTAGTAAGATTATCTCATTATAAATATGACAAATGGTTAATACATATTGTTAATATTTTTTTCAGCTTAACTTTTATCTTCCATTTTGCTTATGTTAAAGTTTTTAAAATATATTGAGACTAAACAATTCTATGTAGTCTAACAATTTTTGTAGTTTTCTTTTTCCTGCTTTTCCTTTTGTGCCTTAAAAATTCTCACTCTCACTATGAGATGAGGTAATTATTCATTTGTATCACCTTCTAACCATTTGTATTTATTTTCCTTGAATTATCACTGTGTATGGTAATTTTATGGTTTTCTAATTCACTGCTGATTCATTTAGAATTTATTTTGGTGTGTTGTGTGAGACAGGAGCCTGAATTTAGTTTTCCCATGAAGAAGTATTAAATAAACCCTCCTTTCTCCACTGGTTTGAAATGCCATCTTTATCAGATTCTAATTGATAACTATCTATCATTGTGTCTATTTCACATTGTTTTGTGTCTTGTAGCTTTATAGTAGAGTTAATATATAAAATTGCAGATCTCTAAAGGCTTTTAAAAATATTTCGGGGTATTAAGTTAAGAATAATGTGTGGAACATTACAACTCTATAGTTTATCCTATTTTCCCTTTGGTTTTGAACTATATTTATACAACCTTTATTTTTAATTTCTTTTTTTGTTTGTTTTATTCAATGGGATTCCTACTACTTGTTTCAAATCTTTTGTGCGTTATCATGAGGCATGAACAAACAACACACGGTATGGGACTAATGTCCTAATGCCCTCTGTGCTTTACATTATACAGAAAAGTCATTTATGGGTAAAGTGTGGAATGTATATCTACATAATCTTATGCTCACAAAACTCTCCTGAGAAACTTTCACAAAGAAACCACTTTCTGATGAGGAAAAAAAAGGATGAGGGAACCAAAAAACTCAGGGTCAGGAAAAACTTGTCCTTTCAGTAAAAGTTGTTTGAAAGACAACCTCTATTTGAGGAGTACCTGTCTTAGAAAGATCACTCCTTTGAACCCAGCCTGGGTGGTCTACCCAAGCAGCTTTCCCTGTAATTTTAAACTCAAATGACTAGAAGCACTTTTTAACATCAAACAGAAAGCACCAGATTTTCAAAGTATCTTTTGAGAAGACATTAAAAACTTATTGTCCATCCTGTCAAAAGTACCCTGTGGTTGGGGGGTTTGAGATAAAGGCTTTCTGCTCCAAAAAATCATGAATATGTGAGTGAATTTTTGTGTCAGTAAGTCTTTTCACTGAAAATGTTTCCTCTCAAAAAACAGGGGATAGGAAAAGCATCATAAAATTGGGTCTTTTGACAATAAGTGCAGGACATATAGAAAAAGGACAGTAATAGAATACAAGTGTAGTACACACCTAAGACATTATAAAATAGTTAAACAGAAAAGCTCCAGGTGGTTGCCATGTGGGAAGGTTTAATAACATAACTTAGAAAGTACATAGTTTATATTCTTGTGCAGTCTGCAGTGGTTAAGGCTTAAAAAAAAAACACTGTTCACCAAAATCCATTGTCATACACCTGTGTCAAGAGAGCAACCATTTTTAAACAACTGCCAAAGGCAATTTCACAAAATCTACATGGGGGAGAGAGAATGGCTTTAAGTTCTGGCACAGTAAAATTCTGTGCCAAGTAGGGATAGCAAGTACCAGGATCACATAAATATGGCCGCAAAGAGAAACTTGGTGTTTTTATCAATTATCATTTTGCCCTCAAGTAAGAACAGAATTAGCCTGATGCGATAAATGTAAAAGGACAGATCCTCGCAAAACAAAGAAGATGATTAGCAGTTGATATAGTATTAGTTTGATGAGAACCCTCTAGACTGGACCAGAACACCCAGACCTGGAGTTTTCCAATTCCTTAGGAAAGGGAGAGACAAATGTTAATACCAGAGCCCCAATGCATATGTAATTTACTGAGTATCTTTGGTTTGCACTAAGGATTTAATAAATAGCATACAGTTTACATGCATTTAGTCATTCTCAAATTATGCTTTATCTTTATAAAGCTCCAAATTAGTTTCTTTAGATATTATTTAAAAGAATTATGTGAAACTAGGGGGATCTAACTGTGCTTAGAAGTCTAAGGCCTGAAGTGAACCTAAGTCAGTGCCCCTCTCACAGAATGAGACGTGTAATCTAGGCCTGGCCCTGCAGGAGTGGCCCACCTGAAAGCACGTGTCAATTCTAGAGGCTGAAACTGAGACTTAGGTCAAACCACTGAAAACTATATTCTGTTACATAACCAGCCTAAGTTGCTTCTAGGCAAGATCCTTGTCTCATTCATTCTGTCGGGAGTCCTCATACTGTGCAGCACAAAGTCTGGCTGAGCACACAGATGTCTAATGAAGGAACAACTGTCTTCCTTGTTTAAAACATACAAGAATGTGTAACTGTGGAATATCTTAATACACTGATTAGCCACATTCTCCACTATTCTACTTTTTTTTTTTTTGAGACAGAGTCTCGCTCTGTCACCCAGGCTGGAATGCAGTGGTGTGATCTTGGCTCCCTGCAAGCTCTGCCTCCCGAGTTCATGCCATTCTCCTGCCTCAGCCTCCCTAGTAGCTGGGACGACAGGTGCCTGCCACTACGCCTGACTAATTTTTTTGTATTTTTGATAGAGACAGAGTTTCACCGTGTTAGCCAGGATGGTCTCGATCTCCTGACCTCATGATCCGCCCGCCTCGGCCTCCCAAAGTGCTGGGATTACAGGCATGAGCCACCGCGCCCGGCCCACTATTCTACTTTTTAATGCTCATTTGATCATGAACATTTATTCTCAGCCAATCTGGTTTATTCTCAGCATCAAATAAATATTTTATTTTTTGTAGGTATCAGGAATAAAATTTGGACCCAACAGAGAGAACTGTGAAGTATCTAAAAGTTTTGAAGTGTATTTATAAAGAAGGAAAATTATTTTAGAACTTGAAAATTAGATTGTAGCTAAATTGCTTTATAAATATGCTGGGAGGCAAGATTAAAACTTATAAAAGTTATTTTATTAAGCTTTCACTGTAAGCAGTTTTGAGAGGAGACATAATCTGCTGATTCTGTGTAAAAGCTGAATTACGATGGGATTATATGACTGTTCATTTAACTACTGTTTATTGGGCATCTATTTATGTCTAGGCGCTATGCTGAGTGTAACAGGCAACAATGAAAAAAATTAGATACCTGTCCTGACCTCATATATGCTGCATATATGCATATATAATTTTTTTATTAAAATCATTTTTAATGAAATAAAACACAGATACAGAAAATTACACAAAAATATAGCTTAGTTAGTTGTTATAAGGAAAACATCCTTGAAATCACCACTCAGGTCCAGAATTTTGTTACTAAGAAGCCCCAGACATACTTTTCCTCATCCCAATTATAACCTCTCCTTCCCTGCAAAGTAGCTGCAATTCTGACATTTACAGTGATCACTTCCTTGCATTTTATTATGCTTTTATCGCCTAAGTGTGTATCTCCAGCACTGTGCATCCATGGTTAGTCTTACCTACTTTTAACAAAGTCTTTTAAAAATATGTCCAGATATGTCTTTTACATCTCTTTTAATCTGTGAAGTTCCCCTCCCTTCCTCTATTTTCTTTATAATTTTGCTGCCTGCATATACATGATGAAGTTCAAATGTTCCTTTTTCTTCAGCATTTCCTGAAAATTGGAAGTTGGATCTGGAGGCTTGATCAGACTCAGGTTTGACCTCTTTTGGCAAGACTATAGGTGGTGGAGTTCTTTAATCAGCAGGTGCATAATATCTGAATGTCACTCTTTTTTTTTCAGGTTAGCAGTCACTGATGATCAATACCTAGAGCCATGAATTCATCAAAGGTTCACTCTTCAAGGGGTACAAAACTGTGATATTCAAATTCTATTATTTTGTTTCAATTTGTTAGATGAAATAATTTATAAGGAGACATTCCCTTCATATATTTGATTGCCTAGTGGTACAGCTCCACACAAATGTTTGAGATTTTCCTTTTATTTTTTCAGTTATCAACATAATGGGTTCCCTGTCATGCTTAGAAAGTGACAAGTTAGTTTCTTAGTTTTATTTTAAATATCACTAAAAACTCATGAATTATTAAAGAGCATCTATAAGAAACTATAGCTAACATCATATTTAATGATGAAAAACCAGATCTTTCCCCCCCAAGATTGGGGACAAGGTTAAGTATGTCCTCTCTCACCACTCCTATATACAGTAAGATAAGAAAAGGAAATATAGGATACATAGACTGGGAAGGAGGAAGTAAAACTTTACTTGTTTGAAGATGATATGATGGTCTATGTAGAAAGTTTCACAGATGTGACAAAAAGCCTCCTGGAATGAATAAGCAATTAAAGCAAAGTTGTAGGTCACACCTTGATAAAAGTCAACTGCCATCCTATATATTAGCAATGACAAATTGGAATTTGAAATTAAAAACATGGTATCATTTAAGTTAGCACCAAAAAAAGAGAAATATTCAAGTATAAATCTAACAAATATGTATATACCCTCACTATTCTAGATGAGGGAAAACTATAAAACTCTGATGGATGAAATTAAAGATCTAAATAAATGGAAAGATATTACATATTCATGGGAAGACTCAATAATGTTAAGATGTCAGTTCTTCCGGACTTGATCAATGCAGTCTCAATCAAAATCCAAGCTAGTTACTCCACTGATACTGATAAACTGATTTTAAAGTTTATATGGAGAGGCAAAAGATCCAGAATAGCCAACATAATATTAAATAAGAAGGATAAAGTTGGAAGACTGACTCTATGTGGCTACTAGTCTTATGATAAAGTTACACTAATCAAGAGAATGTGGTATTGGTGAAAAAAATAGACAAACAGATCAATGGAACAGAATAAGGGAGACCAGAATTAGAAGCACACAAATACAGTCAACTGACCTTTGATAAAGGAGCAAAGGCAACCAAACAAAGAACAATCATTTCAACAAACGGTGCTAGAACAACTGGACATTCACATGCAAAAAAAAAAAAAACATCAATCTAGATGATTTTATATTTTTCACAAGTTAATTCAAGATGGATTGTATACCCAAATGTAAATCATAAAACCATAAAACTTCTAGAGAATACAAAGGAGAAACTCAAAATGATCCTGAGTTTGGTAATGAGTTTTCATATACAATATCAAAAACACACTCCATGAAAGAACAAATTGATATGTCGGAATTCATTAAAGCTAAAAACACTGCTCTGTGAAAAGCACTGTTAAGAGAACGAAAAGATAAGCCACAAACTAGGAGAAAAATACATGGAAAACACATATCTGATAAAGGACTTGTATCCAGAATATTCAAAGAACTCTTACAACTTAATACGAAGACAAAAAATCTAGTTAAAAAGTGGGCAAAAGATCTAATAGATACATCATCAAAGACACAGTATACAGATTGTAAATAATCATAGAAAAAGATATTCAATGTTACATGTCATAGAAGGATTACAAATTAAAACAAGATGCCATTATACACCTATTAGGATGGCTAAAATCCAAAGTACCTGACATCAGAAATGCGGGTGAGTATGTGGAGAAACAGGAGCTCACATTCGTTACTGGTGGGAATGCAAAATGATAAAGTCACATTGGAAGATAGTTTGGTAGTTTTTTATAAAGCTAAACATAGTCATCATATGATCCAGAATCACATTCCTACACATTTACTCAAATGACTTAAAAACATGTCTACACAAAAAACTGCATGAGTATTCACAGAAGTTTTATTAATGATTGCCAAAACTTAGAAGCAACTAAGCTGTCCTTCAGTAGGTAAATAGATAAACAATCGATACACATTCATACAATGGATTATTATTCAGCAATAAAAAGAACTGAGCTATCAAGCCACAGAGAGACATGAGGGAACCTTAAATGCATATTGCTAAGTGAATGAAGTCAGTCTAAAAAGGGTACATGTTATATAACTTCAACTGTGTGATATTCTGGAAATGGTAACACTATACAAACAGTAAAAAGATCAGTGGCTGACCCCATAGAAATACAACCAGTAGAGAATATTACAAACACATCTATTTACATAAATAGATGTAGATTACATAGAAAATCTAGAAGAAATGAAAAAATTCCTGGATACATACACCCTCTCAAAACTGAACCAGGAAAAAAAATGGAATCCCTGAACAGACCAATAACAGGCTCTGAAACTGAGGCAGTAATAAATAGTCTACCAACTGAAAAAATCCCAGGACCAGATGGATGCACAGCTGAATTCTACCAGATGTACAAAGAAGAGCTGGTACTATTCCTATTGAAACTATTCCAAAAAATTGAGGAGGAGAGACTCCTCCTTAACTCATTCTATGAGGCGAGCATCATCCTGATACCAAAATCTTCCAGAGATACAAGAAAGAAAGAAAACTTCAGGCCATTGTCCTTGATAAACATTGATGCAAAAGTCCTCAACAAAATACTGGCAAACCAAATCCAGCAGCACATCAAAAGGCTTATCTACCACAATCAAGTAGGCCTCATGCCCAGAATGCAAGGTTGGCTCAATGCAAGCATATCAATAAATGTAATTCATCACATAAACAGAACTAAAGACAAAAACTATGATTACCTCAATAGATGCAGAAAAGGCTTTTGATAAATTTCAACATCCATTCATGTTAAAAACTCTCAATAAACTAGGTATTGAAGAAACATACCCCAAAATAACAAGAGCCATCTATGACAAACCCACAGCCATCATACTGAATGGGCAAAAGCTGGGAGCATTCCCCTTGAAAGCTGGCACAAGACAAGGATGCCCTCTCTCAGCACTCCTATTCAACACAGAATTGGAAGTCCTGGCCAGGGCAATCAGGCAAGAGAGAGAAGTAAAGGGCATTCAAATATGAAGAGTGGAAGTACAACTATTTCTGTTTGCAGATGACATGATCCTACATCTAGAAAACCCCACAGTCTTAGCCCAAAAACTTCTTGAGCTGATAACTTCAGTGAAGTCTCAGGATACAAAAATCAGTGTGCAAATATCACCAACAACAGTCAAGCTGAGAGCCAAATCAGGAACACATTCCCATTCACAACTGCCACAAAAAGAATAAAATACCTAAGAATACAGCTAACTAGGGAGGTAAAAGATCTCTACAAGGAGAACTACAAAACACTGCTTAAAGAAACCAAAGATGACACAAACAAATGGAAAAATATTCCATGCTCATGGACAGAAAGACTCAATATCGTTAAAATGGCCATATTGCCCAAAGCAATTTATAGATTTAGTGCTATTCCCATTAAATTACCATCGACATTCTTCACAGAACTATAAAAAACAATTTTCAAATTCATATGGAACCAAAAAAAGAGTCTGAGTAGCCCAGGCAATCCTAAGCAAAGGGAAAAAGCATCACTCTACTCAACTTCAAACTATACTACAGGGCTACAGTAACCAAAACAGCATGGTGCTGGTACAAAAACAGACACATAGAACAATGGTACAGAATAGAAAGCCCAGAAATAAGACTGCATACCTACAACCATCTAATCTTCGACACACCTGATAAAAACAAGCAATGGGGAAAAGACTCCTTATTCAATAAACGGTGCTGGGATAACTGGCTAGCCATATGCAGAAGACTGAAACTGGGCCCCTTCCTTACACCACATACAAAAATTAACTCAAGATGGATTAAAGACTTAAATGTAAAACTGAAAACTATTGACCGGGCGCAGTGGCTCATGCCTGTAATCCCAGCACTTTGGGAGGCCGAGGCCAAGGTGGTCAGATCATGAGGTCAGGAGAGCAAGACCATCCTGGCTAACATGGTGAAACCCCATCTCTACCAAAAATACAAAAAATTAGCTGGGCATGGTGGTGAGCGCCTGTAGTTCCAGCTACTTGAGAGGTTGAGGCAGGAGAATGGCATGAACCCGGGAGGCGGAGCTTGCAGTGAGCCGAGATCACGCCACTGCACTCCAGCCTGGGCGACAGAGCGAGACTCTGTCTCAAAAAACAAACAAACAAACACCCAAAAACTGAAAACTATAAAAAACCCTGGAAGACAACCTAGGCAATACCATTCAGGACATAGGCATGGGCAAAGATTTCATGACAAAGATGCCAAAAGCAATGGCAACAAAAGCAAAAATTGACAAATGGGATCTAATTAAACTAAAGAGCTTCTGCACAGCAAAAGAAACTCAACAGAGTAAGCAGATAACCTACAGAATGGGAGAAAATTTTTGCAAACTATGTATCCGAAAAGGTCTAACATCCATCTATAAGGAACTTAAACAAATTTATAATAAAAAAACAAACAACCCCATTAAAAAGTAGGCAAAGGACATAATAGACACTTTTCTAAAGACGACATACATGCAACGAACAATCATATGAAAGAAAGCTCCTCATCACTGATCAAATCACAATGAGATACCATCTTACACCAGTCAGAATGGCTATGATTAAAAAGTCAAGAAATAACAGAGGCTGGCAAGGCTGTGGAGAAAATGGAGTGCCTATATACTGTTGGTGGGAGTGTAAATTAGTTCAGCCATTGTGAAAGATAGTGTGGCGATTCCTCAAAGACCCAAAGATAGACATAACATTCAACCCAGCAGTCTCACTATTGGATATACACTCAAAGGAATATAAATTGGTCTATTAGAAAGACACATGCATGCAAATGTTCACTGCAGCACTACTCACAATAACAAAGACATGGAATCAACCTAAATGCCAACAATTGACTGAATTAAGAAAATTTGGTACATATACACCATAGAACACCATGCAGCCATAAAAAAGAACGAGATCATGTCCTTTGTGGGGATACGGAGGGAGCTGGAGGCCATTACCTTAGCAAACTAACACAGGAACAGAAAATCAAATATCACATATTCTCACTTGTAAGTGGCAGCTGAATAATGAGAACACATGGACACATAGAGGGGAACAACATACACTGGGGCCTATTGGAGTGTGGAGGTTGGGAGGAAGGAGAGGATCAGGAAAAAAAACTAATGGGTACTACTAGGCTTAATACCTGGGTAATGAAATAATTTCTACTACAAACCCCCATGACACAAGTTTACATATGTAACAAATCCATGTACCCCTGAACTTAAAAGTTTAAAAAACAATCAGTGGCTTCCAGGGGTTGGGTGGGTGGGGAAAAATGAATATATGGAGCACAATGAAGTTTTGCAGTAGTAAAACTGTTCTGCATGATACTAAAATGGTAGATACACAACATTATGCATTTGTCAACCCCACAGAACTAGAAAACGCAAAGAGTGAACCCTAATGTAAACTATGGACTTCAGTTAGTAACAACATATCAATATTGGTTCATCAACTGTAAAAATATACCACACCAATGCAAGATTTCAAGAATAGGTAAAACCGAGGACAGGATGGGAAGAGGAAATAGCTGGGAACTCAATTTCTGCCCAATTTTTCTGTAAATCTAAAACTACTCTAATAAAGTCTGTTAATTAAAAAAAACTCTAGGATTTAGATGTATTTGATAGGTTTTAATCTCCTGCAATTCTTATTCATATCAGAGATCAGTTTTTCCGTCTTAGGCCCTTGGTATCTTGATCCTTTGACTTAACTCTACTAGTCTTTGAGAACTTTGCTCTAGTTGGGATAACAAGAGGTTTGAGAGTCATTTCCTGCTGCATACTTGGAATCAGCCACTGATTTAATTTGATGGGAAATGATACTTCAAATCTATAACCTGGCCCTATGGTTCTCAATACTACTAGGGTGGTCACTGTTTCTAGACCTTTAGAATGAATAGATCTAGGAACCTCTCCCCATTCCCACTTTCCCACCCCCAAGATAAAATACCTTCTGAATTTGTAGTAATATTTCAAACTCAAATTCTAGACTAAGGGATTTTTTCTTTAATATGTTTTATGTAACAGCTCAAGATAAAATACAGCCCAAGATAAAATACCTTCTGAATTTGTAATAATATTTCAAATTCAAATTCTAGACTAAGGGATTTTTTTCTTTAACATCTTTCATATAACAGCTCTCTCTCTTTTCTTTCACATGGAGAATCCTGGTGCTCAAGGGCACAGAGGATGATAAAATTTGAATACCTACAATTACACAGAATATCTATAATTTGCTTTATGTTATATTACAATACATAACAGTTTCATAATGACAATATTAATAGTACTGCTACCAATAATGATTACTGAAAACAGCTGGAAATGTTTTGGCATATGTCATACTCAGTTTCCACTAATTTTTTTGTCATTATACTAGTAACATGGTCAGAACATGCCATTTCATACTATACTCTCTCCTTCAATCTTCTTTAGTTTTAGAACTATAAATAACTACATATTTTATGCTCACTACAAGTACTTATGTCAATGTGTCTGTAGTCATTTGCTTGTCTGAAGTTTGTTCTCTAGTAAGTTTCTTAGGAAGGGCTTGTGGGACCAATATTCCCTCAATTCTTGCATGTTGCATCCTGATAACAGTACATTTTGCCCCCCCTTTTTTTTTTTTTTTTTTTTTTTTTTGAGACAGTCTCGCTCTTTTGCCCAGGCTGGAGTGAAGTGGTGGGATCTTGGTTCACTGCAACCTCTGCCCCCCGGCTTCAAGCGATTCTCCTGCCTCAGCCCAAGTAGCTGAGACTACAAGCGCGCATGACCACACCCAGCTGATTTTTGTATTTTTAGTAGAGATGGGGTTTTGCCATATTGGCCAGGCTGGTCTCGAACTCCTGACCTCAGGTGATCCACCTGTCTCGGCCTCCCAAAGTGCTAGGATTACAGGCATGAGCCACTGCACCCAGCCATCTTGCCTTTTATAAGAAAGGATCGGTTTTGTTGGATATGAAGTTCTTGGCACATATATTCTTTTTGAGAGTATTAAAAATGTTAACTCAATTTTCTTATAAAATAAAGCATTGCTATTAAAAAATCTGATATTACATTAATTTTCTTTCCCTTATAAATCATGCATGAGGTTGGTGCAAAAGTAATTGTGGTTTTGCCATTAAAAGTAACAGAAAAAAACGCAATTACTTTTGCACCAACCTAATACTATTTTTGCTCTTTTGCTATGTAATTTTAAAAATTTAAGTTCAATTTATACACAACTAACATTCACCCTTTTCTTAAAGAGTTTGAACAAATGCATTCAGTTGTGAAACTACCACAATAAAGATATAGTAGATCTATCACCTCCCTAAATTCCCCTTGCTGTCTTCTTTCTAGTCAACTCCTCTCTCAACTCTTGTTTTCTACTCCTGTAGTTTTGCCTTTTTTAGAATGTCATATACATGGAATTGTGCCACATGTAGCCGTTAAGTCTGGCTTTTTTCACTTAGCACAATACATTTGAGATTCATCTATGTTGTTGCATACATCAGTAGTCTGTCCCTCTTTTTAAAATTTTATATTTATTTTATTGTGGTAAAAACACTTAATATGAGATCTACCCACAGCATATTTTAAGTGTATAATACAATATTGTTAACTATAGGCATAGTGTTGTAAAATACATCTCTAGCATTTATTCATCTTTCATTACTGAAACTTTATGCCTGTTGATTAGCAACTCCCTATTTTCCCCTCTCCCCTGCTCCTAGCAACCATAGTTCTGCTCTCTGCTTCTGTGAATTTAAATATTTTAGATACCTCATATAAACAAAATCATGGAGTATTTGTCCTTGTGTGACTGGCTTTTTTCACTCAACATAATGTCTTCATGGTTCAATGATTATGTCACATATTGCAGGATTTCCTTCTCCTTTAAGGCTAAGTAATATTCCATTGTATGTGCATACATTTTCTTTGTCTACTCATCTCAATGTCAATGGACATTCAAGTTGTTTCCCCCTCCTGACAATGGTCAATAGTGCTGTAATAAATACAGAAGTGGTAATATCTCTTTGAGATTGTGATTTTAATTCTTTTGGATAAATACCCAGAAGTGAGAATGCCGGGTCATACAGTAGTTCTACTTTTAGTTTTTTGAGGAATCTCTATACTGTTTTCCATAGTGGCTGCACCATTTTGGATTCCAACGAAGAGTGTACAAGGGTTCCAATTTCTCCACATTCTTGTCAACACTTGTTGTGTTTTGTTAACGACCATCCTAATCAGTTTGAGGTGCTATTTCGTTGTGGTTTTGAATTGCATTCCTCTGACAGTTATGGACATTTAGCATATTTTCATATATCTTTTGGCCATTTATATGTCTTCTTTGGACATGTAAAGATGTAGTAGATCTATTTAAGTCCTTTGTCCATTTTTTAATTAAGTTGTTAATATTTTGGTTGAGTTGTAAGAATTTCTTACATATTTTGAACTTAACCCCTTCTCTGATATGGTTTGCAAATATTTTCCCATTCTGTAGATTGCATTTTCATTCTCTTGTTTCCTTTGATGTGCCAAAGCTTTTTAGTTTAATGTGGTCCCATTTGTTTGTTTTTGCTTTTGTGGTCTGTGTTTGGTGTAATATCCATGAATTCACTGTCAAGATCAATATTATAAGAGTTTTCCCCTAAGTCTTCTTTCATTAATTTTAGAATTTCAGGTCTTATGTTTGAGTCTTCAATCCATGTTCAGTTGATTCTTGTGTTACGGTATAAGATAAGGGACCAGTTTCATTCTTTTGCCTGTGAATATCCAGTTTTCTCAACACCATTTGTTGAAGATTCTCCTTTCTGTGTTGTGTATTCCTGACAATCTTATCAAAGATCAGTTGACTCCATCTGACTTGGTATCTGTTAATGATGTCTCTCCCTTTAAACCCAATTAAGGACTAGAAGAGGCAGAGAGAGCCCTAGAGCTCAGGCCTTGGTGGTCATTAAGATGTTAAATCTTGTGCTGAAAATTTCTGGTGATTTTATCAAGAAAGAATAATTTCTAGCTTAAAATAAAAAAAAAAAGATCAGTTGACTGTATATACACAGATTTTTGGACTTTCTGTTCTGCTCCATTGCTCTATATGCCTATCTTTATGCCAGTACGATACTGTTTCAATTACTGTATCTTTGCATATTTTGAAATCAGGAACTGTTATGACTCCAGATTTGTTTTTCATTCTCAAGATTGCTGTTACATTTATTGCTGAATAGTATGTCACTGCACAGATGTACCACAGTTTGTGTATTCATTCACCAGTTTTGGGTGATTATGCATAAAATATCCATAAACATTCATTTATATTTATAAATTATATAAATACATACACAAAAAATATATGTGAGAACATGTATTTTTATTCCTTTGAGGTAACTACCCAGGCGTGGGATTGCTGGATCATACACTAAGTATATGTTTATCTTTTTGAGATAGTTACATACTGTTTCCAAAGTGGCTGTATCATTTTGCATTCCCACAAGTAGTATACGTAGCTCCAACTTCTCTGTGTATGCTCTCCAGTACTTGGTATTACTGGTTTTATTTTTTTGTTTTTTGTTTTTGAGACAATCTCGTTCTGTTGCCCAGGCTGGAGTGCAGTGGTGTGACCTAAGCTCACTGCAATCCCCGCCTCCTGGGTTCAAGCAATTCTCGTGCCTCAGCCACCCGAGTAGGTGGGATTACAGGCATTTGCCACCATGCCTGGCTAATTTTTGTATTTTTAGTAGAGACGGGGTTTCACTATGTTGGCCAGGCTGGTCTTGAACTCTTGGCCTCAAGTTATCTGCCTGTCTCGGCCTCCTAAAGTGCTGGGATTACAGGCGTTAGCCACCGTGCCTGGCTTGTTTTGTTTTTTAAGCAATTCTAATTGACATGTTGAAGTATCTCACTGTAGTTTTAGTGTGTATTTCTTGATGTTGAGAATCTCTTCATGTGCTTACTTGGCATCTTTGTATCTTACTTGGTGAAGTGTCTGTTCAAATCTTGTGCACATTTATTAACTGTTTTATTCTGTGATGTATCTACAGCAGCAACATAAAAATATACCCTGATTGATGGAACTAATGAATATAATACTCTCTTCCTCTCCCCAAAGTAAAGAAATCATACTTCTCAGCTTAGAAAACATGTGGAAGGCAGTTTGTATTTCTGTGGGATCGGTGGTGATATCCCCTTTATCATGTTTTATTGCGTCTATTTGATTCTTCTCTCTTTTTTTCTTTATTAGTCTTGCTAGCGGTCTATCAATTTTGTTGATCCTTTCAAAAAACCAGCTCCTGGATTCATTAATTTTTTGAAGGGTTTTTTGTGTCTCTATTTCCCTCAGTTCTGCTCTGATGTTAGTTATTTCTTGCCTTCTGCTAGCTTTTGAATGTGTTTGCTCTCGCTTTTCTAGTTCTTTTAATTGTGATGTTAGGGTGTCAATTTTGGATCTTTCCTGCTTTTTCTTGTGGGCATTTAGTGCTATAAATTTCCCTCTACACACTGCTTTGAATGTGTCCCAGAGATTCTGGTACGTTGTGTCTTTGTCCTCATTGGTTTCAAAGAACATCTTTATTTCTGCCTTCATTTCGTTATGTACCCAGTAGTCATTCAGGAGCAGGTTGTTCAGTTTCCATGTAGTTGAGGGGTTTTGAGTGAGTTTCTTAATCCTGAGTTCTAGTTTGATTGCACTGTGGTCTGAGAGACAGTTTGTTGTAATTTCTGTTCTTTTACATTTGCTGAGGAGAGCTTTACTTCCAACTATGTGGTCAATTTTGGAACAGGTGTGGTGTGGTGCTGAAAAAAATGTATATTCTGTTGATTTGGGGTGGAGAGTTCTGTAGATGTCTATTAGTTCCGCTTGGTGCAGAGCTGAGTTCAATTCCTGGGTATCCTTGTTGACTTTCTGTCTCGTTGATCTGTCTAATGTTGACAGTGGGGTGTTAAAGTCTCCCATTATTATTGTGTGGGAGTCTAAGTCTCTTTGTAGGTCACTCAGGACTTGCTTTATGAATCTGGGTGCTCCTGTATTGGGTGCATATATGTTTAGAATAGTTAGCTCTTCTTGTTGAATTGATCCCTTTACCATTATGTAGTAGCCTTCTTTGTCTCTTTTGATCTTTGTTGGTTTAAATTCTGTTTTATCAGAGACTAGGATTGCAACCCCTGCCTTTTTTTGTTTTCCATTTTCTTGGTAGATCTTCCTCCATTCTTTTATTTTGAGCCTATGTGTGTCTCTGCACATGAGATGGGTTTCCTGAATACAGCACACTGATGGGTCTTGACTCTTTATCCAATTTGCCAGTCTGTGTCTTTTAATTGGAGCATTTAGTCCATTTACATTTAAAGTTAATATTGTTATGTGTGAATTTGATCCTGTCATTATGATGTTAGCTGGTTATTTTGCTTGTTAGTTGATGCAGTCTCTTCCTAGTCTCGATGGTCTTTACATTTTGGCATGACTTTGCAGTGGCTGGTACCAGTTGTGCCTTTCCATGTTTAGCGCTTCCTTCAGGAGCTCTTTTAGGGCAGGCCTGGTGGTGACAAAAATCTCTCAGCATTTGCTTGTCTGTAAAGTATTTTATTTCTCCTTCACTTATGAAGCTTAGTTTGACTGGATATGAAATTCTGGGTTGAAAATTCTTTTCTTTAAGAATGTTGAATATTGGCCCCCACTGTCTTCTGGCTTGTAGAGTTTCTGCCAAGAGACTCGCTGTTAGTCTGATGGGCTTCCCTTTGTGGGTAACCCGACCTTTCTCTCTGGCTGCCCTTAACATTTTTTCCTTCATTTCAAAACCCCATTGTCTCAGCCCCAAATCTCCTTAAGCTGATAAGCAACTTCAGCAAAGTCTCAGGATACAAAATCAATGTACAAAAATCACAAGCATTCTTATACACCAATAACAGACAAATAGAGAGCCAAATCATGAGTGAACTCCCATTCACAATTGCTTCAAAGAGAATAAAATACTTAGGAATCCAACGTACAAGGGACGTGAAGGACCTCTTCAAGGAGAACTATAAACCACTGCTCAATGAAATAAAAGAGGATACAAACAAATGGAAGAACATTCCATGCTCATGCGTAGGAAGAATCAATATCGTGAAAATGGCCATACTGCCCAAGGTAATTTATAGATTCAATGCCATCCCCATCAAGCTACCAATGACTTTCTTCACAGAATTGGAAAAAACTACTTTAAAGTTCATATGGAACCAAAAAAGAGTCCGCATTGCCAAGTCAATCCTAAGCCAAAAGAGCAAAGCTGGAGGCATCACGCTACCTGACTTCAAACTATACTACAAGGCTACAGTAACCAAAACAGCATGGTACTGGTACCAAAACAGAGATATAGATCAATGGAACAGAACAGAGCCCTCAGAGATAACGCCGCATATCTACAACTATCTGATCTTTGACAAACCTGAGAAAAACAAGCAATGGGGAAAGGATTCCCTGTTTAATAAATGGTGCTGGGAAAACTGGCTAGCCATATGGAGAAAGCTGAAACTGGATCCCTTCCTTACACCTTATACAAAAATTAATTCAAGATGGATTAAAGACTTAAACGTTAGACCTAAAACCATAAAAACCCTAGAAGAAAACCTAGGCATTACCATTCAGGACATAGGCATGGACAAGGACTTCATGTCTAAAACACCAAAAGCAATGGCAACAAAAGCCAAAATTGACAAATGGGATCTAATTAAACTCAAGAGCTTCTGCACAGCAAAAGAAACTACCATCAGAGTGAACAGGCAACCTACAAAATGGGAGAAAATTTTCGCAACCTACTCATCTGACAAAGGGCTAATATCCAGAATCTACAATGAACTCAAACAAATTTACAAGAAAAAAACAAACAACCCCATCAAAAAGTGGGCGAAGGATATGAACAGACACTTCTCAAAAGAAGACATTTATGCAGCCAAAAAACACATGAAAAAATGCTCATCATCACTGGCCATCAGAGAAACGCAAATCAAAACCACAATGAGATACCATCTCACACCAGTTAGAATGGCGATCATTAAAAAGTCAGGAAACAACAGGTGCTGGAGAGGATGTGGAGAAATAGGAACACTTTTACACTGTTGGTGGGACTGTAAACTAGTTCAACCATTGTGGAAGTCAGTGTGGCGATTCCTCAGGGATCTAGAACTAGAAATACCATTTGACCCAGCCATCCCATTACTGGGTATATATCCAAAGGACTATAAATCATGCTGCTATAAAGACAGATGCACACGTATGTTTATTGCGGCACTATTCACAATAGCAAAGACTTGGAACCAACCCAAATGTCCAACAATGATAGAGTGGATTAAGAAAATGTGGCACATACACACCATGGAATACTATGCAGCCATAAAAAATGATGAGTTTATGTCCTTTGTAGGGACATGGATGAAATTGGAAATCATCATTCTCAGTAAACTATCACGAGGACAAAAAGCCAAACACCGCATGTTCTCATTCATAGATGGGAATTGAACAATGAGAACACATGGACACAGGAAGGGGAACATCACACTCTGGGGACTGTTGTGGGGTGGGGGGAGGGGGGAGGGATAGCATTAGGAGATATACCTAATGCTAAATGGCGAGTTAATGGGTGCAGCACACCAGCATGGCACATGTATACATATGTAACTAACCTGCACATTGTGCACATGTACCCTAAAACTTAAAGTATAATAATAATAATTAAAAAAAAAAAAGAAAACATGTGGAAGGCTTATGATCTTTAAAATTTTAAAACGAGCAAAACCAGATCTCATTTACAAGCACAAATGACAGTATCAGGCATATGTCCTAGTTCATCTCCACAGAAAGTAGAATTACAAGTAAATACATATTATTAAAACAATGAATTTTAAATTATAAAACAAAATGGAGTGCTTATAAACAGAAAAAAATTGCTATTTAATTATGTTTATAAATTTATTTATTGTGGCAAGGGTGAAAATTTTTTCAATGGAGTCTCATTTTAGTTATGTTCATTGGGTCTGTTGTACCAAACATATTGTAAATGTAAAGTACTGATCAGAATAAAATATATTAAACAGAAATAGAGAAAAATAGTATTTGACATGAAAAATGTATTTGTAAGAAGTCCTACATGTGGACTTGCATATATGGAAATATTTTTAATGTTATTGTTTCAGTGATAAAACTAGAAGTTATTAAATTAGTGCAATTAGATGAATAAGTCTTGGTTAATAAGAAAATGTCCTCTCAGCAAGAAACTTGGGGACTGATAATAAGAAAATGTCCTCTCAGCAAAAAACCTGCGGACAGAAAATTTTAAAATGTAGAGAAAGATTTAAAATCTCTTTAAAGAGATTATTCAGTTTTGACATTTTCATGACCACAGAGAAGTAAGACTTCTAACACAATCTGAGAGTGGTTTTTTTTTTTTTTTGCAGAAGACAATGGGATGGATATTTGGATTAGAGTATGAGTTGTGGATGAAGGGGGAAAATTTCTCCTACTAGCACTGTGATGACTAGTGTAAACCTACACTACCTACACTGCCTTCCCTGTCTTGCGGCTCATTCTTTCTGAGGCCAGAACACTTAGAGTAGGTGGGGATAGTAGGGAGAACCACCATGCTGTAATAGCAAACCAGCTCCAGAGAGGGGTCTTCAAGGGGTGCTAATAATACTTTTTGACAATGAATCTTCACTGTGGGGATATAAATTATATGCATCCTAAACTTGAGTTTGCATCAAGTCAATATAACAATCACAAATGATTATTTCCCTGCACTTCATATCATAAAATAGAACATTTTAATAAACAACAAAATTAATGTTAAAATTAAACTATTTTCCTAATTATAATGTTGCTTCAGAATAAGGAGTACATAATCTTCAACTAGATGTGTTATTTCAAGGGTTTTTACTTAATTGGTGAATTTGGTCCTAGTAGAATAGGCAATTTAATTATTCCACAGAGACATTCTAACTTTAGAAAGGAAATCATACATATTTTAAACACCAACCTAATTAGACTTTCTTTATTTCCTCAAATTAGCCTCTGACTGAGAAAGTGTTATGTTTCAAAGATTACAATAATAAATTTAAAAAGTAGGGTGAGCATCAAATTAGTTCATTAATTTTAAACTCTAGTGCTGGAGCATTATTTTTACTGTTAACTTGAATTTGTTAATAACAAGATGACTATGATTAGTAAGTCTGTAGATATGTTCTTAAGCAAGATCTGGTTATGTAATTTTAAATTCACAATTAAACATGTTGCCTCTGGAGAAGACCCCAGGTGGTTTGCAGTGTTAAATAGCAGATTAAAGTTGACACAACTAATTTCTTTACTCTAATCTTATTAGTGGTACAACAGCTGTCAACTGTAACCATCTCTATAAAGCCTTTTGAGACATAAACAAAATGCCTCAATATGTCAAATGGAGAATAGTATTTATCAATCACTATTGCTAATTAGCTTGCAAAATAATTTTTTACTTTTATTGTCTATTGGGGATAATTATTCACTTTTAGTAAACTTTTATCTAAAAATAGATATTTAAAATTATATTAAATCATCCTGACTAGAAATAAGTAATTGTTTATTAACAATGGATCGTAGTATACATTTTACCCTAACTGGCTAATACTCTTTTATTAGTGCTTATTGGGGGTCTATGATGTAGTAGACACAGGAGGTGACACATAGGTTCCAATTCCATGTCTTCATCTGTTACTTATAAGAAGTAAATTCTATGATAAGTTCACTCCACATTTGCCAGCTGATCTGAGCCTTAAAGAGTGTTTATAGTACACAGAAATGTTGTATTTCATTTTTAGACTTAATTGCTGGATCTTACGTGAACATTTCGTCTCACACATACAAACAGCTACATGTGGTTTTTGGTTCACCTTTCTCAATTTCTGTTAGGTCAGTTCCTCTTTGGTCCCTAGTCTGCTAGGTGGGAAAAATGATTCCATAGATAATTTCCTATACCCACATCAATAAACCAGTACAAAAACACCCAAGCCAAAAATCCAAAACCAATCAACTACACAATATCTCAATCCTCCAGCAACTCACAGGAATAACAGCATTTTTTTATATCAATGAAATGATATTTTACTTTTATTAAAATAGTGAAAGTTTTATGTTCATAAATCAGAAAGAAAAGTACAGCTATCATCACCCTGCAAACACTAACTTTGTAAGAGATCCAACCAAGAACGCTCATTGACGCAAACTTCGAACCAAATAGTACTATTTGCTTACCCTTAAATAATTTGTTTTGTTGTGTAGTATAGAATATCTTATCAATATAGTTGAGAATATCTCTTCTCAACTATGATGTAAGCTCTTTGAAGACAAAACTCATCACAGAAGAAATTCAACAAATACTAGCAGACTGATAATATTTCTCTCTGATGATAGCATGCAGGCAATAAGGTACAGAAGGAAGACCAGAATAGGATGCTCAAACGTAGCTCAGCTAAACTGATGATGGAGGATATATCATTCAGTCTTTAAAACCTTTGGTTTCTTCATTTATATAGTGTGATAATGGTGAAAACATGCCAAATACTCTGATTGTTAAATAAATGTAATATGCCTGACAGCTCTACATGGAAATCAAATGCCTTACCATGGCATAGATGGGTTATATTAAAAAAAAATCTCAACACTGTGGCTTTTATCAGAAAATATGAACCCAACACCTACCAGTGCAATTTTTTCTTAATACGTTCACTCTCTAATAGTAGTATTGACACTGGTAAAACAACAACCCAATCCAGAATGAAGTTTTGCATTTCTCACTGGTGAGGAAGAGAAGAATAAGAGATGATGCAGACCAGGCACGGTGGCTCACGCCTGTAATCCCAGCAGTTTGGGAGGATGAGGCAGGTGGATCACCTGAGGTCAGGAGTTCGAAACCAGCCTGGCCAACATGGTGAGACCCTGTCTTTACTAAAAATACAAAAATTAGCTGGGCATGGTGGCACGTGCCTGTAATCCCAGCTACTCGGGAGGCTGAGGCAGGAGAATTGCTTGAACCCAGGAGGCGGAGGTTGCAGTGAGCCAAGATTTTGCCACTGCTCTCCAGCCTGGGCAACAGAGCAAGACTCAGTCTCCAAAAAAAAAAAAAAAAAAAAAAAAAAGACGATGCAACGCTCTGAAAATGTGCATCTGGTACTTGACTATGTCATTCTTTGGGGTTTGGGGTAGATGAATAATATGGAGATACTTCTTGGTTTTCCAGAGAGGAACAAAACCACAACTCCAAAATAGCTTTGAAATGATATAAACCAATGATTTTCTTCATTCTGTTCAGCACTGTAAAATGACTTAACTAAGAAAAGATCATTTATATTTCTCAAATACTGTGTTTTTTCCTCTTAGCAGTTGAAACTGCACTGTTAAATGTAAATAATAAAGGCATAATATAGTAAAGCTTTATCTTGTAGCTGTAGGATTAAAGTTCTGAGCTGTATTACGCTACCAGGATTTGAGAGGGAGAAAGAGAAAGAAAGCAAAAGAAAGAGAGAGAGAGAGAGACACACACACACACACACACACACAGAGACAATGAGAGAGAGAGATGAAAGGTGGAAGGGGGGAAGGGAGAGAGGGAAGGAAAAAAGAGGTCTATGTGGGTATGCTCTTATAATCGCATGCCTTCTGAACACCTTAACCTCACTTTCATAATAGGCAACTGGCTTCTAATTTCAGGAAAATCATTGGTGAAATGTTTAAGTTTCTTATTTTTTTTTTTTATTAAAAAGCTGGACTATAGCCCATTATGATCAAGTCTGAGAGAGTAGCGTCTGAAGACATACAGTTTTCAGTTGTTTGTAAATATAAGACAATGCTCTTGGGTTTCAAATTAAGTGTTCATTATAAAGTTAATGATGAGATAACCAGTCTGGGACACTAAGTCCCCCTAGAAAGTAACATTTGAGGGTTATAAAGAATATGAGCAGTACTGTTTTTGTTCTTACAGAACTTGTATTTTTCTTAAAGAACTATACATAATATATTTTCTTTTCTTTGATTCTGAAGATAAGCTCTTCATTGTAGGTATGTTCCTTTTAAGTGTGTTTACCTTAGGACCTAGGGATAGTAAGTTTAATGAATGTCATTTTCTATATAGATTATCCAAACTGAGGTTGACAGAAAAAAGGAAAGTTCAGTCAGTCCCAGCTTGTAGTAACGGCATTTAATGTTCATAAAGAAATGTACCCTAGAGAGCTTGTAGAGTATACTTTCTCTCTTCATTCCTACTTTAAACGGTGGGCATTTATTCGTTCTTTCTTGATGTGAAGAATTTTGAAAAACAACTATGAGGTCACAAGGAAGACTCTACAGCAAAGTCAAATATTTTCAAGCCAATCTAGTGTTAAAATAATCTTTAATGTTTGTATTTGAAAGTATCAGGTTCATTTGGTTGGAAGGAACAAAAATTTACTCAGAATATTTTAAGTAAAAAGAGCCATTTATTGTAAGGCTATTGGGAACTTCCACATAAGTCCAGGAGAAAATGAACAACCATACCTCAAGAGAGCTGGAACAATGCTAGCTCTGTGGACTAGACTGCTTTCATTTCCAGCCCCCTTCTGTCCCATGAAGCAGTTTTGGTCTCCTCTTTTTTTTCCCAAAACGGCCTTCCTTAGTCCTGCAAAACTTGGAATGCACATAGTCCTGTAATGGCCATCCCAGAAGTGAATCTACCTGATTATTCAAATTCAAATACCTAAGAAAAAAAATGACTTGAAGTTCTGCAACTTCCCAACTGCAAATTCCCGAGAAAGAAACTTGACTGAGCCAGTTCAACTTTTTGTATTGGATTATAAATCCTATCTTGCTGGCTGGTCTGTAGATTGGTTGCTCTTGAGTCAGATGTCCTCTCTTTAGAGTTTAGTCAGCTATGGCCATTGAGGGGAGCACCACATGGATAGCATAAAACATAGCTGACGAGGCATGGATGTAAGGCCTAGAACAAGTAGTATTCACAAAACACTGAAAAAAGAAGGACACAACAAATAGGAAGGGAGAAGGTGATTATGGCAAGCCAACAAGAAAGAAGAAAAGGTAACAAGGAAGGAAACTCATAGTAAAAACTGTGAGAGTCTGGATTGTGTTGCAAACTGAAGACACAAAGGCAAAGACTTAATAGTAGATGAGTCCCAAAGAGAACAGCCAAATGAGTCAAGAGACTGGAATAAGAAGTAAGCACATGGCCGGGCACAGTGTCTCACGCCTGTAATCCCAGCACTTTGGGAGGCCGAGGCAGGTGGATCATGAGGTCATGAGATCGAGACCAGCCTGACCAACATGGTGAAACCCCATCTCTACTAAAAATAGAAAAATTAGCTGGGTGTGGCGGCACGCGCCTGTAATCCCAGTTACTCAGGAGGCTGAGGCAGGAGAATTGCTCGAACCTGGGAAACGGAGGTTGCAGTGAGCCGAGATCACACCACTGCACTCCAGCCTAGTGACGGAGCAAGACTCCACCTCAAAAAAAAAAAAAAAAAAAGAAGTAAGCACATGAGGCCTGGCATCTCAGGAAACTAAGTTGACAGATACTGGCGTATGTAACAAAACATTCCTTTAATGAAGAGTTTTCTGTTATACCACCAGGGTGGCTGTTCCACAAAGGTAACACAGTAGGCTACTACTAATAATATTTAGAGTTTAATATGTCTCATTTTCCATGACTGTAAGTTCCCTGAGGACAGGGTCTATTTCAAATGGTTCCTAGGTATGGCAATCCCATTCCCATGCCCACAAGTGATCCAAACAAGGAAAATGCTAGAAAATAGTCTCCTGGGATTAAGGACTGGAAGCCCTAGATTATTTACCTGCTTCTGGAGCACCATGAGATATCTCTATTACAAGAGGAATTGCATCAGCCTCTACACAACACAAAGAGAGGGAAACAGAAGCCTTTGGGGACAAAACCTCAATAAGTCATGGGAGAGCAATTCTGAACATTCTCTCTCCTAATGTTCTCTCTGAACATTCTTTCTGCTATTTGAAAAGAATAAACACGCTTTTAAAGGGGTTACCATAGCTCTGTCAGGTTGTAGCCATACCCCAATGTGACTGCTTCCAACCTTCATCTGGCAGTGAGCCACATACATGGTTGCTGGTGATTGTGAGGAATAAACAAGGTAATACGTGCAGAGCATCTAGCACAGTGCTTGGCACCAAGCACACAATAATGTTAGTTTGTATCTCCTTACCAACTCAAAGGATCAGGTAAATGCAATATTGCCAAGTATAGTCACAAGTTTTACTTTGGAGAATAAATTTGTGATATCTTGTTGTAAATGATCTTCCTAGTGAACAAAGCTCCATTTCACATCATTCTAAATTTTTTAAAAGTATATCTGATGAGTATTGCTTGGCCTGAGTAGGACGGATTTACTATAGGCAGATAAATGCATATACTGTAAAGAAATAAAAAGCAACTTTACTGATCTATTTGATATGAATAACTAGGCATACCTTACAAAAAAGAATTATTTTTCCTATTAGTTTAAAATGGGGCAATCTTATACCTACTGATATGCTCTTATTCTAAAACTGTGATAAGGACAATGACCTTAAGAATATAGTTCTAGCATACTCTTTGGCCTTTTGAGTAAGCAACAGTCACAGATACATGACATTCAAAAACTCATGGAAGTTTAAAGACAGACTTAAAAAAGCCATTGCCTAAAATCCATCTAACAGAGAAGAAGAAGAATAGAATGCTCAGACCTAGCTCAGCTAAACTGATGATGGAGGGTAAATCATTCAGTCTTTAAAACCTTTGGTTTCTTCATTTATATAGTGTGATAATGGTGAAAACATGCCAAATGCTCTGATTGTTAAATAAATGTAATATACCTGACAGCTCTACATGGAAATCAAATGCCAAAATCAGAAGGGCCATATTTGGCAAAAATGAGATCAAATTGTAAGTCTATAGAGTCCAGTATTTGATGCAGTATGCCCTTTTACTGCTTTGCTTTCATCTGTTGGAGAAAGAATTCATTCATATAGTCACACAATATTGACTATGATGTCCTATGATTTACAAATAATGCATTTACTATGTCTCATGATCCTAAGGACTTACAATCTACTTGGGGAGATGACAGTACAGCAGCCAGAGTACTTGGCAATGCAGCGCATAATAAAGTGCTAAGCCGAACTATTCTCTAACCCGTTTGATATTTTCTTCAGTGATAAGATGAAGACACAAATGTTCTACAGATCAACTTTCGGGCTGACACAAAGTTAAGGAAAATGAAACTGAATAAGTGGTCACATCACGATCTTGACAGACTGGGCTAAAATTTACCAAGATGAAGTTTGAATTTAGGGTGAAAAACAGAAATGCCCAATAAAATTAATAGATTACGGCTTCTTAGAAGCCACAGTGACAAAGACTTAGGGATTTAAAGCTCAGTAATTACGCAGTATAATATGGAGTCAAAACAATAACTACAACAAAAAAACAATGAAAATAACTAAGTGCTTTCTTTGTGCAGGGACTTAAACACATGCACTTTTAATCCTCATAACAGTTCTATAAGGTAGGCATTAGTCTTACCATTTAATTGAGGCTCTGTTATAACAAGTAGTTTGGCCCAAGGTCATATAGCTAATCAGTAAAAAGCAGAGTTAAGCCTGGATCTGACTCTACAGCCTACACATTTTTCACTATACCATGCTGTCTGCTTTGCTTTGTGTTGATGAGTGTACTTCTATATGAAAAACTGTGTCCACAGGGACGATGAAGAGATAAGCAAGGCTGACAGAGAAGAAAGGCACCTGGTTAGTTCCCCAACAGAACAACCTAAAGTAGCTCAGAGTTTACTATTTGGCCCCTGGTCCTTGTGTAACTATCAGAAATTATGAATCTTAAGTAAGTAAAAGACAACCTGGGGAAGACTCTTTTTGGTGGCCCAAGAGGTTTGCTGGTTGCCTTGTGAATTATGAACATCTACTGCTACCTGGAAAGGGCTTGGCGATGTGGAGGGCCAGTTTAGTGCCACCTCTCACTTTAATTACCATTGCTACTAAGTACATATACCTTAAAAAGGCAACACAAAGTTTTGGTACAGCTGCTTCTAGTCACAGCAGATTCATCTTATTTACATAACATGGGCCATTCTTTATGCTCAAAGAAAGTGAAAACTCCTATTTATTTTCAAATATTAAAAAGCTACGACGAACCACTATTATTAAAGTTTTAAAAAGGCTAGAAGATGTCATTCATTTGTCTGTACTTGTTTTCTGCAATTAAAAGTTTGTAGGTTGGGGAGGCCAAGGTGGGAGGATCATTTGAGGTCAGGAGTTCAAGACCATCCTGGCTAACATGGTGAAACCCTGTCTCTAATAAAAATACGAAAAAATGAGCTGGGCATGGTTGCGTGTGCTTGTAATCCCAGTTACTCGGGAGGCTGAGGCATGAGAATCGCTTGAACCCAGGAGGCGGAAGTTGCAGTGAGCCGAGATGGCGCCACTGCACTCCAGCCTGGGTGACAGAGTAAAACCCTGTATAAAAAAAAAAAAAAAAAAAAAGTTTGTAGGCAGAATAACATTAGTCTACCCCAAAGGAGATACAAACTGCCTTGTTTCAGGGTGATCTTTCTTGGCACTGAAAACAACTTTATTGGAGCACATTTGTTTAAATTATTGATTTTGTAATAACACATCCTGACCTAAGCCCTTTCAGTGATAACTTGAAAATAATTAAAGCAGTTTTATGGCCTTTCCCTGGTTCTGATAAGAGCAAAACAACCTACTGCAGACTCAGAAAGGTTTCAAAAAGTTACATTTCCAGAAGTAGGTATAATTCTCTATTTCACGTAAAAAAAAAGCTTCTGGAAGCAAATATTCATTCACACGAAGCTGCTTAGCAATAATTATAGGACAAACAAGACATGCAACTACTGAGGTACTATGTGAAGTAAAAAGAGATATGAACAGGACGGTAAGAAAAGAGGACAGGAAGCTGGTTTATCCACTAACAAAGAGTCAGGGCTTCAGAAGCAGTGACACATAAGGTTTATGGCCATAGGATGCTAGGTTTCAACAGGGTAACTGTTATGTGACAATGGCTTAAACTTATCAAATCCTGTGCTATTTATCACTGAGAAAAATTAAACAGGATATTCTAAACTAGCCTCTTTAGGTAAAAGCCATGAAATGCCACAGGAGGCAGGAAACAGCAAGGGCTAAGGTGGCAAAAGGTTCATGGAGTCGAGGGGTGGGAACCCGCTAGGGATGGAAAGATTCTGGACAGGCTGAGAACAAAGGAAGTGCCCAAGGACTATGGAAAGTCCAAGGCCTGGGCAGGGATTTGTGCAGGACAGCAATTGGAAGGAAAATGAGGAAGAGTATTTTTTGAAGCAAGCCACTGACTCATGTCCACCAGTATGCTCTTATTCTACATTTAAATCTGAAGTGGTTACAAAATTCCTCTTGCTGTTCTCTGAGTAAACAGCATAACACTCTCATGACTTTAATCCTTTAGCCCTGAAAATTGAAGCTGGTTTAGAAAGTAGAGTTATGATATTGAGACTGTGCCCAGGACAGAAGAATCTTAGAGTCAATGCTGAATGCCCACAGCTCTGGGTGCTAGACTCCCTCAATAAGTAGCACTTAGTTGAAAACACAAATCTATTGTAAATAGTGCTGCAATAAACATACGTGTGTATGTGTCTTTATAGCAGCATGATTTATAATCCTTTGGGTATACAGCCAGTAATGGGATGGCTGGGTCAAATGGTATTTCTAGTTCTAGATCCTTGAGGAATCACCACACTGTCTCTTGGAACCAACCCAAATGTCCATCAATGATAGACTGAATTAAGAAAAATGTAGCACATATACACCATGGAATACTATGCAGCCATAAGAAAGGATGAGTTCATGTCCTTTGTAGCGACATGGATGAAGATGGAAACCATCATTCTGAGCAAACTATCGCAAGGATAGAAAACCAAACACCACATGTTCTCACTCATAGGTGGGAACTGAACAATGAGAACACTTGGACACAGGGTGGGGAACATCACACACTGGGGCCTGTCGTGGGGTGGGAGGAGTGGGGAGGGATAGCATTAGGGGATATACCTAATGTAAATGATGAGTTAATGGGTGCAGCACACCAACATGGCACATGTATACATATGTAACAAACCTGCACGTTGTGCACATGTACCCTAGAACTTAAAGTATAATTAAAAAAAAAAAAAAAGAAAAGAAAAGAAAACATAAATCTATTGGCCTAAAGTGAGATGAAGGAACAAGCTCTTAATCCTGAGCCTGTGGGTCAGCTAGTGCTGACCAGCTGCAGGGCACTGGTCTGGACTCTCAAGATTCCACAGCTCCTTTGCAAAGGGAGTGTGCTAATTCTTGCTTACGTCTTTATAGGAACTGTGGATGCCTCTTCCATTTCCTAAACAAGAGGCAGAGATAAGCACCAGAACAACATACTCTGTCACAATGACAATAGCAGCTTTTGGGAAATAGGCATTTAATCTAGGTTACCAGAGAGCTTAGTGTCATGCACGTTGAAGCCTACCAGAAAACAAGACAAAACAAAACAAAAACAAAACAAAAAACCTCCAGGTGAATTTAAGATGAACAATATAAATTATTAACAGTTATCAAAGCACTCTCTCAAAGAATCAATCACTTCCTTTCTTATTTCAAATATTTATTACATTTCATTCCTTTCTTCCTTTCTACTTTCCTCCCTGCCAATTAACATACAGTAAGTGAAGATAACCTGCCCAACAACACCCTGTAAATAAAGACCATTTTGATAAGGAATAGCAACTCTTCTGGGTTATAAAAACCACTATACATGCTATAACATGCCTGATGGGGAGTTTTCTGCTCCATAGAAAGATTTCCTGACTTAAAGAATACCTATACCATTCTTCATTAATCTTTGTGAATAGAGGAAAGGAATCCAAATTATCTTTAATGTCAAAAGCTTGTACTTAGAAATATCTCATGTCAGGTAGCTAGCACTGTCTAAACTCTCACTTAACATTTATAATGTAACTTTACATTATAATATACAAATATACATTATAATGAACACTTAACAGTTTACAAAGAGGTCTCATATATGTTATTTCAACTGGTCCCATAGTAGCACCACGAGGTGAATATGATTACATCTATTTTTCCAAATAAGGAAACAGATGCAATGAAATTAAGGTACTCACTCAAATTTTCTTAGCTAGTAGCCTGGCAGAGGTAAAACTAGGACCCAGGTTTGTCCTACTCCAAAGCCAATGCTATTTCTTTTTAATACAAATGCCTCTAAGTAAAAAAAGATAACATACTCTTGGATTTTTTTTTCCTGTTGTATCCAATGGACAAATGAAGCATTTACTTTTTTTTTTTCTTTTTGGGACAGGGTCTTGCTCTGTTGCCCAGACTAGAATGTGGTGATGCAATCATGGTTCACAGCAGCCTTGACCTCCTGGGCTCAAGTGATCCTTCCTCTCTTAGCCTCCTGAGTAGCTGGGACTACAGGTGTGCGCCACTATGCCTGGCTAAATTTGTTAATGTTTTGTAGAGATGGGGTCTCGCTACATTGCCCAGGCTAGTCTCAAACTTCTGGCCTCAAGTGATCCTCCTGCCTTGACCTCCCAAAGTGCTGGGATTATAGATGTGAGCCATTGCGTCCTGCCTAAATGAACTTTTATTAAAACCTCTTATTTAAACTCTGTAAATAAGAGTCTCCACAAAATACCCAGGAACTGCAGACGTTACAACCCAGGAACACGATACTTCTGAAATAACATTGCTGCTATACTCCAGGTGGCCAGGGACTAAAGGGGGACTTAAGAGAACAGGAAAGCAATTTACCGTTAAAGACCAACGTGCAATTCAGTTCCCAGCCATTTGGCTGGGACGCTAGACTATGGCACTCTTCGCCTCTGACTGCTCTTCCTGTATGGTAGGAACTTCTTGAAATTTCACAGCTCAGACTTTTGTTAATGTACTTACTCACCTCTTTTTTCACATGTAACACAATAAGCTAGCTTTCTGTTGCTATTATTTATTTGTGCTCAATTTTTGGAAGCAGTTAGAATTGCTCAAGAGTTCATCAATTCTTCTTGATTTCAGATTAGAGCACATCACAGACCAAAGAGATTTCCTTTATAAGGCTTTTTAGGCTCAATTTGAGTTTGTAAGTGACGTTGAGCACCTCTGTTTTTCTCCCTAATGGGGAGTGTAAGCTTTTGGTATTCAACCCTGAATACGCATACAATTTTCTTGTGGTTCTCCATATGGAAACCATAGGGCAGAAATGACTCACAAATGAAACGTAAAAAATAGATTAAGAAACTATACTTACTTAGGAGGAATTCTTAAAACTGTGTTCACATTTGTGGCTGGGACTACTACTTGAAGGATGTGTTCAAGGGCTGTTAATCCACCAGCAGCTTGAAATGCAATCTGATCTGCCACATTCTAGACAGAAATACAAACAGAAGTTAGTCCAATTTCCCAGGCATTAAACTATAACCAAATGATATCTGTAGTCTGAAACATGCTGATGGTTCAACTATTCTACAAATATTATTTTATAAATATTTGTTGAATGCTACTCACTGCTAATTGTTCAGTACTAGGAAATATAGGTCAAAAGGAGTGAGCATAAAAATACATGGTTGCTGTCCTCCATGAAGCTTAAAATTGGTAGATGGCAAGCACAGGCAACCAAAGCAAAAATGGACAAGTGGGATCACGTCAAGTTAAAAAGCTTCTGCGCAGCAAAGGAAACAATCCACCAAGCAAAGAGACAACCCACAGAATGCGAGAAAATATTTACAAACTATCTATCTGACAAGGGATTAGCAACCAGAATATATAAGAGCTCAAACAATTCTGTAGGAAAAAAATATAATAATCCAATTTTAAAATGGGCAAAAAATCTGAATAGACATTTCTCAAGAGAAGACATACAAATGACAAACAGGCACAGGAAAAGGTGCTCAACATCACTGATCATTAGAGAAATGCAAATCAAACTACAATGAGATATCATCTCACCCCAGTTAAAATGGCTTTTATCCAAAGACAGGTAATAACAAATGCTGGTGAGGATATGGAGAAAAGGGAACTCTCATACACTGTTGGTGGGAATGCAAATTACTACAACCACTACGGAGAATAGTTTGGAGATTTTTCAAAAAACTAAAAACAGAGCTGCCATATGACCCAGCAATTCCACTGGTAGGTATATGCCCAAAAGAAAGGAGATCCATATATCTAAGAGATATCTGCTCTCCCATATTTACTACAGCACTATTCACAATATAGCCAAGAACTGGAAGCAATCTAAGTGTCCATCAGGAGATGAGTGGATAAAGAAAACGTAGTACATATACAGAATGGAGTACTACTCAGCCATAAAAAGGAATGAGATCCTGTTATTTGCAACAACATAGATGGAAGTGGAGGTCCTTATGTTAAGTGAAATGAGCCAGGCGAAGTAAGACAAACTTCACATGTGCTCATTTATTTGTGGGAGCTAAACATTAAAACAATTGAACTCATGGAGATAGAGAATGGAAGGATGGGTACCAGAGACTGAGAAGGGTAGTGGGGGGGACAGGGTAGTGGGGAAGGAAGTGAGGGTAGTTAATGGGTACAAAACAATAGTCAGAAAGAATAAGACCTAGTACTTGATAGCCTAACAGGGTGAATACAATCAATAATAATTTAATTGTTCATTTACAAATAACTAAAAGAATACAGTTGGATTGTTTGTAACACAAAAAATGAATGCTTTAGGTGATGGATACCCCATTTACTCTGATGTGATTATTAAGCATTGTATGCCTATATCAAAACATCTCATGTATACCATAAATACATGTATAAACTATGTACCCACAAAAATTGAAAATTAGAAAAAAAATGAGTGGCTAGGACCAACACTAATCGGATAGTTATAAATAAGGTGATTTTAATTTTAAGTACCTTGAAAGATAAAAGGTTCTCTATGAGAATAATGGGGGAATCAACTATATAATGGGGAAAGGGTCAGGATAGGCTTCTCTGAGAAAATTGAAGTTTTAAGACAAGTAAAAGAAAGTGGGAAGAGAAGAAGCACTCCAGGCAAAGGAAAAAAATTATATATATATTTTAGCAATACTTACTTAAAAATCACATCTTTATCACATTGTAATCTTAATTACCACCTAACAATATAGACTTCCACAAAGATTCCCTCTACTAGAATATTTGTCTTCAGCAATAAAAGATAATGTAATATCTAATCATTTTAGCTGTATCCTTTTTAAAAAATACCATTTCAGCTATTTTGGGAGAACATTAACTAACAATTTTAGAACTAAACCTAGATTATTTCTATGCAATTTATGATCTGTATATAATTCTTATGGGAAATAACATTTCCAAGTTATTTGCATTTCTTTGGCATGGGGAAGAGAAGAGTAATTCTATGCTACACTGAATGTTTTTAAGCATAGGCAGAATCAATACAACATATATGTAAAAAATAAGATAGCAATCTATTGTGACTTGAATTGTGCCCCCCTCAAAATTCATATGTGGAGGTCCCAACACCCAGTATTTCAGAATGCAACTGTATTTGAAGAGATCTTTAAAGTGGTAACTAAGTTAAAAGTGAGGCTGTTAGAGTAGACTCTGGTCCAATATGACTGGTGTTCTTATAAGAGGAGAAAGAGACACCGGGGTTACATCTGCACAGTCAAGAAGCCGCATGAGAACACAGCAAGACGTGGCCATCCATGAGCCAAGGAGAGAGGTGTCAGGAGAAACCAAACCTGTTGACACCTTGATCTTGGACTTCAAGCATCTATAACTGAGGGAAAATCAATTTCTGTTGTTTAACCAACCCAGTCTGTGGCACTTTGTTATGGCAGCCCCAAGCAACGAATACAACACCTCTATTACATCACCACCTTATATTTCTTCTAATAGCATTCCACAGCCTTGAAATGTTGAAATACTGAGGTTTTTTTTGAAAAGGGAGTGGGGAGGAGATATTAGTATACGTAAGCTCTGTCAAACATATTTGCCTGATTCTCCTAGTGTTCTGAGCATTAATGAGGTATCAATTATTGTCTCCAGTACATGTCTAGAGTTTAGCAGTGTAATCAAATGCTTATCTTAATCATTCAATTGCTCTTTGTGCACAATAAAATACATTTTGTGACTATAAGTTCATTGTGAAAGCTAGACAAGACTCATACATTTAAGATTAAAATTAATAATTTTGTTATTAATGGAAAAATATTTCTTTGCAATAAAACTAATAATCAAAACCTGCAAAATCCAGGTACTTAGTAATTTACTTAATACTGTAATGCTGTTGTTACTCCCTCTGTTTATGCTAGGATGTCAATATATTTAGAATAATTAGCTCTGTATTATCATATATACACAAAGAAAAGTGCACTAATCATAATTGTACAGCTGGATGCGTTAAAACAAATTGAACACATTGTGTGACAACTCCAAAATTAAAATACAAAGCTTTGTAGCGTGCCTTGGTATCCCTTGTGCCCATCTTATTCACTATCTCTTCCTTGTCCCAAAATGTAAAGGTTATCCTGACTTTTAAACTCATAAATTCATTTTGCCTTCTTTTCATATCTATATCACACTTTACCCAAATGTGTCTAGCTTTTTTGGGTGGATTGTTTATTTCTAAATTCATTCATGTTGCTGCCTGTAGCAGTATTTCATTCATTTTCTTTGCTGTATATTTTCTGGATATTATTCTATATCCACTTATTTAAATGTTTCACTGCTGATTGACATTTAGCTTGTTTCTACTTTGACACTTTGGACAACGCTCCTTTAAACATTTGTGCACATGTATTTGGCACATGTGATATGCAGCTATACTGGGCATATCTAGAAGTAGAACTGCTGGGTCACAGAATATGCATAGGTTCAGTTTTAGTAGCTATGGCCAAACAGCTTTCTAAAATATTTCAAACGATATTTGTGTTTGATAGTGTTAATTTCAGTTAATTTCAGTTATATAGTGTTAATTTCAGTTATTCCACATTCTCACTCAAAATTGGTTTTACCAGTCTTTTTAACTTTAGTCATTGTAATGGGTGTGTACTGGCATTTTTTTGAGGTTTTATTTGCTGTTTCCTGATGACCAGGGAGGTTGAACATCTTATGTTTATTGGCTGTTCGTGATTTTAAAAATTTAATTCAGCTATATTTTATAACTGGGTGAAAGGCTCAGATCTTAAATATACTGTTCAATCAAACTTGACAAATGCTTATCAAGACACATCCATTTCTCTCACCCCAGAATGTTCCCTCATGCTCCTTCTATGGTCAATCCTTCCTCCCTGAAGCGACAACTGATTTGTTTCATAGTACCATAAGTTAGGGTTGTCTACCATAGATTTTCATATAAATTAGATCATATAGTATGTATAAATATTTTCTGGATTTAATTTGGTAAAGACTGGCTATCCTACCAGTAGTTTTACACCAAGCCTAGGCAACTGTGGAAACACCTCAAGTGTAGGGAAAATGGTAGAGGGTCAAGATGGGGATGTAAACACATACATACACCTCCTTTCTTATATGTAAAACAAATAAGGATTCCAGATAAAATATTTTAAAACATTAAAAATCATAACCATATTAAAAAATAAATGAAACATCTCTGTGAAACAGGGATGGAGAAGCTCATAGTAATGCGTAAGGCAAGGGTCCAATTTTTAGTAGATTCTCAAAAGAACATTTGCTTCTTTAGATTATCCCCTCTTCTTCAGCTTTCACACTGATTCAGCCTCCAAATTCTGAAAATTCTACTTCTGTTACACTTCTTGCCTCTTCTATCCATGCCTACTGTTGATTACCATGTCAGGACCATGTCTAGTTAGGTTCTCATGGTATCTTGTTTGAGGTATTATAGCAACCTCCTAATTAGTATCTTTGGGTCCAAGCTTACCCTAACCAGCCCATTTGCTAGAGCACTGCTTCCCAAACTCTATCGAATAAAAGCCAATTTTTTGTTTTTAAAATTTTTACTCCGTTATAGGCTGACACTTTTGTGAAATACAATACAGATGAAGTACTGAACAAATGGGAAAAAATGTACTAAGTAGAAGGCCACATTTTAAAATAGTGTGAAAATAACCACATTGCCAAAGGCACTCTAAAAATTCAATGCAATTCCCATCAAAATGCTACCATCATTCTTCACAGAACTAGAGAAAACAATCCTAAAATTCATATGGAACCAAAAAAGAGCCTGCATAGCCCAAGCAAGACTAAGCAAAAAGAACAAATCTGGAGGCATCACATAATCTGATTTCAAACTATACTATAAGGCCACAGTCACCAAAACAGCATGGTACTGGTATAAAAATGGGCACACAGACCAAGGGAACAGAACAGAGAACCCAGAAATAAACCCAAATACTTAACAGCCAACTGGTCTTCAACAAAGCAAACAAAAAACATAAAGTGGGCAAAGGACACCATATTCAACAAATGGTGCTGGGATAATTGGCAAGCCACATGTAGGAGAATGAAACTGGATCCTCATCTCTCACCTTATACAAAAATCAACTCAAGATGGATCAAGGACTTAAATCTAAGGCCTGAAACTATAAAAATTCTAGAAGATAATATCGGAAAAACCCTTCTAGACATTGGCTTAGGCAAAGATTTCATGACCAAGAACCCAAAAGCAAATGCAATAAAAACAAAGACAAATAGCTGGAATTTAATTAAACTAAAGAGCTTTTGCATGGCAAAGGAACAGTCAGCAGAATAAACAGACAACTCACAGAGTGGGAAAAAAAATCTTCACAATCTATACATCCAACAAAGGACTAATATCTAGAAACTACAAGGAACTCAAATTAGCAAGAAAAATTAGCAAACAACAACAACAAACAAACAATCCCATCAAAACATAGGCTGAGGACATGAATAGACAATTCTCAAAAGAACATATGCAAATGGCCAGCAAACATATGAAAAAATGTTCAACATCACTAATGATCAGGGAAATGCAAATCAAAACCACAATGTGATACCACCTTACTCCAGCAAGAATGGCTATTAAAAAAATAGATGTTGGTGTGGATGCAGTGAAAAGGGAACACTTCTACATTGCTGGTGGGAATGTAAACTAGGAAAACAGTGTGGAGATTCCTTAAAGAACTAAAAGTAGAAGTACCATTTGATCCAGCAATTCCACTACTGGGCATCTACCCAGAGAAAAAGAAGTCATTATACAAAAAAGATATTTGCTCACGCATGTTTATAGCAGCACAATTCGTGATTGCAAAAATGTGGAACCAACCCAAATGCCCATCAATCAACAAGTAGATAAAGAAACTGGTGTGTGTGTGTGTGTGTGTGTGTGTGTGTGTGTGTGTGTGTGTGTGTATGGAATACTACTCAGCCATGAAAAGGAATGAATTAATGGCATTTGCAGCAACCTGGATGGGATTGGAGACTATTATTTTAAGTGAAGTAACTCAGGAATGGAAAACCAAACATTGTATGTTCTCACTCATAAGTGGGAGCTAAGCTACGAGGATGCAAAGGCATAAGAATGATACAATGAACTCTGGGGACTCAGGGGGAAAGGGTAGGAAGAGGGTGAGGGATAAAAGACTACAAATTGGGTTCAGTGTATACTGCTGGGGAGATGGGTGCACCAAAATCTCACAAATCACCACTAAACAACTTACTCATGTAACCAAATACCACCTGTTCCCCAAAAACCTATGGAAATAAAAATAAATAAATAAAATAGTAGATGCAAAAAGACATAAAATTACTCTGTCAACTTGCAAAATTTACTCTTGATTTGTGTATTTATCTCATTATGTTTCATAACAGTGGCCTGGCACTGGCTTCTGGACTCTGTTTGAGTAATCCTGCCCTGGATACACACTCAAGAAATACCCTAAAGAGTAAATGTCATTACATCACTCTTTGCTTAAAACACTCCAGGGACAACTTCTTCACAGTCTACAGAATGAGATCCATGGACCTTAGAATGATCCCTCTCCAAAAGCCTCCTTCCCTGCCAGGATCCTTCCTCCCTTGTAACCAAATTCCTTATATAACCCCTACTTTTTCATGCCTTTGTGCTTTGGCATAAACTGTTCCTTTTCAGGAAGGATGATCCTCTAGTTTTTCCATCTTTGTATCTCCACTAAACTCTGAGCTTGCTGATGTCAGAGACCATGTCTGCTTCATCATCATATCCCAAAGACTTAGCACAGGGGACTGCACTCAGTAATTGCTCAACAATGGTTGCTGAATGAGAAGGAAGGCTGACAAAGATACTCTTACTATATATATATATATATATAGTGTGTGTGTGTGTGTGTGTGTGTGTGTGTGTGTATATTTTTTTTTTTTTTTGAGACAAGAGTCTTGCTCTGTCACCCAGGCTGGGGTGCAATGGCGCGATCTTGGCTCACTGCAACCTCTGCCTCCTGAGTTCAAGTGATTCTCCTACCTCAGCCTCCTGGGTAGCTGGGATTACAGGCACCTGACAACATGCCCGGCTAATTTTTGTATTTTTTTTTAGTAGAGACAGGGTTTCACCATGTTGGTCAGGCCAGTCTCGAACTCCTGACCTCAGGTGATCCACCTGCCTCGGCCTCCCAAAGTGCTGGGATTGCAGGCATGAAGCCACCATGTCCAGCCCCATTATACATGGTTTTAACTGCTAAAACACAAACAATAATTTCTCTAGTATGATTGCAGGATGAAATCCTCCATTCTTGTTATTATGTTTGCCACACAGAATAGTTTTTCACTGGAAATGAGCTTCATGACCAAAGAATGAGATTCAGTTTTCCAAGACTGAAGGACATGTTCGCCCTGAACTTCCTTAACAACCACCAAGAAAGGAACTAAACTCTCCTCTCGTATTCCATTTTAGTGTAAAGCCTTTATGTACTGACATCTCTCAACTCAAAAACAGGGCATAGAGTACTTTAAGCCAAGCAGAAACACCGGTTGATCAGTCTGTCCACAGGGAAACCAAGCAGCACCACTGCTGTTCCTGCAGACCCTCCACAATGGGAGGAAACTGGGTCAGCACTGCAGAAGTGGAGGGGAAAAGGACTGAGTAAAAGCAGATCATTTTAATGTATACATCTATGCCTTAAAAAAAACCCTCCAAAAAACCCTCAAAGCCTTTTCTGCAATGCCAACAACATGGATGCGACCTCTTGAAAAACCTAAGACACAAGCTCTAACAGATATTAAACAGGACCAAATAAACAAATTTCAGGAAGATAAAGGCCATTCAGAGTCAACTTTTTACTAATGTACTATTGGAAACCGAAGTTTTAGTTTATTATTTGCAGCTTCTCAAAAAAAAAAAAAGCAAAAAGCAAAATCAACTGTGAAATAAAAAAATCTCCCAAATCTCCATCTGGAGCTAAGGAAGATTCTGGTTAATGTGTACTTCTGGATTAAAGATGCAACAAGCCACCTCGGGACTCTCTTCCATGGAGCATGGCCAGATAGAAACACTGCTCCGTATCATCCTAAGTTCTTCATGTCCCACATCAAGCCCTATTCATCCATTACCTCTGCCGTACCTCATGGCCCCATTCTCTCTTGTCTGCAAGCTCCTCAAGAGTGGCATCTGACTCATCTTTGCAGCCCCAGTCCTGGCACAGAGCAGGAATGGTAAATACCTGATAGATAAGTGATGGGACAAAAGAATGAACAAGTGAAAGGACTTATTTCAGATAGTAAAAATGTCCTGTGAGATATGATAGATTAACACAACATAGAGGCATGTTAAATATAACAAGGAGAAATACTGCTCACTGGATCCCATTCCCTAACAGCTTATACATAAAGATGGATGAAACAATCCTGTGATATTAGAGATGACTTCTTCATCTCATAGAGACAGAAAGGGAAAATCAAGCTGTCTCAATGATGAACCAACCAAATATTAAAACTAAGAGAGAAAAAAACCTTTGCAAACATGTGGCGTTAAATACCTTATATGCAAATCTAAAAAGAAAATAATCCTCATACAAATCTAGGTAGACTTAACACAGAAAGCTTCCCCATCTCTTGTTCCTCTCTTTTCATACCACACTAACTTCCTGTGCCAATCACTTGGCACTTCTTATACAGTGCTCTGATTACATTTCTGGATGGCTTAATACCATAATAATAAGACTGGATGCTCTTCAGATACACCATTTTATACTTGTCCCTATCCCTCTTAGCATCCAGAAAAAGCAAGTACACTAAAAATCCTTAACCATAATTATCTTCTCCATTCAAACTGCCACCTTTCCAACTTGTAGTGTTCAAATGCTCTCCCAATCCCTTAAGACCAAGATCAAATGTTGCTTCTTCTGTTAAGTCACTCAGATCCCCTCAACTAAAATCAAAGCTCTCTGTACATTTAACTGTATTGTTTTGTGTGGCCCTTACCACTTTCTACTTTATGCAAAGTTATTTGTGTCCATGTAGTAGACTGTAAAGCCTAAACTCTCCTATGTCTGTGTTCCTACCCAGGGCCAAGCACAGGATGCACACACTGCAGGTATCAAGCAAAGTTTTTTTCAGTGATTGAAAATATCTCATTCTAGAAAGGTGAATTCCCTTTTACCCCTTTTCGAATTCTCCGCATTCAGACATATGAAACTGGAAAAAACTTTCACAGAAAGCTTGGTAATTCTGATTTGATTGAGAAAAACATACCTTTAAAGATAAGACGTGTGGCTTCCCTTATGTACCTGGCATAATACCTTAAAAGCTCTGCCTTCCCCTGCTCTCACCCACTGTGAGACTGACAACTGACTAATAGGATTAGTGGCTCCATTCTAATAACCCCACTTAGCTAAAGGCCAGCAAAAAATGACAGTCTCAATCTGAATTACACAGCCAGGGAATCCATCCAATTATTAACTAGAGTAACTGTTATTACCTCTCCCAATCAAAGAAGAGGCAGCTGTTAATCTTTGGCAGCCTGCAAAGGCTAGTGGCCTTTGTACTTGACTTTTCTGTAGACAATAATTATGTTCTTTGTGATCACGGAGGAAGGCCTTCAAAGCTTTTTAGACAGAGGTGGCAGATGGGGAAAACTGTTTGCGTGTTCATTAGCAGTATAGGCTAGATCTGTTCTGAGCATCTGTGGCACCTTAAGACCTGTTTAGAGAAAATACAAGTAGGTTTTGGCAAGTCCATAAATTTAGAACTCAGTAGCCTAATTTATAGAGATGAGAAGGTCCTGAAGTGAAAATTTTTATGGTCGTTTTTCCCAACATGGAAAACTTTACTGACACTTAAAAGACATCATTTCCACTTTTCTAGTATCCTTGTCTGTTAATGTTAGTTTAAAAGAAGCAAGCACAATGAGATGATGCTCCTTGTTCTGTGTTTTTTTTCCCTTACAAGCTTCCTAACTGCTGGCTTCTTTATATTCCTATAATCTACATAAATATCTATGCTCAGCTTTTCAGCTGTAGGCACTAACACTGAGAGTACTAGGTTTTGGGGTCAAGGATGTTACAAGAACAAAAACATACTGTGGGAAGGTGATGCCAAAAAGAGTAAAATTATAAGCTACGGTTTGAAGGCTTAGGCAATACGGTAAGTGGGGCTAAGAGGCTAGAAAAGCTTTCTCAGTATCAGAGGAACAATTCCTTTGCGATGTTAATTAGAAGTTGGACTCTTTGGAAGATGCTCCCTGAGGGAGCTGAACTGTGCCATTTCTGACCCATTTGGACTAAGGAAGGAAAGAGCAGAGTGAGTGAGAGAGGGTGGGTGCAGTAACTGAAGGACAGAAGCAGACCACAAGACCTGAGTGGTCTTTGTCTTTCTTTTTAAGCTGTTGTGAGATAGATGACCAAAGATTAGTATGAAGAGTTCATTACTGCAATCCAACAAAGCTCATGATAGTTATTTTGATCTTCCTTACCCTCAAGTTCTCTAAAGCTGCCAAGTGGGAGGCACTGGGCCAGGACCAGCACTCATAGTCTAGTAAGCAGTAGACTTACAAATAGATAAATGCAATATAGTGAGATAAATGTTATAACGAGTGGATATACAAAGATGCTCATAGAAGAAATGATTCCTTTGACTAATTCTTTAGAACACAACTGGTGTCAATGTGGACAGTTTTCTGAGCTACTATGCTCTCAAATTAAAAGACAAAGGACCTAAGTCAAGACTGTATATATGATGTTCCTTGTACAACTTCTTTATACGCCAACCATTTTCAACTTCCAGGTCTACCCACTGGTTTACAGCAGAACCTTATGAGTCTTAACACAGCACTTCCTTTTTTCCTTGCCCCTGTATCTCAAGTATCCTGAATGTTTTAAAGTTTGAAGGTAAAAGAAACTTGGGACTATGAGGGCAAAGAAAATTTGCTTTGGGCAAATGGGTTATATGGACAAGAGCCAGTAACATGGACAAACTCTAATGGGTCCAGCAGCTCCCAGGAGGCAGGACCTTAGAGCTCAGAGGCCTTTCTCAGAGGTGGCAATTTCTATTTTCTCTCCATCATAACACTTTTGCTTCTTTACTGATTTTTCTATTTATTTGGTTGTAAACTAAATCATAATGATTACAGTATCTGTTTACTTCATCACAAACTAGATTGTGAGGTCTCTAACAGCTGGAATTATGTTTATATTGGGTCTAGCAAAAAGTAGGTATTCAATAAATATTTGCTGAATCAAAGAATAAAGTTACAATTAATTTAATTTCTGGGGCTCTGACATTAGAAATTCCCTTAAGAGGAAAGACAGCCCATCAATGAGAAAGAAAAGGCTTAGAATCCCACAGCCTTGGAAAAGTCAAGGTAAGGTACAAGTAAGCTAGAAACTTTGGAAAACGTTACTGGTCCTTCGTCTGTGCTGACAGAGGAGGCAGGCCCTACTGTTAGGCCTGTCTGAAGGGAAAGAGGGAAAGGAGAGACCAGAGATGTGAAGGCCAACCACAGGGCCTTTGTCAATCATCATGTCTTACTCATCTTGGCATCAGTTTTTTTTGCGTTATTCTTAGGGAAAGTAGTGACCCAGGACTCAGAACTTTCTTTTTTTTTTTTTTTTTTAAATATATTCTTTTAAAAAAATTTTTAAATTATACTTTAAGTTCTGGGATACACGTGCAGAACGTGCAGGTTTGTTACATGGGTATACAAGTGCCATGGTAGTTTGCTGCACCCATCAACCTGTCATCTGCATTAGGTATTTCTCTTAATGCTATCCCTCCCCTAGCACCCCACCCCCCAACTGGCCCCAGTGCGTGATGTTTCCCTCCCTGTGTCCATGTGTTCTCATTGTTCAACTCCCATTTATGAGTGAAAACATGCAGTGTTTGGTTTTCTGTTCCTGTGTTACTTTGCTGAGAATGATGGTTTCCAGCTTCATCCATGTCCCTGTAAAGGACCTGAACTCATCCTTTTTTTATGGCTGCATAGTATTCCATGGTATATATGTGGCACATTTTCTTTATCCAGTCTATCATTGATGGACATTTGGGTTGGTTCCAAGTCTTTGGTATTGTGAATAGTGCTGCAATAAACATATGTGTGCATGTGTCTTTATAGTAGAATGATTTATAATCCTTCGGGTATACACCAAGTAATGGGATTGCTGGTGACCCAGAACTTTCTATATCCTGAGGACAGAGGGGGAAAGCAATTCTTGGGAGTCAAAACAAACTTAAGGAGGAAACAGGAACCAAAATTTTACTTTTATCAAATTACCATCTTGGAGGGCTACTGAGAGCAACATTTCGAGGGCTTACCATGTAACAGGCCCTGGGCTATCTTCACATATAAGTCCTCACAACAATCCTATGAGGTAGGACTCATCAGCCCCATTATACAGATAAGGAAATCAGTCTTAGAACAATCAGTTACTTGCTCAAATGTACAAAGCTAGAGGTAGCAGAGCTGGGGATTGAGTCTAGGTTTATCTGATTTCTGAGTGTGTAATGGGTTTACACCAAGAATGTTGTGGGAAAATCTTCCATGTAACTGCAAGTATGTGTTTGACTTTTGGCACCCTTATCTCTAAATAGCCCAAATTTATAAAATCTTGGGCTACTTAGAGCCCAATATTTTACTATATACATATATATACATCTACTTTTAAAAATATATTTTTAAAACTTTTTATTTTCAAGTAATTTTAGATTTATAGAAGTGTTGCAAGGACAGTAGAGATTTCCTATATGCCTTAGTCGAGCTTTCCTTTGTATTAACATCTTTTTTTTTTTTTTTTTTTTTTAAAGATGGAGTCTTGCTCTGTCACCCAGGCTGGAGTGCAGTGGCGTGATCTTGGCTCACTGCAACCTCCGCCTCCCGGGTTCAAGCCATTCTCCTGCCTCAGCCTCCCAGGTAGCTGGGACTACAGGCATGTGCCACTACACCTGGCTAATTTTTTTGTATTTTTAGTAGAGATGGGGTTTCACCATATTGGCCAAGCTGGTCTCAAACTCCTGACCTCAAGTGATCCACCCGCCTCGGCCTCCCAAAGTGCTGGAATTACAAGCGTAAGCCACCGTGCCTGCCCCATATTAACATCTTATATAACCATGGTATGTTTATCAAAACTAAGAAATTATATTGGTACTATACTTTTAACTAACCTACAGCCTTTATTTTGATTTTCTCAGTTTTTCTATCGATGTCCTCCTTTTTCTGTTCCAGAAATGAATCTAGAATACCACATTGCATTTAGCTTAATAATATTTTAAAGATAAGTTACTTTTAGGATTAGAGGAGGGATCCTGAGCTTTCTTATATTAGCATTCACTAGCAGCTTAAAAAAAAAAATCCTTGAAATAATCCAGACTCAAAGAATGTAAAGGAATGTTAAGTTTGACTATCACAAGTAAATACAAAGGAAATGAAAGAGCTAAGTAGATTCTAAGGGACTGAAATATGAGTAGTTCTTTTAACCAGTGGTGCAGTTCTTGAGATTGCCAGGAAATGGGAAGAAATGTGCACACAGCAGGAGGGAAGCAGGCCTTGGGTAAGGCGGCAGGAAACGTGGGAAAATGTGGGACCAGGGTTAGAAGAGACTCCAGGTGGCCCAAGATGGGCTCCCTGCAGCTCAAGCCCCAACTGGCCTTCAATAGTTCCTCAGCCAGGGCATCTTTCAAAACACCTTCCTTCCTGGATGTCAGAACTGGAGCTCATCTCTGCAGGCTCTGCTTCCAGCTTCAGCACAGATACTGCTTCAGTCTTTAGAGTAAGCCTTTTCCACTTGTGCCATGGTAAGATATTTATTGCAATATATATATTTTTTCTTTCCAAGAAGCAGCTGGGGTAAAAGTCTTTAGATGAGGCACAAGGAAAGTCAAGCACAGCTAATTTTAGAGATGATCCTGTTAGCAAGTACTGGGTCTGCTTAATTTAGCCTAAAGGCAACGAAGGGAAGGAAGCAGCTAGTGATAGGCAGGGTCAGGGTTTTCTCAGATGGATTATCTGGAGCCTGCTCTCTGGTTTAGACCCTCCTGCTCTCTAGCACCTAAAAGGCTTATGGGAGAAACACAGGAGGCAAAAACATTGCAAAATGTGTTCCTATCAGACTATCTGACACAAAATGTAGTGCAGCAAGGAAGAAGGTAAAGATGAACAGCCCTACAGCACGGAGACTCCAAGGTACCCACGTTAATCTATACTTTGGTCATGGATGAACAGTGTTTAACACTGTTGAGCTTCTGTTCTCCATCATAATGTCACAAATAATACCTTCTTATGTGGAGAACAGTGTGAAAACTTTTTTCAGAATATCTGGTCTTTCTTCTTGATTTTGCTAAAGCAAATGTGATCAAGTGTTTACTGAAGAGTTAATATTGCCCCACTGAATTCTAACTTTAGAGCTACTCTGTGCTGCTACTATTAGCTAGTGAGAATAAGACCTTTACTAAAGGCAAACTGAAACATTTAAAAGGCTGCTCATTTAAGGCAAACAAAACTCAGAAGAGTTGTTAAGCCTGGAGGACACCCGACCATTAAATAATTTTATGAAAAGGCAAATATAAAATCCCTTCCTCTTCACAAGGAGCACTTTTAAGTTCATTCGAAGAGAAATTTGAGGATTAATTTATATTTACATAACGCTTTTAATCTGAAATTTAAAATACACTTAGCTTTAAGTCAGCAGGCAAGTTTATATCCTCACTACATGGGCAAGTGATCATATAGAAAATAAATGTAAAGATCCTAAAAAAAACTATACCTCTGAAAATATTCATTTGTAAATATTAAATGGCACACAACACCAGGAGGCCTTTTTAGCAGGGAAGGGGAGAAGTAGGGATCTGAGAAAGATAGGCAGGAATGACATATTTTATCAGGGGAATCAGGTAGAAAGACCATTTAGGGTTGTTAACTTTGTGATATAAGTGATTTCAAAATAAGTCTTGTCCTAGCAGCTATAGCCCAGAACATCTACTGTCCTCTAGACTATGAGCTCCTTATGGGGATGGACTGTGTATCCACTGTTCAGAAGCTATTACAACAGTGGCTAAGAGCATGGCCGATGAAATAATTCTGCCAGAGTTTGGATCTTAACTCTTCCTCTTATCCTCTTGATGCCTCGGTGTTCTTATTCATGTAACAGGGCTAATACTTCCTATCTCAAGTGCTTGTTTAGATGACTGAATAATCTGCATAAATGTTAGTGATGACCATCTTTAAATTCTGTCCCCCAAACTCCTCTAGCTAAATAAGTGCCTAATAAATTTTTATGAAACAAATGTTAGTTCCTACTCTAGAGAGTTCTTGCTTTTTCTAGGTTTCACATTTCATTTCTATTTCATTCAATGCTAAGTGATACTCATAATAGTATACCCTTAATGTTCTTGATGGACATACCCTGGGATCTTTGTAATATCTTAAAATGGTACTACAGTATAGTTTCTCTCATAAAACCTATATTTTAGCTAAGAATGTAACTACTCACTCATGTTACTTCCTCAAAGGAGACTTCTCTAACCTCTAGATTGTGTTTAGTCTTCCTACTGTATCTATGAACAACTGTGTATTTCCTCAGTTATAAGTGATCACTCTTTATTGTAATTATTTGTTTGTCTGGAAGGACAGAGCCTATAGATATCTTTTGTTTTTTTGTTTTTGTTTTTGTTTTGAGACAAAGTCTCACTCTGTCACCCAGGCTGGAGTGCGGTGGTGTGATCATAGGTCACTGCAGCCTCCACCTCCTGGGCTTAAGTGACCCTCCCACCCCAGCCTCTCGAGTAGCTGGGACTACAGGCATGCACCACCACACCTGGCTAGTTTCTGTATTTTTAGTAGAGATGGGGTTTTGCCATATTGCTCAGGCTGGGCTTGAATCCCTGGGCTTAAGTGACCCAACCACTTTGACCTCCCAAAGTCCTGGGATGACAGGTATGAGCCACTGTACCCAGCCTATAGCTGTCTTATCACTGCTGTTTCCCATGTGCTTGGTCCATTTTAAAAAATCACTAACATTTATTGTACTCATACACACCCCCGACCCCCTCAGACAAACACACACATGCCCTCCAAGTACTCTCCTAAGTGCTGCCTTGCAAGAACTGTCTCATATCACAACAGCATGAGGTTGATACAATTACTATTCCCATCTACATGGGGAAACTAAAGCTCAGAGAAAATAAGTAGTTGGCTTATGATTATATAAGTAGTAAGTGCTGATCAGGAATTCAAACCCAGATATGTCTGACTCTAGAATCTGAGCTTTCAAACACCATAGTATATTGCCTCCCTGCATGGTACACACTGAAAAACAAAATCGTTTAATTGAACTAAAATGTCTATAAAGTGAATGCAATTATATAAAGGGTCAGTAGTGGGAAGTTTTCCTAGACAGATGATAGCACTACAGATATAATGAACTAAAAACTTTTAGATTAGAGATAGCTCTATGTTACTCCTGAGAGAAAAGTTACTGAAGCTTTGAAAAGGGTCATTATTCAAGTAGTTAAGAATAAATGGTAAAAGACAGAAAATAAGTACAGAATTCAGAAATTTTATAATAGCAAGGAATGTGAAAATTATCTCATTTCTTTATGAAAATTAAGTACTATTAGATGAGACAAAGATATGCCTTGGAATATATTAGGATGGTCATTTTGGGTATCTGTATACTTACTAGCTTTTTATGGTATATTTTATAACTCACTGTCTCGGATTCATATATAAACAGGCTTTGTTAATATATCAATTCAGCAAACTACCTAGTATCTAGAATATATAAGGAATGTATAGTTGGTGCTTTAGAAGACCAAATCTAAGGTCAGAAAAAAAAAAACCCCAAATAATTAGGCTCACGACTGTAATCCCAGCACTTTGGGAGGGTGGGGAGAGAGGATCTCTGGAGGCCAGGAGTTCGAGACCAATTTTCATTAGTTAATAAATTGAAGCGATAAGAAGAGTTAGCCTTCATAGCTGTACTTAGGTTATCCATTTGTGTCTCTGATGTTACAATTAAGTATCACAATAATACATAAATGATATACCTTATATAAAGTGTATGCAAAGCTGTTAACAATATTAACAAAATGGCCTAATTAAAAAACACAACTTGTTGAAATACTGACTTCTATATATTCCTCCCATAATTCCAAAATAGGTCAGCTTAACTCTCATGAAGTATTAATGTCTTTAATAAAAGTGGCACACTGCTTTAAATAAATCTATTATATTTGTTTAAAAAATCTATTAAATTTGTTTCTATGGCAATGGATGCAAAGATAGTAGACAAGTCTCTAAAGTCTTCTATCAAACGAACTCAGCAGTCTTATCACCCTGTGTCCCCAGATACTAGGGTACCAATTTATTTATCACTGATCTTGAATATAAGGATGTTAATGCATTATTCAGAAATGCATTATACATTTTACTGCTTTTGCACAGAGAATTTAATTCAGAGAATGCTTTGTGCCCGCAATAATTTAGTGTAAATTACACATAAAAAATCATGTAATATGTTTCTGACAAGTGATTTATACATTCCTATTCATCAAAATAGACTGTTAGTGTATAACGTTATTTCTCATTTACATGGGGAATTCTATTCTGAAAAATCCAAAATGCAGTTACTAACTTTCATTTTCTAAAAATTGTAAAAACCTATGAAGAATAATAATTTAGGTCAAATTATGAGACAGAGACAGAGAGCAAGTACCCCAGTATAATTTATTCCAATTTGAATTTGGTGGAGAGATACTTCTTCAATCACTATACAATGACTGATTCACCAGTAGGAAGTCAGTTACAAGATTGCTGATTTCAATTCTATCAATAAAGCAATGGTTCATCTTCAAATAATAAACTAATTTTTAAGTTTTATATTTTCAGGAAAAAGTAAAACTATGATACTCAAATTCTAATTCTGAAGGTCATTTGCACATACAGCTTGTAGCAAGATGTGAAAAATATGGACTATACAGAGATTACTGAAATACATACAAGCATGTGCAAAATGCAAACTTCAGATTTTTACACTAAGACAGAGTAGTAAATAAGTATTTCAACCATAAAGTGTAAATGTTAACAAAATGTTGGGGGATGGGGACATTAGAGGAGTGACGACTAAGAGGTGTAGAATTTCTTTTTAGGGTAATTAAATGTTCTAAAATTGATTGTGGTCATGGTTGCATAGCTCTGTGACTATACTAAAAGCCACTGAATTGTACAGTTTAAATGGGTGAATTGTATGGCATAAAATTATATATAAATAGAGCTGTTACAAATATTAACAAAGTAGTCTAATTAAAAATACAATTTCATGTAATATGTTTCTGACAAGTGATTTATACATTCCTATTCCTCAAAATAGACTGTTAGTATATAATGTTATTTCTCATTTACATGGGGAATTCTATTCTGAAAAATCCAAAATGCATTGTTACTATATAAATACATATATAATATATATAAATATTGGTTTCCTACATATTCCTCCCATAATTCCAAAATAGGTTAGCTTAACTCTCATGAAGTATTCATGTCTTTAATAAAAGTGGCATATTGCTTTAACTAATCATGATACATAAAATTCAAATTAGAAGACAATTTTATAAAAATATTTTTTACCTTACAAAGAGGTTCACACTCAGTTAAACTAATTGGAGTTATAAAGTTATAAAGTTTTAAATAATAGATGAGAAATATATATTTGCATAAAATGAGGAAGACTTGAAATCAGGCAAAACCCCATGATACTAAGTTTGGATATAAACTGCCATATTTTTGTTTCTCAAAGCAGCCAACACATTTCCAATATTGTGACCACAGAAGTACTGAGCTATGGTTTCCAGGTCAGTCACTGATTGTCCTTTATGTAAATCTGATAGAACCGACTAATAATCAACAAAGAGATTCAGAATCTATTTGCTTTAGAAAAATGAGTAATAATATAAATAACTTTTAGGATCCAAATTCCAAAGGCAATTAAATTACATCCAGGGAATCATTTATTCACTCAATAAACATTTTTGGGCATCCACCCAATGCCAAATACTGAGGTGGGTCTGCTTTAGGAAGACAGTTAAACAACCATAATTGCATAGTACATATTATAACAGGAGTACAATCAGAGGGCTCAGAGAGCACAGAAGAGTACTAACGGTTTACTTTTTTTTGAAGAAAATACATACTTTATATAGAAAAATAACTACTACAGCATGTTTCCATGTATGCTTGGAGAGGATGATATGCTTTCCACTTCAATGTCCCAGTCAGTAAAAAATGTGCATAAATCAACAACCACAAATCCCAATTGTTGTGTGTAACTTTGGTGACTTCACTTAACCTCTCCTACCTTAGTTTTTTCATGCACACCATGAATTCTTGACTTTCCTAAGACTGAAATAACTGTCAGTACTGAAATTAGACTCTTATGTTAAACTATGGTTTAAAGTTCCTTCAAAACATCAACACAATCAGCTTTACACAAATCTTCCTTGATGGCCCAATTACTCAAATACTTTACTTACTTTACCAGCAAATTTGTAAAAATTCCATAGCTTTGCAAGACAACATGCAGCAGTAAAATACTGTAAAATGCTTTCCTCTTACAGTAAAAGCAAAACAAAAACAAAAATTCAGATATATGAACCAGCCATGCACGCAACATTTTTATGCTCTGTATAGACGGCACTAGTCTACCCTGTGGAGAATGGAGAGCCATGGTAGAAGGCCTTGAGAAGACTAGTGTCTATATAATGAGACAAAAGTGATAATAAGTAGCTATAAGATAAGGCAAAATTTGGTAGGTGTCTGAAGAAAAGTGCAGACAAAGTGTTTCAGAGTTCAAAGAAGAGAAGATCATTACTTCTGGGAAAATATTCTCATTTAAATTACTAGACATTTATGGATGATTCCATTAGAAACAAGATCAATATAAATATAAGTGAATATTTTCAAATATATTCACTTAATATTTACATCTTACTGTATATTTTTGACTCTATATTTTTATGACACTCAGAAATAGAAAATAAGGACAGTCCCAAATTCTGCTTAGAAAAGTTCATTCTGTGCTTTAAGATGTTTAAGATAGCTGTTACAGCTTCTGGAGCTGTGTTTTTTTGTTCTGTGTTTTTTTTTTTGTTTGTTTGTTTTGTTTTTACTATCCATGTAAAGACTTACCAATACATAAGAGTGTATGCATGAAATGAAACAAGAATTGAAACTTAATTTTGAAAGATCTAGGGAATAAATATTAATGGTAGGTTTACATACAGGGAAGATCTAAGTGACCTAACCATTCAAATAATCTATTGTATACCCCTTAAAATGTGAAAAATTAAACATAATTACTGACCATATTAAAACAGACTAAACTAACACATGATTGTTAGGCATAATTTATTTTTTGGTAAAGCTAGATTTTCTGTATGTATACTTAAAAAATATACAGGCATTCCTTTGTCTGGGTGCCTATTTTAATTTGTCACTGTTAGAATTTTATCCTGTTAAAAGATTTTCACGGGTAGATCAAGTAATTTTATCTTTGCATTTATGATATCATTAGCCTTATCTTATGATTTAACTGATTTTGAATTCTTGGTCTAAAACACAAACTTATAATTATGATGTTTTTCCTGCATAGTAATTTTGACTCATAGGATTAGTAACCTATTGAAAATCTTCACTCTCCTAAACTCATATCTATCATAAGGCCCTAAGCATACTTTAACTCCCAATTATATGCCATCCTACTATGTTATTGCTGTGGACTACAGTGTAATTTTTTTTTCTTTTTAAAATATAAATAAAAAAGTAATTTTATTTTAAAAATTTCAACTTTCATTTTAGACACAGAGGGAACATGTGTGAGTTACATGGCAATACTACATGATGCAGAGGTTGAGCCCATGACCCAGGTAGTGAGCACAGTACCCAAAAGATAGTTTTTCAACTTGCTCCCTCTCTCTCCCCTTCTAGTTGTCCCCATTGTCCACTGCTTCCATCTTTATGTCCATATGTGTTCAGTGCTTAGCTTCCACTTATCAGTGAGAACATGTGGTATTTGGTTTTCTGTTCCTGCATTAGTTTGCTCAGGATTATCGCCTTCATGTTGTTGCAAAGGACATGATTTCATTCTTTTTTATGGCTGTGTAGTATTCAATGGTGTATATATACCACATTTTCTTTATTCAATCCACCACAGATGGGCACCTGGGTTGATTCCATATCTTTACTATTGTGAATAGCACAGTGGTGAACATAAGAGTGCATGTGTCTTTTTGGTAGAAAGATTTATTTTCTTTTGGGTATACACCCAAGTAATGGGATTGTTGGGTCAAATGGTAGATCTGTTTTAAGTTCTTCAAGAAATCTCCAGACTGCTTTCCACAGTGGCTGGACTAATTTACATTCCCACCAACACAGTAGACGCATTCCCTTTACTCTCAGCCTTGCCAGCATCTGTGGTTTTTTGACTTAAAAAAGTAGTTGAACATTGTCAATAATTAATAAAATACACTCATGTATTTTTACAATTTCTAGGTTCATCATTTTTATATATCCCATTCCTTCCCTCTGAGCTCATTTTCTTCTTCTTGAAGTATACCTTTTAATTATTTTTAGTGATGACCTGTGGTACTTATATTTTCTTATCTTTGAATATCTGAAAATAGCTTCATTTTGTCTTCATTCTTGAGTGTTTTACTGTGCATAAAATTCTACATGATAATTATGCATTTTGAACCTATTGCTGTATTGGTTTTTGGCAGCTCTTATCGCTAAGATGAAGTTTGCTACCAGTCTAACTGTACATTTTACATAATCTGTCTCTAGTAGTTCAAAGTATTTTCTTCTTCTCTTTGATCTTTTGCAGTTTCACTGTGATGCCTTTATTCAATTCTTGAAAATTATCAGGTGTTTTACGTCAAATAGTGCTAATTCTTCTTTTCTTTCCATTCTCTTCATCCAGAACTCCAAATAAACATCAATGGAGCCCCACAGTTTATACTCTATCATTCTGAACCATTCTTTCATACTTTTTATCTGTTCTTCTGCTATTTTTAAGATATATTCCTTAATATTAATACTATGACCCAAGCTATTAATTCTACTTCCAGTCTAGATTTTTTTTCCCTGTCAAGTTTATTTTTAATTTCAAAGCTATATTTTTACTTCCTAGATTTCAGTTTTTAAATCACCTATGATTTCATTTTTGCATCTTTTTTCATACTTACCTGTTGTTTTCATTTATCTCTTTGAGAATACTAAATATATTTCCTGAAAAATCTTTTTCAAATAGTTTTTTTTTTTTTGGGACGTAGTTTTCTGCTCTTGTCGCCCAGGCTGGAGTGCAGTTGCACAATCTCGGCTCACTGCAACCTCTACCTCCCGTGTTCAAGCTATTCTCCTGCCTCAGTCTCCCGAGTAGCTGGGATTACAGGTGCCCAACACCACGCCCGGCTAATTTTTTTTTTATTATACTTTAAGTTTTAGGGTACATGTGCACAATGTGCAGGTTAGTTACATATGTATACATGTGCCATGCTGGTGTGCTGCACCCATTAACTCGCCATTTAGCATTAGGTATATCTCCTAATGCTATCCCTCCCCCCTCCCCCCACCCCACAACAGTCCCCAGAGTGTGATGTTCCCCTTCCTGTGTCCATGTGTTCTCATTGTTCAATTCCCATCTATGAGTGAGAACATGCGGTGTTTGGTTTTTTGTCCTTGCGATAGTTTACTGAGAATGATGATTTCCAGTTTCATCCATGTCCCTACAAAGGACATGAACTCATCATTTTTTATGGCTGCATAGTATTCCATGGTGTATATGTGCCACATTTTCTTAATCCACTCTATCATTGTTGGACATTTGGGTTGGTTCCAAGTCTTTGCTATTGTGAATAGTGCCGCAATAAACATACGTGTGCATCTGTCTTTATAGCAGCATGATTTATAGTCCTTTGGGTATATACCCAGTAATGGGATGGCTGGGTCAAATGGTATTTCTAGTTCTAGATCCCTGAGGAATCGCCACACTGACTTCCACAATGGTTGAACTAGTTTACAGTCCCACCAACAGTGTAAAAGTGTTCCTATTTCTCCACATCCTCTCCAGCACCTGTTGTTTCCTGACTTTTTAATGATTGCCATTCTAACTGGTGTGAGATGGTATCTCATTGTGGTTTTGATTTGCATTTCTCTGATGGCCAGTGATGATGAGCATTTTTTCATGTGTCTCTTGGCTGCATAAATGTCTTCTTTTGAGAAGTGTCTGTTCATATCCTTCGCCCACTTTTTGATGGGGTTGTTTGTTTTTTTCTTGTAAATTTGTTTGAGTTCATTGTAGATTCTGGATATTAGCCCTTTGTCAGATGAGTAGGTTGCAAAAATTTTCTCCCATTTTGTAGGTTGCCTGTTCACTCTGATGGTAGTTTCCTTTGCTGTGCAGAAGCTCTTGAGTTTAATTAGATCCCATTTGTCAATTTTGGCTTTTGTTGCCATTGCTTTTGGTGTTTTAGACATGAAGTCCTTGCCCATGCCTATGTCCTGAATGGTAATGCCTAGGTTTTCTTCTAGGGTGTTTATGGTTTTAGGTCTAACGTTTAAGTCTTCAATCCATCTTGAATTAATTTTTGTATAAGGTGTAAGGAAGGGATCCAGTTTCAGCTTTCTACATATGGCTAGCCAGTTTTCCCAGCACCATTTATTAAACAGGGAATCCTTTCCCCATTGCTTGTTTTTCTCAGGTTTGTCAAAGATCAGATAGTTGTAGATATGCGTTATCTCTGAGGGCTCTGTTCTGTTCCATTGATCTATATCTCTGTTTTGGTACCAGTACCATGCTGTTTTGGTTACTGTAGCCTTGTAGTATAGTTTGAAGTCAGGTAGTGTGATGCCTCCAGCTTTGCTCTTTTGGCTTAGGATTGACTTGGTGATGCCGACTCTTTTTTGGTTCCATATGAACTTTAAAGTAGTTTTTTCCAATTCTGTGAAGAAAGTCATTGGTAGCTTGATGGGGATGGCATTGAATCTATAAATTACCTTGGGCAGTATGGCCATTTTCACGATATTGATTCTTCCTACGCATGAGCATGGAATGTTCTTCCATTTGTTTGTATCCTCTTTTATTTCATTGAGCAGTGGTTTATAGTTCTCCTTGAAGAGGTCCTTCACGTCCCTTGTACGTTGGATTCCTAAGTATTTTATTCTCTTTGAAGCAATTGTGAATGGGAGTTCACTCATGATTTGGCTCTCTGTTTGTCTGTTATTGGAGTATAAGAATGCTTGTGATTTTTGTACATTGATTTTGTATCCTGAGACTTTGCTGAAGTTGCTTATCAGCTTAAGGAGATTTTGGGCTGAGACAATGGGGTTTTCTAGATATACAGTCATGTCGTCTGCAAACAGGGACAATTTGATTTCCTCTTTTCCTAACTGAATACCCTTTATTTCCTTCTCCTGCCTAATTGCCCTGGCCAGAACTTCCAACACTATGTTGAATAGGAGTGGTGAGAGAGGGCATCCCTGTCTTGTGCCAGTTTTCAAAGGGAATGCTTCCAGTTTTTGCCCATTCAGTATGATATTGGCTGTGGGTTTGTCATAGATAGCTCTTATTATTTTGAGATACGTCCCATCAATACCTAATTTATTGAGAGTTTTTAGCATGAAGCATTGTTGAATTTTGTCAAAGGCCTTTTCTGCATCTATTGAGATAATCATGTGGTTTTTGTCTTTGGTTCTGTTTATATGCTGGATTACATTTATTGATTTGCATATATTGAGCCAGCCTTGCATCCCAGGGATGAAGCCCACTTGATCATGGTGGATAAGCTTTTTGATGTGCTGCTGGATTCGGTTTGGCAGTATTTTATTGAGGATTTCTGCATCAATGTTCATCAAGGATATTGGTCTAAAATTCTCTTTTTTGGTTGTGTCTCTGCCAGGCTTTGGTATCAGGATGATGCTGGCCTCATAAAATGAGTTAGGGAGGATTCCCTCTTTTTCTATTGATTGGAATAGTTTCAGAAGGAATGGTACCAGTTCCTCCTTGTACCTCTGGTAGAATTCGGCTGTGAATCCATCTGGTCCTGGACTCTTTTTGGTTGGTAAGCTATTGATTATTGCCACAATTTCAGCTCCTGTTATTGGTCTATTCAGAGATTCAACTTCTTCCTGGTTTAGTCTTGGGAGAGTGTATGTGTCGAGGAATTTATCCATTTCTTCTAGATTTTCTAGTTTATTTGCGTAGAGGTGTTTGTAGTATTCTCTGATGGTAGTTTGTATTTCTGTGGGATCGGTGGTGATATCCCCTTTATCATGTTTTATTGCGTCTATTTGATTCTTCTCTCTTTTTTTCTTTATTAGTCTTGCTAGCGGTCTATCAATTTTGTTGATCCTTTCGAAAAACCAGCTCCTGGATTCATTAATTTTTTGAAGGGTTTTTTTTGTCTCCATCTCCTTCAGTTCTGCTCTGATGTTAGTTATTTCTTGCCTTCTGCTAGCTTTTGAATGTGTTTGCTCTTGCTTTTCTAGTTCTTTTAATTGTGATGTTAGGGTGTCAATTTTGGATCTTTCCTGCTTTCTCTTGTGGGCATTTAGTGCTATAAATTTCCCTCTACACACTGCTTTGAATGTGTCCCAGAGATTCTGGTACGTTGTGTCTTTGTTCTCGTTGGCTTCAAAGAACATCTTTATTTCTGCCTTCATTTCGTTATGTACCCAGTAGTCATTCAGGAGCAGGTTGTTCAGTTTCCATGTAGTTGAGGGGTTTTGAGTGAGTTTCTTAATCCTGAGTTCTAGTTTGATTGCACTGTGGTCTGAGAGACAGTTTGTTATAATTTCTGTTCTTTTACATTTGCTGAGGAGAGCTTTACTTCCAACTATGTGGTCAATTTTGGAACAGGTGTGGTGTGGTGCTGAAAAACATATATATTCTGTTGATTTGGGGTGGAGAGTTCTGTAGATGTCTATTAGGTCCACTTTGTGCAGAGCTGAGTTCAATTCCTGGGTATCCTTGTTGACTTTCTGTCTCGTTGATCTGTCTAATGTTGACAGTGGGGTGTTAAAGTCTCCCATTATTATTGTGTGGGAGTCTAAGTCTCTTTGTAGGTCACTCAGGACTTGCTTTATGAATCTGGGTGCTCCTGTATTGGGTGCATATATATAGACGGGGTTTCACCATGTTGGCCAGGCTGGTCTGAAACTCCTGACCGCAGATGATCCACCTGCCTCGGCCTCCCAAAGTGGTGGGATTATAGGCACGAGCCACCACGCCAAGCCCAGATAGTTTTATAAAATTAATTTCACGTGTAATTTTATCTGTTATAAATTCTTGTTCTATTTTTGAACATTATGTCATGGCTTTCTTAATATTTGATTTATTCATGTTTGTAGTTTTGGTTTGCAGGTGCATTTTGGGCGAGAGGCTTTTTGTTTTATTCTGTCTCTTCCTCTATTATTTAGCAGCTTCATAGTTGCTTTCCTTGGAGCCCTAGATAGGGCTCCAGGTCATATAAATGGCAATTCAGTGGTTGGAGTTCCAGCACTGATACTGAAGACATTGCAGATATAGTTACTGAGCTGGCAGGTGGCTTGGTTTAATTCTTGGTTGTGAAACTGTGTGCTCTCTCTTCTTCCCTAGGCTTAAAGCTTCCTATTAAGCTGCTGTAATCAGTAGCAGTTTTTACTCCACCTCCTTTTAGGAGAAGAAAAGACCCAAGCTCTGACTGTAGATTGTGAACGTAACTGTTGTATGGGGCATTTAGCCCCCTTTTATTCCAATCCTAGTCACAACAGTCTGCCTCCGGACAAGCAGCACAACAGAATTATGAATGGCTTCTGCTAATTTTACTATTTCGTGTTTATATTCACTCTATTTCTAGTCCATAGAAATCCTAGTTTTGTTTTTGACAGCCTATGTCCTCTTAGTTCTGTTTAAAATTTTTTATTTTTATTTTTTATGTATTTGGAGGAGAAGGATGTGTCAATGTATAAACTTACTGTGTCACGACAACCCAAAACTTTCCCCAACTATCTGGAAACCTTGTCTTTCCCATTGGCTTACATGACACTTCACTCTGATTTTCCCCACCAGTCTAACATTTATCTTTGTCTTTGAAGGCTCTTCTCTTTTTGCCTTTAAATCAGGGGTGAACAAACTTTTTCTTAAAGAACCAGATAGTAAACAGTACAAGTTTTGCAGGCCAAGAAGCAAAATCAAGGACTTTAGATAAAATGTAATCATTAATAAATGTAAAAGCCATTCTTAGTTGGTGGGCAACTGAAAACAGGCAGTGGGCCAGATTTGGTCCATGGGGTATAGTTTGCCAATCTCCGCCTTAAATAATAATATTCCTTATGTTTTTCTTTTTTGTCCTGTCTTCTTTATTCTATAGATTATCATCCATTTCTACTGTTTCCTTTACTATATCTAAGCTGATGACCCCAAGCCTGTATCTCGAGTCTAGATCTCTCTTCTAAATCTCATACTTCTACAAATAACTTTCTACCAGGTATCTTACCACCATTTGGATGTCTCATAAGCACATCAACATGTCCAGAGAGGAATCTGTTATTTTTCTTATAAGAAATTAAACCTGATCCTGAATGGCACCACCATCCATACTCCATTTTTAGCTTCTTCCTTTTCCTTACTCTTCACAGCCAATATTGATTTAGTCTCTCAAACACTTTTCAAATGCATTTCTCCAGGTTCAAGCAACCCTATCATTGTCAGCTTACTTCAGGCTGCCACCATCTTACTCGAATATCCAAAATAACTCCTTAGAGGCTTTTCTGCTATAGGTTTGCCTTCCTCCAATCTACTCACCACATTGCAGCCTGAAAGATCTTTCCAAAATGCAAACTTAATCACTTCATTCTTCCTTCAGTGGCTCTCACTGTCTTTATCTGACTCATGACTAACCAGTCCCTGATTATCTCTCTAGTCTCATCATTTACCATTCCCAACCTAGCTATGCTCCAGCCGTTATGAATGACTGAAGCACCACACTTTCTTCTGTGCTTCTCTGGGTCTTAGCAAGTGCCATTCTCTGATTGAAACACTGTTAAAAACGTCCTACTCATATCTGCCAAATCTTAGCTTCATTGTAACTTAAAAGTCATCTTTGATATGTGTTACTGGATTTATGTGCTCTTATAGAACTTTGTTGTTGTTGTTTGAGAGAGGGTCTTGCTCTGCTGCCCATGCGGGAGTGCAGAGGCATGATCTCAGCTCACTGCAACCTCTGCCTCTCAGGTTCAAACAATACTTGTGCCTCAGACTCCCGAGTAGCTGGGATTACAGGCCTGTACCCTCACACCTGGCTAATTTTTTGGTATGTTTAGGAGAGACAGGGTTTTGCCATGTTGCCCAGGCTGATCTCCAATTTCTGGCCTCAAGTGATCCACCCGCCTAAGCCTCCCAAAGTGATGGGAATACAGGTGTGAGCCACCATTCCCCTCCAGAACTTTGTATTTAACTTTTATTCACTGATTAATTCAACAAATGTTTAACAGACAAAAATCTCTACTTCTATTTCTAGGAATATTCTAGGTGGGGGAGAAAGTCATTAGCAATATGGTAGTATGTTAGACAGTCAGGTGTAGTCCTTTATCACCCATGACCACAAAGAAAAATAGAGAAGGGGGCCTCTGGGCTGTGGAGGTAGAGGGAGATACAATTTTAAATAGCGTGGTAAGAGAAGGCCTTCTGAGAAGTTGACATCTGAGTAAAGACCTGAAGGAAGTGAGGAAAAAGTCATGCAACTATCTTGAGAAAGAACTTTCAGGCAGAGAGAAGAGTAAGTGCCAAGAGCCTAAGGCAGAAGAAAGCTGACATATCCGAAGAATGGCAAGGGCCATGAGGCCGGAGCAGAGTTAAATGAGGAGAGAAAGTAGTGAGGGAACAGGTCATACATGCAAAGAGTTGGGCAAATCTAGAGCTTTCTAGGTGATTATAAGTACTTTAGCTTTATTCTGAATATGATGAGGAGTCACTGGAGGGTACTGAGTAGGGAAGTGATGTGATCTGACTTATGGATTACTCTGGAGGTTGTATAAAGAGCAGACTGAAAGTAGCAAGGATGGAAGCAAGAAGACCTGTTATTGTACAGCTTATATTTTAACCACCTCTCTACTTGACTGAAGCCAGCTATTAGATTGAAGTGTCTTATGAGCAGGGTCTGACACACAGTTTAGGCATTCATATTGCTGGAGGAATGATCTACTTCCTAAGTTCTATTTTGAAAACAGTTTTTAGGAATGCAGGAATGTGCTCTAATAAGAACATACTGCATAATATCGTTACGCCTTTTAGTGGAGAGATGAAATATCCTTCCAAAGTATTAATAACAGGCAGAATATATCATAACAAAATATTCATCCATCAACTAAATTATCTATATGTTGCAACTTATCCTTATCTTTTAATGACCATATGACTCCTTGGTTTTCAATGAGCAGATGAATCCAGCTCTCAGGCATCCAATTTACTTTTTGATTATTGTACCCTTTTGAAAGAGTAGTGTGCACAGTCACCCTGTAAACCATGTTCTGAACCCTTCAAGCCTAAATTATCTAAATGTGGTCTGAGAACGAGAAAAATTTAAAGGCATCATGTACTGGCCTCCACTGTCCCAAATATCTGTTCCAGAGGCACTATGGGAAATTTATTAACCTCTTTGTGGTCACACTTAGGAGGGTCTTCTTGTTCTTCCTGTGGTTTTTCCAAACAACTGAATTTGATGAGTGTGTATCTGCACACAGTTTCTGAGTTTGCACCAGGGAAACGAGAGAACATCTGTTTCCTGTGAATGAGCTATGTCTCTGGAAATTATCACCATCATATATTAATTATGTCCAGCACCATGGTTCACGAAACAATTTACAGTGCTGAGGAAGGAAAAAGGGAAAGGAAAGGAAGAGAGAGACAGAGGGAGGGAAGTATGTAGAGATTTTTAAAAATCCCCAAGACATATTTCTTATAATCGAAGAAATTTAAAGTTACGTTTGTGTGTGTATGTGTATGTGTGTATGTGTATATGTACATATGTATGTATACATATATATGTATATACATGTATATATGTGTATATATATGTATATATGAATATACACATGTATATATATATAATCCAAGCCACAAAGAGATTAAAAATAAGTTAAAAAACAGTTCTTGATTATATCGATAAAAACAATTATTTAATTGAATATAATAAAAATTTAGGGCAGAAGCTTGTGAATCTCAAATAAAAAAGTTGATTATAAATCAGTTAACCTCTAAGAATACTGATACTTCTTATGAATATATATTAGCAAAAGTTGAGGACATAAAGGTCCTGAAGTAAAACATGCTACAAGAATCTACTAAAGCTGGAAAAGGAAATCAGAAAGTCAAACCTCTTGGGAAGAGATGCTCGTTTTCTTTATTGGTCTGGAAAAACACTCCCTACAAAAACATATCTGAGACTGAAACATGACTCCTGGTTGTGGCTTCTGAGTATGTGTGAAGACAGTCTCAGTGCTCTCTCCTGAGGAAACTGGGGACAGTCACACCTTGATGGCTGCTCAAGCAAGAGGCAGCAAGACAGAATACCAACTTGCTTTAGTCGGTACATCATAGTAATTAACTGGCGACAAGCTATCTATTTTCAAATCATGGTTTACCACTTATTTGCTATGGGAGTGTGGACATGTGCCTCAGTTTCCTCATTTGTAAAATGAGCATAAGAAAAACAAACGGGATGATGTGAGGATCAAATGTGTAAACACATGTTAAAAAAAAAAAGAATGGTACCTGGCACACAGTGTTAATTATGATTATTAGCCTGCACCTATTTAATGAAATTGCCCAGAGATATTTTATTTCCCAGTGTCTTCTGACTCTGAGTAAAGGTGGCCTTGAGCATCCCATAGAGAGTTAGTGGTCTACTGACCAGTCTTCAGTAAAGTCAGTGAGTTGTATGACTGGGTTGTGTCCACATTCTTTCACTCAGCAGATTCCTTCGGCACCAGGGATTGGCAAAGAAGCACAGATCATCAAAATCCTGCTCTAGCAACAATACACGTCTTCTCTGATAGAGATGATTAGAATATAAAGTCTCTCCTACTCCCCACCAGGTATCCTTACTCTCATCTCAACTTTTTTTTTTTTGAAGATTTTAAAATAGTAGACTTTATATATTTTTTCCCCTTCTTTTCACAGGTGTTGATCATCTCAATGCTTACTGGCCCATGGAAGAACCCTAAAACCTACTGCTTCACAGATAATGAAATTGAGGCTGAATAGTTTTGTCATTTTCCAAGGCACACATCCAGGCACATCTGGGGCAAGAAGCTGAGGCTTATCATTTCTGTGGCAATGCTCTCCCTCATCATAGAGATGACTATGCTGATGGTAAGAATAAATATACAACTAATATTCAAACTCCTTTAACATTACCCCTCCATTCCTTCCTTTCCTTCCTTCCCTTCCCTTCCTTTTGTTCGTTCATTCTTGAGTCAGGGTCTTGCTACATTGCCCAGGCTGGTCTCAAACTCCTGAGCTCAAATGATCCTCCTGCCTTGGCCTCCCAAAGTGCTGGGATTACAGGCGTGAACCACCATGCCAGGGCTACTTTCCTCTTTCTTTACCATATTTTCTCTCTTTTAAGTCTGCAGGCTAATGCTGACTTTTCACTCATCAATTTTTCTATCACTCATTAATTTTTTCAGAAAGTAATCTGAGGGCCTATATTTCTCACTGCAATCTCTATGGCATTAAGGATTAAATTCATCATAAATTTTCTGAAGAAAATTCACCTTAAATGTGGTCTTGAAAATAGCATGCACAGACAAGCAGAGGAAATGAAGGAGTTATTACAGAGGTAACATCATAGGGAAATATAGAAAAGATGGATGGTGCAGGCACAACGCAGAAGATGTCGCTTTGATTAACAAGTGATGATGCCTTTGGGAGGTGGGAAGTGAGAGTAACAGCAAGGGAGGGCCATGAATGCTAGAGTTCTACAGCAGGAGAAAGATGTCCTCAAATAATTTAACACTTATTTAGCCCTACTATATGCAGAACACTGCTTTGCACTAGTGACACAGGGTTAAATAATTACCTTTTAGAAACTACAGTTTTGTAGGCAAAACAATCAAGAAAATAAGTAATTATATTATGCAGCAGAAATGATCAATTATTATGCAGCAATGATGCAGCTGGGCAAGGATGTTAAACAGTGAACTGGGAAAAGGCTTCCTAAAGGTAGAGATTACTGAGATTAGTTTTGAAGAGTAAGTAGGGGCTGGCTTTGGGGAGTGGGTATTTCAGAAGAGGAAATGGCATGTAGGCAGTAAAGAAGGAAGTGCACTGTTAAAAATCAAATACATCAATATTTACATACACTTCAAGTGCCACATAACGATGTTTCAGTCAACAACTGGCAGCATATACAACTGTGGTCCCATAAAATTATAATAGTCTATTTTTACTGTATCTTTTCTATGTTTAGATATGTTTAAATACATGAATACTTACCATTGTGTTACAAACGCCTGTAGTATTCAGCACAGTATTCAGTACAGTAACATGCCGTACAGATTTGTACCCTAGGAGCAACAGAGTATACCATATAGCCTATGTGTGTAGCAGGCTATACCATCGAGGTCTGCGTAAGTATACTCTATGATGTTTGCACAACGATGATGTTGCCTAAGGACACATTTCTCGGAATGTCTCCCTATTGTTAAGCAATGCATGAGTGTACATATGTATGATCTATGGACATATCTTAAGCAATATTAAAATTATTACACATTTCCTTCACTCTTGATCAGTAAATAATTGAGTAAATGCCTGAAATTGAAACAATCTTTAACTGGGTGTAATAGTTGACATGACCACTGTGCAAGTAAAGGGCTACTCCTCCTCTGTCTATCTATCAGCACACTTTTCTGACCTAACTTGGTCAAAAGATGCTAGGAAAGAATACCACCACAGAAAACACATTCTACATGTGAGTTTCCACATTTCACTTTCAGAAGAGGATTATTAACCAAATTAGTAATATTACCATTTCCATTGCTGGAATGGTTTCTTCTCACCCTTCAGCCACTATGATTATAAAATATATTTTTTTGAAAAGATTAATTCAGAGCAATATATAGCAACTAGTATAAAAATTCTATGCTATTCATCTTCTCATGCTGCAATTGGTCACTATAGTGAGCAGGCCTGACAGTTTGCAGATTAAAATGTAAACACTGGGCTTGACTCAGTTATGTTGAGGCCAGCCATTTCTGACAGTCTCTACAATGTGATAAACACCGTCTGTCTACAGTTCCCCTGTATTTGAAAGTTACGACAAACATTGTGCTGAAATGTAAACAACTGACATCATGACTAGTGAAGCAGTGGGCTGCAAATTTATCTAAAATCAAGAAAACAAAGATCTTGTTTGACACTAGATAAACCATTAGTGGTCACCAAGGGAGCAGCTTTGGGAGGTCATAAGTGTTGTCATCAGTCTTCAAAAAATATGCACCAAAGATACTGTCACAATTTAGTTGAGGCAAGAGTAATATGAGAGGCAAAAGGATTAGAAGCCAGTAGAAAAAGGGCAAGATTTTCTCTCCAAAGGACAGTTTTAAATTAGAGCACAAATAGAAATCTGTTAACTTTAGTTTCTGGTTTTTCAGTGATTTTACGTGAAAGGGCATGGAATAAAATTTGTAATTCTAATTTTCTATAAAATGTAATGAATCCCATTCTTTCATTTCCTCTATTCTATGGGAGATAATTGTTATTGCTCCTTGGTAGAGCTTTCCTGAAAAGTTATAAAAGTCCAATAGGATGAATAGTTCTCTTAAAACTTCAAGATATCTTTTAAATTAAGATGACACTGCAAATCAAACTCTATTATAATTACAAATTATAAGGTTAAATTAAATTATATGTATAAATTACAAGGTTATAATATTGCTGATTTTTTATGTTAGTTTATAAATGTTTATAATTCCTACATCTTTATTCCTGGGCTAACTATACTTAGAGCTTAATGATGACTTTTAACATAAAGAACAAATATATTTTTATTTCTAAACAATTAAAAATGTTTAAAAATGGAATGGAGGTCACTGCAAAACATGGTAATAAATCTATTAAAAGTCAGAGTCCAAAACAAATGTCTACCTTAATGTACAGAGAAACATAGGTCTTAACTTGGGCCACAAAAGCATGCTGGAGTTAGACACACTCAGTGGGTCTGTAGAAATGAATTTAACATTTATGATTACAGAATGATAATTTTTCATGCCCATGACACCATTTCATGCCCATGACACATTATCATCCTCTGCTAAGAGTATAAGAAATTCTAATTTTGGCCGGGCGCGGTGGCTCACGCCTGTAATCCCAGCACTTTGGGAGGCCGAGGCGGGCGGATCACGAGGTCAGGAGATCGAGACCATCCTGGCTAACATGGTGAAACCCCATCTCTACTAAAAATACAACAATCAGCCAGGCGTGGTGGCAGGCACCTGTAGTCCCAGCTACTTGGGAGGCTGAGGCAGGAGAATGGCGTGAACCCAGGAGGCGGAGGTTGCAGTGAGCTGAGATCTCGCCACTGCATTCCAGCCTGGGTGACAGAGCAAGACTCTGTATCAAAAAAAAAAAAAAAAAAGAAATTCTAATTTTAATCATTTCTGTAAAGGCCCTTGCAAATGTGAAGTATCATCATAGTTCATTCACATATTCCACAAACATTTATGGAAAATTTATGTTGCCCAGACGACATACAGGTATTGCTGGCCTACAGGTATTGCTGGCCTAAAGAAACGCACCAAGATTTCACTAATGAAATCTTTTCATTCAGGCTCTAGGTTCTACATAGTCTACATGGGCTGAAGGAGTCTTGTTAAGGTAGATCAGTTACTTATAAAGTGGTCATCAGTTTATGAATTATCTCAATACAAGTATGACAGAAGAGTCAAGAGACTTGGGTTCCGGTCTCAGCACTCATAGGGTCTTAGGAAGGTCTTCCAACTCTGTGGGTCTGTATTATCCCATTTGCTTAAATGAGAGAGTTGGCTTAATAACTGTTCATGTTACTTAAATTTTAACATTCTATGGTTTTCTTCCAGTAATTTGTAGGCTCAACATACACTTACTGAGCAAAATTTTAAAACCATTCTGAAAGTATATGTCTTGAAAGGAAAATACATTTCATATCTTACAGAGACTACTTCTATATTTTGCAAGAATGTTTTAACTTCTTGTGTAAATATATGATGCTGAAATACTGAATATCTCATTTATGCAATAAACTTATAATGTCCAATAAAAATGTTTAAAAATATTTTTGGCCAAGTGCGGTGGTGTGTGCCACTCAGCTACTCAGGAGGCTGAGGCAGAAGGCTCACTTCAGCTCAGGAGTTCACATCCAGTCTGGGAAACATAGAGAGACCTTGTCTTTCAAAAAAACACCCAGTATTAAAATAATAAAAATTGGAAGAAAAAAAAAAACAACTTTTGAATCTCAGCTCTGCCACTTGCAGTGTGACCTTGGTCAAATTAGTTAATCTCTCTGTCTCACTGTTCTTATTTTAAAAATGAGGACGGCATTACACAGTTAATGGTAATGAGTTATGAGACAATATTACAAAGTGTTACAAGAGAATAAATGCTAGGGTATTTTTGGTTATTGTTCACTGACAAAACATTTTCCAGCTTTAAAATGCTTTATCGATCATGCCTAGTTTTAGCAAAGATACGTAGAAATGGAACCTGGCAAATTATGATGTGCATATACAATGGTATAGACAGTTATTTGATCTCCACATTAGCCAAAATGTTGAGTTAAGGGACACTTTCCATTCCTCCGTAAAACATGAAGACTGATGCCTGCATCCTAGTGAATGGTCCTGCCTCTAAATATTATGCTAATCATGAGTAGGTCCTATCTGTTCCCAAACAAGTTTATATGAATCAACTCTACAATAATTATGTAACTTAACTAAATGCCAAGTAAACTAATGTTGTAAGTAAAAAAAAAAATTTTCAACTAAAAAACTAAGCTGAATGTTTTTGAAAGATTCAATAACAGCAATTGCTATACAAAACTGCCAGCAAATTAGGTGTAGATAAAACAAGTAAAAGGACTAAGGGGAAAATGTAAAATTCTAGAGGACTGATAACAAACTAGATTATTTGATGTGCTTGCTTCACTTACAAAAACCTCAAAGTGGAATTTGTAGACAATGTATTATAGGTACGTTTTGTGCAAGTAAACCTAAATGGAACTCCCAAGAAGAGAATCATTCACAAAGAAAAGCCTGGCTCCTACATCAGAATATTGGTGAAGAAATTTACACTGAAAATGTTTTAAGTTAAAACACTTAAGGTATTTAGTAATCATATATTATGATTTACTTGGTTTGGGTTTTGGGCTTAACCAACCAACTACTGATCCAAATTATTTTGGCTACTTTTTAACACATCTGAAGTTTCTTAAAATCAAAATTTCTTTCTTTCTTTTTTTTTTTTTTTTTTTTTTTGAGATGGAGTCTTGCTGTCTCCCAGGCTGGAGTGCAGTGGCACGATCTTGGCTCACTGCACGCTCCGCCCCTTGGGGTTCACGCCATTCTCCTGCCTCAGCCTCCCGAGTGGCTGGTACTACAGGCGCCCGTCACCTCTCCTGGCTAATTTTTTGTATTTTTAGTAGAGACGGGGTTTCACCATGTTAGCCAGGATGGTCTCGATCTCCTGACCTCGTGATCCACCCACCTCGGCCTCCCAAAGTGCTGGGATTACAGGTGTGAGCCACCGCGCCCGGCCTAAAATCAAAATTTCAATTCCACATTCAGTAAATCTATCCTGGAAAATAAGTCCAAGTCCATAATGGTATATGTAAAGAGATGCCTACTGAAACACTGTTTGAAACAGCAAAATCCCTAAAAACAATTCAAACAAATGTCAATCAACAGGGAAACAGTTAAATAAGTTGATGGTACAACTATTCCATGGAATACTATTCAGTCTTTAAAAATAATTCCCAGGGTAAAGTAAAAGAAGAATTTCTTTTTCACTGCATTTTCTTTTGGATGGTTTAATTTTTAAAAAACCATGTGTGGCCATGTTTTTTAAATTAAAAAATAAATCATGAAGTGGGAGGATTGCTTGAAGCTAGGTGTTCAAGATCAGCCTGGGCAATATAGCAAGACCCTGTCTCTACAAAAAAATAAAAATATTAGATGGGTATGGTGATGCATGCCTGTAGTCCTAGCTACTCAGGAGGCTGAGGCAGGAGAACTGCTTGAGCCCAGGAGTTCAAGGCTGCAGTGAGGTATGTTGTGCCACTGTGTTCCAGCCTGGGCAACAAACCAAGACTCTGTCTCTAAAAAAATTTTCTTTTAAAAATCCAGCTAATCAAAAAAGGATTAGGTAGATCTTCATGTGTTGACATGAGATATTCATATACACTGCTTAGTGAAAAGAAAAAACTATATATACACTTTTTTTTAATAAAAAATATGAGTGTATATGTATATTTACAGAAATATGCATAGAAAAAATCTGGAAGAATACATTCTAAGCTGTTAAAATTGTTATGTCTGAGGAGAGAAAAATGAAAGAATTTTTAACTTATTCTATTTACACATTTCTGTATTGTCTAGTTTTTTTTTTACAATGAACATGTATTATAGTAATAATTATTATTATTTTCAAAAGGCCTTGTAAACCTAAATGTAAAATACAGGATTAGCCCAATAAATTATAGTATCCTTATGATAGAATATCATGTGGTTCTTAAAGTCATGTTTGTGGCTGGGTGCGGTGGCTCACACCTGTAATCCCAGCACTTTGGGAGGCTGAGGCGGGTGGATCACGAGGTCAGGAGTTCAAGACCAACCTGACCAAGATGATGAAACCCCGTCTCTAATAAAAATACAAAAATTAGCTGGGTGTGATGATGGGCGCCTGTAATCCCAGCTACTCAGGAGGCTGAGGCAGAGAATTCCTTGAACCTGGGAGGCGGAGGTTGCAGTGAGCCGAGATCATGCCACTGCATTCCAGCCTGCATGACAGGGCAAGACTACGTCTCAAAAAAAGAAAAAAAACTCATGTTTGTGAGGAATGATGAGGAAATGTTTATAAGTTATGCATGGTATAACACATATTAATAGAAAAATAAAATGTTTTATTTAAAAAATATATCTAAATACACACACATACCTTTGAAATATTTGTAGTTGCAATTTAAAAAGTCTTAAGTGGAAATAAGCTGCTCTAATCAACTTTATATTTTCTGAGGACAATTCAGTATCTATCCTAGGCCATTAGCAGAGGAAAATCAATGCAACCAATTCATACATATTGGAGACCTGTATGGATTTGCTCCTTCTACCCTTCCCCCTACACGATGGTATAGTTTTGTTCTCTTTAGGGGAATTCAATTAACAGTATTAGTCTCTTACTCTGTCGGTGATGGACACCATCGAGATTTTCCTCACCACCCAAAGACATGTAAGATGGGCTTACTGATTCCTTGACTTGCTAGTTAACAGGAGAATTACTGCCCACTTCTAAAAATGACTCTACATGCTTCTTGTCATAAACACAGCGACAGCTCCTGAAATCAATCTTTCATGACCTTATTGATTAGGACACTTAGAAATAATGAGACTTCACTGGTGGCAGAGTAATGCCTAGAAAAAGAAAAAAATACTCCAATGAGGGCTTGCCTATTAACACTGCCAAATTTATCTTCCCATGGCCCTTTTCCTACTACAGACATTTACCTAGAAACATATATGATAACAAGTTAATAATCAATTTTGTAGATCATGTGCTTATAAAAAATACTTGCTTGTAACATTTTTTAAATTAACAAAATAAATTGATTTGAAAACAATTTTTGATCTTCCTAAACTGTCAGATCAGAATATAATTTCTAAATGAGGGGAACCTGAGTTTTTCTGAGAATAACTATAAGATAAAAGCTATTTCGGAAAAATCTGGACATTCTAAAAGGAGAAGCATTGAAAACTGTTCTACTCATCTGACTATTTTCTGCTTATATGACCATATCAAATAATTTTAAAACTAGACAAAACCCTAGATCTAATTCAATCTACTTCTCATATTATAGATAAATTGCAGCCCAGAGAAGGGAAATGACTTGCCAAGTGTTATCAGGGCTGGGATTAGAATCCACAACTCTGGCTGGGCGCAGTGGCTCACGTCTGTAATCTCAGCAACTTGGGAGGCTGAGGCAGGCGGATCATTTGAGGTCAGGAGTTCGAGACCAGCCTGGCCAACATGGTGAAACCCCATCTCTACTAAAAATACAAAAATTAGCTGGATGTGGTGGCGAGGCACCTGTAATCCCAGCTACTTGGGAGGCTGAGGCAGGAGAATCGCTTGAACCTGGCAGGCAGAGGTTGCAATGAGCCGAGATCACGCCATTGAACTCCAGCCTGGGCGACGAGAGCAAGACTCCATCTCCATCTCAAAAAAAAAAAAAAAAAAAAAAGAATAAAGAATCCACAACCCCTACACAAGTTTTGGGATAAGATGATTTTACAACCTTCCTTAAAGAGAGAGGTGTAGGTACAGCTTAGCTTATTAAAGAAAAAGGAAGACTATATAAGAGGAATTTTGCTTCTTTTACTCTTTATATAAGTCTTGGGGTACCTAAGTCATGGTTATGAAACACAACTGTGTTTTACCTGAAACATAAACTTATAGACATCATGTGCACCCTTTGTATGGTGCCAAGTATGTTACAGGTGCTTGATTAATACAGGCATACCTCTGCAGAAAGTTTCCATGCTTAATATTTTCCTTGTAAAATGCCTCTTGGTTTTTAATACTCAAACTTTATAGGACATACTTAGTTCTCAATACAAAGTTTTTCAGTTGTTTAGTATACAGAAAAATATATATATACCCCAAACTCAGTACATTTTTTTAATTTTTAAAAATAATTATGGGTACACAATAGTTGTATATCTCCATAGATTTTAAATAATATGTATGTTGAATTACATTTCTAATACAGTTTGTAGAATGTCACAATCACATGTAGACATTTTGAAAAAATGCACTGAGTGTCAACAAATGGGAGGTGTAATATGTTACTGCATACAAAGGAAACCATTCACAACTATACGAATTATTTTGATGCTTTAAGCATTTTATATCCTAATATGTATGCTTATTACTTACATGTGCATTTTACTGTGTTTTAGTACAGTTTAGGAAACTGGTTGTAGGTTTAAGGTTGACATGTAATGCAGTTTTTTCTTATTTAAAATACAGGAAGTAGACTGTCAATTAGAATTCTCACACAGAATGGATTCATTTCAGGAATGAATTACTGATGGTAAGAGAAAGATTTTCAGTGTACACTCCGTTCTTTCAAACTGCTGGGCATAGCACTATGGTTTGCACTGTGGACAGAAGCTGCATGTTACCCCTAACTCCTACCAATGCTGAAATCTGGAAACTAGATATATCTGCTACCCTTACCAAAATGGATTTTTTGCAGTGCTTTTCTTCCTTACCTCCCTAGACTCTAATACAAAATCTGGCATGGATGCTTCAAAGTGGAGGAACCTATATCATATGCCTGTGCCACAGCTGCAAGACAGGCTGGAAATAAGGTAGGGAATTCCCTAATGCCATGAATGCTGTGACCTCCAACTCATGACCTTGGCTTAGGCAATGATTTCTTAGATATGACACCAAAACCATCAGCAAAATGAAAACCAGATCAACTGACCTTTATCAAAATTAAAACTTATATGCTTCAAAGACATCATCAAGAAGTGAAAAGACAACCCAGACAATGGGAGGAAATATTTGCAGATAACATTTCTAAGGGACTTATATACCCAGAACACAAAAAGGACACCTACAACTCAAGTTTTTAGAAAAACCTAGTTTAAAACTGGGGAAAAGATTTGAATAGATTTTTCCAAAGAAGATACATAAATGGCTGAAATGTATATGAAAAGATACTCAATATCATTAGTCATTAAGGAAATGTAAATCAAAACTATGAGATACCATTTCACACCCACTAGGATGGCTATATTTAAAAAGACAATAACAAGGACATAGAAAATGGGAATCTTCTTCACACACTGCTAATGAAAATGTAAAGTGATACAGGTGCTTTGGAAAAATTTGCCAGTTTCTTGAAAGTTTAGTACAGAATTACCATACAACTTGGTAATTCCATTCCTAGAAATGTACCCTGAAGAAGACATCTGTTCATATACAAATTTGTACATGAGTATTTGTGGCAGTATTATTAATAGCCAAAAGAAGAAACAACTCAAATGTCTATCAACAAAATGAAATGTCCTATACAATGGAATATTACTGTATACATACATTGGACTATTATTCAGCAATAAAAAGTAACAGAATGCTGATACAAGCTATAATGTAGATGAGCCTTGAAATTTATCTAATGTGAAAGAAGCCAGTCACAAAAGACCACATATCGAATAATTTTATTCATATAAAATGTCCAGAATAGACAAATCTATATAGACAGAAAGTAGATTCATGGTTGCCCAGGATTGGGAGGTTAGTGAGAAATGGGGCGTGACTGGCAATGGGTACAGGGTTTCTTTCTGGGGTGATGAAAATCTTCTAAAATTGATTGTGCTGATGATTGCACAACTCTTTGACTATACCAAAAAACATAAATTGGATATTTTAAATAGTAACTTGTATGGTATATGAATTAAGTCTCTTTAAGGTTGATATATGGAAGATCCCAATTAGCCAAACACTCAATGGTTTTGGTATACACTGATGGTTGTTACCTAGATTCATTACTTCATTAGAGAATTTACAATATAGTGGTGTCATATCTTTATCAATCTTTCTGAACTGATTAACATCAATTACTTGGCTACCCTGAAATACAATTTATATAAGCAAGGCATGATAAATACTTGGCTTCTTCCCATAATTTGCCAATTTTTAGAATAACAACTTAGTACCCTAGAAACCTTCAATGGGGGCCAATGAGATTTTTTTCCTCTTAAATTAACATTATGAATTCATGGATTTTTATATCTTTAATGTGTTTGATGTAAAACCATAGTCATTATTCTTGATGCTCTAATGGTTATTGTGGGCAATGGCAACAACCCCTTTAGGGTAGTTCTTGTGTTCTTTTGACAAGAACTCACCACTTCATAACTTCCTTGTTAACTGGCACAAGAAAATATCTCCGGCTCATCCTGAACATTCTGTGCTAGATGCAACTGTTTCTCCAATGACGCTGGTTCATTTTAAGAAGAATACTTAGGGACTACAATATTGCTACTGGGTTGCCTTATAAAGGTTCCTTTGATGCCGTTATAGTGTACATGGTTAGAAAACAGACATTTTTAGAAGAGAAAAATATATAATCAATTCCACCTCTGGCCATTGAGAGTAACTGGGACCAGGCTAAGCTTCCTAATGTCAATAACGAGAACCCTGGATAAAATATATGAAACAACTATTTTTAGACATTAAGATAATAGGTATCTCAGGACTGTGATGCCTAGGGGAAGGGAAATAAATGATGTGAGCTTCATAATCACCCTGGCTTTTTAAAGACTACTGTGAAGGGAAGGAGATGCAAAGGACAGTGGTCTCACTAAGTTGAGGAGACAGAAATAAGAGTTCAGGAAGGTGAAGTTAGATGGAATATGTGGAACAGAATACCAGAAAAGATGGAGCAACACAGAGAAATTAACTACAGAAATTTGCCTGGAGTTCTCTTTAACTCTATTGCTGATATTAAGTCATGCATGAGTGGATGAAACTCCATAAGGCAAAAAACTGACATAAAAAAAGACATCTCCCACCCTCTAAAAAAATATTCGCAGAGCTCACACAGGGCAGGGAGAAACTGAAGTCCTCATTAGCCAGCGGAAAGTCCTAGTTCAACATCCAGAACGCACAGAAGAAACCCAAAAATAGCTATGCCTTGATAGTAGGACTAAACTAGGCCTAGAGTAAAATTTCAAAACAAGACCCTAAATGGTAGAGTACCACTTACCAGCAGGATTAGTACCCTTCCCAGGAAAAATCTACACACCAAGATACACCCCAGGGTAGTGAAAGTATGAAGTACAAATGATGAAAATATAAGACCAGGATGTTTTATGTTATTGACTACCACTCCTTTTTAAATTAAAAATATTAATTATGACATATTTCAAATATACAAAAAAGATAATATAACCAAAATTTATGTACCTACTGTCTACATCTAAAAATGTTTTTTCAACTGCGTTTTTTTAAAAAAAATGTTGTTACCCAGGCTGGTCTCGAACTCCTAGGCTCAAGGAATCCTCCCACCTTGGCCTCCCAAAGTGCTGAGATTACATGCATTAGCCATCATGTCTGACCATGCTTTATTGTTTTTTAAAAAGAAATAAAACAGAATAGGATTAATACCCCTGCCCCCACCCAATCCCAATTTCCTACTTTTCACAGGGGTAAAGGCTATCCTAAATTGGTATTTTTTCTTTTTGATGCTTTTATACTTCTCTCTCTCTCTCCCCACCCTCTCTCTCTCTCTGTCTGTCACACACAAATGCATTCTCTCTCTGCTAAGAAGTACGGCATTTCCTTAAGTATTTGCAAGTGTTACATAATGGTAGCACACTGTAAGCAGACTTCTAGAACTTAAGTTTTACGACTTAAAAGTATTTGTTTTGTTTATCGTCATATCCTCAGTATCTAGAAAGGTATCTGGCATACAGTGGATAGTTTATTAATGTTTTTTAAATAAATGAGTCAATGACCTGTTCAATGGTATTCTATTCTATGACAATGCTACAAACTTACCCCCTTCCCTTCTGCCATTTTTCCACTGATGAACATTTAGGTTGTTTTCAGATTTCTGTTATTAAAATGATGATGCAACATACATCCTTGTACAGATCTCACCACATTCAACTACAAAATTTTCTCCAAAGTATAAGCCTAGAAATGGAAATTTTGGGGTTGAATAGGGAATGCACAGCTTCAACTTTACCGGAACTTGCTTTTCAAAGTGGGTTTCGATTTACACTCTCACCAGCAGTGTACAGGGTTCCCTTTCCCCATATGCTTTCCCATATTTAGTATTTTGAACTTTCAATTTTTGCCAAAGAAGTGGGACTAAAATGTTCTTTCATTTAAATTCATAGACCTCTGATTATTAATGAGATTGAGCATCTATTGAAATATTTATTAGCCACATGGATTTCTTTTTCTATGGCTTTTCCAGTTTTCTAAGGAGCTGACTTAAAGATTTGTAGGATACTTTTTAATATGATTTGTACTAACCCATTTGCTAGTTATATATGTTGTAAATATCTTCTTTATATTCTTTGGTATCCAACTTTGTTTATGCTGCATTACTTCCTGAAGACTTTTTTTAGTTTAATATTATCAATCACACTACCTTAATTAAAAGTGATTTCGGGATCTCAAATTCTTTTCTACCTGATATCATAAAATACATTTCTTCCAAATTTTAAAAGTTCTGCTTTTTCACATATAGGTATTTAACTCACTCTGGAGTTAATTTTTGTGTATGGTGTGGTTATTCATTTGCTCACTTACTCTATCCATACATCCACTCATTGATTGATTGATGAGAAGGGTCATATATGTTGTATATATACACATATGCAAACACAGGTCAAACCATTTGTGGGCTAATATTTTCCACTAATCTATCTATTTGTACTAATAAGAAACTTTTAATTACTAGAGCTTTAAAAAGTCTTGTTTATTTCTTCTTTAAAATTGGTTTGGTTATTCTCACTCATTTATTTTTCTGAACTTTTAGAATCATTTTGTAATATTCCATGAAAATGTCTATTGCTGTTTTGATTGGATCTTATTTATGATTTAAGTTATGGGGACTTGACAGCTTTATTGTATTGAGTTTACCAAACTGTGAGCATCCTGGATCTCCATTTTGTTAAATGTCCTTTCAACAGAATTTTATAATTTTATTCATAAAATCTTATTTCTTTTAGCCCTTTTCCCGTTTAGGAAAAAAAAAAGTGCAGCTTGCTGCTAGCGCTCATTTAATTTTACATAAACACTCTCTTTGAGGCTGAAGCAAATTAACCTGATTTTCAATGTGAAAATAAAATATAAAAACTGTTCGTGGAGTTATTTCTAAACAGAACATTACAACTGAATAATCAGAATTGCCTATTTTGGAAAAATCAGCTTCATCAAATGAATCTTGGGCCAACAACTATTCAAGAATGATGTTACCATCACAAATAGGAATGCCACATTTTCTAGGATTTGACATTTTCAGCTATTAAGAATTACTGTATTTTGTAGATGGAAATACCACTAAGAAAAGGAGAATGCTATTAATAGAATGATGTTTTGTTTCCAAAGTTGACATATTAGAGCAATGTGAAAATAATAATAAAAGCGAGATATTTCATGGCAAAGTTATCTTGGGTTAAACACTGCATCTGTAAGCGCCACTGGTGAGTATTTTCAAGGCAAATGGGAAAAGGGTTAAAAGATTTATTCCTAGGCATAGTTTTTGTTGCTATTACAACCATCTGATCTTTGACAAACCTGACAAAAACAAGAAATGGGGAAAGGATTCCCTTTTTAATAAATGGTGCTGAGAAAACTGGCTAGCCATATGTGGAAAGCTGAAACTGGATCCCTTCCTTACACCTTATACAAAAATTAATTCAAGATGGATTAAAGACTTAAATGTTAGACCTAAAACCATAAAAACCCTAGAAGAAAACCTAGGCAATACCATTCAGGACATAAGCACGGGCAAGGACTTCATGTCTAAAACACCAAAAGCAATGGCAACAAAAGCCAAAACTGACAAATGAGATCTAATTAAACGAAAGAGCTTCTGCACAGCAAAGGAAACTACCATCAGAGTGAACAGGCAACCTACAGAATGGGAGAAAATTTTTGCAATCTACTCATCTGACAAAGGGCTAATATCCAGAATCTACAATGAACTCCAACACATTTACAAGAAAAAACCAAACAACCCTATCAAAAAGTGGGCACAGGATATGAACAGACACTTCTCGGAAGAAGATATTTATGCAGCCAAAAGACACATGAAAAAATGCTCATCATCACTGGCCATCAGAGAAATTCAAATCAAAACCACAATGAGATACCATCTCACACCAGTTAGAATGGTGATCATTAAAAAGTCAGGAAACAGCAGGTGCTGGAGAGGATGTGGAGAAATAGGAACACTTTTACACTGTTGGTGGGACTGTAAACTAGTTCAACCATTGTGGAAGTCAGTGTGGCGATTCCTCAGGGATCTAGAACTAGAAATACCATTTAAACCAGCAACCCCATTACTGGGTATATACCCAAAGGATTATAAATCATGCTGCTATAAAGACACAAGCACACGTATGTTTATTGCGGTACTATTCACAACAGCAAAGACTTGGAACCAACCCAAATGTCCAACAATGATAGACTGCATTAAGAAAATACGCACGTATACACCATGGAATACTATGCAGCCATAAAAAATGATGAGTTCATGTCCTTTGTAGGGACATGGATGAAGCTGGAAACCATCAAACTATCGCAAAGACAAAAAACCAAACACTGCATGTTCTCACTCATAGGTGGGAATTGAACAATGAGAACACAGGGACACAGGAAGGGGAACATCACACACCGGGACCTGTTGTGGGGTGGGGGGAGGGATAGCATTAGGAGATATACCTAATGTTAAATGACGAGTTCATGGGTGCAGCACACCAGCATGGCACATGTATACATACGTAACTAACCTGCACGTTGTGCACATGTACCCTAAAACTTAAAGTGTAAAAACAGAAAAAAAAGATGACATTAAGGAAACTAGACCCCTATCTCTCATCATATACAAAAATCAACTCAAAATGGATGAAAGATTTAAATATAAGAGCTGAAACTATAAAACTACTAGAAAACATAGGGGAAATGCTTCATGATATTAATGTAAGTAAGGATTTTTTGAAGAGTATCTCAAAAACACAAGTAACAAAAGCAAAATCAGACAAACAGACATCAAGCTAAAAAACTTCTGCATAACAAAGGAAACAGTTAATAGAGGAAGTGGCAACCTAGAGAATGAAAGAAAATAGATGCAAACTATACTTTTGACATGGGGTTAATAACCAGAATGTATAAGGAACTCAAATAACCCAACAGTTAAAAAAAAAAACAAAACAAAACCCAAAACCCAAATAACCCAATTTAAAAATAGACAAAAGATCTGAACAGACATTTCTTCTTTTTTTAATAAAAATTTATTTTAAGTTTCAGGATACATGTACAGGACATGTAGGTCTGTTACATAGGTAAGTGTGTGTGCCATGGTGGTTTGCTGCACCTATCAACCCATCACCTAGGTATTAAGCCCAGCATGCATTAGCTATTTATCCTGATGCTCTCCCTCCCCCTGACCTCTGACAGGCTCCACTGCATACTGTTCCCCTTCATGTGTCCATGTGTTCTCATTGTTCAGCTTCCACTTATAACTGAGAACATGCTGGTGTTTGGTTTTCTGTGTCTGTGTTAGTTTGCTGAGGATGATGGCTTCCAGTTCCATCCATATCCCTGCAAAGGACATGATCTCGTTCTTTTTATGGCTGCATAATATTCCATGGTGTATACGTACCACATTATCTTTATCCAGTCTATCATTGATGGGCATTTGAGTTGATTCCATATCTTTTTTATTGCAAATAATGCTGCAATAAACATACGCGTGCATGTATCTTTGTAAGAGAATGATTCATATTCCTCTGGGTATATTCCCAGTAATGGGACTGCTGGGTCAAGCGGTATTTCTGGTTCTAGATCTTTGAGGAATTGCCACACTGTCTTCCACAATGGTTGAGCTAATTTACATTTCCACCAACAGTGTAAAAGCACTCCTATTTCTCTATAGCCTCGCCAGCATCTATTGTTTCTTCACTTTTTAATAATTACCATTCTGACTGGTGTGAGAAGTGACATTTCTCAAAAGATGACATACAAATGACCAACAGGTATATAAAAAAAATTCTCAACATCACTAATCATCAGGGAAATGCAATCCAAAACTACAAAGAGATATATCCTCTGACCCCATCTAGAATGGCTATTATCAGAAATGCAAAAAACAACAAATGCTAACACAGATGTAGAGAAATGGGAACACTTTCACACTGTTGGTAGGAACATAAATTAGTACAGCCATTATGAAAATCAGTATGGAGGTTCTTCAAAAAATTAAAAATAGAACTACTGTATGGCCCAGCAATCCTGCTAGTGGATACTTATCTAAAGGAAATGAAATCAGTACGTCAAAGAAATATTTGCACTCCTATGTTTATTGCAGTACTATTCAAAATGGCCAAGATATGGAATCACCCTAAATGTCCATCAATGAATGGATGGATAAAAAACTGAGGTGTCTATACATAATGGAATACTATTCAGCCACAAAAAAGAATGAAATCCTGTCATTATGGCAACATGGATACACTTGGAGGACATTATGTTAAGTGAAATATGCCAGGCACAGAAAGACAAATACTGTATGACCTCATTCATTTGTGGAATCTAAAAAAACAGATTTCACAGATGTACAGGGTAGAATACTGGCTACTGGGGAGGGTAGCAGAGAGGAGGAGATGAGAAGAGATTGGTCAATGGTTACAAAATTACAGTTAGATAGGAGGAATAAGTTCTGGCGTTCTATTGCACAGTAGGGTGACCATAGTTAACAATACTCTGTATATCAAAATTAGTAGAAGATTTTGATTGTTCTCATCACAAAGTAACAAGAAATGTTTGAGGTGATGGATATGCTAACTACACTGATTTCATCAGTACACAATATATATACATGTATTAAAATATCACACTGTACCCCCATAAATATGTGCAATTATTATGAGTCAATTATATATAAAATACAACTTCATCTAGATTTGTCTCTCATGCCTACATGTCTGTTGCTTGGTCAGTTTCCATTGCTCCTCTTTCTTTGGTCTGGGAGGCCTAGCTGGTTCTCCTGTAGCCTCCATAGCCCTGTGACCTGCAGGTTGTAAAGAACAGGATAGGGAAGCTGGGCATGGTGGCTCATGCCTGTAACGCCAGCAGTTTGGGAGGCTGAGGTAAGAAAATTGCTTGAGCCCAGGAGTTCAGGACCAGCCTGGGCAACAAAAAGAGACCCTGTTTCTACAAATTTAAAAATAAGCCAAGCATGGTAGCACATGCCTGTAGTCCCAGCTATTAGGTGGGCTGAGGCAGGAGGATCCCTTGAGCTCAGGAGTTTGAGGTTGCAGTGAGCTGATTGCGTCACTGCACTCCCACCTGGGCAAGAGAATGAGACCCTATCTCAAAACAAACAAAACAAAACAAAATAAGAGAGGAATTCAAGATGGGCAAGTAGACACACCTGGGAGGAGTATTTCCCACTAAAGGACTGGACATCCGCAAGACTGGCACACTCTGAGCAGATCATCGGAGGGAAGGCATTGAGAGTGGATGGATGAAGGATGTGGACACTGGACTGAAGGGGGATAAAGCTGAGAACCCTGCGCAGGGTTGGCCAAACACCGGGACAGGCTCCTGGACCCCAACTGACTCCTGGGAAAAGGTGAGTTGAATAGGTGAGCACTGGCCCCCTCTTGCCATGGACCTTCAGAATCCTAGCTGCAGGAGAACTCAGGACCCCCATGGACACCTGAGTTGGCAGGGATAGCTGCACAGAAGAGTAGCAGAGCAGGACTCCAGTCCATACGCAGTCTAGGGGTTTGGTGCAAGAACTGATGCAGTGCAGCATGCCAGGGATGCCCATGCCTGCCCCCACCCCCAACCAGGAACGTCAAGCACTGCTAGATGGCTTTAGCCTCTGAGAGACTGTTTAACCTGAACAGAGCAGGGCAGACTTGCCCATGGTTAGTCCAATCATAGTGCTCCCACTACTTACTAGACTCTCCAGGGACCCCAGTCTGGCCATGCCTTCTTACTGGGCAGCTTCCAATGTTCAACGAGAGTGCTTCCCTGGGACCCTCATCATAGCTCCGTTGCTGGCAGACCACTATTACCTGTTGGAGAACTCCAGCAGATAGGTCCCCAGTCCACTGACAGTCTCCCTCCCATTGAAATTTCCCCTCTGCCGCTTTGCTGGCATGCACTTGCCCACAGCACCCCCCACCCCCTACTGCTTTGCTGGCTATGGGTGTGGGTGGACCCTGTCTCCCCTCCCTGGATGGTGCACATATGTGCACACACTCCTCCTCTATCCAACCCAGCTGAGGCACAGGCAGTCCACCACGTAGAGCACGCTGCTGCATTGCAAGTGCCTGTGCAGATGCCAGAACCCAGCCCCTGCTGGCATTCTACCTGTGCCACCTGAGTGTGTATATGGACACCGGTGCCCCTGCCAGCACAAGTACATGCATAGATGCCAGTACCCCTGTCACCACATGGCCAACATGTGGACACCCCACAGTGTCACCACAGATGGCGGGAATGTATGTATGGACGTTTCTGCCCCACTCCCGCAGATGTCCCCTACAGCTGATGCACGTGCATCTTGCTGTGCCACCACAGTTGCTAGCACACATGAATGAGCACCGATCCCACTGCCACTGCCCCTACAAAGCACTTTGGCTGGCACAACCTGATGGAATACTGGGGCCAGGAGACTAGGAAATACCTAGGCCCCTCCAGCACAGCAGGTTCCTAATCTCAAGGGGATGGAGAACAAAGCCAAGGGCTTGGTCCCAGCCCCCGAGAGTAAGAGCACACAGCCAAGGAGTCCTGAGCTGAGCCTTGGCCCTTTGAAATCTTCCAGAATCAAAGCCAGTCAACAGAACCCACATTATACCACAGTCAAACCCAAAGATCATCAAAAAAGATAAAAACAAACAAAAAAAAACTCATTCAAAGGAGCAACTTCAAAGATTAAAGGAACATCAGCCCACACAGATGAGAAAGAACTAGTGCAAGAATTCTGGTAACTCAAAAAGCCAGAGTGACTTCTTAACTACAAATGACTACACCAGTTCCCTAGCAATGTTTTTTGACAAGGCTCAAACGGCTGAAATGACAGACACAAAATTCAGAATGTAGATAGGAATGAAGATCATGAAGATTCAGGAAAAAGTCAAAATCCAATCCAAGGAATCTAAGGAACACAATAAAACAATACAGGAGCTAAAAGATGAAATGGCCATTTTAAGAAAGAACCAAACTGATCTGATAGAGCTGAAAAATACACTACAAGAATTTCATAAGACAATCACCAAGTATTAACAGCACAATCAGCCAAACTGAGGAAAGAATCTCAGAGCTTGGAGATTGGTTCTCCAAAATAACTCAATGAGACAAAAATAAAGAAAAACGATTAGAGAATGAACAAAACCTCTGAGAAATATGGGATTACATAAAGAGACTAAGTCTACAACTCACTGACATCCTTGAAAGAGAGGGAGAGAAAGCAAGCAACCTGGAAAACATATTTGAGAATATCATCCATGAAAATTTCCCCAAACTCTCTAGATAGGAATAAAATTAAAAATCAGGGAATGCTGAGAATTACTGTGAGACAGTATACAAGACGATCATCCCTCAAGACACAGAGTCATCAGATTCTCCAAGTGTAGCATAGTTTGAAGTTGGGTAGTATGATACCTCCAGTTTAAGTTCTTTCTACTTATCATTGCTTTGGCTATTTTTCATGTCTCCAAGGTCGACATAAAAAAAAAAGAAAGAAACAGAAAAGGCAGCTACAGAGAAGGGGTAGGCCACTTACAAAGGGAATCACATCAGGGTAACAGTGAACCTTTCAGCAGAAATCCTACAAGGCAGAAGAGATTGGGGGCCTATATTCAGCATTCTTTTTTTTTTTGAGACAGAGTCACCAGGCTGGAATGCAGTGGTAGTGGCGTGATCTCAGCTCACTGCAACTTCCACCTACAGGGTTCAAGTGATTCTCCTGCCTCAGCCTCCTGATAGCTGGGATTACAGGCACGTGCCAACATGCCCAGCTAATTTTTGTATTTTTAGTAGAGACAGGGTTTTGCCATGTTGGCCAGGCTGGTCTCAAACTCCTGACCTCGAGTGATCCACCTGCCTGGGCCTCCCAAAGTGCTAGGATTACAGGTGTGAGCCACTGCACCCGGCCATGTATTCAGCATTCTTAAAAAAACTTCAATGAAGAATTTCATATCCAGCCAAACTAAGCTTCATAAGCCAAAGAGAAATAACATCCTTTTCAGACAGGCAAATTCTAAGGGAATTCATTACCAGCAGAACTCCCCTACAAAAGGTCCTTATGGGAGTGCTAAATATAGAAAGGCCATTACCAGCCACCATAAAAACACACTTAAGTACATAGACCACTAACACTACAAAGCAACTCCACAATTGAGTATGCATAATAACTAGCTAACAACAAGATGAAAGGATCAAATCTGCCCATATCAATATTAACCTTGAATGGAAATAGGCTACATGCCCCAATTAAAAGGCATAGAGTGGTAAGTTGGATAAAGAAGCATGACCCAACTGTATGCTGTCTTCAAGAGACTCATCTCACATGCAATGACACCCATAGCCTCAAAGAAAAAAGATGGAGAAAAATCTACCAACCAAGCAAACAGAAAACAGAAGAAAAAGCAGGAGTTGCTTTCTAATTTCAGACAAAGCAGAGTTTAAAGCAACAATGATCAAAAAAGACAAAGAAGGGCATACATAATAGTAAAGGATTCGATTCAACAAGAAGACTTAACTATCCTAAATATATATGCACCCAACACAGGAGCACCCAGATTCATGAAACAAGTTCTTAGGAACCTAGAAAGAAACATAATAATGGTGGGAGACTTCAACACACTGCACCACCAGCATTAGACAGATCATTGAGACAAAGAACTAACAAAGATGTTTGTGACTTGATGTCAACATTTGACCAAATGACCCTAATAGACATGAACAGAACTCTCCTCCCCCAAATAACAGAATATACATTCTTCTCATTTGCACATGGTACATACTGGAAAACTGATCACACAATCAGCCATAAAACAATTCTCAGCAAATCAAAAAACCCCAAAATCATACTGACCATATGCTCAGACCACAGTGCAATAAAGAGAAATGAATACTAGGACGGCCACTGAAAACCATATACATAGTATATGTGCTGCTGAAGCGAGCATAAAAAACCATATAATCACAAGGAAATTAAACAACCTGCTCCTGAACAACTTCTGGCTAAACAATTAAAATAAGGCAGAAATGAAATTCTTTGAAAGTAATGAGAACAAAGATACAACATACCAGAATCTGTGCAACACAGTTAAAGCAGTGTAAGAGGGAAGTTTATAGTGTTAACCTACCACCACACCAGAATGAACTAGAAAAACAAAAGCAAATCAACCCAAAAGCTAGGAGAAAACAAGAAACAACAAAATCAGAGCTGAACTGAATGAAATTGAAATCTGAAAAACCATACACAAGATCAGTAAATTCAGAAGTGGGTTCTTTAAAAGAAAAAATACAATTGATAGATCGCTAGCTAGACTAATAAACAAAAACACAGATGATCCAAATAAATGCAATCTGAAATGGCAATGGGGACATTATCACTAACCCACAGATGTACAAAAAACCCTCAGAAATTATTATGAACACCTCTGTGCACACAAACTAGGAAACCTAGAAGAAATAGATAAATTCCTGGAAACACACAACCTCCCAAGATGAACCAGGAAGAAACTGAAAGACTGAACAGACCAATAATGAGTTCTGAAACTGACTCAGTAATAAGCCTACAAACCAAAAAAAGCCACAGCAATCAGGCATGAGAAAAAAATAAAAGGCATCCAAACAGGAAGAGAGGAAGTCAAATTATCTCTCTTTGCAGACAGTATGCTTCTATATCTAAAAAATCCCACAGTCTCTGCCCAAAAGCTCCTATGTCTAATAAACACCCTCAAGGGAGTGTCAGGATAAAAAAAATCAATATATAAAAATCAGAGGCATTTTTATACACCAGCAACATCCAACATGAAAGCCAAATCAAGAGTGTAATCCATTCACAATAGCCACAAAAAATATAAAGAACCTAGGAATGTAGCTAAATAGAGAGGTGAAAGATTTCTACAAAGACATTTACAAAACACTGCTGAAAGCAATCAGAAATGACACCAACAATGGAAGAACATTCCATGCTCATCCACAGGATGAATCAATATTAACATGGCCATACTGCCCAAAGCAATTTGCAGATTCAATGCTATTCCTATCAAAGTACCAATGACATTCTTCTCAGAATTAAAAAAACTATTTTAAAATTCATATGGAACCAAAAAGAGCTCCAATAGCCAAAGCAATGCTAAGCAAAAAGAACTAAGCTGGAGATATCACATTGCCCAGCTTCAATCTATGCTACAAGGCTATAGTAGCTGATAAAGTTTGGCTCTGTGTCCCCACCAAATCTCATGTTGAATTGTAATCCCCAGTGCTGGAGGTGGGGCCTCGTAGGAGGTGACTGGATCATGTGGGCTTCTTATGAATGGTTTAGCCCCAACCCTCTTGGTGCTGTCCTTGTGACAGTGAATTCTTGTGAGATCTGTTTATTTAAAAGTGTGTGGCACTCTCTCTTGGCTCCTGCTCTGGCCATGTGAAGTGCCTGCTCCTCCTTTGCCTTCCACCATGACTATAAGTTTCCTGAGGCCTCCCCAGAAGCTGAGCAGATGACAGAATCATGCTTCCAACTAAATCTCTTTTCTTTATCAGTTACCCAGTCTTGGTTATTTCTTTATAGCAATGTGAGAACAGACTAATATCATAACCAAAACAGCATGGTACTGGCACAAAAACAGATACATAGACCAATGGAATAGAATACAGAGCCCAGAAATAAAGCTGCTCACCTACAGCCATCTAATCTTTGACAAAGTCGACAATATCAAGCAATGGGTAAAGGATTCCTGTGCAATAAATGGTGCTGTGACTACTGGCTAGCCATATGCAGAAGATTGAAACTGGATGCCTTTCTTATACCATATAAAAAAATCAACTCAAAATGGATTAAAGACTTAAATATACAACCTCAAACTATAAAAACCCTAGGAGAAAACCTAGGACATACCCTTCTGGACACAGACCCTGGCAAAGATTTCATGACTAAGACCAAAAAATCAGCTGCAACAAAAACAAAAATTGATAAATGGTATCTAATTAAACTAAAGAGTTTCTGCACAGCAAAAGAAACTATGAACAGAGTAAAAAGACCACCCACAGAATGGGAGATAATATTTGCAAACTATGCATCTAACACAAGTCTAATATCCAGGATCTATAAGGAACTTAACAAATTAACAAATAAAAAACAAAGAAAAAGTGAGCAAAGGACACGGACAGACACCTCTAAAAAGACAACACATATGTGGACAGCAAGCATGTGAAAAATGCTCAACACCACTAATCATTAGAGAAATCCATAGCAAGGAGATACCATTGATCTCACTGATCCAAATCAATGAGTTACATGAGATACAATCTCATACAAGTCAGAATGGCTATTATTAAAAAGTCAAAAATGAACAGATGCTGGTGAAGTTGAGAAAACGGAATGCTTATATACTGTTGGTAGGAAAGTAAGTTAGTTCAGCCACAGTGGAAAGCAGTTGTGATGCTTTTGCAGAGAACTTAGAACTACCATTTGACCCAGAAATCTCATTATTGGGTATATTCCCAAAGGAATATAAATTGTTCTACCATAAAGACACATGCACATGTATGTTCATCACAGCACTATTCACAATAGCAAAAACATGGACTCAATCCAGGTGCCCATTCATGGTGGACTGGATAAAGAAAATGTGATATATATACACACATACATACACACACACACACCATGGAATATTAGACAGCCATAAAAAAGAATGAGATCATGTCTGATATGATTAGGCTTTGTGTCCCCACCCAAATCTCATCTTGAATTGTAATACCAAATATCCCCACATGTCAAGGGAGAGGCCAGGTGGAGGTAACTGAACCATAGAGGTGGTTTCCCCCAAGCTGTTCTTGTGATAGTGAGTTGAGTTCTCACGAGATCTGATTTTTTTTTTGGAGATGGAGTCTCGCTCTGTTGCCCAGGCTGGCGTGCAGTGGCATGATCTCAGTTCACTTCAACCTCCGCCTCCCAGGTTCAAGCAATTCTCCTGCCTTAGCCTGCTGAGTAGCTGGGATTATAGGCGCCCGCCACCACACCCAGCTAATTTTTTTTTTTTTTTTTGTATTTTTAGTAGAGACGGGGTTTCACCATGTTGCCCAGGCTGGTCTCAAACTCCTGACCTCAAGTGATCCACCTGCCTTGGCTTCCCAAAGTGCTGGGATTACAGTTGTGAGCCACTGCACCCGGCCGAGATCTGATGGTTTTATAAGGGGCTCTTTCCCCTTCGCTCAGCGCTTCTTCCTGTCGCCTTGTAAATAAGGTGCCTTGCTTCCCCTTTGCCTTCTGCCATGATTGTAAGTTTCCTGAGGCCTCCCCAGCCATGCGGAACTGTGAGTTGATTAAACTCTTTCCTTTATAAATTGCCCAATATGGAGCAATTCTTTATGGAGCAGTATGAAACAGACTAATACAATGTCCTTTCCAGGAACACGGATGGAACTGGAGGCCATTAACCTAAGTGAACAAATGCAGGAAAAGAAAACCAAATACCACTTCTCATTTGTAAGTGGGAGCTAAATATGAGTACACATGAACACAAAGAAGAGAGCAATAGATACCAAGGCCTACCTGAGGGTGGACCTTGGTAGGAGGTTGAGGACTGAAAAATTACCTGTTGGGTACTACGCTTATTACTTGGGTGATGAAATAACCTGTACACCAAATCCCCATGACACAAAACTTACCTAAGTAACAAACCTGCATATATGCCCCTAAAACTAAAAGTTAAACAACAACTTGTATATGTGTTTGTGTATGTATGTGTGTGTGGGTGTGTATGCATATGTTTACTACTTTGTAAAGAAAGTTAAAATAGTTATACTATTTTGATAGAAACATCAAATTCCCACACATCAAATATTTATGGTGTCATTCCCACTGAGTTTTTTTTTTTCTTATTAGCTTTCTGCTATGGTCTTAATGTTTGTGTGCCCCTCTCCAAATTTACATGTAGAAACTTAATCCCCGGTGTGATAGCATTGGGTGTGGGTCCTTTGGGGAAGTAATTTAGGAGGTCTCTGATCTTGGGAATGGAATTAGTACCCTTGTGAAGGAGGTTGAAGGGAGTAATCCTATCCTACTTTTCAAAGGAAGAAACTGAAACTTACAAAGGTTAATAAAACCTTGGTGAAGTCACAGAGCTACTACATGATCTATTTGGAATTTGAATTCAGGCCCGTAACTAGAAAGCCTGTGCTCTTAACAGGTGCATTATATTGTTTCAACACTTGCTGACTGCCTACTGATTGCAATATTTCATTTAATAGCCACACAATTCTTCGGGATGTGTCAAAACCTTATATTTTACTGATAAGGAAACTGACACCCAGAGAAATTAATTAACTTGTCCAGGGTCACACAATAACAAAACAGTAAGTTCTAGGTCCATGCTTTTAACATTGCTCTTAACTGCTTCCCTAAATACCTTCCCAGTGATGATCCAAATCCAACCCACATCATCACTTTCAACAATCCTGTTTCTTCATAGTTCCTGGGAATGGAATAGAAAATAAGCTAAATGATTTAATTTATTCTAGAGTATAGTTCTCCAAGTATCCATTTACGACTTTGTAGTATCAGAGAAAAGTGAATTCCCAGGGATGCAGGGCTGGGGGATATACACCTAGCACTAGAAAGAAATACCTTCAAGACTTCTCAATTTTTTCCATATGGCCCATGTTTATCATAACTAGAAAATAATGTATTATATTAAGGAGAAATGAGTTTTCTACCTGCATTAGTTAATATACAGGGTATCTGTCATGGAGTCTATTAATTTAAAAGAACTTAGCTGAACTGAAGACAGCTAGCATCAAGATCCACACACGGGCAATGTCTCTCATTTTTTTAAGTGTCATTATTTCCGAGAACCCAGACTTACATAAATGTGGTTAAAAACAGTAAGTATTTACTCACTGCATGAGGCAATCAATCACTAAGGTGAGCTTAGAGTAGAATATAGCCAGAGAGTTAGCATGATGGAATACTATCAGGCTGCTATAAGCAGAAACCTCAATAAGCACATCTGCTTACTGAGAAATAAAATCACTCAACGTCACATGTTGGGCCAAAAGAGCTTATAATTTATTTACTTAAAATTAAGATTAAATAATTAATGGTCCTACTTCTGGCTCTCAAATATCATTTTCATGATATTTCTTACCTATTGTAATAATTGACATGCCTGGTTGAAATTTTTTTTAAAAATTATTTTACCATAAAGTATTTTATGTACTACCTTTCTTCAAGAGATATTTTTAGTATCTTTTGCACAGGTATGGACAAAAACTTAGGAGAATAAAAATTTTTTTTAATGTTTTTGTTCCCTGAAATGTTTTAATAAAACCGATACTTGAGGGAAGTGTGCTATTTTACCAGCTTTGAGTAACTTTTCTTAGCACTGTTTTAGGGAAGGGTGGTTAATCACAGTGTGTAGGTACAATACAGTTATTAAAACTGGTCTTTTCAATAAACGACACTCAAGAAATTATGCATCTATAAGGGCAAGAAAAACAAAATGAAGTCTCTACCTCACTTTTTTTTTTCAGACGGAGTTTCGCTCCTTTTGCCCAGGCTGCAGTGTAATGGCTCAGTCTCGGCTCACTGAAACCTTTGCTTCCCCTGCAACCTTCGCCTCCTAGTATTAGCTGTTTTTTTTTTTTTTTTTTTTTTTTTTAAATATGAGGCAGAGGCCAGGTGTGGTGGCTCAGGCCTGTAATCCCAGCACTTTGGGAGGCCAAGGCAGGTGGATCACCTGAGGTCAGGAGTTCGAAACCCGCCTGGCCAACATGGTGATCCCCATCTCTGCCAAAAATACAAAAAATTAGCTGGGTGTGGTGGCACGTGCATATAATCCTCCAGATACTCTGGAGGCTAAGGCGGGAGAATCACCTGAACCTAGGAGGCGGAGGTTGCAGTGAGCTAAGATTGCACCACTGCACTATAGCCTGGTCAACAAGAGCAAAACTTCATCTCAAAAAAAAAAAAATTAATACCAAATGGACAAGAGACTAAAAGTAAAACCTCAAGAATATAGGAGAATATCTTCTTAACTTTGGGATGGGATATTTTAAGAGGAGAGCAAAAACCTTTATAAAAGACAATATTGACAAATCTGACATACTAATATTAAGAACTTTTGTTCATCAAAAGAACCAACAGACAATAAAAACACAGCTCAATAACAGGAGTAGATATGTTTAATAAATTTGAACAACCTAGGACTAGTGTCCAGAACACACAGGAAATTCTAACAATCAGTAGAAAAATGTGCAAAAGATTTGAACAGGCACGTCACAAAAGAAGAAACCCAAATGGCCAATAAATATGAAAAGGTGCCTCAACTTATCTGCCAAAAAACAAATGTACATTAAAATCTTGGCAAGATAGCACTGTCTACCTACAAGAGTAGCAAAAATCAAAATGTCTGATAATAACAAGTGCTGGAAAGAAAGGAAGCAACAAGACTTTTATATACTGCTGGAAGAAATGCAAATTGGTACAATTTCTTTGGAAAACTATTTAGCATTATCAAGAAAAGATAAAGAGAGACATATGTTATGACCCAGGAACTCTGCTTGCTAGAGAAATTTTTGCACAAATACCAGGATACATGCTTACAGGCACATTTTTCATAAAAATAATCCAAATGTCCATCAACAGTGGAATGGATAAATACCACTGTGACAAATTCATACAATGGCACACTATACAGTAATGGAAATAAAACTGTACAACATAAATTCTCGAAAACATAATTTTGATAGAAGGAAGCCATCAAAATACAGACAGTAGGATTCCATTTACATGAAGTTCAAAACTAGACATGTTTAACTAACATATGGTGTTTAGAAACAGACCCTTAAGTGATAAAACCATAAAGAAAAGGAAGTCGCTTCTTAAAAGTCAAATTAATAGTTTAGCATAAAATGCAGAGAAAGGAGTGTGATTAGCAAAATAAACAGGGGCAGACAAAACAGTTCTGGGATGCTGACAATGTCCTACTTCTCAATTAGTAGTCACTGAGGTTTTTGCCTCCATAGTTTTCATTATTTTGTGCAAGTAAGTATCTGTGTACTGTATTACATAAGGCAAGAGGTTTCAAAGATACATTTTTAAATAGTCCAAAAATAGTTAGTTTACAAAATAATAATAGAAAATATCACTGAACCCACAGAAATACAAGCAACAATTGGAGAATATTATGAATACCTCTATGCACATAAACTAGAAAATCTAGAAGTGGATAAATTCCTGGACACATACACCCTCCCAAGACTGAACCAGGAAGACACTGAATTCCTGAACAGACCAATAATGAGCTCTGAAATGGATGCAGTAATAAATAGCCAATCAACCAAAAAAAGCCCAGGATCAGAAGGATTCACAGCTGAAGTCTATCGGGTATACAAAGAAGAGCTGGTACTATTCCTACTGAAACTATTCCAAAAAATTGAGGAGGGACTCCCCCCCTAACTCATTCTATGAGGTCAGCATTATCCTGGTACCAAAACCTGGAAGAGATACAACAAAGAAAACTTCAGGCCAATATCCTTGAAGAACATCAATGCAAAATTCTCAACAAAATACTGGCAATCCAAATCTAGCAGCACATCAAAAAGCTTATCCACCATGATGAAGTAGGTCTCATCTCTGGGATGGAAGGTTGGTTCAACATATGCAAATCAATAAATGTGATTCCTCACATAAACAGAACTAAAGACAAAAAAACCCCACATGATTATCTCAATAGAGACAGAGAAGGCTTTTGATAAAATTCAACATCCCTTCATGTTAAAAACTCTCAATAAAGTAGGTATTAAAATAACATACCTCAAAATAATTTGTCATAATACCATCTATGACAAACCCACAGTCAACATCATACTGACTGGGCAAAAGCTGGAAACATTATCCTTGAAAGCCGGCACAAGACAAGGATGCCTTCTCTCACCACTACTACTCAACATAGTATTGGAAGTCCTGGCCAGGGCAATCAGGCAAGAGAAAGAAATAAAGGACATCCAAACAGAAAGGGAGGAAGTCAAACTATCCTTGTTTGCAGATGACACGATCCTATATATAGAAAACCCCATCATCTCAGTCCAAAAGCTTAAGCTGATAAACAGCTTCAGCAAAGTCTCATGATACAAAATCAATGTGCAAAAATCACTAGCATTTCCTACACACCAACAACAGTCAATCGAAGAGGCAAATCAGTAACAAATTCCCATTCCATATTGCCATAAAAAGAATAAAATACCTAGGAATACAGTCAACTAGGGAGGTAAAAGATCTCTATAAGGAGAACTACAAACCACTGCTCAAAGAAATTAGAGATGATAAAAACAAATGGAAAAACACTCCATGCTCATGGATAAGACTCAATATCGTTAAAGTGGCCATACTGCCCAAAGCAATTTATTAGATTCAATGCTATTCCCATTAAACTATCATTGATATTCTTCACAGAACTAAAAAAAAAAAATTTTTAAATTCATATGGAAGCAGAAAAGAGCCAAAATAGCTAAGGCAATCCAAAACAAAAAGAAGAAAGCTGGAGGCATCACGCTACCCAACTTCAAACTATATTACAGGGCTATGGTAACCAAAACAGCATGGTACTGGTACGAAAAAGACACATAGACGAATGGAACAGAATAGAGAGCCCAGAAACAAGGCCACACACCTACAACTATCTGATCTTCGACAAACCTGACAAAAGCAAGCAATGGGGAAAGGATTCCCTATTCAATGAATAGTGATGCAATACCTGGCTAGCCATATACGGAAGATTTAAACTGGACCCCTTCCTTACACCATGTACAAAAATTAACTCAAGATGGATTAAAGACTTAAATGTAAAATCCAAAACTAAAAATCCTGGAAGACAACCTAGGCAATACCATTCAGGACACAGGCAAAGATCTTATGATGAAGACACCGAAAGCAATTGCAACAAAAGCAAAAACTGACAAATGGTATCTCATTAAACTGAAGAGCTATTGCACAGAAAAAGAAACTATCAAGAGAGTAAACAGATAACCTACAGAATGGGAGAAAACTTTTGCAAACTATGCATCCAATAAAGGCCTAATACCTGGCATCTATAAGGAACTTTTTTTAAATAAGGAACTTAAATTTACAAGATAAAAACCAATAACCCCATTAAAAAGTGGGCAAAGGACAAGAACAGACATTTTTCTAAAGAAGACATACAGGCAGCCAACAATCATTTTTTAAAAAGTTCCACATCACTGATCATTAGAGAAATGCAAATCAAAACCACAATAAGATATCATCTCACACAGTCAGAATAGCTATGATTAAAATGTCAAAAAATAACAGATGCTGGTGAGGTTGTGGAGAAAAAGGAATGCTTATCCACTCAGTTTGATGACATTTGACTACTGCTCACAACTATCTAAGCACCATCCAAAACAAAATACAGAACACTTTTTAATCACCCTAGAAATTTCCTTATGCCGCTTTCCAGTAAATTCTCCTTCTCTCAACACCTGCTTTTTGTTGTTTCTTTTTAAAAAATACAAACCATTTATAAGTTAAATCTGTCATATTCATGAAATAACAATTCAATTTTTCTTTATAGTAGTCTTCCAAGGGAAGCTAGCTGAAAAACGTCTGAAAAACATCTTCATTTTACTTTGGGCTATATACTTGTCACCTTCTGACAAAATATGGGTGTCATACCAGCTATATTCAGTTATGCATCAGTTGCAATGAGGAAACAACTATGTAAGCTGAGAACATAGTGAAGGGATCGAAAGAGATTCCTAGTATGGAATGCTTCCCATTTCTTCAGCTGAAGAATTCCAGCTGAAAATAAGAGAAGCAGAACCATGGGGTTTGGAAGATGGGCAGTGTCTAGCAGGATCTGAACATAGTTTTCTGAATATAATTAGGTTGAAAAAGCTCTTAAGGCTTACTGATTTATCTCTCTGAGCCTAGGCATGTGTTACATAGTCACAACGGTCAGCAAAAAGAGGAAAATGGTAGGGAAGAGTTTCTACCTTTCTACCTTATACAGGTATCGGTGAATGGAATTTTACAAGATAAGTTTTGAAAATACCAAAGCATGGCATGGTTTGCTATAGGTATTATAATGTAAATTGTGATTTCACATATCTCAATTCACTTCAAATCATCAATGCTGCCAGCTATGTGGTTTGCTTATTCAGATTCGAAAGAGTCACAGCTAAATCTCTATTTAAATTTGGCAGGATTCTATAAAGTCAGGAAAGGCAACTGGACAAACTCCATGTCCAATCCATCTGCTTAAACTGTTTACTTATAGTAACAGCATACACATGTCTCATGTTACTGATAAACCACAGAAAAGCTTCTGGGATGCTGTTACTATCCAAACTTAAATGTAATGCTTATCATCACAAAGTAATGAGAAAAGTCAATGCAAATACAGATCACATTCACTTGGACCAAATTTAATACAATGGTAAGAATAAGGAAAATGCTTTTGCATATGTAAGAGTATTTTTTAAACTCTTTTTTGAAATAATTGAACATTTCTTCAATAAAAAAAATTTCTTCAATTTAGAAATAATTGAACATTTCTTCAATAAAAAAGTTTCTTCTATTTGGAGCAATTTATTTTACCTTAAATTCTAAAAATTAATTTTATTATTAAACATAAACATACAGAAAAGTCAGAAAAATTAGCAAACATGTATGTACAAATTAAATAATAATTTTAATTTGAACACTGTGTAACCAGTATCCAGTCAAGAAAAAGAAAACTAGAAGCACTGAAGAATCCACCTATATGACTCTTTCTGATCACACATCTCACCCTTCTCTCTGAACAATCACGATCCTGATTTTTAGGAAATTTCTTTTTCTATTTTCTTTATAGTTTTACCACCTATGTGTATATTCCAAAACAATATAAGTCCTTTTGTCTTTTCTTGAACTTTATATGACTGGAATTGTAACAGTATATATATTTTTTTGGTGACTTGTTTCACTAAAAAGAGTTTGTGAGATATATCCATATTGTTATCCACAGATGTAGTTCATTCATTTTTATGTTGAATGATAGTCCATTATATGAACATACCATAATTTGTTATCTCCAGCTGTTGATGGATTCTTGCACTATTTTCCATATGTGGTGATTATAAACAATGCTGCCATTGAACATTTGTGTATATCTTGCCTGGTGGATATATGCATTGCTTTCCATAGAGTATATACCTAAAAGTGAAATATGATACACATGTCTACAAATTTAGTAGACAACAGTAGACTGTTTGCTATATGGTAGGCTCAACTTATGTTATCACGAACATTGTCTGTATGTTCCCATTGCTCTAGTTCTTTGCCAATACTTGGTATTTTCAATCTAATTTTTGTCATTCTGATAAGTGAATCACATTATCACATTGAATTTTTAATTTGAATTGTCCTGATTATTAAAGAGGTTGACTATCTTCACATTTATTTTTTAGCTATTTGGATTTCTTTCAGAATGCCTATCCTCTTGCCCATTATCCTACTGGTTTAGTTTGTTTTTGCATCTCATTAATTTGTAGGAATTCCTTATATACTCTGGATGCCACTCTTTTGTTGATGATATATATATGTAAAATATTCTTCCCTTCTATTGCTCGTCTTGTTACTCTCTTCCTGGTGTCTTTTGATGAACAGAAGTTCTTATTTTCAGTGCAGCCCAATTTATCAAGTTTCCCTTTATTGTTAATTTCTTTTGTGTCATTTTCTTGTCCAGGTAAAACTCCGAGGTAAAGAAGAGATTAGTCTATATTATCTTCTAAAAATTAGTTTTTTCTTTTCATATTTAGATCCATCTGGAATCAATTTTTTGTTTATGATGTGAGATAGAAGTAACATTTTTTAAAAAACAAGGATATTCAATCATTATAGCCTTTATTCACTAAATAGAGCATACTTTCCCACAATGTTTTGTGGTGCTTCCTTTTTCCATATGTGCATAGACAAGTACCTCACGTCACGGATCAAGCATATATATATATATACAAATGGGACTGTTTATGAATTCAGTTATGTTCCATTCTTCTTTTTCTCCATCTTATCTCCAATAGAACACTATCTTAATTACTGTGGCTTTATAAAAAGTGTTTATACTTGGTAGAGCAAATCTTCCCATATTGTTACCTCTCCCTGCGCCACAAGTCTCACTCTGTCGCCCAGGCTGGAGTGCAGTGGTGCAATCTTGGCTCACTGCAACTTCTGACTCCTGAGTTCCAGTGATTCTCCTGTCTCAGACTCCCAAGTAGCTGTGGTTACAGGTGCCCACCACCACACCTGGCTAATTTTTTTATTTTTAGTAGAGACGGGGTTTCACCATGTTGGCCAGGCTGGTCTTGAACTCCTGTCGTCAAGTGATCCACCCGCCTCAGCCTCGCAAACTGCTGGTCATATTGTTCTTTTTCAACAGGGTTTTGCATACTGTTTCATTGGATCTTTGAAATTCCATATTTTAGAATCTGCGCCTACATATTGTTCTTTAGAAATTCTAAATAGTGTTTTAGAATTTCCAAAGAACAAAGTGTTGGACTTTTAAATGAGATTTCACTGAATCTACAAATTCTGATTTTTTCTCAAATGTGCTATATATCTTTAAAAATAATTAATATTTATATCTTTGATCATCGTAAGCATAGTTCTGGAGCATCTGTAGGTCTGTTTCTATTGGTTTTTATGCATGTTGTCTTGTCCCTTTGTATGCTTAATTACCTTACTGTGCCAAACACTGCGTTTGAAATTTATTTTGTTGAGATAATTTGAGACTTAGGTTGCTATAATCTTTCTCCAAAATAAATTTTCCAATTGCTTCTGTTAGCCACCTGGGGTATTAGCAATTTAGGATCATTTTAATCTTTTTTCAGTGATTTGGATTTTCACAGCCACCTACATGATTTGAAACTGAGCTGTCTGTGTAATGACTGGTGTACTTCCTGTCTACCCTTTTTCCTTGTACAGTCCTTTAAGATCCCAAACCAAAACATGAGTTTTTTTTGCCATAGTCTCTACCATTGATTGTCCTAGATGCCAACATTTTTTTTTTCTCACCAGTCCTGCAAACAATCTCAAAAGTACTAATCAAACTCATGTCCACTTCTTTTGGATCATCAACGGTACCTAGTCCCGAAATGCCAAATTTCTGGATCTTGGCTCAGTAATTATTCACTACTCTGTTTGCAGTTCAGTTTTATTTCATATTTTATCTAGTTTTATTGTCATCAGTGGAAGGACAGTTCTGAATTACCTGTCACTATTGCTAAGTCCATTCCTATAGAAATTTTCAAGCTTACCTTTTATTTCCTCAGAAGATAGCAAGCACAGTTTTATAATCTGTGACTAGTAATAACATAGCCTTGCAGTTCTAGTTTCTGCTTACTCATCATGACTTACTTACCTTCGGGCTTATCTTTTCACTATGGCTACTGGTCCTTGTAAAATTGTTTAACAGAAACTATCTGAGGCCTAGAATAAAGGTGTCTTCTTCCAATGAGGATTTGTATTCTCTTCTGCTTGATTCCTAAAGACACCGCAAATCAATCTAGGACAACTTTAAACTCAATTCACCATCTGAAATAATACGGGTGATGTGAATTTGAGCAGCAAATCTATGCCAGGGGTTGGACTATGGGTATAAATTCTGCATTGTGCCAAGGTGCTTTCTTCATAGTCCTGAGGGTGGGATGAGAAGGTTCATGATTATGTGATGGAGTAGGTTAATGTGGTCTTATCTTTATGAAAGGAAAATCGGAAAAATCTCCTATTAGACCTCATACCTAGGCAGCCCTTATACTTTTACTTTCATCACCTTACACGATGACGCTTGTAAACCACAACCCACATTTGCCAATCTGGCACATGCTTTTTGGAGCAATTAAGTTATAAGCACAACTTTCTAAATTCTCGCTTTTTCTTTGGACTGGGAATTCCTTAATTTCTTCTTAGCTATTTGATGCTTTTAAGAAAACTGCTTTCTTCCCCACCCAGCATTTTCAGATGTTTTTGTTGGGAGAGTTAGTACCAGTACCCTAGACCAAAGTATGTTAGTAAACAGAAGTGGCTTAAGATTTTTTTAAAGCATAACACATAAAAAAAGCTTACACACTTTTAATTTCTGAATGAAATCAGAAAACCCAAAAAACCAGAAGGAACCTGAAATGCATAGTAAGTACTACAAAACCCAGGTCTCCTCAGTTTCCTGACCCCTTCCATGATAAGAGCGTTACTATACATCACAAGTTTAACCCGTTAGGTCTAAAACAGTTCTCAGAACTTTAGAAAAATTATCTAAAGAAACACTGTGTCAAGCGACAGTAGAAAGCATCCATGTTTTGAGGTCTAAATTAAGCAAATAAAGACCTCAAGATTCATCTCTCACCATTCCTCCATTAGTGCTTACACTTGCCCAAGTTCCACCATCCTACCTTGTCACTTTTAGACTATCTTCAAATATCCTTCACTGGGTACCTGGCTTTGGCTCTAATGAGTTTGTTACTCCAGCCAGTTTTCCAAACAAAAACGAATGGCTATTTACAATTCCTAGACTGAAATCATAAATATCATCTGCTGAATTACACTGAAATGTTAGTATTACTCTACAGAAGTCTTCATGAAGTGAGTGTGTCTTGGCTAGGTAAAAAGGATTTTAGTTATAAAAGTAGCAAAAGGATCTTATTGTAGGTAAGTCTAAACTCTTAGGTGGTCCTGCAGTGTATACTCTGAGGACAGCTTTACAGCAAGCTTCCTGACACAGACCATTTAGACTGGGAGCCAGACAACATTTTTCTTCCCCAAATTATAAGAAATCAGTGGTATTTCAGTAAATTGCCCCTTTGTGAAGGAAATAACTTTAGGTAAATTTTCATCCTGAATACCTTTCTTATATAGATCATTTTGCCTTTTCCTCAAAAGTTCTATTACTTTAATCTAAAACAATATTCATGAGATAAGATACGTGTAGCAGTGTCTTCAAGCAATTACCTTTTAATTCAAAGTACTCTATACTTTACAAAAATAATCAGTATATAAATAATTTTTTAAAAGATCAGAGATTTTTCCTAAAGCACATTAAATCTTTAAATACTGCATATTCTAGCAAATGTGTGACAACTACCAGTTTCTGAACCTCTGATATCCTGAAAGGGATGTGTTACACACAAGAACTGACTTTACAGTTCTGCCACAATGCCACACTGAATAGGCTGCTTTCGATTCCTCCAGACGACTGTACTGTCTGATGCCAAAATGTAGTTGAGCACTACCTTGCAAAGTTGGACATTCATATGCCTGAGAACCCCACAATTCCACCATTGAGGCATATGCCCTAGACTAGAGCAGTGATTCTCAAAATATGGTCTTTGGACTAGCAGCATCAATATGACTTAGGAACTTGTTAGGAATACAAATTCTCCAGAACCACCCTAAACCTACTTAATCAGAAATCCGGGGCAGGAGTGGGGGGCAGCAATCTGTGTTTTAACAAGTTCTCTAGGCAATTCCAATGTAGACGAAAGCCTGAGACTCCCAGCTTTAAAGAAGTTCTTGTTTATTTACTTTGATACAAGAATGTTTGAGCAGCACTGTTTGCCCAAGCTTGCGTGCACTCTCTCTCTCACACATACACACACACACACACACACACACTGAAATGTCCATTGTCAGAATATATTTAAAAATTGTAGTATTAACAAAATGAAGGACTTATTCTACAGCAGAGAAAAGCAATGACAAACAGCCATATTTATAAGGCTAAATAAAACTTAGAACCATAACTGTGACTGAAAAAATAATTGTAGAGGTCTATTGTGCAATATTTTATAAAGGTCAAAACCAAGTAACATTATTTAACAATACATTTATGTGATAAAGCAATAAAGCTATTTCTAAAAAACAATGATACACCTTTAATTCTGTACAGTATTCCCTCTAAAGGAATCATGAATGGGGTAAGAAAGGATCATATTGGGAAACACAAATGTAGTGGTAACAATCTTATTCCTAAATTGGGTGGTGAGTTCATAGCTGTTCACTGTATTCATATTATTTTTTATTAATATTTCTTTTGTACATATCAAATATTACATTACAACCTTTAATCCCAGAAAACAAAACAAAACAAAACCCCGAAAATTACAGCTAATAAATGAAAATACCCATTACTTTAAACAGAAAATTAGAAACCACCTAAATATTATACATTATGTAAAATGTGATATGTTCATTCCATTAAAGATTTTTAAAGACATGATAAAGTATTTATGATAAAATAATGTAAAAAAGTCCAATAAAATGTTTAGAGGAAGATACAATAAAATGTTATCAGTTGCTATTACAGGAAGTTTTATTTCTTCTTTATACATTTAACATTTTCCTATAGTGAATAATAAATACTTTAAAAATCACTGAGGATATTTAAACTATAATTGAGGTAATTTAACGATTTAAGTCATTAAAGAAAACTGCCAAATCTGTTGGAATCAGGGGATATTGGTGTTTTGTAGAAATCTGGTTGTGATTTATGAGGCTTTATAATTCAAAGTTTTCTATTTTCTGCCATAAAGTCATACATCTTTATTATTGTGATTCCTGACAAAATAATTTCAGTTTGTTTGTGTGAGGAAAACATGACTGAGGAAACCATGACCTAAAGAGGACTTCAATTAAAAAAAACCCAAAAATAGCTTCAATTAAACAACTGAAAAGAACAAAAGTAAAAAAAAAAAAATTCATCTATTATTGACTAGCTTTAAAAAACACAGAAGAAAAGTATATACTGAGTCTGCCTTATAGCTCTATGTACTGTCATAGTGAGAAAGGATCACAAAGATTAAGGTTCAAAAGCCAGAGATTAGTTACACACCTCTTTTTCCAGTATTCTAGTGATCTCTCCTAGGGTCCGATCCAAAGCAGAGACTTTATTGTTTGCCCATGAGCCACTGTCTTGAACTTGTAGTTGTTTTAGAAGATCTTTGGCTAATCGCTGAAGCCTTTAATACCAAATGAAAGGAAAGAATGACATTAATGAATTAGACTATAATACTTCATTTCCCAAAACATTTTGAAACACAAGTTACTTTCAGTATTGGATTTGAAAATGCTTCACAGAGCATCTGAGGGGAGAAAAAACCAGACAACCAATAAAGCTGGTGTTATTTTATATTCATGACCACCAATTCACTCTTCATGGCACAAAACAGAACTAGAGGATAATATTATCAATCTACAGGATTAGCTAGAGCAATTGATGCCTTTAGTTTCTGTATGATTCTTAAATTAGAACAGAATTAGGAATGGGGAGAAGGTGAGAGGATGAGAGCAGAGAAAATGAGTATAAGAACTTGAGCAGGTTTTTATATTTTGATTTAAATCTTCGAATATTATTAGCTTTATAAACTCTCAGAATGTTGAACTTCCAAATGTTTGTTTACAGGCAGTTTGGGGATTGTCTGCTACTGCTCATATCATTTACTTAGACGACAGAACACGTATTTGGTTTTCACCAAGAAATACCACATTATACCTAGACTGTAAGAGTCTTCATTCACATCACTGTGTGCATTACTTCTTTGTGGCCCCTACCTTATACCTCACTCTTGGAGCAACCCTCCTCTGCTTTCTACTTATTTACTTGAGAATCCACTAATAGATGCTCACCAGATCTCCCCACTTTTCCCCTATATATCATCCCCATTGCCTTAAATTTTTATCTGTGGTAGATTCCACAGTACATCATTATAATCATTTTCTTGCAAATGTCCTACATTTCCTCTCTGTTGTTCTGTTTTTTACTCTTCTTAGACAAACCCCAGCAGTGGTAATAATGTTTGTTTAGCTCTTACTATGGGCCAGGCACCATTCTCAATGTCTTGCATGCATTAATTTCTTTAGCTGGATTAATGAAAACAACTGGCAGACTTTTCCATTTCTGAACCTGGTGGGGGTGGGGGGTGGGGGGAGTCAGACCATGCTAAATACTGGTAGGACTACTGATTCAAATCTAAACCTCTCTAGGGTGTTCATTCTCCCACTATCCACAAAGGTTTGCTTCATACATTCCCCACTCTCTTCAAAACTCCACCCTTTCCTTTCTCTCTCTTGCTTTCATAAGATGATCCTACATTTCAAAGAGAAAACAGAAGTTATTGGAACAAGAAAATTTTCACTTTCGGCCATAAAATCTACAAGCTTATCTGCATTTCACTCATCTTCTTCTCTGTTCCTCTTATTACAGTCATTCCTTCCAGACAGGACTAATTTCACCACACAGGATGTATGCATGAGTTCTTTCTGGATCTCAAGCTCTCTCTTCTTCCTGTCTCAGGTCTTTCTGCAAATGTTCTTCATCTTTTCCTTCTGAAATGCTTCCTCCACTCCCACATTACCTAGAACATTACTATTTATCCCTCAGCTCTTAGCACAAACATTACTTTCTCTGATTTGACTATTTCTTCAAAGCACTCATCACAAGAGAATTAAAAATACTTACTGAACTGTTTAATGTGTGCCTCTCCCATGCAAAGCTTTACAAGGGAATTTCCTGAAGTGATAGAAATGTTCTGTATATGTACTGTCCAACATGGTGGCTAGAAGCTATTGTATTGAACAGTGCAGAAGTAGAGTATTAACTTCATGATAGAGGTGCTCGTCTATCTGCTCACTGCTTTATCCTTATCATGTAACATGCTACTTTTACATAAGTACACTCATTAGATATTTAATAAATTCATGTCCTACAGAGAAAACTTCTTCTTTACATTAATTTTAACAATATCCAGACCAAGGATGGTGGTTCATGCTTGTAATCCCAGCACTTTGGGAGGTCAAGGCAGGAGGTTCACTTGAAGCCAGGAATCTGAGATCAGCTTGGGTAACAAAGCGAAACCCAGTTTCTACAAAAAATAAGAAATAATTAGCTGGCAATGGTGGCGTGCACCTGTAGTCCTAGCTACTCAGGAGGCTGAGGCGCAAGGACTGCTTAAGCTCCGGAGTTCCAGACTGCAGTGAGCTTACAACACTGCGCTCCAGCCCGGGCAAAAGAGTGAGACCTTCATCTCTAAAAAGAAAAAAACCCAGTAACTTCATAGGTTACAAAATACTTTCATGTACATGATCTTATTTAATCCTCTCAACAACACTGTCAATTAGTATTATCCCTATTTGAAAAACGCAAAAACTGATGCAGAGCAAGATAGCCAAATAGAAGCCTTCACAGATGTCCTCCATACAGGAACACCAAATTGAACAACTATCCACATAAAAAAGTACCTTAATAAGAACCGAAAGTTGTGTGAATCACCACACTTCATATCACTGAAAAAAGCACTGAAGAGGCAGGAAAGACAGTCTTGAAATGCTGATGCCACCTCTCCCTCCTCCCCTGGCAGCCACCCTGTGGTGCAGACAAAGAGTCTATGCACTTGGGAGACAGGAAGCACAGTGGCAGTGGGACTTTGCCTTGGAAATCAGTGCTAGCCTGTTACAGTGGAAAGCAACAGGACAGAATTCAGCTGGCCCCCACAGAGAGAGCATTTAGACCAACCTTGGAAAGCGGGGAAATGCCCATCCTAGCACTCAGAACCTGAGTTGCAGGTTAAAGTGTTCTGGGGACCTAAATAAACTTGAAAGGAGGTTTAAGCCACAAGAACTGCAATTCCTGGGCAAGTCCTGGTGTTGTGCTGGGCTCAGAGCCAGTGAACTTGGGAAGAATGTGACCTATGAGACCAGCCAGGGCAGCCAAGGGAGTGTTTGCACCATCCCTCCCTCAACCCCAGGCAGCTCACAACTCTGGTACAGACTCCTTCCCTATGCTTGAGGAGAGGGGAGGGAAGACTAAAGAGGACTCTGTGCCAGGCACAGTGGCTCATACCTATAATCCCAGTGCTTTGGGAGGCTGAGGCAAGAGGATTGCTTGGGCCCAGAAGTTCGAGACCAGTCTGGGCAACATGGTGAAAGCCCATCTCTAGCAAAAAATACAAAAATTAGCTGGGTGTGGTGGCACACACTTGTAGTCCCACCTACTCGGGAGGCTGAGGAGGCAGGATCAATTGAGTCTCAAAAGTCAAGGCTGCAGTGAGCTATGATCATGCCACTGTGCTCTAGCCTGGGTGAAAAAGCAAGACCCTGTTTCAAAAAGAAGAAGAAGAAGAAAAAAAAAGAGGACTTTGTCTTGCAACTTGGAAACCAGCTCAGCCATAGTAGGACAGAATAACTGGGCAGAATCCTGAGGCTCCCATTCCAGGCCCTAGCTCCTGGATGGTATTTTTAGACATATCCTGGGCAAAAAGGGAATGGGCTATCTTAAAGGGAAAGACCCAGTCCTGGAAGGATTTGTCATCTGCTGACAAAAGACTCCTTGGGCCCTCACGAGTTAGCAGTGGTAGCCAGGAAGCACTCGCCAAGGGCCTTGGGTGAGACTCAGAGACATGATGGCTTCAGATGGGATACAGCACATTCCCAGCTGTGGTGGCTATGGGGAGAGACTCCTTCTGCTTGAGAAAAGGGGAGGGAAGAGTACGGGAACTTTGTTTTGCAGCTTAGGTATCAGCTTGACCACAGTCGGGTAGAGCAACAAGAGGGTTCTTGAGGTCCCTGATTCCAGGCCTTGGCTCTTGGATGGTATTTCTGCGCCTGACCTGGGCCACAGGTGAGCCACTGTCCTGAAAGGAAGGCCCAGGCCAGGCAGCATATACCACAAACTGCATGAAGAGCCCTTGGGCCTTGAGTCAACACTGACAGCAGCCAGGCAGTACTCACCATAGGCCTGGGGTGGTGGTGGCCACAGGAAGAGACTCCTATGACTATAGAAAGGGGAGGGAAGAGTGGTAAGGACTTTGTCTTGTGGTTTGGGTGTCATCTCAACCACAGTAGAACACAGCACCAGGTTGATTCCTAAGGTTTCTGACTCTAGGCCCTGGCTCCTGGACGGCATATCTGGACCTGTTCGGGCCAGGCAGAACTTGCTGCACTGAAGGGAAATACATAAGCCTGGCGGGTTTTGCCACCTGCTGATTGCTGAGCCCTATGGGGACTTGAGCAAACAAAGGTGGTAGCCAGGCAGTGGTTACTGCGCGCCTTGGGCGAGACACAGTCATCTGTGCTTCAGGTCTGACCTAGCCCAGGCCCAGTGATGGGGGCTACAGGTGTGCTTGTGTTAACCCTCATCCAGCTGCAAGCAGCTCAGCACAGAGAGACAGACTCCATTTGTTTGGGAGAAAATAAGGGAAGAGAACAAGAATTTCTGCCTGGTTGTCCAGCAAATTCTTCTGGATCTTATCCAAGACCACCAAGGCAGTATCTCTACGAGTCTATAAGAGCCATAGTGTTACTGGGATTGGGGTTCCCCCAAATGCAGATATAACTGCAGTGGCCAATAACTTAGGTTTCAACACCCAAGTCCCTTTGGATACCTGGAAAACATTCCCAAGAAGGATGGGTACAAACAAGCCTACACCGTGAAGACTACAATAAATACCTAACTCTTCAATGCCCAGACACCTACAAACACCCAATATGACCTCGCCTAATGAACTAAATAAGGCACCAGGGACCAATCCTGGAGAAAGAGAGATAAGTGACCTTTCAGGCAGAGAATTCAAAATAGTTGTTTTGATGAAACTCAAAGAAATTCAAGATAACACAGAGAAGGAATTCAGAATTCTACCAGATACATTTAGCGAAGAGACGAAAATAATTTAAAATAATCTTTGGGAGGCCGAGGCAGGCAGATCACAAGGACAGGAGATCGAGACCATCCTGGCTAACACGGTGAAACCCCATCTTGACTAAAAATACAAAAAAATTAGCTGGGCATGGTGGTGGGTGCCTGTAATCCCAGCTACTCAGGCGGCTGAGGCAGGAGAATGGCGTGAACCTGGGAGGCGGAGCTTGCAGTGAGCTGAGATCGTGCCACTGCACTCCAGCCTGGGTGACAAGAGTGAGACTCTGTCTCAAAAAAAAAAAAAAAAAAGTAACTACAACAACAATGTTTTAAGACATAGTACAAGAAGATATGAATAGAAACAACAAAAAGTGAAAAAGCAGAGGGATGAAGTTAAAATGTAAAGTTTTTATTAGTTTTCCCTTTGCTTGTTTGTTATTTAGTTTTTTTATGCAATTAGTGTTAAGTTGTCATCAGTTTAAAATAATGGGTTATAAAATATCAATTGCAAGCTTCGTGGTAACCTCAAACCAAAAACCATACAACAGATTCATTAAAAAAAAATAAAAAGCAAGAAATGAAAACACATTGCTAAAGAAAAATCACCTTCACTACAAGAAAGACAGAAAGGAAGAAAAGAAGGAAAAGAAGACCACAAAATAGCCAGAAAACAAATAGCAAAATGGCATAAGTCCTTACTTATCAATAACTGGATGTAAATGGAATAAGCTGTCCAATCAAAAGACATGTAATGGCCAAATGGATTAAAACAAGAAGATCCAACTATTTGTTGCCTACGAGAAACAAATTTCTCCTATAAAGACACACAGACTGAAAATAAAGGGATGGAAAAAGATATTACATGAAAATGGAAACCAAACAAGAGTACAAGTAGCTATACTTATATCAGAAAAAATACATTTCAAGACAAAACTATAAAGAGAAACACAGAATGTCATTATACAATAATAAAAGGGTCAATTCAGTAAAACAATATAATAATTATAAATATATATGCACCGAATATGGGAGCACACAGATATGTAAAGCAAATATTATTGGAACTAAAGAAAGAGACAGACCCCAATACAGTAACACCTGGAGACTTCAGCGCCCCACTTTTAGCACTGGACAGATCATCCAGACAGAATATCAACAAAGAAACACTGGATTTAATCTACACCATAGACTAAATGGACCTAATAGACATTTACAGAACATTTCATCCAATGGCTGAAGAATACACATTCTTCTCCTTAGCACATGGATCATTCTCATGGACAGTCCAAGTGTTAGACCACAGAATAAGTCTTAAAAAATTCAAAAACCTGAAATTATATCAATAGTCTTCTCTGACAAAACTAGAATAAAACTAGAAATCAATAAAAGGAATTTTGGAAACTATACGAACACATGGAAATTAAACCACATGGTCCTGAATGACCAGTGGGTTAATGAAGTTGAGAAAAAAATTAATACTTTTCTTGAAACAGCTGTGTGTGGTGGCTCATGCCTGTAATCCTAGCACTTTGGGAGGCTAAGATAGAAGGCCCCCTTGAAGCCAGGAGTTTGAGGCTAGCCTGGACAAGAAAGCAAGACCCCATCTCCACACATAAAAAAAATCTTGAAAATATTATAATGGAAACATAACATAACAAGACCTATCAGATACAGTGAAAGCAGTACTAAGAGGAAAGTTTATACCTATAAGCATTTATACCAAAGAAGTAGAAAAGCTTCAAATAAAAAACCTATAGCTACATCTTAAAGAACTAGAAAAGCAAGAGCAATCCAAACTCCAAATTAGAAGAAAAGAAATTATAAAGATCAGAGCAGAAATGAATGAAATTGAAAGAAAATAATACAAAAGATCAGTGAAATGAGAAGTTGGTTTTTTGAAAAGATAAACAAAATCAACAAACCTTTAGTCAGACTAAGAAGAAAAAGACCCAAACAAATAAAATCAGAGATGAAAAAGGAGACATTATAACCAATACCACAGAAATTCAAAGGATCATTAGAGGCTACCATGAGCAACTATATGCCAATAAATTGGAAAGCCTAGCAGAAATAAGTAAATTCCTACACATATACAACCTACCAAGGCTGAATTATGAAGAAATCCAAAATCTGAAGAGACCAGTAAACTACTAATGAGATTGAAGCCATAATAAAAAGTCTCCCAGCAAAAAAAAAAAAAAAAAAAAAAAAAAAAAAAAAAAAAAAAGCCCAGGACCTGATGGCTTCACTGCTGAGTTTAACCAGATATTTAAAGAAGTAATATCAATCTTACTCAAACTATTCTAAAAAGGGGAGGAGAAGGGAATATTTTCAAACTCATTCTAGGAGGTCAGTATAGGCCTGATACCAAAACCAGACAAAGCACAAAAAGAAAACTATAGGTCAATATCCCTGATGAACATTGATATAAAAATCCTCAACAAAATATAAGCAAGTGGAATTCAATAACACATTAAACAGATCATTCATCGTGACCAAATGAGATTTATCCCAGGGATGCAAGGATGGTTCAACATACGCAAAGGGGATACATCATATCAACAGAATGAAGGACAAAAACAATATAATCATTTCAATAGATGCTGAAAAAGCATTTATTTTTGTTTTTACTTTTGTTTGGAGACAGAGTCTCGCTCTGTTGCCCAGGCTGGAGTGCAGTGGCGTAATCTCAGCTCACTGCAACCTCTGCCTCCCAAGTTCAAACCATTCTTGTGCCTCAGCCTCCTGACTAGCTGGAACTACAGGCTCACACCACCATACCTGGCTAATTTTTTGTATTTTAGTAGATACGGGGTTTCACCATGTTGCTCAGGCTGGTCTTGAACTCCTGAGCTCAGGCAATCTGCCAGCCACAGCCTCCCAACATGCCAGGATTACAGGTGTGAGCCACCGTGCCTGGCCTGAAAAAGCATTTGATAAAATTCAACATTCATTCATGATAAAAACCCTCCAAAAACTGTGTATAGAAGGAACATACCTCAACACAATAAAAAACATATATGACAGACACAGAGCTAGTATACTGAACAGAGAAATGCTAAAAGCCTTTCCTCTAAGAACTGAAACAAAACAAGGATGCCCACTTTCACCACTGTTATTTAACATAGTACTGGAAGTCCTACCTAGACCAACTGGACAACAGAAAGAAATGAAGGGCATCCAAACTGAAAAATAAAAAGTCAAATTATCCTTCTTTGCAGATGATATGATCTCATGTTTGGAAAAACCTAAAGACTCCACCAAAAAACTATTAGAACTAATAAACAAATTCAGTAAAACTGTAGGATATAAAATCAACATATGAAAATCATTAGCATTTCTACATCCTGACAGCAAACAATCTGAAAAAGTCAAGAAACTAATCGTATTTACAATAGCTTCAAATAAAATGAAATACCTAGAAATTAACCAAAGAAATAAATGATCTCTACAATGAAAACTATACAACATTGATGTAAGAAACTGAAGAAGACACATGAAAAGGTATTCCATGTTGATGGAATGAAAGAATATTGTTAAAATGTCTATATTATATGAAGTAATCTACAGTTTCAATGCAATCTCTATCAAAATACCAATGAAATAAGTATTTTTCTATTTCACAGAAACTGAAAAAGCAATCCTAAAACTTACATGGAAGTACAAAAGACACAAAATAGCCAAAGCTATTCTGAGCAAAAAGAACGAAACAGAAGGAATCACACTATCTGACCTCAAAGTATACTACAAAGCTAGAGTAACCAAAACAGCATGGTACTTACATAAAGACAGACACATAGTCCAGTGGAACAGAATAGAGAATCTAGAAACAAATCCTTACATCTACAGAGAACTCATTTTTGACAATGTCACCAAGAATATACATTGAGGAAAAGACAGTCTCAAGACAGTCTCTTCAATAAATGGTGCTGAGAAAACTGGATATCCATATTCAAAAGAATGAAACTATCTCTTGTCATATACAAAAGTGAAATCAAAGAGAATTAAAGACTTAAATCTAAGACCTCAAACTATGAAACTACTACAAGAAGACACTAAAGAAACTCTCCAGTACATTGAACTGAGCAAAAATTTATTGAGTGTAGGCCAGGTGCAATGGCTCATGCCTGTAATCCCAGCAATTTGGGAGGCTAAGGCGGGTGGATCACGAGGTCAGGAGTTCGAGACCAGCCTGGCCAACATAGTGAAACCCTGTCTCTACTAAAAATTAAAAAATTAGCCAGACATGGTGGCACATGCCTCTAGTCCCAGCTACTCGGGAGGCTGAGGCAGGATAATTGCTTGAACCCGGAAGGCGGAGGTTGTGGTGAGTCGAGATTGAGCCACTGCACTCCAGCCTGAGCAACAGAGTGAGACTCCATCTCAAAAAAAAAAAAAAAAAAAAAATTCTTCAGTGTAATCCCATAAGCATGGACAGCCAAAGCAAAAAAATGGACAAATGGGATCACATCAAGTTAAAAAGCTTCTGCATAGCAGAGGAAAGAATCAACAAAGTGAAGAAACAACCCACAGAATGGGAGAAAATATTTACAAACTATCCATCTGACAAAGGTGTAACAACCAGAATATATAAGAGCTGAAAGAGCTCTGTAGGAAAAAAATCTAATAATCTAATTAAAAAATGGGCAAAAGATCTGAATAGACATTTCTCAAGAGAAGACATACAAATGGCACACAGGTATATGAAAAGGTGCTCAACATCATTGATAACAGAAAAATGCAAATCAAAACTACAATGAGATATCATCTCACCCCAGTTAAAATGGCTTTTATCCAAAAGGCAATAACAAATGCTGGTGAGGATGTGGAGAAAAGGAAACCCTCATGCACTGTTGGTGGGAATGCATTATAAATTAGTAAAACCACTATGAAGAACAGTTTGGAGGTTTCTCAAAAAACTAGAAACAGAGCTGCCATATGATCCAGCAATCCCACTGGTGGGTATATAACCAAAAGAAAAATCAGTATATCGAAGAGGTATCTGTTCTCCCATGTTTATTGCAGCACTATTCATAATAGCCAAGATTTGGAAGCAACCTAAATGTCCATCAAGAGATAAACAGATAAAGAAAATGTGGTATATGTACAGAATGGAATATATTCACCAATAAAAAGGAACGAGATCTTGTCATTTGCAACAACACAGGTGGAACTGGAGGTCATTATGTTAAGTGAAATAAACCAGGTGAAATAAGACAAACTTTCCTTGTTTTCACTTATGTTTGGGAGCTAAAAATTAAAACAACTGAATTCATGGAGATAGAGAGGAGATCAATGGTTACCAGAGGCTGATAAGGGTAGTGGGGAAGTGTGTGTCATTAATAAGTACAAAAATATAGCTAGATAGAATGAATAAGATCTAGCATTTGATACCATAAGAGTGACTACAGTCAACAATTTATTGTACATTTTAAAATAACAGAGTATAATTGGATTGTTTGTGACACGAAGAGAGGATAAATGCTTCAGGTGGTGGACATCCCATTTACCCTGATGTGATTATTATGCATTATATACCTGTATCAAAATATCTCATGTACCCATAAACATATACACCTACTATGTGCCCACAAAAATTAAAAATAAAAAATGCAAAATCTAAGGCTCAAGAAAGTTACGTGATCTTCCCAAGGTCACGCAGTTGGTAAAATGTACTATGGGACTTGAAACCTAAGCCTTTAATCTTCAAATCTCATGCTTTTGCGTTCTTACCATATTAGTCAATTTAATTTTTACTTATTTATTTATTTATTTGGAAAAGACAGGGTCTCACTATGTTGCCCACACTGTTCTTGAACTCCTGGGCACAAGTGATCCTCCTGCCTCAGCCTCCCAAAGTGCTGGGATTACAGGTGTGAGCCCACCATGCCCAGCCTCAATTTAAATAAGAAAGTTCTATTCACAAAAGACTATATTCCCAGAGTACAATTTCATCTAAAAATTTATGTAAACGTTAAAATTTTTCAAAGAATACAACAACAAATGCCACTCAAAAAGGCACTGGTGAACTTCAGTTTAAGCCTCAGCTATTTATATGAAGCTTACTTTGATAAGTCAAAGAATAGAAATAGAAACTGTAAAATCAAAAGTACCTATACTTGAATTCTGGCTCCAGCACATACCATGTGTATAAACCCTGGGGAGGTTATTTAACTTCTCTGAATCTCAGTTTCTTCATCTTAAAAGTCAGGATAATATATATTTCCTTTCAGAGCTTTGGGAGGTTAGAAATGATTACTATAATAATTCTGACACCACACACTAAAGTAGACATTCAATAAATGGTCAACTATTATTACTGTTCACTGATAGTATATCTCAATCTAACAAATGGAAAAAGAGAATATTAAAAATAAAAAAAATTGAGTAATGGCAGCATACTTATTTTACCTTCCAATCAAATATGGGCTAGAGTCACATCCAATTAAAGTTACTGACCTTATGTGGAAGATTATTGGCAGTGAACTTCACTGTGTGATAGGTAAGTAGCCACTTCAGCTTTTGGCTAATGTCTGCATACCATGTAACTAAATATGCAGCCATAGCAACAGATATATATGAATCTAGCACTATTCTTACCAAGAATGCTGACATTTGACTGAAAATCAGCAGTACTGAGGGAGGCACAAGGACCATTTTAATTCACAGAATACAAGAGGCTTGTATTTCACCCTGAGGTAAATCAATTCTGAACCTATCCTTCAAGGAAGAATGCCAAATCAAGGGGATGCTTTGGTAATATGAGCTACACCCCTGTCTCATTCCCTGCCTTCACAGAAGTACAACAAATAAAATAGCCCGTCAAGAAAAAAAGCACTAGATTTTAATTCATACTGTAAATAATTATAGAATGTCAGAGAAGTCAAGCTCTGAGAGCTATATTTTCCTCACAGTGCAAAAACACGAGCTGCTTAGAGAGTGTAGTTTTTAACACAGAAACTTTTATTTGGATTCCTTCTGGCAGATAATTTTTCTATAATGAAAAGAAGAAGTGAAGGTGTTGTATCTTCCCACCTAGGAATATGAGAAGTATCTGTCAGGTAAATGGTTTTGTGAATAATGCTGTAAGATCAATATTTTCTTCTTAAAACTGGAACAAATTTCAGCAACTCTAAGCTCAAGTCTGTCATTGGTAAATGTGAAATGTAAAAGTATCTCTCCAAGAATTCCTAACTTTTATCACAGTTAAGTTTGCTTGGGGTGGTGGGGTGGTCCACTAGGATCATTTGTAAAAGTGTAAAAAAAGATACTTGGTCCATTTGGGAACTAAGATTGTTCTTTAGCATAATGGATAGGAAGACATAAATTAATTAACCTTTCATCTCCTCTATTTGGAAGGTACATGGTCTAAATTTAGAGCTATTTTGAGACATTCATGTCTGGAATTAATTAAATAAATTTAGGGCTTTATTTAGACATTCAGATCAGGAATTAGCCATTTCCCCAAGAAGCGCTTGTTTCTTTTACTGAGAAAAGATATTTCAAACCCCAAATCAATGAGCACTAGAGATGCTCTTTGCTACTGAGTTAGGCATTCTTTTCATGCCTCTTCAATGAACAGAGCTAGAAAATAAATAAATGAATGTATATACGTATGCATACATATATATGTGTGTATAAATGTGTGTGTGTGTATTACATATACAGTTATCCTTGGTATCTGTTTGGGGATGGTTTCACTATCCCCAGATGGATACCAAAATCAGATGCTCAAGTCTACTAAATATCAGGCATATTGGTCTGTTCATCAGGGATATTTGTCTGTAGTTTTCTTTTTTTGTTATGTTCTTTCCTGGTTTTGGTATTAGGGTGATACTGGCTTCATAGAATGATTTAGGGAGGATTCCCTCTTTATCTTGTGGAATAGTGTCAGTAGAATTGGTACCAATTCTTCTTTGAATGTCTGATAGAATTCAGCTGTGAATCTGTCTGGTCCTGGACTTTTTTTTGTTGGTGGTGGTAATTTTTAAATTACCATTAAATCTCGCTGCTTGTTATCGGTCTGTTCAGCCTTTCTAATTCTTCCTGATTTAAGCTAGGAGAGTTGTATCTTTTCAGAAATTTATCCATCTCCTCTAGGTTTTCTAGTTTATGAACGTAAAGGTGTTCATAGTACCCTTGAATGATCTTTTGTATTTCTGTGGTGTCAGTTGTAATATCTCCCGTTTTATATTTGAGCTTATTTGGATCTTCCCAATCAATAGAATGGTCTGTTAATTTTATTTATCTTTTCAAAGAACCAGCTTTTTGTTTCATTTATCTGTTGTATTGTTTTTTTGGTTTCTATTTCATTTAGTTCTGCTCTGATCTTGGTTATTTCTTTTCTTCTGCTGGGTTTGGGTTTGGTTTGTTCTTGTTTCTCTAGTTCATTGAGGTGTGATCTTAGATTGTCTATTTGTGCTCTTTCAGACTTTTTGATGAAGGCATTTAATACTATGAACTTTCCTCTTTGCACTGCCTTTGCTGTATCCCAGAGATTTTGATAGGCTGTGTCACTGTTATTGTTCAGTTCAAAGAATATTTAAATTGTTTGACCCAATGATCATTGTTTGACCCAATGATTTAAATTGTTGACCCAATGATCATTCAGGGGCAGGTTATTTAATTTCCATGTATTTGCATTGTTTTGAAAATTCCTTTTGGAGTTGATTTCCAATTTTATTCCACTGTGGTCTGACAGAGTACATGATATAATTTCAATTTTCTTAAATTTATTGAGACTTGTTTTGTGGCCTATCATATGGTCTATGTTGGAGAAAGTTCCATACAACTGATCAATAGAATGTATATTCTGTGGCTGTTAGGTAGAAATATCTGTTAAGTCCCTTTGTTCTCGGGTATAGTTTAAATACATGGTTTCCTTGTTGACTTTCTGTCTTGATGACCTGCCTAGTGCTGTCAGTGGAGTACTGAAATCCCCCACTATTACTGTGCTACTGTCTTTCTCATTTCTTTTTCTTTTTTTTAGACAGAGTCTCACTCTGTCGCCCAGGCTGGAGTGCAGTGGCACAATCTCGGCTCACTGCAAGCTCTGCCTCCTGGGTTCACACCATTCTCCTGCCTCAGCCTCCCGAGTAGCTGGGACTACAGGCGCCTGCCACCACGCCCGGCTAATTTTTTGTATTTTTTTGTAGAGATGGGGTTTCACCATGTTAGCCAGGATGGTCTTGATCTCCTGACCTTGTGATCCACCTGCCTCGGCCTCCCAAAGTGCTGGGATTACAGGTGTGAGCCACCGCGCCCGGCCCTGTCTCTCTCATTTCTTAGGTAGCAGTAGTTGTTTTATAAATTTGGGAGCTCCAGTGTTAGGTGCACATATGTTTAGGATTGTGATATTTTCCTGTTGTACAACGTCTTTCATCATTATATAATGTCCCTCTTTGTCTTTTTCAATCGCTGTTGCTTTGAAGTTTGCTTTGTCTGATATAAGAATAGCTACTCCTGTTCGCTTTTGGTTTCCATTTGCATGGAATGTCTTTTTCTACCCCTTTACATTAAGTTTATGTGAGTCCTTATGAGTTAGGTGAGTCTCTTGAAGGCAGCAGACACTTGGTTAGTGAATTCTTACCCATTCTGCAATTCTGTATCTTTTGGGTGGAGCATTTAGGCCATTTACATTCAACATGAGTATTGAGATGTGAGGTACTATCCCATTTGTTGTGCTGTTGGTTGCCTGTATAACTTGTCTTTAAATTGTATTTTTGTTTTATAGGTCCTGTGAGATTTATGCTTTAAAGAGGTTCTGTTTTGATGTCTTTCTAGGATTTGCTTCAAGATTTAGAACTCCTTGGCCAGGTGCGGTGGCTAGTGTGATTTTTTTGGGGGGTGTTAAAGAACCTTGTTTTGCCATATTACCAGAATTGTTTTTCTGGTTCTTTTTCATTTGAGTAGGCTATGTCAGAGGGAACATCTGGCACTCAAGGCTGCTGTTCAGATTCTTTTGTCCCATGGGCTGTTCCCTTGATGTAGTACTCTCCACCTTTTCCTAGGGATGTGGCTTCCCGAGAGCTGAACTGTAGTGATTGTTCTCTTCTGGATCTAGCCACACAGCAGGCCTACCAGGCTCCGGGCTGGTACTGGGGGGTGTCTGCACAGATATCTGTAATGTGAACTGTCTTCAGGTCTCTCAGCCGTGGATGCCAGCCATGGAGATGGCAAGGGAATGAAATGGACTCTGTGAGGGTCCTTAGTTGCAGTCGTTTAATACACTAGTTTTGTGTTGTTTGGCCGCCTGCCAGGAGGTGGCATTTTCAAGAGAGGATCAGTTATAGTAGTATAAGGGAGGATCTAGCGGTGGGTGGGGCCCAAGAACAGCCAACAGAATATGACCTTTGTCTTCAGCTACCAGGGTGGGTAGGGAAGAACTATCAGGTGGGGGCAGGGTTAGGCATGTCTAAGCTCAGATTCTCCTTGGGTAGGGCTTGCTGCGGCAATGGAGTTATGTTCCCAGGAGGATTATGGCTGCCTCTGCTGTGTCATACAGGTTGTCAGGGAAGTGGGGAAAAGCTGACAGTCACAGGCCTTCGCCAGCTCCCATGCAACCCAAAAGGCTGGTGTCACTCCCACTGTGCCCCCCGCAACAGCACTAAGTTTGTTTCCAGGCAGTGGGCAAGCTAAGCTGAGAACATGCTCCAGGCTACCAGCCTCCCAGCTGAGAAAGCAAGGAGGGCTTTCACACCTCCTTGCCTGTTGAGTCTGCACACCGGATTCATGCTCTCCCTCAAGTTCTGGCCAGGAGACTTCGCGTTTGGTTGGAATTGTTACAAAGTTCTGCTGGAGGTTTCCTTCTCCCTGTGGTCTTTTCTCAGTTCCTCTGGCAGCCCTCTGGAAGGACCCCTGTGAGACAAGTCAAAAATGGCTTCCCTGGGGACCCAGAGAGCCCACAGGGCTTCTCCCATGGCCTCCTCTACCCCTGTATTTCATGCTGCTCTAAATTGACTCAGCTCCAGGTAAGGTCAAATCCTTCTTCCATGATCTGGAACTTCAGGTTCCCCTGTGTGTGTCTGGAGGTGGACCATCCTCCTTTCCCACTTTCACAATTTGGGCACTCACAGTATTTGGACTGTCTCCCAGGTCCTGTAGGAGCAATCCACTTCCTTCAGAGGGTCTGTGGATTCTCTCGGCTTTCCTGGTATATTCCTGCAGTAGTTCTTGGAGCAAAAGTTCACAGTGCAAGTCTCCACACACATTGCTCTGTCTGTCCAAGTGGGAGCTGCAATTTAGTCCCACCTCCTATCTGCCATTTTTGAGTGTGACTAGATAGAATGTTATAAGTTGGAAATGGAGGCTTGGATGAAAATTAAGTCTGATTTTTAACTCATGAAGTAAAATACAAGTTTATATATTTGAATAAGCAGCCTATGAAAACATGGAAAATGTATTTTTTTCAATAGCATCCTATTTAAGGGAAAGAGAACGTCATAACTATTGGCAGAGTATAAATACACTATAAAAAATTACAAGGTTCTATTAAAATCAGAATGCACATAGACTTTGGCCCCAAAAATTTCATTTCTAAGCAAGACTGGGTACATAATTTGCATGGCTATTATTAAAAAGACAAAAAAACAGATGTTGATGGGGATGCAGAGAAAAGGGAATGCCTATATAATGTTGGTGGGAATGTAAATTAGTACAATCTCTATGGAAAACAGAATGAATATTTCTCAAAGAACTACAAATGGAACTGCCATTTAATCCAGCAATCCCACTACTGGATATCTACCCCAAGGAAAAGAAATCATTTTATCAAAAAGATACCTGCACTTGTATGTTTATCACAGCACTATTCAAAATAGGAAAGATATGGAATCAACCTAAGTGTCCATCAACAGATGACTGGATAAAGAAAATGTGATACATACACACAAGGAAATACTATTCAGTCATTTAAAAAATGAAATCATGTATGTTTGCAGCAACACGGGTGGAACTGAAGGCCATTATTTTAAGTGAAATAATTCAGAAACAGACAAATACTGCATCTTCTTTCTTATAAGTGGGAGCTAAATAATGTGTACACATGGACATAGAGTATGGACTGATAGACAATGAAGACTCATAACTGCAGGCAAGGTGGTGAATGATGAGAATGACTTAATGGGTATAATGTACATTTTATCAGTGATGGATACACTAAAAGCCCAGACTACACCACTATGAAATATATCTTTGTAACAAAATTGCACTGGTACCTCAACCCTTAAATTTATACAAATAAAAAGAAAAGAAAAAGAAAAATGCAGGGTCCTTCATTCAAATGTATTAACAATTTCAAGACAGCAATAGTCAACTTTAACCAGGGTGGAACCCTTCCGAGTGCAGGGTTGCATGCCCAGGAGGCCAGTTTGGTTTTCTGCCCTGCAAAATTACATATATACAATGTCATATAAATAAAGTTCTTGTCTGTGGCAATAACAAAAACAATGGAAAGGGGGAAAATATACATGGGCAACAACAGGGTAATTCTTGAATATATTACAGAATATTCTTTTAATATATCTATATATTTTTGAGACAGGGTCTCGCTCTGTTGCCCAGGTTGGAGTGCAGAGGTGCAGTCATGGCTCACTACAGCCTCAACCTCTTGGGCTCAAGTGAGTCTCCCACCTCAGCTTTCTGAGTAGGTGGGATTACTGGCACATGTCACCATGTCTGGCTACTTTTTGCATTTTTTTGTAGAATACTCAAACAATAGAATACTATGTATCACTACTAAAGTAAAAAAGTACACAAAATATTAACAGTAAAAAGCAAGTTGCCAATCAAAATGTATATACAAGTTTCTACAAAGAAAGATAAAAATATAGGCTGGGCCGCAGTGGCACATGCCCATAATCCCAGTACTTTGGGAGGCCAAAGTGGGTGGATTGCTTTAGCTCAGCAGTTTGAGACCAGCCTGGGCAACATGGCAAAATCCCATATCTACAAAAAATACAAAAATTATCCAGACAGGGTGGCACATGCCTGTAGTCCCAGCTACTTGGGGGGCTGAGGTGGGCAGACTGCCTGAGCCTGGTAGGCTGAGGCTGCAGTGAGCTGATATTGCACCACTGCACCCCACCCTGGGCAACAGAGTGAGACCATGTGTCTCAAAAAATGTATATCTATCTATCTATCTATCTATCTATCTACCTACCTACCTACCTACAGATTATATATATAATATCTATGTTATATATAGAGAGAGATATATAGGTAATATATAGGTTATATAGGTTCTATATATAGGTATATAAAAATAGGTAATACTTAGGAATGAAAATATTTTTAAAATGGCATCTTAGAGGAAAGGAAGATATTTTAGAAATAAAGAGGCATTTCAATTATGACTTCATGTAATTGTTAAAGCAGAGTTAGGCCAACTACAGCCCACAGCCCACTGCTCAAATAAAATGTTATTTGAATATGGTCACATAAATTCATTTATGTATTCTCTGTGACTCCCTTATGCTACAAAGATAGACAGTTGAATAAGTGAGACTCACAAAGCCTAAAATATAGACCCTCACTTTAGGCCCACAAACCCTAAAATATTTACAACCTGGTCCTTTCTAAAAAAAACGTTTGGTGGCTGGCAAGATGGCTGAAAGGAACAGCTACATTCTGCAGCTCCCAGCAAGATCAACGCAGAAGGCAGGTGATTTCTGCATTTCCAACTGAGGTACCTGGCTCATCTCATTGGGACTGGTTAGACAGTGGGTGCAGCCCATGGAGGGTCAGCCAAAGCAGGGTGGGGTGTTGCCTCACCTGGGACACGCAGGGTTTGGGGAACTCCCTCTCCTAGCCAAGGGAAGCCTTGAGGGACTGTGCCTTGAGGAATGGTGCACTCTGGCCCAGATACTACGCTTTTCCCAAGGTCTTTGCAACCTGCAGACCAGGAGATTCCCTTGGGTGCCTATGCCACCAGGGCCCTGGGTTTCAAGCACAGAACTGGGTGGCCTTTTGGGCAGACACTGAGCTAGCTGCAGGAGTGTTTTTTTATACCGCAGTGGCGCCTGGAACACCACCAAGACAGAACCATTCACTACCCTGGGAAGGGGGCTGAAGCCAGGGAGCCAACTGGTCTTGCTCAGCAGATCCCACCCCCACAGAGGCCAGCAAGCTAATATCCATCAGCTTGAAATTCTCGCTGCCAGCACAGCAGTCTGAAGTTGACCTGGGAAGCTTGAGCTTGGTGTGGGGAGGGGTGCCTGCCATTACTGAGGCTTGCGTAGGCAATTTTCCCCTCACAGAGTAAACAAAGCCACCGGGAAGTTCGAGCTGGGTGGAGGCATCATAGCTCCGCAAAGCTGCTGTAGCCAGACTGCCTCTCTGGACTCCTCCTCTCTGGGCAGGGCATATCTGAAAGAAAGGGAGCAGCCCCAGTCAGGGGCTTATAGATAAAACTCCCATCTCCCTGGGGCAGAGCACCTGGGGGAAGGGATGGCTGTGGGCAGAGCTTCAGGAGACTTAAACATTCCAGCCTGCTGACTCTGAAGAGAGCAGCGGATCTCCTAGCACAGTGCTCGAGCTCACATAAAGGACAGACTGCCGCCTCAAGTGGGTCCCTGACCCCCGTGCCTCCTGACTGGGAGACACCTCCCAGCAGGGGTCGACAAACACCTCACACAGGAGAGCTCTGGCTGGCATCTGGTGGGTGCCCCTCTGAGACAAAGCCTCCAGAGGGAAAAAACAGACAGCAATCTTTGCTGTTCTGCAGCATCCACTGGTGATACCAAGGCAAACAGGATCTGGAGTGGACCTCCAGCAAACTCCAGCAGACCTGAAGTACAGGGGTCTGACTGTTACAAGAAAAACTGACAAACAGAAAGGAATAGCATCAACAGCAACAAAAAGGACATCCACACAGAAACCCCATCCGAAGGTCACCAACATCAAAGACCAAAGGTAGATAAATCCAGGAAGATGAGGAAAAACCAGCACAAAAAGCCTGAAAATTCCAAACACCAGAAGGCCTCTTCTCCTCCAAAGGATCACAACTCCTTGCCAGCAAGGGAATAAAACTGGATGGAGAATGAGTTTGACAAATTAACAGAAGTAGGCTTCAGAATGTGGGTAATAACAAACTCCTCTGAGCTAAAGGAGCATGTTATAACCGAATGCAAGGAAGCTAAGAACCTTGAAAAAAGGATAGAGGAATTGCTAACTAGAATAACCAGTTTAGAGAAGAACATAAATGACCTGATGGAGCTGAAATACACAACAGGAGAACTTCGTGAAGCATACACAAGTATCAATAGCTGAATCAGCCAAGTGGAAGAAAGGACATCAGAAACTGAAGATCAACGTAATGGTATAAAGCATGAAGACAAGATTAGAGAAAAAAGAATAGAAAGGAATGAACAAAGCCCCCAAGAAATATGGGAATATGTGAAAAGAACAAAACTATGTTTGACTGGTGTGCCTGAAAGTGACTGGGAGAATGGAAACAAGTTGGAAAACACTCTTCAGGATATTATCCAGGAGAACTTCCCCAACTTAGCAAGACAGGCCAACACTGAAATTCAGGAAATACAGAGAATGCCCCAGAGATACTCCTTGAGAAGAGCAACCCCAAGACACATAATCATCAGATTCACCAAGGTTGAAATGAAGGAAAAAATGTTAAGGGCAGCCAGAGAGAAAGGTTGGGTTATCCACAAAGGGAAGCCCATCAGACTAACAGCGGATCTCTCTGCAGAAACTCTACAAGCCAGAAGAGAGTAGGGGCCAATATTCAACATTTTTAAAGAAAAGAATTTTCAACCCAGAATTTCAAATCCAGCCAAATTAAGCTTCATAAGCAAAGGAGAAATAAAATCCTTTACAGACAAGTAAATGCTGAGCAATTTTGTCACCACCAGGCCTGCCTTACAAGAGCTCCTGAAGGAAGCATTAAATATGGAAAGGAAAAACCGGTACCAGCCACTGCAAAAACATATTAAACTGTAAAGACCATCAACACTATGAAGAAACTGAATCAATTAACTGGCAAAATAACCAGCTAGAATAATAATGACAGGATGAAATTCACACATAACAATATTAACCTTAAATGTAAATGGGCTAAATGCCCTAATTAAAAGACACAGACTGGCCAATTGGATAAAGAGTCAAGAACCATTGGTGTGCTGTATTCAGGAGGCCCATCTCACATGCAAAGACAAAAGTAGGCACAAAATAAAGGGATGGAGGAAGATCTACGAAGCAAATGAAAAGCAAAAGAAAAGCAGGGGTTGCAGTCCTAGTCTCTGATAAAACAGACCTTTAGCCAACAAAGATCAAAAGAGACAAAGAAGGGCATTACATAATGGTAAAGGGATCAATGCAACAAGAAGAGTTAACTATCCTAAATATATATGGACCCAATACAGGAGCACCCAGATTCATAAAGCAAGTTCTTAGAGATGTACAAACAGACTTAGACCCACACACAATAATAGTGGGAAACTTTAACACCCCACTGTCAATATTAGACAGATCAACAAGACAGAAAATTAACAAGGATATTCAGGACTTGAACTCAGCTCTGGACTAAGTGGACCTAATAGACATCTACAGAACTCTCCACCCCAAATCAACAGCATATACATTCTTCTCAGTACCACATCGCACTTATTCTAAAATTGACCACATAATTGGAAGTAAAACACTCCTCAGCGAATGCAAAAGAACAGAAATCATAACAGTCTCTCAGACCACAGCGCAACCAAATTAGAACTCAGGATTAAGAAACTCACTCAAAACTGCACAATTACATGGAAACTGAACAAACTGCTCCTGAATGACTACTGGTTACATAACAAAATTAAGGCAGAAATAATACGTTCTTTGAAACCAATGGGAACAAATACAAAATGTTCCAGAATCTCTGGGACACTGCCAAAGCAGAGTTTAGAGGGAAATTTATAGCACTAAATGCCCACAGGAGAAAGGAGGAAAAGATCTAAAATCAACACTCTAACATCACAATTAGAAGAACTGAGAAGCAAGAGCAAACAAATTCAAAAGCTAGCAGAAGACAAGAAATAACTAGGATCAGAGCAGAACTGAAGGAGATACAGACGTGAAAAACCCTTCAAAAAAATCAGTGAATCCAGGAGCTGGTTTTTTGAAAAGATTAACAAAATAGATAGACCACTAGCCAGACTAATAAAGAAGAAAAGAGAGAAGAATCAAATAGGTACAATAAAAAATGACAAAGAAAAGATCACCACTTATCCCACAGAAACACAAACTACCATCAGAGAATACTATAAACACCTCTATGCAAATAAAATAGAAAATCTAGAAGAAATGGATAACTTCCTGGACACATACACCCTCCCAAGACGAAACCAGGAAGAAGAAGAATCCCTGAATTGACCAATATGAAGTTCTGAAATTGAGGCAGTAATTAATAGCCTACCAACCAAAAAAAAAAAAGCCCAGGACCAGACGGATTCATAGCCAAATTCTACCAGAGGTACAAAGAGGAACTGGTACCATTCCTTCTAAAACTACTTCAAACAACAGAAAAAGACGGACTCCTCCCTAACTCATTTTATGAGGCCAGCATCATCCTGATACCAAAACTCAGCAGAGACACAACAAAAAAAGAAAGTTTCAGGCCAATATCCCTGTTGAACACCGATGTGAAAATCCTCAGTAAAATACTGGCAAACCAAATCCGGCAGCACATTAAAAAGCTTATCTACCATGATCAAGTCGGCTTCATCCCTGGGATGCAAGGCTAGTTCAACATATACAAATCAATACTATCCATCACATAAACAGAACCAACGAGAAAAACCACAAGATTATCTCAATAGATGCAGAAAAGGCCTTTGATAAAATTCAACACCCCTTCATGCTAAAAACTCTCAATAAAGTAGGCATTGATGGAACGTATCTCAAAATAATAAGAGCTATTTATGACAAACCCACAGCCAGTATCATATCGAATGGGCAAAAGCTGGAAGCATTCCCTTTGAAAACCGGCAAAGACAAGGATGCCCTCTCTCACCACTCCTATTCAACACAGTATTGGAAGTTCTGGCCAGGACAATCAGGCAAGAGAAAGAAATAAAGGGTATTCACATAGGAAGAGAGGAAGTCAAATTGTCTCTGTTTGTAGATGAGATGACTGTATATTTAGAAAACCCCATCATCTAAGCCCCAATCTCCTTAAGCTGATAAGCAACTTCAGCAAAGTCTCAGGATACAAAATCAGTGTGCAAAAATCACAAGCATTCCTATACACCAATAATGGACAAACAGAGAGCCAAATCATGAGTGAACTCCCATTCACAATTGCTACAAAGAGAATAAAATACCTAGCAAAACAACTTACAAGGGATGTGAAGGACCTCTTCAAGGAGAACTATAAACCACTACTCCACAAAATAAAAGAGGACACAAACAAATGAAAAACATTCCATGCTAATGGATAGGAAGAATCAATATCATGAAAATGGCCACACTGCCGAAAGTAATTTATAGATTCAATGCTATCCCCATCAAGCTACCATTGACTTTCTTCACAGAATTAGAAAAAACTACTTTAAATTTCATATGGAACCAAAAAAGAGCCTGTATAGCCAAGAGAATCCTAAGCAAAAAGAACAAAGCTGGAGGCATCACGCTACCTGGCTTCAAACTATACAAGGCTACAGTAACCAAAACAGCATGGTACTAGTACCAAAACAGAGATATAGACCAACGGAACAGAATAGAGCCCTCAGAAATAATGCCACACATCTACAACCATCTGATCTTTGACAAACCTGACAAAAACAAGAAATGGGGAAAGGATTCCCTATTTAATTAATGGTGTTGAGAAAACTGGCTAGCCATATGTAGAAAACTGAAACTGGACCCCTTCCCTTACACCTTACACAAAAATTAACTCGTGATGGATTAAAGACTTAAACATAAGGCCTAAAATCATAAAAACCCTAGAAGAAAACCTAGGCAATACCATTCAGGACACAGGCATGGGCAAAGACTTCATGACTAAAATATCAAAAGCTACGGCAATAAAAGACAAAATTGACAAATGAGATGTAATTAAACTAAAGAGCTTCTGCATAGCAAAAGAAACTATCATCAGAGTGAACAAGCAACCTACAGAAGGGGAGAAAATTTTTGCAATCTATCCATCTGACAAAGGGCTAATATCCAGAATCTACAAGGAACTTAAACAAATTTACAAGAAAAAAAAACAACCCCATCAAAAAGTGGGTGATGGATATGAACAGACACTTCTCAAAAGAAGACATTTATGCAGCCAACAAACATATGAATAAAGGCTCATCATCAATGGTCATTAAAGAAATGCAAATCAAAACCACAATGAGATACCATCTCACGCCAGTTAGAATGGCCATCATTAAAAAGTCAGGAAACAACGAATGCTGGAGGGGATGTGGAGAAATAGGAAAACTTTTACACTGTTGCTGGGAGTGTAAATTAGTTCAACCATTGTGGAAGACAGTGTGGCGATTTCTCAAGGATCTAGAACTAGAAATGCCATTTGACCCAGCAATCCCATCACTGGGTATATACCCAAAGGATTATAAATCATTCTACTATAAAGACACATGCACACGTATGTTTATTGCAGCACTGTTCACAATAGCAAAGACTTGGAACCAACCCAAATGCCCATCAATGATAGACTGGATAAAGAAAATGTGACATATATACACCGTGGAATACTATATAGCCATAAAAAGGATGAGTTCATGTCCTTTACAGGGACATGGATGAAGCTGGAAACCGTCATTCTCTGCAAACTAACACAGGAACAGAAAACCAAACACCACATGTTCTCACTCCTAAGTGGGAGGTGAACAATGAGAACACATGGACACAGGGAAGGAAACATCACACACCGGGGTCTGTTGGGGTTAGGGGGATAGAGGAGGGATGGCATTAGGAGAACTACCTAATGTAGATGACAGGTTGACAGGTGCAGCATGGCACATGTATACCTACGTAACCTGCATGTTCTGCACATTTATCCCAGAAATTAAAGTATAATTAAAAAAAAAAAAAACTTTTGCCAGGACCCAGTTTCTAGCGGTAATAAAATGAATATGTATTAAGCATAACATTACCTGCTATATTTTTAAAAAATAATAAAAACATACACAAGTATCTAGAGATCTACAATTCAATAATAAAAAAAGATAACTCACAAAAAATGGCAAAATATCTGAATAGACACTTGCCATATGAAGAAATAAATGGCTTATACATACATGAGAGGACACTCAACATCATTAGGATTATCATGGAAACTCTAAATAAAATTTAAAAGTGCCACTACATACCCATCTGAATGCCTAAAATTAAAAAGATTGACAACATCAAATATTACCAAGGATATGAAACAGGAACTCTCACACATTGTTGGTAAATAGTAAAATGGTAATAATACTTTGAAAAAAAGGTCTCGTGGTTTCTTATAAACCTAAACATACACATATCAAAGGACTCTGCACATTCATGCCTAGGTAATCACCCAATAGAAATGAAAACTTATACCCAAAATTTATTTCCAAAAAGTAGAAAGAGCCCAAGTATCCATCATTAGTGGAATACACAAACAAATCAAGGCTACATTTACTCATAGGAGTACTGTCCAGCAATAAAAAGGAATGAACTGATAAACACAACATGGGTGAAACACAAAAACATGCTGAATGAAAGAAGGCTTATACAAAAGAGTCCATACTATTTGATTACATTTATAGCAAGCTCTACAACAGATGATTCTCTCATGTTGTCTGAAAGACAAGCTCTACAACAGGTGATTCTAATCAATGGTGAAAGAAAATCAGAATAGTGGTTGCCTCTTGGGTGGGAGTAAAGGGATTCACCAAGGACATATAATAACCTTCTGGGATGATGATACTGTGCAAATTTTGAGAGGTGTTTAAAATACTCAGTGTATGCATTTGTCAAAATTTATCAAATGTCACCCTTAAGATCTGTGCATTTTGTTACATGTAAATTTTACCTCAAAACAAACACACAAACAAGGATACACAAATAATGAACTTGAGTTAATAACATGCATGTTGAAATACTGGAGGAGGAATACACTAATGTAAGCAATTTACTTTCATGCATCAAAATCTGATGGATTGATAATGGATAAAGGGATGGAAAGATGAATCAATGTGATTAAGTATAGTAAATAATTACGGAATATATGTAGAGGATATATAAGTTTCCACAGTAAAATTCTTTCCAACTTTTCTGAATTTTTTTAAAATTTCATAATGCTAGAAAAAATATAGAAAGATCTATTATGATATTACACACTTTGTACCAAACAGATAACATACTTTTCAAAAAATAAGGAATAGTTACAATTAGTAAACTGTATTAAGAAAGAAGATCCCAAATCCCAAAGGCAGAAATCACTGAACAACATATAAACTTAAAATTAAGCAAAACTATTAGAAAAATAGCATACTTGGAAAGTGTATATGTGTGTGTGTGTGTGTGTGTGTGTGTGTGTGTGTGTGTGTGTGTGTTTTTGAGATGAAGTCTTGCTCTTGTCACCCAGGCTGGAGTGCAATGGCACAATCTCTGCCCACTGCAACCTCCGCCTCCCAGGTTCAAGCAATTCTCCTGCCTCAGCCTCCTGAGTAGCTGGGATTACAGGCACCTGCCACCATGCCTGGCTAATTTTTATATTTTTAGTAGAGACAGGGTTTCACCACGTTGGTCATGCTGGTCTCGAACTCCTGACCTCAGACGATCTGCCCACCTCGGCATCCCAAAGTGCTGGGATTACAGGCGTGAGCCACCGTGCCCCACCCGGAAAGTATTTTTTAAAAATATTTCTAAATCACTCAGATTCAAAATAAAATCCATACCAATTATGTGGAGATGAATAAAAACAAAAACACTCTCTATGAAAACACAATAAGAAGGATAAAAGAAGAAACGAAGTCAAAGTGAAAACAAAACAGAAAACAAAGATCGAATCTATACATTTTAAAGCAATTTTTGGAAAGGACCAATAAAAAACAACCTCTGAAAAGTTTACTCAAAAAACAACAACAGAAGAAATTTCTAATACTAGCAACAAAAACTGAAGAAAAAATGTATTGAGAATTAAAGAAAATGTTAATGTGGATACACAGAATAGAAATTGAAAATTATGCTTTTTATTTAAAAAGTAATGGCAGCAGATAATATTCTAAAATAAGAATAATGGTGTTCTATCATGAATGGGTGATGGATGTTGTCAAACGTTTTTTCTCCATCTAATGATATGTATGTGAGTTTTCTTATTTAGCCTTGTTATTTGATGGTTTTAAATTAGCATTTTATATGATTAAATATTCTCTCCTTTCTTAGCACATCAATTACAGTCATATGCTGTATAAGGATGTTTCAGTCAATGACAGACTGCATATATGACAGTGGTCCCAAAAGATTATAATACTGCATTTTTACTCTATCTTTTCTATGTTTAGTTATGTTTAGATACACAAATATTTATCATTTTGTTACAACTGCCTGTAGTATTCATTACAGTAACATGGCATACATGTTTGTAGTCTAAGAGCTATAGGCCATATCATCTAGCTTAAATGTATAGTAGACTACACCATCTGGGTTTATGTATGTATACTCTGATGTTCAAACAATGATGAAATTGCCTAAGGACACATCTCTCAGAACATATTTTCATTGTTAAGTGATGTATGACTGTATATTTCTTATTTTTACTTTAGTAGTTGCAAAATAAAGTTTGCAGTATAGATTTATAATTATTCAAAGTCCAGTTTCAAATAATGCTATACTGCTTCACAGGCAGTGCTGTGAAGTACCTTATAATAACAAAATATTCCTCATTTTTCCTTCCTATCCCTTCTATCATTGTTGTCATTCATTTCACTTAGAAATAAATATACAGTCATCCCTTGGTATATGTGTGAGATTGATTCCAGGACCCCCATGTAAAGCAAAATCTGCATGTATTCAAGTCCTGCAGTTGGCCCCCTGGAATCTGCAAATATGAAAAGTCAGCCCTCCATATCCATGAGTTTTATATCCTGAGAATACTACATTTTCAATCCGTGTTTGGTTGAAAACATCTGCATATCATTGGGCTTGGGTAGTTCAAACCCATGCTGTTTAAGGGTCAACTGTATATACACACATAAGCATACATAATAGAAAACATTGTTGCTATTATTATTTTGAACAAACTGTTATCTGTTAAATTAACAATAAGAAAAATGTTATTTTATCTATGTTTATTCATTGTTCAAAATTCTTCCTTTTGTTATACAGGTCTGAGTTTCTGATCTGTATCATTTAACTTCTCTCTGAAGAACTTCTTTTAACATTTCCTGCAAGGCAAGTCTAATAGCAACAAATTCCCTCAATTTAGTTTATCTGAAAAAGTTTTTATTTCTTCATTTTTGAAGTATAACTTTGCACAGTACAGAATTCTAGGTTGGTGAGTTTTTTTCTAATCTTTGCTCCCATATAGGTAAGGTGTTTCTTTCCCCTTTGGTGTCTTTCAGGATTTTTCATTTCTCTTTGATATACTGCAATTTGAATATGATACGCTCACAGGTAGAATTTTTTGTCTTTGTTTTTTGGGGGAAGCATTCATCTTGCTTGGTATTCTCCTATTCTCTAAACTTCCTGGATCTAGGATTTGGTGTCTGTCACTAATTTGGGGAAAATTCTCAGTCATCATTGTTTCAAATACTGCTTCTGTTCTTCCTCACTTTCTTTTCTCTTCTGGTATCCCAATTACATGTATGTTATACCTTTTTGCAGTTGACCCACAGTTTCAGATATTCTGTTCACTTTTTCCCCAGTCTTCTTTAAATTGTTTTTCAATTTTGGAAGTTACTATTGTCATATCCTCAAGCTGAGATTATTTCCTCAGCTATCTGGTCTACTAATGAGCCTGTCAATAGCACTGTTCACTTTTGTTACTGTGTTTTTAAATTCTGGCATTTCTTTTTTATTGTTTCTTAGAATATTGGACTGGGCACAATGGCTCTCACCTATAATCCCAGTGCCTTGGGAGGCTTAGGCAAGAGGACTGCTTGAGGCCAGGAGCTCAAGATCAGCCTGGGCAACAATATAGTGAGATCTTGTCTCTTAAAAAAAAAAAAAATTGCTGGGCATGGTGGCATGTGCCCGTAGTCCTAACTACTGAGGAGGCTGAGTTGGGAGTTGCCTGAGCCCAGGTGGCTGAGGTTACAGTAAGCTATGATCATGCCACTGCACTTCAGCCTGGGCAACAGAATGAGACCTTTGATTAAAAGGTCTCACTTAAAAAAAAAATTATCTCCCAGCTTATATTATCCATCTGTCATTGCATGTTGCCCACTTTTTCATTAATGCCCTAGCATATTATTCATGGTTGTTTAAATTTCTGATCTGGTAATTCCAACATTTCTGTTGTATCTGACTCTGAATCTGATGCTAGTTCAGTCTCCTCAAATTGCATTTTTTGCCTTTTAGTATATCCTGTCAGTTTTTTGAAAGATGGACATGATGTACTAGGTAAATGGAACTATGGTAGTAAATGAGCCTTTAGTAAAATCACGGTAAAAGATGAAAGGAAGATAAATGTTCTATAATTCTATGATTAAGTCTCACTATTTTGGTGAGCCTGTGCAGCTGGACTGTGACTTTAACCAGTACTTCTTTTTTTTTCCCCCTTATGTGGAAAAGCATGGCTAATGAACATAGGAGTTGGGTTTTCCCATTTCACCAGGTAGAACTGGCTATGATAAAACCCCAGAAGGTTAGGCTCTGGTGAAATAGTTTTTTCTTTCCTGAGGGCAGGGCTTGGTAAAAATGGAATGCTCTGACATATTCCAAAATAATTACTTTTCCCCTCCCATGATGCCACTGTGGTGCGTAGTGGCCTACTCTACATAGGACCCCAAGAGCCTCTGCAACTGAGAAAACCAGTGCCAGCACAGCACTGTGCGCCCACTCCCAGCTTTCAACATCACTGGCCCCACAGTTTATGTCTTCCCAAACCCCAGCTGCTGAGTCACCCACCATCCTCTAAACCCTAATGTCATCCGAGCCAGCACCACCATGCATGTTCCTCAAGAAACCGAGCATGACTATCACATAAGTGCACGATCAGCCCCAGACCTCAGGCAAAATAGAAAGTTTTCCTCCAAGATTAGGAATAAGGCAAGGATGCCTACTATCACCACTGCTACTGAGCACAGTTCTGGAACTCCTAACCAGAGCAATTAAGCAAGAAAAATAAACAAAATGCATCCAATTTGGAAAAGAAGTAAAATGACTGGATATGACAAAATCATACACAAAGAAAACCCTAAAGATTCTATAAAAAAATCCTGATAGTATTAATATACAAATTCAGTAAAGTTGTAGAATACAAAATCAACATACAAAAGTCACTAAGATTTCTATATATAAACAACAAACTATCTAAAAGGGAAATTGGGAAAACAATTCCATTTACATTAACAAGAAAAACAAAAAATTACTTAGTAATTAACTGAAAAGGTGAAAGACTTATACACTGAAAATTATAAAACACTGATTAAGGAAATTTAAAAAGACATAAATAAATGGATACCCCATGTTCATAGATTGGAAGAATATTGTTAAATTGGCCATAATACCCAAAGTGATCTACATATTCAGTGAAATCCCTATCAAAATTCCAAAAGCATTTCTACAGAAATACAAATATCAATCCTAAAATACAAATGGAACAACAATACTCCCCAAATAGCTAAAGCAATCTTGAGCAAAAATAACAGAATGGAAGGCATCACACTTCCTGACTTTAAATTATATTACAAAACTAATCAAAACAGTATGATAGTGGCATAAAAATAGACCTATGGACCAATAGAATAGAATAGAGAATCCATAAATAAGCCCACACATTCACAGTCAATTGATCTTTGACAAGGGCACCAAGAACATGCAATGGAGAAGAATAGTCTCTTCAACAAATGGTGCTAGGAAAATGGAGTCTCCTTACGCAAAAAAATGAAATTGAACACCAGTCTCAAACAATATACAAAAAAACTCAAAACAGATAAAAAATGTAAGACTCAAAACTATAAAACTCTTAGAAGAAAACATAAGAAAAAAATGAAAAAGAAATTGATAAATTCCTGGACACATATACCTTCTCAAGACTGAACAAGAAAGAAATTGAATCTCCGAACAAACCAATAATGAGTTCTGAAATTGAGGCAGTAACAGCCTACCATCCAAAAAAAAAGCCCAGGACCAGAAGGATTCACAGCTGAAGTCTACCAGATGTACAAGAAGAGCTGGTACTATTCCTACAGAAACTATTGCAAAAAATTGAGGAGGAGGGACTCCGCCTTAACAGATCCTATAAGGCCAGCATTATCGTGATACCAAAACCTGGCAGATACAACAAAAAAAGAAAGCTTCAGGCAAACATCCATGATGAACACTGATGCAAAAATCCAAAATGAAATACTGGGTAAACCGAATCCAGTAGCACATCAAAAAGCTTATCCACCATGATCAAATAGGCTTCAACCCCTGGATGCAAGGTTGGTTGCATATCAATAAATATTATTTATTTTTATTTTTTATTTCATTATTTATTTATTATGTATTTTATTATTACTGCGAATCAATAAATATTATTCATCACATAAACAGAACTAAAGACAAAAACCACATGATTATCTCAATAGTTGCAGAAATGGCTTTTGATAAAATTTAACGTCCATTCATGTTAAAAACTCTCAATAAACTAGGTATTGAAGGAATATACCTCAAAATAATAAGAGCCATCTATAATAAACCCACAGCCAACATTGCACTAAACAGGCAAAACCTGGAAGCATATCCCTTGAAAGCCGGCACAAGACAAGAATGCCCTCTCTCACCACTCCTATTCAACATAGTACTGGAAGTTCTGGCTAGGGTGATCAGGCAAGAGAAAGAAATAAATGGTATTCAAATAGGAATAGAGGAGAAACTCAAACTATTCCTGTTTGCAGATAACATGATCCTGTATTTAGAAAATCCCAGTCTCAGCCCAAAAAGCTGCTGCTGCTTTTTTTTTTTTTTTTTTTTTTTTTTTTTTTGAGACAGGGTTTCACTCTGATTGCCCAGGCTGGGGTGCAGTAGTGCAATCTCGGCTCACTGCAGCTTGGACCTCCCAGGCTCAGGTGATTCTCCTACCTCAGCCTCCTGAGTAGCTGGAACTACAGGTGAAAGCCACCATGTCTGGCTAATTTTTTTGTATTTTTAGTAGAGAAAGGGTTTTGCTATGTTGCCCAGGATGGTCTTGAACTGAACTCAAGCAATCCGCCTGTTGTGGCTGACCAGAGTGTTGTGATTACAGGCATGAGGCACTATGCCCAACCCTCCAAAAGCTTCTTGAGCTGAAAAACAGCTTCACCAAAGTCTCAGGATACAAAATCAATGTGCAAAAATCACTGGCATTCCTATACACCAACAGTCAAGCTGAGAGCCAAATCAGGAACTAACTCCCATTCCATACTGCCACAAAAAGAATAATATACCTAGGAATACAGCTAACTAGAGAGGTAAAAGATCGCTACAAGGAGAACTGCAAACCACTGCTCAAACAAATCAGAGATGACACAAACAAATGGAAAAACACTCCATGCTCATGGATAGGAAGACTCAATATCATTAAAATGGCCATACTGCTCAAAGCAACTTATTAAATTCAGTGCTATTCCCGTTAAACTACCATTGATATTCTTCACAGAACTATAAAAAACTATTTTAAAATTCATATGGAATCAAAAAAGAGCCCAAATAGCCAAGGCAATCCTAAGCAAAAAGAATAACATGGGAGGCATTATGCTACCTGACTTCAAACTACACTACAGGGCTACAGTAACCAAAACAGCATGGTACTGGTACAATACAGACACACAGACCAATGGAACACAATAGAGAGCCCAGAAATAAGGCCACACACCTAAAACTATCTGATCTTCAACAAACCTGACAAAAACAAGCAATGGGAAAAGGATTCCCTATTCAATAAATGATGCGGGGATAACTGGCTAGCCATATGCAGAAGACTGAAACTGGACCTTTTCCTTATACCATGTACAAAAATTAACCAAGATGGATTAAAGATTTAAATGTAAAACCCAAAACTATAAAAACCCTAGAAGACAACCTAGGCAATACCATTTGGGACATAGGCATGGGCAAAGATTTCACGACGAAGACACCAAAAGCATCTGCAACAAAAGCAAACATTGACAAATGGTATCTCATTAAACTAAAGGGCTTCTGAACAGCAAAAGAAAGTATCAACAGGGTAAACAGACAAACTACGGAATGGGAGAAAATTCTTGAAAACTATGCATCCAACAAAATATCTGGCATCTATAGGGAACTTAAATTTACAAGAAAAAAAACAACCTGATTAAAAAGTGGGCAAAGGACATGAGCAAACACTTTGCTAAAGAAGATATACATATGGCCAAAAATCATATGAAGAAAAGCTCCACATCACTGATCACTAGAGAAATGCAAATCAAAACCATAATGAGATATCATGTCATACCAGTTAAAATGGCTACGATTTAAAAGTCAAAAAATCACAGATGCTGGCAAGGTTGTAGAGAAAAAGAAATGCTTACACACTGTTGGTGGGAGTGTAAATTAGGTCAGCCATTGTGGAAGACAGTGTGGTGATTCCTCAAAGGGCCTAAAGACAGAAATACCATTCAACCCAGCAATCCCATTACTGGACATATATCCAAAGCAATATAAATATAAAGACACATGCACACACGTATGTTCATCACAGCACTATTCACAGTAACAAAGACATGGAATCAATTGAAATGCCCATGAATGATAGACTGGATAAAGAAAATATGGTATGTATACACCATGGAATATAATACAGCCATAAGAAGGAATGAGATCATGTCCTGTGCAGGGACATGAATGGTGCTGCAGGCCATTATCCTTAGCAAACTAACACAGGAAGAGAAAACCAAATATCACATGTTCTCATTTATAAGTGGGAGCTAAATGATGAGAACACATAGACACATAGAGGGGAACAACATACATTAGGGCCTTTTGGAGGCTGGAGGGTGGGAGGAGGGAGAAGAACAAGAAAAATAACTAAGGAGTACTAGGCTTAATACTTGGGTGATAAAATATTCTGTACAACAAATCCCCATGACACAAGTTTACTACCTATGTAACAGATCTGCACTTGTAACCCTGAACTTAAAAGTTAAAAAACAAACAACAAAAACAAAAACAAACAAATGAAGACTCAATAGATTCACAAGACAGATGTCATACAATGTGTATTCTCTGACCACAACAGGATGAAGTTAGAAATTTGTAACAAAAAAAAAACCTGAAAAATTCACAAATTTGTGAAAAATAATGCATTTTTACACAACCAATGAATCACAAAAGTAGTCAAAGAAAAATCAGAAAATACAGACAAATGAAAATGAAAGCACAACATACCAAAATGCATGGGACACAGTGAAAGAAGGGGGACGTTTATAAACATTTATATTTAACGAAGTAGAAAAAGAAGAAAAATCTAAACCCAAAGCTAAACCCAAAGCTTTATTATTTCCTTCAGAAAGAATAATAAAGACTAGTACAGGGATAAATGAAACAATTTTTTAAAATAGAGAAAAATCAATGAAACCAACAGCTGGTTCTTCCACAAGACAAACTAAACTGACAAACCTTTAGCTAGACTGACTATGAAAAGATACTAATTGCTAAATTCAGAAATGAAAGTGGGCACATTACTACTGATCCTACATACATAAGAAGGATTCAAAGAGAGTACTATTAACAACTGTATGGCAATAAATCGGATAACCTACACAAAACAGACCACCTCCTAGAAACCCAAAATATGCCAAAATCTAATGATGAAGAAATAGAAGACCTAAAAGACATATAATTAAGTAGATTAGTAATCAAAATCTCTTATCGAAGAAAAGCCTTGGACTTGATGGATTCACTGGTGAATTCTACCAAGCATTTATAGAAGATGTAATAGCACTTTGGGAGGCTGAGGGGGGCGGATTGCTTGAGCCCAGGAGTTCGAAAGCAGCCTGGGCTACATGGTAAGACCCCATCCCTACAAAAAAATACAAAAATTATCCGAGTTGGTGGCACGCTCCTGTAGTCCCAAGCTACTTGGGAGGCTGAAGTGGGAGGATCCCTTGAACCCGGGAGGCAGAGGTTGCAGTGAGCTGAGATCACGCCACTGCACTCTAGCTTGGCAACACAGCAAGAATCCATCTAAAAAAAAAAATGTGTGTGTATGTGTATATATGTATGTGTGTGTGTGTGTATACACACACACACACACAAATAAGGCCAGGCATGGTGGCTCACGCCTGTAATCCCAGCACTTTGGGACACCAAGGTAGGCGGATCACAAGGTCAGGAGATTGAGACCATCCTGGCTAACATGGTGAAACCCCATCTCTACTAAAAATACAAAAAATTAGCTGGGCATGGTGGCACACACCTGTAATCCCAGCTACTCGAGAGGCAGAGGCAGGAGAATTGCTTGAAACCGGGAGCTGGAGGTTGCAGTGAGCTGAGATCCCACCATTGCACTCCAGCCTGGGCGACAGAGCGAGATTCCATCTCAAAAAAAAAAAAAAAAAGAATATACAAATGTCCAAAAAGCAAGTGAAAAGATGTCCAACATCACTAATCGTTAGGTAAATGCAATCCGAAACTAAAATGAGATACTATCTCAACTATATGGATGGCTACTATCAAAAAAAGCAGAAAATAACAAGTACTGGTGAGGACGTGGAGATACTGTTACTCTTGTGCAGAGCTGGTGAGAATGTAAAAAATGGTATAGCTACTGTGGAAAACAGTGTGCTGGTTCCTCAATATATTAATATTAAAAATAGATCTGCCATATGATCTAGCAGTTCCACTTCTGGATATATACAGAAAATAATTAAAAGCAGGGACTCAAAGAGATATTTGTGTACCCATGTTCACAGCAGCATTATTCATAATTGCTAAACAGTGGAAGCAATCCAAATGTCTAATGACAGATTAATGGATAAGCAACACATATAGTGGAGTATTATTCAGCCCTAAAAAGGATGAATATTCTTATCCTTGGTGCAACATGGATAAATCTTGAGGATATCATGATAAATGAAATAAGCCTATCACAAAGAGACAAATACTGTATATTTACACTTACATGAGTTACCCAGAGTAGCCAAAGTCATAATAATAGAAAGTAGAATGGTGGTTGCCAAGTGCTAGGAACAGGAGGTATGGGAAATTATTGTTTAATGGGTATAGTTATAGTTTTGTAAGATGAAAACAGTTCTGGAGATGGATGATGTAATAGCTACACAACAATATGAATGTACTTAATATCACTAAACTGTATTAATAATGAGTAAGATAGTAAATTTTGCTATATGTTATTTCATCACCATTTTAAAAAATGAAAAAAAGTACATTGGTAGCCATCTATGTCTCCTAGATGTAGTATAGATATGAAGTATTGATGACTTAATTTGCTTTCCTTGTTGATATATATAGTTTTTAGGAAGATGTATACGGAAATTTGAATTTAAGTAGCATTACTACTCTTTAGGGCCTCTATCATTTTAATGTAAAAAGCTCATACTGTATCAAAATTACAAGTTTTCAATCATAAGCATTTCCTCACAGCATTAAAATGTCTATAAATATAATTTTTAAAAATCCAATTAAGTAGTTTGGAATTTCAAAAGTAAAACAAATTGGGCACTTTTAATTTCCTTTTCCTTGTATTATCTGATCATATCCAATATTTTTTCCTACTGATGAATGATCTTGCTCATATTAATTTATACAAGGTATTTATTTATATATAACATGAGCTCTTTATCATTTTTGTTGTAAATATTTCCTCCCCTCTTTTTTCTTTATGGTATTTAACCAAGCATAAAGTTTTCACTTTGATACAGTCAAATTCATTAGTCTTTTCTTCTCTGACTCCTGTGTCTAGAAGTTTATTTAGAAGGGACTTTGACATTTCCTCTGTTTTCTTCTAGTGCTTTCATAATTTCATATTTTTATCTTACATCTTTGATTAATCAGCAATTTAACTGCTAGAGTAAGGAGTGAAAAGTATTCATCAACATTTACTGGCTAATCTATCCTTTCCCTAATGACTTGGAATTCCACCTTTATCACTGAATCAGTAATTACTTGCTGTGAAACAAACTGCCTCAAAACTATCTATTTCCTCCCTGCAGTTTGACCTGAGCTCAGCTAGGTAATTCTTCTGGTCTCACCTAACATAACCGCTAGGTGATAACTGGTCCTGGATGGCCTTAATCCCTTGCCTAGGGTTTTCAGAGGGGACAGCCATGACAACTGAGCCTGTCCCTTCATGTGATTTCTCACTCACAAGGAGGCTGACCCAGGCTTCCTTACGTGGCAGTTACTGAAGAATAAGAAAGTGCAGGCGAGAACAGAAACCATAGACCCGTGAGGCTAAGGCTTGGAAGTCACATATCACTTCTACAGCTTTCAATGGGCCAAAACAAGTCACAGGTCCAGAAGTTCAAGAGGAAGAGAAACAAAGTCCACTTCTTGATAGAAGAAACAGCAAAGTTATACTGCAAAGGGGCATGTATTCAGAAATGGCTCAACTTCTTCTGGCCATTTTTTGCAAATACTATACACCACAGTCATATATTAAATTTCCTCAAGTATTTAGATATATTTCTAGACTGTTTTAAAAAATCTCTTCCAGCCGGGCATGATGGCTGACACCTATAATCCCAGCACTTCGGGAGGCCAAGGCGGGTGGATCACTTGAGGTCAGGAGCTCGAGACCAGTCTGGCCAACACTGGTGAAACCCCATCTCTACTAAAAATATAAAAATTAGCCGGGTGTGGTAGCAGGCGCCTGTGATCCCAGCTACCAGGGAGGCTGAGGCACGAGAACCACTCGAACCCGGGAGGAAGAGGTTGCAGTGAGCCGAGATCTCACCACTACATTCCAGCCTGGGCGATAGAGTGAGACTCTGTCTCAAAAAACAAAAACAAAAACAAAAAACAAAAGAACACTCTTCCAACAATTTGTATTTTTATTCATGTGTGAGTGCAGCTTTAAAATTTTATTAAATATCCATTAGCTGAGTCCTATCTCATATTCCTTCTTTCAAAAATTTTTCCTAGAAATTCTCAGACGTTTCTATATTCTCTTTAGAATGATTTTAGATCTATGAAAAAAAGGTTGCTATTTTACAGGAATTACATTACATTTGTAGGAATATTTACAGCAAACTTACTGTCCTGTGTCTTTTATCCAAGAGTATGATTTGTCTTTCCATTTATAAAAGTCTTTTATATCTCTTGTTAGCTTTTTAACATTTTCTTTTAATAGATCCTTCACATTTCCTCTTAAGTTTACTCTCAAAGGTTGGGCGCGATGGCTCGTGCCTGTAAGCCTAGCACTTTGGGAGGCTGAGGTGAGCGGACTGCCTGAGCACAGGAGTTCGAGACCAGCCTGGGCAACAAGGTAAAACCCTGTCTCTACTAAAATACAAAAAATTAGCTGGGCATGGTGGCACTTATCTGTAGTCCCAGCTAGGTGGGAGGCTGAGGCATAAGAATTGCCCGAACCTGGGAGGTAGAGGTTGCAGTGAGCCTAGATCACGCCACTGCCTTCCAGACTGGGCAACAGAGCGAGACTCTGTCTTCAAAAAATATATATATATAAGTTTTCTCTTAAATATTTTACTTCTTTTTATTGCTATTGTAAATATATTTATATTTTCTAAGTGGTTATTGCAAAGAAAGCTATTAATTTTTGTATGCTAGATATGCTGTTGTGTAGCTTCAGGCAAGTTACCCTCTCTAGAGCTTAGTTTCCCTAATTAACCTCATAGAATTATTGTCAGGAATGAGTTAGCACACATAGAGTCTAGCATAAGGTAATGGCTCAGTAAATGTTACCTATTATTGTTATTATATTAATTTGGCAATCCACCATCCTACTTAATTGATTTCTCTTGTTGCTTCTACTAGTTCTGCACTCCATTCTCCTGATATACAGTATTTGTGATATACAGTATCTTCCTAATCTTGATAATTTTCTTACTTCTTTAATGTTTTATATGTATTTATCTTTTTATTATAATGCCTAATACTTTCAGAACAATAATAAATAAAAGTAGTAAGCTGATTGGTATCTTTTGACAGGCAAGAATATTTCTACTGTAAATGCAAATAATGGCTATATTAACATTCTATAGCATATGTACACCAACAAGTGGTTATGGATATTCCTCCACTTGGGGCACTTAAATTGTTTCCTGACTTTTTCCACTGTTAAAAGTACCAGTAAAAGAGTCATCTATGCAAAATTAACACAGGAACAGAAAACCAAACACCGCATGTTCTCACTTATAAGGGGGAGGTGAACAAGGAGAACACATAAACTTAGGGAGGGAAACAACACACGCTGGGGCCTGTCGAGGGGGGATGAGAGGAAGGAGAGCATCAAGACAAATAGCTAATGCATGCTGGGCTTAATACCTAGGTGATGGGTTGACAGGTACAGCAAACCAACATGACACGTTTACCTATGTAACAAACCTGCACATCCTGCACATGTACTGCAGAACTTAAAATAAAAAAATTTTTTTTAAAAGAGTCATCTATGTATATAAATATCTCAGCACATTTTGCGCTATTCCACTGAGCAGGCTTAGGTCTGAATAGGGCTTCCTAAACTGCTAATGCACACTGCTTTTCAACAAGACCATACTAGTCTGTACTCCCTTCAATAGTGTTTGTGAGTACTTTTCTCACTGCAGCTCTACTGACAGTATTTTTAAGAGAAACAAAATGATGATGCCTTTGTTTACCTAGCTATTGTTTAATTACATTTACACCTCAATGGTGAAGTCTAAATTCTCACCTAAAATCTCATGAGAATTAGCATTAGAGAATTCTAATTCTCTTTACGGACTGGCCCGAGGAACAATCCTTAGAGAGATCTCCTCAGAGCAAGCACCAGCACAGCCTTGCTTTGCCAGAACCTGATCTGTTAGAACAGGGATTCTCAACCTTGGTACTATTAACATTTTGGATGAGGTAGTTCTCTCTGTGAGGGTTGTCTTATGCATTGAATAATATATAGCAGAATCCTTGGCCTCCACCCACTTGATGCTAGCAGCCCCAAGTTGTGCTCACAAGAACTGTGCCCAGACATGGCCAAATACCCTCAGCAAATTCTCCTCTAGTTGGATACTACTGCATTAAGAGAATGCTGTTCTAGAAATCAGAATCAAAGAACCTTATTACAGACATAACATGATGGTTGAGATACACTTTTGTTACAGGCATAGACTGAAGAAAAGGAGAACTAAAATGTGGAATACTCACTTTGCTTTATAAGGTGAATCAGAGCCAGAATTTTTGGTTTCCATTAAACTCTCATATTCCTTAGCCCTGAAGAGAAAAAAAGTTTTAACACAGTTATTTCACTGCTAATTTTTATAATAAACCAAAATGTTCGTTGTATTTTTCCCCTATTAAATGTAACACTCAGCCTACTAAATTTGGTGATTGAAGTGGCTGACTACCTATGTACCTCAAGAGTTATACAATGAAAAGATAAATACAGGTAAAGAATAATACAAAAAAGTCATTTAATTTTAGAAATAACTAAAAAGACAGTGGAAATAACGTGACCAGACTTTCAAAGATGTGTTTTGCTTTTGTTTTTTATACTGACTAAATACCAAAGGTTCAGAAAAATTTGAGATACTTCTCTGCCCCTTTCTAACTAGGCTCCGGCTTGCCTAAACTAGTAGGTGACAGTCATCAAGCTGGTCACTGATCTAAGACAGTTCTCACTATAGCAATCCATTAATGTTGACTTAATTTGTACATTTCTCTTTTTGGAGAAAAAAAGAGGAAAATGACAATTTAAATGTTAACTGCTCATCCAAAGGATCCTGTTGTCAAAGAATTCATCCAGTGATCTACGAAAAAATTACCCACAATGTAAAACAATCTAGAGAACAATGACAGGTGAAAAAAAAAATACTCCTACCTAAAGAACTGAGAAAGATGCAAATTACAATAGCCCTAATGAGGAAAAAAGCAAACTAGACAGATGATGCTTTGGAATAAAGAAATATCTAAATTGGAATAAAATATAAAATTACATATTTTTTCAACCTAAGTATGCTCATTGCCATCAGCCTAAATATTAAGATTTTTATAAATATAAAGATTTTTACAAATATAAACATTTTGCATGTCAAAATGGAGAAATAACTACTTGGTAGCTACAAGTAATTGTGACCTCATCTGAAAGGTGAGAAAAGTAACAATTATGCATGGTGGAGTATGTTCCAAGCATTGTGCTGGCTGCTGTACATTCAATAATATCACAAGTATCTAAAAATTCAATATGGTATTATCCCTATGATATAATTTAGATATTTGTCTCCTCCACGTCTCATGTGGAAATGTGATCCCCAATGTTGGAAGTGGGGCCCAATGAAAGGTGGCTGGATCACAGGGGTGGATCTCTCATTAATAGCTAGGTGCCCTCCTCATAAGAATGAATAATAATGAGTTCATGTGACATCCAGTTGTTTAAGAGTGTGGCACCTCACCCTGTGAGCATTTTTTATATGTCTCTTGGCTGACTGTATGTCTTCTTTTGAGAAGTGTCTGTTCATGTCCTTTGCCCACCTTTTAATAGCTTTATTTGGTTTTTGCTTATTCAATTGTCTAAGTTCCTTATAGATTCTGGATATTAAACCTTTGGATGCATAGTTTGTGAAATACTTTCTCCCATTCTGTAGGTTATCTGTTCACTCCATTGACAGTTTCTTTCGCTGAGCAGAAGCTCTTTAATTAGGTCCCACTTGTCAGTTTTTGTGTTAATTACAATTGCTTTTGAGGACTTAAGTCATAAATTCATTGCCAAGTCCATTGTCTAGAATGGTATTCCCTAGGCTTTCTTCTAGGGATTTTATAGTTTAGAGGTCTTACCTTTAAATCTTTCATTCATCTTGAGTTAACTTTTGTATATGATGAAATGTAGGGGTCTAATTTATTTCTTCTGCATATGGCTAGCCAGTTATCTCAGCACCATTTATTAAATGGGGAGTCCTGTCTTCATTGCTTATTTTTGTCAGCTTTACCAAGGATCAGATGGCTATAGGTGTGCTGCATTATTTCTGGGTTCTCTATTCTGTTCCATTGGTCTTAAGTGTCTGCTTTTGTACCAGTACCATGCTCTTTTGGTTACTGTAGACTTACAGTATAGTTTGAAATTGGGTAATGTGATGCCTCCCATTTTGCTCTTTTTGCTTAGGATTGCTTTGGCTCTTCAGGCTCTTTTATGGCTCCATATGCATTTCAGAATAGCTTTTTATAATTTTGTAAAAAATGACATTGATAAACAAAGACCATATGATCATCTCAATAGATGCAGAAGAAGCTTTCAATAAAATCCAACATACCTTCATGATAAAAAACCCTCAACAGACTAGAATTGAAGGAATATACCTCAAAATAATAAAAGCCATCTATGGCAACCCCACAGCCAATACCATAGTAGATGGGCCAAAGCTGGAAGCATTTCCCTGAAGAACAGGAACAAGACAAGGATGTCCACTCTCACCACTCCTATTCAACATATTGTAAGTCCTAGCCAGAGCAATCAGCAAGAGAAATAAAAGGCATTCAAACAGGAAAATAAGTCAAATTATCTCTCTTCACTGACAATATTATTCTATACCTAGAAAACTCTAAACACTCTGCCAAAAGGCTCCTAGAACCGATAGACGACTTCAGTAAAGTTTCAGGATACAAAATCAACGTACAAAATCAGTAGCATTTCTATACACCAATAACATTGAAGGTGAGAGCCAAATCAAGAATACAATCCCATTTACAATGGCCACACATACACAAAAATAAGATCCCTAGGAATACATTTAAACCAAGGAAGTGAAAGATCTCTACAAGGAGGACTACAAAACATTACTGAAATAAATCATATATGATACAAATAAATGAAAAAACATTCCATAGGGGCTCATGGATTGGAAGAATCAATATCATTAAAATGGCTGCCCAAAGTAACCTGCAGATTCAATGCTATTCCTATTAAGTTACCTTTCATTTTTTCTTCACCTTCTGGGACACTGCAAATTCGAGTATTTTGTCACCTTATGACGTTGCATATGTCACATATGCTGTTTTTCAGTTGTAAACAGCATCAGTGGTGTCTGTGATTTCCCCAGTGATTTATAGTAGGGTTGTTAGTGAAGGTTCTGGTGAAGTTTTGCTGGGAATGGGGACACCTCAAGGCCCAGTAGTGGCAGCAGTGGCCCAAATGTACTTGTTTTTAGGCTCCACAGTGACAAACACTGATACCGGTGTTAGCAGGTCCAGGTGAGCTGATTCTTGGGCCTACAGGCAGCTTGCTCTGGTGACAGGGGTGGCAACAATGGGCTAGTGAGGAAGGCGGGTTTTGGGGCCATGGTATGGGCAATGGCAGTAGCATTGGCAGGAATAACCTCTGGATCCCAAGTAGTTCACTCTCATGTTGATGGTAGCCTTCATGGGCTGGCAGTCTAATCCCCAGGCTTGCAGGTAGATGAACCCCCATGGTGATGGCAATGACAAGTTGGGTGGGCTTTCCCTTAAGCTCCCAGAAAGAGTACTCGGGTACCAACAGTGGTGGACTGGGCTGGGCAGTCCCCAGGCCCCTGGGCAACATGCTTGGTTACTGGGGGTGTGGAGATGAGATGGGTGGATCTGTCGTCAGGCACTCTGGTGGTACTATAGGTGCTAGCTTTGGTAGGCCAGCATGGGGTAATACTCAGGCCTAAGGCAGAATGCTTGGGTGGGCATGGCAGTGGCTGCACTGCAGCCCCACTACTAGGGATAATGAGGTTGCTTTCAGCAGCACCCATATGCAGGCAGCTGGGAAGCATGCACATTGCTTGTGCTTTGGCCCCAGGTTCAGCGGCCCACAGTGGTGGCTGCTGTTGGCAGGGAAGTTCATTCTTGGACATATGAAGATGTTACAGTGGCCTCACCGCTAGGGACAGTAGGGTCTTTGCCAGTGGCTCTCACTTCATCCCTGGAGGCAGTAGCCAACTATGGTGCTGGCTGAGGGTGGGGAATGTCAACGGGGTTTGAGTTACAGAAATGCAGAAGCTGTTGGATCCCTGGGCAGAATGTAGCTCTCGTAGGAGGCAGACTCTGATTGTGGCACCTTTCTGTAGCTGCTCAAGGCTCAGGGGTATGTGAGGCCCAAGCATGGACTCCCCCTCTGGAACAATACCTTTATATAGTCTCCAAGTAGCTTCTTATGTTAGTTGCAGGGGCTTTCCCGTGGCTGGACGCAGGAGTCCACGGTGGGAATGTGGACTGCTGGGGATCACGCACTTCCTCTTTCCCCACACTGGGGAGCCTCTCCAGGCTCCCAGCTGATCCCAGAAGAACAGGCTACCTCACTTTCCTCTCCTATCTTGCTTTAGGTCAGGGTGTCCAATCTTTTGGCTTCCCTGGCCACAACGGAAGAAGAAGAACTGTCTTGGGCCACACACAGAATACACTAACAGTAATGATTCTTGATGAGCTTTAAAAAAATCACAAAAAAAATCTCGTAATGCTTTAAGAAAGTCTGTGAATTTGTGTTGGGCCGCATTCAAAGCCATCCTGGGCCACATGCAGCCTGCAGGATGTGCACTGGACAAGCTTGCTTTAGGTGTCTCCTATCACTTCTCGGTTGAATGCCAATATTCTTAGATGATCTGTTCAAAGTGTGATTATCTACTCACTATTTTGGTTCTTTGTTGTGGAGGAGGCACACACTAGATGCCTCTAGTCAACCATCCGGAAGCACCTCCCATTTGATTCACTTTTAGCATTCAATTAAATATTTATTTCCAGAGTTTTGACTCTGTATAAACTATAGTATGGGAGGGGGATACAAAGAGGTATATACATAATGAGAATATTCAAGAAACTTAGTCTGCAGAAGGAAGAAGATGACATAATAGCATAAAAAGATACATAATTCCAGGCACTTTCGGAGGCTCACGCCTGTAATCCTAGCACTTTGAGAGGCTGAGGCGGGTGGATCACTTGAGGTCAGGAGTTCAAGACCAGCCTGGCCAACACGGCAAATCTCTGTCTCTACTAAAAATACAAAAATTAGCTGGGTGTGGTGGCGCACGCCTGTAATCCCAGCTAATTAGGTGGCTGAAGCATGAGAATCGCTCGAACCTGGGAGGCGGAGGTTGCAATGAGCCAAGATTATGCCACTGCACTCCAGCCTGGATGACAGAGAGAGATTCTGTCTCAAACAAACAAATAAAAAACGTAATTCCATGGGACAGAGTAAGTGACAGGTAAGTAATGTGATATGTTCATTTCCAGCTAAGTTTCCTGAAAGAAATGAAATGTGTACTCTCTTGAAAGTCAGGTGGTCTCCGAATACAAAGGAAATGGCATTATTACCAGAGAAAATTGAGTAAACAATGCTGAACATAAGGAAAAATACAAGTTATGCTTAGAACATTGTGGAGACCCATTTGGTCTGAGCAAAAGATTAAAATGTGAGAATAGCAAGAGATAAGGTTGAAAGAATCCTTTCAAATATACTGTCACAATTACAATCTGATGATTTGGTTTTTAGATGCTTGTCTACTTTGGTAAGATTAAAAATTTCATTGGTGTAGTGTTGTACACTGCATTTCTTCATTATTAATCTCAATATCATCTTGGTTATACTCCCTCTCAGTCATAATGTGGGATATATGCATGCTCCATTTTATATTAGCTGTTTTGCTAAAAAAAAATCTTGTTTTATTAAAAAAAGAGGCTATTTTACAAATCTTCTCAGAAATTAAACCTCTATTTTTTTATCTTTATAAAAAATAGTATATTGTAAGTGTCACGTGCGTATTTGCTAAATAAAACTAAGTAAATCCATGAATCTTGTTTTCCATGGGGGTGATAACAATATCGTTCTAGCTCCTTGAGTTATTTAGATCATTTCTACATCAATTGATAACAAAATCATTTAAAGCAAAACTTTCATTCTGAGCAAAGCTTTGGTAACATCCTGTAAGTTTCATACTGTCATAAATTTCAAGCAATCTGTAGTTTTCACTTTGATTTACTCCTAACAATTCATATTGAAAATGTTTTCTTTTGTCACCCTTGCTTCCAAAAAATTAATTTTTTTCTAAGATTTGAAAAAAATTTGGTCAGTTTTATGGTGGTATAATTTCCATACAATAAAAATTTTTAATTTGTGTATAATTCAATGAGTTTTCACTATTGTGTACCCCAGTATAATCAAAATCACAATCATGATATGAAAGAGTTCCACTACACCACAAAGTCCTCTTTTGTCTCTTTCTAGTCAATCTCTTCCCCTACCTCTTGCTCCTAGAAATCAGCCATCTGTTTTCTACCAGTAAGGCTTTCTAGAATATACAATTACTACAATCTACACTATTGTCTCTAAATTAATTCATTTAGCATCAAGCTCTTGAGATTCATTTAAACTGCTGAATGTATCACTAGTTCATTTCTTTTTATTGCTTAATAATGTTCCACTGTTCAGACACCTGAAAATTTGTTTATCCACTCACAAGTTAGGCATTTCACTTTTTTCCAGATTAGGATTACTATGAATAAAGCTACTATGAAAATTTGCAGACAAGTCCTTGGGTGAAAAATGTTTTCATTTATCACAGATAAATTACCTAGGAGTGTAATGGTTATTACATAACCATGTAATAAGCATGTACTTAACTTTAAATGACCAAAGTATTTTCTGAACTTTAAATGAGCGAAGTATTTTCTGAAGTAATCATTCCAATTTGTACTTCTACCAGTGAAGTATGAAAGTTACAGTTGCTTTAGTCCTGGCCAATACTTGGTTTGGCCAATCTTTAATTTTAGAAATTCCTGTGGGTGTATAGTGGTATCTCCCTGTGGTCTAATTTGCAATCTCCTAATAATGATTTAAACAACCTACTATGTGGGTATTTGCTGTTTGTCATACATCTTCTCCAGTTAAGTGTATTCAAATTTTTTGCTGTGTTAAAATCACTGTTTATTTTCAGAGGTGGTGGTGATTGATCTTTTGTAATAAATTTCTAGTTTTATTGATTTATGCACAATGAATATATAATTTCCATTTCAGAATTAGAGGAATCAGAATTCTTGGTCTTTCGTGTTTTGTTGTATGTTCATGTTTTATAAATGTTCCATGGAAATGTATTTTTTAAAATATGTATGGTCTACTGGCAGACACCAAAGCTTGGCAATAAACCCCTGGATATATTTCTGGACTCTCAATTCTAATGGATTAGAATGTAATAGAATATAGATTAATAAAATAATTTATATGTCTGTCCTTATGTTAACAGTTAATTACTATAGGTTTGTAGTAAGTTTTGAAATTGAGAAATTCAGTCCTGTTTCTTCTTTTTCAAGATCGTTTTGGCTACCAGGAGGTCTCTTGTAATTCTATATAATTTTTTTTTAAATGTTAAGCTCTGGGGTACATGTGCAGGATGTGCAAGTTTGTTATAGAGGTAAATGCGCACCATGGTGGTTTGGTGCACCTATCAATCCATCAACTAGGTATTAAGCCCAGCAGGCATTAGCTATTTTTCCTAATGCTCTCCCACCCCGAACTACACCCCGACAGGCCCCATTGTGTGTTGTTCCCCTCCCTGTGTCCATGTGTTCTTATTGTTCAGCTCCCACTTGTAACTGAGAGCATGTGGTATTTGGTTTTCTGTTCCTGTGTTAGTTTGCTGAGGATAATAGCTTCCAGGTCCATTCATGTCCCTGCAAAGAACATCATCTCATTCCTTTTTATGGCTGCATAGTATTCCACGGTGTATATGTCACACATTTTCTTTATCCAGTTTATCGTTGATGGGCATTTGGGTTGATTCCATGTCTTTTTTATTGTGAATAGTGCTGTAATGAACGTACGCATGTATGTACCTTTGTAACAGAACGATTTTTATTCCTTTGGGTATATACCTAGTAATGAGATTGCTGGGTAAAATGGTATTTCTGGTTCTAGATCTTTAAGGAATCACCAGTCTTTCACAATAGTTGAACTAATTTACATTCCCACCAACAGTGTAAAAGCATTCCTATTTCTCCACAACCTCACTAGCCTCTGTTGTTTCTTGACTTTTTAATAATTGCCATTCTGACCGGCATGAGATGGTATCTCATTGTGGTTTTGATTTGCATTTCTCTAATGACCAGTGATGTTGAGCTTTTCTTCATATGTTTGTTGGCCGCATGAATGTCTTCTTTTGAGAAGTGTCTGTTCATGTCCTTGGCCCACTTTTTAATGGGGTTTTCTTTCTTGTAAGTTTAAGTTCCTTGTAGATTCTGGATATTAGGCCTTTATTAGATGCATAGATTGCAAAAATTTTCTCCCATTCTGTAGGTTGCCTGTTTGCTCTGATAAGTTTCTTTTGCTGTGCAGAGGCTCTTTCGTTTAATTAGATCTCATTTGTCAATTTTTTCTTCTGTTGCAATTGCTTCTGGCAATTTCGTCATGAAATCTTTGTCCGTGCCTATGTCCCTAATGGTACTACCGAGGTTGTCTTCTACAGTTTTTACAGTTTTGGGTTTTACATTTAAGTCTTTAATCCATCTTGATTTAACTTTTGTATATGGTATAAGGAAAAGCTCCAGTTTCAATCTTCTGCATATGGCTAGCCAGTTATTCCATCACTATTCATTGAATAGGGAATCCTTTCCCCATTGCTTTTGTCAGGTTTCTCGAAGATCAGATAGTTGTAGGTGTGTGGCCTTATTTCAGGGCTCTCTATTCTGTTCCATTGGTCTAGATGCCTGTTTATGTACCAGTACCACGCTATTTTGGTTACTGTAGCCCTGTAATATAGTTTGAAGTTGGGTAGCACAATGTCTTCAGCTTTGTTCTTTTAGCTTATGATTGTCTTGGCTATACAAGCTCTTTTTTGGATCCATATGAATTTTAAAATAGTTTATTTTAATTCTGTGAAGAATGTCAATGATAGTTTAATGGCATTGAAACTATAAATTATTTTGGGCACTATGGCCATTTGAACAATACTGATTCTCCTATCTGTGAGCATTCAATGTTTTTCCATTTGTCTGTGTCTGCTCTGATTTCTTTGGGCAGTGGTTTGTAGTTCTCCTTGAAGAGGTCCTTCACTTCCGTTGTTAGCTGTATTCCTCGGTATTTTATTCTCTTTGGAGAAATTGTGAATTGCAGTTCATCCATGATTTGGCTCTCTGCTTGCCTAATGTTGGTGTATAGGAACACTCATAACTTTTGCACATTGATTTTGTATCCTGAGACTTTGCTTATCAGCTTAAGAAGCTTTTGGGCTGAGACAATGGGGTTTTCTAGATATACGATCATGTCATCTGCAAACAAAGACACTTTGACTTCCTCTCTTCCTATTTGAATACACTTTATTTTTTTCTCTTGCCTGATGGCCCTGGCCAGAACTTCTAAAACTATGTTGAATAGGAGTGGTGAGAGAAGGCATCCTTGTCTTGGGCCAGTTTTTGAGGGGAATGCTTCCAGCTTTTGCCCATTCAGTATGATATTGGCTGTGGGTTTGTCATAAATGGCTCTTATTATTATTGAAGTATGTTCCTTCAATACCGAGTTTATTGAGAGTTTTTGACATGAAGGGATGTTGAATTTTATCAAAGGCCTTTTCTGCGTCTATGGAGATAATCATGTGGTTTTTGTCTTTAGATCTGTTTATGTAATGAATTGTGTTTACTGATTTGCATATGTTGAAGCAGCCTTGCATCCCAGGGATGAAGCCAACTTGATCGTGGTGGATAAGCTTTTTCATGTGCTGCTGTATTCAGTCTGCCAGTATTTATTGAGAATCATTGCACTGATGTTCATCAGGGATATTGGCTGAAGTTTTCTTTTTTTGTTGTATCTGCGCCAGGTTTTGGTATCAGGATGGTGCTGGCCTCATAGAATGAGTTAGGGAGGAGTCCCTCCCTTTCAATTTTTTGGAATAGTTTCAATAGGAATAGTACCAGCTCTTCTTTGAACTTCTGGTAGAATTCAGCTATAAATCCATCTGGTCTTGGGCTTTCTTTTTTGGTTGGTAGGCTATTTATCACCTGCCTCAATTTCAGAACTTGTTATTCGTCTATTCAGGGATTCGACTTCTTCCTGGTTCAGTCTTGGGAGGGTGTTTATGTCCAGGAATTTATCCATTTCTTCTAGATGTTCTAGTTTATTTGCATAGAGGTATTTATAGTATTCTCTGATGGTGGGGCCTATACAGTATATAGTACTGTGGAAACACAGTATTCTCTATTTCTGTGGGGTCATTGGTGATATCCCATTTATCATTTTTTATTGTGTCTACTTGATTTTTCTCTATTTTCTTCTTTATTAGTCTAGCTAGCTGTCTATCTACTTTAACCGTTTTTTCAAAAAACCAGCCCCTGGATTCACTGATTTTTTTGAAGGACTCTTCACATATCTATCTCCTTCAGTTCTGCTCTGAGCTTGGTTATTTCTTTTCTTCTCCTAGCTTTGGGGTTTGTTTGCTCTTGGTTCTCTAGTTCTTTTAGTTGTAATGTTAAGGTGCTGATTTGAGATCTTTCTAGCTTTTTGATGTGGGTATTTAGTGCTATAAATTTGCCTCTTAATACTGCTTTAGCTGTGTCCCAGAGATTCTGGCACGTTGTCTCTTTGTTCTCATTGGTTTCAAAGAATTTCTTAACTTCTGCCTTAATTTCATTATTTACCCAAGTGTCATTCAGGAGTGGGTTGTTCAATTTCCATGTAGTTGTGTGGTTTTGAGTGGGCTTCTTAATCTTGAGTTCTAATTTGATTGCGCTGTGGTCTGAGAGACTGTTATTATTTCAGTTCTTTTGCATTTGCTAAGGAGTGATTTACTTCCAATTATGTGATCAATTTTAGAGTAAGTGCAATGAGGCACCAAGAAGAATGCATATTCTGTTGTTTTGGGGTAGAGAATTCTGTGGATATCTATCAGGTCCACTTGATCCAGAGCTGAGTTCAAGTCCTGAAAATTTTTATGAATTTTCTGTCTTGATTATCTGTCTAATATTGACAGTAGAGTGTTAAAGTCTCCCACTGTTATTGTGTGGGAGTCTAAGTCTCTCTGTAGGTCTCTAAGAACTTGTTTTATGAATCTGGGTACTCCTATACTGGGTGTATAGATATTTAGGACAGTTAGCTCTTCTTGTTGAATTGACTCATGTATCATTATGTAATGCCCTTGTCTTTTTGTATTTTTGTTGGCTTACAGTTTGTTTTGTCAGAAACTAAGATTGCAACCCCTGCTTTTTTGTTTTCCATTTGCTTGGTAAATTTTCCTCCATTCTTTTATTTTCGGTCTATGTGTGTCTTTGCATGTGAGATGGAGCTTTTGAATGCAGCACACTGATGGATCTCGACTCTTTATCCAGCTTGCCATTCTGTGTCTTTTAATTTGGGCATTTAGCCCATTTACACTTAAGGTTAATATTGTTATGTGTGGATTTGATCCTGTCATCACGATGCTTACTGGCTATTTTGCAGACTTCTTCATGTAGTTGCTTCACAACGTCACTGGTCTGTGTATGTCAGCATGTTTTTGCAGTGGCTGGTAACGTTCTTTCCTTTCCATATTTAGTGCTTCCTTCAGGAGCTCTTGCAAGACAGGCCTGGTGGTGAGAAATTCCCTCAGCATTTGCTCATCTGAAAAAGATTTTACTTCTCCTTCACTAAGGAAGTTCAGTTTGGCCAGATATGAAATTTTAGGTTGGATTTTCTTTAAGAATGATGAATACTGACCCTCAATCTCTTCTGGCTTGTAGGGTTTCTGCTGAGATGTCTGCTGTTAGTCTGATGGGCTTCCCTTTATAGGTGACTTGGCCTTTCTCTCTGGCTGCCCTTAACATATTTTCCTTTACTTTGACCTTGGAGAATGTGATGATTATATGTCTTGCGGTTGATCTTCTTGTGAAGTATCTTACTGGGGTTCTTTGGTTGTCATGAATGTGAATATTGGCCTGTTTTGCTACGTTGGAGAAGTTCTCCAGGATGATATCCTAAAGTGTGTTTTCCAACTTGGTTCCATTCTCCCCATTTCTTTCAGTTACCCCTATCAGTCACAGGTTTGGCCTTTTAACAATCCCATAGTTCTCAGAGGTTTTATTTGTTCCTTTTCTTTCTTTTTTCTCTAATCTAGTCTGCCTGCCTTATTTCAGGAAGACAGTCTTCAAGTTCTGATATCCTTTCTTCCCCTTGATCTATCTGGCGACTGATACTTGTGTTTGCATTGTGACATTCTCGTGTTGTGTTTTTCAGCTCCATCAGGTCACTTACATTCCTCTCTAAACTGGTTATTCTGGGTAACAGCTCCGGTAATGGTTTTTTGTTTGTTTGTTTGAGACAGAGTCTCACTCTGTCGCCCAGGCTGGAGTGCAGTGGCGCAATCTCAGCTCACTGCAACCTCCACCTGCTGGGTTCAAACAACTCTCTTGCCTCAGCCTCCTGAGTAGCTGGGACTACAGGTGCCTGCCATCAAGCCCGGCTTTTTTTTTTTTTTTTTTTTTTTTTTTTTTTTTTTTTTTTTTAGTAGAGATGGGGTTTCACAGTGTCAGCCAGGATGGTCTCAATCTCCTGACCTTGTGATCCACCCACCTCAGTCTCCCAAAGTGCTGGGATTACAGGCATGAGCCACTACACCCAGCCAGCTCCTGTAATGTTTTATCATGATTCTTAGCTTATTTGCAATGACTCAGAACATACTCCTTTAGCTCAGCAAAGTTCATTATTACCCATCTTCTGAAGCCTACTTCTGTCAATTCATCTGTCTCAGCTTCAGCCCAGTTCTATACCCTTGCTGGAGACGTGTTGTGATCATTTGGAGGAGAAGAGGCACTCTGGCTTTCTGAGTTTTCAGCATTTTTGCATTGATTCTTTCTCATCTTCATGGATTTCCTTTGGTCTCTGAGGCTGCTGACCTTTTTTTTTTTTTTTCTTTTGAGATGGAATCTTGCTCTGTCACCCAGGCTGGAGTGCAGTGGCACAATCTCAGCTCACTGCAGCCTCTGCCTCCCAGGTTCCAGCGATTCTCCTGCCTCAGCCTCCTGGTTAGCTGGGATTACAGGCATGCACCACCACACCCGTCTCAATTTTGTATTTTTAATAGAGACAGGGTTTCACCATATTGGCCAGCTGGGCTCGAACTCCTGACCACAGGTGATCCGCCTGCCTTGGCCTCCCAAAGTGCTGGCTGGGATTATAGGTGTGAGCCACCGTGCCCAGCCTGCTGCTGACCTTTAAATGGGGTTTTTTTGGGGTCTTTTTCATTGATGTTGTTGCTTTTGCTTTCTATTTTTCTTTTCACAGTCAGGTCCCTCTTCTGTAGGGCTGCTGCCATTTGCTGGGGATCTACTCCAGACTCTATTTCCCTGGGTCCTTCCCACTCCTGGAATTATCACCAGTGGACGCTGCAGAACAACAAAGATGGCAGCCTGCTCCTTCTTCTTGGAGCTCTGACCCAGAGGGGCACCAACGTGATGCCAGCTGGAACACTCCTGTATGAGGTGTCTGGCGAACTCTATTGGGATGTCTCACTCAGTCAGGAGGAAAGAGATCAGGGTCTTGCTTAAATAAACAGTCTGGTTGCCCCTTGGCAGAGCACATGCACTACGCTAGGGCGAATCCCCCTCATCCGGGCTGCCCTGGCTCGCCAGAGCCAGCAGGCAGAAAAGATTAAGACTGCTGATCCACCATACCGCAGGCACCCCTCCTCCTAGGGGCTCCTCTCAGGGATATCAGAGTTCTGTCCATAAATCCCTGGCTGGTGATGCTGCAATTCCCACAGGGAAGCCTTGCCCAGTGAGGAGGAGTGTTTTGGGGTCCTGCTTAAAGAAGCAGTCTGGCCACAAACTGTCCCAGCCACTGTGCTGCACTGTGGGGAATTGCTCCCTGTCCAAAATGCCCAGTCTTACTGGCACCTGCAGCAGGGGAAAACAGCTGACTGGAGCCACAGTGATGGTGGTCACCCCTCTCCGCCTGGAACTTGGTCTTTAGGGCAGTCTCCAGCCTGCTGCGCTGGTGGGTATTCCAAGCCAGTGGTTTTAGCTTATAGAGAGTGGGGGCCCACTGAGGGAGGCCACTTTGGTCCCTGGCTTCAGCCCCCTTCCCATGGGAGTGGATGGATCTCCTGCCTCACTTGAGTTCCCAGAGCCAGAGTATGCAAAAACTCCCATGTCTCAGTGCCTACTCGAGCAGCCGCCCACCTGAGCAGCCGCCATGATTCTGCGCAGCTCTGTGCTTGGGACCCAAGGCCCCGGTGGCGTGGGCTCATGAGGGGACCTCCTTATCCACAGGTTACAAGGATCTGTGAGAAAAGCATGGTTTTCAGGGAGGAGTAGCGTAGTCCCTCACTGCCTCCCTTGCCTGGGGGAGGGAGCTCCCTTTGCCCTATGCTGCTCCCAGGTAGGCCCTCACTCCACCCTGCTTTTCCCCACTCTCCGTGGGTCATGCCAACTGCCTAGTCAGTCCCAATGAGAGAACCTTGGTACTTCAATTGAAGATGCAGAATTCTTGCCATTTTCATCCTTCTTCGTGGGAGCTGCAGAGTGGAGCTGTTTCTATTCAGCCATCTTGGCTGCCCCCTTCTATATAAATTTTAGCATTAGCTTGTTCATTTCTACAAAAGAGGCTATTGGAATTTTGACAGGGATTACACTGAAGCTGTATACCAATTTTGGGAGTATCATCATCTTAAGAATATTAAGTCTTCTAAAGCATGAAACACAGAATGTCTTTCAATTTTTCAGGTCTTCTTTAAATTATCTTCATAACGTTTGTAGTTTCCAACGTACAAGTCTTACACCACTCTGGTTAAATTTATTATTAATTACTTTATTCTTTTAGATGCCATTGCCAAATGTAATTGCTTTCTTAATTTCATTTGTGGATTGCTCATTGTTTGTATATAGAAATATGACCTATTTTTGTATGTTGATCTTGTTTCTTGAAACTTTGCCAAATTCCTTTATTAGCACAGTAAAATTGGGTGTGGGTATTTGTGTGTGTGTGTGTGTGTGTGTGTGTGTGTGTATTATTTACGATACTGTAAGTACAGTAAGTCCTCAATGTAGTAGATAGGTTCTTGAAACTGCAATTTTAACAATGTATAGCAAAACTAATTTTAACATAGGCTAATTAATATTAACAAGAATAAGGTTGCTATGGTATGTTTCTGGTCACAAAATCATCACCAAACTTCTAAATAAAGACTGAAACATTTCTAATATTAAACACTGAAATAAATCTGAGCTCTATATACATTTAAGAAAAATTAATGAAAACAAGGTAATTATTTACCCAATTATTCCAGTTTAGGGTCTCTGGAGCCTATCAAAGTCTATAGGCCAGAACCTATCCCAGCAGCTCAGGGTACAAGCCATAACCAATCCTAGACAGGACATCACTTCATCATGGGGTGCACTCAAATACATATCTACATTCACTCATACTGGTACAATTTAGACATGCCAATTAACCTAATGTGCACAACTTTGAGATGTGGGAGGAAATCAGAGTACATGGAAAAAACCCATGCGGACACAGGCAGAATGTGGAAATTCCACATAGACAGTGGCCCTGGCCAGGAATTGATTTTTTTTTCCTCATCAATGTTATAATGAAACAGCATTATTTGAGGACCTGCTGTTTTAAGATGTTATCTTAAAACAGAAATAGTTTCATATCTTCCTTGCCAATTTGGATACTTTTTACTAGTTTTTCTTGCCTATGTGCCACTAGAAATTCTATTACAACAAGGCGAGAAGTGGCAAGAGTGGACTTTCATGTCTTCTTCCTGATCTTAGGGGAAAGCTTTCATTCTTTTGCCATTGAGTATGGCTGTCAGCTGTGAGATTTTCCTAACTGTCCTTTACCAGATTAAGAAAGTTGCCTTCTATTCCTAGTTTGTTGGGTGTGTTTATCACAAAAGGTTGGATTTTGTTAAATACTTTTTCTGCATGAACTGAGTTGATCATGGTTTATGTTCCCCTTCATTCTATTAATATGGTATATTATATTGTGTAACTTTTTTCTATGTCAACTACCCCTGCATTCTTGGAATAAATCCCATTTGGTGATGATATATAATCTTTTAAATATGCTGCTGCATTCCTAAAATATTTTCTTGAGGAATACTGCATCTATATTCATAAGGGACATTGGTCTGAAGATTTTATTTCTTGTGTTGTCTTTATATGGCATTAGTAGCAGTGTTATGCTGAGTTCGTAAAATGAGTTAGGGCAGGTCTACTAGTGACAAACAATTCAGTTACTGTTTATCAGGGAATGTATTAATTTCTCCTTTTTTTGTGAAGGAAAGCTTTGCCAAATATAGAATTCTTGGTTAACAGGGCTGAAAAAAATTCTTCCAGCACACTGAGTGTGTCATCTCACTGCCAAGTGGCCTCCATCATTTCCAGTGAGAAATCAGCAGTTAACCATGCTAAGGATCCCTTATATGTGAAGCTTTTCTTCTCTTCTGCTTTCACAAAGCCCTTATTCCCCAGAGATCTCTATTTCTGGCCTTTCTCTCTAACCTTTTTGGCTAGTCTACTGTTGACCCCAATTGTTCTCCCTTTCCCTGGGAAATAGTGACTAAGTACAATTTACCTTTAAATTAAAAAAAAAAAAAAAATCTCTCAGGTGGCCTCCTCAGCCCTAGGAGAATTCTGGGTTAGGTAAAAATAAAAACAAATCATCTGACCCAGTCCTTCAGGGAGCCATCAGACAGGGCAAAACAGACAATTACAATTCTTTGAGAATATGGTCTGTTATGTTGCCTCCAAAAATAGATATCTGTACCAGGAATACAGGCTGTTGTCTTCAAGGCTGCTGTTGAGGTGGAGAGTAGGGGATGAGACCAAGATAAGTTAAAATGCCACAAAACTGTCTTACTGATACTCAGTTAATTTTACTTGATTAAGCATTTCCTTGATTTCAGTGGCCTTTTGATTACTTTCCAGAGTTCCAAAAAAATTGGTTCTCACAGTTTTTGCCAATTAATTAACTATATTGTGGAGGTATGAACTTTGGTGGTTCCCTACTATACCATTTTAACTGACATAATTTAGGATTTCTGTTTTTTCAATGAGAAATCTTTATAATTACAAGGAAAAATAAGTTTAGCATTATTCCTGCCATTTTATTTTAAAAAAACAGCCTTTTTTTTTTTTCTGTTGGTAATATTTTCTTTCTTTTTTTTTCTTTTATTATTATTATTATTATTATACCTTAGGTTTTATGGTACATGTGCGCAATGTGCAGGTAAGTTACATATGTATACATGTGCCATGCTGGTGCGCTGCACCCACCAACTCGTCATCTAGCATTAGGTATATCTCCCAATGCTATCCCTCCCCCCTCCCCCCACCCCACAACAGTCCCCAAAGTGTGATGTTCCCCTTCCTGTGTCCATGTGTTCTCATTGTTCAATTCCCACCTATGAGTGAGAATATGTGGTGTTTGGTTTTTTGTTCTTGCGATAGTTTACTGAGAATGATGATTTCCAATTTCATCCATGTCCCTACAAAGGACGTGAACTCATCATTTTTTATGGCTGCATAGTATTCCATGGTGTATATGTGCCACATTTTCTTAATCCAATCTATCATTGTTGGACATTTGGGTTGGTTCCAAGTCTTTGCTATTGTGAATAATGCGGCAATAAACATACGTGTGCATGTGTCTTTATAGCAGCATGATTTATAGTCCTTTGGGTATATACCCAGTAATGGGATGGCTGGGTCAAATGGAATTTCTAGTTCTAGATCCCTGAGGAATCGCCACACTGACTTCCACAATGGTTGAACTAGTTTACAGTCCCACCAACGGTGTAAAAGTGTTCCTATTTCTCCACATCCTCTCCAGCACCTGTTGTTTCCTGACTTTTTAATGATTGCCATTCTAACTGGTGTGAGATGGTATCTCATTGTGGTTTTGATTTGCATTTCTCTGATGGCCAGTGATGGTGAGCATTTTTTCATGTGTTTTTTGGCTGCATAAATGTCTTCTTTTGAGAAGTGTCTGTTCATGAAAATGGCCATCCTTCCCAAGGTAATTTACAGATTCAATGCCATCCCCATCAAGCTACCAATGACTTTCTTCACAGAATTGGAAAAAACTACTTTAAAGTTCATATGGAACCAAAAAAGAGCCCGCATCGCCAAGTCAATCCTAAGCCAAAAGAACAAAGCTGGAGGCATCACACTACCTGACTTCAAACTATACTACAAGGCTACAGTAACCAAAACAGCATGGTACTGGTACCAAAACAGAGATATAGATCAATGGAACAGAACAGAGCCGTCAGAAATAATGCCACATATCTACAAGTATCTGATCTTTGACAAACCTGACAAAAACAAGAAATGGGGAAAGGATTCCCTATTTAATAAATGGTGCTGGGAAAACTGGCTAGCCATATGGAGAAAGCTGAAACTGGATCCCTTCCTTACACCTTATACAAAAATTAATTCAAGATGGATTAAAGACTTAAATGTTAGACCTAAAACCATAAAAACCCTAGAAGAAAACCTAGGCAATACCATTCAGGACATAGGCATGGGCAAGGACTTCATGTCTAAAACACCAAAAGCAATGGCAACAAAAGCCAAAATTGACAAATGGGATCTAATTAAACTCCAGAGCTTCTGCACAGCAAAAGAAACTACCATCAGAGTGAACAGGCAACCTACAAAATGGGAGAAAATTTTCGCAACCTACTCATCTGACAAAGGGCTAATATCCAGAATCTACAATGAACTCCAACAAATTTACAAGATAAAAACAAACAACCCCATCAAAAAGTGGGCGAAAAAAACAGCTTTGAGATAGAGTTCATACACTATATAATCCATCCATTTAAAATGTATAATATAATGTTTTTGAGTATATACACAAGGCTATGCAGCCGCCACCACCACCACCACCACCTAACTTTAGAACATTTTTCTCCTCCTGAATAAAACCCTGTAGCCATTTACAGTCAATCCTGACTCCATTCCTTCTGATCCCCGCTCTACACACCACTAATCTACTACCTCTATAAAATTTTTGTTTAAATATGTCTTCAATTCTTGAGGGTATATATCTAAGAGCAGAATTACTGGATCATATGGAAATCCTATGTTTAACTTTTTGAGGAACTGCCAAACTGTTTTCCCAAGCAGATGCACCACTTTACATTCCCACTATCAAAATATAAAGGTTCCAATTTCTCCACATTCTTGTTACCATCTTTTTAAATATACTCATCCAGCTGGGTGCAGTGGCTCACACCTGTAACACTTTGGGTAGCCAAGAAGGGAGGATCACTTGAGCCCAGGAGTTTGAGACCAGCCTGGGCAAAATAGTGAGACACGCCCCCGCCCCCCCCCCCATCTCTACACACAAAATTTGTTTTTAAATTAGCCAGGTATGGTGGTGCATGCCTGTAGTCCTAGCTTCTTGGGAGGCTGAGGCAGGAGGATTGCTTAAGCCAAGTTGTTCAAGATTATGGTGAACTATGATGGCAACACAGCATACCAACCTGGCTAACAGTGAAACCCTATCTCTACAATATATATGTGATAATATATATGTATGTATGTGTATATATATATATGTATGTGTATATATATATGTATGTATATATATATGTATGTATGTGTATATATATATATGTATGTATGTATATATATATTCCACTCATCCTAGTTGTTATAAAGCAGAATCCTATTATGGACTTGATTTAGATTTCCCTGATGACTAATTAGACTGAGTGTCTTTTTAAGAACATACTGCTCATTTGTATGTCTTCTTTGGAGAAATGTCTATTCCCTCTTTGGAGAAATGTCAATTCCTTTGTCCATTTGTTACTGAGTTGTGTTCTTATTATTGAGCTGCAAGAATTATTTATATATTCTGGACATAAATCCTTCATTACCAATATCTTTTACAAATATCTTCTCCCATTCTGTGGGTTGTCTTTTTGCTTTCTTGATGGGATCTTTTGAAGCACATAATCTTAATTTTGATTTAATCCAATTTATGTTTTTGTTGCTTGCCATTTTGTTTCATGATTTCTGTTCAGTAAGGTCATCTTTTTCTTTTTCTTTAATTTCATTTATTGATCAAATCTTTTATGCTGTTTTCTTTATCTAAGTTGCTCTCAACCAAGAGTTCACAATTTTAACAATAAATATTGACACTTTTATTTTTCCCTTTCTGATTCTTACATTTCCCCCTCAATCTTATCAAATTGACTACAATATCCAGTTTAGTATAAAATAGACATGGCAGTGGCAGATATATTCTGTCTTGTCTTAAAAGGGAATGCTTTCAATAGTTCATCGCTAAGTATGATAGGTCCTCTAAGGTTTTGGTTGATATCTTTTACCAGATTGAGGAGGCTTCCCTCAATAATCTCACTCTGTTAAGAGGTTCTTCTGTTGAACAGATGTATTGCTTTTTCTAAATCTAATGAGAGAATTTTTCTTCATAAATATTTTCTATTAATGTGGTGAATTATACTGATTCATTTTCAAAGAGTCAACCAATCTTATGTTCCAATAAATACAAAACGGGATTTTCTTCAAGGATATAAATTATGTCGAGAATGACAAAATATTGGTCACTGCTATATTTTAAAAACAGGAACACTTATGTATTTGGCTATTTCCTTTGAAAATATTCCTAGTGTGGTTCTAAATTCTCATACAGCATTTAATATGTGATAAGCACTTTACATGAATTATTTAATTTTCATAATAAACCTGCAAGTTAGGCAACCATTTTACAGATGAGGAAACTGAGACACTAACAGGTTAAGAAGCTTGCTCAAGGTTACATGACATAGATGGATTCAAACCTAGTGTATCTGGATCTAGAGTCTAATAGAAAATGCCTGTCTTGTTTTTTAAAAACAGAAAGGAAGAATAAATAGGAGAAAAACAGGGTTCTTTTGCCAGAAAGACACACTTTATATGCTGGAATAAAGAGGTTGATCACATACTGAAATTTCACTTTTAACAGAATTGAGTCAAACCTATACCTGTAATTAATATGGAAGGACTGTGTTAGTTCAGAAGGAACTGTGTTATTTAATTCTTCTCACTACACCATTGTTGATTGGGCTCCTTAAGGTCATATTACTAATGACTGCTCTCAGGGTCACAGAGATTGTCAACATTTTCTCTATGATATTACTTATCAAAAAAGTAGTGACAACCCTCCCCTATTATATCATAGATTTAACTCCTTTTTTCCTCTTCAGTGGAAAGAGGCAGGGGTTGCCCCTCCAAAGCCAAGGCTTGTTGTTCCCCACTGAGGACCTGAACATTCAGAATTATGGAGATTAACCATAGCTATGACTGGTATGAGAGTTTGGGCTGGAGAAAGTGTTATAAGTAAATCCACCTTGTCACCTTGAAAACTAAGACAACAGATTGATTTACACTACTATTTCCACACAGCCAAAAATATCACTATGGCAATCATCAAAAGGTCAATTCAAAGATGGGATAGTAAAGATTATGAGGACTTACACCCCCCGTTGCTAATGTCCCCCCACCACCTCTCATACAACCTATTTCCCCCAACCCCACATTCACAAAAAAGAATACCATCCTAAAATATATATACTATCTCTATGGAGTCCAAAAAAACTATACCACTTAAAAGTATGTTAAACCACCATATATGTTATTAGTAGGAAAAATGCATATTAGTTCAAAAATCAACATAATTACCTGTGTTGTTACTTGTATACTTGTATTGACTCATCCTTTAATCAATATCATAGTATTTTAATAGTCAGCACCAGAGAAGGTATTTGGCTCCCCGTAGCCATACATAGGCCTTGGGAATCTTCCCCTTCTATCCATGTTATTAATAATATTCTACAAAAAATTCTCAAAAGGAGTAAACGATTTATTTGTACATTAATTGCAATAATAATGGGCTTGATTGCTGTTACTGTGACTGCTGCTAATGCTGGAGTTGCATTACATCAATCTATTCAAACTGTTCATTTTGTGGATAAATGGCAAAAATTCTACTTGGATGTGAATTCTCAGTCAAGTATTGATCAAAAATTGGCCAATCAAATTAACAATCTGAGACAAACTGTTATACGGATGGGAGACAGAATTATGAGTTTAGAATATAGATTACAAATGCAATGTGATTGGAATACTTCTGATTTTTGTATAACTCCGTTTCAACATAATGAGTCTGTTCACAATTGGGAATCAGTAAAACGCCATTTACAAGGAAGTGAAGATAATTTAAGTTTAGACATAAGCAAGCTAAAAGAACAGATTTTTGAGGCCTCTCAAGCACACTTAACTGCTTTACCTGGTGCTGAAGTTTTAGATGGTATCTCTAAGGGGTTATCTAATCTCAACCCCATTCAATGGGTAAAATCTTTGGAAGGATCCACTATCATTAATTTTGTTCTCTGTATAATTTGTGCTATTGGTTTATTATCCATATGTAAAATTGGAAAAAATATTCTTCAATCCAATCGTGATCAGTGCCAAGCTATGACTGCTACGGTTCATTTAAATCAGGGAAAAGGGGGAGATGTAGGGAGACCGCCTGAAACTACTGCTATGGAATAAAAGATGAAATGCTCCTGATTACTGTAAATACAAAGTTGCATGTAGGATTGTGTAAAGACAATGCCAGGTTGGACTACCAGAATGAGCCAACAGCATGTGATGTGCTTCCCCCTGCAGAGAGCCTATGAATGGACGTGCAGTCAGGGAGGTTTCACATCACCAAGATGCCTATCCCAGAAAAGCAGATGTTCATAGCTCTGGGAATGGAATGTGACCCTTGCGGAGAGCCTATAAATGGAAGCATGAGGGGCGCCTGTCCATATGGATAAGATAGGACTATAAACACCCTCATCTTGCCATGGCTCTTCTAGGCCTCTTTAGGGTTAAGGCATACTCCCTTCTGAGAATTTCTGGTCTAACCGGTTGTCTAGCTTCATGTCCTGTTTCTACGGATTGTTTCTAACCAGCTTTTGCTGCAACTGTTACTGCTGATTAATATCTTGCCAATCACAGGTTATGGAAAGACTGTTTCTGTTTTAAGGCTCTGTTAGAAATTACTGATGCACACACTATATTGCAAATTCTTATCTCTGTATACTATTCTTCTGCATACAGATGTTATGTTAAAGAATTACTTCATCCCCATGTGACCATCTCACCTCATAATCAAATGACCCTAAATCCCTCACTAACCTACTCCCGCTCTCACTAAACTTAATAATAAATGCTGGTATATCCAGTGCATTGTTGGCACCACGGGACCCAGCTTTCACTATCTTGTATGTGTCTATTATTTCTCGATCTGCCAATCCACCTGGGAACAAAGAGAGAGCCCCGTTGCATTGCGGGCTGCTGGCCAGATCCCGCAATACCAAAGTATCTAAATATAAATTATTTTCAAATTCTTGCTTAACTAAATACTCTCTCAACATAAACAGGAACTTGGCTAATTGCTCACCCAGCAGGAACAAGAAAAGGAGGCACTGGGGGTCAAAGTAATTATCACCCAGCATAAAACAATATTTGCATTTGGTAACACCATATGGAATAAGATGCAGCGTGATAAAACTGGAGAGTTAGGCAACAAAGAAGGACAAGGAAAATGGACAGCCTCTTTTGAGTTGATCATCATCATTATCATCACCAATAATTTTAAATGACTTTGTCTAAATGAAGAACAACATGTTGTCACTGACTATGGACACTAAAGACACAGACAGACTTGATTTTAATTCTGCCAATTAATAGCTATGAAGTTTTAGTCAGGTTAGTTCTATGAACCTCAGTTTTGTCATCCCTAAAATAAGCAGGATGATGTTAACCTCCCAGAATTATGATAAGGAATCAATTAGAAAATGGTTGAAAATATGCTACACAGACAAAAATCAAATAAATGTTAGCTCTCTTTACTGCTGAAATGTTATAAAGGCCCAAATACAATCTATATTCAGATGTAAATGTACAAACATCATATACCAAGACAATTATACTTGATACCTTGATTATCCACATTTTCTTTATCTTCTAATCTATCCTAAATTTTCCTACACCTTATTTTTTGACTGTTAATAATGATTATTTTAAAAGCTTATTGATGCTGCTTGTTCCATATACTTCAAGGCAGCTACATTACACATAATATTTAGCAACTAGGAAGGATTACTCAGTAGTTTAAAACTAGTAGAAAGTTAAAAGTCCAACTTTTATTTTTATCCTCAATTTATTTTTTGAATAATCAATATATCATCAAAATATTAATATTACATTAAAATGTATCTTGATTACTTTTTTCCTCATAATTTCATCTACAGTATACTGTAATATAAGCTTTTATCACTTCATACCTGGATCAGTAAAATAACCTGCTATTCACCATGTTCTCAACCTTCTAATATTACCAGCAACGCACAGATGGCAAATTTTCCCAAATGACCCATTTCCTGATGTTATTCCTTTTATTATCTATAGTATAGTGGTTCCTTTCCAAGAAATCTGCATTCAAGATTCCTTATTTTGACCCTATTCTACTTTTTCAACTTTACATTCTTTGACATCATCAGCTATATTGTATATGTTTGGACTTTTAGACTCCAGTTTGAGACATTTTGAGATTTTTTCTTTCTTAAGATTTTTGAGACATTTTCACCATTTAGGGTACTACCACTAGGGGGCAGTAGAGCTTGATTAATACCAGCACATATTCAAAAGGTAGTGTTAGGAGGAAATTATTTCTTTTACAAAAATAGGTTTCAATTTAAAAAGATAAGCAGACATTGAACAGGTTTACAAATTGATGCACTATCTACCAGTTGCTCTGGGATATCCCCTGGAGAGCTCGAACTGGCTTACTATAGCCACAGGCACATCACCTCTATCTGTGCCCCCTAGTTGAGTCAAGGATATCTGCATACACGCTACATGCTCTAGGGTCAGGGTCACCATCAATTTCTTCCTGTCTCCCTCCCTCACATCAGGACATCCACAGAATCTATTTCAGATTAGTTTCTCCAATCCATCTCCTTCCACATGCCTGTGCCAAACATTTTGGCATTTAACTTTGATCTTTACTGAACACTGTTCAATAAGGATCAAACTTGAACTACTGTTCAATGACTGTTGAACTACTTCCTCACATGAATAACTTACTTTACGTGAGGAAGTGTGGGTCTTTAGAAAGTCATCATTCTGGCCAGGCATGGTGGCTCATGCCTGTAATCCAAGCACTTTGGGAGGCCAAGGCGGGTGTATCACTTGAGGTCAGGAGTTCAAGACCAGCCTGGCCAACATGGCGAAACCCCGTCTCTACTAAAAATACAAAAATTAGCCAGGCGTGGTGGCACGCACCTGTAGCCCCAGCTACTCGGGAGGCTGTGGCAGGAGAATCGCTTGAACTCAGGAGGCAGAGGTTGCAGTGAGCTGAGACTGTGCCACTGCACTCCGGCCCAGGTAACAGGGCGAAACTCTGTCTTTAAAAAACAAGCAAACAAAAAAGAAAGTCATTCTTTGTTAACCTAAGCTATCCTCATTTGTAACATGAGGGAATAAAAACTAGCTAAATTTTTAGGGTCTCCTAACTGTAAGAGTTCATGATTTTAAATTCCTATAAACAGTAGGCATACCAAATTGTTAGTAAGAGCTTACCAAAATATAGATTCCTTCCCTAAAACCAAGTGAATCAGAAATCAATAGGCTGAAGGACCATGAATCTACCTTTTAAAAATGATTCCAGATGATTCTGATGCAGGATCTGATCTGATGAAGAACTACGGTTTGAAAATCACTACCATGTTTCATGATTTGATTCAGATTGAGACAATAATTATTATCAACTCAAAGAATAACTAGTATTCTTTGAGTTCTTTCTCATGGACTAGGCCAGCAGTTTTTAGACTATGATCTGGCCCCAGGGGTCAGACAGAGTCTTTAAAAGGTATATAAGATCAAAACTTTTTCATTCTCATTCTCTTACAAGCACACAGTAGAGCTGAGGCTACATGGAATTTAATATTAAAACAGATTGAATACAGAAGCAGATGTGAGAATTCAGCTGTCTTTATTAAGCTGGACATTAATTTGCAAAAAGGTAAAATAATGTGACTCTTCTCATTAATCTTTTTTTTTGTTTTGGGAAAGTTGTTTATATAAAAACGTGTTATTCATGTGAACAAATAATGATTTTATATTATTTCTAAATGTTTGATAAATTTTCTAAAGAATTTCTTCCTTTCATTTCTAACATGATAAATGTTAATAAATATACCCATATAACAAAGGATATTTGAGGTCCTCAATAATTTTTACAAATGTAAAAACCTAAAAGTCTGAGAACTGCTTTCACACATACAGTACACTCTTGAGTACTCACTAATTTTTATGACCATAAAAACAAACAAAAAAAATCTGAGAACTGCTTTACACATGTTATCAAAGCCTGTCTCAAAGAGCTTCAACAATTCCCCACAGTCCCCAGTATAAAACCTAAACTACTTACAGGCATCTGAGCACAGTCCTACTTTAAAATTTTTGTAATTGCCTTGCTCTACTTTATTTTTTTATACAAAGATATCACAGCTCCATTAAAGCAAAATATGCACATATATAAACAGAAGAAAACCATTTTCCTAATTCCATTGCCAAATATACCCTCCCAGACCCATACTCATGCTTCTGTTTTCTTTTAGTCTTTTTCTCTGTGCACAGTGTGAATTTTTAACAGTAGTCTTATTCTATATAGTCAGCCCTCTGTAACCATAGGTTCCGTATCCACACAGCCAACCAACTGTGGATAAAAAATATTTGTGGAAAAAAACTGCAATGTTGTGCCTGTATTGCAAACATACATATTTTTTCCTTGTCATTATTCCCTAAACAATACATATAACAACTATTTACATAGCATATGCACTGCATTACATATTATAAGTAATCTAGAGATGATTCAAAATATATGGGAGGATATGTGTAGGTTATATGCAAATAGTGCACCATTTTTCATCAGGGACTTGAACATCCCTGGATTTTGGTATCTGCAGGGGGTCCTAGAACCAAATGAGGATGACTATATATAAAATGTGTGATTTATCCATTTTTACCTTATACATCATAAGCATATGCCCATTTTACATATTCTTCTACAAATATGTGCCATAATTTACTTGATTATCTCTTTACTAGTTACCTAAACTTTTATCCTAGTTTTTGCCCTTATGAATACCAACACAATGAACACTCAGAGACTACTTGTATTTTGCTCATAATCATAAATATTCCATCTTAGCACAATACCTGAGGCATAATAAGAGCTCAGTAAAGATCAGCCTTTTTTTTTTTTTTGGTTTGTATGTATTTATTCTTATTATCATCGTCATTGTTATAAACAGTCTTTCCTGACTGCTCCAATCATACCTAAGCTTATGCTCCCTGGAATTAACCTAATACTTACTTGTACCTTTCTTTTGTCACTTTGGACACTGCCTCATAGAAGGGTTATTTATATACATCATTTACCTCTTATATTGTAAACTTGAGAAGGTTGGAAATCATGTTCTATATACTTTTGTATGCTGATAAGTATTTAAATGTGTTGAATGAATTCCTTAAGATCACAAAGTAAATAACCACATATTTTTTAAAAACACATGAATGGGTGTTAAAAATATTTAAATATTAGATTTAACATTAGATTTCACCTCAAAGTTCTGTCAGAATCCTGTAATATTTGTTAAAACTTATGTCTTTCCCTGCCTCTCCTCTGTTCAACTTAGGTATCCTACTCCATGGTCAGGCTCTCTGGTCAATTCTAACACAAAAATTGACAGTATGTCAATTATTGTACCAATGTAAATTTAACACAGACCTGTGTGTTTATCTATATCTAAATTTATATCCAAACATCCATGAAGGATTGGTTCCAGGATCCCCATGGATACCAAAATCTGCAAATGCTCAAGTCCCTTATATAAAAAGACATAGTACAGTTAGCCCTCCATATCTGCAGGCTCTGCATGTGAAACCCACAGATACTAAGGGTTAATTCTGAATGTAGATACACAAACACACACATGCCCCCCTTCATCCTCTCATTCCTCTCCCTGCCCCATTTCAGAATATCTTCTTGATAGTCAATTATTGTTAAAGATAGGAGGTCTATTAGCCTAGTGATTACCACTGGACACTGAAGCTGATGCCCAAGCTGCTAATACTGCAGACAGAGGTCCAGCTATTATACAATGAAAAACTATGAATACCCGTGCTGTTCTTTCAGCTCTCTCTCCTCTCCTGTTTCTACCCCTACACAAACTGCAGCTCAATGGCAATATATTAGACAAATCTAGTTCCTTTATCTTCATCCTTCTGTACAAAAACACAGTCCAATGATTAGAACTTTATTGCCTATCTTGCTTTTCTTAGTCCTCTTTGCCAAACTATGAATTCTTTCCACCTAAATTGCAGCAGCAAAGTTCTGACTCATAGCGACTCCTTTTCCAAATTAAATCTGCCTATCAAAACTTTCAAGCAACCACATGTACTCTCACAGTTCTTCATCACATATAGGTTATATAGGTCCCTACTAATTAATTTTAGAACACATACCCAGTTTAAAATATATGCTAGTTCTGGCTTTGCCTGTAAAACATTTCCCTCATCCCACTGCTTGGAGAAAAATCAAGTACCTTTAGTTTTAATTCATCTCGAGTCAGGTCCTAAAAGCATTATCTTCACTACCTATATCATGAAACCTGGGGCAGACCATCATGCCTTGAGCCTGAATTCCAATTTATGATAGTAATATGCAATTTGTTTCTCCCTTCTTAAAAGGCCAAAGAAATCTTAGTGATAAGAACCACAAAGCTCACAATCCAATCTCATCTAATTCTTCCACAAATTTTTACTGGACACCTACCATGTGCAGAAAACTAAAGACAAAAATCCTCGTGAAATTTATTTTCTAGTAGGAGAAAACTAATGTGTAAATATATAAACAGTTGAAATACACAGTACTTTAGATGATGGTTAAGTTTATTGGTAAAAAATTAAGTTGGGAAAAGAGAAGGTTGAAGTGGAGGTTATTATTTTATTAAGGCCTTGACAATTTTTGCTTCCAGCCATGATTGAGTAACTAGTATCATATTGTCCTTTCTACTACAAGCAACTTAGAAATTCTTAAATATATGAATTTTTTTCATGTATGGACAACTGTCAGCACAGGACTGGAATCCCTCAGAAAAAGAAAGCAAGTGAAATAAGTCCTGTGATTGTCTCACCCTTTGTGCCTGAAGGCACTTTCCAGATAGCTACATATCGGGGAAGGGTTAAGTAACTAAAACAGAGCATACATGTAAGTCAGACCTAAGAAAAAGTTGGAATTTGTGGGGCAGAGTAGCAGAGTGAAAAGATGTATGCAGAGAAGGTCTACAAATCTTTAGAGAGGCCCCACTGAGTCTCTGGCCATATTAATCTGCTGAATGAGCAGGCAAGAATCTCCAAAACTGGGGAAAAAAGAACTATGCAGGAACTGTAAGCTGAACAAGTACTGGAGCTTTCATAAAGCTGGGAAATGTTTGCGTTTCAACTGTCATATTTGAGGATACTCATTGAACATCCTAGTCATTCTGTAGAGAGTTCACAAAGGACATACCTTAGAAGGAGGAACAACAGAGCCCTAGGATTAAAGGTTACTCTACGTCAAACTAACAAAGTTTAAAACCATATTTTCAGAGACAAAAGCAAACCTACAAGTTTAAAAAATGCATTACAGAATTAAATTCTACATTCTCTTAAAGAAAACAATAAAACCCAGACATAGAGCAATGTAGCATTTATATTGCCCAATATATGAAAAAATAAAATACTAATAACAAAATTACTAAGCATAAAAAGCAGAAAATATAAGCCATACTCGGAGAAAAATCAGCCAAAAAGCAGGAAAAGGAATGACAGATATAATGGACTTCAAGTCAATTCATAAACATATTAAAAGAAAACATAAAAAAAACCAAGAAATATCGAGAAACTGAAACTATAAAATCAACCAAATGGAACTCCTGGAGATGAAAAATATAACACATGAAATAAAAATGTCACTGGATGATTTTAAAAGCAAATGAGATACAGTAGAAGAAAAGATCACATAGGACATAGAACTATCTAAACTAGAGAGAAAAAAGACTGACCTATGGGACAATATAAAATGTTCTGTATTAAGTACAACTGGAATCAGAAAATAGAAGAAAAATAGACTGAGGCAGAAAAACCTTTTCCAAGAAACAACGGCGAAAATTTATCCAAATTTGGGGGAAAATATAAACTCACAGATTCAAAAAACTAAATGAATATCAAGCAGAATAAACACAAAGAAAACCATAACAAGAAGAGTTCCCAACCTGCCTGAGCAGCACAGTGATACAGGAGCTAGAAAGAAATTATTCAGGCAGATAGTAAGGATAAGGAAGTCCTCAGTAAGGTTTCCTTTTAATAAAAAAGCAGCCTCAAAATCATTTCTTTGCTAACAAAAAGCAGCCTGACAAATCAAGCTGCAGGAGTAGATAAGCAAGCCGGAAGCTTGCACAGGTAAATGCTGGCAGCTGTGCCAACAGGGAGAAAAGGGTACCCGGAGGCCAGGCATGTTCAACATGGAGGTTCCCTCTTCCCTTTTCTTTGTCACCACGTGTGCAGTAAGGCAGGCAACATGGCACCAGCCAGGTAGAGACCCTATCTGCATAATAAAAGATTAGGGTGGGATAGCCAGCTTCTTCATGCTTTGCAAACAGCACACCTGGTCCAATCAATCTCTCGCGCCCTTTGTAAATCAGACACTGCCTCCTCAAGCTTGTCAATAAAACTCCATGCATTTCTCCATGAAACCAGAAGACCCACTCGAGCGCCCCTCTCTTTCTGCAGGAGACAGAGCTGTTCTCCTTTCTCTTTCTTTTGTCTATTAAACCTCTGTACTTAAACTCACTCCTTGTGTGTGTCCATGTCCTTAGTTTTCTTGGCATGAGGCAACAAGCCTCGAGTATTTACCCTAGACAATGACGTCACTTCAATAGTCAGACTCAGTCTCTAAAAGCATTTAAAAAGTAGCTGAGCATGGTGGCATGCCTGTAGTACCAGCAACTCAGGAGGCTGGGGTGGAAGGATCACTTGAGCCTGAGAAGTTGAGACTACAATGAGCTGGGATCATGCCACTGCATTCCAGCCTAGGCGACCGAGTGAGACAATCCCCCCTGCTCCCCACTACCCCCCCCAAAAAAAAACAGCAACAACAAACAAACCAGAAAACCATACCAAGGCACATTATAACAAAATTACTTAAAACCATGATATGGAAAAAAATATATATATATGCTTTTTTTTTATATTTATATTAAATAGTTTATATTTTTTGCATATAAAAATATATACAGCAGAAAAGAAAAAATAAGAAACATCAGATACAGTAAAAAAGAAAAAAAGGAATGTGTGTTCTCTGCTGATCAGAAACAACCAAAGCCATTAAAAAAACAGAATAACATGTTTAAGAGATGAAAGAAAAAAAATGTCATAACAGAACTCTACATCCATTAAAAATTTCATTCAAAAATAAAGGTTAAATAGACGTTTTCAGGCAAACAAATGCTAAGAAAACCTACTGTCAGTAGACCTGAACTATTAAAAACATTAAAGAAAGTTATTCAGGTGAAAGAAAATGACACCACATAAAAATTCAGAACTACATGAAGAAGCAAAGAGCATAACAAATGGTTTCTTAAATTATTTAAAAGATAACTGAAAGATTGGAACAAAATTAAAACGCAGGATTTGTAACATGAAGAAGCAAAATGTATGACAACAGTAACACAAAAGGCAGAAGAAAGGAAGATGGACGCATATTGTTGTAAGGTCCTACAATAGTAACCGAAATACTATAATATTATTTGAAGGCATACTGTGATGATTAAAAGATACATATTTGAAACTGAGCAAACACTAAAAATAAAAAGTGGTAGAGCTAATAAATCAATGAAGACAAATGTCCAGACTAGGTGAAAAAAGGAGATTCAATTACATGATAATAGTTACACATTAAATATAAAGAGACACAGTTAAAATTTACAACGAAAAGAAAGGAAAAATATATTATGCAAAAAACAAATTTTAAAAGCTAGAAATAATGCTATTAATATTACACAGAGTAGGTTTTAGGATAAAGAGAATTAGAAGAAGATATGAAGAAGGAAAATTGATAATGGGAAAGGGAACAATTTGTCAAGAATATATACTTCTAAATTTGTATATATCTAATAACAAAGTTTCAAAATTTGAAGAAAAACTGGAAAAAACCTGAAGGAAGAAAATTTTTTAAACATAATAAAGATTGAAAATGTGGACATTCTTTTTGAAGAAACAAATGGAACAATATCAGAGAGACAATACTACAGACAGAACATTACAAAATATTCTAACAGTACTAACCACATAGACCAAACTGACATAGAAAGTACACCTATAATAAGCACAGTATAAGTGCATTTCAAGTAATAAGCAATATTGATCAAGGCAGACCAGTTGCTGAGAAACACAACAAATCTTAGTATTTTTAAAGGGAATGAAATTATACACAGTATCTCCTCTGACCACAGAAAATTAAATCAACACTTAAAGACAAAAAGATATCTGGAAAGTTCAAACGTTTGGAAATTCAGCAAAACACTTCTAAGTAATCAATAGGTCAAAGAAATTAAAAGTCAAATTAGAAATATTTTGAACTATATCAAAATAATACTACAACATATTAAAATATGTTGAATGTAGGTTAAATAGGTATTACAGGGAAAGTGATAGCTATAATTACATATATCATAAAAAGAGAGCTTTCAAATCAATAATCTCAGAGGCCACCTTAAGAAATCAGGAAAAAAGAAAATATAAATATGAAGTAAATACAAGTAAAAAATAATAAAGAACATGAAATAAAAATGAACAAACAAAAATCAAATGCAGCAAAAATCTGTTATTTCAAAAGATTAACAAAATTGATAAATTATTGGCCAGAGATTGGGGGAACGAAGGAAGAAAAGACAAATTAAAATTTTCAGTAATGAAAGAGAGGATGTCACTAAAAATCATACAGGAATTAAAAGAAAAATAATGAAATTTTATTCAATGCAAGCACACAATCTTCCTAACTCAATGCAAGCACAAGATTGAATTATTTTTCTTGCCTGATTGCTCTGGCTAGGACTTCTAGTACTGCGTGGAATGGGAGTAGTGAGAGTGAGCATACTTGTCATGTTTTAAAATTGCATTTTTTCAATGCAAGCATACAATCTTCCTAATTCAATCCAAGCACAAGACTGAATTAGGAAGAGACTGAAATCATGAATAAAGCAGTATCAATGTAGAAATTAAATTAGTAATAAAGAACCTACCAACCAAAAAAAAAAAAAAAAAAACCCTTGACCAGATAGATTCACAGCCAAATTCTACCAGACATACAAAGAAGAAATGATACTAATCCTACTAAAACTATTCCCAAAAAGCTGGAGATGAGGGACCTCTCCCTAACTCATTCTATGAAGCCAAAATCAGACTGACACCAGAATTTGGCAGAGGCACGATGGAAAAAAAAAACTTCAGACTAACATCCCTCACAAACATAGATGCAAAAATCCTCAACAAAATACTAGCAAATAAAATCCAGTAGCACATTAAAAGGTTAACACACCACAAATCAAGTAAGCTTTATTCCTGAGATGTAAGGCTGGTTCAATCAGCAACTCAATAAATGTGATTCACCACATAAACAGAATCAAAAGCAAAATCCATATAACCATCTAAATAGATGCAGTGGAAGCATTTGATAAAATCCAACACCCTTCATGATGAAAACTTTCAACAGATTAGGCATCAAAGAAACATAACTAAAAATAAGGCCGGGCATGATGGCTCACGTGAGCCTGTAATCCCAGCACTTTGGAAGGCTGAGGCAGGTGGATCACTTGAGGTCAGGAGTTTGAGACCAGCCTGGCCAACATGGTGAACCCCATGTCGCTGCTAAAAAAAAAAAAAAAAAGTATATATTTATACACACACACACACACACACATTAGCCGGGTGTGGTGGCAGGTGCCTGTTATTCCAGCTACTCGGGAGGCTGAGGCAGGAGAATCACTTAGAGCGGGGAGGCAGAGGTTTCAGTGAGCCAAGATCGTGCCATTGCACTCCAGCCTGGGCGACAGAGGGAGATTCTGTCTCAAAAAATAATAATGATAATAATAAGAGCTATCTACGACAAACCCACAGCCAACATCATACTGAAGGGGCAAAAGCTGAACCATTCTGTTTGGATCTGGAACAAGACAAGGACGCCCACTCTGACCACTCCTATCCAACACAGAACTAGAAGTCCTAGCCAGGGCAATCAGGAAAGAGAAAGAAATAAAAGGTATCCAAATAGGAAAAGAAATCAAACTACCTCTCTTTGCTGACAATATGATTCTACACCTAGGAAATCATAAAGACTCTGCCAAAGGGCTCCTAGAATTGATAAATGACATTAGTAAAGTTTCGGAATACAAAATCAATGAACAGAAATCAGTAGCATTGCTAACAACATCTAGGCTGAGCGTAAAATCAAGAACACAATCTCATTCATAATAGCCACACGAAAAATGAAATACCTAAGAATACAGCTGACCAAGGAGGAGAAAGACTTCTAAAAGAACAACTACAAAACTGCCAAAAAAAAATTACAGATTACACAAACAAATGGAAAAACATTCCATGCTCATGGATTGGAAGAGTCAATATGGTAAAAATGGCTATACTGCCCAAAGCAATATATAAATATAATGCTATTCGTATCAAACTGCCAATGTCATTATTCACAAAATTAGAAAAAATGATTCTAAAATTCATATGGAACCAAAAAAGAGCGCAAATAACAAAAGCAATCCTAAGCAAAAGAATAAAGCCGGAGAATCACACTACCCAATTTCAAGCTATACTATAAAGCCACAGTAATCAAAACAACTTGGTATTGGTACAAAAACTGACACATAGACCAACTGAACAGAAAACTCAGAAATAAAGCCACATATCTGCAACCATCTCATCTTCAACAAGGGAGATAAAAACAAGCAATTGGAAAACAATTCTCCATTCAATAAATGGTGGTGGAATAACTGAATAGCCATATGCAGAAGATTGAAGCTGGACCCCTACTTTTCACCAGATACAAAAATTGACTCAAATGAGTTAAAGATTGAAAAGTACCTCAAGCTACAAAAATTCTAGAAGACAACCTAGCAAATATTTTTCCCAACATCACCATTGGCAAATAATTTTTGGCAAAGTCCCTAAAAGCAACTGCAACAAAAACAAGAATAAGCAACAAGTGGGACATAATTAAACTAAAGAGATTCTGTACATCAAAATAAACTATCAGCCGAGCAAAGAGACAACAAACAGAATGGGAGAAGATATTCAGAAACTATGCATCCAACAAAGGCCTAATATCTAGAATCTATAGAGAACTTAAACAAATCAACAAATAAAATAACCCATTAAAAACTGGACGAAAGACATAAACAGACACTTCTCAAAAGAAGATATATAAGTAGCCAAGAAACATGAAAAAATGCTAATCATCAGAGAAATGCACGAATCATCAGAGAAATGCAAATCAAAACCACAATGAGCCCAGCACTTTGGGAGGCCAAGGTGGGTTGATCACGAGGTCAGGAGATCAAGACCATCCTGGCTAACATGGTAAAACTCTGTCTCTACTAAAAATACGAAAACAAAAAATTAGCCGGGCATGGTGGCGGGCACCTGTAGTCCCAGCTACTCGGGAGGCTGAGGCAGGAGAATGGTGTGAACCCGGGAGGCGGAGCTTGCAGTGAGCCGAGATCACGCCACTGCACTCCAGCCTGGCTGACAAAGCGAGACTCCATCTCAAAACAAAACAAAACAAACAAACAAACAAAACCACAATGAGATACCATCTCATACCACTAACAATGCTATTACCACAAAGTCAAATAACAACAGATTCTGGTGAGGCTACCGAGAAAAGAGAATGCTTACACAGGGAATGTAAATTAGTTCAACCACTGTGGAAAGCAGTCTGAAGATTTCTCAAAGAACTTAAAACAGGGCTACCATTCGACCCAGCAATTCCATTACTGGGTACATACCCCAAATAAAATAATCATTCTACACAAAAGACACTTGCAAAAATCTGGAAGTGGTTGCCAAGGCCACCAGGCAGCAAATATGAGTGTGACAAGTCCCTGACTCAGGCATCCTGCTTTCCCTGGCCTGGCTCACCAGGTCCTACCAAGGTGGCTTACTCTTTTACAATTTTGGGTCTGGTTTCAGGAGGCCTGAATGTCATCAGCAAACAAAGCTGGTGGAGTGAATCTACTTCATACCATGATCAAACCTCCAGGGGCAGCAAAGAAGATAAAAGGAAAAAGGATAGCAACTTCAAAGATTAAAGAAACAACATCTCACAGAGCTGAGAAAGAACTAGTGCAAGAATTACGGTATCTCAAAGCCAGAGTGTCTTCCTATCTCAAAACAACAGCAGTAAATCTTAACAACAGCAATGATTCTTAACCAGGCTGAAACGACAGACACAGAATTCAGAAGATGAAAAGGAATGAAGATCATCAAGATTCAGGAGAAAGTTTGAACTGAATCCAATGATTCTAAGGAATACAACAAAATAATACAGGAGCTGAGAGACAAAACAGTCATTTTAAGAAAGAACCAAACTGATCTGATACAGGCAAAAAAATCACTTTGAGAATTTCATAATAAAATTTCAAGAATTAAGAGCAGAATCAACCAAGCTGAGGAAAAAAATCTCCGATCATGAAGACTAGTTTTCCAAATTAAATCAGACAAACAAAAAGAAAAAAGAAGAAGGAACAAAACCTCTGAGAAATATGGGATTATGTAAAGAGACCAAATCTATGACTCATTGATGTCCCTGAAAGAGAAGGAGAGAAAAAGCAAGCAACCTGGAAAGCATATTTGAGGACATCATCCATGAAAATTTCCCCAAACTCTAGAGAGGATAACATTCGAATTCAAGAAACTCAGAGAACCCCTGTGAGATACTACACAAGACAACCATGTGCAAGACATACAGTCATCACATTCTCCACGATCAAAGTGAAAGGAAGAATTATCCATGATGAACATGTGTACAAAAATCCTCAAGAGAGAAGGGGCAGTCACCCACAAAGTAAACCTCATCAGGCTAACAGTGGATCTTTCAGCACAAACGCTACAAGGCAGAAGAGATTTGAGGCTTATATTCAGCATTATTAAAAGAAATTCCAACCAAGAACTTTAAATCTAGAAAAACTAAGCTTCATAAGGGAAGGAGAAATAAGATCCTTTTCAGACAAGCAAATGCTAAGGGGATTCATTACCATAGACCTGCCTTAAAAAAGGTCCTTAAGAGATAGTGGAAATAGAAAAGATTGTTACGGCCCACAAAAACAAACAAACAAAGACACTTAAGTATGTAGGCCACTAACACTATAAAGCAACTGCGCAATCAAGTCTGCATAATAACCAGCTAACACAACATGACAGGATCAGATCTGCATGTATCAACATTAACTTTAAATGTAAATGAGAATAATGCCCTCAATTAAAAGGTGGAGTGGCAAGGTGGATAAAGAAGCCAGACCCAACCATATGTTGTCTTCAATGGACCCATCTCACAAGCAGTGATAGCCACAGGTTCAAGGTAAAGGGCTGGAGAAAAATCTAACAAACACGAAACAGAAAAAAGCAGGGGTTGCTACTGTAATTCCAGAAAAAAATAGAATTTAAATCCACAACAAACCAGACAAAGAAGAGCATTACATAATAGTAAAGGATTCAATTCAACAAGACCTAACTATTCTAAACACGTATGTACCAAACACTGGAGCACACAGATTCATAAAATAAGTTCTTAGAAACTTATGAAAAGACTTAGAAAACCACATAATAATAGTGGGAGACTTCAGTACCCCACTGACAGCATTAAACAGACTACTGAGGCAGAAAACTAACAATGATATTCAGGGCCTGAACTTGACACTTCACTAAATGGACCTAATGATATCTAGAGAACTCTCCACCCCAAAACAACATAATACACATTCTTCTCATCTGCACAAGGCCCATGGTCTAAATTACCCACACAGTGAAACATAAAACAATTATCAACAAATTCAAAAACCCAAAATCATACCAACTACGATCTCAGACCACAGCACCACAAAAGTAGGTATCAATTCTAAGAAAAGTGCTTAAAACCATACAATGAAATGGAAATTAAACAACCTGCTCCCAAATGACTTTGGAGTAAACAATAAAATTAAAGCAGAAATCAAGAAATTATTTGAAACTAATGAGAAAAAAAAGATAAGACATACCAGAATCTCTGGGACACAGCTAAAGCAGTGTTAAGCGGGAAGTTTATAGTGCTAAACTACCACATCAAAATGTTAGAAAGATCTCAAATTAACAGCCTACCATCACACCCAAATGAAGTAGAGGAAGAGGAACCCAACCCCAAAGCTAGTGGAAGACAAGAAATAACCAAAATCAGAGCTCAACTGAAGAAAACTGAGATGAGAAAAAATTATGCAAATGACCAATGAATCCAAGAGTTGATTTTTTTGACAGACAAAGTAAGACTGATAGACCACTAGCTAGACTAATAAAGAAAAAAAGACATAAGATCCAAATAAGCACAATCAGAAATGCCAAAGGGAACATTACGACCAGCCCTACAGAAATGTAAAACAACCCTCAGAGACTATTACAAACACCTCTATGCATACAAACTAGAAAATCTAGAAGAAACTGATAAATTCCTGGAAACGTACAACCTTTTAAGATTGAATGAGGAAGAAATTGCAATCCTAAACAGCCCAATAACTAGGACTGAAACTGAATCAGTAATAAAAAGCCTATGAACCAGAAAAAGCCCAGGACCAGATTTAGAGCCAGATTCCACCAAATGTATAAAGAAGAGCTGGTACTATTACTACTGAAACTATTCCAAATAATGAGGAGGAGGGACTCTTTAATTCATTCTATGAGCCAAGCATCATTCTGATATCAAAATCTGGCAGAGACAAAACAACAACAACAAAAAAAAGAAAGAAAGAAAGAAAAAAGAACACAGGCCATTATTCATGATGACCTGCATACAAAAATCCTCAAGAAAATGCTAGCAAACCAAACTCAGCAACACATCAAAAAACTAACCCACTATGATCAAATAGGCTTTATCCCTGGGATACAAGGTTGGTCAACAAACACAAATCAATATATAGGATTCATCCATACACAAAACTAAAAACAAAAACCATATGATCATCTAAACAGATGCAGGAAAGGCTTTCAATAAAATTCAACATCACTTCATGTTAAAAACCTTCAACAAACTAGGGAGAAAAGGAATATGCCTCAAAATAATTAGAACTGTATATGTCAAACACACAGCCAGTATCATACTGAACAGGCAAAAGCTAGAAGCATTGCCTTTGAGAAATGGAACAAAACAGGATTCCCACTATCACCACTCCTATTCAGCATAGTACTGGAAATCCTAGCCAGAGCAATCAGGCAAAATAATGAATAAAAGGCATCCAAATAGGAAGAGAGGAAGTCAAACTATTTCTGTTTGCTGACGATATGATTCTATCCCTAGAAAACCCCACAGTTTCTACCCCAAAATTCCTAGATCTGATAAACAACTTCAGTACCATTTCAGGATATAAAATCAATGTACAAAAATCAGTGGCATTTCTACACACCAACATCCAAGCTGAGGGCCAATTTAAGAATGCAATCCCATTCACAATAGCCACAAAAAAGAATAAAATACCTAGAAATACAGCTAACCATGGAGTTGAAAAATGTCTACAACAAGAATTACAAAACACTGCTCAAAGAAATCAGAGATGACATAAACAAAGGCAAAAATATTTCATGCTCACAGAGAGAAAGAATCTATTGTTAACATGGCCATACTGCTCAAAGCAATTTATAGATTCAATTCTATTCCCATGAAACTAACAATGATATTCTTAACAAAATTAGAAAAAAATTATTTAAAAACTCATATGGAACCAAAAAAGAGCCCCAGTAGCCAGAGCAATCCTACGTAAAAGAACAAAGCTGAAGACATCACATTACCCACATTACCCAACTTCAAACTATACTTTACAAGGCCATGAACCAAAACAGCATGGTACTGGTACAAAAACAGAAACACAGATGAATGGAACAGTAAAGAGAGTGCAGAAAAAAATACCGCACACCTGCAACCATCTCATCTTTGACAAAGTTGACAAGAACAAGCAGTGGGGAAAGGAATTTCTATTCATTAAATGGTGCTGGGGTAATTGGCTAGCCATATGCAGAAGCTAAAACTGAAACTCTTATTTACACCATTTACAATAATCAACTCAAGATGGATTAAATAATTTAAATGTGAAACCTCAAACTATAAAAACCCTAGAAGATAGCCGAGAAAATACCATTCTGGAAACAGGACCTGGTAAATATTTCATGATGAGGAAGCCAAAAACAATTGCAACCAAAAAAAAAATTGACAAATGAGACCTATTTAAAATAAAGAGTTTCCACACAAGTAAAGAAAATATTACCAGAGTAAACAGACAACCTACATACTGGGAGAAAATATTTGCAAACCATGAATCTGACAAAGGTTTAATATTCAGAACCTATGAGGAACTTAAACAAATTTACAAGCAAAAACAATCTCATTAAAAAGTGGGCAAAGAATATTACAGACACACTTTTTTTTTTAAGTCAGGGTCTTGCTCTGTTGCCCAGGCTGGGGTATAGTGGTACAATTACAGCTCACTGCAGTCTCGACCTCCCAGGGTCAAGTGATCCTCTTGCCTCAGCCTCCTGAGAAGCTGGGACCACAGGGGATGCCACTATGCACTGCTAACTTTTTCATTTTTTGTAGAAACAGGGTCTTGCTATATTGCCCAGGCTGATGTCAAACTCATGGCCTAAAACAATCCTCCTGCCACAGCCTCCCAAAGTGCTGGGATTATAGGCATGAGCCACCACACCCAACCTGAACAGACACATTTTTAAGAAGACAAACACATGGTCAACAAGCAAATGAAAGAATGTTTAACATCACTATTCATTAGAGAAATGGAAATCTAAACCATAACTAGATATCATCTTATACTAGTCAGAATGGTTATTATTTTAAAAGTCAAAAAATAATAGATGCTGGCGAGGCTGTGGAAAACAGGGAATGCTTACATACTGTTGGTGAGGGAATGCTTATATACTGTTGGTGGGAATGTAAATTATTCCGTTATTGTGCAGAGCAGTCTGGAGATTTCTCAAAGAACACAGAACAACCATTTGACCCAGCAATTCCATTATTGGGTATATACCCATGGGAATATAAATCTTTCTACCATAAAGACACATGTATGTCTGTGTTCATTGCAGCACTATTCATAATGGCAGACATGGAATCAACCTAAATGCCCATCAATGGGAGAGTGGACAAAGAAAATGGGGTTCATAGGTATCATGGAATACTATGCATCTATAAGAAAAGAATGAGGTTGCATGCTTTGCAGCAACATGGATGGAGCTGGAGGTCATTATTCTACGCAAACTAATGCAGGAACAGAAAACCAAATACTACATGTTCTCATAAGTGGGAGTGAAACACTGAATACACATGGACACAAAGAAGGAAACATCAGACACTGGGGCCTACTTGAGGGTGGAGGGTGCAAGGATGTTGAAGATAAAAAAACAACCTATTGGGTACTATGCTTATTACCTGGATGGCAAAATAATCTATACAGCAAATATCCTGTGACATGCAATTAACCTATGGAGTAAAGCTGCCCAAATACCCCTGAACCTAAAATAAAAATTTAAAACAATAATAAATAAATAATGTAAAAGGTGTACTCCCCCTCTTCTCTAGGGGGAAAAAAAGACATACACTCATGTGGTCATCAAGGCAGTATTTACAATAGCAAAAACATGGTTTTAGGTTGTCTATGGGAACATGGAACATCAATCTATGACGAAAACGCTCAAGAAACTAAGAATAGAAGAAAGCTTCCTCAATCTGATAAAGGGCATCTAAAAAAATAAAAACAAAAACAAACTACAGCTAACATCATCCCTTAACGGTGAAAAACAGCTTTCTCCCTAACATCAGGATCAAGGCTTCTGTTCTGTATTTTACTGAGGGTACAAGACAGTGTAGTATGATAGTAAAAACAGTATACAAATTGGAAAGTAAGAAATAAAACTTTTCACTCCCAGATACCATGTTCATGTACATTAAAAATCTTATAAATTTACCAAAAAAACTAATTAGAGCTTATAAGTCAATTTGGCAATGTCCCAGAATATAAGGTTAATATGCAAAAAAACCCTGTTTCTATAAACTAGCAAGAAACAAGTAAAAATGAAAACAAAATAACATTTTAAATGATATTCCATGTGTAACACTTATACACTAAAAATCACAAAACATTACTGAAATTTCATGAAGAAGCTCTAAGGAAATGCAGAGAATATACCATAATCATGAATTGGAAGACCCAATACAATACTATCACAATGTCAGTTATTACCAAGCTGAGCTACAGCTTCAATGCAATCCTAATCAAAATCCCAACAGGCTTTCTTATTTTAGAAAGTAAAAAACTAACTTAAATGTAAAACCCAAAACTCAAAACCATAAAAACCCTAGAAGAAAACAGAGGCAGTACCTTTCAGGATACAGACATGGGCAAAGATTTTATGATGAAATCGCCAAAAGCAATTGCAACAAAAGCTAAAATTGACAAATGAGATCTAATTAAACTAAAGAGCTTCTGCATAGCAAAACAAACTATCATAAGAGCAAACAGGCAACCTACAGAATGGGAGAAAAATTTTTCAATCTACCCATCTGACAAAGGTCTAATATCCAGAATTTACAAGGAACTTAAACAAATTTACAAGAAAATAAAAACAACCTCATCAAAAAGTGGGCCACGAACATGAACAGACACTTCTCAAAAGAAGACATTTATGCGGCCAGCAAACATATATTAAAAAAAGGTCAACATCAGTGATCATTAGAGAAATGCAAATCAAAACCACAATGAGATACCATCTCATACTGGTCAGAATAGCGATTACTAATAAGTCAAGAAAAAAACAATGCTGGGGAGGCTGTGAAGAAATAGGAACGCTTTTACACTGTTGGTGGAAATGTAAATTAGTTCAACCATTGTGGAAGACAGTGTGGAGATTCCTCAAGGATCTAGAACCAGAAACACTATTTGGTCTAGCAATCCCATTACCGGGTATATACCCAAAGTAATATAAATCATTGTATTATAAAGATACATGGACACATATGTTTGTTGCAGCACTATTCACAATAACAAAGACATGGAACAAACCCAAATGCCCATCAATGATAGACTGAATAAAGAAAATGTGGTACATATACACCATGGAATACTATACAGCCATAAAAAGGAATGAGATCATGTCCTTTGCAGGGACATGGATGAAGCTAGAAGCCATCATCCTCAGCAAACTAATGCAGGAACTGAAAACCAAACACCACAGGTTCTCACTCGTAAGTGGGAGCTGAACAATGAGAACATATGGACACAGGGAGGGGAACAACACATACAGGGGCCTGTCAGGGGTCAAGAGGAGAGACAGCATCAGGACAAATAGCTAATGTATGCTGGACTTAACATCTAGATGATGGGTTGATAGTTGCAGCAAACCACCATGGCACATGTTTACCTATGTCACAAACCTGCACATTCTGCACATGTATCCTGGGACATATAGTAAAATAAAATAAAAATAAAATAAAATCAGTCACAACAACAATAACAAAAGAAAGTAAAAAACTGATCCTAATATTTATATAAAAATTGCAAAGTCCTGAGATAAGCAAAACAAGCTCAAAAAAGAAAAGTTGAAGGACTTCTACTTTATTTGAAGACTTTCTACAAAGCTATAGAAATCAAGATAGTTTAAAGATAACTTTATCAATGAAATAGAACTGAACTGAGAGTCCAGAAATATATTCAAACTAATAGGGCAGATTTACATTTTTATCAAGGTTTCAAAATAGAAACTTAGACATCAATGGAATGCAATAGAGTCCAAAACAGAATCACACATATATGATAGATTTTTTTAACTCAAGGTGCTAAGGCATATGGAAAAGAAAAATCTTTTCAAAAATGGTAGTAGAGCAGGCTATCTATAGAAAAATAAACCTGGACCTATACTTTATGTCATGCCTACTAATTTATTTTAAATGGACTATAAGCCTAAATGCAAAAGCTAAAATTACAAATCTTCTAGAAAAAATATGATAGAGTATCTTTTGACTTTTGGGCAGGCAAAGATCTCTTAGACATACCCAGAAAGCACTAGACATAAAAGAAAAATACTGATAAAGCAGATATCACTAAAATAAAAAAATTTTGCTTATCAAAAGCTATTATAAAGAAAATGTCATTGGTAACTTGATGGGGATGGCATTGAATCTGTAAATTACCTTGGGAAGGATGGCCATTTTCATGATATTGATTCTTCCTACCCATGAGCATGGAATGTTCTTCCATTTGTTTGTATCCTCTTTTATTTCCTTGAGCAGTGGTTTGTAGTTCTCCTTGAAGAGGTCCTTCACATCCCTTGTAAGTTGGATTCCTAGGTATTTTATTCTCTTTGAAGCAATTGTGAATGGGAGTTCACTCATGATTTGGCTCTCTGTTTGTCTGTTATTGGTGTATAAGAATGCTTGTGATTTTTGTACATTGATTTTGTATCCTGAGACTTTGCTGAAGTTGCTTATCAGCTTAAGGAGATTTTGGGCTGAGACAATGGGGTTTTCTAGATATACTATCATGTCATCTGCAAACAGGGACAATTTGACTTCCTCTTTTCCTAATTGAATACCCTTGATTTCCTTCTCTTGCCTAATTGCCCTGGCCAGAACTTCCAACACTATGTTGAATAGAAGTTGTGAGAGAGGGCATCCCTGTCTTGTGCCAGTTTTCAAAGGGAATGCTTCCAGTTTTTGCCCATTCAGTATGATATTGGCTGTGGGTTTGTCATAAATAGCTCTTATTATTTTGAGATACGACCCATCAATACCTAATTTATTGAGAGTTTTTAGCATGAAGGGTTGTTGAATTTTGTCAAAGGCCTTTTCTGCATCTATTGAGATAATCATGTGGTTTTTGACTTTGGTTCTGTTTATATGCTGGATTACATTTACTGATTTGCGTATATTGAACCAGCCTTGCATCCCAGGGATGAAGCCCACTTGATCATGGTGGATAAGCTTTTTGATGTGCTGCTGGATTCTGTTTGCCAGTATTTTATTGAGGATTTTCGCATCAATGTTCATCAAGGATATTGGTCTAAAATTCTCTTTTTTTGTTGTGTCTCTGCCAGGCTTTGGTATCAGGATGATGCTGGCCTCATAAAATGAGTTAGGGAGGATTCCCTCTTTTTCTATTGATTGGAATAGTTTCAGAAGGAATGGTACCAGCTCCTCCTTGTACCTCTGGTAGAATTCAGCTGTGAACCCATCTGGTCCTGGACTTTTTTTGGTTGGTAAGCTATTGATTATTGCCACAATTTCAGCTCCTGTTATTGGTCTATTCAGAGATTCAACTTCTTCCTGGTTTAGTCTTGGGAGGGTGTATGTGTCGAGGAATTTATCCATTTCTTCTAGATTTTCTAGTTTATTTGCGTAGAGGTGTTTGTAATATTCTCTGATGGTAGTTTGTATTTCTGTGGGATCGGTGGTGATATCCCCTTTATCATTTTTTATTGCATCTATTTGATTCTTCTCTCTTTTTTTCTTTATTAATCTTGCTAGCGGTCTATCAATTTTGTTGATCCTTTCAAAAAACCAGCTCCTGGATTCATTTATTTTTTGAAGGGTTTTTTGTGTCTCTATTTCCTTCAGTTCTGCTCTGATTTTAGTTATTTCTTGCCTTCTGCTAGCTTTTGAATGTGTTTGCTCTTGCTTTTCTAGTTCTTTTAATTGTGATGTTAGGGTGTCAATTTTGGATCTTTCCTGCTTTCTCTTGTGGGCATTTAGTGTTATAAATTTCCCTCTACACACTGCTTTGAATGCATCCCAGAGATTCTGGTATGTTGTGTCTTCGTTCTCGTTGGTTTCAAAGAACATCTTTATTTCTGCCTTCATTTCGTTATGTACCCAGTAGTCATTCAGGAGCAGGTTGTTCAGTTTCCACGTAGTTGAGCGGTTTTGAGTGAGATTCTTAATCCTGAGTTCTAGCTTGATTGCACTGTGATCTGAGAGATAGTTTGTTATAATTTCTGTTCTTTTACATTTATTAAGGAGAGCTTTACTTCCAAGTATATGGTCAATTTTGGAATAGGTGTGGTGTGGTGCTGAAAAAAATGTATATTCTGTTGATTTGGGGTGGAGAGTTCTGTAGATGTCTATTAGGTCCGCTTGGTGCAGAGCTGAGTTCAATTCCTGGGTATCCTTGTTGATTTTCTGTTTCGTTGATCTGTCTAATGTTGACAGTGGGGTGTTAAAGTCTCCCATTATTAATGTGTGGGAGTCTAAGTCTCTTTGTAGGTCACTCAGGACTTGCTTTATGAATCTGGGTGCTCCTGTATTGGGTGCATATATATTTAGGATAGTTAGCTCTTCTTGTTGAATTAATCCCTTTACCATTATGTAATGGCCTTCTTTGTCTCTTTTGATCTTTGTTGGTTTAAAGTCTGTTTTATCAGAGACTAGGATTGCAACCCCTGCCTTTTTTTGTTTTCCATTTGCTTGGTAGATCTTCCTCCATCCTTTTATTTTGAGCCTATGTGTGTCTCTGCCCGTGAGATGGGTTTCCTGAATACAGCACACTGATGGGTCTTGAGTCTTTATCCAACTTGCCAGTCTGTGTCTTTTAATTGGAGCATTTAGTCCATTTACATTTAAAGTTAATATTGTTATGTGTGAATCTGATCCTGTCATTATGATGTTAGCTGGTTATTTCGCTCATTAGTTGATGCAGTCTCTTCCTAGTCTCGATGGTCTTTACACTTCGGTATGATTTTGCAGTGGCTGGTACCGGTTGTGCCTTTCCATGTTTAGCGCTTCCTTCAGGAGCTCTTTTAGGGCAGGCCTGGTGGTGACAAAATCTCTCAGCATTTGCTTGTCTGTAAAGTATTTTATTTCTCCTTCACTTATGAAGCTTAGTTTGGCATATGGAACCAAAAAAGAGCCCGCATCACCAAGTCAATCCTAAGCCAAAAGAACAAAGCTGGAGGCATCACGCTACCTGACTTCAAACTATACTACAAGGCTACAGTAACCAAAACAGCATGGTACTGGTACCAAAACAGAGATATAGATCAATGGAACAGAACAGAGCCATCAGAAATAATGCCACATATCTACAACTATCTGATCTTTGACAAACCTGACAAAAACAAGAAATGGGGAAAGGATTCCCTGTTTAATAAATGGTGCTGGGAAAACTGGCTAGCCATATGGAGAAAGCTGAAACTGGATCCCTTCCTTACACCTTATACAAAAATCAATTCAAGATGGGTTAAAGACTTAAATGTTAGACCTAAAACCATAAAAACCCTAGAAGAAAACCTAGGCAATACCATTCAGGACATAGGCATGGGGAGGGACTTCATGTCTAAAACACCAAAAGCAATGGCAACAAAAGCCAAAATTGACAAATGGGATCTAATTAAACTAAAGAGCTTCTGCACAGCAAAGGAAACTACCATCAGAGTGAACAGGCAGCCTACAAAATGGGAGAAAATTTTCACAACCTACTCATCTGACAAAGGGCTAATATCCAGAATCTACAATGAACTCCAACAAATTTACAAGAAAAAAACAAACAACCCCATCAAAAAGTGGGCGAAGGACATGAACAGACACTTCTCAAAAGAAGACATTTATGCAGCCAAAAAACACATGAAAAAATGCTCATCATCACTGGCCATCAGAGAAATGCAAATCAAAACCACAATGAGATACCATCTCACACCAGTTAGAATGGCAATCATTAAAAAGTCAGGAAACAACAGGTGCTGGAGAGGATGTGGAGAAATAGGAACACTTTTACACTGTTGGTGGGACTGTAAACTAGTTCAACCATTGTGGAAGTCAGTGTGGCGATTCCTCAGGGATCTAGAACTAGAAATTCCATTTGACCCAGCCATCCCATTACTGGGTATATACCCAAAGGACTATAAATCATGCTGCTATAAAGACACATGCACACGTATGTTTATTGCGGCATTATTCACAATAGCAAAGACTTGGAACCAACCCAAATGCCCAACAATGATAGACTGGATTAAGAAAATGTGGCACATATACACCATGGAATACTATGCAGCCATAAAAAATGATGAGTTCACGTCCTTTGTAGGGACATGGATGAAATTGGAAATCATCATTCTCAGTAAACTATCGCAAGAACAAAAAACCAAACACCGCATATTCTCACTCATAGGTGGGAATTGAACAATGAGAACACATGGACACAGGAAGGGGAACATCACACTTCGGGGACTGTTGTGGGGTGGGGGGAGGGGGGAGAAAAAAATAAACAAATAAATAAATAAATAAATAAATAAAATGTATATGTAAGCTCCAGAATGAGTGAAAAGACATCTCAGTACATACATCTGTGTAATAACTTGCAGTCAGAATATATAAATGACTAATAAAATGACAGCCCATTTTTTTAAATTGGGACACTTCATAAAGGAAAATACTGAACAGTTTTAGAGGATATGAAAAGATGATCAATATATGTGTTAGTCACTGGGGAAATGCAAATTAGAACAACAATGAGATACCACTACATTCCCACTAGAACTAAACTAAAATTTTAAAAACTAATAATACCAAATATTGGCAAGAATATGAAGGACCTGGAATTCTCACAGATTGCTAATGGGAGTATAAAATGGCACAACTACTATGGAAAACAGTTTGATAATTCTACTTGTAGGTATTTATCGAAGAGAAATAAAAATATTTGTTCATCCAAAGACTTTAAAGGAGCTTTATTTATAAATGTCCCCGATTGGAAACCTAAATGTCTATCACTAGAATGTGGTATATCCATACAATGGATATAGTCAGCAATAAAAAGGGAAGAAATTACATATACACATCAACACAGATAAACCTCAAAAACAGTATAATCAGTTAAAAAAAAAAGCCAGCTGCAAAAGAGTGGATGTCATTTGTATAAATTTCTAGAACTGGAAAAAGTAATCTCCAGTTATAGAAAGCATATCAGTGGTTGCCTCAGGCCAGGAGTGGTGGGAGACTGACTGCAAAGAGGAAAAAAGAACTTTATGGGGCAATGAAAATGTTCTAAATCTTGATAGGGGTATGGATTGTATGACTATCAAGATTTTTCAAAACTCAAACAGTGTATTTTTGACATTGCCACATTGCACTTAAATAAACCATATGTCAATGAAAAAAGTCAATAGATACAGTTAGTACGCATAGAATGGATACAGATGGCAAAATATTAGAAGATAAAAGTATTTTTCCTATGGTTATTTACATGTTTAAGATTTTCCTTAAAAAACAAAGCATTAGTTACATTTAAAAAAAAATAAGGCCCTCAAAAGCAGCTTCATTGATAAGGTGACATTTGATCAAAGACCTGAAGGAGGCAAGGAAGCCAACTGACGGATGTATGTGAGAAGAACCTTCTAGGAAGAGGAAACCTGAACTATAAAATCCTTGAGGTTTTGACAAGAGCAGTGACAGGCTCTGACTTACATTTTAGCAGGTCTGCTGTGGCTGGAGTGTTTAGAATATACAAGGGCAGAAACAAGGAGACTAGTCAGAAGGCTACTGTAACAATCCAGGTAAGAGATGATTGAAGCTTTGGATCAGGGGAAAGCAGTGAAGTTAGAGAGACGTTGTCAAATTCTGAATATATTTTTAAAGCAAAGCTAACATTTGCAGTTAGATTGGATGTGAGGTGTAGGAGAAAGACAGATCAAGGATGACTTCAGTGGTTTTGGCCTAAGCAACTGGAATAAAGTATTTATTTGCTGATATAGAGAACACTATGTAATGAGGTAGGTTTTCTGTGGCAAGAAGGAAGAGCAGGTTTGTTTTGGACATACTAAGTTTGAGTAAAGCTGAAGATATAAAATTGGTAGTCATTGGCAAGTAGAGGTATTTATAGCCACAGAACCAGGAAGCTCACCAAGGGAATGTGAACATTAAAAATAGACATGTTCAAAAAACAGGCCCTTAAAACATTCAAAAGTATCAAGAGGTCTACAAGTTCTTAGGATAAACTAGAAATGAAGGTCAGTAATGCCCTAAAATATAACGTAAAACTATTCTGAGAAATCTGGATTAACTTCAAAAACTAAAATCAAAAAAGCCTTTTCTATTCTTTGATTAAATGAGCACTCTGAAGTTATCACTGATTATGTAAATTGAAATAGACACCTAGATTTATCATTATCTAAACACTGAAACTACAGAGAGATAACTGCACTGTTCACTATTATTGTACGTTCTATATTCCTATAATCCCATGGGTCAAGCTTCTCCATCTTTGAGACACTTAGTAGTAAAAGTATAAGGACATATTCAGAATAGTTGCCCTCGAACAGCAAAGGATTATCTACTAAAGAAGAGCTATCTCTGTGTCCTCGAACCGGACTCATCCGTCATCAGATGACACTCAAAGCTTGTGAGGTAATGATGTACTACACAGCTGTCTGATCTTCAGATGACACTTTGGAGGCTGATGATAAACTACAGGTCTGACAACTCACTTTCCATTTTAAGATATTTCTTGAACTTTTTCTTGTTGTGACAGGCAACCAAATTGATTAAGCCTAGTTATGGGATTTGACACTACAGCCAGTAGACTTCTATTTGTTGATTGCTATTGATTTTCTTTGATACTTCATTTAAAAATCAATAGTTGGAAAGAAAAATAGGCTTGGTTTACACATACTTAAACATACTATTGTATGCTGGAGAAGGCTCAAGTTTGGCAGAGCTTTGGCATCCAATTATAAGAAGAGCTCTTAACAGGTGAAAGCAAGGGCTTTAGATCGATAATGCAGTTTTCTTTCTCAATCAAGGAAAGTGGCTATAAATTAGGCTCATCAGTGTTATTTCCAAGGCTTTTATGAAGCAAACAACTTTAAACTTTTTTTGTCTTCCTTGGATTTACATTAAAAGACACATCACTAAGAGTTTTTCTTTTGCTTTTAAGGGTATTTAAGGTACCTGAAGTTCATCCGGGCTTTTATCTTTTTGGCTTTTTTTTTATTTTTTTGCCGCTCTTCTCCATCTTTCAAAGCTTCTGCTGGAGCTGTACTTTCAACCACAATGTCAATGATATACTTCTTCAAGGAAAGATGCTCCTGCAAGATAAATAAATAAAATAATAATAATGAGGATGATTATTTAAATATATTATAGGATTGCTATAGACTACAGTGAGTTTAAGACATTTGATGAAACTAAAAGTAATCTCCGTAATACACTGGTTTCTACAATTGTTTTGGAAAACGTTGAAGAAACTGTTTTACTTAAGGTTTTTACATCACTGACTTCACTTCATTGCATATCAATTGCGCCAATGCTAAGGCTACATGGACATAATCCCTACCACGATATCACACAAGTAGAGTAGGAAAGGTAAAATACATACACAAAACTATAAAACCATCTATAATACCAAGCCAATCGGAGATTTAGAGTGCTGTAAGAACCCAAAGAGGGAAACAAGATCACTGTTCACTAGGGGGAAGGCGGGGAAACTTCAGGAAGGAAGCACCATATCTGCTATCCCTTGAAGAAAGGATAAAATGTGAACATACGGATATTAGGTAAGTATGTGTTTGGGCTGTGAGTAGGGTAAGGCTGCAGGAAGGAAAAAGGAGGTCATCTCAGAAAACATCCTAGAGATGAGAAAGTGGAATGTGGGTATGGACAGCAAAGCTTTGTTCAGCAAGAGCACATAGTGTTTGGTCAAGTTCCCCTCCTTATCCATCTTAGATTTCATGGCCTATCACTATAATCATTCTGTTGCTTGCGCTCAGCTCTTTTCCCCCTTTCTTCTTTCATACATGCATGGCAAAATCCCAATCCTAAATCCAACTCTCTCCCTATTCTGAGCCTATGTCTGAAGCAGATTAATATGGCTATAATTACAAACTTTAAATTTATGAAATTACACCTCAAGTGGCCTCTAGTATTCCCAGGCAGTCAAGCAACTTTTCATTAGTTAGTCTACACATTTGCCTTGCTAAAAATTATTGTAGACTCTCTCCTTAAATCTCCAATATCCGTCATCTCCTAACGCCATCTCTCAGTTCTTGACCATGTTTATTTGATTAAGGAAAACAGCATTATTCAGACGAGAGCTTCCACACACTCCCACAGCTAAATATATCAAATAATCTGCATATGTGCCCGTACACTCTCTTCCCTCCTGTTATAATATATGAACACATGTTCCTATCTAAAAGCAAGTCCTCCAAATATACACTGGATCCCATTCCTTGTCTCGCATTTTTATGGTTATTTCTCCTCTTATCTACATCATCAGTTTTCCTGTTTCTACTTAAATCATCTCAAAAGGATTCTTGTTTGTATGTCTCTGTTCAGCTACTACCCTTTTGTACCAAAATTTGTTGAAACAAAGTGTATTTTGCCTCTACTTCCTTAGCTCTCATTCGCTCCCAAACTCATTTTAGTCCAGCTTTTGCCCTTACCACCTTTACCAATCTACAAATTTTCCTTGTCAAGGTCAATAACGCCAGTGGCCAATGTTCAGTTCTTATCTGTTTCTTGCAACCTTAGTCCTACAGATAATTTCCTCCTACCCAAGACTCTTCCTTCACTTGGTTTCCTGACATCACATTGTCCTTCTAACTCATTGGCTGCTCCTTCTAAGTCTTCTTTGCTGGGTCCTTCTCCTCTTCTTGACCTCTAAATGTTGAAGCATCCCAGAGCTATACTCAGAGCTTTCTTCTTCTCTATCCAAACTCACTCATCTAATGCAGTAACTTGAAATATTATTCATACATAGAAAATTCTCAAATTTTTATCTCTAGTTCTGACCTCTCTCCCAAACTCCATTCACCTGCATAAAAATGTCTCCTCGAATTGCTTGAAACCGGGAGGTGGAGGTTGCAGTGAGCCGAGATCACGCCATTGCACTCCAGCCTGGGCAACAAGAGTGAGATTTGGCCTCAAAAAAAAAAAAAGGCTCCTCAGCCAGGTACAGTGGCTCAACACCTGTAATCCCAACACTTTGGGAAGCCAAGGTGGGAGGATCACTTGAGGGCAAGAGTTCGAGACCAGCCTGGCCAAGATGGTAGAATCCCGTCTCTACTAAAAATACAAAAATTAGCCGGGCATGGAGGTATATGCCTGTACATACCTGTAATCCCAGCTACCTGGGAGGCTGAAGCAGAAGAATCGCTTGAACCCAGGAGGCGGAGGTTGCAATGAGCCAAGATCATACCACAGCACTCCAGCCTGGGCAACAAAGCAAGACTGTCTTTAAAAAAAGCAAAACAAAACAAAAGTCTCCTCAAAATCTCCAGTTAGGTGGAACATTTCCACAATCAGCATTCCGAAAATAACACATCTACAACAAAACTCTTATGCTCCTTATATACATCAAATTGTTCTTCTGAAAGTGTTCTCTATTTGAGTAAACAGTACCATCATTTGCATAATTGCTCACATCCAATACATCAGCAAATCCTATCAGTTCTCCTTTCATATATATCCCCAATTCAACCACTTATCCCTACCACCATCACCTGCTCTAAGTCACCAACAGCATTCATTTATATTACTGCAATAGCCTCTTAACTGGTCTCACAGTTTCTAATTTGACCCCATCGGTCTTTTCTCTATAAAAACAGCCACTTATTTTTTTAAAACAACAATCAAATCACATCATTCCTTTTATCAAAACTTACATTCTCATCACACTTAGGGTAAATCCAAATTCCTCACCATGACCTACAAAGCTGAGTCATTGATCTCTCTGATCTCATCTACCATTCTCTTCTTTCTTCACTAAAACTACATCCACAGTAGTCCTCTTGTTGTTCCCCACATTCATCAGAAACGTTACTGCCTCAGGGCTCTATATATGTTGTTCCCTTAGCCAAGAATATTCTCTTGGGTATTTACGTGGTCTCGACCAAAATGAATGCTCAGTCTTAACATACACCCTCTATTATTTGTCATCTCCTTATTCTCTTTATGTTTCTTCATTAGACTTCACATCACTGCCTAACGTTACATAATCATTTTCAATTTCCATCCACAAACATAAGTTTCCCAAGGGCAACGACTTTGTCTGTTTTGTTCACTGATGTTTCTAAGCCTAGAACTGTGTCTGTCATATGGCAAGCACTCAGTAAGTATGCGTTACATAAATAAATAAAAAGAGAGTTAATGTAATAACAACTAATAATAGTATTTTTCTCCCTTATTACACAAGATACATTGAGCTAAGTACTTTATATAATATCACTCATCTCATCCTTAGAACTATACTTAGAAAAAACTTAGAAGGTATATATTTTTATTATCCTCATTTTAACTATGAGAAAACTTGGACACAAAGTTAACTTTTTCAAAGTTAGAAGGCCAAAACCATGACTGAGTGACACTGCAGCTAGTAAAGTGACAGAGCCTAAATTTAAACCCAGACAGTGTGATTAGGGAATCCATATTCTTGACTACTACCTTAGAGATATGGCTGGAAATAGGTATGAGCTATAGAATTGTGCTCACTTTCCAAATTATGAACCTACCAACAAAAAACAAGCAACAACAACAACAACAACAACAAAAACCCACAGCCAAACGAAGAAAGTATTCTCTCACTGTAGAATATTTTCTTTGATAAACTAGGCCTATGGTATACTATACTTTTATACGGTAGCACTAACATAAAGCAAATGATTTAAGTAGTAAGTACACACATACAAAAAACTTAAAACAAATAACCCAGGTCTTTCTTTTCAAAGAAAGAAAACAGCGAGTGGCAGGGGGAGAAAACCCTCTTCCCATTATCTCCCAAAGACATATGGAACAAAGCAAGTCATATATGAAAGCACCATCCATACTACCATTTATTGAACAGTTATTATGTGATTAGCAAAGGACTGAATCAATTGCATACATTATTTCCTATCATCTTCACAATCCCATAAAGCAGGTGGTAGTATGTTTACATTTCAGAGATGGTTAACAAACACAGATGTTTACTGATGCAGATCTCAAAGGAGTTCGGTATAAGGCCGCCCATGGTCATAAAGCTCAAGATCAAAACCACGACTGGCTGACTTTCCAAGATCAAGGTTTTTTACTACTCCACATTCCCTCCCGCCATGCTGCTCATGCAGGCTAGTCTCCGACATGTGATTTGATCACTGCACTAAGGAAAAGAAATATTCTAAATGATATCTTCAGTTTTGTGAAAGATCTAAATTATACTATTTTCAGTTGTACATAAATGTTATTTACATATCTAACAGAAATCACTAAGAAAACTTATACACAAATGCAGTCACTACACAAAAAAACTTGGACTCTATCCAGAACTATCAAGAATCATACCTTTGTTAGAGACAACGCCTTTACACACATATTCACATACAAAACCACATACATCAGGCATTCATATTAATGTTAATGTTTTTAAAATCTCAAACCAGAGACAAATGAGCATGTTTTTGTTTGACTTAATAGTAAACTTTTCCTTAACACAAAAATGTGTTCATTATAGAAAATATATATAAATAAAAATTAAAATATTTCTAATACCTAGAAAAAAACTGTTTTGAAGTATATTCTTCCAGACATTGTTCTTTGCATATAGTTTTTTAAAAATAGGTTCTCCCATTTATGAAATTTTTAAATTTGCTATATTTGATATAAATATATATTCCTTCCATTAAATAATAATTCTACAACATAAGCTAACAGATGTAAGCTATTCCATTTCATGAATACACCTATTTTGAGTAATGCCTTGTTAGACATCTGGATAATTTTTAATTTTTCAGTGACATAAATAATGCAACAAAATATTCCTATAGTTCAAATTTAAACAAATAGTCAATTATTCCTTTATGATCAAATCACAGAAATGAAAAACCCGGGCCACAGATTATACATATTTTTAAGACTTTTGATAAGTATTCTCAAATTGAACAATCAAAATGGGAATTAGTTGATGTCCCCGCAAGTGGTTTGCCAGTATGTGGTGTTCCTGTTTTGTTTCTAAACCTCTTGATTAGTTAACTGAAATATTGGTATTAGTATGCTTGACCATTTGTCTGCATTTTGTTTTCTATGACTTAGGATGTTTCTTCTGTCCAGCTTTCTATAAATACATTTCAAGTCTTTACATATTACCTTTTAATGGTTTGCATTACGCTTTTGCTTCTTCTAAGAGAGAGATCACCTTTTGATGATAAAAGAGTAAAAATCATCTACCTTTCCATTAAAATAATTACAGTGTTATACAAGAAGAAAGTTTTGACATGGTTTCTTAAGATGGAAACCATGTAAAAAGAAGCTTTTTCAACACTGAGGGAGTGGTTTAGTAAATTATGGTATATTTCTATGAAAAGGTAACAGTCATCAAAATCCTTATTAAAGGTTGGGTGCAGGGGCTCACATATGTAATCCTAGCACTTTGGAAGGCAGAGGCGGGTGGATCGCTTGAGCCCCGGAGTTCGAGATCAACCTGGGTAACATGGAAAAACCCCGTCTTCACAAAATATTAGCAGGACATCATGGGTGTGCACCTGCGGTCCCAGCTCCATGGGAGGCTGAGGTGGGAGGATCACCTGAGTCCAGGAAGTTGAGGCCACAGTGAGCCGTGACTGCACAACTGCACTCCAGTCTGGGCAACAAATTGAGATTATAAAAGAAAACTCTGAGAAGATAGTGGCAGTGGTAGCAGAATTTTGAACTCTCTGAATCTCCATATACAAACATAAAGAGGAATTAGATATTAAAGCAAAACCCATGAAAAATATTTACAACCATACTAAGTGACAAGGTATTCCCACAACCTCCAAATAGAAGTGAGTGTGGTGGTTCACGCCTGTAATCCCAGCACTGTGGGAGGCCGAGGCAGGTGGATCACAGGTCAGGAGATTGAGACCATCCTGGCTAACATGGTGAAACCCCGTCTCTACTAAAAATAGAAAAAAATTAGCCAGGAGTGGTGGCAGGTGCCTGCAGTCCCAGCTACTCTGGAGGCTGAGGCAGGAGAATGGTGTGAACCCGGGAGGCAGAGCTTGCAGTGAGTCGAGATCGCACCACTGCACTCCAGCCTGGGCGACAGAGCAAGACTCCGTTTTAAGAAAAAAACAAACAACCCCATCAAAAAGTGGGCGAAGGATATGAACAGACACTTCTCAAAAGAAGACATTTATGCAGCCAAAAGACACATGAAAAAATGCTCATCATCACTGGCCATCAGAGAAATGCAAATCAAAACCACAGTGAGATACCATCTCACATCAGTTAGAATGGCGATCATTAAAAAGTCAGGAAACAACAGGTGCTGGAGAGGATGTGGAGAAATAGCAACACTTTTACACTGTTGGTGGGACTGTAAACTAGTTCAACCATTGTGGAAGTCAGTGTGGCGATTCCTCAGGGATCTAGAACTAGAAATACCATTTGACCCAGCCATCCCATTACTGGGTATATACCCAAAGGACTATAAATCATGCTGCTATAAAGACACACGCACATGTATGTTTATTGCGGCACTATTCACAATAGCAAAGACTTGGAACCAACCCAAATGTCCAACAATGATAGACTGGATTAAGAAAATGTGGCACATATACACCATGGAATACTATGCAGCCATAAAAAATGATGAGTTCATGTCCTTTGTAGGGACATGGATGAAATTGGAAATAATCATTCTCAGTAAACTATCGCAAGGACAAAAAACCAAACACCGCATGTTCTCACTCATAGATGGGAATTGAACAATGAGAACACGTGGACACAGGAAGGGGAACATCACACTCTGGGGACTGTTGTGGGGTGGGAGGAGGGGGGAGGGATAGCATTAGGAGATATACCTAATGCTAAATGGCGAGTTAATGGGTGCAGCACACCAGCATGGCACATGTATACATATGTAACTAACCTGCACATTGTGCACATGTACCCTAAAACTTAAAGTATAATAATAATAATAAAAATTAAAAAAAAAAAAAGAAGTGAGTGTGGACAAACTACCATCAGAGAAGTAGCGTTTCAGTGTCTGCAGGAGAAATTAGAGGGAAACATCAGGATGAATAATGAGTATTAGAACATAAGAACCCTAAAAAAGGAACAGTTACTCACTGGAGAGTTAACAGGCTAATTTGAGAACAGCATTTGAAAGTGAGAGGGGCTCTGGCGACTTCAATAGGAGGTAAGTAAATGGTCCTTGCATTAAGAAGGTCTGATCTGACTAGTGGAGGGTAGCCCTTATGACTCTGGAAATGAGCCACCAGGGCTCCCTTCCAGGAGAAACTGCTGGGAAAGGAATTTAAATTGGACAAACTAGGGAAAATAGAGACAAAGGGGAAAACAATGCCTAGCTAAAAGCAGAACAGGAAAACAGAACCAGGAAACTTCAGAACTCAAGCCACTACATTTTTCACAAAAATTATGTAAGAGGGATCTCTATGAAGTTAGAATGACTATCCTAAAACATGTCCTTCTAAAAATTTCATAAAACTAATTCCATGTAAAAATTAGCAAGAGAAAATTATCAAGGTCAAATGCCAAAGTTATCAGAAGAAAACAAATAAGTAGAATAGCAACCTTACAAACAACAACAAATCACACCAAAAAGATGTATGCACAGGTCAAAATGTAACTTTCTATTTCAAAATAAGCTGAAACACACACAAAAAATGATATAAGGCATGAGAGAACAACAGAAATCACTATCTTAAAAACTCAATAATTAGGTCTTAAAACTCAAAAAAAGATTGCAATGAAAGAAATCATTTAAGAAATAAAAACAAAACAGAAGATGTATAAGAGTAAATAAACAACAAATAATGCCTCAAAATGTAAATAAAAAGGATACAATTTTTTAATAAAAAAAGATTTCAAAGTAAGTGGAAATACTGAAGAGGGACAAAGATGAGATCCAGATAATAGGAGTTCTTGACAAAGTAAACCAAAGCAAGAGAAAAGATCAAATATTAAAAACTTTAATCCAATAAAACTTTCAAGAATATAAAAAGAATCGCTTCTCGGCCTTTTGGCTAAGATCAAGTGAAGAATATAAATACTGAAAGAGTACACCATACACTTGAAAATACTGACCTAGAGAGGCTAATACTGACATATCTTATTAAAATGTCCGGGCCTTAAATAAAAAGAAAATTTATTTCAGCATTTAGGGGAAAAAAAAACAAGTGATTTACAAGGAAAAAAACTGGATTATCATCAGCCTTTTTGACAGCAACATTTTATGCCAAAAGAAAATAATGTATTTAGCATTTTCAAGAAAGAAATATAAGCTAAAGATTTTCTATCTAGTAAAATTAACTTTCAAGCAAAAAAAGCACAAATTATTATCAACATTTTCAAAACCTAGAGAATATTATTATCATAAACCTTTTGAGGAATCTACATGATTCCTCAGAACATGCCTTAGAAAAGAAAAATGACAGGAGAGACACGGACAAGGACTACTGGTGAACATTGCATATATACTTACAGAACTGAGACTAAACTACGGATAAAAGCTAAAGAATCCAGTATATAATGCTGGTGTCTCAGATTTATCATCGTGTTACTATTTTTAAAAGATGGGGAGAATGGGGAAAACATATGAAAAGAAATTTAAACTGTTCTTGGTAATTACACTGATGGTGGTACTATTAGTAATGTTATTCTAAGACTGTTGCATGTGTTGGGCAGGATAGAGTAAATGTGGTTATATTATAATTCTATCATCTCTTCTGTCCTTGAGAACCTGATATGCGGTATGGAAGAAAAGAGATACAGGATGCAATACAGAAGAGGCTGAATAGACACACACATATATACATATTTCATTTCTTCATTTCTTAATTCTGTTCACAACGATCAACCCAGTAGCAATGAGCATCTCTGATTATGGTCTTGAAATATCATTTCCCAGTAAAAGTAAGCAGAGTTTCTTACCAAAATAGCTGATAATAAGTCTAATACCTTGTCAAACTGGGTAGCAAGGCAACTATCAAATTTGACTGGGCTCATGTCAAAAGGATTTGAAAACAAACCCTAAAAGACTCTCACTGAACAAAAGATGGCATAATTTGAGATTCAAACAGGAAAACTACAAATGACTGAAACCCATTAAAAATATTTAAATCCATCAATTCATAATTTATCTATCTACACACACACACACACACACACACCCCAATCAGATAACTTTGGAGGATAATAGGAAACCAGTTCATTATCCTGAAAACTGGTAAATAATAAAAAATGTGTACTGACTTACACACACATTTACAAACTGTACTCAGTAGCCAAATAGTAGATGAGGGAACCATTTCTTTATAAATGTATTACAAATAATAAATGAAAATGAAATGCAGAACTGGAATATCCCCATATCTATTAATTAGTGGATCTAGGTACTAAGCATCAATAGCTGATACGTCAATACCACAAAAATAAAAAACAATCAAACATTATGTTCATCTTGATGAAAGAACTCAACACCAATTATAGTCTTACCAAATGGATCAAACCTGAGTCTAAGACTCTACGTTCATGTGTCTATGAGGGAGGAAATAAAGAGGACAAAGAAAATATTGCACTGCACCAGACTCCATAGTAATAGAGCTTTATAGCAAGTCACATAAGTCTTTTACTATGAACTGAATGTCCAGTCCTTCTTGTAGCTTGAGGTGACCATGTGACTGAGTATTCATCAATGGAAAATGAATGCATACTCGGTGTTTTAAGGTCCATTTACTCTTCCCCTTCTGCAAATTGCAACAGAAAAGAGCCTGTAACAACAGCTCTAATCATGAAGGGAGGGCATACCTGAAGAGATGGTAAAGACAGAAGATGAGTCCCTGAAAAAATATGTCACATAAAGCGACCCTGAAAACCTACTCTGCTTACCTCAGAACAGTACTGTAAAAAATAAATTTCTATGTTCTTAAAATCACTGTATTTTGGTGCTTTTATAGCAGCTTAGACCTTTCCCTAATACAATTATGCAGCAAAGTTTTATACATAATATATATTTTGCGTGTATTTATATGTATACATTGGCATGCATAAAGTAATATAAGAAAAGGCAAAAATTAAAATTTCTCACTAGATGATTGTGACAAGTTTTAAATTTCCTCTTTTATAATAAGCATGTGTTACTTTTGGAAGCAGAAAGAAAATCTCCATAAAAAATAGCCATAATGAAATGTTATCTGGAATTGACTTCAAGATAGTACTTATGGAGACTGGATGGAATGTCAGTGAGGCAGGATTTACCACAAGTTTATCACTGCAAGGTTGTATGATGAGTAAGTGGAGGTTCATCATACTATTCTGTCAACTATTATGTATGTTTTAAATTCACCATAATAATTAGTTTACAAAAGAGTCATTTTGTAGAGAAAAATAATATATACATATAAATCTTAAAATTCCATGTTTGGCTTGCCAAATAAATGAAATTATAATATTTATATCTCTCAAGCATCTAAGATCTGAACTTGAAATTAACACATTTGTGCACTATTCAAGTGCTGAAAGCATATACTATACCGCAAGTTTGAAATCTGTTATAAGGATAGGAGAAAACAATCTTCTGCAGAAAAGTAAAATTAATAAGGATATGCTTTACTGAAAGAAGAGGTGATATATTTGCATTGACCTCGTCACTTTCCTTGCTTGGTTCTCTTATGTCTGAGGCTATGGAATAGGACAAAATTTAACTGGGAATTACAGAATGATGCAGAAGCTGAACCTTCTAAGTAACAATGCTGACAAAAAAGGGTCAGGCTCTGCTTTCTGGAGCTACTTTGAAATGAAGGTTCTAATGCCCTTCCCATAATTCCATAGCCAAATCTGCCATGATACGTAGTACAATAGCAGGATCCATATACTAACTTGTAGGTTCTGAAATTACTCTTGCTGCTCTAGGTCCAGAATCCAATACACTTGAACGCTTCTGTATTTGGGCACGCAGCACTCTTCATTCTATCCTCAGGGGTGGGTAGTCCATTCCATGAAACTGTTTTTTTTTTGTTTTTTTTTTGTTTTTTTGAGACGGAGTCCCACCCTGTCACCCAGGCTGGAGTGCAGTGGCGTGATCTCAGCTTACTACAACCTCCACCTCCTGGGTTCAAGTGATTCTCCTGCCTCAGCCTCCCGAGTAGCTGGGATTACAGGCGCCCGCCATCATGCCTGGCTAATTTTTGTATTTTTAGTAGGGACGGGGTTTCGCCATGTTGGCCAGGCTGGTCTCGAACTCCTGACCTCAGGTGATCCACCCGCATCAGCCTCCCAAAGTGCTGAGATTACAGGCGTGAGCCACCGCGCCTGGCTGAAACTGGGTTTCTTAATTTCTTCTTCTCCCTACTCATTGGTTGAGATTCCTGCTGTGATTTGAACTCTGCTCAAAACCTCAGAATGCAACCTTTGGGCCCTGAGCCTTGATGGCATCTTTTCTTAACACCCCACTTCCTTCAACCAGCCTGCACTAGCTGGGATCAGAAAAATACAGAAATTTTACCTCCTTTTATTTCAAATGCTGTTCGCTTCAAGTCATCTATAGCTCTAGCCATCAAAAAGATGGAGGTCTTTGGATGCTGGTATACCTGCCTCTGTTCTATATAGTCACATTTCATAACAATCTACCTTGCTAAACAGTCAACTAGTCTTATACCCCAGTCTACCTAATATTTAGTAAGTGCTCAGTCAAAAAAAGGTACTTTAAATAATCTTATTTCTGAAAAATTGCCATAATAAAATAGATGTACAAAAAGATTTCTCTATAAAGATATTCACTGCAGTGAGATTTACAACAAAATATCAGCAGTAAGAAATTGATTACATAAATTATGGCACATGCATTGAGATGATACTATATAAATTTAATTTTAAACAATATTAATTATATTAAAATTTTCATTGTATAATGTTAAATAAAAATTCTGGATTCAAATCTATGCAATGCAGTTCATATATAAATGTGTGAGTTTTATGTATTTGGGCACAAAAAGCAAAAAATAATTAGATCAAAATGTTAATACAGCAGGCATTACTTTGTTTTTGCTTCAATTTTCTACAATAAATATATATTAATATGTACTTTATTATAAATGTTATTATAAATAAATTAATGTTATTAAGGAAATGGAAGAAAAAGCAGAATCTTTCAAGTAAAGAGGGTCAATTTGCATAAGGTTATAGTTGTTGCACAATATCTGTTGTATAGACATCACTTATCTTTTTGTATCTACTCTTAAAGCTAATTACTATGTCACAGGCACAAGTAAAACCAAAGATATACCCTGTGAGACACAGTAGCTGAGACCGACTTACTCATTTTCAAAATGTGAATCACAATAAAAATCTTCCCAAAAGGTGCCTGGATCTCCTTCCTTCCTAATATAATTTTTAAAATGCAACTTCTAGCCTCACTGAATCCTGGATAATACAATTCCTATCTCCTACTAAGAGAAACAGAAGTAAGTCTTAGTTGACCATATTTCATACTGTTAATTCTAATTAAGCCTTAATAGAGACACTTTTTATTTTAGGTATAGAAAAGCAGCTTGATGCAATAGAAGCAGCACTAAACTGTGAGTCAAGAGATCCACACCAAGATGAAGTCTGCAACTCATGACTGACTGATTTCTCTAGGCATCAGTTTCCTAATTAGTAAAATTAAGGGATTAGATAATAAATTCTAAAGTCCTCCTTCTCTAATATTCTAAAAATCAATGTAACAAGCCCAAAAGCTAATTAATGTGGCTAATTCCACACACACAATAAAATTTTAAGTCTAGTTTTTAAGTCACACTGTAAAATTTTAAACAACACTGCTATAGTTTAAAATACTAATAATGTACATAAAGAAACTAATACGTATGCAGACATGATCTCATCAAAGTTTACACCCTTCTTATTCTTTTAATTACCTTTTATGGCATACTAGACCAATGCTCTGGTTTTCCTAACATAATTTACTGTATTCTATGAAATAATTCATACTCAGGTTTATGACCTTGATAGTCTATCAGACTCCTCCTAAGGGTTCCCATATTTCCTATTTTTTAAGAGACATGGGGAAAAAAACTGACCGAAAGGTTCATGATCTTTGGAAAAGAATAAAAGTTCTAAAAATGGAATAGGCAGGAAATATAAATGACACAACATAGAATTTTATAAAGCTGCCATTTTTAGAGTTCTGTCAAGTGTTGCCTCAAACACATTCCATAAAATGTGGCACAATGAAGCAAATAATCTCCTTCCCATTATTTTAAATATTATAATAGAATTTAGAATAGTCAAAGACATTTTTCTTCCTAGATCAAAAGGATTTAAATATACTTTGAAAAAAAGGATCCAAAGCTTAATTACAGTAATAAAAATTTTTTTATTAGAAAATCAGAGTTTTTCAATAAAAATTCAATGTCTTGCTTAAAGGCTTATTTCTTTAAAGTTTATTTTCAAGAACAGGGTGGAAACCAAGTTACAAATCTAAATACATAAAAAATTAATGCAATGGTTTTCACATGCCATTTGTAAAAACATTTTCCTCTCAGTCTCAGCCTACACTTTATCAACTTTGGAATCTAAAATCCAGTTTTATCAGTTTATTGAAAAATCAATTTTTTTCCTCACATTTAAAAAATATTATTAAGTATACCACCATTTTAAGCCTGCCCAGCATGACAACAAATAAGATAAATAGGAAGCATTTATAATACTCCCCCACTGCCTTCTACTCAAATTGGGAAGGGGTAAGGGACTGAAGGGTTAAAACTTATATTTCTTGTTTCTCTGGATGATGAAGAGAGTGACAGAAGTAAAAGGTGAGGAAGGTATAGGAGGGCAGGAAAGAGATCAAGGTACCTGGAAGAGAAAGAAGAAGAAGAAGGAAAATTGGGAGAACAAGACAAAGAAACAGAAGAAAGAAGGGAAAAATAAAGGAACACTCACCTAAAAACAAAGGGCATTTTTAGACAGCACTTTATCACATATTTCGTATAGCATCCCCATAGATACAGCATACTGAAGATAATAAGTTAGGGTTTTAGCTCAATTCACTAACATTTAATTCAAACCTACTATGTATCAAGGACTTATGCTAACTGCTTAAGTTAAGGAGGAATGATTCTCTGGGGGCCAGAGTTTTATTCAGACTAAGACCAAAGGAATCTGTAGTAAACTGTTCTTTTCATAGATGATCACTCATCCAAGAAAACATTCCAACAGATTATGTTCCAGAAAGTACACAGAGGAACTCTTTAAAGCTGATTTGTAATTACTAATGTCTTGGATGGTATTAGTCATATCAAATAAAGTATCCATGGACAGTATTCAAACACTATTCAAAAATGAAGACAACAATATAGAAAAATTACTTAATTCATATAAAAATGAGTGTGTTTAGAGATTCAAGAAACTGTGAAATTTGTCAGAGATGGGCTCACATGACATCATTTACCTATGCTTCCCTAGCACCTGGCCTAATAGAGATTACACAAGCAAGTGCTGAAGAAATGCTTTAAAAAATAAAAGAAAAGGACTGACAGTTCCATTATATTTAAGTTTAAAATTCTGTCAAATAGTAAATCTGAGAAAATCTGAAAATCTGAAATGCAATGCCTTTTTATCATTTATGCATCATTTATTATTTATGCATCATTTGTGACTACATCACTTTAAACATATATGGCAATGACAACTTTTGAAAATAAATAGGTCATTTTAATTATACAAAAGATTCAACTCTGCTAAGGTCCCTTTCCACAGATGTAGGATATACTTATATTTTTATCAGTTACAATTTATTTATTATATTGTTTAAAGTGACAGATGAGAAAAATAAAGCTAATGAAATACTGTGAAACAGACACCATGCAAAAGAGAAAAGCCATCCACTGATAAGGATGACAGTTCACCATCTGTCCTCCCGCCACTCAGTGACAATTACAAATACTCCATCAGTTTTCTGGTAGGTGGCAATGATGAATGAGGTAAAACCTCCTTTTGCAGATTCTGATCTTCCTTTCTGATCTAATCTGAGGTTTAACAGATGACTCAAAGGAAAGCCCACAGTTCAAAAAGGTTATTAATTTATCATGCTGTGAAGAATAAGAAAGGTCTGAGCTCAATATTGCAACAAGGAATAATTCAGTTGTACTGAACCATGCCTTGTAATGAAAGGTGTTTTCTCAGAATTCTCAGATTTCAAATACAGCAACTTGACTAGTATCAGGCTTCATCCTTAGAAAATATTTTAGTAATAGAGTAACAGTAATACCATATATCACAAATAACATCAATCTTTCAAACCAAGATCAAAGGGAAGATAATGCTCAGAGCCAGAAGTCCTTAGTTTCGAGTAGCTTCCACAGCCATAGGTGACAAGGGCTTGAGGGTGTCAGCAGCTTCATCACAGTGCTGTTAACTTCTAAATACTGACCAAAAAAATACATGCAAATATACAATACATAGGTTAAAAAGTACAATGACAGAAAATGATATACCATCCTAACACAACAGAAAAGAAAGCTGAAATGGCTATATTAATATTAGACCAGGTAAATTTCAGAGCAAAGAATATGCACAGGGACAAAGTAGGTCATTTCATGATAATAATAATAATAATACAGGGGCCAATTAAGAAAACCTAACAATCCTTAGCATTTGCTATATCTTGGATGTTTGTCCACTCCAAATTTCATACTAAAATTTGATCCCTAATGTTGGAAGTGGGGCATACTGGGAAGTTATTGGGTGATGGGGGTGGATGCCTTATGATTAGATAAAGGCCCTTCCTTGCTGAAGCGGTGAGTCCTTCCTCTATTAGTTCCCATGAGAGCTGCTGGTTAAAAAGAGCCTAGAACCTCCCTCCTCACTCTCTTGCTTCCTCTCTCACCATGTGATCTCTGCATGCACCAGCTCCTCTTCACTTTCTGCCATGAGTGGAAGCACCCTGAGGACCTCACTATGTGCTCAATCTTAAACCTTCCAGCTAGCAGAACTGTGAGCTAAAGAGATGTCTTTTCTTTATAAATTAACCAGCCTCAGGTGTTCTTCTGAAGCAACACAAAAACATACTAAGACACATTTATATAGCTAATAATACAATTGAAAACTACATGAAGACAAACACACAATTAAAATCAGAGATTTCAATATCCTCTCTCAAAAACTGGTGAGACAAGAGAAAAACGGCAAGGATATTGTAGATGAGGAAGGTTTTGAGGTGATAAATTTGTCCACTATCTTGATCATGGTGATGGTTCCATGGTGTTATGTATATGCCAAAATTTATTAAATTGTACACTTAAAAATCAGGGTAAGAAATGTATGATAGTTACACCTCAAAGTTCTCTACTGTAATACACATTTCTAAGAAAAACCTATTCCTAACCCTATAAATGAAAGGAGAACTTATCCAATTTTTGAATTTCCTGCAGTACGACACATTGTAAAATAAAATAATTATGCATATTACAATACTATTAAATACTGTGTCCACTTAAAAACAAATCCTCAACTAAAAGATAAATACTGTAAGACTAGTTTAAAAGAAGAAAATCCAGGCACAAGCTATCTGTAAGAGACCCATCTAAGACCAAAGGGGATACAAAACAGTGTAGTGGCCAAGATGGCCAACTAGATGCAGCCAGGAGGAACATCTATCACCCAGTGACTGGGACATGGAGGTGACTGGCATACTCTGAGTAGACTGTCAGGGGGAAGCAGCGAAGAGTGAACAGAAGCAGAATGCAGATGCTGGGATGAAGAGGGAGGAAGCTGGAAACATCGCATGGGCATACTAAGAACCAGGACTAGTTCTTGGCACCCAAAAATTCTGGGGAAGAGATGAGTTGAGGAGGCAAGGAGTGGCCTCTTCTCTCCACAGATCCCTGGAATCCTGGCAGCAGGAGACATCACAACTCCCACAGACACTTATGTTAACAGGGAGAGCTGCTTAGAGGGGCGGTAGGGGCAAGACTCCAGCCTGTGTGAAGCCCAGAGGGTCTGGTGTGGGAACATCCGCAGTAGAGCCTGGCAATGACTGACCATCCCCCAAGGCTCACCATGCTCCTCTAGGAGATTGTAGCCTTAGAGTGACTGTCAGACCTGGACAGGGCAAAGTCGTCTTGCCCATGAGACAGAGGCAGTCCCATCTGGGCACCGCCCTGTATGCTAGCCTCTCCTGCAGCCCCAGCATGACTGTGCCACTTGGAGCTCTGCCTCAGATGCCCAACCACGGTGCCGCTGGGGCTCTTCATATGTTCTTTTTCGAGACACTTCACCTGACCATTAGAGAACTCCATTAGACTGGGCCCTGTGGAAATGTACCAGCCTACCCACAACCTTCCCCAGGCACTTTGCCAGCATGCAGAAGCCCATGGCCACACACCCACAGCTGTGACAGTGCACGCACATGGACAGAGCTCACCTCCCTTCCCCCCCCACCCCACAGTGCATGTGTGAGCATGCAGACTGCTGTGCCACTGCTGCTGGCACAACCACACCCCAATGATGCCCCCAGCTGACAGGGAGGTACACAGCTGTGCCATCATTGCCAGTTTGAATGTGGACACAGACATTGGTGGCCCCATGCCCATCAACATCCTGACACTGCAAGCGCGAGTGCAAACACAAATGCTGGAAACCCTGCCCCACCCCTGCTGGTACAAGCACAAGCAGGAAGGCCACAGTCCAGCTCCCACTGCTACACCACCATAGCCAACATGAGCATACCCCAAAACAGTGTGGCATTTGCTGACACATACAAGTGAGCACAGATCCCAAGGCACCATCTTGAAAAAGCACTTTAGCTGGTACCACCCATTACAGTGTTGTGGTCAGTAGACCAGAAATACTTCAGCCCCTCCAGGAAAGCAGGTTCCTAACCTCAAGGGGCCAGAAAACAAAGCAGAGGGATGGATACTAGCCCCCAAGAGTTACAGCACACAGCCTAGGATTACTGAGTTGAGCTCTGGCCCCCTAAAATTTTCCAAAAATGAAGTCAGCCAACTGAGCCCACCTTATAACACAATGAAACCCCAAGGGCACCAAATAAGATTAAAAACAAAATGACCCTATCCAAAGCACAGCAATTTCAAAAACTGAAGGAACATCAGCCCAAATACATGAGAAAGAATAAGATCTGTGGCAACTCAAAAAGCCAGAATGTCTTCTTACCTCAAAAGTACCATATTAGTTCCCTGGGAATGGTTCTTAACCAGGCTGAAATGGCTGAAATGACAGACATAGAATTCAGAATATGGATAGGAATATCCATCGTGGAGATTTAGGAGAAAGGCAAAACCCAACCCAAGTATCTAAGAAATACAATGAAACAATGCAGGAGTTAAAAAATGAAACGCTCATTTTATGAAAAAAAAATTGATCTGATAGAGCTGAAAAACTCACTTCGAGAATCTCATAATACAATCACAAATATTAATAGCAGAATTGACCAAGCTGAGGAAAGAATCTCAGGTCACAAAGACTGGTTCTCCGAATTAACTCAGTCAAACAAAATAAAGAAAAAAGAATAAAGAAAAATGAACAAAACCTCTGAGAAATATGGGATTATGTAACAAGACCAAATCTACGATGCCTTGGCATCCCTGAAAGACAAGGAGAAAAAGCATGCAAATATGGAAAACATATCTGAGGGTATCATCCATGAAAATTTCCCTGACCATACTAGAAAGGCCATAATTCAACTTCAGAAAACACAGAGAACCCTGCACAATACTATACAAGATGCCCATCCCCAAGACATACAGTCATCAGGTTCTCCAAGGTCGAAATCAAAGAAAAAAAATGTTAAAGGCAGCTGGAAAGAAGGCACAGGTCACTTACAAAAGGAACCCCTATCAAGCTAACAGCAAACTGTTTAGCAGAAACCTTACGAGACAGAAGACATTGCGGGGGGTGGTCTACATTCAGCATTCTTAAAGAAAAAGAAATTCTAACCAAGAATTTCATATTGCAGAGTTGGGCGGGGTGGCTCACACCTATAATCCTAGCAACTCAGGAGGCTGAGGCAGGAAGACTGATTGAGGCCAAGGGTTGGAGTTCAGCCTTGTAATGGAGCAAGACCATGTTTCTAAAAATTAAAAAGAATTTCACATGCAGCCCAACTAAGCTTCAAAAGCAAAGGAGAAATAAGACCCTTTTCAGACAAACAAATGCTAAGGGAATTCATTACCACAGACCTGCCTTATAAGAGGTCCTTAAGGGAGTGCTAAATATGGATAGGAAAGATGGCTACCAGCCTCCACGAAAACACACTTAAGTATATAGACCACCGACACTATAAAGCAGCCATGCAATCAAGTCTGCATAATAACCGACTAACACCATGATGACAGGATCAAATCTGCACATACCAATATTAACTTTGAATAGGATAAATGTCCCAATTAAAAGGCACAGAGCGGCAAGTTGGACAAAAAAGCAAGACCCAATTACATGCTATCTTCAAGAGACCCATCTCACATGCAATGACACCCATATGCTCAATGTAAAGGGATAGAGAAAAATCTACTGCTGGAGGTGATGGATATCCCAATTACTCTGATTTGGTCATTACACATTGTATGCCTGTATCAAAATATCACATGTACCCCATAATTATATTCAACTATTATATACCCATAGTAACTGAAAATTTAAAAATTAAATTTTAAGATATTAAACATAAAAAAAAACCTTAGGGAAGACTAAAAATAAAAGGATACTCAAACAGAATTATGACTAAGAATGGGGTATAACTACAAATGAGGTAGAGACTTAAAAGATACAAGAACGCTATCAATAACTACATGAAAATATTTTTAAAACAGTATAAAAATAAATTTCTAGAAAACTCCTAACTTTGCAGAAGGGACTAAAAGGGAAATAAAATATTTAAATACACTAGTAATTATTAATAATACTAAAGGTTGTTTAAGAATCTTCCAACCAAGAAAGGACCAGGACCAGATGAATTTTACAGGGAATTTCTTTCAAAATTTCAAAGAAAAGACAATCCTGGTATTGTGCAAATCTTCCAGAAAATAGAAAAAAAAGAGTTCCTAACTTACTGTATGAGAATAATCCTGATAACCAAAGATGATGAAAAAAAGGAAAAATCATAAAACTCTATCACTCATAAATTTATATGCAATAGCAGTGAACAAAATATTAGCAAAGAATACATTAAAAAGATAATATACCAGTAATGAATTAGGGTTATTCCAGCTTAGCAAAAACAGTTTAATATTAGGAAATAAATATGTCACTATACTAAAAGATTAAATAACAAATCCATAAGCCAATATTTAGAAATTAGAAAAAGAAACTTCCTTAACTGAAAACACTAGTTATTAAACACCTAAAGCAAATATCATTTTAAGTGAGAAAACTTTAGAATCTTACTCTTTAAAATCAGGTATGAGACAGAATGCCACCACTACATGTGTTCACCATTGTACTACACATATAAGCTGGTGGATTAAAAAAAAAAAGTAAATTTGAGTTATAAACAATGCAAATACACAATACAACCTTATTATTTGTAGTGTGATTATTTACATAGAAACCTCAATCTACAGACAAGTTACTGGAAATAAGAGTTTAACAAGAGGGCTAAATATGTGCTTGATATGCAAAATCACTTGCATTTCTATAGAGCAGCAAACAGGTAAAAAATACCATTGGGGGAATTATAAAACGTTATTTAGTAACAAATATTCTTAAAGGCCTAATTGAAATGTAATAATATGGCATTCACAAATAAGAAGAATATCAGGAAGATGTGAATTATTTCCCAAATGATCTGATTTAAAACAATTCTCAACAGTTTTTGATAGAACTTGACAATTTAATTCTAAAATGTATAAGGATGAGTAAAAGGACAAGAAGCCACAAGAAAGATCTTGTTCTCCTGTGTAGAACAAGTTTCTTAAGTAAGATAACATGATAATGGAGCAGACAAATGAGGATAAGGAACCCAGAAACAGTTCATGCATGCATGAAATGTAGCACAAAACAGAGGTGATGTGAGATGGTGAAAGAAGAGTCCAATAAAAGGAGCTGTAAAAAATAACTCTAAGTGGATTGGAGATTTAAATGTCAAAAACAAAACTTCAAAACACTTAATGGAAAATACAGGTGAACCACTTTTATAACGTAAGATAGAGAAGATTTTTGAAGCAGAACACAAAAAGTACTATCTATAAAAGACAATACTGATAAATTTGATTGTTGAAACTAATATTTTTGCTAATAGATATAAGAATATGAAAATCTAGGTTAAAAACTGTTATAGATATTTCCAATATACATAACTAATAAAAAACTAGTAACAATTTATGAAAAAAGCCTAAAAATAAAAAGAGTAAACAACCCAATAGAACTCAATAGAAAAGGGGAAGAACAGCCACAGACATTTTACAGAACAGGAAATACTTTCCTAAAACATGAAGAAATGCTTTATGTCATTAATGATCATGTAAATAAAAATCAAGCCTATAATGAAATATCACTTTACACCTACTTGATTGGCAAATGTTAAAAACCCATATAACGCCAAGAGTTGTGGAGAACGTAAATCTACATCTCTTATACGTCACTGGTAAGAGTGCAAATTGGTGCAACCAATTAGAAAAACAGTATGGGATCGTCTCTAAAATTGAACATTTATATACCATACTACTCAGCATTCCACCCTTAGGTATATGCCCAAGGAAAACTCTTATACATGTACAAGTGGTATGTATAGGAATGTTAACACCAACACTACTTACAAAGCAAAAACTTAAAAACAGCATAAACATCAATCAACAGGATAGTAAATAAATCGTGTATAATCACAAAACAGTACAGCAACCAAAACCAACAAACTAAAGCTCTTCATAGTAATTTGGATGAATATAAGCATTATAATATTGAGGGAAAAAGCACAAGTCCATAAAGATTACATAGAGCAAGGTATTCTTTTTGTAAAGCAATAAACAACCAAAATAAAAGTATACATTTTAGGAATAGACCTACATTTAAAAAAATCAAAATATAAATTATGAATGAGACAAGAGGGAAGAGGATCTATCAAGCAACATTAACCAAAACTAGGTTTGCATATTAATACCAGACAAAAATAATATTCAAGGAGAAAGGCATTAAATAGGAAAGAGGGATGCTTCATACTCTTAATAGGTAAACTTCACCAGTAAAAGAGATATAAAAAGTTATGACTGTGATGATAAATCTTTGGAATACATAAATAGCAAATATTGATTTTAAAAATACAAGGAGATGTGAAGAAATAACAATAATAGCATATTGGCATTCTTTCCATTTTGAGTAAAAGATTTAAATGAACAAAAACCAATCGGATACAAAAGTAAGATTTACATGATAATTAAGACATTTGATCTAATATATGTTATATATATCCAGAGAGAAAACAGATTATTCTTAAAATGTTACAATATATTAAACTACAAAGAAAAATTAATAAACTCCTCAAAGTGGAACCTATATAAACCATATTCTCTTACCATAATCCAATAAAAGTAAAAATTAAAAATCAAAGAATAGTCCTCATATTGGCAACACATACTTTTTTTTTTAAAATTATTATACTTTTAAGTTTGGGGTACATATGCAGAACATGCAGGTTTGTTACATAGGTATACACACGCCATGGTGGCTTGCTGCACCCATCAACCCATGATCTATATTAGGTATTTCTCCTAATACTATCCCTCCCCCGTAGCACCCCATCCCCGACAGGCCCCGGTGCATGATGTTCCCCTTCTTGTGTCCAGGTGCTCTCGTTGTTCAACTCCCACTTATGAGTGAGAACATGCAGTGTTTGGTTTTCTGTTCTTGTGTTGGTTTGCTGAGAATGATGGTTTCCAGCTTCATCCATGTCCCTAAAAAGGACATGAACTCATCCTTTTTTATGGCTGCATAATATTCCATGGTGTGTATATGCCACCTTTTCTTTATCCAGTCTATCACTGATGAGCACTTGGGTTGGTTCCAAGTCTTTGCTATTGTGAATAGTGCTGCAATAAACATACATGTACATGTGTCTTTATAGTACAATGTTTTATAATCCTTCGGGTATATACCCAGTAATGGGATGGCTGGGTCAAATAGTATTCCTAGTTCTAGATCCTTGAGGAATCGCCACACTGTCTTCTACAATGGTTGAACTAATTTACACTCCCACCAACGGTGTAAAAGCACTCCTATTTCTCCACATCCTCTTCAACATCTGTTGTTTCCTGACTTTAATAATCACCATTCTAACTGGCGTGAGATGGTATCTCATTGTGGTTTTGATTTGCATTTCTCTAATGACCAGTGATAATGAGCTTTTCATCATATGTTTGTTGGCTGCATAAATGTCTTCTTTTGAGACGTGTCTGTTCATAACCTTTGCCCACTTTTTGATGGGGTTGTTTTCTTCCTGTAAACTTGTTTAAGTTATTTGTAGATTCTGGATATTAGCCCTTTGTCATATGGATAGACTGCAAAAATTTTCTCCCATTCTGTAGGTTGCCTGTTCACTCTGATGATAGTTTCTTTTGCTATGCAGAAGCTCTTTAGTTTAATTCGATCCCATTTGTCAATTTTGGCTTTTGTTGCCATTGCTTTTGATGTTTTAGTCATGAATTCTTTGCCCATGCTATGTCCTAAATGGTATTGCCTAGGTTTTCTTCTACGATTTTTATGGGTTTCTTAAGTCTTTAATTCATCTTGAGTTAATTTTTGCATAAGGTGTAAGGAAAGGGTGCACTTTCAATTTTCTGCATATGGCTGGCCAGTTTTCCCAACACCATTATTAAATAGGGAACCCTTTCCCATTGCTTGTTTTTGTCAGGTTTGTCAAAGATCGGATGGTTGTAGATGTGTGGTGTTATTTCTGAGGCCTCTGTTCTGTTCCATTGGTCTATATATCTGTTTTGGTACTGGTACCATGTTGTTTTGGTTACTGTAGCCTTAAATGCCTCTTTTTTCTTTTTTTTTTTTTTTTAGACGGAGTTTTGCTCTGTCGTCCAGGCAAAACTGGACGTGCAATGGCAGGATCTCGGCTCACTGCAATCTCCACCTCCTGGGTTCACACCATTCTCCTGCCTCAGCCACCAGAGTAGCTGGGACTACAGGTGCCCGTCACCACAGCCAGCTAATTTTTTGTATTTTTAGTAGAGGCAGGGTTTCACCGTGTTAGCCAGGATGGTCTCAATCTCCTGACCTAGTGATCCGCCCGCCTCAGCCTTTCAAAGTGCTGGGATTACAGGCATGAGCCACCGCGCCCAGCCCAAATGCCTCTTTCTTAAAAAGGAAAAAAAAAAAGAAAATCAAACTGTCCTCAATTAAAGGAAATATGTGGCATTAAATAACATGTCTTAAAACAAGAACAAATAAAAACAAATTAATCATTCAACTGAGACGGGGTAGAGGGAAGGACAGAGAAAAAGACTGAAAAAAGGTAAAAAGAAGAAAAATTTTAAAAACCATTAGCAAGTTTGATTAAGGCAAAAACAAAGTGTAAAATATTGAAATCAGAAAATAGAAAACAGATTTTAATGATTTTAAAGAGGCTACTTACTATGTGTATACACTTTTATTAAAATAATTAGAAAATCTAATCTAAGAAAGTAATTCTCTAAGAAAATATCAATTATTGACTCAAGAAGACCTGGAAACTCTTGAGAGACAATGCATATAGAAGAAACTGATATGGTAGAGAAAAGCCTCCCCCTAAAAATGGCTTCTAAACCTGAGGGCCTAGAAGTAGCAAACCTCAGTTAATAATGAGCACCCCTTATATCTAGGTCTTGTTTTCTAAATGTTATACTTGAAAACAAAAAAAAAAAAACAGACTTCCCTGGAGAAGTGGCTGATTCTAGGGCTAGAAAAGGAACAATACCAGAGAAGGCTGCTGCTTACAAGATTATAAAATGCCAGTAAAGAGGTGTTCAAAAAAAACTAAACAGGGCAACATCAAAAAGACACAAAAACTAACTGAAAGAGCTCCTACTCACCAAAGCTGGAACAGTATTAGCAATAAGATAATGTAGTACTAGAATATAACTCAAAGTAAAAAAAAAAAAGTCCATCTGATATAAAAAATGAATAAATAAATAGGAATATGGGCAAACCTTCCTTACCAGAAAAATTCCAAAAATTTTATATAGATAGTCCCCCTCTGGAAGCTGAAACCTAATCCCTCCCACAGGTATCCCAACCCCTTGAAACCTGCTTCCAAGGTATGGAAAAGAAAAAATAGTTACTTCACAGTGAAGAAACATTGCAAACACTACTGTGGCAAGAAATAAGTTATAATTGTATGTATCTCTGATATGATGTGGCATAAAGGACATTTCAACTCTATGGTATTCCCACCAAATATATATAACCCCAGGGTAATCATGGGAAAAAAAAATCTATAAATCTACTTCAGTCATCAGGTGAACCCAAACGAGAGACATTCTGCAAAACGCCTCACCCAGCACTCCTCAAAACCGTCAGGGCCATGAAAAACAAGAAAAGATTGAGAAACTGTCACAAACCAGAGAGTACCAAGAGGACACAGTGACTAAATGAAATGTAGAGTCCTAGATAAAATCCTGAAATAGAAAAAGAACAGTACTGGAAATACTAATGAAATCCAAATAAAGTCTGGTGTTCAGTTATATTAATGTACCATTGTTAGTTTATTAATTTTAACACATCTAACTCACCCACCATGGTAATATAAGATATAAATAACAGGAGAAACTGTGCAAAGGGTATATAGAAATTCTACTATCTTTACAGCTTTTTTGTAAATCTAAAATTATTCTAAAATAAAGTTCACTAGAAAAGAAAAGAACACCAGGTCTAGATAGTTTATAAGTGAGTCTACCAAATCTTTAAGAAAAAGACTATGTTAGAGAAACTGCTCCAGAACACAGATGAGGCTGGAAAGAGCCCTTACTTACTTATGTCTATTATGAACTTCATATTAAGTCCAGAAAATGAGACTAGAAAAAGTAAAACTATAGATGAAGTTCACATAGGAAAAAAGGATATGAATAAAAAACTTCTAAGTGAAATATGAACACAGTGAACCCAAAATAATATATCTTTGAAGAGGTATTTCCACTGGAATCAAAAGCAAGGGAAAAAAGAGGGCTCTTGATCTTGTTTTCACTACTCCTTTTCAACATTGCAATGAGGTCCTAGCCAATAAAATAAAAACAAAAGCATGTATTAAAAAAGTAAAAATATTAGAAAATACCTTACAAACTGTCACTATTTTTGGACCAAATAATTAGTAAATCAGCCAAAAAAATCCAATAGAATAAAAATGCTCAGTGGACAGACACCAAATCAATACACAGAAATGTACAGATTTACTTTGATATAATTGGAAAAAAATTATTAAAATTAAATTATTAAAGAAATTTTCAATATTTAAATGAAGAAAACCATAAACTTTACTCAATGACACATACACACAAATGCAAGACATGACTAGACAAACATTCAAGTCCCTGGAAGGAAAAAATCAGTATTTAAATAATGTGTACTCTTAAGGATAATTTAATCTACAATTTTAAAACAATCTCAATCAAAATTCAAACGGTTATTTTTGAACTGAACAACTTAACTGCAAAGGCTATACACAAATTGAAAAATAGAGAAATATGGCAATTTTGAAAAAGAATAAAGAGGAATGAACTTACTGTATTAGGAATGGAAGCAAGAAGATAGGGAATAATATCTAATAAATAAATTCTTCGAATATAAAATTGTCAAGCTATAATTCTACCCCCAGTAAAAACCCCATTTACAAACAAAAGCACAATTTTAGACAAGCAAAAATCGGATTTCCCCACCAGGAGATTCTCACTAACCCAAATGATGGGTACAAAGAAATTTGTTCTATTGTTATTCTATGAATAGTTTACATACAACCTAGACACTCTTCTGTACACATGATGAATGTCACCAAAACTCTTAAAAGTGTAAAAGACATATCAAACACATACTAAATAAATGAAACCCAGCTTATCTGTACTACTGTCAAACAAAACAGACTTTAAGAAAACTTTTTGAAGTTAGATAAAATGTCCCAATTTGTTTTATGAATGGATTATGAGCTTCATTTTAAAACCAGAAAGTGACAGCAGAAAAAAGAAAAAACTATTCACCTACTGCATTTCTTATACTAAAAAGAGTCACCTTCTAGATATACAATCATTTCAACTGCAAACAGGGACAATTTGACTTCCTCTTTTCCTAATTGAATACCCTTTATTTCCTTCTCCTGCCTAATTGCCCTGGCCAGAACTTCCAACACTATGTTGAATAGGAGTGGTGAGAGAGAGCATCCCTGTCTTGTGCCAGTTTTCAAAGGGAATGCTTCCAGTTTTTGCCCGTTCAGTATGATATTGGCTGTGGGTTTGTCACAGATAGCTCTTATTATGTTGAGATACGTCCCCTCAATACCTAATTTATTGAGAGTTTTTACCATGAAGGGCTGTTGAATTTTGTCAAAGGCCTTTTCTGCATCTATTGAGATAATCATGTGGTTTTTGTCTTTGGTTCTGTTTATATGCTGGATTACATTTATTGATTTGCCTATGTTGAACCAGCCTTGCATCCCAGGGATGAAGCCCACTTGATCATGGTGGATAATAAGCTTTTTGATGTGCTGCTGGATTCGGTTTGCCAGTATTTTATTGAGGATTTTTGCATCAATGTTCATCAAGGATATTGGTCTAAAATTCTCTTTTTTGGTTGTGTCTCTGCCAGGCTTTGGTATCAGGATGATGCTGGCCTCATTGTCTCAGCCCAAAATCTCCTTAAGCTGATAGTCAACTTCAGCAAAGTCTCAGGATACAAAATCAATGTACAAAAATCACAAGCATTCTTATACATCAATAACAGACAAACAGAGAGCCAAATCATGAGTGAACTCCCATTCACAATTGCTTCAAAGAGAATAAAATACCTAGGAATCCAACTTACAAGGGATGTGAAGGACCTCTTCAAGGAGAACTACAAACCACTGCTCAATGAAATAAAAGAGGATACAAACAAATGGAAGAACATTCCATGCTCATGTGCAGGAAGAATCAATATCGTGAAAATGGCCATATTGCCCAACGTAATTTATAGATTCAATGCCATCCCCATCAAGCTACCAATGACTTTCTTCACAGAATTGGAAAAAACTACTTTAAAGTTCATACGAAACCAAAAAAGAGCCCACATCGCCAAGTCAATCCTAAGCCAAAAAAACAAAGCTGGAGGCATCACGCTACCTGACTTCAAACTATACTACAAGGCTACAGTAACCAAAACAGCATGGTACTGGTACCAAAACAGAGATATAGATCAATGGAACAGAACAGAGCCCTCAGAAATAACGCCACACATCTACAACTATCTGATCTTTGACAAACCTGACAAAAACAAGAAATGGGGAAAGGATTCCCTATTTAATAAATGGTGCTGGGAAAACTGGCTAGCCATATGTAGAAAGCTGAAACTGGATCCCTTCCTTACACCTTATACAAAAATTAATTCAAGATGGATTAAAGACTTAAACGTTAGACCTAAAACCATAAAAACCCTAGAAGAAAACCTAGGCAATACCATTCAGGACATAGGCATGGGGAAGGACTTCATGTCTAAAACACCAAAAGCAATGGCAACAAAAGCCAAAATTGACAAATGGGATCTAATTAAACTCCAGAGCTTCTGCACAGCAAAAGAAACTACCATCAGAGTGAACAGGCAACCTACAAAATGGGAGAAAATTTTCGCAACCTACTCATCTGACAAAGGGCTAATATCCACAATCTACAATGAACTCAAACAAATTTACAAGAAAAAAACAAACCCCATCAAAAAGTGGGCGAAGGATATGAACAGACACTTCTCAAAAGAAGACATTTATGCAGCCAAAAAACACATGAAAAAATGCTCATCATCACTGGCCATCAGAGAAACGCAAATCAAAACCACAATGAGATACCATCTCACACCAGTTAGAATGGCGATCATTAAAAAGTCAGGAAACAACAGGTGCTGGAGAGGATGTGGAGAAATAGGAACACTTTTACACTGTTGGTGGGACTGTAAACTAGTTCAACCATTGTGGAAGTCAGTGTGGCGATTCCTCAGGGATCTAGAACTAGAAATACCATTTGACCCAGCCATCCCATTACTGGGTATATACCCAAAGGATTATAAATCATGCTGCTATAAAGACACATGCACACGTATGTTTATTGCAGCACTATTCACAATAGCAAAGACTTGGAACCAACCCAAATGTCCAACAACGATAGATTGGATTAAGAAAATGTGGCACATATACACCATGGAATACTATGCAGCCATAAAAAATGATGAGTTCATGTCTTTTGTAGGGACATGGATGAAACTGAAAACCATCATTCTCAGCAAACTATTGCAAGGACAAAAAACCAAACACCACATGTTCTCACTCATAGGTGGGAATTGACCAATGAGAACACATGGACACAGGAAGGGGAACATCACACTTCGGGGACTGTTGTGGGGTGGGAGGAGGTGGGAGGGATAGCAATGGGAGATATACCTAATGCTAGATGGCGAGTTGGTGGGTGCAGCACACCAACATGGCACATGTATACATATGTAACAAGCCTGCACGTTGTGCATGTGTACCCTAAAACTTAAAGTATAATAATAATAAAATTTTAAAAAAAAGAGTCACTTTCCATAGTAAAAGGCTGGAAATTGAGAAGACACACAATTCTAAACTTGTATGCCATTAATAACATAGCCTTAAAATAAAAAGCAGCAGACAAAAATCAGCATAGATACAGAATACTGCAATGGTCAGGTTTTGTAAATGTTCCTTATACCTTAAGAGAATGTGTTTTTTCGAGTTATCCATTCGATCAAGCATATTAATTATACCAAAGAAATTAGAAAATGATTGGAAGTGAATAATAATGGAAATCGTTTGTATCAAACAGGATACAGGATAATTAGAAATTAATATTTTAAGTACTTCCATTAAGTACTGAAAGTTAATGAGCCATGTATTCAACTTAGGAATTAGAAAAATAACATGAAGTCTGGGCGTGGTGGCTCTTGCCTGTAATCCCAGTACTTTGGGAGGCTGAGGGTGGTGGATCACATGAGGCCAGGATTTTGAGACCAGCCTGGCCAAAGTGGTGAAACCTCATCTCTATTAAAAATACAAAAATTAGCCGAATATGGAGGTGCATGTTTGTAATCCCAGCTACTTGGGAGGTTAAGGCACGAGAATCACTTGAACCCAGAAGGCAGAGGTTGCAGTGAGCCAAGCTCACACCACTGCATTCCAGCCTGGGTGACACAGCAAGATTCTGTTTCAAAAAAAGAAAAGAAAAAAAAAAAAGGAAAAGGAAAGGAAAGGACAGGAAAGGAAAGAAAGAAAAATAACATCGAAATTCCAAGAAAGAGGTAAAAAGGAAAAAAAAGTCAAATAATGGACATTAACAAAATAAAAAATAAAGCGACAATAGACAGGATCAATAAAACCAAAATTCAAATTTTAGGGAATAACTTTTGACAAGGATAATCATGAAAAAAATGAAATGATCAAGAAAAAAATAGAATATTGCAATATTCTATATCTATGCTGATTTTTGTCTGCTGCTTCTTTCAATTACTGATTGAGAGGGTTACAAATTTCCCAGTATGATAGATTTATCTCTTCTTGTTGCTCTGTCAATTTTTGCTACATTTATTTTAAGGCTATGTTATTAACAGCATTACAGTTACAGATAAAACTGAGATTGCATAAAATATCTAGAATAATACCCCAAAAAACTTCTGCCAAGACATTTAGAAATTTAGGGAAAAAACAGATCCTTTCCTAGAAAATGAAAATTTACCCAAACACACACAGTAAATCATAGAAAATTTAAATACACTGAAAGAAATGAATTGCTAATTTAAAGTAAGACCAACCTATTTGGATGGCTACTATTAAAAAATTGAAAATAACAAGTGTTGGCGAGGATATGGAGAAATTGGAATCCTTGTACACTGCTGGTAGGAATGTAAATACCTCCTTAGCTGTGGAAAATTGTATGGCATTCCTCAAAAAATTAAACACAGAATCATCATATGATCCAGAAATCCACTTCTGGGTATATACCTAAGAAAACTGAAAGCAAGGACTCAAACAAATATTTGTATAACCCATGTTCACAGCATCATTATCTGCATTAACCAAAAGGTGAAAGCGGCCCATGTGTCTACCAACAGAAGAACGGCTATACAAAATATAGTATACACAATGGAATATGATTAAATATAATAGAATATTATTCAGCCCTTTAAAAAAAGAAATTCTGATATATACAACATGAATGAATCTTGAGAACATTACACTAAGTGAAATAAGCCAGTCACAAACATGACAAATACTGTATGATTCTATTTATATGGGGTTCATAGAGACAGAAATTAGAATAGTGATCACCAGGGTCTGGAGGGAGGAGAGAATGGAAAGTTAATGTTTAATGGGCACAGAGTTTCAGATGTTCAAGATAAAAAGAGTTCTGTGGATTAACAGTGGTGATGGTAGCTTAACAATGTGAATGAACTTAATGCCACTAAACTATAATATATAGTTAAAAAGGGTTAAGACAGTAACTATCACTTTGTGTTTTACTTTGAAATCAGGAAGAGTAATGCCTCCAGCTTTGTTCTTTCTCAGGATTGCTTTGGCTACTCAGGTTTTTTTTTTGTGATTCCATACAAATTTTAGGAGGTTTTTTCTATTTCTATTAAAAATGTCATTGAAATTTTGATGGGGGTTACATTGAATCTATAGATTACTTTGGAGAGTATGGACACTTTAACAATATTAATTCTTCCAATCCATGAACACAGGATATCTTCATTTATTTGTATCTTCTTCTGTTTCTTTCATCAGTATCTTACAGTTTTCAGTGAAAAGGCTTTTCACCTCCTTGGTTGAATTTATTCCAAAATATTCTACTTTTTGGTGTGATTATGAATGAGATAATTTTATTAATTTCTTTTTCAGAAAGTTCATTGTTAGTGTCTAGAAACACAACTAATTGTGGTAATCACTACACAGTGTATGCATTAATATACAAATCATTATGTTGTGTTCGTTGAATGTGTACAACTGAATAACACAATTTTTGTAAACCATACCTCAATAAAGTTGGAAAAATAGTTAAGATGGCACATTTTAAGTTATGTGTATTTTACCACAAAAAAAGACAGAAAACAAATTTTCCCAAAAAACACATACCAGGAATTTCCATACAATTTTATAGACACATTAAACAAAACCTTTAAGGAAGAGACAATTTCTATTTTATGCAACATGTTCCCAGGAATAAAAATACAACAGGAAAATCTAGTCAGTTTATATATGAAGATGATACAATCTTGAGAAAGAAAAATCATAAGATATTTTAACAACAAATTTAACTATGTACTTTTAAAATCATGACCAAATTAAGTTAAATATTAATATAGACAAACCATTAATGTAATATATCACATAAACAAATTGAAAAAAGCAATTTTGCAATTTTGCCCAAAAAATACTTTTTGCTGTAAAGGAAAAAACCAATCATAAGATGGAGAAAAAGTTCAACACAAATTAATAACGATTTATTATTTTTAAGATCTTATAAAATTAGAGAAAGGACCTTCTTTAATATGATAAAAGATATTTTAAAAAACCTATAAACTGATCAAATTAAAACTGCAAATTAGAAAGTAACAGGGTAAAACAAAGTCTTAATTTCATTCAGCTTAAAATGCCAAGTTACTAAATTAGCTACTAGTGTAACTCTAAGGTCACTTTGCACTCTGAATTTTATAATTTTATAACTTGACTAACACAGCTAAAAATCTGTTAAGAGTCAACTTAATTCTTACTTCTTCTGTTTTGAGTTAATTCTAAAACTCTAAAAAGCAAGCTTGTATTCTTTCCTTTATAAAAATTATTTGCAGCCAGGCACAGTGGCTCATACCTGTAATCCCAGCATTTTGGGAGGCCGAGGCAGGTGGATCACCTGAGATCAAGAGTTCGAGACCAGCCTGGCTGACATGGTAAAATGCCATCTCTACTAAAAAATACAAAAATAAGCTGGGTGCAGTGGTAGGCGCCTGTAGTCCCAGCTACTTGGGAGGCTGAGAAGAATTGCTTGAACCCAGGAGGCAGAGGTTGCAGTGAGCGGAGATCAAGCCAATGCACTCCAGCCTGGGCAGCGGAGCAAGATTCCGTCTCAAAAAAAAGAAAAAAGAAAAAAAACTGTTTACTTAAATATTTTTCCTTGACCTAATAAGTGGAATCTAAAAATTTTCCTTGAACTAAATAAAGATCAATAAATCAGCCACAGATATAGAGCCACATATTCTCTGCACATCCAAGTTACAGTGTGAAAACTTAGAATATATAAATTAATAATCAGCTATATATGTGTGTGCATTATATACTGAATACATATACATTTACACACACACACACCCCCCATAAAATTCTTCCCATACTATTAAGGAGAAAATCAAGTCAATGGAAGCTATGCCTTAAAAGAAAGGGTAATATGTTTTAAAATCATTTCTCAAATTGTCTTAAACTTACTAACCCTACTGCAGTATTAGATGGGAAAAAAACTGAAGATTTATTTTAAATTACTTCTGGTTTGTTCATTTGACTTGATTTCCTGTTGATAGACAAATAAGATGTTTCATAATGTGATTATAAAATGACAGTGAATACTTCTTCTACAAAGGCAAGCAAGGTAAGGAAATAAATGGATCTATATGGAATTATCTTTTATTTCCCAGACTACCATAATTCTGGGAAACATCTTGCCACTTCTTCTTTCGATCTCAATGCCAGGCACACCCTGGCCAAAGACAGTCAGCTTACATTTCATTAAATACAGTGATGTCTTTATATTTTTGCTAATTTAAAATTTCTTTATTTTCCTAATTTAAAATTTATTTTCTCTTCAATCACCTAATTCGCATATATTGTCCATGGCAACTAATAATGTTATTTGTAAAGTCACATATGGTTGTAAATATCCAATAAATTACAGTTAATTTAAGATCCTTCATGAAGGTCCTATTCATACCTTTCAGGAGTCAAATGAAAATTAACTATTATTTTTTTCTATAAGTATGCAGGGTAACAAACGGAGCTTGTACAATGTACATGTTTTTAAAGCTAATGAATCTCACAAACATAGAAATATATTGATTTAAAACGAAAAAAAACCTTTTCAAATTCATTCTACATATACAATTAAATGTACTTCAAGCAACTTCTAGAAAAGATACTATCAGCTTCTTTAGACAGTGTGAAAACAGGACCACAAAGATATCAAGTACTAAAAATAATACTTCATTGATTTATTTAGCAATGCATGTAAAAAGTTAAATTTTAGAATGTATTTAAAACTAGTACCCATTTTTGACTTAAAAATCACTTTTTTAATCGTTTGAATTCTAAGATGAATGAGGAAACAAATCAAACATAAACTTCAAACACAGTCCCTTTTGTTAAGTCTCAAGAAACACTAGAAAAATTGCCCAGTCAAATTACAATAAAAACACAAAACAATAAAGCTTTCTTACTCAGCAGCTACCTATTATGTTTAACAGGCTTAAAACAAAATGTGTCAAAGATCAAGAGTAAGTTATCTGAGATGTTAAGTTCATAAGGTCAAAGGTACAATTTTATTAGGTCAGAGGTAATATAAATAAAATCTTATATGTCAAAGAAGAAAGGTCACAGACAAGGTGTATATAACATAAAGACATCATAGATGACAAGTAATAACTTTAAGTAGAACAAGTATGTTTACTATAGATACCCTCTATTGATTAAAAAAAATGAAACTTCCATAAGAGTAATAGCAAATAGCCTTTTTATATCACATAATTCATATGCTATATTATACACTTGTTTTCAGGAAGAAGAGGCTATAACCAATAATAACAACATGAATTAAGTAAGAACTTTAAGAAAATTTAATTCCTTCAAACTGAAACAGTACATAAAATGAACACACCAATCAAATCTCAAACCATAATGGCTAAACATAAGACTGCTATGGCTACAAAAATCAGATAATATTGCACATTTTTCTTCCAAAGTGCGTGAATCCTATTATTTCCTTCTAACCTTTTCTCATTGAAATAAAAACATGTGAAATTTATATTTCAGTTTACATAATACCATATTCCAGAAAAATTGTTAAGGTTTTTTTCGTAAATTAAATAATATTTTTAGCTGTTTTATTAATGGAAATTAATTACAAATAATTTTTTTTTTTTTTTTGAGATCAAGTCTCACTCTTGTTGCCCAGGCTGTAGTGCAATGGCACAATCTCAGCTCACTGCAACCTCCGGCTTCTGTGTTCAAGCAATTCTCCTGCCTCAGCATCTGAAGTAGCTGGGATTACAGGCGCGTGTCACCACGCCCAGCTAATTTTTGTATATTTAGTGGAGACAGGGTTTCACCATGTCGGCCAGGCTGGTCTCAAACTCCCGACCTCAGGTGATCCACCCGCCTCAGCCTCCCAAAATGCTGGGATTACAGGTGTGAGCCACTGCGCCTGGCCACAAATAATTTTTATAAAGGAAAGAATATCCTTTACAATGGGAATTATTACAAGTAATTGAGGCAATTAAGGATTTTTTTCAAAAGTAGAGTACACAAAACATGACTATAGTTCTAAACAGAAAACTCAAGTAGAAAATGGGGGTAATCATGAAAGATTTAAGTAATAAAAAACTCCATACTATTCTCTCTTAAAATACTCATACGATTTGAGTAAAAGGCAATTATTTGAGGTAAAGTAGATTATTAGTTCCATGTTCCATTTCATTTGTATTAAAAGTACTTAGAATTTACGAAGGTGAAATTGAGAGTTCTACTCCAATGATACCTTCAAGCCACTATGTATAAACTTTTCATTTCGTTTCAACTCAATAGACATTTATAAATAACCTTAACTATATGTCAAGCATTATATCAAACATGAATATGCAGGGCTCAAACACTGGAGACTTTTAATTCTAGCTACCGTGAACTGGCTTTTATACTGGACTAATCTAATGCCAAAAGTTGTACAAAACACACAACGTGATTATTTGAAGGGAACAAAAGCCAACATAGACAGGACTTGAAAGACAATGATGCCTAAAAATATGCAAGCACATAAAATTAGCTGTACATTCATTCTGGATACTTCCTTCAGGGTTTATGCCAATTTTTGGCATGGGAGAACAGTGCAAGCAGACAGTAGCAGTCTTAGTGAGCTGAGGAGACAGAATTTGGAGTTTAGAGCCATCAAAGTGGTTAAAACTTGAGCAAAATTCTTCCAAGTTAAAAAACCGCAAAAGAAGTGAGCTCAGACTGGGCTATCTTTTTTGGTTCCATATGAATTTTAGAAGTTTTTTCTAATTCTGTGAAGAATGTCATTGGTAGTTTGATAGGAATAGCATTGAATCTGCAAATTGCTTTGGGCCACATGCCCATGTTAACAATACTGACTCTTCCTATCCATGAGCGTGGAACATTTTTGCATTTGTTTGTGTTATCTCTGATATCTTTGAGTAGTGTTTTGTAATTCTCATCTGTAGAGATCTTTCACCTCCCTGTTTAGCTGGATTCCCAGACTTTTTATTCCTTTTGTAGCTATTTTGAATGAGACTGAGTTCTTGATTTGGCTCTCAGTTTTGATGTTGTTGCTGTGTAGAAACACTACAGATTTCTGTACATTATTTTGTGTCCTGAAACTTCACTGAAGTTTATCAGATCTAGGAGCTCTGGAGAAGACCCTTTGAGGTTTTCCAGGTACAGAATTATATAATCTGCAAAGGGAGATGGTTTCACTTTTTTCGTGCTATTTGGATGTCTCTGATTCTTTCTCTTGCCTGATTGCTCTGGCTAGGCCTTCCAGTACTATGTTGAATAGGAATGGTGAGAGTGGGAATCCTTGTCTCGCTCCAGTTCTCAAGGGGAATGCTTCTAGCTTTTGCCCCTCCAGTATGATGTTGGCTGTGGGTTTGTCATAGATGGCTCTTCTTATTTTGAGCTATGTTCCTTCAATTCCTAGTTTATTGAGGGTTTTTAACATGAAAGGATGTTCCTTTCATCTTTGAAATTGCTGTCCTTTGGATAAGGCTTTTTGTTTTCATATTCTTTGATGCCCTTGAGGGTCTGACTGCAGCATACACTGCGCATTCAGCGAACTGGCTTTGTTTCTGGATGATTTCAGCAGTGCTGGACTGCATGCCCTGGGGGACTGAGACCAGGCCCATGGCTTGCTCTTAGGCACCTCAAGGTTAAGCACTTGCTGCGCTGGAGTGGCTAAGGTGTTCCTGGTCCACTGGCAACAACACTTCAATGGCGGGCGCTGGCAAAATCACTTCATCAGCACGGTGGTATCAGGTCCAAGTGCACAGGCTAGTAGTCACAGGTTCTGCATGCATGCAGTTGCAGCTGGCAGAGTGTGAACATGTATTCGCACACTGGTGATGGCAGGGCAGTGGCAAGAGTGCATACCTGCACCGGCGCCAGTAGCAGCATGGTGGCAAAGTTCATGCAGCTGCCAGAAAGTGGTGAGGAGAGGCTGTGGGTAGTTGCGCGCCAGCAGGGGCCCATCTGCAGAAGCTCTCCGATGGTCAGGAGCTATGGTGGCACCCACCTGGAAGCACCTCATTTGGGCATCCAAGTCTGCACTGCAAGAAGGCATGGCCAGGCAAGGACCCTGGGAGATGCCATCAGACCAGGGTGCTCGGATTACACCGGCCCTGTCCCACTGTCAAGACAGCCCTGCTGTGTGCAGGTCTGATAGACAATAATGGCCAAAGCCACCTAGAGGAACACAGTGAGACTTGGGGGTTGAGGATCTCTGGCTGCCCTCCACAGCAGCTGTTCCTGTGTCAAACCCTCTGGGCTCTTCACAAGCTGGACTCCAGTCTCTGCCACCTCTCCAAGCAATTCTCCCTGACAGCTCAAATGTCCGTGGGGGTCATGGGGTCTCCTGCAGCTAGGATTCCAGAGGTCCGTGGTGAGAGTGGGCCACTCCTCGCTTAGTTGGCCACCTCTTCCTCAGGAGAGAGTCCTGGTACTCTACAAAGCCAGGCAGCGTTCCCTGCTTTCTCCCGCAGCTTCAGCCCAGGGTGTGCCTTCCCTCCCTCTACTCTCAATGCCTTCCTTAGGAAGATCTGCTCAGAGTGTGCCAGCCTTCTTGATGGTCTGGTCTCTCAGTGGGAGATGCTCTTCCTGGCTGCATCTAGTCAGCCATCTTGGCTCTTCCTGTTTCCCCTTCTTTTAACAAGTCAGTAAACCAAATACTATTCAACTACAGACATGTTCCTGATGCTACGTAGGAGGGCACTGACATAAAGCTAAGAAAAATAACTACAGCTTCACATAAACAATAGGGATCAATTTCACAGGCTTAAGCATGAATGTATGAAGTCAGGCACAAAAGAATACATACTGTATGATACCATTTATATGAAATTTAATAACAGGCAACACTAAATAATGATGCAAAAATTCATAGTAGTTAACTTTGGGGACATAAGTAGGAGGGGGCATAAGAGGAGCCCAAAGGGTACAACAAATGGTCTATATTATGATCTGGGTGGTTTTATATCACTTTATACATATGTAAAAATTCATCAGCTATATACTTGAGATTTGTGCTCTTGACTAATGAATGCCATACCTAAAAAAAAAAAAGTTCAATATACACATGCACCTACATTAAGGTACCTGCCCTCAAAGAACCCACAATAACTTTTCTTGGACAGCTTGAGTTGCTTAGCTTAACAAATACGAATTGCTTATTCTTGAGTAGTTTTAAAAATTTACTATAATAAACAGGACAACAAATTCATAGATTATCTAGCTATGTCATCCAAGTTTCAAAAAGAGTTAAGTGAAAAATATTCACATACATATTTATACAAATCTAAATTCCATGTTGACAATAATTATTTGTGAAGAAATAATGAATTTCCAAAAGCTTCTAAATGGTATACTGATCCAAAATTATCCTCTTAAGTGAAATTTATGTGGTAAACTGTTTTCCAAGAATGTGGCATGTCATCAAGTGATTATTTTCCTGCATTATTAAAATATCAATTACCATAACCTTTCCTTATACTGAAATTATGTAAAGAATAGCATTAAATTCTTTTTTCTATCTTTCTTGTTAAATTAATATATATACTAAAATAATGACTCATTTGTACACTATATTGTAGTAGCTATTCAGTGCTAAATATAATTTTAAATAATCATAGAAATAAATACAAACATGGAATTCTTTATAATAAAACAGCACATATTGGGTACTCAATAAACAATTGTAAATGAACAAAAATAAAGTTTACCACTTCTTCATCTGAAAGTTCACGCCCCTGGATGCTGGTATTCTCTCTCACGGCTTGCTGGTGTTTTCTCCCTTTAACGTGGCTAAAAAGATAGACCTCTGAAGAGATCTGAAAGCATAAAATCAAAGCAATGTAATCAATATAACATTATATGAATTTTAAACACTACACATTCAGTCCAGTATATGATATGTGAGTTGAGATCCACCTAGTATTTACATATTAGTCTTAAAAATAGTTTCCTCAGAACATAATTCTGAGAATCCTCTAGAAGACAAATGGTTAAAAAAAAGACTCGGGAGGCTGAGGCAGGAAAATCGCTGGAACCTGGGAGGCGGAGGTTGCAGTGAGCTGAGATCGCGCCACTGCACTCCAGCCTGGGTGACAAAGTGATACTCTATCTGAAAAAAAAAAAAAAAAAAAAAAGACATGTTATAGTCAGCCTAAGAGGAAATTATTTCCTCTAAGTTTGAAGGTTCAAGTCTCAGCAGTGAAAATGTTGCTTTCTTTTTTCAGATCTAATACCCCAAAAATACTGACTTGGGCTATCACATTAAGCAGGTAATCATCCATTTTAATAGTAACTATATTCTTTAGCACTTTTACTGCTATTCCAAAATGCTGATGTTATTTGTACCACTTTTCACTCAGAATCATGAAAGAAATCCAGGTCACACAGCAGATGCCTTAGCATGAGTTTTATTTTTTGAAACAGAGTCTTGCTTTGTCATCCAGGATGGAGTGCAGTGGCATGATCTTGGCTCACTGCAACCTCTGCCTCCTGGGTTCAAAGGATTCTCATGCCCCAGCCTCCCGAGTACCTGGGATTACAGACATGCGCCACCATGCCCAGCTAATTTTTTGTATTTTTAGTAGAGACAGGGTTTCACCATGTTGGAAAGGCTGGTTTCGAATTCTTAGCCTGAAGTGATCCGCCCACCTCAGTCTCCTAAAGTGCTGAAATTACAGGCGTGAGCTGCCACATCTCGCCTGCTTTAGCACAAGTTTTCAAAGACTGGAAGAATATATTTCCATGGTTTCATAAACTTTAGTAGTAAACTATATCATTACAATATTGATAAAACAACCTACCAGGACATTGCAGAGAGAACACTGCTTCTTTCTTTCATAAGGGGTCAGTTTGGGGGCATAATCAGTATTTGCATGTCGCCCACTACTTAGCTCAGCAGCTTTTTCTTTTCTTTGTTCAATCTGTTCCATGTGCCTTCGAATGCTTTCATCATGCTATAGATGAAGTCAAAGTGCAAGAATTTCAAAAATTATTCAAATTATGGTGAGAACTCAGAAAAATAATATTTCCATTAAAACTTCAAAAATAATAAGAGAATGTCGTTTCTATGACAACCTACACACTGAAGACAAAGCTTTACACAAAGCCCTTTAGTATCACCCACATGAACAGTAATGTTTATTAAAGTGTGCTCCAGGAGATAGTAACAAGTGTTTTACAGAACAGTTTCCATGGTCAAATAAATTTGGAAAACAGTAAGCTAAAGCTAAACAGGTTTGTAATGTAGAACTTTACAGAACCTCCAGTACGTCACTGTGATCTATGACTCAATGCACCTAGCTTTTAGTAGGCATCAACTTACAAATTATTTGCCAATAACATATTTTTGAGAACCACTTTCTGGAACCCACCATGGGAAATGTTAACCTACAAGTAAAGCACATGCTTATCCATACAGCAGGCAAGGCCCATCATGACCAAACCTATAACCTACTCCATTTTTATACCTCCAGTGACAATCCTGGCGAAAAAAAAAAACACTATTTCAGACCTTTGTCCTTATACTCATTTATTTGATATGGCTAGAATGGCATCCCACCTACCTATCCATTTTACTCATCCTCCTTTCAAGATCCAGCTCAGGAAGTATTCTTTAAAATCACTTCCCTGACCTCTGACACTCCTCATGTTAGACTAAGTGTCCTCTTCTGTGCTTCCACAGCATTTCATGTATGCCTCTCTCTATGTGGCGGTTATGTACTTAGCATCTGAATTTAAAGTAAATGAAGAGTTTCTTAAAAATCAGAACCATGCCTTATCTCTGCATTCCCCTGCCTACCACAAGGCTCAATAAATACCTGCTACAATAAATTTAAATGAATGATAAATTTCTAGGACTATACAAATAGTAAAATACAGTCTTCTACCTTAAGGGTTTTACTATCACTGTGAGGAGCCAGTATGTAAATAACTGTGATATAATATGAAATATTCATATGTTAGAGACTGCCTACAGTTGTAGTAATGCTAAAAATTTTCTAGAAAGTATCAGTTTATCATAATCTCCCAAGCTATAGTTATGCAATTCATAAGCACTGAAATCAAGTGAAACAAATTATAAGAAACATCTTTTAATTTACTTTTGAGTGATTAAAACCTATGAATATAAGAAGGCTACCTGTAATGCCTTCAAGTCATTAGTAAATTGCTTAGTAAAAACAGGAAATGTTAAACTTCCTTAAATTTTTTTTCCTCAATGGCTCTACCATATCAAAGTAAACTTAGTTTCCAGATACTGAGTTAGAAATGATCGTAGCAAAATCATATAAGCTTTGTTGTGTAAAGATTAAGAATACAAATTAATTCAATTTTTGTTCTACAAAATTTTGATCTCATGCTCCACTGTAAGCTCTAAAATTTCAAATTAAAAATACATAATATCCTTACCTTGAGCTGAATTTTTTTCTGTAACTCTTCCATAGCTTCTTGTTGAGCAGCTGTGAGTGCTGCCAATCGTTCTTCCCTGTCTCTGTAAGAAGACAGTAAAAATTATGAACTCAACTGCTTAAAGTAACAAACCTCATGAGACTCAAAACTATAATTAGGACACATAGGCTTATATAGTCTAAAGGGCTATTTTTTTTTAATATTCTTCTTAGAGTGCCTACTAAGTCTCAGGTATATTGCTAATTAAATGTTTGGGAAACAATAGAGATTATCAGTATACATATGGATGAAATTGGAAATCATCATTCTCAGTAAACTATCGCAAGGACAAAAAACCAAATACCGCATGTTCTCACTCATAGGTGGGAATTGAACAATGAGAACACATGGACACAGGAAGGGGAACATGACACTCTGGGGACTGCTGTGTGGTGGGGGGAGGGGGAAGGGATAGCATTAGGAGATATACCTAATGCTAAATGACGGGTTAATGGGTGCAGCACACCAGCATGGCACATGTATACATATGTAACTAACCTGCACATTGTGCACATGTACCCTAAAACTTAAAGTATAATAATAATAAAATAAATAAATAAATAAAAATAAAAAAAATTAAAAAAAAAAGAATTGCAAGACCTATATGCAAAAACCTACAAAATCTTGTTGTCAGAAATTAAAGGAGATCTAAACAGAAACATCGTATTCATGGATTGTAATACACAATATTGTAAAGATGTCAATCTCCCTAAACTGACCTATAGATTCAATGCACTTCCTATCAGAATCCTGCAGAAACTGATAAGCTGAACCTAAAATTTATATGGAAAGGCAACTTTGAAAAAGAACAAAGAAGTTGGAGAATTTATACTAATTTCAAAATATGCTATAAAACTACAGTAATTAAAACTGTAGTACTGTCACAAGAACAGACATATAGATATCAATATAACAGAATGGAGTCTAGAATATACCATTGCATCAATGATCAATTGATCTTTAACAGATGGTAAGGCAATTCAGTGGGGAAAGGATAACCTTTTCAATAAACAGTGCTATAACTGGATATCTATATGCAAACAAATAAATTTACAAAAGTTAAAAAGAATTACAGAACTAAATGTTAAGTGCTCAGGCTGAAACATTTCTTGAAGTAAACACAGAAGAAACTTTTTGTGGTTTCTTTTTGTTTTAGGCAACAATTTCTTAGATATGAAAACCACTGTATATAAAATGAAAATTTGATATACTGGACATCATCAAAATTAAAAACCCACATTCTTCAAAGACACTATTTAAAATCTGAAAAGATAAGCCATAGATTATAAGTCATACACTTCACAAAGAATGTATATACAGAACATATAAAGAATTCTTACAACTCAATAATAACAAAACGACCCAAATGAAAAATGAGCACAAGCTTTGACATTTCACCACAGAAGATATATGAACAGCTAATAAGCACACTGAAAACAAGTTCAACAGCACCAGTCATTAGAGAAATGAAAATTAAAATAATGAAATATGACCACACACCAACAAGAAAGAACTTGTATATTTAAAAAACTGATCCACCAAATGGTGTCAAGGGTTGTGAAGGAACTGAAACTCTCATTTGCTGCTGATGGCTATGTAAAATGAACAAACACTTTGAAAAAATAGTTTTAAGTTTCCTAAAAATTTTGATATACATCTACTCTACAACCCAGCCATTCCTCTTCTAGTTATTTACTCAAGAGAAGCAAAAGTGAATGGCCACAAAAAGACTCATATGCAAACATCCGTATCAGCGTTATCTGTAATAGCCAAAAAAACTGGAGATAATACAAATGTCTCAAAGAGGTAAAAGGACTGTAATTTGCATGACATATACACAAATACTACTCAGCAATTTTTTTTTTAAAAGAGCAAGCCGCAGATACACACAACATGGAGGAATCTAAAAAAAATAGTGCAGAGTAAAAGATGACAGACAAGAGAGAAAGTAAATCAGTGGCTGTGTTGGGCTGAGGCTAGAGAAAAGAGAAATGGATTACCAAGCAGCATGAAAAATTTGGGCGGGTGGTGATGGATATATTATCTTGATTGTGCAGATAGTTTCATAATGGTTACATATGTGAAAACTCATCAAATTGTACACTTTAATAAGTGGTCAGTTATACCACAATAAAGTTGTGAAAAAAATTTGTCAATTTCAATTTCAAGCAAGGGTGTGGAGCATCTGAATATAGAAACTATTACATTACTAAACAATTTGGTGGTATCTACTTAAGTTGAATATTTACATGCCCTGAGCCCCAGCAATTCCACTCCTAGGCATATACTAGACTACAGTGTAAAAAAATGTGATTACCATTGTAGTAGTAGTAGTAGTAGTGATTTGGAGAGACATAAAGGGGGCTTTTGGGGAGCTGATGATGTTCTCTTTTTTGGCCAGGTAGATAGTTACATGGGTGAGATGACAATTCATCAAGATGTACACTTAGATTTGTGTATTTTTGTTTGTTATAATTCATAAAAAATGTTCACTATTTTTAAAAATATATGGTTTACTCCCCACGTTAAAAACCTTGAAAATTAGTTAACCATATCCAACAATAATTTATATCAGTAAATTACAAAAATACATCAAATTGAAGTTGGGCTTATCCCAGAAACGCAAGCCTGATTTAACATTAGAAAAATCAATCAACTAATTACCACATTAACAGATTAAAGGAGAAATTTTATAGAATTATTTCCATATTAAAAAAAAACATAAAATCACTTGAAAAACTCAACATCCACCCAGCAGCATGACATCCCCCAGCTGAACTGCTGCTATACCCTACCACAAAGGGCCAAGCTACTGCAGAGGTGTTGAATTCTAGTTGCTAGTGCACCCTCCCCTTAAAACTGAAGTGGTATCCCACTCATTGGAGACCTCAGGCCTCTGGCACACAGAAACAGTTGATATTTCCCCCAGACCACATACAACCCTGCCAATACCACTGGTGAGACAGCACCTCACACTTCCAGGAGCTCTGAGCCTCTGGCACACCAAAGTAATTGCACCCCCAGCACCACAGCTGATGCAGTACCCCCCACCCCACCCCCACCCAGGGATCCAAAGGCTCTACTGACCCAAGTAGCTATGACTTCTGGGGCTGACCAGATATGGCAACTTGCCTTCCAGGGATTCAGAACCTCGGCTGAGCTGTGAAACCCTGTGTTCTAGGCCAAAGAGACACAGTGCCCTATCTACCTAGAACTGGACTAGTCCCCCTATATTTCAATCTGCTGAAGCACCCTACCTCTCCAAGAAATGGTTATTGCTGCATTGTTCCCTACCCCACAGGGCCCAAGATACAGCTGTATCTTGCCATTCCCGGGTCCTTGTTGCCACTGGACCCAGCCTCACAGAGCCTGGGCTATTATACCAAGTCAGGGTCCCAAGTGACCACTGCATGCTCCTCATCACCCACAGCCTGAGCTACCATATTACCCAGTCGGTTCTGGATCTCAAATGGCAACTGTTCACTGCTCACCAGGGACTGAGTCTCCAGAGACCCCTTCTTCCCCAGAATCATGCTAGTGCCTCACCCTGCTCCCCAAGGTCAGAAGCATGGCTACATCTCAGCCCCCTGGGCCCAAGCTGCTGGGGTACTCCCCACAGAAACAAATCTCGTGTAGTGGGAGAACTGAAGCCACTCATGCCTTGGAAAGTGAACCTGTGCCTGAAGTCTCAGGTGCCACAGTAGTTTCACAAGACCCTAAGCCCAGGAACTTGGCTCCACAGCTTCTCTGAGCCCCTGTGCCCTATAACCCAGTGCTGCTGTGGCTGCCTGTGAGCAATGTCAGACCTGATACCAAAAGAGATCCCCTCAATGAAGATTCCCTACTTTGGGGAAGACAAGAACAGGAAGACCCCTACAACCTTTGCCCTAATAACCTCAGCAGCCACCATCACTGACACAGATTCCTACAGCCCAGACCACTGAGGCACTCACAGTCTTCACTGACATTGATCACAACTAAGAAGCTGCATGACAACCACACCACTGAATCCACACAGAAGCAGAGCCACTGTGTCCTACACCCAAGCAGTACCCTCAGGCCCATCTTCAGGTGAAAGTCTTCCCCTTCCCACTCTGTAAAGTTGGAAAGATATAACTGCACTATCAGATGTATAAACATCATGGCAGGGTCACAAGAAATATGAAAAAGCAAGGAAATATGAAACCACTAAAAGGAACACAATAACTCTCCAGTAACTGACCCCAAAGAAACAGAAATCTACAAATTGTCTAAAAAGGAATTCAAAATAATGAACTAAGGAAACTCAGTGAAACATAAGAGAATAAAAACAGACCATTCAATGAAATTAGACAAATAAATCATGATCTGAATGAGAAATTCAATAAAAGAGATATCATTTTAAAAATCTCAATAAAAATCTTAGAGCTGAAGAATTCAATGAAATAAAAAATACCACAGAGGGTTCAACAGCAGACTAGATCAAGCAGGAGAAAGAATCTTGAAGGCTTCTGAAATGACTCAGAAGAGAAGAAAAAGAAAAAAGAATGAAGAGAGGCTATGGGACACCACTAAGCAAACAAATATTCACATTGTAGGAATTCCAAAGGGGAAAGAAACAGAAAAGGTTTATATAAATAAAATAATTGGTAAATACTTCCTAAATCTTGGGACTTAGGAAGAGAGAGAGATCTACATACAAGTCAACGAAGCTCAAAGATCCTCAGATAAACCTTAGAAGGTTCTCTCCAAGGTACATTATAATCAAACTGTCAAAAGTGAAAAGACAATGAAATAATTTTAAAAACAAAAAGAGAAAACTGTCTAGTCACATATAAGGGGATGTCCATCAGAGTATCATTGGACTTTTCTGCAGAAAACTTGCAAGCCTGGAGAATGGGATGACATATTCAAAATGATGAAAGGGGAAAAAAAAATCTGCCGGTTAAGAATACTATACTAAGGAAAACTATCCTTCAGAAATGAAGGAGAAATAAAGTCTTCCCCAGACAAATAAAAGTTGAAGGAATTCACTGACACTAGACCTGTGTTACATGAAATGCTTCTTCGAGCAGAAAGAAAATTATAATAATTACCACCATGGTTACATGTAAAGTATAAGACTCACCAGTAGAGATAAATACTTAGTCAAATCAGAATACTTTGAAACTGTAAGTGTGGTATGTAAACCATATACATCTCTATTATGAAGGTTAAAAGTCAAAACAGTCAAAAATAACAAAAGCTACAATAAGTTTTTAAGGAATACATAATATAAAAAGATGAATATTGTGACATCAAAAACATAACTTGTGGGATGGACAGTAAAAGTCTAGTTTTTGTATGTGCCAGAAATTGTTATTAACTTAAAACAGTTGATAACAACTTAACAGGTGTTAAGTATAACAGTATAAGATGTTTTGTATAAACACATAGTAACCACAAAACAAAAAACTATAGCAAATATACAAATAATAAAGAGATCATTATTTAATGATAAAGGGGTCAGTTCATCAATGGGATGTAACAATTGTAAATATATATGCACTTAACATTGGAGGACTAAAACTATACAGCAAATGTTAATGGACATGAAGGGAGAAATAGATAGCAATATAATAATAGTAGGGGACTTCAATACCCCACTGTCAACAATAGATAAACTAGAGAGAAAATAAATACTAGACTTAATTGTACTTTGACCAAATGGACCTAATATACATAGGCAGAACATCCCATCAAAAGCAATACATTTTTTTCTAGTCCACATGGATCATTATCCAGGATAGGCCATATGTTAAACCACAAAACAAGTCATCTTAACAAATTTAAGAAGATTCAAATTGTATCTATTGTTGTTTCAGATCACTATGATATAAAACTAGAAATCAATAAAAGGAATCCTGAAAATTTCATAAATACATGGCAATTAAATAACATGCTCCAGAATAAGTCATGAGTTAAAGAAGAAATCAAAAGGGAAATTAAAAAATATCTTGAGACAAACAATAGAAATGCAACATAGCAAAATCTATGAGTTGCAGCAAAAGCATTCCTAAGAGGGAAGTTTATACTTTCTGCATAGCAAAGAAAAAAATCAATAAAACATCAGCCTAAGGAATGGGGAAAAATATTTAGTCCATATATCCAATAAAGAGTTAATATCCAAAATATAAAAAGAACTAGGCCAGCCACGGTGGCTCATGCCTGTAATCCCAGCACTTTGGGAGGCAAAAGCGGGCAGATCACTTGAGGTCAGGAGTTCGAAAATCAGCCAGGCATGATGGCACACACCTATAATCCCAGCTACTCGGGTAGCTGAAGCACAAGAATCCCTTGAACCTGGGAAGCGGAGGCTGCAGTGAGCCAAAATCATGCCACTTCACTCCAGCCTGGACAAGAGAACAAGATTCTGCCTCAAAAAGGAAAAACAAAAAACAAAAAACAAACAAGCAAAATATATATATTAAAAAACCTCGGGGCGGGGGGGGGGGAAGAGCCAAGATGGCCGAATAGGAACAGCTCGGGTCTACACCTCCCAGCGCGAGCGAGGCAGAAGACGGGTGATTTCTGCATTTCCATCTGAGGTACCGTGTTCATCTCAATAGGGAGTGCCAGACAGTGGGCGCAGGTCAGTGGGTGAGTGCACCGTGCGCCAGCCGAAGCAGGGGCGAGGCATTGCCTCCCTCGGGAAGCGCAAGGGGTCACGCAGTTCCCTTTCCAGGGGTGACAGACGGCACCTGGAAAATCGGGCCACTCCCACCCGAATACTGTGCTTTTCCGACGGGCTTAGGAAACGGTGCCCCAGGAGAGTATAGCCCGCACCTGGCTCAGAGGGTCCTACGCCCACGGAGTCTCGCTGATTGCTAGCACAGCAGTCTGAGATCAAAGAGCAAGTCGGCAGCGAGGCTGGGGGAGGGGCGCCCGCCATTGCCCAGGCTCGCTTAGGTAAACAAAGCAGCCTGGAAGCTTGAACTGGGTGGAGCCCACCACAGCTCAAGGAGGCCTGCCTGCCTCTGTAGGCTCCACCTCTGGGGGCAGGGCACAGACAAACAAAAAGACAGCAGTAACCTCTGCAGACTTAAATGTCCCTGTCTGACAGCTTTGAGGAGAGCAGTGGTTCTCCCAGCACGCAACTGGAGATCTGAGAATGGGCTGACTGCCTCCTCAAGTGCGTCCCTGACCCCTGACCCCCGAGCAGCCTAACTGGGAGGCACTCCCCAGCAGGGGCAGACTGACACCTCACACGGCCGGCCAGGTACTCCAACAGACCTGCAGCTGAGGGTCCTGTCTGTTAGAAGGAAAACTAACAGAAAGGACATGCACACCAAAAACCCATCTGTACATCACCATCATCAAAGACCAAAAGTAGATAAAACCACAAAGATGGGGAAAAAACAGAGCAGAAAAACTGGAAACTCTAAAAACCAGAGTACCTCTCCTCCTCCAAAGGAACGCAGTTCCTCACCAGCAACGGAACAAAGCTGGACGGAGAATGACTTTGACGAGCTGAGAGAAGAAGGCTTCAGACGATCAAATTACTCCGAGCTACGGGAGGATATTCAAACCAAAGGCAAAGAAGTTGAAAACTTTGAAAAAAATTTAGAAGAATGTATAACTAGAATAACCAATACAGAGAAGTGCTTAAAGGAGCTGATGGAGCTGAAAGCCAAGGCTCGAGAACTACGTGAAGAATGCAGAAGCCTCAGGAGCCGATGCGATCAAATGGAAGAAAGGGTATCAGCCCTGGAAGATGAAATGAATGAAATGAAGCGAGAAGGGAAGTTTAGAGAAAAAAGAATAAAATGAAACGAACAAAGCCTCCAAGAAATATGGGACTATGGGAAAAGACCAAATCTGCGTCTGATTGGCGTACCTGAAAGTGACGGGGAGAATGGAACCAAGTTGGAAAACTCTGCAGGCTATTATCCAGGAGAACTTCCCCAATCTAGCAAGGCAGGCCAACATTCAGATTCAGGAAATTCAGAGAACACCACAAAGATACTCCTCGAGAAGAGCAACTCCAAGATGCATAATTGTCAGATTCATCAAAGTTGAAATGAAGGAAAAAATGTTAAGGGCAGCCAGAGAGAAAGGTCGGGTTACCATCAAAGGGAAGCCCATCAGACTAACAGCGGATCTCTCGGCAGAAACCCTACAAGCCAGAAGAGAGTGGGGGCCAATATTCAACATTCTTAAAGAAAAGAATTTTCAACCCAGAATTTCATATCCTGCCAAACTAAGCTTCATAAGTGAAGGAGAAATAAAATACTTTACAGACAAGCAAATGCTGAGAGATTTTGTCACCATCAGGCCTGCCCTAAAAGAGCTCCTGAAGGAAGCGCTAAACATGGAAAGGCACAACCGGTACCAGCCACTGCAAAATCATACCGAAATGTAAAGACCATCGAGACTAGGAAGAGACTGCATCAACTAACGAGCAAAATAACCAGCTAACATCATAATGACAGGATCAGATTCACACATAACAATATTAACTTTAAATGTAAATGGACTAAATGCTTCAATTAAAAGACACAGACTGGCAAATTGGATAAAGACTCAAGACCCATCAGTGTGCTGTATTCAGGAAACCCATCTCACGTGCAGAGACACACATAGGCTCAAAATAAAAGGATGGAGGAAGATCTACCAAGCAAATGGAAAACAAAAAAAGGCAGGGGTTGCAATCCTAGTCTCTGATAAAACAGACTTTAAACCAACAAAGATCAAAAGAGACAAGGCCATTACATAATGGTAAAGGGATTAATTCAACAAGAAGAGCTAACTATCCTAAATATATATGCATCCAATACAGGAGCACCCAGATTCATAAAGCAAGTCCTGAGTGACCTACAAAGAGACTTAGACTCCCACACATTAATAATGGGAGACTTTAACACCCCACTGTCAACATTAGACAGATCAACGAGACAGAAAGTCAACAAGGATACCCAGGAATTGAACTCAGCTCTGCACCAAGTGGACCTAATAGACATCTACAGAACTCTCCACCCCAAATCAACAGAATATACATTTTTTTCAGCACCACACCACACCTATTCCAAAATTGACCATATACTTGGAAGTAAAACTCTCCTCAATAAATGTAAAAGAACAGAAATTATAACAAACTATCTCTCAGATCACAGTGCAATCAAGATAGAACTCAGGATTAAGAATCTCACTCAAAACCGCTCAACTACATGGAAACTGAACAACCTGCTCCTGAATGACTACTGGGTACATAACAAAATGAAGGCAGAAATAAAGATGTTCTTTGAAACCAACGAGAACCAAGACACAACATACCAGAATCTCTGGGATGCATTCAAAGCAGTGTGTAGAGGGAAATTTATAGCACTAAATGCCCACAAGAGAAAGCAGGAAAGATCCAAAATTGATACCCTAACATCACAATTAAAAGAACTAGAAAAGCAAGAGCAAACACATTCAAAAGCTAGCAGAAGGCAAGAAATAACTAAAATCAGAGCAGAACTGAAGGAAATAGAGACACAAAAAACCCTTCAGAAAATAAATGAATCCAGGAGCTGGTTTTTTGAAAGGATCAACAAAATTGATAGACCGCTAGCAAGACTAATAAAGAAGAAAAGAGAGACGAATCAAATAGACGCAATAAAAAATGATAAAGGGGATATCACCACCGATCCCACAGAAATACAAACTACCATCAGAGAATATTACAAACACCTCTACGCAAATAAACTAGAAAATCTAGAAGAAATGGATAAATTCCTCAACAAATACACCCTCCCAAGACTAAACCAGGAAGAAGTTGAATCTCTGAATAGACCAATAACAGGAGCTGAAATTGTGGCAATAATCAATAGCTTACCAACCAAAAAAAGTCCAGGACCAGATGGGTTCACAGCCGAATTCTACCAGAGGTACAAGGAGGAGCTGGTACCATTCCTTCTGAAACTATTCCAATCAATAGAAAAAGAGGGAATCCTCCCTAACTCATTTTATGAGGCCAGCATCATCCTGATACCAAAGCCTGGCAGAGACACAACCAAAAAAGAGAATTTTAGACCAATATCCTTGATGAACATTGATGCAGAAATCCTCAATAAAATATTGGCAAACAGAATCCAGCAGCACATCAAAAAGCTTATCCACCATGATCAAGTGGGCTTCATCCCTGGGATGCAAGGCTGGTTCAATATATGCAAATCAATAAATGTAATCCAGCATATAAACAGAACCAAAGACAAAAACCACATGATTATCTCAATAGATGCAGAAAAGGCCTTTGACAAAATTCAACAACCCTTCATGCTAAAAACTCTCAATAAATTAGGTATTGATGGGATGTATCTCAAAATAATAAGAGCTATCTATGACAAACCCACAGCCAATATCATACTGAATGGGCAAAAACTGGAGGCATTCACTTTGAAAACTGGCACAAGACAGGGATGCCCTCTCTCACCACTTCTATTCAACATAGTGTTGGAAGTTCTGGCCAGGGCAATTAGGCAAGAGAAGGAAATCAAGGGTATTCAATTAGGAAAAGAGGAAGTCAAATTGTCCCTGTTTGCAGATGACATGATAGTATATCTAGAAAACCCCATTGTCTCAGCCCAAAATCTCCTTAAGCTGATAAGCAACTTCAGCAAAGTCTCAGGATACAAAATCAATGTACAAAAATCACAAGCATTCTTATACATCAATAACAGACAAACAGAGAGCCAAATCATGAGTGAACTCCCATTCACAATTGCTTCAAAGAGAATAAAATACCTAGGAATCCAACTTACAAGGGATGTGAAGGACCTCTTCAAGGAGAACTACAAACCACTGCTCAAGGAAATAAAAGAGGATACAAACAAATGGAAGAACATTCCATGCTCATGGGTAGGAAGAATCAATATCATGAAAATGGCCATCCTTCCCAAGGTAATTTACAGATTCAATGCCATCCCCATCAAGTCACCAATGACTTTCTTCACAGAATTGGAAAAAAATACTTTAAAGTTCATATGGAACCAAAAAAGAGCCCGCATCGCCAAGTCAATCCTAAGCCAAAAGAACAAAGCTGGAGGCATCACACTACCTGACTTCAGACTATACTACAAGGCTACAGTAACCAAAACAGCATGGTACTGGTACCAAAACAGAGATATAGATCAATGGAACAGAACAGAGCTGTCAGAAATAATGCCACATATCTACAAGTATCTGATCTTTGACAAACCTGACAAAAACAAGAAATGGGGAAAGGATTCCCTATTTAATAAATGGTGCTGGGAAAACTGGCTAGCCATATGTAGAAAGCTGAAACTGGATCCCTTCCTTACACCTTATACAAAAATCAATTCAAGATGGATTAAAGACTTAAATGTAGACCTAAAACCATAAAAACCCTGGAAGAAAACCTAGGCATTACCATTCAGGACATAGGCATGGGCAAGGACTTCATGTCTAAAACACCAAAAGCAATGGCAACAAAAGCCAAAATTGACAAATGGGATCTAATTAAACTAAAGAGCTTCTGCACAGCAAAGGAAACTACCATCAGAGTGAACAGGCAACCTACAAAATGGGAGAAAATTTTCGCAACCTACTCATCTGACAAAGGGCTAATATCCAGAATCTACAAGGAACTCCAACAAATTTACAAGAAAAAAACAAACAACCCCATCAAAAAGTGGGCGAAGGACATGAACAGACACTTCTCAAAAGAAGACATTTATGCAGCCAAAAAACACATGAAAAAATGCTCACCATCACTGGCCATCAGAGAAATGCAAATCAAAACCACAATGAGATACCATCTCACACCAGTTAGAATGGCAATCATTAAAAAGTCAGGAAACAACAGGTGCTGGAGAGGATGTGGAGAAATAGGAACACTTTTACACTGTTGGTGGGACTGTAAACTAGTTCAACCCTTGTGGAAGTCAGTGTGGCGATTCCTCAGGGATCTAGAACTAGAAATTCCATTTGACCCAGCCATCCCATTACTGGGTATATACCCAAAGGACTATAAATCATGCTGCTATAAAGACACATGCACACATATGTTTATTGCAGCATTATTCACAATAGGAAAGACTTGGAACCAACCCAAATGTCCAACAATGATAGACTGGATTAAGAAAATGTGGCACATATACACCATGGAATACTATGCAGCCATAAAAAATGATGAGTTCATGTCCTTTGTAGGGACATGGATGAAATTGGAAATCATCATTCTCAGTAAACTATCCCAAGAACAAAAAACCAAACACCACATATTCTCACTCATAGGTGGGAATTGAACAATGAGAACACATGGACACAGGAAGGGGAACATCACACTTCGGGGAGTGTTGTGGGGGGGGGGGGGGGCGGATAGCATTGGGAGATATACCTAATGCTAGATGACGAGTTGGTGGGTGCAGCGCACCAGCATGGCACATGTATACATATGTAACTTACCTGCACATTGTGCACATGTACCATAGAGCCTAAAGTATAATAATAATAATAATAATAATAAAAAGAAAAAGAAAAAAATAAAAAAATAAAAAATAAAAAACCTCATACAACTCAATAGTAGAAAAACAGACTGATTTTAAAATGGGTGAAGAATCTGCATAGACATTTCTCCAAAGAAGTCATAAAAATAGTCAGTAGATATACGGAAAGGTGGTGTACACCATTTATCATCAGAAAAATGAACATTAAAACCATTATGAAATACTAACTCACACCCATTAGATGACTATTATCAAAAGGTCAAAAATCAAATGTTGGTGAGAGTATGGAGAAAAGGGAACTCTTTTACACTGTTGGTAAGAGTGTGGCTTGGTACAGCCATCTGGAAAACAGTATGGAGGTTTCTAAAGAAATTTAAAATAGAACTACCATATGACCCAGCTGATCCCTCTTCCCGCTATACACCCAAAGGAAATGGAATCACCACCTCATAAAGATATTTGCACTTCCATGTTTCCTATGGCATTATTCACAATAGCCAAAATATGAAAGCAAACTAAGTGTCCATCAAAGAAACAGTGATAAAGAAACTGTAGTATACATATCATTTAGCCCTGAAAGGAATAAGACATTGCCATTTGCCACAACATGGATGAGCCTAGAGAACCTTATCCTAAGTAAAATGAGCCAGACACAGAAAGAAAAATACTGCATGATCTCACTTATATGTGAAATCTTAAAAAAAAATTCAATTATACAGAGATAGAAAACAAGGTATTTGTTATCAGGGGTGTGCATAAGAAGGAGAGGGCAGAAAAGAGGAGATGTAGATCAGAGGATACAAAACTGCAGATATGTAAGTTGAACAAGTCTAGAGATCTAATGTACAACAGGAGGGCTACAGGTAATAAAATTGTACAGTATTGGGGTTTGTGATAAATGAGATTTTAGTTGCCCTTGCCACTAAAACAAATAAAATGGGTAACTGTGAGAAGATAGATATGTTAATTCGCTTCACTATAGTAACCCTTTTACTATCTATATGTATTCTACAACATCATGATGTATACCTTAAATAAACAACAAATAAAAACTATTTTTTAAAAAACCTAAGGCAGATGTCATTAATAGTTAATTGTGGAAAGCATTCCTTATAAATAAGATGCCCACTAACAAAACAAAAGGCAAAAAGATGAGGAAAAAAAACCCAAACTATATATTGGTAGATGGTATGTTTATTTATATAGAAAATGCTAAAAACAAATCTAAGATTAATTATTAGAATGGTTAACAGAATTTATTGAGGTTGCTGAAACAAAATAAATGGTATTTCTAAACACCAGCAACATACAAATTTTAAAAGCACTTAAAGAGATTCTATTTATAATTGTATAACAGGATAAAATAATAACTAAAAAATATCATAAAATGTGTACAAAAAATAAAATACTTAGGAATAAACATAACAAGGATGAGAAAAACAGATGCAATGAAAACTACAAAACATTGTTGAAAGGAACTGAAGACACAAATAAATGGAAAGACATCATGTGTTCATGGACTGAAAAAGTCAACAATGTTAAGATGTCCATATAGGCTGCCTCATCCTTTACAAGCAGCCCACCCTGAATTCTCTTAGTGTATACATTTAAAAAAAAAAAAAAGCCATACTTCCCAAAGCAATCAATAGATTCAATGCAATCCCTATCAAAATCCCAATGACTTATTTTTTACAAAAATTAAAAAATGCACATGAATCTCAAAGGATCCTCAAGCTAAAACAATCTTGAAAAGAACAAAGAGGCTCACATTTCCTGATTTCAAAACTTACTACAAAACTACAGTAATCAAAACAGTATGGACTAGCATAAAAACAGACATGTATAGTCCAATGAAACAGAACAGACAGCCAAGAAATAGAGCCATTGTATGTAAGTCAAATAATTTCAACAAAGATGACAAAACCATTCAATAGAGAAAGGACAGTCCTTTCAACAAGAGGTGATGGGAAAACTGAGTATGTGCAAAAGAATGAAGTTGAACCCTTACCTTATATGATATACAAAAATTAACTAAAACTATCCAAGATGTAAAGATAAGACCTAAAACTATAAAAATGTTACAAGAAAATCCAAGGAGAAAACTTCACAACATTGGATTTGGCTATGATTTCTTGAATATGACAAAAAAAGTAAAGGCAACAACAACAACAAAAACAGACAAATTGAACTACATCCAAATTTAAAACTCTTGTTCTTCAATAGACATTATCAACAAAATGAAAAGTCAACCTATAGAATGGGAGAAAATATCAGTAAATTGTATCATTGATAAAGGGTTAATGTCCAGAATATATTTAAAAAAAAAACAACTCTATAACCCGACAAGAAAATAACCAGATTAAAAAATAGGCAAAGGACCTAAGTGGTAACCTCTCCCCAAAAATATAAAGAAATGGCCAATAAGCACATGAGAAGATGCTTAAGGTCACTAATCACTAGGGAAATGCAAATCAAAACCAGAATGAGATGCCACTTCACACTCTTCAATAACGCTATTTTTAAAAAACAAAATAACAAGCATTGGTGAGGATGTGGAACCCTTGTGCAATGCTGCTGAGAACAGAAAAATGGTACAGCTGCTATGAAAAACAGTAGTGTTCTCTTCAAAAAAAAAAAACAATAAAATTAGTATATGATTCAACCACTTCACTTTTGGAATTAAAAAGCAGAGACTAAAACATACATTTGTAACACCCGTGTTTACAGCAGCATTATTCAAAACAGTCAAAGGTAGAAGCAACTCAAGTTGCTTCAACAAAGAAATGAATAAATAAAATGTGGTATTATACATACAATGAAATATTATTCAGTCTTAAAAAGGAAGAAAATCCTGACACATGCTACAACATGGATGAAACTTGAAGACATTAAGATAAGTCACAAAAGGACAAATACTGTATGATTCCACTTACATAAGGTCCCTAAAGCAGTCACATTCATAGAAATAGAAAGTAGCATGACGATTGTCAGAGGCAAGTGGGGGTGTGGAATGGAGAGAATGGGGAGTTATTACTTAGTAGATAGAACATTTCAGTCTCGGAAACTGAAAAAATTTCTGGGTACAGATAGTGGTGATAGTTTCACAAAAATGTCAATGTACTCAAGGCCACTGAATTGTAAACTTGAAAATGATTAAAATGATAAATTTCATGTTATTTATATTTTTTGCCACAATAAAAAGCATACAAAAATCCTTTATAGAAAAAAAATTTTCTACTTGGCTTGAACATGTAAGTTTGGTGAAAGGATATAAAGATGTTTCGAAAGAGCTAAATCAGTAGAAAAACATTTAGTAGGATGCTCATAATTAAATTATTCAACATAAAAATATCAATCTTAACAACACCTGAATTTACAGAGTCAATGCAATTCCAATCAAAATTTTATAGTTTCTTTTTAAATACAGAACTGAGCAAGCTGATTCTAAAACTAACACAGACATGAACTAGGGCCAGGACAGTCCTAATAAAAAATAAGGTGAAGGATAGTTCCAGACACCAACAATTATTATAAAGCTTTGATAACTAAGGCAGATGACAAAAAAAGTGATCACTGGACCAGAACACAACAGTCCATGAGCAGACCCACACATATATAAAAACTTGGCTTATGTTAGAAAGCCTTGCAGATCAGTAGGAAAAAAATGCATTTTTCAATAAAGTATGCTAGAATAATTGGGTATCCACATGGAGAAAATGAAGTAAGACTCCTACCTCTAAATACACAATAAAACCAATTGCAGATAAATAAAGACTATTAAAGATAAAACTGTAAAATTTTGAAGAATGTCTTATGACTTAGGATAGAAAAAGATTTCATAAATAAGACCAAAAGGCATAAATTATAGTTTGCTCAGTTCTACTAAACTGCAACCAAGAGTTATGTTAATCAAAAGACATCATAAAGAAAGAAAAAAAGTAAGACACAACCTATAGGTATATTTGCAATATATGTAACTAACAAAGACTTAGTATCTAGTAAAGATAATCCCTAAACATCAATAAGAAAAAAAAGACCCCAATACAGAAATGAACAAAAATTTGAATAGGCACTTTGCATTAAAAATCCCCGAACAGCTCATAAACATGTGAAAAAGTTGCTCAGCCCTATTATTAATCAGGGACAAGTAGAAAAGCAAATTAAAACCACAAAGAGCTATCTTTTCACATCTACCAACTTCGCTATAATTCGGAAGTCACAAAATATCATGTCAGTAAGGTCACACCAATAAAAGGGACTTAGGCTTGGCCAATTATATGTTTTTTCCTGTGTCTTAAAGTGATTAAAGTGATTAAAACTAAGGGATAATTGAAGGTCATACCTCATAATCAGAGTGGCGACATGCTGACCAGACTATTTCCATCAAAAAAAAAAAAAAAAAAAAATCTACTGCTGTGACTCTTGTGATCTAGCCTTTCATGTCTGAGAAAACATTTCCAAACCTGGTCCTCTAACCTTCTATTACTTATGCCCTCAGTATCTTCCCCAAAAGTCTCTTTTGCTGAAGCCATCCAGAATCAAATTATATGTTTTTTGATTTGAGTGTGGTGGTACACACCTGTAGTCCAAGCTACTCAGGAGGGTGAGGTGGGAGGATCACTTGAGTCAGAGAGTTCAAGATCAACCTGGGGAACATCGCAAAACCTCATCTCAAAAAAACTCTACATGACAATAAATGGCTTTAAGACCTCAACTTGAATATTCACTCAGTGCGAAATGTTCATCAAGATAGCAAATGAGATACCTAGCTCTTTCCCGGGCTGCATCCTCACGGGCTTTTTCCTTTTCTTGCCTCTGTTGTTCAATTCGGGCTTCTTGTTCTTTCCTCTTCATTAACAATTCTTCTACACGGGCCTGCCGTTCTGCCTCTAGAGCTCTCTTGCGTTCCTAATGTTAGAAATGTTTTTTTCCAATATTAGAATTATGTGTAAAATAAAAATGATTCAAAGTAATATACCTTTCACCAAACTTACATGTTCAAGCCAAGTAGAAACATGGGCTTGCCACTAGGTACTCTGCTTCTTAAAAGTTTAAACAAAAATCAAATAGCAATGATATCTGGTTTCTGAAAGTCATTTAACAGTGTTACACATAATTCAGTAAAGACTTGCTTTTTTATGCAAACACTGTGTTGTATTTGTTTTGTGGGAACTTGTGATGGTTAATCAGCCACCAGCGAGGCTAGAATATAAAGCAGGCAGAAAAATATGAAAAGAGAGACTGGCCTAGCCTAGCAGCCTACATCCTTCTCCCGTGCTGGATGCTTCCTGCCCTCAAACATCAGACTCCAAGTTCTTCAGTTTTGGAACTCGGACTGGCTCTCCTTACTCCTCAGCTTGCAGACACTCTGTTGTGAGACCTTGTGATTGTGTGAGTTAATACTTAATAAACTCATATATATATATATATATACACACACACACACACATACACACACACATATATATATATCCTATTAGTTCTGTACCTCTAGAGAACTCTAATACAGAACTTAATATATGTTTTCTGATTAATCACTTGTAAAGCCTTGTGTTAATATATGGTTATAGAAATACCTGAATATGATGAAAAAACCATAGTTAATAGATTTTATTTCTGAACTAAGGTTTCATGATGGAATTAAGTAAAGACAGCTTGTGAGAAGGAGAAAGAGGTAATATAATAGAGCACAGTGGGTATAAAAGTGGATATCGGGTCAGAGTCCCTGGTTTTGTTTCCTGACCCCATTATTCACTAGCACAGTGACTCTGGGCTACTTAGTTACAGTCTCTGCGCCTTACTTTTCTAGAAGATAAATAATCTGTATTTCTTAGGATATTATAAAGCACAGATGAACTAATATATGAAAAGCACTTACCATAGGGCCTGGCATATATAAAATTCTCAATAATTATCATCACCATCATCATCAAGCCAGAAGATAAATCATCAAAACTGGGTAACTTCAACATGAAATATTTGTCACTCATGAAATATTTGTCGTGAATATTTGTTCCTCATGTTATTGATATGTTTCTCTGAATCCATACCCATTCCCCAGATAGCACACACAACCTCTTGGTAGCCTCTCCTCTATAATTAATGGAACACATTGATCTAGGCTCTAGTACCTACTACTTACATAACCTTGGGCAAGGTACTTCACCTTAAAGAGCCTCAGTTGATTGTGAGATGTAAATTATTAATTACAGGTAAGTTCTCAGCATAGAGTTTAGCCATAGTAAGGGCTCAGTAAAAGATAGCAGAAAAAAAAATAACAAAGCAATTTCTGTTCAGGGAACACAGAAGAGAGATTTGAACATTTCTAATAGTTAACTGAGCTCACAATAGTAACTTCATCTCCACAACAAGCTCTATCTGCCCCAGGGAAAGAAAGCCTTTTAAAAATAGCCAAAAGGATCTCTATTTCTTTCTTTTTTTTGAGGGGGTGGGTGGTATAAGAAGAGGGTAAACTGGGAATTGGAGGGAATGCCCTGATTTGAGGAGGACATAACAGGCACACTGCAGACTGTTGGAGTCATGCAATTAGATTTTAAGATATATCCTTTACTGTCTGAGCATACTATTCATGAAATAGTTGTAGCTATTTCTCATGACTAATCAAGAATAATATGTGGAAACTTGGTTAGCCAAAAAAATATCAAAAACTCTTAAGACTAAAAACAATCAAATTTGGCACAGAAAATTTTCTTCATTAAAAAAAAGTGAACAAAAAAATTCCTCTTATAGTCCAATTTTTCTGAAGTTTAAAAATTCCATATTATATCTGAAAACACGTTTCACAACAAAATACAAAGAGCTTAGGCATTAAATATAAAGAATTAAAGCAGAATTTTTCATTTCATATTTTATTAATATAAGACCAAAGGCTTGAGGAATGTAATTTTTTAAATCCTAAATTGATCTTATAAAATATGTATTATGTAAAAATAATTACTTCAGGTATGTGCAATGTAGCCAAGTGTACACTTGTAAACACAATGTCAACTTGCTGATTGTTTTAATGGATATCAGACCAGCTCCAACATTGTATGAAAAGAGATAACTGGACGTAAAAAGTTACTCAACCTATTAATTTCCATTTTTAATAACTTGAAAAGAGAACTGGTAGCCATACAGCTAATGAGTAAAATTCAGCTACCATTTCCCAATCTGAAATTTAAATTCCCAAAAGACAGGAAACTTTGTACCCCACAAAGCACCCTGCAAAGGGTAGGGATTCCTAAATATGTTTAATAAATGAAGCATGACTTTATAAAATAATATACACCATGAATCTATATAGCCACAAGGAAAGAATTAAAACTTATAGCAAAGGAATTAGAAATATAACTAATTCTTAAGCCTACAGAAGAACCTCTCAGACCCCTACATATCTCAGCCAGGGAGGTGTTTAAGGCAGCCTAAGAAAGGATTCTGTAGCTCCTCTTTATGCCTACAATTCAAATGATTAGGACAAAAGGACAAAGCAGGATAAGTAAAAAAGAAAAAATTGAGCTTATAATTAATCAATAAAGAATATACATAACAATAACAGCAAACTGGGAATATATGATGGCAGCACTTGGTATTTTACTTAGAAGAAATAAGAATCACAATTGCCTGTAATAGTCCATGAGAATGTTTCAAGAGTAAAAATAAAATGGATGGAGGGTCTCTGAAATTCTGTATTAGGTTAGGATCTTACCATTATTGTATTTACAGAATACTTGGCACTACTGCCTGTACAGCATGTAATGACTACACATTTTTAAAATTTTAATGTTATACATGTTATCTACCAGTGGATTTTTCTATCTATCTATCTCAGTATATCTCAAGCATATGTAGACAGGTTTAAAATTTTTCATTGAAATTAAATCCATAGGAAATTTCAGCACTTTTAAAAACAAAAATAATTCTAAAGAGCCAAAACAATTCTTAAAGTGTTAGTTGGTGGAGGAAATTCCCTATTAGTTTAGTAAACGGTTTTCCTTTAAGTTTTAATGAATGTTAAAAATTGTGAAGTGAGAGTCATCATTTTTAAACGAAAGATAACTGTTATATTTCAAATCTGCAAAATGCAGAGTAAGGAACCAAAGATGTCTATTTAAAAATATACACTACTACTCATGTATTTCCTCAAAAAAACCAGCTAAGAAGTTACCTTTTCCAGAGAACTTTCCCTGATATTCTGTTTCCACCAATCGAGCTAAGTATTCCCTCCTCTGTGGTACCTTTGTACCTTGTACATACTCTAATTACACTCTTTCAAATTAAACTGTAATTTACTATTTGCTATAAAGGCAAAAATGCCTTATTTATATCTCTGAATTATTAGTTATTAAAGTAACACATAATTTACAAACCATATTATTTTTGTCTGTATTTCTGTTTCTCTACAGACATTTATAGCATTTATCCTGTAGAGAAACAGAAATAATGCTAAAGATTCAAATTAAACATTCAAATATATTTTTTTACTCATTTAAGAATACAAGTTAATAGATAAATAGCTTATAAATGATAAATATGAAAATTTTTACTGCTTCTTGGAAAGGAAAGGCTAGTTTCTCTAATGGGAGCATTCTGTATTTTTAAACATGAAGTTAGCTTTGCATTCATTAAAATAGTACATTGGACTCTAATCAAAGAGAGATAAGGATGAATATGGGAATGCCTGTTATTGCCCACAAATAGCAAAAAGTGATCAATGAACTTAAAAATGTATTAATAATTTACTAAAATCACTGATAACAAGAAGCATGAAATACAACACCCGTAATTTTTAAAAATACCTACAAAGCTTTTCATGACCTCCTCCCTAACTCTACATGCACTGCTTCCTCATATCCCCTTCTGCATGAAATGCCCTCCCATACAACTTATCATTTGTCTGTTTCATTTTTGAAAATTTAGTAAAAACGTCATCTCTACCTGGAAACTTTTCTGGACTTTTTCATATTCCCTCTACTCTCTATATAAATAAGGTGTTCTCCTTTGTGCTACTGACAATGCCTTTAGCATAGCATTTTTCCTAATTTTGTTTATGTACATATACACCTCCACATTGAGAACACAGATGTATGTTTTTCATATCTTTGAGCCTGACACATGACTTGCAGTAACTCAATGAAATGATCACTGAAGGAACAAATAAATATTAGTCACAATAAATACAGCATATGTGAATTTATATTTAAATATTGCAAAATTTGTTCTCTACATCCAAAAATATGTCATGTCTTTAAAGACTATGGGCAAGGCATTTTACTGAGGGAGATCTAAAATAGATTATAAACAGCAGGACAGTTTATGCCTTAACCTTTTCCCCACCTTGAAAATGGTTGCAAACGTAGGGTTTGCTGCAGAGGTTAAAATCTAATCATGGTATCTGATGATACCATCTAAAAAATAACAGATGCCCCTTATCTTAGGCATAAAAATTAACCTAAATTTGCCTCATCATGGGCAAAAAATTGTTTGAGGCTATATATACTGATTCAAAAACAACCTTTGTTTTTATTGTTGGGAGAGGACCATATTCTTGCCCAGCCTGATTAGAAAAGAATAGATAATAATCTGTCCAGAGCAGTTTAATCCTTCACCTAGTTGAAGCTGATGATTCTATTGCTATGATTACAGTCTGCTGATGAAAGAACTGATGACCACAACTGAAGGAGAACACACTATCGTTTAGAAAATAGACTTTATGTTTCTAGAGTGCCATATTGAACCATGCACCTTTGGGAACAAACACTAGGTTACCCCATTTGGGGTCCTCAGCAACTAGCTTTAAATCTAAAATATGTGTGGGCAGCAAGCCACCCAGGTGCTGAGGCAAGAGACCGAGGGCACGAGCTGTTCCAGTATAATAAAATAGATAAAATAAGAATAGTTATACTAGATATAGATCATAGATATGATTATATATGAATATCATTAATCATTAGTTTGTAGCAATTACTCTTTATTCCAATATTATAATAATCCTAGGTCTACAATCATAACCTAGGAAAAACCAGGCCATACAGAGATAGGAGCTGAGGGGACATAGTGAGAAGTGACCAGAAGACAAGAGTGCGAGCCTTCTGTTATGCCCAGACAGGGCCACCAGAGGGCTCCTTGGTCTAGCAGTAACGCCAGCATCTGGGAAGACGCCTGTTGCCAAGCGGACTGTGGTCTAGCGGTAGCATCAGTGTCAAGGAAAAACACCCGCTACTTAGCAGACCGGGAAAGGGAGTGTCCCTTTCCCCCGGGGAGTTTAAAGAAGACTCTACTCCTCCACCTCTTGTGGAGGGCCTGACATCAGTCAGGCCCACCCGCAGTTATCCTGAGGCCTAACCGTCTCCCTGTGATGCTGTGCTTCAGTGGTCACTCTCCTAGTCCACTTTCATGTTCCATCCTGTACACCTGGCTCTGCCTTTTAGATAGCAGTAGCAAATTAGTGAAAGTACTAAAAGTCTCTGATATGCAGAAATAATGGCATAAGCTGTCTCTCTCTCTCCTCTCTCTCTCTGCCTCGGCTGCCAGGCAGAGAAGGGCCCCCTGTCCAGTGGACACGTGACCTACGTGACCTTACCCATCATTGGAGATGGCTCACACTCCTTACCCTGCCCCTTTGTCTTGTATCCAATAAATATCAGCACAGCCTGGCATTCAGGGCCACTACCGGTCTCCACGTCTTGGTGGTAGTGGTCCCCTGGGTCCAGCTGTCTTTTATTTCTTTGTCTTATGTCTTTATTTCTACAATCTCCTGTCTCCGCACATGGGGAGAAAAACCCACTGACCCTGTGGGGCTGGACGCTACAAATATGACAGGTGCTCAATCAATGTTTGCTGAACAAAATCCTACCTGCACAGCTTCATCACGTGCTTGCTTTTCTTCCTGTCTTCTCTGACGCTCTTCCTGTAGCTCATTAAGCCTCTGTTCATATTCCTTCAATTTTGATAAAACATCATGACGTTTATTCTGGGCTTCAAGGGTATTTATAAAGGCAATTTCATTTACCTTTAAAAAACAAAGGTAAGGTAAGGTTCAGATCAAGTTAATTCTACGGCACATTACAAAAATAAGAAATCTAACAACAGTCAGGCTGGGCGTGGTGGCTCACGCCTGTAATCCTAGCACTTTGGGAGGCCGAGGAAGGCAGATCACCTGAGGTCAGGAGTTCGAGACCAGCCTAGCCAATATGGATCTTACTAAGAAGTATCATGTATAGCATAATTCTATTTTATAAGATTATCCATTCATGCAATCTGAATATAATAATAGGAAAATGTCTGAAACAGTGTCTACCTAATGTTAATGGTTGCTATTTCTGAGGGTGGGATTGAGTTTCCTTTGCTATGTTGCTTAAATTCTTCAAAATAAAAATGAATCACTTTTAAAATAAAAATATGACCACTATTTTAAATACAATATAATATTAAAGAAATCTAGAGTAATGGATTTATATTTAGGCTTGAAGACCATAAAAAGTCCCTGAAGGTTTTTGGACTGAGAGGCATTACAATACCCTCCAGAAAGATTAATCTGGAGGGAGAAGGAACAAAAGGGAAGAATATCAACTGTAAATATTTAGGAGGGAGATAAAAATAAACTGGTGGCAGGTGCAGTGGAAAATGTAGCTGCCTACAGAGTTAGAGAACTGCAGGTGTATGTATACAAAGGACTCCAAAGAAGATGTCAGAAACAATTAGCTTATCTTTCTGGCTTATACACAAAAAGTTGTCAAGAAGAGATTAAAAAGAAAAGTGAAATGAAGTAAATGAATACAAGTTTTCCAAATCTAGGTTAATGGGTGACTAGTTATTATTATCATTATCTTAAATATGGAATTCAGTAAAGCAGTTAGTTTGGGATAAAGGAGATGGTGAGCTGATGAGTTCCACTCGATACAAGCACCAAACAATAGGCAATTGAGTCTAGAGCTTAGTTGAAGGTAGGGCTAAAGATTCAGATTTAGAAATCACTGCAGAGAAGACACTGAAGCAATGGTAGTGACTGTGATACTAAAGAAGAAGAGTAAGTGAAGTGAAACTTCATTTTTCAGTTATGTTTAACTAACAAAATAAAGAAGGGAAGACAGTAAAGGATTGGTTAGAGAGTAGAGAGAAAATTAAGATAGTGCAGAAGTTTTCTAGAAAAAGATGCCTGATGGTGTTCATATGAAGTGATTCAGAAAAGTCTTTTAAACTCAGTGAAAACAGAGAAATATTCCCAAAGGCAAATATAGTTGCAGAAAGGGGAAAATGATATAAGGAATTAAGGAAGACATGGGTGATGAGGTAGCAGAAACAAGCTCAGGCCACTATTTCTCAGAAATTTGGGGATTTACAAAAGTACAAAATAGGTAATCTATAAGACAGGTGTACAAAAGTAGGTAATCTAGAGGAAGAAAGCAAAGGACCAGGCACAAAAATTTAACTGATAAAAAAAACAATTCCAAGAGCAGCAAAGGGGACAAAAATAGGACCCACAGCACAAGGAATAAGAAACAGGTGTCTTTTCTTAAAAAAAAAAAAAAGAATAAAAATAAACAGCAGTTATTACTAGACATGCTGCAACTGAAAATGAGTCAATGAGACCATTAACAAACTGAAAATGAAAGTCAATATTAGACTATTAAATAATGGACTATGATCTAATATAAAATCAGATTTTGAATAACTCAGGCTGCAATATTAATCACCATCAACAGAATACTAGCTAATTTATTTTCAATCATCTATCTACCTAAGAAAGAACTAAAGGATTTGAAATGTCCATTAATTTACCCCAAGGACTCATAAAAAGCATACATGGAAAAAAAACATCTTGAGTATGTAACAGGACTAAAATGGTACATACTCTCAAGGAAAGTACGCTTATAGTAAAATTTAAATTAAAAAAATTACTGGATTATTAGTACTTTCTGATTAGTAACAGAACAACAGAAATACATGAGGGACTCCAGAAAAAATTAAGTAGAATATTTCTTCTATAATTCTAATATTTTACTAAGTGCTTTTGTTATACCAAAGATGACATTAACTGCTTCACAACATGCACAATCTAACTTAATACTTACAGTAATTGAGATGTAGGTAAAATTATCCTCATTTTAAAGATGAACAAATAGGCTCAGAGAGGTAAAATAATACCTAAGGATATTCAGCTACTAAGTGGTGGAGTCAGAACCTAAGTTCAAGTTTATCTAACTCAAGAGACTTCAGTCTTCACTATGATAATAAAAATACTTTTGAATAAGGAAAAAAATACAGTGTCTATTTCCTTTGTAGAAATGGAATACATGTCCAGACAGGATTTCACAGTTTATTGAACTGAAAACGGTGACAATTGAGAGCACCAACAGGTAAGCAAGTGGTAGCAAGCTTTTAAAACAGTATTTATATTAGCAAGAATTTTAGTACAGACTCTTAATTCACTTAACATGAATTATTCTGCCAAAAGGCTACTGAAACTGATAAGCTGTTCTGGCAAGTTTTCAGGATATAAAAATCAATGCACAAAAATCAGTAGCATTTCTATCCACCAATAATGCCTAGGTAAACAGTCAAATCGAGAACACAATACCATACAAAATAGCCAGAGAAAATGGAATACCTAGGAAAACACAGCTAACCAAAGAGGTGAAAGAATTGAACAAGGAGAATGACAGAACACTGCTGAAAAAAATCAGAGATGACACAAACGGAAAAACATCCCATGCGCAGGTATTAGAAGAATCAGTATCATTAAAATGGCCATAAGCAATTTACAGATTTGATGCTATCCTATCAAACCACCAGTGGCATTCTTCACAAAATTAGAAAAAAAACTATTCTAAAATTCGTATGGAACCAAAAAAGAGCCCCAATAGCCAAAGCAATAGTAAGCAAAAGGAACAAAGCTTGAAGCATCACATTACCCAACTTCCAACTATGCCACAAGGCTACAGTAAACAAAGCAGTATGGTGCTGTTACAAAATAAACACACAGACAAATGGAACAGAACAGAAAATTCAGAAATAAAGCTGCACACCTACAACCATCTGATCTTCAACAAGGCCAACAAAAACAAGCAATGGAAAAAGGTCTCCTTCTTCAATAAATGGCACTAGGATAACTGGTTAACTATATGCAGAACAACAAAACTAGACCCTTACTTTTAACTACATATAAAAATTGACTTAAGATGGATTAAATATTTAAATGTAAGGCCTTAAACTATAAAAATCCTAGAAGAAAACCTAGGAAATACCCTTCATGACATCTGCTTGACAAGTCAATTTTGGCTATATCTCCAAAAGTAATTGGAACAAAAACAAAAGTTGACAAGTAGGGCCTAATTAAGCTAAAAATCTTCTGCACAGCCAAAGAAACTATCAACAGAGTAAAGAGACAACCTACAGAATGGGAGACAATATTTCCAAACAATGCATCTAACAAAGTCTAATATCCAGGATCTATAAGCAAATAGATCTTAAATCAACAAGCAAAAAAACAAATAACCCCATTTTTTAAAATGAGCAAAAGACATGAACTGACATTTCTCAAAAGACATACAAGTGTCCAACTAACATGAAAAAATTCTTAGCATCATTAAGCATCAGCGAAATACAAATCAAAATCACAATGAGATACCATCTCACCACCAGTCAGAATGGCTATTATTAAAAAGTTAAAAAACAAGAGATGCTGGCAGGGCTACAGAGAAAAAGGAATGCTTATACACTGTTGGTGGGAATGTAAATTAGTTCAGCCACTGTGGAACGCACTGTAGAAATTTCTCAAGGAACTTAAAACACAACTCCCATTTGACCCAGCAATTCCATTACTGGGGATATACCCATTGGAAAACAAATTATTCTACCAAAAAGACATGTGCAGTCATATGCTCATTGCCATGCTATTCACGATAGCAAAGACATGGAATCAACCCAGGAGTCCATCAGTAGTGCCTATCAATAGACTGGATTAAAAAAATGTGGTACATATACAACATGGAATACTACACAACCAAAAAAAGAATGAAATTGTATCCTTTGCAGCAACATAGATGGAACTGAAGGCCATAATCCTAAGTGAATTAATGTAGGAACAGTAAACCAAAGGACAATTTTCTCATTTGCAAGTGGGAGCTAAACAATAAGCACATACGGACATAAACATGGGAACAACAGATACTGCAGACTACTCGAGGTAGAGAGGGAAGACAGAGAAGGTTAAAAACTACCTAGTGACCTGTAATCCCAGCACTTTGGGAGTCTGAGGTGGGTGGATCACCTAAGGTTAGGAGTTCAAGACCAGCCTGGCCAAAATGGTGAAACCTTGTCTCCGCTAAAAAAAAAAAAAAAAAATTAGCCAGGCGTGGTGGTGTGTGCTTGTAATCTCAGCTACTCGGGAGGCTCAAATGGGAGAATCGCTTGAACCAAGGAGGCAGCTGTGTCAGTGAGCCGAGATCGCACCACTGCACTCCTGCCTGGGTGACAGAGTGAGACTCCGTCTCAAAAAACAAAACAAAACAAAGCAAAACAAATTTGCCTACGGAGTACTATGCTCATTACTTGGGTACAATATATCCATGTAACAAACCTGCACATGTACCCCATGTATCCAAAATAAAAGTTGGAATTTTAAGAAAAAGAATTAAAAGAACTATAAATGGCTGATCTCCTCATGTAAAGATACCCAGGAGTTCACCATCCATCTCTATGGAAATTATTTAAACTGTGATAAATAATTAGGTTAATTTGCTTATAAGAGTCACTTTGGCTTAATAAAATCATATTGAAAGTAAGTATGTTAAGCAATTAGACAAGTCAAAATGTAGGTAAGTCATATGACAAAATATCACAAAATGAGAATACTAAAGTAATAAGTACAGTGGTAAAATCAGAGCTTTGGAACCAGAAAGATCTGGATTTAATTCTGCCTTTCTGACCATCAATAATCTACCTTCAGACTGTCCCTCGAAAATAAAAAGATAAAAATACTAATAATACATAGATCAGAAATTCCACTTCCAGCCATAAGTAACAGGATGAGATTTACCCTTGCACTTTAAACAACAAAACTGGACAAATATACAAAATACCTAAATTCAATTAATGTAATACACCAGATCAATAGAACAAGGACAAAAAATATAGTGTTACAGCAATAGATGGAGAAGAAGCATTTGACAAAACCCAATATCCCTTCATAAAAAAAACACTCAACAAATGATGAATAAAAATGAACTTCCTTGACCTGATAAAGGACATACAGTTGTCCCTCGGTATCCATGGGGAATTGATTCCAGGATCCACCACGGATACCAAAATCCACAGATGCTGAAGTCCCTTACAGTTGATCCTCTGCATTCATGGATTCAACCACCTGTTGATTGAGCTGCAGGTGGTTGAATCTGCACATGCAGAACCCACAGATACCAAGGCTCAACTATATATGAAAACTCCACACTTAACATCATACTTGATGAAAGACTAAATACATCTAGGAAGATCAGGAATAACAAACGGATGTGTACTCTCACTACTTCTATTCAACAATATACTATAGGTTCTAGCCAGAGCAATTAAACAAGAAAAAGAAATCAAAGACATCCAACTGGAAAGCAAAAGCAAAACAAACTATATTTGCAGATTATGTGATCTTGTTTATGAAAAATCCTAAAGAATTCACTAAAAAGCTATTAAAACTAATGAAGGAGTTCAAACAAGATTACAAGACATAAGATCAATATATAAAAATTGTATGTCTACACATTAGCAATGAATAATCAAAAATGAAATTAAGATAACAATATCATTTATAATTGCATCCAAAAGAACACTTAGGAATAAATTTAAACAAAGCAGTGAAATACTTGTATGTTAAAAACAAAACAATGCTGAAAGAAATTAAAGAGACAAATAAATAGAAGGAAATTCCACGTTCATAAATTAGAAGACTAATATTGTTAAGATGGTAATACTACTCAAAGGGGTATAAAGATATGTAATCCCTAACAAAATGCCAATGGGCTTTTATGCAGATATGAAAAACCAAACCTCAATTCACATGGAATTGCAAGGTACACTACATTGGTACATCATGTTTGGTGGGGACAGGGATAACAAAGTTGGAGGACTCACTGTTCCCATTTCAAAGCTTACTAAAAAGCTACAGTAATCAAAATAGTGTGGTATTGGCATAAGGACAGACATATAGACTGCAATGGTTTGGCTGTCTGTCCCTTCAAACCACATGTTGAAATGTTATCTGGCCGGGCGTGGTGACTCACACCTGTAATCCCAGCACTTTGGGAGACCAAGGCGGGCAGATCATGAGGTCAAGAGATTAAGACCATCCTGGCCAAAATGGTGAAACTCCATCTCTACTAAAAAATACAAACATTAGCTGGGTGTGGTGGCACGCACCAATAGTCCCAGCTACTCAGGAGGCTGAGGCAGGAGAATCGCTTGGACCCAGGAGGCAGAGGTTGCAGTGAGCCAAGACCATACCACTGCACTCCAGCCTGGCGACAGAGCAAGACTCCGTCTCAAAAATATATATATATGTAATCAATATGTGAAACATTAATTGCCAATGTTGGAGGTAGAGGCCTAATGGGAAGTGTCTGGGTCATGGGAACAGATCCCTCATGAATAGATTAATGCCCTCAGGGCAGAGGGGTGAGTTCTGCTATATTAGTTCCTGCAAAAGTTCCCTCAAGAGCTGGTTGTTTACAAGAGTGTGGTACCTCCCTCCTCTCTTACTGCCTCCTCTTTGATGATGTGATCTGCACATGCTGGCTCTCCTTCACCTTCTGCCATCAGTGGAGTCAGGCTGAGGCGCTCACCAGAAGTAGATGATGGTGCCATGCTTCTTGTACAGCCTACAGAATAGTGAGCTAAATAAACCTCTTTTCTTTATAAATTACCCAGCCTCAAGTATTGCTTTATAGCAACACAAATGGGCTGAAACAGACCAATGGGAGGGATTGTCTCTTCAACAAATGGTGCTGGGAAATATGGATATTCTTTTTTTTTCCTGTTTCTTTTTTTTTTTTGAGACGGAGTTTTGCTCTTGTTGCCCAGGCTGGAGTGCAATGGCGCGATCTCGGCTCACAGCAACCTCCGACTCCCGGGTTCAAGCCATTCTCCTGCCTCAGCCTCCGGAGTAACTGGGATTACAGGCATGCACCACCACGCCCGGCTAATTTTGTATTTTTAGTAGAGACGGGGTTTCTCCATGTTGGTCAGGCTGGTCTCGAACTCTGGACCTCAGGTGATCCGCCCATCTTGGCCTACCAAAGTGCTGGGATTACAGGCGTGAGCCACCACACCTGGCCGAAATATGGATATTCTCATGCAAAAGAATTAAGTTGAAGCCCTACCTCAGATCACACACAAAAATTAACTCAAAATGTCTTTATGATTTAAATATAAAAATCTAAAACCACAAACTCTTAGAAGAAAACAAAGACGTAAATCTTCATGATCTTGGATTTGATAATTATTTCTTAGCACCAAAAACTAAGCAACAAGAAAAGATAAATAAATTGGAATCTGACAACATTAAAAACTTTTATGAAAAGAACATCATCAAGAAAGTGAAAAGACAACTTGCAAAATTAAAGAAAATATTTGCAAATCACAAGCTTCATAAGGATCTAGTATCCAGAACCTACAAAGAACTCTTATAACTAAACAACAAAAAGACGAACTGCCCAGGTAAAAAGTGAGCAAAGGATTTTGAACAGAGATTTTTTCCAAGAAGATATACAAATGGCCAAAAAGTACATGAAAAGATGCTCTACAGTATTAGTCTTTGGGGAAATAGATAAATTTCTTGAGTGACACAAATTATATAATACAAACAGATAATAGGAATAGCTCTATGTAAATTAAAGAAATAAAACTTTAAGGCAAAAATCCTCCCACAAAGAAAACCCCAGACCCAGATAGCTTCCTTGGTGGATTTTACAAGAAAAAAAAATTAAACAATAAATTGTACCAATTCTACACAAACAACTCTAAAAAAATTGAAGATGATAGAACCCTTCCTAAATCACTTTACAAAGCCAGCATATCCTGTTACCAAAACCAAAGACATTACAAGAAAAGAAACTACCGAACACCCTCGGTCATGAACACTGATACAAAAATTCCTAAAATTTTAGCAAATCAAATTCACCAATATATAAAAATGATAATATACTATGAGTACATGAGGTTTATCCCAGAAATGCACAGTTGGTTTAATATTTGAAAAATCAACCAGTGAAATTCATCATTAAAAAAAATTTTAATGGTATCTTAATTGACAAAACACCATATGAACAATTTTAAAGTCCAATCATGGTAAAGATTTTCAGTAAACTAAGACTAGAAAGAAATTTCCTCAATTTGATAACAGACATCTATGAAATGTCTATAGCTAATATCATACTTAATGGTGAAGAGTAAATGCTTTTCCCCTGAGATTGGGAACAAGGAAAGATGTCAGCTCTCTTCACAACTACTCAACACTGTAGTAGTCCCAGCCATTGCAATAAAAGGAGATAAAAAATAAAAAACATACAGACTGGAAAGAAAGAAATAACAATAGACCTAATAAGTGAGTTTATTAGCAAGGTTGTAAAACACAAGGTACATATACAGAAATCAACTGCATTGCTATGTATTAGCAATGAACAGAAAAAAATTAAAACAAAATATCATTGAATATACCATCAAACATATGAACTACAGATAAATTTCACAGAATAGATGCAAAGGCAAGAATCTAAATAAATTGAGATATATGTCATGTTCATGGAAAGAAATGCTCGATATCATTAAGATGTCAATTCTCCCCCAAATTAATCCGTAAATTCAATGCAATCCCAATTTAAACCCAGATAGGCTTTAAAAAATATTTTTTGTAGAAATTCAAAAGCTGATCCTGTAACTTATATGGAATACAAAGGATCTAAATTAGCCAAAATAGCTCAGAAAAAAAACAACGAAGCTTATGGACTTGTACTTCCTGATTTCAATTTATTATAAAGGTACAATAATCAAGATAGAGTGGTACTGGTATAAAAACAGGCACAGAGATAAAGTAAACAGAATCAAGTTAGAAAGAAAACTCACATATTTGTGGCAAATTCATTTTCAACAATGTTATTAAAGCAATTCAATGTAAAAAGTCTTTAACAGTCTTAAACAACTGATGCTGGAATAGTACATATCCATATGAAAAAAAAAATCTCAACCCTAACTCATAATACAGACAAGTACAAAACCTACAAAGACTAAATCAAAAAAATTTAGAAAATATGAGTAGACTTATAACTAATAAGGACATTGATCAGTAATTTAGAAATCTCCTAAGAAAATCCCTGGACCTGATGGCTTCATGGGTGAATTCTACCAAACACTTAAAGAACTGACACCAATCCTTCTCAAACTCCAAACAACTGAAGAGGAGGGAATACATCCTAACTCATTCTATGGGGCCAGTATTACCCTGATACCAAAATCAGACAGAAACTACAAGGAAAAAACTATAGACCAATATCCTTTATCAATATTAATGCAAAAACTCTCAACAAAATACTAGCAAAGCATATTAAAAGGATTATACACCATGACCAAGTGGGATTTATTCCTGGAAGGGTACAACATATGAAAACTGAACAATGTAATATAACACATTAACAGAATTAAAGAGGAAATAAACAATCTCAACTGATGCAGAAGAAAACATCTGACAATTCAACATCTTTCATGATAAAAAACAACAAACTAGGAACAGAACAAACTCAAAAGCTATATATGAAAAAACCTCAACAAATATCATATTCAATGGTAAAAGACTGAAAGCTTTTACTCTGATATCAGCATCAAGATAAAGATACCTGCTTTCACCACTTCTATTTAAGGTAGCACTAGAAGTTCAAGCCAGAAAAATTAGGAAAGTAAAAGAAATAGTGCCCAAATTTAGAAAGTAGTAAGATTATCTTTGTTCACAGATGATATGAACTTATATGTAGAAAACACAGATTCCACCAAAAAAAATTGTTAGAACTAGTAAAAAATTCAGTAAAGAAGCAGGATACGAAGTCGACATACAAAAATCAATTGCATTTCTATACACTAACAAGGAACAATCTGAAAAGGAGATCATGAAAACAATTCCATTAACAATAGCATCAAAAATAATAAAATACTTAGAAATTAACCATGGAGGCAAAAGACACATATAATAAAAGCTACAAAACATTATTGAAAAATTAAAGACAACACAAATGAATAAAAAATTATCCCATGATCATAAACCAGAACACTTAATATTGTTAAGATATCAACAATACACAAAGTGATGTACAGATTCAATGCAATCTTTACCAAAATCCCAATGATGACTTCGCAGAAACAGAAAAGTCCACCCTAAAATTCATATGGAATCTCAAGGCACCCCAAATAACCAAAACAATTTTGAAAAAGAACAACAAAATTGGATGACTCCCACTTTCTAATTTCAAAACTTACAACAAAACTACAATCATCAAAACAGTATAGTACTAGCACTAAAACAGACATATAGACCTATGGAATAGAACACGGGGCTAAGAAATAGACCCTCACAGATATAGTCAAATGATTTTTGACAAGGGTGCCAAGACAATTTAATGGACAAAGAAAAGCCTTTTCAGCAAATGGTAATGGGAAAACTCGACAGCCACATGCAAAAGAATCAAGCTAAACCTTTACCTAACACCATATACTGAAATTAACTCAAAATGGATCAATTACCTAAATGTAAGATCTAAAGCTATAAAACTCTTAGAAGAAGACACAGGATCAAAGTGTCACGACACTAGATTTTGCAATGATTTATTGGATATGACACCAAAGTCACAGGCAACAAAAGAAAAAAACAGACAAATTGGACTTTGTGAAAATTAAAACATTTTGCATGTCAAAAGATGCTACTGTCAAAGTAAAAATGCAACCCACAGAATGGGAGAAAATGTTTGCAAATCATATCTTTGATTTAAAAACAAATTGATATCAAGAATATATACAGAAGTCTTAAAACTCCACAATAACAACAACAAAAAAACTCAATTCAAAAATGGGCAAAGGACTTCAACAGACATTTCTCCAAAGAGGATAAACAAATGGCAAATAAGCACATGAAAAGATGGTCAACATCACTAATCATTAGACAAATGCAAATCAAAACTACAACGAGATACCAAATAACACACATTAGAATGACTACTATCACAAAAACAAAATGACGGGAGTTAGAGAGGATATGGAATAACTAGAACCCTTGTGCACTACTGATGGGAATATAAAAATGGTGAACTACATGTAGAAAACAGCACGGTGATTCCTCAAAAAATTAAAAATAGAATTACCATATGATCCAGACTTTCCAATTCTGGGTATATACCCAAAAGAATTCAAAGCAGGAACTGCAGAGTTATTTGTACACCCATATTTACAACAGCACTGTTCACAATAGCTAAAATGTAGTAATAACTCAAATGTTCACTGAGGTATGAATGGATAAGCAAAATGTAGTACAAACATACAATGGAAAATTACTCAGCCTGAAAAGGGAAGGAAATTCTAACATATGCTATAACATTGAAGACCTTATGCTAAATGAAATAAGCCAGTCACAAAAAGACAAAATTACACCATATCATTCCATTTACAAGAGGTACTTACAGTAGTCAAAATCATAGATCTAGAAAGTAGAATGATGATTGCCAGGGGCTGGGGGTGAGAATGAGGAGTTATTGTTTAATGAGTATAGAGTTTCAGTTTTACAAGATGAAAAAGAGTAATGGAGATACATGGTGGTGATGACTGCATAACATGAATGCATTAAAACCACTGAACTGTATACTTAATGATTCAGATGATAAATTTTACATTATGTTTTTCCCACAAAAAAACAGGAAAAAAATTAGACTCTATACATGTATTTAAAAAAATGACTCAAATTAAAATGTGTAACTGTGTCGAGTGCTGGTCAGAATATGGCACAACTAGAACTCTCATTCACTGCTGGTAGGAATGTAAAATATTCAACTAGTATGGAAAACCATGTGTAAAACTTAAACATGAACCTACTGTAAGATACTATACCAATCCACTCCTAGGTTTTTATAAAATAAAAATGAAAGTACACATCTGCACAAAGATATATACATGAATTGCCACAGCAGCTATATTTGTAATAGAAAAAAACTGGAAAGAAAACACATGTCCATCAACAAGTGACCAGGTTAACAAATTATGGTATTTCCATATGTAAAGAAATGGAAGGAATGACCCAGCAATGAAAAGGAAGGAACTATTCACACACACAACAGGATAGATGAAGTTCAAAGTAACTATTATGAGGGAAAGCCAGAGAAAAGAATAGATACTGTATGATTCCATGCACATAAGTTCTAGAAAAAGCAAACATCTATACTGATAGAAAGCAGATCAGTAATTAGATAATAGAGTTGAATGAAGGAAAGAATTACAAAGAGGAATTGTGTATTATGTTCATTGTACTGATACTTTCAAGGACATATACATGTCAGAACTCATCAAATGGAATACTTTACATATGTGCTGCTTATTCTCTATCAATTATACCTTTATAGGGTTGTAAAAATAATAATAGATGGCTCATAGAATTATCAAAGGGATAAAATATTGCACCTAGTAAGTTTTAAATGAGCATGTAAAATGCTGTTATTCTACAACAGAATAAACATTGGATAAACATTATCTTCTATTACTATTATATAACAATTGAAAAAAGTACTTGGGTAATTAAGTCAACATTTAAACCTCTTATGATATACCTTAGCTTCTTCTTCTTGTGCTTTTTTCACAATTGCTTGTAATTGCACTTCTCGCTTAAACTCAGCATGAAGTAATTTTTCTTCCATCATCCTACGTCGTTGATCTAGTAATTCTTCCTTCCACTTCCGGACATCCTTCTCCTACGTATAGTGAATTATCACATCCTTAATTTCAATATATACAATCATTTAAAAGAAGTACAAACAAGTAAATGGCTTATGAAATATAAAGTCTAAGCGTGGAAAAATGTGCAGCAACATGACTAACAATTAAGGACACAGACTATGAAGCCAGACTACCTGAATTCATAATCTACATTGGCCACTTACTAGCTGCATAATCTAGACAACTTTTTAAGCCTATGTCTCAGTTTCCTTATCTATAAACAGGAAATAAAAATAATATTACCTAACTCACAGGATTATTTGAAGGTTCATAAAACTCTCAGAAGAGTGGCTTAGACATGCCTCTACAGAAATATTTGCTATTATTCTTGTACTGTTACCATGAGTATGTTTAAAATGAATATAGTGTATATTTCTTATCCTTATAAATGTTAACATCTCTATGATGTAACCCACATTCAAGAAAAATAAGTAATTCTATCCTAGAAACTGAAAAATGACATCTAACAAATCACATTATTTGCATAAGGAACATTCTCTGAAGGAACAGAGAGGGTTTCACCTACAAAAAAAAGATAGATATAATAATTGCTATTTGATGTTGTTTTAAGAAATTAACCCTTAAAATTTTAATTCCTTAAAACAACCTCAAACAGAAGAAGCAAAAGTTTGTTCTGTGCTCCAGGAATAAGATTCAGTACCAATGAAAATAAATTATAGAAAATCAGATGGGTCAATATGAGTGGAAAAAACCTAACTTTTTAATTGTTTTTTCTCTCAATAATTGTGTTGAACCATCCAAAAAAGTATGATACAAAAATAGCATTATACTAAGAGCCAGATGACATGTCCTTAAAGCCTTAGCTCTGCAAATTATTGGTTGTGTAACACTGGAAACAACACTTAGCCTCTCCTAGATTGTTTTTACTTCTATAAAATGAGGTTCAGTACCTGCCCTGTGTACATCATAGAGTTATTGTGGTGATCTGATGACATCACTCATGTGAAACAGTGTTGAAAACAATAATCCATCATACAAATGGAAGATGAAATTTGCCATTAAAATTAATTGAAGGGATACCTACATTGATGAGAAAATTACCAGAAAACATCTAAAGTCTTGCATACTTTCACTAATCTATGATTTTCTTGCATGAATACTTGGAGATCATATTTAGATAAAAGAAAATATACTATAATTTTGTTGGTATTAAAAAACACAGTAAGAGAAGAACTGTGATAGTGTTAGAGCACTTCTCTTAAGCTAAAATTAAAATAATACATTGACTCTTGTAGAACCCCACAAGACTGCTTTTCATATCTAATCTATTCATCTACATGACAAATTCTTGAGATTCAAGTAAAAAGAAAAATCAAAGAATTTTCTTACAGTCCTAGTCAACTTTACTACTGTATTCAACAGAATCTTGCGCTACCTAACGCATTTTTATGAACATTCAGATTATGTGGTCCAACTATTTCTCCCAAATTTAAACTACACACTAAAAGTAATCCAAATAATATGCTTAACCTATGCATATTTATATTCCTTTCTAATACCAGAAGGTAACGAAAGAGTTCACCTGTAATTACAATATAGTGGCCATACATCTTTCATCATGCTGTGTTAGGTACTTGTAGTATGGAGCCTCTGAGATGGTGCCCAGTGATCTAAGCCACCTGGTTTTAAGATCCTTATGTAATCTCCTCCCATATTGTATCAGGACTGTGACCAAAAGAATACAGCAAAAGCGATGCTATAAAACTCAGCACAACTTCCTTTTATCAACTCTCTTGGGTACTTTTTCCTTTCTCTCCCCTACTCTCTCTCTGATTTTCTATGGAGAAACCACTGGCCATGTCATGAAGACACTTGGGCTGTAGAAAGGTATACTTGGCAAGAAACTGAGGTTTCTGGCCCACAGCCAAAGGGGAACAAAGGCCAGCAAATAACCACACAAATGAGTATGGAAGTGGATCCTCCAGACCCAGATGACTATGACCTGATGACTATGATCCTCCAGACCCAGATGACCTGACTGATAGCTTGACTAAAAATTCATCAGGCCGGGAGCAGTGGCTCACGCCTGTAATCCCAGTACTTGGGAGGCAGATCACTTCAGGTCCGGAGTTCGAGACCAGCCTGGCCAACATGGTGAAACCCCATCTCTACCAAAAATATAAAAAATTAGCCAGGTTTGGTGGTGCACGCCTGTAATCCCAGATACTCAAGAGGCTGAGGCAGGAGAATCGCTTGAACTCGGGAGGTGGAGGCTGCAGTGAGCCGAGATTCTGCCATGGCACTCCAACCTGGGTGACAGAGCCAGACTCCGTCTCAAAAAAAAAAAAAAAAAAAAAAAAAAAAATTCATCAAAGACCCAGGGCAAGAATGATGGCCAGGTATGATGGCTCATGCCTGGAATTCCAGTGCTTTAGAAGGCCAAGGTAGAAGGATTGCTTGATGCCAGGAATTTGAGACCAGTCTGGGCAACATGGCAAGACCCTGTACCTACAAAAAAATTAAGAATTTAACCAGGCACGATGGCATGTGCCAGTAATCTTGGTTACTCAGGAGGCTGAGGCAGGAGGATGGCTTGGGCCCAGAAGTTCTAGGCTGCAGTGAGCTATGCTGCATCACTGCACTCCATCCTGGGAGACAGAGCAAGTTCCTGACTCTAAAAAAAACAATAAAAGAATCACTATGCAATTCATGGTTGCCTTTTTTACAGAAAAATGTGAGCCGATAAATGTTTGCTCTTTTAAGCTACATTTTTCTGTCATTTGTAATAGAGCATAGATAACACAGTACTCAGTTATAAGAGCGACTGTATATTAAACAACATCCAAGCTAGCACTATGTTACTGTCTTACATACTTGCCTCATTTAAGCATCACAACAGGTTAATAATTATAATTGTCATTTTTCAGAAAAAGAAACTGAAATACAATAATGTTAAGTAACTTGTTCAGGGAATCATAGCTTATTATATAATAAAATCAAGATTTAAACTTGGTGGGCTATCTCCAGAGCCCATGTTATTTCTACTTACCACAATGATCAATAGTTATTCTGCTCTAACTACACAGACTCTCTTCTGTAAATAGAATTAGTGCTCCACTTATCCAAACTTGATCATCTTTCCCTGATGTTGAAAATAATGGTTTTCCTCTTCTAATAAGTTTATATCCCATTACATTCATAGATTTTCTAATGAAGGAATATCTTTGAATTCCAGGAATAAACTCAATGTTTCCTATGTTTTCAGGTATTTTTTGTTTTTTGTTAACTACAGTCATGATGCTGTACATTACCTCAACAGAAATTATTAATCTTGCATAAGTCAAACTTTTGTACCCTTTGACCAATATCACTCCATCTCCCCTCTCTGCTTCTATGAATGTGACTTTTTCCCATATTCCACATAGAAGTGAGATCATGCAGCATTTCTGTGTCTCATTTCACTTAGCTTAATATCCTCTAGCTCCATCCACGTTGTCACAAATGTCAAAATTTCATTCTTCTTAAGGCTAGATAATATTCTGTTTTATATATATATATATATATATATATATATATATACACACACACTCAAATATATACCATATTTTTCTCATTCGTCAGCAGACATTTAGATTGTTTCCTATCTTGGCTATTATGAATAATGTTACAGTGAACATGGGTGCACAGGTATCTCTTCTTGATCCAGATTTCAATTCCTTTGGATATATACCCAGAAGAATAATTGCTGATCATATGACAGGTTCTATTTTAATTTTTTGAGGAAATTCCATATTGCTTACTATAATGGTTATACTAATTTACATTCCTACCAACAGCATACAAGGGTTCCATTTTCTCCACATCCTCCCCAATACTTGCCTCTTGTCATTTTGATAATAGCCATCCTAACAAATGTCAGGTGATATTTCACTCAAGTTCAATTTCCATTTCCCCTGATCATTATAGATGCTGAGCGCCTTTCCATGTACCTGTTAGCCTTTTGGATTTCTCCTTTTGAGAAGTGTCTCTTTAAGTCCTTTGCCCATTTTTGAGTCAGGCTGTTTTCCTGCCATTGAGTTGTGTGAGTACTTCAAATATTTTGGTTATTAATGCCTTATCTGATATATTTTTCACAAATATTTTCCCATTCCATAGCTGTCTTTTCATTTTGATAATTTTTTCATTTGCTGTATAGGTTTTTAATTTGATATAATTCCACGTGTCTAATTTTGCTTTTGTTGCCTGTGTTTTTCTGTCATATTCAAAAAATTATCACCAAGATCAATGTCAAGAAGGTTTTTCTGCAAGTTTTTTTCTAAAAGTTATATGGTTTCAGATTTTATGTTTAAGCCTTTAATCCATTTTGAGTTGATTTTTATGCATGGTGTAAGATAAGCGTCCAATTTCAATCTTTTGCATGTGGATACCCAGTATTCCCAATACCCTTTGTTGAAAAGATTACGCTTTCCCCATTGTATATTCTCGGCATCCTTGTCAAAGACCAGTTGCCCATAATTGCATAGGTTTATTTCTGGGTTTTCTATTAAGTTCCATTGGTCTGTGTGTATGTTTGTATGCTAGTGCCAAATTGTTTTGATTACTATACCTTTATAATAAAATTTAAAGTTAGAAAGTGTTATGACTATAGCCTTTGCTCTTCTTGCTCAAGATGACTTTCAATCTTTGGGGTCTTTTGGAGCTCCATATGAATTTTAGGACTGTTTCTCTATTTCTCTAAAAACAAATGGTTGGGATTTTGATAGAGATTGCACTGAAATTGTAGATCACTTAAGGCTGTATGGCCATTATAATAATATTAATTCTTCTAATCCATGAACACGGGTATCTTTCTATTTACTTGCTGCTTTAAATTTTCTTTCATAAATTTATAATTTTCACTATACAAGTGATTCACCCCCCTGCTTAATTCCTAAGTATTTTATTCTTTTTGTTGCTAATATAAAGAAAACTGTATCCTTAATTTCTCTCTCATATAGTTCGTAGTGTATGAAAACCCCACTGATTCTTAAGCATGTTGATTTTGTATCTCTAAACATTAGTGAATTCATATATTATTTCTCAAAGTTTTTTGTGGAATCTTTAAGGTTGTCTATATTTATGATGTTATCTACAAATAGATAATTTTACTTCTTTCCCTTCCCATATAATGCATTCATTTCTTCTTCTTGCTTTTCCCAGTATTTCTAGTACTATGTTGGAGAGAAATGGTAAAAGTGGGCATACTTGCCTTTTACCAAATCATAGAGAAAAAGCTTTCAGTTTTTTCTCTGATGTTAACTGTGGGTTGTTCATATATGGGCTGTCTTAGTCTGTTTTGTGCTGCTATAACAGAATATCAGAAACTAGGTAATTTATTAAAAAAAGACATTTATTTATCACGTAATAGTTCTGGAGACTGGAAGTCCAATATCAAGGTGGTGGCATCTGATAAGGTTCTTACTAAATCAACCCTGGAGGAAAGCAACAGGGCAAGAGAGGGCAAAGGGTGGCGTGGGCACTATGGGGAGCTGAATCCCACATTTTATAAGGCACCCACTCCTGCAATAAGGACCCACTTCCACAATAATGGTATCAATCCATTCATAAGAGCAGAGCCAATATAACCTAAAGAACCCACCTCTTAATATTGTTACAATAGCAATTAAGCTTCAATATGTGTTTTGGAGGGGATAAACATTAAAAAAACAGCATTGGCCTATATTGTGTCGAGTAAAGTTCCTTCTATACCTATTATGTTGAGGGTTTTTTCATGAAAGGATATTGAACTTTGTCAAGTGTTTATCCTGCATCTATTGAAATATTAGTGTGTTTTTTGTCTTTCACTGTATTCATGTAGTATATTGCATTTATACATTTTAGTATATTTCACCATACTTATATTCCAGAGATAAATCCCACTCAATCATGGTATGATTGTAGATGTATTCTTGAATTTGGTTTGCCAGTATTTTAAAGAGGATTTCTGCATCTATGTTCATCTGGAATACTGGCCTGTAGTTTTCCCCTTTCTTGTGTTTCTATCTAGATTTGGAATCAGAGTGATGCTGGCCTCATAATACAAGTTTGGGAGTTGTAAGAGATAGGAAAAACTAAATTGTTTTTCCTACTCTCACATACAACACAATAACAATTCTGTTCACCAAGATTTTTATGGGGTTTTTCTCACACTGACCACTTCTCTGACGCCAGCTAGCTGTCATATAATTCAATCCAATTCTGACATTATCAACCTGGTCCCACAGATTAAGGGCTCAGTCCCACAAGACTGCCCCCACAACTTCAGATGCTAATCACAAGTCCCAAGTTCTGACCCATACTTCTGACAAACCAGCTACAAATTTGGGGTTCTCACAACTGTCTCCTCAAGTTTGATTAATTTGCTAGAGTGGCCCACAGAACTCAAGGAAACACTTTACTTACTATTGCCAATTTATTACAAAGGAACTTTTAAAGGATGCAGATAAACAGCCAGATGGAAAAGATGCCTAAGGCAAAGTGCAAAGAAGGGACACGAAACTTACATGCCTTCTCCAGGTGTGCCACCTTCACATGTTTAACAACCCAGAAGCTCCCCAAAGTCTGTTCTTGGGATTTTTCATGGAAGCTTCATTACAGAGGCATGATCTATTAAATCACTGGCTTTGGCAATCAACCAAACCTGGAGGTCGAAGTTCTGGTAGCCAGCACCAATTCTGAGGCTGTTCAGGACACTACCAAGAGTAGCCTCATTACAACAAAAGATGCTCCTATCACTCAGCAAAGCCCAAGGCATTTAGGAACTCTGTTTCAGATGCTCTTATCACTCAAGAAATTACAAAGATTATAGAAGTTATCTGTTGGGAACCGAGTCAAAGATCACATATTGGAAAAACAATATTATCCTAGTGCTTCTATCTACCAGAGTTTTAGAAGCTCTACATCAGGAACCAGGGGCAGAGACCAATATTTCTTATTTCACAAAAGTGTTCCCTCTTCTTTTATTTTTCAGAAAAGTTTAAGAAAGGTTGGTACTACTTCTCCTTTATATGTTTCGTAGAATTGATCAGTGAAGCCATCTGGCCCTAGGCTTTTTTTGTTGGTTTTTGATTACTGATTCAATCTCTGTATTTGTTATTGGTCTGTTTAGGCTCTTTGTTTCTCTTTGATTCAGTCATGTTGGGTTGTACATTTCTAGGAATTTATCCACTTCTTCTAAGGTTATCCAATTTGGTGCCATATAATTATTGATAATAGTTCTTTACGATCCTTTTTGTTTCTCTGTTATCCATTGTAATGACTCTACTTTCGTTTCTAATTGAGTCTTTTTTTCTTAGACTAGCTAAGAGTTTGTTGATTTTTTTATCCTTCCAACAAACCACCCTGTTTTATTAATTTTTTTCCCATCATTTTTCTCTTTTGCATTTCAATTATTTCTGCTCTAATCATTATTTCTTTCCATATAGTAACTTTGGGGTTAGTTTTGTTTCTTCTTTTTCTAGTTCTGTGAGTTAGAAAACTAGTGTAGGCATTTATTACTATAAACTTCCCTCAGTCTTGTTTTGCTACATCTCACAAATTTTAGTGAGTTATGTTTGTTTTCATTTGCTTCAAGCCATTATTTAAATTCCCCTTTATTTCCTTTTACCAAATAGTTGTTCAACTGTATGTTCAGTTTTCACATTTTTGCTAATTTTCCTATTTTCTGTTATTGATTTCTAGATTCATTCCACTGCGGTCTAAAAGATATTGGTATGATTTCCATCTTCTTAAATTTCTAAAGACTTCTGTTGTGACCTAACACATGATCTATTCTGAAGAACGTTTCATGCGCACTTGAGAAGAATGAGTATTCTCCTGATTTGGGGGTAGAAAATCCTGTATATATTTCTTAGGCACATTTAGTGTATAGTGTTGTAAGTCACCTGTTTCATTATTGATTTTCTACTTGGATGTTCTATCCATTATTGAGAGTGGACCACTGGAGTCTCCTACTATTATTGTATTACTACCAATTTTTCCCTTCAGATTTATATTTGTTTTATATATTTATGTGTTAGGTTGCTGGGTGCAAATATATTTAAATTGTTGTATCCTCCTGTTAAACTGACTCTTTTATCATTATTTAATGGCCTTCTTCCTCTCTAGGGACAGTTCTTGTCCTAAAGTCTGTTTTGTCTAAGTTTAGCCACTTCTGCTCTCTTTTGGTTACAATTTACATGGAATAAGATATTCCTTCGTGTTCAGCCAAGTCTGTTCAAGGCAGCATATGGTTGGGTATGTCTTTTTTTAATTCACTGAGCCACTCTATGCCCTTTGATTGGGGAGTTTAATCCGTTTACACTTGAAGTAATTATTAACAGTAAGTAAAGATTTATTACTGCCATTTTGCTACTTATTTTCTATTTGTTCTGCAGGCTTTTGTTCCTTACTCTATTGCTATCTTCATTTGTTATTTGATTGTGGGGTTTTTTTTTTCTAATGGTTTGGTTTGATTTCTCTTTAGCATTTGTGTATTTACATAGGTTTGCCCTTGTGGTTACAATTGTCTACTTATTTTGATAACAACTTAAATTCAATGGCCTACAAAACTCTACACTTTTACCTACCACTACACTATGTGTTTTTGAAGTCAGAGTTTACTATTTTTCATACAGTGAATCTATTATCAATTTCTTGTCATTATACTTGATACCTTTTTGTCTTTTAAGTCCCCTCCCCCACCCTATCTTAGCAACAGGATGCTGCTCTGTTTCCCAGGCTGCAGTGCAATGGTGCAATCCTAGCTCACTGCAGCCTCAAACTCCCAGGTTCAAGCGATCCTTCTGCGTCAGCCCCCCAGGTAGCTGGGACTACAGGTGCCTACCACCACAAGTGATAATGTTTTTGTTGTTCCTTATTTTTGTAGAGATGACGTCTTGCTATGTTGTCCAGGCTGGTGTGAGACACCTGGCTTCATGTGATCCTCCCACCTCAGCCTCCTAAAGCACTGGGATTACAAGTGTGAGTCACCACACACAGCCTTCTTTAAAGTTTTATATTGGGGTTACCAGTTATTTCTGTACCACCCTTACAGTATTATGTTATTCTATATTTGACTGTACATTTACCCCTGAGCTTTACATACTTTCCTTCATATGCTTTTACATTGGTGTTTATCATTTTTTCTATTCCATTTTAAGAACTCAATTAGCATTTCTTCTCAGGGAAGCCTAGTGATGACAAACTCCCTCAATTTTTGTGTGTCTGGGAAAGACTTTATCTCCTTTTCATTTTTAAAGATAGCTTTCCAGGGTATAGTAACCATGGCTGGCAGGGTTTTGTTTTTTTCTTTCAGTACTTTGAATATACCATCCCATTATCTCCTAGCCTGGAAGATTCATGTTGAGAAATTCACTGATCATTTCTGGGGCAGGGGGTGTGGGGGGCAGGTTTCCCTTGTATGAGATGAGTTGCCTTTCTCTTGCAGCTTTCAAAAATCTGTATTTGAGTTTTGACAATTTAATTATAATAAGTCTTGATGTAAACTTCTTTAACTGTTGTGGGGTTCTATGAGCTTGAGTCTGGATATCTGTTTTGCTCTCCATATTTAGGAAGTTTTGGGTTATTTCTTTAAAAAAAAAAAAGGTTTTCTGCCTGCTTCTCTTCAATCCCTATAATGCATATATTCATTCAATGATAGTGTCCCATAAATCTCAGAGGCGTCCTTCATTTTTTTCATTATTTTCTCTCCTCTTACTAGGTAATTCCAAATGACCTGTTTTCAAGTTCTCTTGATTCTTTCTTCTGCTTCACTGAGTCTGCTGCTGAAGCTCTCTACTGAATTTTCTAGTTTCTTCAGTGTATTCTTCACTTCTAGAATTTGTTTGGTTCTTTCTCATGGCTTCACTTTCTTGATGTTCTCATTTTGTTTTTATGTTGTTTTCCTGATTTTGTTACATTATTTATCTGTGTTCTCTTACAGTTCACTGACCTTCAAAATTTATTTTGAATATTTTGTCAGGGACTTCATGGATCTTCACTTGTTTGGGTTGCTTGCTGGATATTTATTGTGTTCTCTTGGTGGTGTCAAGTTTTCCTGATTTTTCATGTTCTTTGTATCCTTGCATTGCTGTCTGTGCACTTAAAGAAGCAGTCACCTTCTCCAGTCTTTATGGACTGGCTTCAGAAAGGATAGTCAATTGCTCAGATGGGAGCACTGACTTGGGGGGAATGCAGGAGCATATTGTTGCACTAAGCCTACTGGCACACAGAGTGCCAAAGTGTGGAGAAGTACAACAACTCTTGGTTTATATGTATGCATTGGCGTGGCAGCTCAGGGAGCTAGAGTTGGCAATATCAGTAACAGGGCAGTCCTCAGCTCCAAAAGCTACAGGGTGTAGGCAGTGGCTGCCAGCAGCACCTCTGTGTTAAGAAGTGAGCACCCCTGGTAGGTGAAAGCCAAGGCAGGTGGTGGCAGAGGCCAGGTGGAGTTTGGTTGCAGGCATACATGTGGCAATGGGGGCCATAGCCAGCTGTGGCCATGTGTGTGCATGGCTATTTGGCCCACTGCATATGGACATGGATTGACAACAACTGTGGGACAGGGCAGTAGCTTGCATTCCTCTAGCTGAAGGGGTTGGCTGCACATACATAAACAGAAGTAAAAACCAGAGCCAAGAGCAAGGAGCAGGGCTGGCCATCGGCAAACACACTACAAACTGATAGTCTTAGGCTCCAAATTGTCCTACCAGGTCATTCTACACTTTAGACAAACCTCCCCAAGGAAACCCTCCAATGAAAATGGCAAAAGACAAGTAGAGCTTTAATAATCCACGCTAACCTGCAAAATATCAATTTACTAGATAATTTGAAAATGACGATTTTTTAATAGTTAACCTTCTTGGATTCAATAGATTAAAATGCCTTTATTTCCTAGCAAATCTGATTATTTTTATGGTTATTTTAGCTTCTCTCAGACCAGAAGTAGAGTCGAAAATAAGCCCACCAACTTCAGACTATCATAATTTCCTAAAAAATAAAAACTCACTCTTTCTAACAATTTCTGAAGCTTCAATGTTTTCTCTTCGCGTAACTTTTCCCTTAGCTGCTGTGCTTTCATTTGTTTTTCTTCATGTTTCTTCTTAGATTCTGCAATTGTTCTATTAATACAAACAAATGGAGAAGAGACATGAAATGTTTACGTGATAATGCCAGAAAAAGCGTTCTTTAGACTTCACAGTTCTTAAAGTATACAAAACTAATTTTGGCCCAACATTTCAGGAAAGCTTTGTTACTTTTCAATGGATCTGAAACTGTCCTGAAGTAATGTGTCCAAAAATGTCATGTAGCAATTTTATTTAACAGTCAAGAGTGGCTAGTTTCCTTCCTGTGAATCATTTCAAATTGATTTTCAAATGCCAGACCTTTTACGAGAGGGTGAAGAAAGTTTTTCATGCATGTGAATTCCATGCCCTGGAGGTCTAGCAGGTTCTTCTTCTACAATGTCCCCCCAGGATGTATTTTGGCGCCAAGACTCACGAGCTGTTCAGAAAAAAATACTATTATTGTTTAACCACATAGGTCTATAAAACATTTGAGAACAAACTTTTGAACACTGTACTACACATCCAATATGCATATACACAATACCTTCATAATCTGCAAGGACATCGTTCCAGTCCATGGACATACCACAGAAAGATACACTCCCACTGCCCATGCTGGCCTAAAATGTAATAAGCGAAGTTGAAAATCAAATCTTTGAACACAATTACAACTTTAGAAAATGAACTATACATGAAAATTTCCTACCTGTTGTTAATATATTCTATTTAACCAACAGCTGAAAACCAGGAAAAAGGTACCTACCAGTACAATCAAAATAATTGCCAAGTTAAAATACCACAGCCTATTCATTTTAAGAGCCTAGCAGCCATTAACAGCAGAGACAAATGAAGTAAATTTAAGAAATATATTGGACTTATCCTATTACTACATAAATGCTAACATATACAAAGCAAATACTGAAGAACTAAAGATTGTTTGGCATTAAAATTTAATAAACCAATATGTAAAACATTTAAAGTTATTTTATTCTTTAATAAATTCCCATCATTAACATATATATCCTAAGCACTTAGTAACAGAAGGTAGTGTATCATTTACTCATTTATTCATTTATTTATTTATTTGTTTTTGAGATGGAGTCTCACTCTGTCACCCAGGCTGGAGTGCAGTGGCACGATCTCAGCTCACTGCAACCTCCACCTCCCGGGTTCAAACTATTCTCCTGCCTCAGCCTCCCAAGTAGCTGGGACTACAGGCGCCCGCCACCACGCCCAGCTAATTTTTGTATTTTTAGCAGAGATGCGGTTTCATCATATTGGCCAGGCTGGTCTAGAACTCCTGACCTTCTGATCCACCCGATTCGGCCTCCCAAAGTGCTAGGATTACAGGCATGAGCCACCACGCCCAGCCTACTTTTTGTTAATAGAATACAAAAGTAAAATATCTTAGCTGCATCTTCACTTTCTATAAATTATAATCTGAGTAATGTTGAGTTCTTACTTTATGTCAGACTCAATTTTTTAACTTTTTTTTTAATAGAGACGGGGTTTTGCTATGTTGCCCAGGCTGGTCTCGAACTCCTATCCTCGAGCAATCCTACCGCCTTGGCATCCCAAAGTGCTGAGATTACAGGCATGTGGGCACCACAACCGGCCCAGATTCAATTTCTTGACTGGTAAAATAACAATAACAACTTCTAACTTGTCAAGTGTATCATATATGAAAATACTTAGTAACGGTAAAGTGCTAACAAAAGATTTGCTATTGTTTATTGTATAAGTCTAAATCACCCTGAGAATAATAGTTATGATTACTGAACATGATTTTTAAATAAATAATTTTAAATAGGCCCAAGTCTTTCTGGCCCAGATAATTTTGTTTCTAAATAAAAATTTTGAATAGCTACGTTAAAAAGTCTAAAAGCTCACAGAAAAATCACTGTCGTTGTCAGTTTCAATGTTAATATCATTGTTTTCTTCAGCTTCAATTTCTCTAGTTAACTGTTCTTCTTCAGCAATAGCACTAGCAATGGCTTCTTCATTGGCCTTTTCTAGACGATCTGCTAGCTCTTCTTTTTTAGCAAGGACTTCTGCCATGGACTATAAAGTTAAAAACACATAAACAAAAAGAAAAATCATCACTTGACTGGAAAGTGATCATTTTTTATGTTCTAACATGAACTCAACAGTATACATAAAATTGTATTGATCTAGAGTCATAAAAGCTGGGGTTCCATACAGGCTCATCCACTTACTAGCTGTGTGCCTTAGAAGCTTCTAAAAACCAAGAACCTACTTGGTATTCCATAAAATAGAACAATAACCAATGACTTGCCTTATTTACCAGATAGCTATGTATGAGAAACTGTGAAGTTATATAAATAACAGGTATTATTAATGACAAAGTGTGAATTTCATTTAAGTGCCAAAATTCAAAACAATTATAGATTGAATATACTCATTAAATGTAAAACCAAAATAGTATACTATAATGGGAACATGGAAAGAATATATGCTATACTGGTGATGATGCTTTCTGAACATATATACACCTAACTTTAAAAAATGCATTGTAAATAATAAAAATATACATGAGATTCATTAATTAATAAATCCTCATGAGAAGCTAAAGATGTATACTAGAAACCCTAAATCAAACACTGAAATAACAAAACAAACTTGTGTGGTTAATAAGCCATCAAAGGTGATAAAATGAAATTATTAAAAAATTAAAAATGGAAGGAAGAACACAAGTCAAAGAGAAAACAAATAGTAAAATGGTGGATTTAAACAAACTATGCCAATAATTATATTACACGTAAATGTAACATGTAATAGGCAGAGATTATCAAATTGGATAAAAAATAAGACTGAGCTATATGTTTCCTAGAAGGAAAAAAACAGATTACAAGTAAAAGATCTATGCTAACTAAAAGAAAGCTGAAGTATTAACACCAGACACAGATTTCAGTGCAAAAAATATCACCAGGAATAAAGAAGACCAATTTGTAATAATAAAAGGGTCAATTCATCAAGACAACAAAACAATCTTAAATGTTTATAGACCTAACATAACTTCAAAATATATAAGGCAAAAACCTATAGAAATGCAAAAAAATATAAACCTAATGAGAATGTAAAATGATGCAACCACTTTGGAAAGCAGTCTGACAGTTGCTCAAATGGTTAAACATACAGTTCATATAACCCAACAATTCCAATCCTAGATATATATCCAGGAGAAATAAAAAATGTGCCCACACAAAATCTTTTATGCAAATACTTAAAGCAGTGCTATTCATAATAGCACAGTGGAAACAACCTAAATGTCCATCAACTGATGAATAAATAAAATGTGGTATATTCATTCATTCAGTGGACTATACTATTTGATCACAAAAAGGAACAAAGTACTGAGACAAACTAAGACATGAATGAACCTCTAAAATATGCTAAGAAGCCAGTCACAAATAACCACATATTGCATTTCATTTCTATGAAATGTCTAAAATAGGCAAAATTATATAGAGAGAAAGCAGTGTAGTGGCGGGTGTGGGTGGAGTGAAAGGGAGTAACTGCTAATGGGCACTGGGTTTTCTTTTTAGAGTGATGAAAGAGGTCTAAAGCTGATTATGGTGAATATACTGAAAAAACAACAGTAAACTTGAAACAGATGGATTGTATTATATGTAAATTATTATCTCAATACAGTCGTTAGAAAAGAAATAGATCCACAGTTACAGTCAGTGATTTCAGTACCCCTCTCTCAACTGACAGAAAAAGTAAACAAAAAACTACTAAGGATATAGAAGACCTGAACAATACTATCAACAAAATTGATCTAGGTATTTTCTCAAAAAAAAAAATATATATATGTTCACATAAAGTTGTATACAAAAACATTCGTGGCATCTTTATTCATTAAAAAAAGATGTAATTCAAATGTCTCTGGGCAAGTGAATGAACAAACATTGTGTTACATGCATGTAACAGAATACTAGTAAAGTCAATGAACAGAATGAAATATTAATACACACAGCTACATGAATAAATCTCAAAATAAATATGTCGAGTGAAAGAAGTCAAGCAAAGCTTACACAATTCAATTTATATAAAACTATCATCAGAGTGAACAGGCAACCTACAGAATGGAGAAAATTTTTGCAATCTACCCATCTGACAAAGGGTTAATATCCAGAATCTATAAAGAATTTAAACAAATTTACAAGAAAAAAACAAACAACCCGGCCGGGCATAGTGGCTCACACCTGTATCCCAGCACTTTGGGAGGCCGAGGTGGGTGGATCACGAGGTCAGGAGATCGAGACCATCCTGGCTAACATGGTGAAACCCTGTCTCTACTAAAAAATACAAAAAATTAGCCAGGCATGGTGGCAAGTACCTGTAGTCCCAGCTACTCGGGAGGCTGAGGCAGGAGAATGGCGTGAACCCAGGAGGCGGAGCTTGCAGTGAGCCAAGACTGCACTACTGGACTCCAGCCTGGGCAACACAGTGAGACTCTGTCTCAAAAGAAAAAAATAAAAAAAAAAAAGAGAAAGAAAAAAACAAACAACCCCATCAAAAAGTGGGCAAAGGATATGAACAGACACTTCTCAAAAGAAGATATTTATGCAGCCAACAGACACATGAAAAAATTTTCATCATCACTGGTCATCAGAGAAATGCAAATCAAAACCACCATAAGATACCATCTCACACCAGTTAGAACGGCGATCATTAAAAAGTCAGGAAACAACAGGTGCTGGCGAGGACGTGGAGAAACAGGAATGCTTTTACACTGTTGGTGGGAGTGGAAGACACCATTGTGGAAGACAGTGTGGTGATTCCTAAAGGATCTAGAACTAGAAATACCATTTGACCCAGCGATCCCATTACTGGGCATACACCCAAAGGATTATAAATCATTCTACGATAAACACACACGCACACGTATGTTTACTGCAGCACTATTCACAATAGCAAAGACTTGGAACCAACCCAAATGTCCATCAATGACAGACTGGATTAAGAAAATGTGGCACATATATACCAGGGAATACTATGCAGCCATAAAAAAGGATGAGTTCATGTCCTTTGCAGGGACATGGATGAAGCTGGAAACATTATTCTAAGCAAACTATCACAAGGACAGAAAACCAAACACCGCATGTTCTGACTCATAGGTGGGAGTTGAACAATGAGAACACATGGACACAGGGCGGGGAACATCACATACCTGGGCTGGTCAGGGGGTGGGGGGCTGGGGGAGGGATAGCATTAGGAAAAATACCTAAAGTAAATGACGAGTTAACGGGTGCAGCAAACCAACATGGCACATGTATACCTATTTAACAAACCTGTACATAGGGCACATGTACCCTAGAATTTAAAGTATAATTTTTTAAAAAAAGAAAGAAAAGAAAAAACAGTTGTCTCATCACTACAGGAATTCTCTGTAACTCTCCACTTGGAAATTAAACAATAAGGTGCTTATCACCTTATCACCCTTGGTTTGTCAAAACAAAACAAAAAGTATTCTTAAGACCTCTAAGAATACACTAATATCCACATTAAAGCAGAATTTATTTTCTTTCAAGTATGCAAATTTGACCCTCAAAATAACCAAAAGGTTTTACGACTCTGCAAGTTTATATATGTGATGAAAATAAAAATAATGAGGTAAGAATTTTTAATTATTTCATGCTTATTTAAGTATGAGAGTTTTCCTCTTTTAAAATTTGATTCTCACAGAATCAAACTGAAAAATATACAATTTGATATACAACTACTAAAACAAAATAAATGACCAAATTCCACCCCATACAATAAACTCACTACTTATTTGACCATAATTATGTTCAACATTTAGAAATGTTCATTACTAAAAGACACAAGATGAAAATTAATTGTTCTACCTTATTAAAAGAATCTAAACATTTGTTTTTTGTATTACTATAACCTTTATTTTCCTTTTCACCCTTAAACAACCTATATCAAGTTTCATCTCTACTGTTATTATCCCTATAAAATGTACAATTTTACCTAATACCATGTGTTGTTAAGATCTGTCAGCATTAGGCATTAAATTTTAGAAGAAATTATAGTGCACAGCAGCCTTTAAAAAATAAAAATTAAGTAATTTTTCACAGCTTTTTATATGTGCCTATTTCTTTGGAAAGTTAGTTTTTAAACAAAGTTAGCATGATTTATTCTGGATTATCCCCAGGTCAAGTATCTTAATACTAAAATGAGCAAAAGGAAGAGATGGGTAGAAATATGTTATCATCCAAAACCATATATCTATAAATAATCACAAATCAATGCATTTTTAGAGATTTTGGATTAGGGATGGTAAATAAATTTCATCTTAAAGACCAACTCCAAGCAAATGATAGTGGCTGTCTAAAGTACTCTGTTAAGAAAGTTTTTAAAACTAAGTCTAGCAGACACCATTTGCCATCTATCAGAATGCTAGATGTAGCATGGAAGACTTTATTGTTACTAGTTTAGATTCTTAATTCTGGGCTAAGAGCATTTGATCAAATCACATACAAGCCAAATGATTTTGAACAAGTCACTTAACTCTCACAATCTCACTTTCTTCCTCTAAAAAACAAGAATCTTAACTATATCAAAAGTTTACCAAAAGAATAAAATGTTAAAATGAAATAACATATATAAAAATGCTTTAAAAAGTATAAATCATACAAGTTATTATTATTGGGGTTTATGCCTCTTAAATATACTCAGAATTCTAATAAGTTGTTCTTACCAAGTTAGCAGCACTCACATTTGAAATATCTGAAGGGTCCATTTCATTTTCTATCCTTGCTTTCTCTGCTGGAAATTTTTCTTCATTTACTTGTAAAGGAGGTGCATCAGCTTGCAGCATAACTGAAACACACTCTGTATCAATGTGGACAGCAGATATTTCAGAAGTTCGAACATAATTGTCTTGAATACTGCCAGAATTCTTCACATCATCCAATGTACTCACTGTGAACTAACAAACGTAGAGAATGAATCAGAGATAATTAAAAAATATCAACTATTCCACTTTAGAAGAGATGATTTTGCTTAACCTATTAACTATGAAGAGGTACTTGACTGGATGACAGAAAATTTACTCATCTTTTTTGTATGTTTCGAGTGTAACAAAAGGACAGGGACAATTAAGCACAAATTTTACCTGCATGCCTACTATGTACTGGGCACTATCCAAAGTTTTCTAAGAAATTAAGCAATTTATATTGTAATTTTCTTGTAGTAGGCCAATTTGTGATGAATATTTTATATCCTTCGCAAATGAAATCTAGTCACAAGTATGAGGCATTCATTCACTGTATTATACTCATACAACCAAAAGTATTCACATGGTCTTTTGCAAAGACGGTCTAATATCAAATGAGGACATTCAGCACTTTTGAAAAAATCCTGAAACCAATTTTTACAACAATATATTTGGAGGGCATTTTACATAAAAATATAAAACTTATTCTCTTCAGATAATATTAACATGATCTCAAGTATCTTTGTTTAAAATTCATATGGTACATGATCCTAATTCTCAGATCTGAAAGAGAAAAGCATGACCTAAGGGTGAAGATTGAAAGCATGTAGTGTCTCATTATGACATTCATACACTTTAGATTTAGATATCTTCCCTATTCCCCTTTAGGAATATTTAACAACAAACCAACAGAAATGTAAATACAATATAAAAAGCAAACACTGGCTTAGGCTAAATACATATCCATTTTTTAAAAACCTTCCAATTTAGTAGAGTCAAGCCTTTATTTTCACTTTGGACAGAGAAGAGAAACAATAGTACTGTGTTTTCCAATGATACTCTAAGTCAAGGAACTAAAATCTAAAATTATGAATTTAAAACTCCCATCACTTCTTAAATAAACATTAGATAAACACTGCAGTGGCCATAAACCTCCCCCCAGTTTGATTAATTATTTATACAAATATCAAACTTGGCTAAGTCTCATAAACTACTTTAAAAATTCTACTATTGGTCAGAACTTAAAGTGTCCCAAAGTGTTGATTTTAGCAAAAGCATTATTTAAATGATATAACATTGTTTATACTGCTATCAACATTATTTATATGTCAGTCGCCATGGTTTATAATCTTCTTGGTAATATTTATATTAGCATTACTTATGTGTACACTACTCAATCCCACTTATTAAAAAACCCAGTATCATTTGTATAACAAAATCAAAGCTAAAATATGAAGTAAAGACATTAATATGCTAATTCCATCTTCAGAATGACAGTGGAGAAAACAAATATCATTAACTTGGCTGCCATCAGCAGTGAACTTTTATACTGAAAAATTTTAGCAATAGTTTACTTGTCGAAAAGTTCTATGTACAGATTATTCCTGAAATCTCAATAGCATATAGGTTTATTCACTACACACACTGCATAATTTTCATACTAAGTTATATTTTTTAGCTGAACACAGCAAAAATGCTAGCTGTTTGTTAAGTATTATAAAAAGTAGTTTATTCACTAAGTATCTCTAATGTAGCTTACAACACTAAAGAGTTTCTTAAAGTTACATCCAACAAATGTATACCAATTACTTCCTATGCATTTAGGACTCTTCCATATTGTGAGAAATTAAAAAGCAACATAAAATACTGCCCAAAAGGAATCTGCAATCTCACACAGGCATAAAACCAATACGCATTAAAGAGTTTATAGATCAGAAACAATATTAAGAGTCATTCTCATCAGTAAAGGAAGATAAGGAATTTGAGGAGCATTTCCAGTTGAAAAAATCCTACAGGTAAAAAGACAGAGAATTTTTAAAAGCAGGTATTATTCTGGACCAAAGATATTACAACCATTTTACAACTGATCTATTTAGTTCCTGTAGTATGATATTTTAAAAAAGCTCCTATATTTCATTAGTCATTTTACATAAAATCACACCAACGGAACATGAATCTTTATATAAACAAATACCTAAAACTATAAACTAGTTCATCAAATAAGTAAAATAAACATCAACTCAACTCACAGAAGAAATACTGGGAATATTAACTTTAAGGAATTATATTAAATATTATTAGCAAATTATACTCAATTTTCAGTAAGTAGAATAAGTTCAAATTTTAACACTGCAAATGAGGCACAAAGACATCACCTTAACCAAGTACTCAAAGTTAATAACAAACCTAACCAAACTGATATCATATGCCTCTAGATTTGACACTAAGGACAATCACTTTATTCCTATCAAAAATGCATAAGCTAAAATGAATTATGGACAAAGGACAATGTACAAAAAAACCCTAAAATGTATTCTTCAAAACTATTAATGTCATGAAAGACAAAACAGGTGGAGGAACTATATTCAATGAAATATATTGAAGAAACATACCAAATGAACTGAGTAATTCCACATTGCATCCTGGAGGAAATTCTATTTAAAAAAAAATTATTGGGAAAACTAAAAAACTTTAAATATAGACTATAAATTAAATAATACATACATATCAAATTCTCTGAATTTTATAACTGTAATGTGGTTATATAAATAAATGTCTTTGTTCTTTGGAGATCCATGCTCTAGGATTTAAAGGTGAATGCTTATGATGTTTGCACATTACTCTCAAATGTTAAGCATTTAACATGTATGTGTAGTATGTAACAACAGAAAAGAAAAAATGTGGCAAACGTTAATTTGTGAATGTAGGTGAACAGTATGGGAGGAGTTCGTTGTTCTATTCTTGCCACTTTTCTATAGGTCTATAGACCTGAAAATTTTCAGAGTAAGTTAAAAAATGAAGTACAAAACTAAGACATTCCAGTACACATGTACACACACACCTTTGAAAAAGACAGTAAAAGGATTTTCAGAATGTACTACCTGGGTTTTTTCGGCAAGAGGATGGTCACAAGAGTGTAATGAGTCTTTGCAATGAGATTCTATAGTATTAGAAGATCCATCTCCAACAAATTCACCTTCCCGTATGCTTTCATCAGGTAAAAGACATACATTTTCTTTATCACTGTCATCCTTTGATCTTGCAGCTTCTGTTACCAATGAAACTTTTGGCATCACTGCTGTTGATCGAGAACGAATAGGCCTTCCTCTCTGAACAGTCTCCCATCCTTCAGCATCTTTCCGTTCTATGCAATTAAAGTAAAAAACAAATCAAGATTTATTTAGATGATAAAAATATTTGGAAACTCATAGAATAAAAACATTTTCCAATTTAATTCCCAACAAATATAACTAATATACAAATATGAGAGTAAGTATTGTACAAAATGTATATTTGTATATACATATTTAAATAAATATATGTATAATTATTCCTACTTTACAAATGACAAAACTGAAATTCAGATTAAGGCTGACCTAAGGCCATATAGTCAGTGAGTAATAATAAATATTTAAATAGTTAATACTATGTGTGAGCACTGTTTTAAGTGCTCTATATATAATATCTCTTTTAATCTTCACAATAATCCTATAAGATCAGTATTATCATACCCATTTAAGCAATGAGGAAACTGAGACAAAGAGAAATTAAGTAATTTATCCCAGATCACGCACAGAGTAAAGGTAATGCCAAAATGCTAGTCTAGGTACATTGGTTCTGGTGTCCATCCTAATGGCTATATAAAAACTGTCTCTTCATCTTTCAGAATCCAAACATCTACCTCCAAAGTCCAAGTTCTTTCCTCTATTCCAGCACCAACAGCATATCTTGACTTAAATAAACTATTTTTAGGATAAAATTATAGGATATTAACTGATAGCACCCAAGAGGATCTAGTCTAATATTTCACCACATATACATGGAAACTAAGGGCCTACGTTCAAAGCCACACAGCAAAATAGCCTAAAAAAAATCACAAAAAATAGCCTAAAATAAATAAGAATCTGTCTCTAAAATATGACAATGTTGAGGTATTGATATGTATAGTGGTGCTTATAGCCCCAATTTTAAATTTTTATTGGCTAATTACAGTCTTTCAAAACTAATATAAAGAATTCCAGTTCTGGCCAAAATGAAGTAACCATTCCTTCATTTCAGGCCCTCCATCTTACAATTAAAAACCCTAGATAAAACACATCAAGCATAGGAAGACACTGAGAGATAGACTACAGTAGACTACCTTGGGATTTGGGGGACTTGAAAAGCAGCAAACTGGTGCGTTCCCTGGGTTTCCTTACTGCCTCCTATATATTCCAGAGAGGATGCTGCAACAGTCTCCAAAAATATCAATAGGTAAAGACAAAACAGGCATCAAGAAATGCCTCTTTTGCCAAGACAAAGCACAGAAAAAAGGGTGGCCTAACAAAACAGAAAATCTCTTTAGCAATATCCACTCTACTGCAGCCAAACACCAGTGGAACCCCTGCTCCCCATGGTTTCAGTAGGGGTAAACTGGGAGCTTAACTTCCATCTCCCACCTAACAGAAATAGATGGTACTCCAATTCCCCTATCCAAGTAGCATCAGTAGGGCCCAATAGTGAAAAAAGCCTCCTCTCACTAGCTCTCACCCTCACCCAGTATCAGCAGGGCCCTATAGAAACTTGAGCTTCTGCTATCACCAGCATCAATGAGGCAGAAAAAGTAGTGGGGGGCAGATTTGTTTGACACTGGGATTCCCCCTTTCCTTTTCCTTATGTCAGCGGAACCCAGCAGGGAGCTAGGATCCCACCCCAACCTACAACAACAAGGTGGTATGAGTCAGTCCTGCTTCCACTTCTTCCCTCCTTAGCGTGAGGGTGGCCAAGCAGGGAGCTGAGCTTATAAAACAGGTAGGAGGAAAGGAAGTGATGCAAGTTGGTTTGATACTTTTGCTGCAAAGGTATCACAAGAACAAGAACAATCTCAGAACCTGTGAGACAATATTTGAGTTACTAGAGTTCAAGAAGGAGAGGACAGGAAAAAGAAATACTATTCAATACTGAAAAAGTATTGAAAAAATAATGGCTGAAAAATTCCTAAATTTAGTGAAACAGAGAAGTGAATATAAGTAAGTGAATCCCAAATATGATAAACCGAAAAAAGTCCATAGTAAGACACATCATAATTAAAGCTCTCAAAAGTAAAGACAAAGAAAAATCAGAGCTCCGGTCTACAGCTCCCAGCGCGAGCGACGCAGAAGACGGGTGATTTCTGCATTTCCATCTGAGGTACCGTGTTCATCTCAATAGGGAGTGCCAGACAGTGGGCGCAGGTCAGTGGGTGAGTGCACCGTGCGCCAGCCGAAGCAGGGGCGAGGCATTGCCTCACTCGGGAAGCGCAAGGGGTCAGGGAGTTCCCCTTCCAGGGGTGACAGACGGCACCTGGAAAATCGGGCCACTCCCACCCGAATACTGTGCTTTTCCGACGGGCTTAGGAAACGGTGCCCCAGGAGAGTATAGCCCGCACCTGGCTCAGAGGGTCCTACGCCCACGGAGTCTCGCTGATTGCTAGCACAGCAGTCTGAGATCAAATGGCAAGTCGGCAGCGAGGCTGGGGGAGGGGCGCCCGCCATTGCCCAGGCTCGCTTAGGTAAACAAAGCAGCCTGGAAGCTTGAACTGGGTGGAGCCCACCACAGCTCAAGGAGGCCTGCCTGCCTCTGTAGGCTCCACCTCTGGGGGCAGGGCACAGACAAACAAAAAGACAGCAGTAACCTCTGCAGACTTAAATGTCCCTGTCCGACAGCTGTGAGGAGAGCAGTGGTTCTCCCAGCACGCAGCTGGACATCTGAGAACCGGCTGACTGCCTCCTCAAGTGGGTTCCTGACCCCTGACCCCCGAGCAGCCTAACTGGGAGGCACCCCCCAGCAGGGGCAGACTGACACCTCACACGGCCGGCCAGGTACTCCAACAGACTTGCAGCTGAGGGTCCTGTCTGTTAGAAGGAAAACTAACAGAAAGGACATGCACACCAAAAACCCATCTGTATATCACCATCATCAAAGACCAAAAGTAGATAAAACCACAAAGATGGGGAAAAAACAGAGCAGAAAAACTGGAAACTCTAAAAAGCAGAGTACCTCTCCTCCTCCAAAGGAACGCAGTTCCTCACCAGCAACGGAACAAAGCTGGACGGAGAATGACTTTGACGAGCTGAGAGAAGGCTTCAGACGATCAAATTACTCCGAGCTACGGGAGGATATTCAAACCAAAGGCAAAGAAGTTGAAAACTTTGAAAAAAATTTAGAAGAATGTATAACTAGAATAACCAATACAGAGAAGTGCTTAAAGGAGCTGATGGAGCTGAAAACCAAGGCTCGAGAACTACGTGAAGAATGCAGAAGCCTCAGGAGCCGATGCGATCAAATGGAAGAAAGGGTATCAGCCCTGGAAGATGAAATGAATGAAATGAAGCGAGAAGGGAAGTTTAGAGAAAAAAGAATAAAAAGAAACGAGCAAAGCCTCCAAGAAATGTGGGACTATGTGAAAAGACCAAATCTACGTCTGATTGATGTACCTGAAAGTGACGGGGAGAATGGAAACAAGTTGGAAAACACTCTGCAGGATATTATCCAGGAGAACTTCCCCAATCTAGCAAGGCAGGCCAACATTCAGATTCAGGAAATACAGAGAACACCACAAAGATACTCCTCGAGAAGAGCAACTCCAAGACACATAATTGTCAGATTCACCAAAGTTGAAATGAAGGAAAAAATGTTAAGGGCAGCCAGAGAGAAAGGTCGGGTTACCATCAAAGGGAAGCCCATCAGACTAACAGCGGATCTCTCGGCAGAAACCCTACAAGCCAGAAGAGAGTGGGGACCAATATTCAACATTTTTAAAGAAAAGAATTCTCAACCCAGAATTTCATATCCGGCCAAACTAAGCTTCATAAGTGAAGGAGAAATAAAATACTTTACAGACAAGCAAATGCTGAGAGATTTTGTCACCACCAGGCCTGCCCTAAAAGAGCTCCTGAAGGAAGCGCTAAACATGGAAAGGCACAACCGGTACCAGCCACTGCAAAATCATACCGAAATGTAAAGACCATCGAGACTAGGAAGAGACTGCATCAACTAACGAGAAAAATATCCAGCTAACATCATAATGACAGGATCAGATTCACACATAACAATATTAACTTTAAATGTAAATGGACTAAATGCTCCAATTAAAAGACACAGACTGGCAAATTGGATAAAGACTCAAGACCCATCAGTGTGCTGTATTCAGGAAACCCATCTCACGTGCAGAGACACACATAGGCTCAAAATAAAAGGATGGAGGAAGATCTACCAAGCAAATGGAAAACAAAAAAAGGCAGGGGTTGCAATCCTAGTCTCTGATAAAACAGACTTTAAACCAACAAAGATCAAAAGAGACAAAGAAGGCCATTACATAATGGTAAAGGGATTAATTCAACAAGAAGAGCTAACTATCCTAAATATATATGCACCCAATACAGGAGCACCCAGATTCATAAAGCAAGTCCTGAGTGACCTACAAAGAGACTTAGACTCCCACACATTAATAATGGGAGACTTTAACACCCCACTGTCAACATTAGACAGATCAATGAGACAGAAAGTCAACAAGGATACCCAGGAATTGAACTCAGCTCTGCACCAAGCGGACCTAATAGACATCTACAGAACTCTCCACCCCAAATCAACAGAATATACATTTTTTTCAGCACCACACCACACCTATTCCAAAATTGACCATATACTTGGAAGTAAAGCTCTCCTCAATAAATGTAAAAGAACAGAAATTGTAACAAACTCTCTCAGATCACAGTGCAATCAAGCTAGAACTCAGGATTAAGAATCTCACTCAAAACCGCTCAACTACGTGGAAACTGAACAATCTGCTCCTGAATGACTACTGGGTACATAACAAAATGAAGGCAGAAATAAAGATGTTCTTTGAAACCAACGAGAACCAAGACACAACATACCAGAATCTCTGGGATGCATTCAAAGCAGTGTGTAGAGGGAAATTTATAGCACTAAATGCCCACAAGAGAAAGCAGGAAAGATCCAAAATTGACACCCTAACATCACAATTAAAAGAACTAGAAAAGCAAGAGCAAACACATTCAAAAGCTAGCAGAAGGCAAGAAATAACTAAAATCAGAGCAGAACTGAAGGAAATAGAGACACAAAAAACCCTTCAAAAAATAAATGAATCCAGGAGCTGGTTTTTTGAAAGGATCAACAAAATTGATAGACCGCTAGCAAGATTAATAAAAAAAGAAGAATCAAATAGATGCAATAAAAAATGATAAAGGGGATATCACCACCGATCCCACAGAAATACAAACTACCATCAGAGAATATTACAAACATCTCTACGCAAATAAACTAGAAAATCTAGAAGAAATGGATAAATTCCTCAACACATACACCCTCCCAAGACTAAATCAGGAAGAAGTTGAATCTCTGAATAGACCAATAACAGGAGCTGAAATTGTGGCAATAATCAATAGCTTACCAACCAAAAAAAGTCCAGGACCAGATGGGTTCACAGCCGAATTCTACCAGAGGTACAAGGAGGAGCTGGTACCATTCCTTCTGAAACTATTCCAATCAATAGAGAAAGAGGGAATCCTCCCTAACTCATTTTATGAGGCCAGCATCATCCTGATACCAAAGCCTGGCAGAGACACAACCAAAAAAGAGAATTTTAGACCAATATCCTTGATGAACATTGATGCAAAAATCCTCAATAAGATACTGGCAAACAGAATCCAGCAGCACATCAAAAAGCTTATCCACCATGATCAAGTGGGCTTCATCCCTGGGATGCAAGGCTGGTTCAATATACGCAAATCAATAAATGTAATCCAGCATATAAACAGAACCAAAGACAAAAACATGATTATCTCAATAGATGCAGAAAAGGCCTTTGACAAAATTCAACAACCCTTCATGCTAAAAACTCTCAATAAATTAGGAATTGATGGGACGTATCTCAAAATACTAAGAGCTATTTATGACAAACCCACAGCCAATATCGTACTGAATGGGCAAAAACTGGAAGCATTCCCTTTGAAAACTGGCACAAGACAGGGATGCCCTCTCTCGCCACTTCTATTCAACATAGTGTTGGAAGTTCTGGCCAGGGCAATTAGGCAGGAGAAGGAAATCAAGGGTATTCAATTAGGAAAAGAGGAAGTCAAATTGTCCTTGTTTGCAGATGACATGATAGTATATCTAGAAAACCCCATTGTCTCAGCCCAAAATCTCCTTAAGCTGATAAGCAACTTCAGCAAAGTCTCAGGATACAAAATCAATGTGCAAAAATCACAAGCGTTCTTATACATCAATAACAGACAAACAGAGAGCCAAATCATGAGTGAACTCCCATTCACAATTGCTTCAAAGAGAATAAAATACCTAGGAATCCAACTTACAAGGGATGTGAAAGACCTCTTCAAGGAGAACTACAAACCAGTGCTCAAGGAAATAAAAGAGGATACAAACAAATGGAAGAACATTCCATGCTCATGGGTAGGAAGAATCAATATCATGAAAATGGCCATCCTTCCCAAGGTAATTTACAGATTCAATGCCATCCCCATCAAGCTACCAATGACTTTCTTCACAGAATTGGAAAAAACTACTTTAAAGTTCATATGGAACCAAAAAAGAGCCCGCATCGCCAAGTCAATCCTAAGCCAAAAGAACAAAGCTGGAGGCATCACACTACCTGACTTCAAACTATACTACAAGGCTACAGTAACCAAAACAGCATGGTACTGGTACCAAAACAGAGATATAGATCAATGGAACAGAACAGAGCTGTCAGAAATAATGCCACATATCTACAAGTATCTGATCTTTGACAAACCTGACAAAAACAAGAAATGGGGAAAGATTCCCTATTTAATAAATGGTGCTGGGAAAACTGGCTAGCCATATGGAGAAAGCTGAAACTGGATCCCTTCCTTACACCTTATACAAAAATCAATTCAAGATGGATTAAAGACTTAAATGTTAGACCTAAAACCAGAAAAACCCTAGAAGAAAACCTAGGCATTACCATTCTGGACATAGGCATGGGCAAGGACTTCATGTCTAAAACACCAAAAGCAATGGCAACAAAAGCCAAAATTGACAAATGGGATCTAATTAAACTAAAGAGCTTCTGCACAGCAAAGGAAACTACCATCAGAGTGAACAGGCAACCTACAAAATGGGAGAAAATTTTCGCAACCTACTCATCTGACAAAGGGCTAATATCCAGAATCTACAATGAACTCCAACAAATTTACAAGAAAAAAACAAACAACCCCATCAAAAAGTGGGCGAAGGACATGAACAGACACTTCTCAAAAGAAGACATTTATGCAGCCAAAAAACACATGAAAAAATGCTCACCATCACTGGCCATCAGAGAAATGCAAATCAAAACCACAATGAGATACCATCTCACACCAGTTAGAATGGCAATCATTAAAAAGTCAGGAAACAACAGGTGCTGGAGAGGATGTGGAGAAATAGGAACACTTTTACATTGTTGGTGGGACTGTAAACTAGTTCAACCATTGTGGAAGTCAGTGTGGCGATTCCTCAGGGATCTAGAACTAGAAATTCCATTCGACCCAGCCATCCCATTACTGGGTATATACCCAAAGGACTATAAATCATGCTGCTATAAAGACACATGCACATGTATGTTTATTGCCGCATTATTCACAATAGCAAAGACTTGGAACCAACCCAAATGTCCAACAATGATAGACTGGATTAAGAAAATGTGGCACATATACACCATGGAATACTATGCAGCCATAAAAAATGATGAGTTCACGTCCTTTGTAGGGACATGGATGAAACTGGAAATCATCATTCTCAGTAAACTATCGCAAGAACAAAAAACCAAACACCGCATATTCTCACTCATAGGTGGGAATTGAACAATGAGAACACATGGACACAGGAAGGGGAACATCACACTTCGGGGACTGTTGTGGGGTGGGGGGAGGGGGGAGGGATAGCATTGGGAGATATACCTAATGCTAGATGACAAGTTGGTGGGTGCAGCGCACCAGCATGGCACATGTATACATATGTAACTTACCTGCACATTGCGCACATGTACCATAAAACCTAAAGTATAATAATGATAATAATAATAATAATAATAAAAAAAAACAAATGTAAAAAAAAAAAGAAAGAAAAATCATAATTAAACCTCTGAATACACACAAAAAAATCTTGAAAGCAGTCAGAAGATGTATTACCTATAGAGAAACACCAATTCAAATCACAGCAGATTCCTCATCTGAAACAATGGAAGCCAAGAGGAAGTGGCACATTTATCAAGGGACTGAAAGAACTGCCCATTGTGAATTTTATTAATATATGTGGTGAACATACCATTCAGAATGAAAGGAGAATAAAGGCATTCACAGATAAAAGAAAAACTAAGAGAATAAATTACTAGCAAAAGTACCTTTAATAAATGGCTAAAGAAAGTTCCCAAAAGAGAAATGAAATTTAACAAAAGAAGGTCTGAGGCCAGGCATGGTGGCACATGCCTGTAATCCCAGCATTTTAGGAGGCCAAGGGGGGTGGATCACCTGAGGTCAGAAGTTCACGACCAGCCTAACATGGTGAAACCCCATCTCTACTAAATACAAAAAAGTTAGCCAGACATGGTGGCACATGCCTGTAATCTGAGCTACTTGGGAGACTGAGACAGAAGAATCGCTTGTACCTGGGATGTGGAGGTTGCAGTGAGCTGAGATCGCACCATGGCATTCTAGCCTGGGCAACAAGAGCAAAACTCCATCACAAAAAAGTAAATAAATAAATAAATAATAAAAGAAGGTTTGAAACTTCAAAAAGGAAAGAACATTGGAATGGTTAAAAATGGAGGTAAATACCAGTTGCTCCTCAACTTACAATGTGGTCACAACCTGATAAACCCATACACAGTAAGTCTGAAATATCAAATCAAAAATGGATTTAATACACTTACCCTACCAAACACAACTAGCCTAGACTACCTTAAATATGCTGAGAACACTAAGAGCCTACAGCTGGGCAAAATCATCTAATACAAAGTCTATTTTATAATACAGTGTTAAATAACTCATGTAATTTATTGAATACTATACTGATAGTGAAAAATACTTTCAGCTGTTGGGTAAGATTGCATGGATACTCAAAATATGGTTTCCATTGAATGCATATTGCTATCACACCATCATAAAGTTGAAAAGTCATAAGTTGGGACTCATCTGTATAATTATCCTTCTCATGAATTTTTTGAATTATCTTTCATAGTAATGCAAAATTGTATCACCAACTGAAGTAGTGCTCAATGTACACAGATAAAATATTTGAGATAATTATATTTTAAAAATGGAGAGAGTTAAGGAAACCAACTAAAAGGTAAGGTTTCTAAATTTCACTCACAGTGGTGTATGCCAATATCAGTAGACTATGATAAACGACATATGTATAATGTTATACCTAAAGTAACCACTAAGGAACCTATACAAATCAATATTGTTTAAAATACTATGAGTAAATCAAAAAAAAATCAAAAAAACTTTCAGGTACCCCATAGACAGGCACGAAATGCAAAGCAGTTCAAAGAGAGAAAACAGAAATAATAAAATGAACAGATTTATCAATAATTACCTTAAATGTAAATGTTCTAAATATCCAAATTAAATCACACAGGCTGGGATGCTATAAACTCTTTAATTATTTCAACACATAAGTGTGTGTGTGTGCATATATATATAGTATATATGTATATATACCTGTATACATACCCATATACTTACCTATATACATATATATATATATAGGTGTGTATATATATATAGGTATGTATATGGGTATGTATACAGGTATATATAGGTGTATATATATAGGTATATATAGATAGGTGTATATATATACCTATCTATATATACGTATATATATACCTATATATACCTATATACACAAAGAAATAAATATATATATAAAGATATATATAGATATATAGATATGTAGATATATAGACATATATAGGTATATAGATATATAGGTATATATAGGTATATATACAAAGAGACTTAGACTCCCACACAATAATAATGGGAGACTTTAACACCCCACTGTCCATATTAGACAGATCAATGAGACAGAAGGTTAGCAAAGATATCCAAGACTTGAACTCAGCTCTGCACCAAGTGGACCTAACAGACATCTACAGAACTCTCCAACCCAAATCAACAGAATATACATTCTTGTCAGCACCACATAGCACTTATTCTAAAACTGACCACATAATTGAAAGTAAAGCACTCCTCAGAAAATGTAAAAGAACAAAAATCACAACAAACTATCTCTCAGACCACAGTGCAATCAAACTAGAACTCAGGACTAAGAAACTCACTCAAAACTTCACAACTACATGGAAACAGAACAATCTGCTCCTGAATGACTACTGGGTAAATAACGAAATGAAGGCAGAAATAAAGATGTTCTTTGAAACCAAGCAGAACAAAGACACAACGTACCAGAATCTCTGGGACACATTTAAAACAGTGTGTAAAGGGAAAGTTATAGCACTAAATGCCCACAAGAGAAAGCAGGAAAGATCTAAAATTGACACCCTAATATCACAATTAAAAGAACTAGAGAAGCAACAGCAAACACATTCAAAAGCTAGCAGAAGGCAAGAAATAACTAAGATCAGAGCAGAACTGAAGGGGACAGAGACACAAGAAAATCCTTCAAAAAATACATGAATCCAGGAGCTGTTTTTTTTGAAAAGATCAACAAAATTGATAGACCACTAGCAAGACTGACAAACAAGAAAAGAGAGAAGAATCAAATATACACAATAAAAAATGATGAAGGGGATATCACCACAGATCCCACAGAAATACAAACTACCATTAGAGAATACTACAAACACCTCTACGCAAATAAACTAGAAAATCTAGAAGAAATGGATAAATTCCTGGACACATACACCCTCCCAAGACTAAACCAGGAAGAAGTTGAATCTCTGAATAGACCAATAACAGGTTCTGAAATAGAGGCAATAATTAATAGCCTACAAACCAAAAAAAGCCCAGGACCAGACAGATTCACAGCCAACTTCTACCAGAGGTACAAATAGGAGATGGTAACACTCCTTCTGAAACTATTCCAATCAATAGAAAAAAAGAGAATCCTCCCTAACTCATTTTATGAGACCAGCATCATCCTGATACCAAAGCCTGACAGAGACACAACAAAAAAAGAGAATTTTAGACCAATCTCCCTGATGGACATTGATGCGAAAGTCCTCAATAAAATACTGGCAAACCAAATCCAGCAGCACATCAAAAAGCTTATCCACCACGATCAAGGTGGCTTCATCCCTGGGATGCAAGGCTGGTTCAACATACACAAATCAATAAATGTAATCCATTATATAAACAGAACAAAAGACAAATACCACAATTATCTCAATAGATACAGAAAAGGCCTTTGACAAAATTCAACAGCACTTCATGCTAAAAACTCTCAATAAACTAGGTAGTGATGGGATGTATCTCAAAATAATAAGAGCTATTTATGACAAACACACAGGCAATATCTCACTGAATGGGCAAAAACTGGAAGCATTCCATTTGAAAACTGGCACAAGACAAGGATGCCCTTTCTCACCACTCTCCTTCAACATAGTGTTGGAAGTTCTGGCCAGGGTAATCAGGCAAGAGAAAGAAAGAAAGGGTATTCAATTACGAAAAGAGGCAGTCAAATTGTCCCTGTTTGCAGATGACATGATTGTATATTTAAAAAACCCATCATCTCTGCCCAAAATCTGCTTAACCTGATAAGCAACTTCAGCAAAGCCTCAGGATACAAAATCAAGGTGCAAAAACCACAGGCATTCCTATACACCAATAACAGACAAACAGAGAGCCAAATCATGAGTGAACTCCCATTCACAATTGCTTCAAAGAGAATAAAATATCTAAGAATCCAACTTACAAGGGATGTGAAGGACCTCTTCAAGGAGAACTACAAACCACTATGCAACAAAATGAAAGAGGACACAAACAAATGGAAGAACAATCCATGCTCATGGATAGGAAGAATCAATATCATGAAAACGGCCATACTGCCCAAGGTAATTTATAGACTCAATGCCATCCCCATCAAGCTATCAATGACTTTCTTTACAGAAAAAAACTACTTTAAAGTTCATATGGAACCAAAAAAGAGCCCGCATTGTCAAGACAATCCTATGCAAAAAGAACAAAACTGGAGGCAACACACTACCTGACTTCAAACTATACTACAAGCCTACAGTAACCAAAACAGCATGGTACTGGTATCAAAACAGATATATAGACCAATGGAACAAAAACAGAGGCCTCAGAAATAACACCACACATCTACAACCATCTGATCTTTGACAAACCTGACAAAAACAAGAAATGGGGAAAGGATTCCCTATTTCATAAACGGTGCTGGGAAAACTGGCTCACCATGTGTAGAAAGCTGAAACTGGATCTCTTCCTTATACCTTATACAAAAATTAATTCAAGATGGATTAAAGACTTAAATGTTAGACCTAAAACCATAAAAACCCTAGAAGAAAACCTAGGCAATACCATTCAGGACATAAGCATGGGCAAAGACTTCATGACTAAAACACCAAAAGCAATGGTAACAAAAGCCAAAATTGACAAATGGGATCTAATTAAACTAAAGAGCTTCTGCAGAGCACAGCAAACTACCATCAGAGTGAACAGGCATCCTACAGAATGGGAGAAAATTTTTCAATCTACTCATCTGACAAAGGGCTAATATCCAGAATCTACAAAGAACTTAAACAAATTTACAAGAAAAAAACAACCCCATCAAAAAGTGGGCAAAGGATATGAACACAGACACTTCTCAAAAGAAGACATTTATGCAGCCAACAGACACATGAAGAAATGCTCATCATCACTGGTCATCAGAGAAATGCAAATCAAAACCACGAGATACCATCTCACACCAGTTAGAATGGCGATCATTAAAAAGTCAGGAAACAACAGATGCTGGTGAGGACATGGAGAAATAGGAATGCTTTTACACTGTTGATGGGAGTGTCAATTAGTTCAACCATTGTGGAAGACAGTGTGGCAATTCCTCAAGGATCTAGAACTAGAAATACCACTTGACCCAGCAATCCCATTACTGGGTATATACCCAAAGGATTAGAAATCATGCTACTATAAAGACATATGCACACGTATGTTTATTGTGGCACTATTCACAATAGCAAAGACTTGGAACCAATCTAAATGTCAATCAATGATAGACTGGATTAAGAAAATGTGGCACATATACACCATGGAATACTATGCAGCCATAAAAAAGGATGAGTTCATGTCCTTTGTAGAGACATGGATGAAGCTGGAAACCATCATTCTCAGCAAACTATCACAAGAACAGAAAACCAAACACTGCATGTTCTCACTCATAGGTGGGAACTGAACAATGCGAACACTTGAACACAGGGTGGGGAACATCACACACTGGGGCCTGTCATGCAGTGAGGGACTGGGGGAGGGATAGCATTAGGAAAAATACCTAATGCAAATAACAAGTTGATGGGTGCAGCACACCAACATGGCACATGTATACCTGTGTAACAAACCTGCACGTTGTGTACATGTACCCTAGAATTTAAAGTATAATAATAATAAAAAAAAAAATCAATGGGCTGGGCACGGTGGCTCATGCCTGTAATCCCAGCACTTTGGGAGGCCTAGGTGGGCGGATCACAAGGTGAGGAGTTCGAGACCAGCCTGGCCAACATGGTGAAACCCCGTGTCTACTAAAGACACCAAAATTAGCTGGGCGTGGTGGCGCGTGCCTGTTATCCCAGCTACTCGGGAGGCTAAGGCAGGAGAATCACTTGAACCCAAGAGGCAGAGGTTGCAGTGAGCTGAGATCGTACCATTGCACTCCAGCCTGGGTGACAGGGCAAGACTCCATCTCAAAAAAAAAAAAAAAAAAAAAAAATCAATCAATGTAATTCACCACTGTCAATAGGCTAAATAACAAAAATCATCAGATCATATCAACTGATACAGGAAAAGCATTTCACAAAATCCAACATCCACTTATAATAAAAATTTGCATTAAATCATAATAGAGGGTAACTTCCTCAACTTGATAAAGAACATCCACAAAAATACCTACAGCTAACATAATACTTAGTGGTGCAAAATTGCTTTCCTCCCAGATCTGGAACAAGGGAAAGGTGTCTCCTATCCACCATGCTTATTCAATAGCTTGTTCAATATAGTACTGAACATTCTAGACAGTGCCACAAAAAACAAAACAAAAACATAGGAAAAAAGACATACAGATAGGAAAGGAAGAAATAAAACTGTCCCTATTTTCAGATGACATAATAATAGAAAATCCCAGAGAATACACATAAAAACTTCAAGAATTATATGGGTTCAGTAAAGTTGCAGGATACAAGATCAACACTCTAAATGTCCATTGCATTTCTATATACTAATAATAAATGTGTGGAAATTAAATTTAAAACTTATAATCGCAAAAAGAAAATGAAATAGTTGTTAAGTCCAACAAAAAAGTACAGAATGTCTATCTTGAAAATTATAAAATGCTGATGAAAGAAACAGAAGAAGGCCTAAAGAAATAGAGGGACATTCCATGTTCATAGGCTGCAAGATTCAGCATAGTAAAGATACTCTCTCTAAACTGATTAACTCTCTCTAAATTGATCTATCATCGTAATTGTTCTATAAACTCCCAGTAACATTTTTGATGTAAATAAGTTTATTCAAAAAACGTATATAGAAAGACAAAGGACCTAAAATAGCTAAAAACAATTCTGAAAAAGAAAAGAAGCAATCACTCTACCCAATATTAAGGCTTACCACAGAGTTAATCAAATCAGTATAGAATTGATGGAACAACAAACATATAGTCAATGAAACAGAATATAGAACCCAGAAATACACCCACGCTTATATGGCCAGCTAATTTTTTATAAAATTGCAAATGCAATTCAACAGAGAAAGAAAAGAATTTTTCTTTTATTTATTTATTTTTAGACAAGGTCTCACTCTCTCCCCCAGGCTGGAATGCAGCGATCCTCCAGAGCAGCTGGGACCACAAACACATGCCACCACACCCAGCTAATCTTTTATTTTTAGTAAAAGGCAAGGTCTCATTATGTTGCCCAGGCTGGACGTGAACCTCTAGACTCAAGCAATCCTCCTGGCTTGGCCTCCCATAGTGCTGGGATTACAGGTGAGCCACCAAGCCTGGTCAAGAATTTTCAACAAACTGGTGGAGTAAATGGACATCCACAGGCAAAAAATGAACCTTGACTTAAAACACACACTTTATACAAAAATTAACTCAAAATGGATCACAGATTTAGTAATAAAATTTTAAACTATAAAACTTCCAGGCAATGTAAGAGAAAAACCTTCAGAACCTATGGGTAGACAATGAATTCTTAGACTTGATGACAAAAGTCGTCAAGTATGATCTATTAAAAAAACTAATCAATCATACTTCATCAAAATTCAAACTTTTGCTGTGCAAAACACCCTGTGAAGAAAAGGACAGACTGGTAGAAAATATCCAACACAACACAAGTGTCTAGAATACACAGAGAACTCTCAAAACTGAACTGTATTATTACAAACAGTTCAAGTAGAAAAGAGGCAAAGACATGAACAAACATTTCACTGAAGAAGATATACAAAGGGCAAATAAGCCCATCATGTTCAACATCATTAGTCAATAAAGAAATGCAAATGAAAACCACAATGCACATATAAAAATAGGTAAAACAAAATTCTGTGGTAACACCAAAACACCACACAGCTGTGGAGGATGTGGGGTTACGGGAGTGACAGCAAAAAGTGTATGGAATTTCTTTATGAGGTAAAGAAAATGTTATAAAATTGACTGTTGTGATAGTTGTACATTATGTGTGAATATACTAAAAACCAATGAACTATATACTTTAAACAAGTAAACTATATGGTATGTGAATTGTATCTCAATAAAGCTGGTATAAAAAATGAACAGAAAAAAGACAATTTTTGAGGTTTATTTTTGCAAAACTGAAAATCTATATTACTATGAAAACAAAATAAATCTGTATATCATAGAACAGTGTGTCATACCATCACATGAGTCACTAAAGGTAAAAAAAATTTATTTTCAGGAGAAAACAAAACCCAAAATGCTCATTCTTGTAACTGGTATATTAATTCATTACCCTATTTTTTTAAAGTACAAAACTGTATGTTCATATGTTGTATGTTTATTTTAAATAAATATTATCAGACAGCAACTGTAATATTTTACTTCATAGATATGGACTTTGAAACCTCTAAGTAAAAGTATGTTTACATCTGTTTTGTGGATTTTTAAAGTTCTTTATTATGAAAGTTCTCAAATACACAATATAGAGAAAACAGTATAATGAACCCCATGTTCCAATAATCCAGCTTCAACAATTATCAGCATTTTGTCCCTCTCTTTTTTTATTTTTTTTGAGACTGGTCTCACTATGTTGCCCAGGCTAGTACCCATAGGCTCAAGCAATCCTCCCATCTCAGCCTTCTGAGTAGCTGGGACTACAGAACTACAGCTACCCAGCCCAATTTCTGACATTCTTTTTTCAATCCATTCCCCTTCCCCATTATTTTTTCTGAAATAATTTAAGGCAAATACATTTCTCTTATAACTGTTTAGTATGTATCTTTGTAAGAATATAAATAGGCATTTTCTTAAAAATATAACATTATGAAACTGAAAAATAATAATGCCTTAAATTATATAATATCCAGTTTGTGTTCAATTTTCATTTGTTTAATATTATTAAAATTCAGCATATATAATACACTTATGCTTTGTCTTTAAATACATATAATGTAAATTAAAACAAAAATCGTAAGATGAATCATACAAAAACCACACATACCAAGAGGGAAAAAATAAATTATAAAATTAAGCATTTAACAAAAGATCTTAGTTTCCAATTAACTGGCTTACCCTTAGAAGCACTATGCCTACTCATTTTACTTTTTAAAGGAAAAAAAACACCCTTATTTGAAAGCTTCCTTATAGAAAGAAATACTGCTTAAAATTGGACCTAATCCTTTAACCAATAAAATTGCCAACACAAACACTATCATATAATTTTTTTAATTGAAATAATATTTAAAGCAGTCAAGAGAGGAGTATATCAAACTAGGAACTATAACTTAGGTCTCTTTAAAACCGAGAAATTAGTTATAGACAAATTATATTTTTAACAAACCTTCAGTGCAAACTATACTAAAAAATTATTCCCATAATAAAGAATGTTTAAGAACAGCAAATCATGCAATTAAACCGTCAGAGAACTTCTAAATAATTAGAAGTTTAGGACAGAGTACACAAAACTAAAAATTACATTTCATTTCATAGTTTTTACACTTGTACAATTTTTTAAACTTCACAAATGTCATTAAGAACGTTGTACTAAATTCAAGTCAATATAACCAGTAACTGATGTGCACCTGGAATAATCCCAATCTTACTGTGAAATATTATTTTTATCATTGTATTTAATTCAATAATATTTTGTTTCAAATATTTACATCAATGGGGCCGGGTACGGTGGCTCACACCTGTATCCCAGCACTTTGGGAGGCCGAGGCGGGCGGATCACGAGGTCAGGAGATCGAGACCATCCTGGCTAACATGGTGAAACCCCGTCTCTACTAAAAAATACAAAAAAAATTAGCCAGGCGTGGTGGCGGGCGCCTGTAATCCCAGCTACTGAGGAGGCTGAGGCAGGAGAATGGTGTGAACCCAGGAGGCAGAGCTTGCACTAAGCCAAGATTACACCACTGCACTCCAGCCTGGGCAACAGAGCAAGACTCCATCTCAAAAAAAAAAAAAAAAAAAAGTACATCAATGTTCAAGAGATAATGTTTTAATTTCCTTGTTAGATTTTGATATTAAGGTTACATTGGCAACATTAAAACATGGTCCTCTTTTTTATCCTCAGGAAGAGTTTCTATAAGATTCACGTTATTTTTACCTTAAAAGTTTGGAAGAAGTAACACATGAAGCTATCTTGACCTGGAATGTTCTTCATGAAAAAATTTTTAGTTACAAACTCACACTTTTTAAAAATACTTCTAAGTTCTCTTCAAGTTTTTATATTTCTTACAATGCAAATTTTAACTTGTGTTTTTCAAGGAATGTCAATCCTCTTGTTTTTCCAAATTTAGTATATAATACTGCTCATAAAAATCGTCATCTTTTTAATATTTGTGGTATCTCTAGCAATATCCTCTATTTGATTCCTGGTATCACTCCTTGTGTCTTCTTTTTCTTGATCAATACTGTATAACAATCACTTCTTGGTCTTTTGGCTAAGATCAAGTACAGTAATATATAACTAGTGGTCTGTTAATTCTACTGGTCTATTTAAAAGAACCACTTTTTGGCTTCTTTTATTTTCTCTATTCTCACTTATATAGTTTATTTCATTCTATATTCCTTGGGTTTAACTTGCTTTTCTTTTCTAACTTCGTGAAATGAACAAAGAGTGAATGTTAGCTTTTCTTCTTTTCCAATGTGTACAACCAAGGCTAGAAATTTTCCTCAAAGCCTAGCTTTACCTTAATCTCACAAGTTTTTAAATGTTCATTTTTATTCAATTCACTTTTTCTAATTTTCATTGTGATATCGTCTCTGACTCGATGAGTTTTCTAAAAGCAAATTCCAACATTCCAAAAATTTGGGCATTATCTAACTATATTCTTTGTAATTGATTTCTAATTTAATCCCACTGTGATCAGCAACAAACAGAATCATTTAAATCACCTGAAATTTGTTAAGACATGTCTAATGACCCAGCATGTTTCAATTTTGGTAAATGTTCCATATGTGCTTGATTATGTATTTGGACTTACAGTTATAGCCATGGTGAAGGAGCTTGTGCTAAAATTTGCCCTCTTCCTGCCAAAAACAACTATAAAAAATTAAAGAGCATTGAAAAGCAGCCAATGTGGCAAGTTTAAAGGAACTACAATTCCTGAGAAGAGAGAAGGACAACGAGATCAGATCCACATTCACTATAGCATTTTCTCCTAAAACACCTGGAATTCAGGGTGCAGGGGAAGTGAGTCCTGACAGAAACCAGCATTCCCAACCAACTGATACAGATATTAGAATTCAGAGAATCTAAAGCAACTGGAACTTCAGGGGCAAAAACCTTAGAGGGGGTGGGAAAGTACTGCAGGGAATTGAGTCAAAAAATCTTCAATTAATCTCTCCTTAAGAAGTCTGACAACTGCTAAAAAAAAAAAAAAAAAAAAAAAAAAAAAAAACTTTGCATATACAGGGCAAGACTCCAAGAAACCTAGCAGAAAGCAACAGCTGGGAAGCTAATGACCTAAGCTGATATTATAGCAACTGTATAGTGCTGAGGAAAAAATTTTAAATTCAGGAATGCAGTGGCCTTGGCAAACACCCCAGCTTTTCATTTGAGACCCCAAAAGGCATAAGGACTAATTAAAACACATCAAACACATCAAACTTAATAAAATCTCAAACCAAACCAAAGGTCACCCAAGTCCTCCCAAAGGGAGATGGAGAACAAATGATTGGGTTTTTTTTTTTTTTGTCTGGCAACATGATAGTGAACAAGCAGATCACCCTCTCCTTTGGGAGGGGACTTGGGTGATCTGCTTGCTCTCTATCATCTTGCCAGACAAAAAGAAACAATCATTTTAGCGGAGGCTCTATAATCTTTAATACACAGTGTTAAGATTGTGAATGATGCTTAAAAAAAAAAGTGAAATAACTGTAAAACGCCAAAAAAAACTGATTTTAAAGTACACCCACAGGAAATTCAGATATAAAGGTAATATTGGGACTTTCATCCTCACTTCTTCCTGCAGCCCTCTTCTCCCATTGAACTTCCAAGCTTCCAGATTAAGAAAATTCACACTCAAGGAATACTTTCAGATCTGATATAGATCACGAGATACAGGTCTTCAAGGCTGATATTATAATTGAGTGAGTCACTGGCAGTCTTGGGAGACTTTGGCAATCTAAAGTTAGATTGTGGGCTCTGGTAGATTGTTCACAAAGATGGGTGCCATCAATTTCTCCCATCCCAGTGCTTACATGCCACTCCCATTGTCGAGTGGTGGAGACTGTTCACCCTCCCTTGAATCTCTGGTTGGCCCTGTGACTTCATATGATCAATTGAATATGGTAAGTGATGTTCTGTAACTTCCCAACTAAGGACTTAGAAGCTTTGCAGTTTTCATTCTCTCCTTGTTGGAAGCCAGATGACATTTAAAGAAGCCCAGGAGAGATCACTGAATAATGAGAGACCACGTGAAGAGAAAGAGGCTGTAAGAAGAACTTGGGTTTCTTAGCCAAAGCCAGTACCAAGGCTTCAATGTGATGATATCATGTTGGATACTTTAGTTTCAGCTCAACTGTCATAGCTGACACCATGTGGAAAAGAAAAGAGCCATTCCACTGAGCACTGCTTAGATTTCTGACTCAAACAATTATGTGGAAATAAAATGGTAACTGTTTTAAGTAGCTAAGTTTTGGGCTTGCTACACAGAAATAGATATTGGGAGTATTCAGTTGTGCCTCCTCTTTTTAGCACAGGATTCAGCTAGCTCACTCAGTATGTTTGTCAGTTACCACCATCTTTCTCCTTTCTAACTTCCAAAAACTTGTTTGTATCATCTCTTCTCCTGTCTCTTTTTCCTTAAGTCCAATTTCTAAATCATTTTATACCATTTTAGCTGGGTTTGGGGAAGAGAACATTAAATGCATGTGGTCACTCTATCATCTTTAACTAGAATTATTTTTTGTAACACAAAAATTACAAACTTCAGTTCTATAGCTACTGTTATTATATATTACTTGAAGTATACACCTGTGATATTGCAAAATATATATTTGGACTTCATCTCAGTCTCCCGGCATGCAACTCCTAAAATCTTTGGAATTCCCAAAATGATGTGTCTTTTTGTATGCTAATGAGTTGACTAGTGGCTGGCAGCCCTTAGGTGGCTTCAGGATGGGAGCTGGTCACTGGAAAAAACAAGGCTGTATTAGAACACTGGGACTTTCAGCCCCAACTCCTCAGCCTTCAGGGAGGGAGAAAGGAAAGGAGCTGAAGGTTAGGTTGCTTGCCAATGGTTTAATCAATCATGCCTAGATAATGAAGTTTCTATAAAAACCTTTTTTAAAAAGAGGGTCAGGGAATGTCTGGATAGCTGAACACTTGAAGGTTCCTAGAGGGTTGTGTGCCTGGAGAAGGCATGGAAGCTCTTCTTCCCTTTCCATTTAGCTTGCCCTATGCATCTCTTCATCTGTATCCTTAGTAATATCCTTTATAATAAACTGATAAATGTGTTTCCCTGAGTTCTGTGAGCCGCTTTAGCAAATTAATCAAATCCAAGAAGTAGGTAGCCGGAATCCTGATTTATAGCTAGTTGGTCAGAGCACAGGTAAAATAACCTGAGGCTTGTTACTGGCATCAGAAGTGGGAGGCAGTCTTGTGGGGTTGAGCCCTCAACCTGTGGGATCTGACACGGTCTACAGCTCGACAGTGTCAGAATTAAATTGAATTCGAGGACAACCAGCTGCTGTCTGCTGCAGAACTGATCGATTGGTTGTTGGTGGGGAGAAATCCCCACATACTTCATGGTGATCAGAGGTCACAGAAGTCTTCTGTGTTGACTGCTGTGGCATGAGAGCAGAGGAAAAACAGTTTGCTTTTCCCACAGAATGGCATAACTCACTGTGTATTACACTGCACTGAAACCCCAAAACTGAAGACGAAACTGGTCCAAAATAAAATTTCCCAATACATTAACAAGAGTTACCTTAAGCATAGATATAATTAAGATCTATTATTTCATCTCAACTAGGTGAGTTATTCATGAATAATCTGAAGTGGACTGCTTTAAACAAAACTGTGATATGTATTAACACCATGATTCCTTTAAGTTTTTTGCAATTTTGATTTTTACAACACATTTCTCTTAGAATCTTTCAAGATACGGAAACTACGTTTTCTGATTGTGTATTTTCCTACCTTTTCCTAAAAGAACTCTTGCCTACAGTCAATTATCTACTACTAAGTTAGTATAAAGAAAAGAGGGGCAATATATTGAAGTAATTCAACACAACTTACTGAGAAAAAAATGAAAAAACACAAAACACATCCATAACACAAAGACAGCAATGTCTTTTGTTATGTGCAATAAAACATTTCTTTCTGAACCAAAAAGTTCCAATGGCATCTTCCACTGAAGAAAACAGAAAGCAGTGTCTGAAGTTCTCTTGAACTCATGAAACAAAACTCATTATTACCTATTATCTTTCTAAAATCCCAGCCTCTGAGGATGTATAAAAATCCACTCGGGACTTCTACATAAAAAGATGTTTACATAAAACATCTATATCATTCTTATGAGATAACACTGTTCTAGCTGGGCCCTCATAATAATCCCTCTTCTAATTATTTTTATTCCTTATTCTGATGGTATAGAAAATGGATGTGTGAGCAAAGATAAACACAGAATATTATTTTGCAGTACAAAATAACAATCAAGTATTAAACAGCTGAAGTAGTAACATGCTACTTAAAAGTGAATTCTGCCTATACTAAACTAGCATTTTTTGTTCCTACCTGAAGTCAAAAGAATTCTAAAGGATCTTATATGAATAAACAAAAGACCTCATTCTCTTTAAAGTTTACACATGGCAAACGTGAAACTAGAATGATCTCCATAAGCTATCTACAGTGCTGAAAAGTAGTTTTGCTCAGCTTTTAAGATAATTTTATGTTTTAATTATGATAAATTAATATTACATGTTGTACAAAAAGATAAATAGGACCAATTTTAAACAAAATAAGTATCTCTATATATCCACCTGTTTACTACACAAAATGGCTAATTCGAAGTCACTTGCCATTTTTGCGTGAGGCCTTCTGCACTGTCATTGGTGGGCAAGACTGGGCAGGTGTTATTTCTGAAGAAGCAGTAGAGCCTGTATGATGAGCCTTTACCTTGTCAGCCCAACTGACACCTGTGGGAGCCAGACGAGGAGCTGGCACTGTGCCAGTTGAACCTCTATGGAGAAAAATAAACATATTTAATAAATTAAATATAAAAGAAAAACTTCTGAATATATGCTAAATGTATTTAAAATTTAAATTATGCATATGAATATCCACATATATAGAATAATAATCTGCCATGGCAATTTAAGTTAACTATATTTATAAATTTATCTTGATCTAATACTTCATTAAGTTTATATAGTATAACATATGGGAATAAACAGAAAAGGAGGAGGATAAAAGCCCTCAGTTGTTTAAAAGAAAATTTCACTTAAATGAGGAAGCTTTTAAAAAATTATGCATAGGTACCTTAAAGTTTTTATTTTCACTTATGTGTTTTAATAATACAAATATTGGCCAGGCACAGTGGCTCATGCCTGTAGTCCCAGCACCCTGGGAAGCCAAGGCAGGTGGATCACTTGAGGCCAAGAGTTCAAAACCAGCCTGGCCAACATGGTGAAATCCTGTCTCTACTAAATAACAAAAATTAGCTGGGCGCAGTGGTATGCACCTGTAATCCCAGCTAGTCGAGAGACTGAGGCATGAGAATTGCTTGAGCCCAGGAGGCGGAGGTTGTAGTGAGCCAAGACTGCGCCACTGCACTCCAGCCTGGGCGACAGAGTGAGACTCCATCTCAATTTAAAAAAAGAAAAAGATATAAATATGCATTAATTTGTCAATCTTGATAAAGACACTAATAAAACAGGCTTTTTCTTTGTGTACATTTCTTACATGAACCACAAGCATGATGCCTCACTGACAACATCTAAATTTGGTTCCTTTAAAGTAGAGTGAAAATTCAGTGATTTCTATTATATAATTTAATGCATAATTCTCCTTAACCTTAATAATATTTTCCCCAAATTTTTATAGTTGTCCTGTCTACTCCTCATTTGACAGCAACTTTAGCAGTTCCCTTTTTCAAAGCTTCCAAAAATTTATCTTAGTTTTCACAAAAACAATGACGCTTTTTACACTCATATTTTAACAGTCTACTTAATATTTAAATTATGAGTTAAAATAATGAAAACAATTCACATAAGCCAAGTTTGGTAACTAACAACACATTTGAAGTAAATATATAACTCAACCAGCAGGAGCAGAAGTGAGTAGATATACAAAATGTAGTCTATGAGCCAAAATTGTTCCTCAAGCTGAAACAGTGTGTTCTACAATGATAATGAAGACAGAATTAACCCAATGACACAGTTACATGGAGATCAATATAAGAACTTTTACCACACATGAATTAACAGCTTTGAGTGTTAAAATAAACCATACACTATACAATACTCCAAACCACACACCAATGAAATGCATTACAGGGCAAGTTTCCTTAAAATGGTGCTTGAATATATAAATATTTGTTTTCATTTGCATATATATCTTTTCCCTACTCCACTATGGTTCAATTATTAAATGGTTCCAAAGCCCATCAACCTTTAAAGGCAATACTATCTAATAACTCCATAAAGGAACTTGAAAGCAAAAGTTAGATTCTATTAAACAAACACTTCATCAGCTTTTACTAAATGCCATACAGTGCCAGGCACTTAGAATACAGAGATACAGCAGTAATCTTGCCTCAAAGAAGGTCCTAGTATAAGTTAAAAAAAAATAGACATTAAAAGAAAGAGTATAAGATATTGCAAATGTAACAATAAAACTGTATCCAAGGTTGAGCAGTAACAAGAGGTGAAAGCTATTAACTGTGACATGAAGTTAGGAGATAAAAAGCAGTCAAGAAAGGTCAGGTTTTAACAGAGAAAAGAAAACTGACCAAGCAAACTACTTACGAACCCTTCCATTAAACAATGGATGTTAACATTCACTCTAAAAAAGTAGAGTCCAAAACAACTTAGTCTTAAAAACAATTTTTTTGTTTGTGTAAAACAAATGTGACAATTTTTAAAAATAATACAACTACCAGAGGTTGAAATACCATTTGAGGCAAACAAAGAGCTGACCAAAAAACTTAAAAGGAAAAGCTCAAGAATAAGACATCCATGGGAGGCTTTGAAAAGTTCTAGCAAATTCCTGAAAATCAAGAAGGCCACACACATATGCAGGTTGTGTGCATACCTAGGAAATATTTGAGAGGACCCTAATCTCTCAACTATGACTGGCCTTGAGGCTTTAAGAAAGGAGGAACTGACAAGCAAAAGCAGAGTTATAAACTGCCAGAGCATTCAAAGTATGTCCCAACAGACAGACAGAACTAGGTGAGAACTAAGAGACTTATTGGCTCAAGGTATTTAAGGAAACCTCTGTCAAATCATTAGGTGATGTTGACAAAACATACTGTTGTATAGCTACATACAACATACATCAACATACACTCATGTTGTATGTACCCATGAAACAAAATATACAGACGTTACAGAATGAGTTAAGTGTAGCACTAAACTAACAGTAACAACAACAGTCACAGTTACAATCCTGGAGACAGTAGCTATCTGATCTCCAAACCTGTCGCATTTTATCATTTAAAATGCCCACTTTTCTACCAAAAAAAAAAAAATCAGAATATGTGCCAATAAACAGGAAAGTATGGCCCATTCACAAGAAGAGCAGCGACAGGAAGCCCGGACGACACTGGACTTACTAGACAAAGACTTTAAATCAGCTATTAACTACATTTAAAGAATATCAAAGTGGCCAGGCACAGTAGATTGTACCTGTAATCCCAGCACGTTGGGAGCCCAAGGAGGGTGGATCACTTGAGGTCAGGAATTCGAGACCAGCCTAGCCAACATGGAAAACCCTGTCTCTACTAAAAATAGAAAAATTAGCTGGGCATGGTAGCACGCGCCTATAATTCCAGCTACTCAGGAGGCTAAAGCATGAGAATCGCTTGAACCCAGGAGGTGCACATCACAGTAAGCCAAGATCACGTCACTCTACTCCAGGTTGGGCAACAGAGCGAGACTATGTCTCAAAAAAAAAAAAAAAAAGAAAAGAGAAAAATGAACAGATCCTCAAATGGGACAGCATCAAGAGTACAAACATGTGTACAGTGGAATTTTCAAAGGAGAGAAGAAAGAGAAAGGGGCAGAAAAAAAAAACATTTAAAGGAATAATGGGCAAAAACTTCCCACATTTGATTAAAAACATTAAATACATATCCAAGAGACTCAACAAACTCCAAGTATGATAATCTCAGAGAACCACACTTAGATATATCATAGTCAGAGGATCAAAAGCCAAAGACAGACAATCTTGAAAGAATCAAGAGAGAAGTGATGGATCACATTCAAGGATCCTCAATAACAGCTGATTTCCCATCAGAAACTATAGCAGCCAGAAGGCAGTAAGGAAACGTAAGTGCTGAAAGAAAGGATTGTTAACCAAGAATTCTACAAACTACAAAACTGCCCTTCAAAAACTGAAAGATAAATTAAGACAAACACCAAGAACATCTGTTCCTAACAGACCTGTCCAACAAGAAATACTAAAGGGAGTCCAGGCTCAAACAAAAGGACAATAGATAGTAACTCGAATCCATATGAAGAAATGAAGACTCCAGTAAAGGACTAGAAAAGAAAACTATACAGGTAACCACAAAAGACAATATAAATGTAGTTTTTGTTTGTAACTCTTTTCTTCTCCTGATTAAAGAGACAATGGCAAAAAAAAGTAATTTTAAAACTGTGTTGAGCTTGTAATATATAAATAATGTAATTTGTATGACAATAACACAATCTATGATATGTATTAATATATAGATCTATTGCAAAGGAAATTGTTAATTCATGTTATATAATATTTGGCATGAAATATGTGAGTTTTAATCTTTGAATTACTATTTATGATTGAATATATTCCATGTCCTAAAAGCTAAACTATAATCTCCTGGATTTTTTTTTTTTTTTTTGAGATGGAGTCTCACTCTGTTGCCCAGGCTGGAGTACGGTGGCATGATATTGGCTCACTGCAACCTCCACCCACCCCCGCCCCCAAATAGCTGGGATTATAGGCATATGCCACGACACCCAGCTAATTTTTGTATTTTTAGTAGAGATGGGGTTTTGCCATTTTTGCCAGGCTGGTCTCAAACTCCTGACCTCAAGTGATCCTCCCACCTCAGCTCCCCAAAGTGCTGGGATTACAGGTGTCTTTACTTTTTATATAGACAATTTCAAACATATCCACAATGCAGGAAGACAGATCCCTTGGTAAACCCAGCTCTTCCCTCTCTGGCTTGCAATTTTCAGGCAAAATGTACCAAGAATGCAACATCTTGAAATAAGAAGGAACTGCCCACGATGGCCCAGGCTTTGTCCTTATCCCCGCAGAAGAGGATCCCTGCAACGCTTGCACTCAGTAATCTAAGTGACATCGGTGTATAAAATCCAGAGCAGGGTGCTTTTGGGGTCTTTTGGCTGTGGTAATAAATGGAGCTCACACAAATGAAACTCCATTCCCCTGGTTAGCTTTCCTGAGTCCCGGGGGACTATCTTGCCATGGATCCTAGGCTTCTGTTGATTCTTGCTGCCTATCTGTGAGTAACAACATTGCTTTACCTGACTTGTGCAAGTCAGCGTATGACTCACCAAACTCCTCCACTGGCAACGGGGTTTATGCAAAACCTTCCATCAGATCTAGGAACCTTAGCAGAAATTGATGAGATGTTTAGAATCCTCCCCTGGGATTGCTAACCAACACACAGTGTTCCCCTCCTAAGTATCAGAACCTGTATACAGTATTCTTCATAACATATACATGGATATTTTTATAGTAGAATATCAGAATCATAGTACTATAATAACTGAGAAAATAATTTACTGTAATGCAAGTCTTAGTAGTTTTTTTTAGTTCGTCTCACCCAAAATTTAAGCTTCGTCGAGCATTTGATGTTACGTTTATTCTATCTGTTGATGGACTTGGAATCACATGGCGTCCCGGAGACATCTTTTTTACTTCCCATGCCAATGATGTTGGTCTGCCAATTCAATATATAAACCAGATTAAATTAACAGAGAAAAGGGAGAAACAAATAATCTTTTCTCTCGGTTGTTAGTGGGTGAAAAAATAATCCTACTTTTCAACAACAGCAACAAAAAGTCACAACATGTGCAAATGTTCCCCTAGAGCATTGATTACCAGAAAGTTACCATATTACCAGTGAGAAATCATAGTTGATAAATGGTTCAGGATTTTCTACCAACTGCAGCACAGCAATACTACTCCAATTACCTCAAAAAGGTCATGGGGTTACAGGAATATGAGATACACTACTTATGATTTATAAACTTCCACATGCCCAGCTAAAAAAATGTTTAAAAGGCAATGATACTACTTCAATCTACTTGTCTCTGATGTCCTGGAGAGTTTGTGAAACATGTATCAAGAGAAAGAATATGGTAAGGGTTAAATGAAGAGTAGGAAAATATAAAATGTCCTTCCTCTACCTGTTAATCACTCACAAGAGTAGGATTTCACTGCTCTTTGCTGGGAAAGCTAAGAAACGTAACTTAACGTCTACTTCTCCTCCTTCCTTGGCCCCACAACCAATTGGCTTACAGGACGCATAACATGCCCTCAATCAGATCCCCATAACTCCCATGGGTATCCCTGTGTCTTACTCTCCATTGCCTTTCAATCTTGCCAACTGTTGATATCTGCTTTTAAAAATTTCACTGGCAAATTGTATTTCATTGTCTTTGTTTTTTAAATTATACGTTTATTATCATTACTAGTGAAACTGAACTTTTTAACCAACCATCTGAATTTCTTCATTTGGGATTCACATGTTGGTATCTTTCCCTCATTTTTTCCACTGGGATTTGCACCATTTTCTGATTAATTTGAAATAGTTTTACTACTACTCTTATGGCTACAAATCCACTGGCACTGGTGATACAACTATTTTGCCTTTAATTTTTCCTTTTTATTTGGAAACATTTGTTCTCTTCCTATTGAATCAGTGTATCAGTATTTTTCTTTGTGGTGTCTGCCTGTGTCTTACAAAGTCCTCACACGCAAAACAAATATATAAATATTTACCTATATTTTCTTCTTTAAACATATACAACTTCAGTTTTTACATTTAAATCTCAAGGCTAGCCAAAATAAATTTTGATGCATGATTTGAAGAATGCAAGATGGATAATGCCATCTATAGAGCATTTTAAGGCTGCTTTCCATATATAGGTGCTGTCTCATGAGGCAAAGAAGAGAAATGCTGATAACTGGTAAAAGTAAAAGGGATGCCACAGCTGGGCATGGTGGCCCACTCCTGTAATCCCAGCACTTTGGGAGGCCAAGGAGGGCAGATCACTTGAGGTCAGGAGTTCAAGATCAGCCTAGCCAACATGGTGAAACCCTGTGTCTACTAAAAATACAAAAATTAGCTGGGCATGGTGGCAGGTGCCTGTAATCCCAGCTACTTGGGAAGCTGAGGCTTAAAAGTGGAAGGTGGAGGTTGCAGTGAGCCAAGATGGCACCACTGCACTCCAGCCTGGGTTACACAGTAAGATTCTGTCTCCAAGGAAAAAAAAAAAAGGTATGCCTCAAGTATATTTTTGAACCACAGTGCCAAGAGAGGAATAGTAACCACTCTCTTAAGCTTGGGTTTGGCTTATGTATCTTTCCCAATACAATCCTCAACACAACCACCAATAGGTAACTGAATTTTGCAAGCACAAAAAAAGAATCTATTTTTTTAATGCATTGTAGATTACATTACAGACCTCTGGATACAACAAACAAACTCAATCAAGTTAAATAAAAAAATGAAAAGAAAAAGAAAATAAAGATTTATTGTAAGGATATAAACTGTACAAGGTCAAAGACATCCAAAAGTTGGAGGAGACTAGAATCAGGGCTCATGAGGATTAGACCCGGTATAGGCTCTCAAAGGCCACATAATTTCTGTTTCTCTCTGTAAATCTATTCCCTTTTTTCTTCCCAACCTGTTTTACTCTGCTTATTGTCACAAGGACAATATAGCCACAAGTCCCAAATCAGCATGATGATCTCTTAGCTTGGTTCAACCCAGTGGAAGAGTGAAACCCCAGATCCAATCACCTATTACCAAGGTAAGGATAAAATTTCTTAGTACAAACAGACATTTAGGCCTGACCCACCCAGGGACTGTGGATGAAGTAGGCACTAAAAACCATCAAAAATTTTACTGTGAGAAACAAAAATGTTAAAAGGATCAACCTATCTTAGTTTCCCTAGATTTGGTTTCCTGGGAATCCAGCCCTTCTGGATTTCTCCCTTGGAATTCCTTTACCCTACTGGTTCTGCCTGCCTGTAGGGCTGACACATCAGTATGAGATAAAAGATTCCGTTTTTTACTGGATAGTTTCACCCACTAAGATTGAACCAAGATTAAATCCAAAGCAAAGAGGCAGGATAGGCCTATTTGCTCAGCAGGAGGCGGGGGGTGGGGAGGGGAGCAGCCTTGTAGCTCCATGTGACTTGGCAAGTTTACCAGAGTTTAGGAATTACTTAGATGTCTAAACTAAACTGCTCTTTTGCCTTTGTACATAACCAAAATAATACTAAGTCCATTTGATTATCTATCTCTGGAGTATCTAATTCTCCCTACTGTTACTACCTTAATCTGAGTAGCCATCATCTCTAAACTACATTGCTATATCTCAACCTTCCCACATGGCAGCCAAAATGATCTTTTAAAAACGTAAATCTGATATGTCACTTCCCTACTTTAAAACCCTTTATTGGCTCAAAGTCAAATATAAATCTCTTATTATTTCTACAGAGCTCTACACAATGTGGTCCTAGCCTAGCTCTCTAGGCTCATCTCATGCTACTCTCCCCTTGTTCTTTTCACTCCTGCCCTACTAAATTCCTTGATTACACTGGGCTCCCTTCCACTTCAAAGACATCACACATGCTATTAGCGTTATCTCGAATTACTCTTTTCTCTTTGTCTAACTAACTCCTACTTAAGAATTCTGTCTCAATTTAAATGTCACCTCCTCAGGAAGCCTTCCTGGACTTAACAAACTGGTTAAGGGTGCTTTTTCTTATACTCACAGAGAAAGCTGTATTTCTTCTTGATGACACTTGGCACATTTATACTTACTTAACATCAATCTTTCCTGTTAGAAATGCACTTAGTCCATTCAGGCTGCTACAACAAAATACCTTATGACTGGGTAATTTATAAACAACAATAAGAAATTTATTTCTCATAGTTCTGGATGCTGGGAAGTACAAAATCAAGGTGCCAGCAGATTCAACGTCTGATACGAGCCCTGTTCCTTATAAAGATCATCTTTCAGCTGTGTCTTCACGTGGTGGAGGGGTAACAGCTCCCACTTCTTTTATATGTCACTAATCCCATTCATAAGGGCTCCACCTTCCTGACTTAACTACCTCCTAAAGCCCCCACCTCTTAATACTATCACATTGGTGATTAAATTTCAACATATGAATTTTGGGAAGGCACATTCAGGCCATAGCATGTACTATATACTTCATGAGGGCAGGGAATGCATCTGTCCTCTTGACCACAACAGTCACAGAGCTTGGCACACAGCATTCAGATACTGTGTGGTGATTCCAAATGGATCCTTCTAAAGGAGCTTTGATCTTGTATTATTCCCCTCATCAAAAATCATCAATTTTCCTCACTGCCTAATACATTAAGAAGAAATACTGTATCTTTCCCTACTACTTTGACTTTGCACATGTCCTACACTTACATAGCTGTTTAAATTTATTCCCTTCACCGAAATGGCCAACCAGCTGGTAAAATCCATCCCATCCTTGAAACACTTCTTCTGCATCCTCCTAAAATCTTCCCTGATCTATCCTCCAAAAGAGATTTGTCCTTATCTGAAGAACCATAATAGTTTTCTGTACTAAGTTCTATTTTTATCACACTCAGGCTATAAATTCCATGAGCAGTAAATGTGTCACATTAAACAATTAAATCTCTGTACTGAATAAAGTGATAATACCCAATTAATACCCACTGATAAATACCCAATAAATATTTGTTATTTAATTGCATGAGAAATGCAGCACCTGACTTTTAGATTTTTACAAGTTTCAAGTCAATAAGAGGTTAAGTTTATTGTCCGTTTCAATGATTGCTATTGAAACTGCTGGGATGATAGGAATATTGAGCCCAGAGAGCTCATTACCTGCTTTGAGCATCTGTCTTCTCTAACTTTTCCTGAAGCTGAATCCAGTCAATCAATGCTTTGAAATCTCTTACATAGTTATCCAGCATCATTAGCACCTCCTAAAAGAAACAAAAAGAAAAAAAATTAAATTCCAGTCTGAGACTAAAAACTTTGAAGAAAAAAAAGATTGAACAACTTAAGAATTAGTAGTTTTTACATTATACTCTTCAATGAAAAAGCTGCATAAGTTACTGATATAGTTTTTCTTTTCATTCTGTTTGGTTTCAACCTATTATAAGAAATATAATAGGTTGAAAGTCTAAAGACCAAGAAATGATATTGATGTTCCGTCTCAAAACCTCCCCCAATAGCCATCCTTCCAACATTTTTATTATGAATTTTAACATATAGAAAAGTACACTAAACATAAATCCAGCTGCACACTTGTAGCCCCAGTCACACCAGAGGCTGAGGCAGGAGAATTGCTTAAGCCCAGGAGTTCAAGACCAGCCTGGGCAAGGTAATAAGATGCCATCTTTAAATAATAATAATATTATTATTAAAAATTAGCAATGTTTTTCAAGGTTCAACCACCTGGTAGCATGTATCAGTACTTCATTTCTTTTTATAGCTGAATGACTGCATGAATATAGTGTATCTGTTTATTCATTTATCAGTTGATAAATATTTGGGTTGTTAGTCCTTTTTGTTTATTATGAATACTGCTGCTATAAAAATTTGTATCCAGGTTTTTCTGTGAACATGTTTTCAATTCTCTTGGGTATATACCTAGAAGTGGATTTGCTGAGTCATATGATAACTCTATGTTTAAAGTTAACTACCAAACTTTTCTCCACAGTTGCTGCATCATTTTACATTCCCAGCAGCAATTTATGAGAGTTCCATATTCTTCACATCCTTGCCAAAACTTGCTGCTTTCTGACTTTTTTATCCTAGTCATCCTAAATGAGCGTGAAGTGCTATCATTGGGGGTTATGTGCATTTCTCCAATGACTAATAACTTTGTGCCTCTTGTCACGTACATACATTAGACATTTGTTTACCTTTTTTTTTTTTTTTTTTGAGATGGAGTCTCACTCTGTCACCCAGGCTGGAGTACAGTGGCACGATCTCGGCATCGCGGCTCACTGCAACCTCCACCTCCCAGGTTCAAACAATTCTCCTGCCTCAGCCTCCCAAGTAGCTGGGATTACAGGCATGTGCCACCACGCCCAGCTAATGTTTTGTATTTTTAGTAGAGATGGGGTTTCACTGTGTTAGCCAGGATGGTCTCAATCTCCTGACCTCGTGATCCACCTGCTTCGGCCTCCCAAAGTGCTGGGATTACAGGTGTGATCCACTGCGCCCAGCTGACATTTGTATATCTTAAAAGAAATGTCTATTCAAATCCTTTGCCCTTTTTTACTGAGTTATTTGTCCTTTTTATTGTTGAGCTGTAAAGTTCTTTATACATTCTAGGTATTAGACCTCCATCAACCATATGGCTGACAAACATCTTGTCCCATGATGTGGCTGATTTTTCCATTTGATAGTATCCTTTGACACACACGTTTTTAATTTTGATAAAGTTCAATTTATTTTTTTCTCTGGCTTTGGGTGTCATAGTCCAAGGTCACAAAGATGCATATGTTTTCTTCAAAGAGTGTGATACCTTCAGCTCTTACATTTAGGCTTTAAACTGTACTCAGTTAATTTTTGTATACAGTGTGAGGTAAAAATCCAAATTCATTTGTTGCATACAGATATCCTGGTGTCCTAACACCATTGTTGAAAATACTATTCTTTCCCTCATTAAATGGTTCTGGCACTTAAGTCAAAAATCAAATTCATACATAGATGTATGTACGAATTTATAGATTCATTATACATAGATGTATGAATTTATTCCAAGGATTTCAAATCTATTTCATTGATCCATGTATCTATCCTACTGCCAGTACCACAGAATTTGATTACTGTGGTTTTGTACTAAGTTTTAAATTCAGGGGGTCTAGGTCCTCAAATGTTGTTCTTTTTCAAGATTGTTTTGGCTATTCTATATACTTTGCATTCCCATACGAATTTAACATCCACTTGTCCATTTCTGCCAAAAAGGGGGAAGGGAGCAATTAAAATGTTCATAGGTATTGCATTGAATCTGGGTATCACTTTGGGAAATACAGCCATCTTAACACTATGAAGTCTTCTGTTCATGAATTCTGAATATCTTTTCCTTTAATTAGGTTTCTCTTATTTCTTACAACGATTTTTCATAGTTTCTTTCAATTATATTTTATAGTTTGTGTGTACATCTTACACTACTTTAAATTTATGCCTAAATATTTTATTTTTGATGTTATTTTAATGTAACTGCTTTCTTAACTTCATTTTTGGATTGTTTATTCCTAGTGTATAAAAATACAACTGATTTTTGAGTGTCCATCTTATATCCCGTAATCTTGCTAAACTTGTTTATTAGCTCTAATAATTGGGGGGTAAGTGTCTTTAAGGGTTCTTTATATATAGAATCATGTCATCTGCAAGTACAGTTTTACTTCTTCCTTTCCATCTAGATGTTTTCTATTATGTTTTCTTGTCTAATTGCCCTGGCTAGAACCTTTAGTACAATACTGAGTGTAAGTGGCAAGAAAAGACATCACTGTCTTGTTCCTGATCTTACCCGACGGGAAAGCTTTCAGTCTTTCACCATTAAGCATGACATTAACTGTGGATTTTTCGTAGATACTCTTTATCAGGTTAAGGAATTTCCCTATTGAATGTTTTTATCATGAAATGGTATTGGCTTTTGTCAAATGCCTTTTCTGCACCAACTGAGATAATCTGTGATCTTTTTCTATTCGTTCTATTAATATATTCTATTACATTTATTGATTTTCATATGCTCAACCATTCTTACCTTCCTGGACTAAATCCCACTAGGTCATGATGTTATAGACCTTTTTATGTGCTGCTAGATTTGTTTGCTATTACTTGTTTGCTATTACTTTGTTGAGAATTTTTATGTCTGTATTTGTAAAAAATATTGCTTAACTAAGATTATTTTTAACTTCAATGTTTAGAAGAATTCACTGGAAAAATTGCTAAAGTTGGGAATTATTTGGGGGATGGGTATTTTTAATTATAAACTCAGTTACCAGTTATAAAGCTATGTAGGTTTTCAATTTCTCATGTCCCTTTTTATTGTTTTTCTAAGAATTAATACTTTTTGTGTAAATTTTCATTTTACAAAAGGAATCCCAGTTCTCCCACTACATGTGGTCCAACTTCACAAATAGCATCCCAACTTCTATGATTCCCAACAGAGAATTTTAGATACCTACATCACCTAGCTGACAGCAGAAGGGACTCAGTATTCTGAGTCTCCTGGGATCACAGAGAATAAAGAGATGATTTTCAACAGGTGTGTGAGCACTTCCAGGAGCTAACCTCCTGGGCACAGGAAAGAGAAAAAGGGCCAAAACTACTAGCCCCCAGTTTCTTCACAGAAAGGGTTTGTCTGCATACTTTTCCAGCTGCAGCCTGAGGGTTTGGGCTTATAACTAGCCTGCATCCGGAAGCCAGTGGAGCAGGTAAACAATAGACCTCCAGAAGCCTCAAGGGGCTTATGGGTACCTGCTGCCCCTTTTCCCCCTGCCTTGCTCCAGCAATAAAACTAGATCTGCAGGTTTTCCCTGGAAGGAGTTTGCATGTACATGGCATGCCCCAACTTTCACAGCTCCCACCCAAAGGACTGGCTCCTAAATCACCTAGCCCTGGGAGTTGATGAGGCTCTGCATTTGTGAATCTCCTAAACTACAAAGAGCAAAGAGCTGCTTTTTAAACAGATAGAGTTCCAGCAGATCTCCTCCCAAGGTCAGTGCTGAGCTAAAAAGCAAAAACTCCTGACTCCCAGTTTCTCCCTAAAAGAAACTGACTACACATCTAATGTCCTGACTTATCCAGCTGCTACCTGCAGATTAGGCCATTACTTAGCCTCCATCTGGGAACTGAAACTGCAGGAAATTAGCAGTCTTCCGGGACCATAAATGTGCATGTGGGGACTATCCACAACTTCACCTGCTGGCATGCTCCAGAGATAAAGCCAAGTCTCCAGTTAACCTGCCTATCTCCAAGAGCATATAGATTAGGCATCTGCCAGGCCCCTGGGAGCAACAAAGTACAAAGCAATGGGTCAAAAGACTGTGCAGTCTGAACAAGAATATGGCATCACTGCAGATCCTCTCCCCAGCTTAATGTAAACAAAATGAGAGAAAAACTCCAGCTCCTAGCTTCTCCTTGAGAAATAAGAAACTGGAACACACATTTAATACCTCAACTTTTCCAGCTGGATCTTGAGAGATGGGTTTCTAACTTGTTTGTCTCAGGATACCAACAGGACTTGGCATACCCTAATCTGGGGGCCACTAAGAACAAAGACTGCAGTTTAGATCAGCACAAAGGTTTGAGGGGCACCTAGAATAACTAGCTGAGCTGACAGGTAAGATCCATCTCCTACACAAGGCCAGTATGACAAGACTAGGAAAGGCAGTTGCCTCACCTAATGCACAGAAACAAACACTAAGGGTCAAAGAAAATGAAGAAACAGGTATATAAGTTCCAAATAAAAGAGCAAGATAAACCTCCAGAAACTGATCCTAATGAACTGCCAATATGTGACTTATCACATAGAGAATTCAAAAGAACAGTCATAAAGAAGTTCACCAAGGTCAAAACGAGTAATGCATAAAACTAGCTAAAAATTTCTGCCAAGAGACAGAAAATACAAAAAGTACCAAACAGAAATCATATAGCTGAAGAATATAATACTCAACTGAAAATTTTAATATAGGGGTTAAACAGCAGACTAGATTAAGCAGAAGAAGGATCAGGAACTCTAAGACAGGTCATCAGAAATCATTTAAGATGAGGAATAAAAGGAAAAAATGAAAAAGAGTAAAGAAAGCTAAAGGGACTTACAAAGCAGCATGAAGCAGAAGTAAATATGCATTACTGGAGTTAGAAAGGAAGAAGAGAAAGTGACAGAAGGCTTATTCAAAGAAATGATGGCTGAAAACTTCCCAAACCTGGGTGAGAAACTAGAAATCAAAATCAAAATCCAGAAAGCCCAAATAACTAGATGAATCCAGAGATATCTACACTGAGACACATTATAATCAAATTCTCAAAAGTTAAAGACAAAGACAGACTTATGAAAGCAGTAAAACAAAAGTTACTTATTACACACACAGGGGCGCCCATAACACTATCGGTAGATTTTTTAGCAGAAACTTTGCAACCCATAAAAGCTGAAACGATAAATTCAAAGTACCGAACGAAAAAGAAAGTGTCAACCAAGAAAATTATACCCAGAAAATCTGTCCTTCAAAAATAAATTAGTGATAAAGACTTCCAAAGACAAACAAAAGCTGAGGGAGTTAATCACTACTATACCTGATTTACAAGAAAAGCTAAAAAAGTTGTTCACATTGAAACAAAAAGAAACTAAACAGGAACATGAAAGCATAAGTAAGAAATTCATTGGAAAACAACATATATAAAGAATAAAAGAACATTTTATGACTATAACAGTGGTGGGTATATCAATTATAATCCTATTATAAAAGATAAGAGATACAAGTATTAAAAACAATTATAACTAAATTTAAATTATGTTAATGGGCACAATACAAATAACTATAAATTGTGACATCAATACTATTTATAATGTGGGAGGAAGAGACATAAAAGGAGAGACTTCTTGAATGCAAGGGAACTCAAGGCGTTATCAGCTTAAAATAGATCGTTATAACAATAAAATATTTTACATAATCACCCTGGTAACCACAAAGAAAATGCCTAAACAAATTACACAAAAGAAAGAGGAAGGAATCAAAATCTAGCAATAAAAAAAAAAAAAAACACACACACACACACACAAAAGAAGAGAGCAAGTGAGAAAAACAAGGACAAAAATATCATGAGACAAACACAAAACAGTTAATTAAAAGGTAGTAATAAATCCTTATCAATAATTATTTTAAATGTAAACAAACTAAACTCCCTGATAAAAAAGATACAGTGTGACTGAATGGTTAAAAAACAAACTACATGCTATCTACAAGAAGACCCTTAAGATTCAAGAACACAAAGAGACAAAGTGAAAAGATGGAAAAAATATTGTAAGCAAACGGAAACCAAAAGAAAGTAGAAATGGCTAAATTATCAAACTAGAATGTAAGGAAAAAAACTGTCTCCAGAGAAATGAAGGTCCTCACATAACAATAAAAGGGTCAATTCAACAGGAAGATACAACAATTTTAAGTATATTTGCACCTAACATCAAAGCACTTAAAATAAAAAAGCAAATACTGATGGATCTGAAAGAAGAAATTGACTGCAATTCAATAATAGAAGACTGCAATGTCTCACTTTCAATAATAGATAGAATTTACAAAAAAAAAAAAAACAATGCAACACCACAAACCAAATAAACTTAACAAACATAGAATTAGCAGGAAAATACACATTTTTCTCAAGTGCACATAGAACATTCTTCAGGACAGATTGCAAAACAAGTTAGGTTGCAAAAAAGTCTTAACAAATTAAAATCATACCAAGTATGTTTTCCAACCACAATTGAATGAAACTAGAAATCAGTAATAGCAAGAAAAAAAAAAGGCAGTGAGGATTCACAGAAACATGGAAATTAAATGAGACACTCTTGAACCAATGGGGCAAAAAAGAAACCAAAAGAAAATTTTAAAAATATCTTGAGACAAATAAAAAGAGAACTTACAAAAACATGTGATGCAGCAAAGCAGTATAAAAAGGAGGTTTGGGCCAGGCGCGGTGGCTCATGCCTGTATTCCCAGCACTTTGGGAGGCCGAGACTGGTGGATCACCTGAAGTCGGGAGTTCAAGACCAGCCTGACCAACATGGAGAAACCCCATCTCTACTAAAAATACAAAATTAGCCGGGGCGGGGCAGGAGAATCGCTAGAACCCAGGAGGCGGAGATTGCAGTGAGCCGAGATCGCGCCATTGCACTCTTGCCTGGGCAACAAGAGCGAAATTCCGCCTCAAAAAAAAAAAAAAAAAAGCAAAACAAAAAAGTAAAAAGGAGGTTTGTAGCTATAAATACCTATATTGAAGAAGAAGAAATATCTCAAATAAACAACCTAACTTTACAACTCAAGAAACTAGGAAAAAAACAAACTAAACCCAAAGTTAGCAGAAGGAAGAAAATAATAAAGATAACAATAGAAATAAATCAAATACAGAAAAACATCAATAGCCAGGCATGGTGGCTCACACCTGTAATCCTAACACTTTGGGAGGCCGAGGCAGGCAAACACTTGAGGTCAGGAGTTCGAGACCAACCTGGCCAGTATGGTGAAACCCTGTCTCTATTAAAAATACAAAAATTAGCCAGGCGTGGTGGCAGGTACCTGTAATCCCAGCTACTCAGGAGGCTGAGGTGGGCAAATCATTTGAATCCAGGAGGCAGAAGCTGCAGTGAGCCAAGATAGTGCCACTGCACCCCAGCCTAGGTGACAAAGCGAGACTCCGTCTCAAGAAAAAAAAAAAAAAAAAAAAAAATTAGCTGGACATGGTGGCATGCGCCTGTAATTCCAGCTATTTGGGAGGCTGAGCACTAGAATCACTTGAACCCGGGAGGCAGAGGTTGCAGTGAGCCACGACTGTGCCACTGCACTCCAGCCTGGGTGACGGAGTGAGACTCTGGAAAAAAAAAAAAAAAAAAAAAAAAAAGAAGAAAGAAAGACAGACATCAATAAAACAAAGAGTTGGTTGTATTTTTTAAAATGGCAAAACAGGGTGAAAAAAAGAGATGACTCATCAGAAACGTAAAAAGGGACATTACAACAGATGTCTTGAAAATATAAAAGATCATAAAAGTTGATTATGAACAATTATATACCAATACATATATAACCTAAGGAAACAGTTATGTTCCTAGAAACATACAACATGCCAAAGCTGAATTAAGAAGAAACAGAAAGCCTAAATATGCCAGTAACAAAATGACTGAAATAGTAATCAAAAACTTCCCAATGAAGAAAAGTCCAAAACCAGGTATCTTCAGAGCCGAATTCTACCAAACATTCAAAAAAATTAGTATCAATCCTTCTTAAATACTTCCAGAAAAAAAAAAAAAGTAAAGGGAAGAGTTTCAATTTCATACATGAGATCAATTTCATCCTGATATCAAAGTCAGAAAAAGATAACACAAAAAATGATGAATATACACACAAAAATGCTCAATACTAGGGAAGCAAATTCAACAATACATCAAAAAGATAATATACCATAACCAAGTGAGATTAATCCCTGAGCTGCAAGGATGGTTCAACACATGCAAATCAATCAATGAGATACAACACATTAGCACAATGATAGGCAAGAAAGCATATAATCATCTCAACAGACACAGAAAAAGCATCTGGCAGAGTTCAATATCCTTTCACTAAAAAAAAAAAAAAGCTCAACAAAACAGGCATAGAAGGAAATTTCCTCAGTATACTATAAGTCATGTATGAAAAATGAACAGCTAACATCATAATCAACAGTGATCAATATCAACATGATAACACTTTTCATCTAAGATCTAGTACCAGGCAAGGATGCCCACTCTGGCCACTTCTAGTCAATGTAGTACTGAAAGTACTAGCAAGAGCAATTGGACAAAAAAAAGAAAGAAACAAAAGGCATTCAAGTCAGAAATAATGAAGTAAAATTATCCATGGTTGCATTTGAATTGATTCTATATGCAGGAAAATGCTATAGGTGTCACAAACACACAAAAAAAGGTCAGAACTTCTAAATGAAAAGTAGCAGGATACAAACATCAACATTCAAAAAATCTGTTGCATTTCTTTACACCAATAACAATCTATGTTAAAAAGAAATTTTCAAAATCCTATTTATAATAGCATCAAAAGAATCAAATACTTAGGAATAAATATAACATAACCAAGGAAGTGCAAGATCTGTACACTGAAAACTATGACACATTGATTAAAGAAACTGAAGCAGATGCAAATAAACAGAAAGCTATTCCATGTTTATGGGTTGTAAAAATTAATACTGTTAAAACATTCATACTGGCTGGGTGCAGTCGCTCACACCTGTAATCCTAGCACTTTGGGAGGCCGAGGAGGGCAGATTACTTGAGGTCGGGGTTCGAGATTGGCCTGGCCAACATGGTGAAACCCCGTCTCTACTAAAATTACAAAAATTAGCTGGGCATGGTGGCAGGCGCCTATAATCCCACATACCTGGGAGGCTGAGGCAGGAGAATCATTTGAACCCGGGAGGCGGAGGCTGCAGTGAGCCGAGATCACGCCACTGCACTCCAGCCTGGGTGTCTGGGCAAGACTCCATCTCAAAAAAAAAAAAAAAAAAAAAATGCATACTATCCAAAGTGACATGCTCAATGCAATCACTACCAAATTGTACTGGCATTTTTCACAGAAATAGAAAAAACAATGCTAAAATTTGTATGGAACTACAAAAAACTTTAAATAGCCAAAGCAATGTGGAGAGAGAAAAATTAAATTGGAGGCATCACATTTCCTGACTATAAATTATATTACAAATCAACTGTAATCTAAACTGTAATGACAGGCATACAGACAGACATGAAGACCAACAGAACAATGAAACACAACAGAAAGCCCAGAAACAAACCCAAGCATATATGGTCAACAATTTTCAACAAGGCCACCAAAAAAACACAATGAGAAAAGGATAAACTCTTCAATAGTGTTAGGAAAACTGAATAACCACATGTAAAAGAAGGAACTAGACCCTTATCTTACACCATATGCAAAAATAAACTCAAAATGGATTAAAGAAGTAAACATGAGACCTGAAACTATAAAACTTCTGGAAGAAAACAAAAGGAAAAGTTCCTTAATAGTGACCTCAAGCAATAATTTGTTTGGCATCACACCAAAAATTCATGCAACAAAAGCAAAAATATCCAAGTGAGACTACATCAAAATAAAAACTTTGCTACAAATAAAAAGAAAACATTTAACAGAATGAAAAAGCAGGCTACAGATTGAGAAAAATATTTGCAAACCCTGTATATGATAAGGGGTTAATATCCAAACTATATAAGGAACTCACACAATTCAATAACAGGAAGCAAATAACTGATTTAAAAATGGGCAAAGAGCCTGAAGAAGCTTTTTTCCAAAGAAAACATAAAAATGGCTAATAAGCATAAGAAAAAGTGCTCAACATCAGTAATCATCATGGAAATGCAAATTAAAACCACAATAAGATATCACCTTAAATCTGTTAGGACAGCTATTATCAAAAAGATAAGCGATAACAACTGTTGGCCAGGGTGTGAAGAAAACCCTTGTACACTATTTGTGGAAATGTAAACTGGTACAACTATTATGGAAAACAGTATGAAAGTTTCTCAAAAAATTAAAAATACAACTACCGTATGACCCAAAAATCCCTCTTCTGAGTAGATATCCAAAGAAAATGAAATCAGCACCTCATAGAGACATCGGCACTCCTATGTTTATTTGCAGCATTATTCACAATAGCCAAGATATGGAAACAACCTTAAGTGTTCATCAGTGGATAAATGGGTAAAGAAATTGTGGTGTATGTATACACACACATACATACAGTCAAGCATCACTTAACAACAGAGATATACTGAGAAATGCATTGTTGGGCAATTTCATCATTGTGCGACCATCAGAGTGTACTTACAAAAACCTGGATGGTATAGCCTACTACACACCTATGTTATACGGTACGGCCTATTGCTCCTAGGCTACAAACCTGTACGGCAGGAACCTGACCTGCACAACAGGAGGTGAGCAGTGGGCCAGTAAACATTACCACCTGAACTCCACCTCCTGTCAGATCAGGAGCAGCATCAGATTCTCATAGGAGCACAAACCCTATTGTGAGCTGCACATGTGAAGGATCTAGGTTGAGTGCTTCTTTCGACAGTCTAATGCCTGATCATCTGAGGTGGAACAGTTTCATCCTGAAACTACCCCTGCCACACAGACCCCAGTCCGTTGAAACATTGTCTTCCTCAAAACCGGTCCCTGGTGCCAAAAAGGTTGGGGACTACTGCTGTACAGCATGTTACTATACTGAATACTACAGGTGAGAGTAACACAATGTTAAGTATTTGTGCATCTAAACACAGAAAATGTACAGTAAAAATACATTGCAAAATATTTTTAATATGATACACCTGTAGCATTTACCAAGAATGGAGTTTACAGGACTGAAAGTTGCTCTGGGCAAGGGAGGGTGAGGGAGGGAGTAAAGGAGAGAATGGTGAGTGAAGGCCTAGGATATTACTGTATGCTGCTGAGACTTCATAAACTACACATTTAGACTATACAAAATCCATACAAAAATTCTGTCTTCCTAATAAATTAACCTTAGCTTACTACAATCTTTTTACTTTATAAACCTTTTAGTATTTTTTAAACTCTGACATTTGTAATAACACTTAGCTTAAAACACAAACACATTGTACAATTGTACAAAAATCTTTATAACCTCATTCTATAAGCTTTTTTCTATCTAACATTTTTTTCCTTTTTAACCCTTTTTGTTAAAAATGAAGACACAAACACACACATTAGCCTAGGCCTACCCAGGAGCAGGATCTTCCACCTCCACATATTGTCCCCCTGCAAGGTCTTCAAGAGCAAGAAAATAACACGTATGGAGCTATCATCTCCTGATGACAATGCTTTATCCTGGATTACCACCTAAGGACCTGCCAAAGGCTGTTTTACAGTTAGCTTTCTTTTTGTAAGTAGAAGGAATACATTCTAAAATAACAATAAATAGTATAAAAATACATAAGCCAGTAACATAATTTTTTTTTTGAGATGGAGTCTTGCTATGTTGCCCAGGCTGGAGTGCAGTGGCGCTATCTCGGCTCACTGCAAGCTCCGCCTCCTGGGTTCACGCCATTCTCCTGCCTCAGCCTCCTGAGTAGCTGGGACTACAGGCACCCGCTACAATGCCCGACTAATTTTTTTTGTATTTTTAGTAGAGACAGGGTTTCACCATGTTAGCCAGTATGGTCTCGATCTCCTGACCTAGTGATCCACCCGCCTCAGCCTCCCAAAGTGCTGGGATTACAGGCGTGAGCCACCGTGCCTGGCCGCCAGTAACATAATTTATTATCATCATCATCATCAAGTACTGTGTACTGTACACAACTGTATGCACTATACTTCCATGTAACTGGTAGCACCATAGGCTTGTTTTCATCAGCATCATCACAAACACTGAGTAATATATTGTGCTACAACATTATGACAGCTATGACATCACTAGGTGACAAGAATCTTTCAGGTCCATTATAATCTTATGAAACCACCATTGTATACGTGGTCAGCTGTTGACTGAAACATTGTTATGCAGCACATGACTACAATGAAATATTATTCCACCTTTAAAAAAGAGATCCTGACATTTGCAACAATATGAATAAACCTTGAGGACATCATGCTAAGTGAAATAAGCCAGACCTACAAAGAAAAATAGTGTATGATCTCATTTATATATATATAATCTAAACAAAGTCGAATACGTAGAAAGAGAGGGACGATCAGTGGTTGGTTAACAAGGTCAGGGGGAGGAAGGAAATATGGAGATGTAGATTAAAGGATACAAACTTCTAATTATGTAGGATGAACAGGTCTACAAATCCAATATATAGCATGAGGGCACTAGTTAATAATAACGTATTGTATACTAAAAATTCTCTAAAAGAGTAGTTTTGGTAGTCTTACCACACACACAAAAAGGTAACTATGTGAGGTGATAGGTTCATTTGCTAGACTGCAGTAATCATTTCACTACATATATGTATATCAAAACATGTTATAAATCTCAAATATATATAACAAATATATATGTAAATAAACAGAATACCATTTACATTAACACCCCAAAATGTGAAATACTTAGGTATAAATCTAACAAAATATGTATAAGATCTATATTAGGAAAACAACAAAACTCTGACAAAAAAATTAAAAAACTAAATAAATGGAAAGATAATCCATGGATAGGATGACTCAACATTGTCAAAATGTCAGTCAGTTCTTTCAAACCTGATTTATAAATTCAATGCAATCTCAATCAAAATCCAAGCAAGTTAAGCTGATTCTAAAGTTCATATGCAGAAGCAAAAGACTCAGTAGAGCCAATACAATTTTGAAGAACAAAGCGGGTGGACTAACACTACTCAATGTCAAGATATACTAAAAAGCTATAGTAATCAAGACAGGGTGGTACTAGGATAAAAGACCAACAGGTCAATGGAACAGAACAAAGAGCTCAGAAATAGACCCACATAAACATAATCAACTGATCTTTGACTAAAGTACAAAGCCAATACAAAGGAACAAAGATTGTTTTTCAACACATGATGCTAGAATAAATGGGACATCACATGCAAAAACTAATGAATCTAGACAGAGACCTTACAATCTTCACAAAAATTAACTCAAATTGGATCCTAGACCTAACTGTAAAATACAAAACTATACAACTCCTAAAGTATAACTCACAGGGAAAAAACCTAGATGGTCTTGGATGCAACAATGAATTGTTAGATACAACACCAAAAGCACAGTCCATGAATGAAAAAATTGATAAGCTGGACCTCATTAAAATCAAAAACTTCTGCTCTGCAAAAAACAATATTGAGAGAGTAAGACAAGCCACAGACAAGCAAAAAATATTTACAAAAGACATATAAGAGTCACTGTTATCCAAAACATACAAAGAACTCTTAAAACTCAACAATAAGAAAAAGAATTTGATCAAATAATAAGCCAAAGTCCTTAACAGACACTTCACCAAAGAAGATACACAAATGGAAAATAAAACATATGAAAACGTGCTCCACATCATAAGTCATCAGGGAAATGCAGATTAAAATAACAATGAGATATTATTACGCTCCTATTAGAATGACCCAAATCCAGAAAACTGACAACAGCAAATGCTGACGAGGATGTAGAGCAATGGGAACACTCATTTATTGCTAGTGGGAATGCATAATGGTACAGCTACTTTGGAAGACAGTGTGGCAGTTTCTTACAAAACTAAACCTTCTCTTACCATGTGATCCAGCAACTGCGCTCCTAGTAAATACCCAAAGGCATTTAAAAACTTACATCCCCACAAAAAGCTGCATACAGATGTGTATAGCAGCTTTATTCATAACTGACAAAACTTGGAAGCCACCAAGATGCTCTTCAGTACGTGAATGAATAAACAAACTGTGGTACATCCAGAAAATGAAATATTGCTCATGGCTAAAAAGAATGATCTATCAAAGTATTTTAAAATATGGTGGGGGCCAAGTAAGGTGGCTCACGCCTATAATCCCAGCACTTTGGGAGGCCACGGCCGAGAAATCACTTGAGCGCAGGAGTTCGAGACAAGCCTGAGGAACATGGCAAAACTCCATCTCTACAAAAAAAAATACAGAAAATTAGCTAGGCATAGTGGTGCGTGCCTGTAGTCCCAGCTACTAGAGAGGCTGAGGTGGGGGGGATCACTTGAGCCTGGGAAATTGAGGCTGCAGTGATCTCTGATCAAGCCACTACACTCCAGCCTGGGTGACAGGGCGAGACCTTGTCTCAAAACGAAACAAAACACCACAGTGGGGCCGGGCACGGTGGCTCACACCCATAATCAAAGCACTTTGGGAGGCTGAGCGTAGCAGAATTGCTTGAGCCCAGGAGTTGAAGACCAGCCTGGGCAACATAGTGAGACTTCATCCCTACTAAACATTTTTTAAAAATTAGTCAGGCATGGTGACGCATGACTGTAGTCCCAGCTACTCATGAGGCTGAGGTAGGAGAATTTCTTGAACCCAGGAATTTGAAGCCAGCTTGGGCAACACAGTAAGACCTCATCTCTAAAAAAAAGTAAGAAATAAAAATAGAGGTTACATACTGCATGATTCCAACTATACAACATTCTGAAAAAAGCAAAACTAGGGAGAGTAAAAAGATCAGTGGCTGCTGGGGTTAGGGGTGGGGGACTGGGGAAGAATTAACAGGCAGAGCACAGGGAATTTTTAGGGCAATGAAACTACTCTGTATATTATTAAAATAGCAAATATATGTCATCATACATTGGTCCAAAATCATAGAACGTATAAGACCAAGAGCAAACATAAATGTAAACTACAGTCTTGGGAATGATAATGATTTGTCAACAAAGGCTCATCAATTGTAACAAATATACCACTCAGGTGTATGATATTGATAATGGAGGAGGCTATGCATGTATGGGGGCAGGGGTTATATGGAAAATCTCTACCTTCCTCTTAATTTTGTTGTGAACCTAAAATTGATCTTAAAAAAAATAAAGTCATTAAAAAAGAAAGAAAAAGAAGGAAATATGTTTGAAAAAGGAAATGTTTGAAGTTTTACCAACATTTCTTAAGCAGCTAATACAAAGCTAAATAAATAAAGGCAGCTCTGCACGATTTAAAACCAGTTTTCAATCATATCATGGGTTATCTGCCTTCTGTTACCAAATATAACATTTCCACTGACACTGAACTTCCAAAGATAAATTTTAAATTGTCTGGGTCTGACAGAAAATCATATTCAAATCAGCTTAACTAGGACATATAGATCATCTGTGCCTACTGTAGCATTCACAATGATTACCATTGCTGCCTTCTAATTGTCTCCTTTAAATAACCCAAAATTATATTATTGTGACAATACACTCTACGCACTTGGCAAAGACAAATTTTTGGTACTGATCACTGATGCATCTAAATGGAAATTAAAATTTTATGGAAGAAAAGACTGCAAAAGCACAGGCCACTAAAATCTAATCACTCCACTCCTCAGGAAGAAGAAATTGATATCAAATGTGACTGTGTGTATGTATTAGTACAACAGCCAAAGCTGTCATTTAATTGCATTTAAAAAACTTTAAAATGTATTTGCTTTACCAGTCTCATACCATTCTCACTTTGCCATAAAGATATACCAGTCTCACCTTACTATAAAGATAACTTTCCAATACTCTCAGAAAATGACAATCAGAAAATGCCAACCAGCTATAAAAATGATCATTTGTATTATAAACACATTATTTTTCTATAGCTTAGTCTGATTTTGTATTATCAGTCACACTCAAAAACCTCAAAAATATTTTTCACTTATAAGTGTTTTTAAACATAGATATACTTTGGGCTGGGCGCTGTGGCTCACGCCTGTAATCCCAACACTTTGGGAGGCCGAGGTAGCTGGATCACCTGAGGTCAGGGGTTCGAGACCAGCCCGGCCAACATGGTGAAACTCCATCTCTACTAAAAATACAAAAAATTAGCCAAGCATGGTGGCAGGCCCCTGTAATCCCAGCTACTCGGGAGGCTAAGGCATGATTATTGCTTGAACTTGGGAGGCGGAGGTTCCAGTGAGCCCAGATCACACCATTGCACTCCAGGCCTGGGCAACAAGAGCAAAACTGTCTCAAAATAAAATATAATAAAATAAATTAATTAAAATACAATAAAATAAAAATAAAATTAAATAAATAAACAAACATAAATATACTTTGGAAATCAGACCCAAGACTAATAATGAATATATGCCAAATTATTAACAAATGAAATACAGTACCACCCTTACCTTAGTCATAAAAGTTACATTCTACTTTAAAACAACCTTCTGAACAAAGAAGTATTGTTTATTTCCTTTCAAAAGTAATCCTTGGTGCCAAAAAAACTGGTAATAAAAGTCTTCTACAATCAAGAAAAGGACAAGTTTAAAAATTTAGTTGGCTTCCTTCCCTCAATTCTACTAATATAATTCAAATTCTTTAATCAAATTCATTTGACTTAAATCACCTACATTAAGGTACAAAAAGACAACTCAGAATAATTTACTTCAGAAGTGTTCTACTGATTTCTTTTTGCAAAAAAAAACTAACTAACTCTGAAGGGCAAGAATATCAAGAATATAAGCCGCTATACTTCAGAAACCTGTTGGCAAAGAGAAAGTATATTTGGTGGCTTACACAGCCTATTTCAAGGAATGTTTAACTCAATGTTATCAAAAATGATCAGAGTGGTACCACGCAGCTGTAATCCGAGTCATGTTTTACAAACAAGGGAATACAAACAAGACAAGCAGCTGGAGCAACCTCATAGTTACTGATGCACATCTTTCTCCTCAAAGCTACGAAGGCCATTTTGTCAAGCAGGACGAAACAGAACAAAAGTGGCTCTGAAAGTAACGTTATAGGCATTCAGATCACTCCATATAGATGTACAGCTAAAATTACCAATTAGTTTACCAATTGGCTGCAACGGATTCGATTGGTTTGTAATTAATTCTAGTTACTGGCGCACAGAGCAGGAAAGTTGGTGCCATCCCTTTGTCCTCCTGACACACAATACTAGTGCACAGGCCCTTGGGCCCACGACATCAATACAGCCCTCCAATTCAGCTACAGGAATTAGCACAGTGGAGTACTCCCATAGTGATGAAGGGCTAGAAACATGCACTGCATGAGAAGTCAGTGACAAAAGGGAACCTTTATGAAAAAAAATGAGCTTTACCAAAATGAAAACAAGTTTCTTAAAACATTATTTTTAAAGAACATCTTATCTAGTTTTTTGAATGCTACTACTGGAATAAATAGTTCAACAGGGAAATCATCTAAAAGCAAAACATCAAGTAAACCATTTGCAAAACTGTCAATATCATTCACAATCTTCTTCGGTTCTCAATCACTCATTTTTTTTAAATATCTCTCCTAAATTTTTAATATAATCTATCTGGAAAAAGAATACTTAATATCTTCACCAACCAAAAACTTATAAATTAATATCTGCTAATGGAAGCCATTTTCCTTTATAATTTAATCCTTACCTGCATCTTTGTGGGTAAATAAAATTTGTAGTTGCCTGGGTAGTGACACAAATATTTTACTGCAATTCCTAACCAATTTTTAACTCAACTCACTTGCAAGTTGGCTTGACTAGATGCTTCTAATAGTATTTCCCACTAAGAAAAATCAGAGACCTACTGCCACTAAGAATAAATAGACAAAAATGCTAAGTTTTAAGGCTCAAAATCAATACACCCAAATTCAAATCCCTCATAGATGCCTGCACAGTTAATGCCAAACAACTGCTTCAAGATCTTTATTTTGCCTGGAATATTCTCCCAATACCAATTATATGCTTTTATTCAGCCTCAAGGATCTTCAGCCCTCATCTAGTCCAACTCTTCATTTATGAACACAAAGGTTGAATACAATTTGGTGATTTTTTTTTTAAATCACACAACTAGCTTAGAGGACACACTAACATGACTATTAACTGATGATAGCTCCTATTCTCCCTTTAAGAGCCAGCACAAATATCACATATACAAACTCTTCTATGATCCTACAGCCAGAAGTTACCTCTCCTCCTACGGGCCATATCAAGTATAATAACTAATGTCAATGGATATTCAAGTTCATAACTGCTATAAAAACGAAAGTCCTTTCTCTTTCAAACCATATTTGTCCATAGTAACACATCTCACTTTCTAAGTTATTAGTCAAAAAAAATGTTATTCTTAAAATATTTACCTTCATTGAGACAAACATGCACAGAGGAGCAAAATTTATTCCAAAATCATAAATTGACTATCTTTTCTCCACAGTGATCAAATCTCAAATCACTTCAATAACCCAGAATAATAAAAAAACAGAATTATAACCTTTCCTACTACACCTAGTGGTCTGGGCACCAAGAAGATCTGTTTTTTCTTTTTTCTTTTTTTGAGATGGAGTCTCGCTCTATTGCCCAGGCTGGAGTGCAGTGGGGTGATCTCGTCTCACTGCAACCTCTCCCTCCTGGGTTTAAGCAATTCTCCTGACTCAGCCTCCCAAGTAGCTGAGACTATAGCTGCACACCACCACCCCCAGCTAATTTTTGTATTTTTAGTAGAAACAGGGTTTCACCATATTGGTCAGGCTGGCCTCAAACTCCTGACCTTAGGTGATCCACCCAGCTCGGCCTCCCAAAGTGCTGGGATTACAGGCGGGAGCCTCTGCGCCCGGCCACAAAAAGATCTGTTTTCTATGTTGCAGTCATTATCTGAAAAATTTCTATCATTTCAAATAGTTAAAAAAGAATTTTTAATTAAAAAATGGTATTATCTCAATAAAAAGTATAAATAACCCAAGGCGACATCCACAGAAGGAGAAGCATGGATGTTCCCTCCTAAAAGAAAGCCTTTAAATAAATTATAAAAGGAAGAAACTGTGGCATTTAAATCAACATGATGTGTTTGATCTAAGGCATTTTTGTTATACTTCACCCAAAACAGTGCATGTTGTAATATTCATTAAATGTGGTTGAATAAAATATAAGTCCACTTGTGTTTCCAGTCCTTAGCTCTGAGGCTAACTCGTTATGTAATTTCTGACACATCATTTAGTTTTACAGCTTCCCATCAGTAAGATAATGGCTAGATTATATGATTTTTAAGATCACATTCAGATCTCATGATTTATTATTCAGTTTCATTTTCTGTTCTATTTTGGTTTCTATTACCAATCACATACATGATTTTCATTCTTTTTTTTCTGACAAAGCTAAGTTGTAATGTGTCTAAATCGTAATGAATTAGACAAAAAAAAGTAAGGTGGAACTGGATTTCACCCTCCAGTTACTATTCTTCCACCAAATTGACTTCAACAAATGTCCACTTCCCAACATCCCATTTCTCTTTCTTTCCATTTCCTCTCTTTGTCTAAAAGCTACAGATGACTGCTACTGAGATTAAGTCCAACAAAATCTCAGGGCTGAGGTTATTTCATCCTGTTGCATTATACCAGTTCCCAAATGAGACACTAATTCATTTTTTAAAAATACGTCTCCACTTGGAATCCCATAGCCTGTGGACTCGGTCCTGAGGACTCAGCTTTCTCAAGCTCTTCTGTAGTGAGTATACAGGCAGCTTAGCACTAATAACATAACCAAAAAAGTCAACTAAGACCATACAGTAGGAGGTTTTAAAAGCCAAAATGATTAGTCTACTGTGGATTCAGAAGACTATAGAGATAGAATTGATACAAGTTTTACAGCAGGAAAGTAATATGAAGGACTATAAAAAGAAAAAAACTAGAGTAGGACATATCAAAAAGAATACTTCATCAGAGAGTAATACGGGTCTTCAAAAAGCAGTATCTTGACACTAGGAAAGAGGGAAGGAGTTTGTGAATGGAAAAAAAATGCAAAAGATGAATGGATAGGAACTTTGTAGTCAACAAAATATAGAACACAGGTGACTAGAAGAATGGTGGTTCCATCAACAAAAATAAATCAGGAAGAAATAGTTGAAAATGGAAGTATGGTATAAATTGGTATAATACCTAGGTCTAGAAACTAGGCTAACATAACTAGGAACTTATCCCAGTGCTACGGTTTGAATATTTGTCTCCTTAAAAACTCATGTTGAAATCCAATCCTCAATTGTGGCAGTACTGAGAGGCAGGGCTTTTAAGAGATAACTGGGCCATGAGGGCTCTGCTCTCATGAAAGGTTTAATGGGTTAATGGATTAATGAATTAGCATGGGAATGAGACTGGTGCATTTATAAGAGGAGAGAGGCCTGAGCTAGTAGGCTCAGCCCCCTCACCATGTGATGTCCTATGTTATCTTGGGACTCTGCAGAGAGTCCCCACCAGCAAGAAGGCCCAAACCAGATAAAGCCCATCTATAACTATGAGAAATAAATTTCTTATCTTTATAATTATAAAGATAAGATTTTTATATATTTATATAATATATAAATATTTTATAAATTACCCAGTTTCTAGTATTCTGTTATAAGCAATAGAAAACAGACTAAGACAACCAGACAAGTCAAATTTGACTAACCCGACAGTAGTTATGATATGGTAATTACAGTCTCAAGTTATTCCATTATTCAACATACCCAAAAGGAAAAAAAATCAATGCTCTATCATGTTGATGATAATGTATATGAAAACTAGATACAAGGAACAAAGATTTGTCAACCCAGAAATTGTCAATAAAGTCTCATGTTAGAGTAAAAAATGACAGCTATCTATCTCTACAACTTAAACACTCATAAAACAATGCTTTAGTAAATGTTACATATACAGGAGAAATTAATTATTTAACCAATCAAACAGTAAAATTTTACTGTGAAGACTATAATGCATGAAACACAACAGGGAATATGCAGAATAAGGCTAAGAAGAAAAGACACAGATACAGATGAAGAAAAGATGGCTATTAATGTAAGACAATGGTGAGGTAACAGAAGCCAACTCCCATAAATGCACAGGTGAACTCTTAGCCTTCTATCCTTGTCCTGAATCTCGTGTTCTCTGTAACAAATTTCAATTCCTGAGCTAAAGTATAACAGGCAAATCAAAACAATAAGATTATAACATTAATATCAGACAAAACAGAATTCACAATGAAAAGCATTTAAGGGCCAGGCTGGATCAAATGATCCAGCAATCCCACTACTGGGTATTTACCCAAAGGAAACGAAGTCCTTGTATGAAAAGGACACAAGCACACGCATGTTTATAGCAGCACAATTCACAATTTCAAAAATTTGAAACCAACCTAAATATCCATCAACCAACAAGTGGACCAAAAAAAAATGTGGTATATATACACCATGAAATACTACTCAGCCATAAAACAGAATGAAATAATGACCTTTGCAGCACCGTGGATGGAGTTGGAGGCCATTATTCTAAGTGAAGCAACTCAAAAATGGAAAACCAAATATTTTATGTTCTCACTTGTAAGTGGAAGCTAAGCTATGAGGATGTGCAATGGCATAAAGAATGATATAATGGATTCTGGGGACTCGGGAAAGGTGGGAGGGGGCACGAGAGATAAAAGACTACATACACTATCTGACAGATCAAGGAGATTAAGAAAACTAGTATTGGAGGATCTAAATATTAATTTCAAAAATATAAATAACACTTTCTATCTACAGAGAATCCATCTTCCTCACTCCTCCATGTCCAAGGAGTATTTGTAAATACTCAGCATCACTATCAGCTTCTCTTATAATCATTTCCTTCCCCATCAGATTAGGTTCCATGGCCCATTACTCCAACTACTCTCTTACCCTCTTCAACTCTTTTTACTCTGTTGAAATTCCAATGCATCTGCTTGAAGAATACTAGCCCAAGATTAATCCATATACCCACCATCTTTGTACATTTTTAGCATATGACTGGCTGCTAAGGATCACTGGAGGAATTAAGAATCACACAACTATGAAGACTAACATCACTGCAACTGTGTATGTAGTCTCATGGCTTCACACACCCGTTCGACACCTATTTAGTGGGCATTTCCTATGATCCAGTGCCAGTACCAAGTACTAAAGATGGAGGGGTAAACAATACAGTGTTGTTTCTATCCTCATGGAGCTTAGTGTCTAGAAAGGGAGACAGATATTAAACAACTAAATATATAATTATTTCAACTGTGATATATATTTCCAAAGAGAAGCATATACGCTATAAGAGCATATCATAGTCTGAAACGTAAGTTAGGCTCCCCTGGGAAAGTGACACTTAGGCTGAAATGTCAATTATGAATAGGAGTTAAGTAAAAGAAATGAGTAAGAAGGTGTTGGGCAAGAAGAAGGAGGAGAGTGTTCTGGGCAGAAAAATTAGAACATGGAAAGGCCAGGAAACATGCAAGGACATGATATGGTTATGGAACCAAAGAAGTCTGATTTACATGAGGCAGAAGGGAGGGGACAAAAGTGGTGTGAAATGAAGAATTCACAGATCAAGTCACTCAAGATCCTTAACATCACCATGTTAAGGATTCTGATGCTCAGAGTATAGAAAAACCTTTGAACAACTACAATCAAAGTAATGAGAGAGATATATTTGTCATTTTTTAAGTAGCAATCTGCCTGCAGCGTGGAGAATCAATTAGAAGGATGCAGGGAGTCCTGTTGGAAGGCTTCACTTGTAATCTAAGCATTTTATGAAACCTTGGACTAGGATGGTAGCAGTAGAGTGAGAGATGTGAATGGATTGGAAAGATTTAGGAGGTAATTCTGAAAGGAATTAATCCACTGGATACTGAGTGGTTTTGTGAGGTGAGGGGAGGAACCAAGGATGTCTCCCAGGTCTCAAGCACAAACACCTGGGGGTAAAAGTAGTATGTGTCATTCAAGGAAGAGAAACACATCAGGTTTGAGGTGGGAAGGAGAGATCATGAACTTAGTTTTACCAGTTTAAAATGTTGTGAGAGAGAAGAGCCAAAATGGCCAACTAGACGTAGCCAGGAAGAAGAGCTTCACCCACCAAGAAAGATGAAAACATCAAGTAGACTACCACACTCCAAGCAGATCTTTGTAAAGAAGGCATTGAGAGTGGATAGAGGGAGAAGACAGACCCTGGGGCCGAATGGGAAGGAAGGTGGGAACCCTAAACAGGGCTGCCAAGCACCATGACCCGTTCCTGGCCCAAAGTGGTTCCTATGGAAGGGGTGAGTAAAACAGGCATGGAGTGGTCCATCCTCACCACAGACCTGCAGGAGCCCCTCATGACCTCCACAGGCACTTGAGATGGCAGGGAGAACTGCCTGAGGAGTTGGCAGAGAAAGAACTCCAAACTGCATGGAGCCCAAAGGGTTAGGCGTGGGGACAGCCACTATGGAGCATGGCCATGGGCTCCCATTCCCCAGGGCTTGCCATACTCCTATAGGTAGGGGTTTGGACTTTCTTAGATGCCAGACCAGGAGAAAGCAGGGCTGTCTTGCCTGCAGTACAGGGCCAGTCTGATCTAAATGCTCCCATTTGCTGGCCTCTTCCAGGGTCCCTCCCTGGCCACACACACTCGCAACACAGCCACAGTGGTCCCACTGAAATGCTTGTCAGTGGCCACTACCATAACTCTTTCCCAGCCCCCACCCGCCCATAGGAGTGCTTTTGTAGACAGGACCCTGCCAGCACACACACACCCACAACATCCCCTTGTCAGCATGCACGTGCATGAGGACCCACCACCACTATGCACATCCACAGGGCCCTCATTGTCCTGTTGGTGTACACCAACCCCTCCCCATCAATCACCCCATTGGTGAGTACTCACCTACAGCATCCCCCACCACCCTACTAGCGCGCAATCACCTGTGGTTGCCCCACCACCGCACTGGTACACACTCACCCACAATGCCCCCGCACCACCACCACAGCATATTCTCCCATGACCCCTTCCATCACCCCACCGGAGCATATTTGCCAGCAGCCTGTCAGAATGTGGTTGTCAGCTGACTGGGAGTACCTCTATCCCTCAAGTGCAGCAGCTGCTTGACCTCTAGGGGCCACAGAACAAAGCTGCAGGCCTAGTTCCAGCCCCCCCAGGGTTAGAGCCCACAGCACAGGAGTGCTGTGCTGAGGCTTGGTGGCCTGAAAGCATTCAGAAATGAAGCCAACTGACTAAGCCAAATTATACCACAGTCAAACCCTCAAGGGCATCAAAGAATATAAAAGCAAAAGGCTCTATCCAAAGAACAGCAACTTCAAAAATTAAAAGAACATCACCACACACAGCCAGCACAAAAATTCTGGCAATTCTCAAACCAGAGTATCTTCTTATCTCCAAATAACTGCACTAGCTCCTCAGCAATGGTTCTTAACCAGACTGAGATGGCTGAAATGAAAGACCTACAATTCAGAATCTGGATGGGAAGGAAATTCCACAAGATATAGGAGAAGGCTGAAAACCAATGCAAGGTAAACAGTGACACCATCTATGAATTGAAAGACAACATAGCCATTTTAAGAAAGAACCAAACTGAACTTCTGGAAATGAAAAATTCACTACAGGAATTTCACAATACAACTGGAAGCATTAATAAGAGAATACATGAACCTGAGAAAAGAATCTCAGAGCTCAAAGACTGCTCTTTCAAATCAAATCAATGCAAGCATATAAAGAAAAAGGAATTTTAAAAAATGAACAAAACCTCTGAGAAATATGTGATTATGTAAAGAGAACAAACCTCTAACACACTGGCATTCCTGAACGAGTCAGAGATACAGCAAGCAATTTGGAAAACATATTTGAGGAATTATACGGTTGGATCGGTGTCTCCTCCCAAATCTCAAGTTCAACTGTAATCCCCAGTACTGGAGGGCCTAGTGGGAGGTGACTGAATCATGAGGGTGAATCCTTTATGAACGGCTTAGCACCACCCCTTTGGTGCTGTCCTTATGACAGAGTTCTCACAAGATCTGGTTGTTTAAAGTGTGTGGCACCTCCCCCTCGCTCTTGGTCCTGCTCCTGCCATGTAAGATGGCTGCTGCTCCCGTTTTGCCTTCTGCCATGAGTAAAAGCTCCCTGAGGCCTCCCCAGAAGCAGATGCTGCATGCTTCCTGTACGGCCTGTGGAACCATTAGCCAATTAAATCTCTTTTCTTTATAAATTACCAAGTCTCAGGTATTTTTTCATAGCAGTGTAAGAATGAACTAATACGCAGAAATTATCCATGAAAATTTCCCCGACCTCACTAGACACATCAACATGGAAATTCAGGGAACAACCGCAAGATACTATATAAGACAACCATCCCCCAGACACATAATTATCAGATTCTCCAAAGTCAATACAAAAGAAAAAACCTTAAAGGCAGCTAGAGAGAAGGGGCAAGTCACCTACAAAGGGAAACTCATCAGGCTTACAGCAGACCTTTCAGCAGAAACCCTACAAGCCAGAAGAGATTGGGAGCTTATATTCAGTATCCTTAATGAAAATAAATTCCAACCAAGAATTTCATATCCAGCCAAACTAAGCTTCATAAGCAAAGGAGAAATAAAATCCTTTTGACACAAACAAATGCTAAGGGAATTCGTTACCATCAGACCTGCCTTAAAAGAGATCCCTAAGGGAGTGCTAAACATGAAAATGAAAAAACACTACGTGCCACCGTAAGAGCCCACTACACGATAAAGCAACTATACAATCAAGTCGACATAAGAATCAACCAGCTAACAACATGCATGATAGGATTAATGCATCACATATCAATATTGACCTTGAATATAAATGGGCTAAACATTCCACTTAAAAGGCACAGAGTGGTGAGCTGGATAAAGAAGCAAGACCCAACTGTAGGCTGCCTTCAAAAGACGCATCTCACATGCAACGACAACCACAGACTCAAAGTAAAGGGATGCAGAAAGATTTATCAAGCAAACAAAACAAAAAAAGCAGGGGTTGCTGTTATTTCAGACAAAACAGATTTTCAACCAACAATGATCAAAAAGGACAAAGAAGAGTATTACATATTGATAAAGGGTTCAATTCAACAAGAAGATTTAACTATCTTATACATGTACCCAACATTACAGCACCTAGATTCATGACATAAGTTCTTAGAGACCTATGAAGAGACTTAGACAACCACACACAACAACAGGAGATTTCAACACCCCACTGACAGTGTTAGACCGATCAAGGCAGAAAATTAACAAAGATATTAAGGACCTAAATTGACACTTGATCAAATGGACTTAACAGGTATCTACAGAATACTCCACCCAATGATAAATGAATATAAATTCTTCTCATTTGCACACAGCACATACTCTAAGATGAACCACACACTCAGCCATAAAGCAATTCTCAACAAATTCAAAGTGAAATCATACAAACTACATCCTCAGACCACAGTGCAATAAAAACAGAAATCTATAATAAGATCTCTCAAAAACATACAATTACATGGAAATTAAGCAACCTGCTCATGAATCACTTTTGGATAAGCAATGAAATTAAGATAGAAATCAAAAAATTCTTTGAAACTAATAAAAACAAACAACATAAGAGAATCTCTTGGACACAGCTACAGCAATGGTGAGAGGAAGTTTATAGCACTAAATGCACACATCAAGAAGTTAGAAAGATCTAAAATTAACAACTTAACATCATACCTAGAGGAAGTCAAAGAAAAAAAACAAGGGCAAACCAACCCCAAAGCTAGCAAAAGAAAATAAATAACCAAACTCTGAGCTGAACTGAACAACACTGACGGGCAAGGATACTCACCACCATACTAATAAGGAAGAGCTGAACTGAACAACATTGAGACATGAAAATCCATACAAAATATCAACAAAGAAAAGTTGGTTCTTAGAAAAAAATAAAGTTGATAGACAGCTAGCTAGATTAATAAAGAAAAAAAAATCCAAATAAACACAATTGGCAATGACAAAGTTCACATTACCACCAATCCCACAGAAATACAAAAAACCCTCAGAGACTATTAGAGACACCTCTGTGTGTACCAACTGGAAAACCTAAAAGAAACAGATAAATTTCTGGAAACATACAACCTCCCAAGATTGAACCCAAAAGAAACTGAAATCCTGAACAAACCAATAATGAGTTCTGAAATGGAATCATTAAGAAAAAACCTAAAAACCAAAAAAACCCCTGAACCAGACAGATTCACAGCTGAATTCCATCAGATATACAAAGAAGAGCTAATAAGAATTCTACTAAAATTGTTCCCAAAAATTGGATGTTGGCAGAGACGCAACATCCAAAGGCTCCTAGAACTGATAAACAACTTCAGTAAAGTTTCAGAATACAAAATCGATATACAAAAATCAGTAGCACTTCTATACACCAATAACATCCAACCTGTGAACCAAATCGAGAACACAATCCCATTCACAATAGCCACACACACACAAAAAATAAAATGTCTAGGAATAAATTAAACCAGAAAAGCTCAGGCCAATATCGCTGATGAACACAGATTAAAAAAAAAAAAAAGAAAAACAAAACTCAACAATATACTAGCAAACAGAATCAAGCAGCACATCAAAAAATTAATTAACCATGATCAAGTAGGCTTTATTTCTGAGATGTAAGGTTGGTTCACACATGCAAATCAATAAATGTGATCCACCACATAAACAGAACTAAAAACAAAAACCACATGAGCATCTCAACAGACACAGAAAAGGCTTTCAATAAAATTCAACATCACTTCATGTTAAAAACCCTCAATAAACTAGGTATAAAGATAACATAACTGAAAATAATAAGAGCCATCTACGACACTCTCATAGCTAACATCATACTGAATGGGCAAATGCTGAAACTATTCCCTTTGAAAACCAGAACAAGACAAAGATTACCACCTCACCACTCCTATTCAATGCAGTAGTGGAAATCCTAGCCAGAACAATCAGGTGAGAGAATAAAATAAAAGGCATCCAAATAGGAAGACAGGAAGTCAAGCTGTCTCTGCAGACAATATGATTCTATACCTAGAAAACCTTATAGTCTCTGTCCAAAGGCTCCTAGAACTGATAACTTAAGTTTCAGGATACAAAATCAATGTACAAAAATCAGTAGCATTTCTATACACCAGTAACGTTCAACCTGAGAACCAAATCAAGAACACAATCCCATTCACATTAGCCACAAAAAAAAAAAAAAAATCTAGAAATAAATTTCACCAGGGAGGTGAAAGACCCCTACAATGAGAATTACAAAACAATGCTGAAAGAAATCAGAGATGACACAAACAAATGGAAACATATTCCATGCTCATGGATAGGAAGAATCAATACTGTTAAAATTGCTATACTGCCCAAAGCAATTTACAGATTCAATGCCAAACTACCAACTACCAATTCCAAACTACCAACTACCAATGCCAGTTTCTAACTACCAATGTCATTTTTCACAGAATTTAAAAAAACTATTCTAAACTTCATGTGAAACCAAAAAAGAGCCCCAATAGCCAAAGCAATCGTAAGCAAAAAGAACAAAGCTGGAGGCAGAACACTACTCCACTTCAAACCATACTACAAGGCTACAGTAACCAAAATAGCATGCTACAAAAATCAGATACATAGAACAATGAAACTAGTTAGGGAACCCAGAAATAAAGCCACACACCTACAAGCATCATATCTTCGAAAAGTCAACAATAACAAGCAATGAATAAAGGATTCCTTATTCAATAAATGGTGTTGGGATAACTAGCTAGCCATATGCGGAAGACTGAAACTGGACCACTTCCTTTCACCATATATAAACATCAACTCAAAATGGATTTAAAAACTAATTGTAGGCTGGGCACGGTGCCTCACACCTGTAAATCCCAGCACTTTGGGAGGCTGAGGCGGGCGGATCACGAGGTCAGGAGATTGAGACCATACTGGCTAGCAAGGTGAAACCCCGTCTCTACTAAAAAATACAAAAAATTAGCCGGGCGTGGTGGCAGGCACCTGTAGTCCCAGCTACTCGGGAGGCTGAGGCAGGAGAATGGCGTGAACCCAGGAGGCAGAGCTTGCAGTGAGCCGAGATCTCGCCACTGCACTCCAGCCTGGGCAACAGAGAGAGACTCCATCTCAAAAAAAAAGAAAGAAAGAAAGAAAAGTAATGGTAAAGCCTCAAATTATAAAAACCATAGAAGAAAACCTAGAAGATATCATTCTGGATATATGTCTTGGCGACAATTTCATAACAAAATCCCCAAAAGCAATTGCAACAAAAACAAAAATAGACAAGTGGGACATAATTAAACTAAACATCTTCTGTACAGCAAAAGAAACAATTAACAAAGTAAACGGACAACCCACAAAATGGGAGAAAATATTCACAAACTATGCATCAGACAAAGGTCCAATATCTAGAATCTATAAAGAATTTAAATCAACAAGCAAAAAACAAACAGCCCCAATTAAAAAATGGGCAAAGGACATGAACAGACACTTCTCAAACAAAGACATAATACAGCCAACAAGCATATAAAAAATGCTATATTAGTCTGCTCTCACACTACTAACAAAGACGTACTTGAGACTGGGTAATTTATAAAGGAAAGAGGTTTAGCTGACTCAGTTCAGCATAACTGGGGAGGCCTCAGGAAACTTATGATCATGGTGGAAGGGGAAGTAAACACGTCCTTCTTCCATGTGGCAGCAGCAAGGAGAAGTGCGGAGCAAGAAGGGAGAAAAGCCCCTTATAAAACCATCAGATCTCATGAGAACTCACTCACTATCACGAGAACAGAATGAGGGTAACCACTTCCATGATGAAATTACCTCCACGATATGTGGAGATTATGGGAACTACAATTCAAGATGAGATTTGGGTGGGGACAGAGCCAAACCATATCAAATGCTCAACATGACTAATCATCAGACAAATGCAATACAAAACTACAATGAGATACCATCTCACATCAGTCAGAAAAATTATACAACCCCATTTAAAACTGGGCAAAGTACACGAACAGACAATTGTCAAAAGAATATACACACAAGCATATGAAAAAATGCTCAACATCACTAATCATTAGAGAAATGCAAATCAAAACCACACTGAGATCCCATATCATACCAGACAGAATGGCTATTATTTAAAAGTCAAAAACAGATGCCGGCAAAGTTGTAGAGAAAAGGGAATGCTTATACACTGCTGGTGGGAATGTAAATTTGTTCTGCCACCATGGAAAAAGCAGTTTGGAGATTTCTCAAAGAACTGAAAACAGAACTACCATTTGACCCAGCAATCCTATTATTGAGTATATACCCAAAGGAATATAAACTGCTCTACCAAAAAGATATATGCACACATATGTTCACTGCAGCACTATCCACAATAGCAAAGACATGGAATCAACCTAGATGCCCATCAATGGTAGACTGGATAAAGAAAATGTGGTACATATACACCATGGAATACTATGCAGACATAGGAAAAAACAAGATCATGTGCTTTGCAGGAACACGGATGCAGCTGGAGGCCATTATCCTAAGCAAACTAATGCAGTAATAGAAAACCAAGTACCAAGCTCTATCTTATAAGTGGGAGCTAAAGATTGAGTATGCACGGAAACAAATATGAGAATAAGAGACACTGGGGCCCAACTCCATCAGAGTTTTACATATACTCACCTAGCCAAGTGTCCCCAGCGGAAGCTCCTATGACTCTAATACCTTCATCTATGCCTATGCTCCTTCCCTTACATAGATCATTAGATATACTCGGGTCTTCTCTACTTGATCACTGAGAACTCCTTTCAAGGCATACTATCCTAGAGTCCCTTCAAGCCCAGCTGGCACAGGCTACTCCAGCAAGTCTATTGTGCTACGAAATCTCTAAGCCAGATGCAGGTGCCAGTCTCCATATCCAAAAGTGTCCCCAAGCCTCCAGAGACACACATCTAGTTCCCTCCAGATTGAAATGGGAAACAAGGAAAGGAAAATAAAATGTATTCCCAGCACGTTTTCCCCCACACTCTCTCAACATATTCCAGAGACGCCAAAATCAGTCCACAAAACAAACATTCAACCAGAGAAGAAGATGCCAATCTCCCCTTCCGGCAGCCACATCCACAAATTTCACAACCAACTCTTTCAACCCTTACCTCAAAATTTTGTGAGAACAAATGAGGAGATGGCCACCACTTCATTAACTAAGCACACTCCAAAAAGCAACTCCCCCAGCCCACTCTAGCTTACTTGGTAAGAGAGCAAGGGAAGTGTAGGGATGATGTTTAGAGTTTTGCTGGAACGTCAGTTTTTAGCAATTTATGTAGTAAAGTAGCCAATGTCATAAACAGGCACAATCTTCAAACTCAAAAAATGAGGAATGTAGCTTCTTTGGATTACAAAGTTAGCATCTAGTCAGAAATCCTGGGCAAACAGGAAAGATACTTTTCACATCATGCTATACTTACCATGTGAATTACATAATGTGTTATTAACTGCATTTTACATATGAGACACAGAACTGAACTGTGATTATTTTAACTAAGGCTAAAAGATAAAAATCACAAATAGGAAAAAATCTTTCAATGCATTAACAAAACAATGGCTGAATCCATGTACAAAATGAGGAAAAGTTATTGGGTCATGTATCTCATAAAGATACTAACCAAATGAGATCATGGATGGCAGTGCTTTGATAATGAGAATAAAGCAAAATAAAACAAGAAAACTAGTTAGTATATACCCAGCATGTGCTTAGACCAAACGTTAAATTGTATCTTTTTACATCACCACCTGTAAGTCTTGGATGAGGAGAAGAGTAGAATATAAAAATACCTTTTAAACTCCTAGATTTCTCAGCATAAGCCTTTGAGCATATTGGCATAGGACAAAGAATGGAAAACACATCTCTATTCCTCTCACTTTGTCAAAACTTTCTCCATTCTTTTAATCTACAACTTACACAAAAAAAAATTCTATTGCTAGTAAGCTTTTATAAAGCTTGGAATAAGTGACAGAACCAGAAATAAAAGCCACGCTTTCTTGTGGCCAATTCTAGCTTCCTAAAACACAGTCGTGTCAGAGACAGGTGCAAGAGTTTCTGCTTATCACAAAAAGACATAATTGCAATTGGTCAATCTCACTTTACTATAAAGAAGTATATATATTTTTAAGCAAATTTGAGTTCATCAATCAGTCATTTATTTTTAAACAAAAAAAAAAAAACAAACTGCTGCTTTGATTAATCTCTAGGGGTAATCTAGAGATACTCTAAGCCCAAATGCTCAGTTTACAAAGCATAACAGAAAACTAAGTCCAGCAGTGTCTTCTACCACAACATACTGACTCATTATACTCCAAGAATACGATTTTACTTAAAAATATTCTTCTTTAAACGTAAAAAGTGGCTGGTCATGGTGGCTCATACCTATAATCCCACCACTTTGGAATGCTGAGGTAGGAGGATCGCTTGAGCCCAAGAGTTCAAGACTAGCCTGGGCAACATGATGCATCCTCATCGCTACAAAAATTTTTTAAAAATTAGCCAGGCATGGTGGCGTATGCCTGTGGTCCCAGCTACTCAGGAGGCTGAGGCAGGAGGATTGCTTGAGCCCAGAAGGTCAAGGCTTCGTAAGCCATGTTTGTACCAACACATTCTGGCCTAGGTGACAGAAAAAGACCTGCCTCAAAAAAAAAAAAAAAAAAAGAAGAGAAAAAAAAAGTTTTTACATGCTGATAGTAACAACATTTAAGTGTAACAACAACACAACATATATTTAGATGGTTTCAACTACTGTTCATTTTGAAACCTGCTTTTGACAACTAATATTTTTAAGTTAGTCTAAAACCAATTTTGGCTGTTTCCAATTTAAGAGGAAACATAGCTGCTGTCTCAATATGTAACTCTTCTTTAACCCCTCATATATTTCAAAGGTTAAATAATGAATTCCAGGGTTTTCAACCATGTTCACCATAAAAACAGAAGTTCTCTCTTTAATATTTCTATAAACATGTATCACTCTGGTTTTCCTCAAAATAGTTTTATTCAGTAAAAAGTAATATGGTATACAGTCTCTACTTACTAAAAGGCCAGGCTTTTTAGATAGCGACACTCTATACCATGTGTCTTTTTAATATCCTACTACAAACACAAGATTATTTAAAATTAGAAAACACACCTTACAATGACATCCCAATCCCACCCAGGATTGTTTATGGTTAGCCATCAATCTCACTTTTCCCTGACCAAAGTGAATTAGAAGAGTGATAAGTATCTCAATGGAAAGGGAGTAATGTCCAATTAGACATTAAACATGAAACCAAAGAATGTGAAATCTCACCAGTGCCATCTACAGCACCAATGGAGAATACAGATAAGAAGAATGTTAAAATAATGTTGAGTGTGTATCCAACCCTTTGATTCCCTGCCCAGAACGATGTATCAAGACAGCTTTCTACCAAATCCTTCACAGAATATAAAATATATAATTAGGTAATGCCAAAAAAAAATCTTCAAAATCAAGAAAACCTGAAGCATAATGCTGATGTTAGTGTATGGACCAAAAGAACAATTTTTCATAAGAGGTAATTAAATGAAAAGCATACAGAATTTATTAAAACTAGAAAAAGTGAGATAAATGATCCAGTCAGGGGCAGGCACAGTGGCTCATGCCTATAATCCCAGCACTTTGGGAGGCCGAGGTGGGTGGATCACTTAAGGTCAGGAGTTCGAGACCAGCTTGACTAACACAGCAAAACCCCGTCTCTACTAAAAATACAAAAATTAGCCGGGTGTGGTGGCATGTGCCTGTAATCCCAGCTACTCAGGAGGCTAAGGCAGGAGAATCACTTGAACCTGGGAGGCAGACATTGTAATGAGCCAAGATCACATCACTACACTCCAGCCTGGGTGACAGAACAAAACTCCATCTCAAAGAAAAAAAAAAGATCAAGTCAGATGTAGCAAAAATTCAAGAATCTGAGTTCAAATGGATTACAAGGCCTCAAAGCAAACCTTACCTTACATTCGACCACACTCTGATCTGATTCGCAAGTTACATAGATTTCATCTACTGCTCTGCGAAGATTGTCAAAAAGAAATGCCCAGTATCGAGCTCTTAGATCAATTTTCCGAGGGTGCCTTGTTTTAGTGGGACTTTTATCAAAGTGTTTATCTCCAGTCATAGATGATGTTATTTTACAGTCCACTGCAGTACTCTGGTGAAGTAAAATAAAACATGAAAATAAATAAATAAAAGGGCTTCCAGGGCTTGGATTTTTTATAAAGATTCAATCAACTACAAATCAAAACTACTCCAGAAATAAAAAGCATCTGTACTGAACATGTATGGACTTTTTTCCTATCATTATTCTCTAAACAATACAGTATAACAACTATTTACATAACATTTACATTGCATTAGGTATTATAAGCAATCTAAAGATTAAAGTCTATGGGAGGATATGCATAGGTTATATGCAAATACTACACCATTTTATATAAGGGACTTGAACATCCAAAGATTCTGATATCCATGGGAGACTGATATGGTTAGGCTTTCTGTCCCCACCCAAATCTCATCTTGAATTATAATCTCCATAATCCCCACATGTAAAGGGAGAGACCAGATGGAGGTAACTGAATCATGGGGGCAGTTTCCCCCATGCTGTTCTCATGATAGTAAGTTCTCACAAGATCTGATGGTTTTATAAGGTGATCTTCCTTGCTTCGCTGGGCAGTTCTTCCTGCCACCTTGTGAAGAAGGTGCCTTGGTTCCTCTTCGCCTTCTGCCATGATTGTATGAGTTTCCTGAGGCCTCTGCAACCATGCTGAACTGTGAGTCAATTAAACCTCTTTCCTTTATAAATTACCCAGTCTCAGGCAGTTCTTTACAGCAGTATGAAAACGGACTAATATAGAGATCATGAAACCAATCCCCCATGGATACTGAGGAACAAATGTATATTATAAATCAACTTAACATATCTCTTGACCCTCTTCATACACTTCTTAAGGTATGTATTATTACCTCCACTTTACAGATTAATAAATTGAGGTTCAGAGGCTGAGTTGTTCAAGGTCACATTGCCACAGGAGACCATCTTCTAGTTACAGCTCTACAATTACACTGCTGGCTTACCATTAGACTGCTGGCCAAGGTTCAGTGCTGATAGCTCTTTACCAGATATTCCAGACCACCTCATTTCTTTCTATATACCATTCACAGTTAAAATTAACTTAGGAAGTTTCCTGAATTATACTTCCTTCCCAAAGTTTTTTTCTACATTGATCAGCAAAGGACTAGCAGCTTCCTGTGAATCCAGACTCTAATCTTATGAAATTATCAAAACTACTGCCATTCATCCCCACCTGTTTATGAATTTATCACACATCCATAAAATGTGGTATATATATATAGCATTCATAATCATAAGTAATTAAAATCATAAAGTATATCATTCAAATATTTTACCATCCTTGCTTATAATGTACAACGGGCAATAATGCTTTGGGGTTAAGCTGTTTCTATCATTATGTGTGACTGCTCTATCCAAGGCTTTTATTTACAAAGATTCCAGAAGGGGAGAAAACATATTTTATAAAGGGTTTTTGAAAACATAGTTATCATTTAATCATCACAACAAGCTGTAAAGACAGGACAAATATTACTATTCCTATTTTTTAGATGACAAAACTGAGGCTCAGACTGAATTTCTTGACAAAGTCAAAAGAATGACAGAACTGAAACTAGAACTCAATCTTTCAATTTCTGCTCCAACGTTCACAGAGCGTTTGACATGCATCTAGCAAACAGTAAGTGTCCAAATAATGTAAGGTATGATTATCATAAGAAAGACAAAAAGAAGAAAAAATATGCTTATAGAAAAAATGTGCATAAACTAATGGCAATAATTGCCAACTTTGTGAAGAAAGGTAGAAAAGACACATCAAATAACAGAGGCTAGCCAGGCACAGTATTATACACATGTAGTCCTAACCACTCAGGAGGCTGAGGCAGGAGTATCACTTGAGCCCAGCAGTTTGAGAACAGACCAGGGCAACACAGTGAGACCTTAAATCTCGCCCAGGCGCCCTGTCTGGGAGGTGAGGAGCGCCTCTGCCCGGCTGCCCTGTCTGGGAGGTGTACCCAACAGCTCGGAAGAGACAGCGACCATCGGGAGCGGGCCATGAGGACAATGGCGGTTTTGTTGAAAGGAAGGGGGGCGGGAAGTGTGGGGAAAGGAAGGAGAGATCAGATTGTTGCTGTGTCTGTGTAGAAAGGTGTGGGCATAGGAGACTCCATTTTGTTCTGACTAGGAGAAATTCTTCTGCCTTGGGATGCTGTTGATCTATGGCCTTTCCCCCAGCCCCATGCTCTCTGAAACTTATGCTGTGTCAACTCAGGGTTAAATGGATTAAGGGCGGTGCAAGATGTGCTTTGTTAAACAGATGCTTGAAGGCAGCATGCTCTTTAAGAGTCATCACCACTCCCTAATCTCAAGTACCCAGGGGCACAAACACTGCAGAAGGCCACAGGGTCCTCTGCCTAGGAAAACGAGAGACCTTTGTTCATGTGTTTATCTCCTGACCTTCTCTCCACTATTATCCTATGACCCTCCCATATCCCCCTCTCCGAGAAACACCCAAGAATGATCAATAAATACTTCATAAATTAAAAAAACAAACAAACAAAAAAAAATAAAAATAAAAATAAAGACATGAGTCACCGTGCCTGGCCAAAAAAAAAAAAAAAAAAAAAATCATAGAGGCTGGTTAACTAGTAGAGAGTTTTAAAATATAGGGCTCTACTTACGACGACAAAAAGAATAGCAGTGATAATAACAATTGTACCAGCATCTAACATTCATGATATACTTGCTATGTGCCAAGCATTGCACCAAGTGATTTACATATACTTCATTTAATCGTTGAAGCAATTTTATATTACCAGTACTAATATTATCTCCATTTTACAGAGGAGGAAACAGGTTTAGCTAAATTAAATTATATCCCCAAGCCTCACATTAACTTAAGTGACGAAGCCAGAATTCTTAATCAGGTAACTATACTACCACTATGGCTTACTATGTCTAACTGCTTCCCAAGGCACTCAATCGATGACAAAACAATCTAAACTTGCAAGAGAAGTTACACACAATTGGATTCCATGAGGTAATAGTGTTTTAATCAAGGACTTTTGAGAGAAAAAGACAGACAGAGGAAAAAAAAAAAAAAGGCAGGCCAGGGAAAGAGGGAGGAAGAAACTGAGACTTCTGACTCATCCCTCTCTGAGAGGCTCATCGCCTCCCCTGAGAATCTGAGAAAACCTATGGACCTATCCCCAAAAAAATGCACGTGTATTACATTCAACATATATTTTCTTCATGTTCACAGACTCCATCTTCAACCTCAGATTAAGAAGCTCTCCAAGAAAAGAGAGAAGACCCAAATAAATAAAATTAGAGATGAAAAAGGAGACATTACAACTGATACCACAGAAATTCAAAGGATAGTTTGTGGCTACTATGAGAAACTATATGCCAATAAATTGGAATATCTAGAGAGAATGGATAAATTCCAAGACACATACCACCTATCAAGATTGAACCATAAAGAAATCCAAACCCTGCACAGACCAATAACAAGTAACAAGATCAAAGCCATAATAAAAAGTCTTCCAGTAAAGAAAAGCTCAGGCCCTGAAGGCTTCACTGCTAAATTTTACCAAACATTTAAAAAAGAACTAGTATCAATCCTACTCAAACTATTCCAAAAACAGAGGAGGAGGGAATACTTCCAAAATCATTCTATGAGGCCAGTATTATTCTGATACCAAAATCAGACAAAGACACATCAAAAAAAACAAAAATACAGGCCACTATCTTTGATGAACATTGATGCAAAAATCTTCAACAAAATACTAGCAAACTGAACATGTTCAACATTTTCAACATTACATTAAAAAGATCATTCATCATAACCAAGTGTGACTTATCCCAGGGATGCATGGATGGTTTAAGAATATGCAAATCAATCAGTGTGACATCATAGAACAAAATGAATAAAAATCACACAATCATTCCAATGCATGCTGAAAAAGCATTTAACAAAATTCAACATCCCTTCATGATAAAAACCCTCAGCTACTGGGCATAGAAGGAACATACCTCAACATAATAAAAGACATACGTGACAGACACACAGCTGGTATCATACTGAATGTGGAAAAACTGAAAGCCTTTCCTTTAAGATCTAGAACATGAAAAGGATACCTGCTTTCACCACTGTTATTCAAAACAGCACATACTGGAAGTCCTACTTAGAGCATCAGACATGAGAACGAAATAATTGGAAAGGAAGAAGTCAAATTATCCTTGTTTGCAGATAATATGATCTTATATTTAGAAAAACCTAAAGACTCCACCAAAAACTATTAGAACTGATAAACAAATTCAGTAAAGTTGCAGGATACAAAATCAACATACAAAAACCAGTTGCATTTCTACATGCTAACAGTGAACAATCTGAAAAAAAAAAGGTAATTCCATTTACAGTAGACACAAATAAAATTAAATACCTAGGAATTAACCAAAGAAGTGACAGATCTCTACAATGAATACACTGATAAAAGAAATTCAAGAAGACACCAAAAAATAGAAAGATATTCCATGTCCATGAACTGGAAGAATGAATGTTATTAAAACGTCCATACTATCCAAAGCAATCTATAGATTCAATACAATCCCTTCAAAATACCAATGACATTCTTCACAGAAATAGAAAAAAAAATCCTAAAATATATACAGAACCACAAAAAACCTAGAATACCCAAGGTTATCCTGAGCGAAAAGAACAAAACTGGAGGAATCACATTACCTGACTTAAAGTTATACTAAAGAACTATAGTAACTCAAACAGCATGGTACTGGCATAAAAACAGACACACAGATCAATGGAACATAATAAAGAACCCAGAAAAAAAAATCCATACACCTACAGTGAATTCATTTTCAGCAAAGGTGCCAGGAACATGTACTGGGGAAAAGACAGTCTCTTCAATAAATGGTGCTGGGAAAACCGGATATCTGTATGCAGAAGAATGAAATTTGACTTTCTCTCACCATATACAAACCTCAAATCAAAATGGATCAATGACTTAAATCTAAGACCTCAAACTATGAAACTGCTACAAGAAAACATTGGGGAAAATCTCCAGGACACTGGTCTGGGCAAAAATTTCTTGAGTAATATACCCCATAAGCACAGGCAACAATGCAAAAATGGACAAATGGGATCACATCAAGTTAAAAAAAAAACTTCTGCACAGCAAAGGAAACAATCAACAAAGTGAAGGGACAAACAACAGAATGGGAGAAAATATTTGCAAACTACCCATCTGACAAGGGATTAATAACCAGAATACATAAGGAGCTAAAACAACTCAATAGGAAAAAATCTCATAAACCAACTTTAAAATGGGCAAAAAATATAAACATTTCTCAAGAGAAGACATACAAACGGCAAACAGGCATATGAAAAGGTGCTCAATATCACTGATCATCAGAGAAATGCAAATGAAAATTAAAATGAGCTATCATCTCACCCCAGTTAAAATGGTTTTTATCTAAAACACAGGCAATTAACAAAAGATGGAGAGGATGTGGAAAAAAATGGAACCCTGGTACACTGTTGGTGGAAATGTACATTAGTATAACCAATATGGAGAACAGTTTAGAGGTTCCTTAAAAAAACAAAAATAGAGCTATCATATGATCCAGTAAACCCACTACTGGGTATATACCCAAAAGAAAAGAAATCAGAATATCAAAGAGATCTGCACTCTCATGTTTGTTGCAGCACTGTTCAAAACAGCCAAGATTTGGAAGGAAGTGGCCATCATCAGATGAATGGATAAAGAAAATGTACATATACACAATGAAGTGCTTGCTATTCAGCCATAAAAAAAAAAAATGAGATCCTGTCATTTGCACTAATATGGATGGAACTGGAGGTCATTACGTAAATTAAATAAGCCAGACACAGTAAGACAAACATCACATGGTCTCACTTATTTGTGGTAGCTAAATACCATAACAATTGAACTCAGAGAAAATAGAAGGATAGTTACCAAAGTCTGGTAAGGGTAGCAGGGTAGTAGGGGGGAAGTGGGGATAGTTAATGGGTACAAAAAAATGGAAAGAATGGGTGCAGCAAACCACCATGGCATATGTATACCTATGTAACAAACCTGCACATTGTGCACATGTATCCCAGAACTTAAAGTATAACAAATAAATATTAACAAATAAAAGGATAAAAAATACAAAAAAAATGGGAAGAATGAATAAGACCTAGTACTGGGGAACACCACAGGCTGGCTATAATTTAATTGTACAGTTTCAAATAACTAAAAGAGTGTAACTAGATTATAATACAAAGGATAAGTGTTCGAGGGGATGAATACCCCATTTTCCACGATGTGGTTATTACACACTGCATGCCTGTATCAAAGTATCTCATGTACCCCATAAACATAGACACCCACTATGTACCCACAAAAATTAATTTTTAAAGCAGTTCCTCAGCCAAGTGCAGTGGCTCACACTTGTAATCTCAGCACTTCGGGGGACCAAGATGAGAGGACTGCTTGAGCTTACAAGTTTGAGAACAGCCTGGGCAACACAGCAAGACCCTATTTCTACAAAAAATGAAAAAGCTAACCAGGTGTGGTGGCACACACCTGTAGTCCCAGCCACTCAGGAGGCTGAGGTGGAAGGACTGCTTGAGCCCAGGAGTTCAAGGCTGCTGTGAGCTATGATCATGCCACTGCACTGCAGCCTGGGAAACACAGCAAGACCCTGCCTCTAAAAACATTTTTTTAATTAAAATTTAAAAAGAAGCTCTCTCCCTGTATTTTGTAGGTTTTTGAAACTATCTGAAGTACAAAAATAAAGACTTTTTTTTTTTTTTTTTTTGAGAAGGAGTCTCACTCTGTTGCCCATGCTGGAGTGCAATGGTGTGATCTCAGCTCACTGCAATCTCCGCCTCCCAGGTTCAAGTGGTTCTCCCACCTCAGCCTCCCGAGTAGCTGACAATACAGCCATCATGCCTGGCTAATTTTTCTATTTTTGTAGAGACGGGGTTTTACCATGCTGGCCAGGATGGTCTTGAACTCCTAATCTCAGGTGACCTGCCCACCTCAGCCTCCCAAAGTGCTGGGATTACAGGGGTGAGCCCCCACGTCTGGCCTAAAAGTTTTTTTTTTTTTTTTTTTTTTTGAGACAGAGTCTTGCTCTGTTGCCCAGGCTGGAGTGCGGTGGCGCAATCTCAGTTTGGTTCACTGCAAGCTCTGCCTCCTGGGTTCATGCCATTCTCCTGCCTCAGCCTCCCGAGTAGCTGGGACTAGAGGCACCCGCCACCACGCCCAGCTAATTTTTTTGTATTTTTAGTAGAGACGGGGTTTCACCGTGTTAGCTAGGATGGTCTCGATCTCCTGACCTCATGATCTGCCCGCCCCAGCCTCCCAAAATGCTGGGATTATAGGCGTGAGCCACCAAGCCCGGGCAAAGATTTATGTCTACCCCTTCTGAGATAATAGTTTATTATATGTGTATCTAAAAGAACATTAAATAACACACTCAATTTGTCAGTTCATGTATCTTAATATGTAATTTTTAAAATATAATATGTACTTAAAAATCTATCAACTGGTTTTTTTTAGTAATTTTTTAGCACACCACAGCCACCATACAGACAGGAGTGCAGCCCCTCCTCTCTAGGATCCCCCACCCCTATTCTTCACTAGGCAGGGCCTATGGCTCATGAATGCAGAACAGTCACTCCAGCCATGGCTGAGCATACCCACTGGTAGTGACACAGAGTTTCCCTGGGAAGAGGCTCCCAAAGGCATACGACAGCCCCTTGGCCACTGCCACAGTAACAGTGCTATCCTTCCTGCCCTTGGACTAGGGGAGGACACAAAGAGCCTAAGGGCTACACTCAAACTTACAGTACATCACAGCAACCATATGGAGAGGAGACCAACCTCTCCTCCCTGCGCACCTTCAACTCCCCGCTCCCCAACAAGCAGAACCCCAAGCTCATGACAGCAGTGCGGCCGCCCCATCCCAGTGGCTGAACACCCTCAGTAACAGTGGCTTCACATTTCTTGGAGGTGGAGCCCCTAGGGGCAACCAAAAGCCTCTCTACCACTACCTCTGCCATAGAACAGTACTTGCTACCCTCAGGCTAACAAAGAAACGAAGACCCAAAGTGCCTTATCCACACCTTCGACAAACTGCAATCAACCCAAGGAGAGAAGGCCAGTCTGTCTCCCATGGGTCCCACCCACCCCCTGCTCATCAACAGACAGGGAACCTCCAGCTTGGGCCCACAGCACAGACCCTCCATCCTGTGATGCCACTGCTAAAGTCCCTTCCTCTGCTGGCTCCAAGTTGCGGAGGAAACATCACCCCAGAGCTGCAGTGGGCAGCCTGGGAACGTCAAGCCACAATCTAAAGGCAGTGGGAGAGGAACCCACACTTTGACAGCATTGAGAGGGAGCAAGGTTACAACTGTGAGGAAACCACACGACCAAGGAAGAAGCTATCAACTGACCAATACACTTAAGCACCACCTACTGGATCACATCCCAAAGCTTCAACACAAAAATACGCTGCTGTATTAGTCCGTTCTCACACTGCTATGAAGAAATACCCGAGACAGGGTAACTTATAAAGGAAAGAGGTTTAATTGACTCACAGTTCCATATGGCTGGAGAGCCCTCAGGAAACTTACAATCATGGCGGAAGGCAAAGGAGAAACAGGCACCTTCTTCACAGAGTGGCAGGACAGAGTGAGTGCCAGCAGGGGAAATGCCAGACACTTATAAAACCATTAGGTCTCATGAGACTCACTCACTATCACGAGAACAGCATGGGGAAAACCACCCCTGTGATCCAATTACTTCCACCTGGTCCCACCCTTGACACATGGGGATTATGGGGATTACAAGTCAAGGTGAGATTTGGGTGGGGACACAGAGCCAAACCATATCACTAACATACCCATCCCCATGAAATCAAACAAAAGAAGTCAGCAACAAATAAAGACCTTGCACAAACCTTCAGTACTATGAAAACATCCAGAATAGAAGTCTATTAATTACTCAAACTACACTGCAGTTAAAGGAACACCCACACTCAGAGAAAAGAAAGAACCAACGCAAGAACTCCAGTAACTCAAATGACCAGAGTGTCATATGTCTTAAAATGACCACATCAGTTCTTTAATAAGGGTTCTTAACCAGGCTGAGCTGGCTGAAATGAGAGAAATAGAATTCAGAATATGAATAGGGCGTGTAATCCCAGCACTTTGGGAGGCTGAGGAGGGAGGGTCATCTGAGGTCAGGAGTTCAAGACCAGCCTGGCCAACACAGTGAAACACCATCTCTACAAAAATAAAAATACAAAAATCAGCTGGGCATGATGGCAGGTACCTGTAATCCCAGCTACTCAGGAGGATGAGGCAGGAGAATCACTTGAACCCAGGAGGTGAAGGTTACAGTGAGCAAAGATTGTGCCATTGTATTCCAGCCTGGGCGAAAGAGCAAGACTCTGTTTCAAAAAAAAAAAAGAAAAAAAAAAGAGAGAATATGGATAGGAACAAAGATCATCGAGATTCAGGAGACAGGCAAAACCCAATCCAAGGAAACTAAGAATCACAATAGGACAATACAGGAGCTAATAAATGAAATACCTAGTATAAAAAAGAACCTAACGGATCTAACAGGGCTAAAAAACATGCTAAGCATTTCACAATGCAATCACAAGTATTAACAGAATAGATCAAGCTGAGGAAAGAATCAGGCTGGCTTTCTGAAATAAGACTGACAAAAATAAAGAAAAAGGAATGAACAAACCTTCGAGAAATGTGGGATTGTGTAAAGAAGTCAAATCTATGAATCACTGGCATCCCTGAAAAGGATGTGGAGAAAACAAACAACTTGAAAAATTACTTCAGGATAGTATCCATGAAAATTTTCCCAACCTTGATAGCGAGGCCAGCAGTCAAATTCAGGAAATACAGAGAACCTCTGCAAGATTCTACACAAGAAGATCAACCCCCAAGACATGTAGTCATCGGATTTTCCAAGGTTGAAATGAAAGAAAAAATGTTAAAGGTAGCTTTAATAGAGAGAAAGCGCAGGTCACCTACAAAGGGAACCTCATAAAGCTAACATCAGACCTCTCAGCTACAAGCCAGAAGAGACTGGGGGCCTATATCCAACATTCTTAGAGAAAAAAAATCTTCAACCAAGAATTTCATATCCAGCCAAACTAAACTTGCTAAGCAAAGAAGAAATAAGATCCTTTTCAGACAAGCAAACGTTGAGAGAGTTTATGACTACCAGACCTGCCTGACAAGAGATCTTGAAAGCAGCACAAAATATAGAAAGGAAGAACTGCTACCAACCAATACAAAAACACACTTAAATACACAGACCAAGGATACTATAAAGTGACCACACAAACAAGCCAGCATAATAACCAGCTAACAACAACATGATAGGATCAAATCCATACATATCGCTAACCTTGAATGTAAATGGGCTAAATGCCCCCACTTAAAAGGCACAGAGTGGTAAATTGGATTTAAAAAAACAAGACCCAATGGTATGCTGTCTTCAAGAGACCCATATCACACATAAAGACATACATAGGCTCAAAATAAAGGGATGGAGGGAAATCTACCAAGCAAATGGAAATCAGAAAAAAAGGAGTGGTTACAATCCTAACTTCAGACAAAACAGACTTTGAGCCAACAAAGATCAAAAAAAGACAAAAAAAAGGGCATTACGTAATGATAAAGGATTCAATTCAATAAGACCTAACTATACTAAATACATATGCACCCAACACAGGAGAAGCACCTAGATTCATAAAGCAAGTTCTTAGAGACCTACAAAGAGACTTAGACTCCCACGCCATAAGAGTGGAAGACCTCAATGCTCCACTGGCAGTATTAGATTATCAAGACAGAAAATTAACAAAGATATTCAGGGCCTGAACTCAACCTTGTACCAAATGGATCTGATAGATCTCTGCAGAACTCTCCAACCAAAAACAACAGAATTTACATTCTTCTCATTGCCACATGGCACACACACTCTAAAATCGACCTCATAATTGGACATAAAACAATCCTCAGCAAATGCAAAAAGAACTGAAATCATACCAAACACACTTTCAGACCACAATGTAATAAAAATGGAAGTCAAAACTAAGAAAATCACCCAAAACCATGCAACACATGAAATTAAACAACATGCACTTGAATGAATTCTGAGTAAATAATGAAATGAAGACAGAAATCAAGGAGTTCTTTGAAACTAATGAGAACAAAGATACAACATACCAGAATCTCTGGGATCCAGCTAAGGCAATGTTAAGCACTAAACACCCACATCAAAAAGTTGGAAAGATCTCAAATTAACAATCTAACACCACAACTAAGAGAATTACAGAAGCAAGAGCAAATCAACCCCAAAACTAGCAGAAGACAAGATATAAACAAAATCAGAGATGAACCAAGGAAATCAAGACATGAAAAACCTTTCAAAAGATCAATAAATCCAGGAGTTGGTTCTTTGAAAAAGTTAATAAGATAGGCCACTAGCTAGATTAATAAAGAAGAAAAGAGAGAATATCCAAATAAACACAACTGGAAATGTCATGTTACCACTGACCCCACAGAAATAAAAATAACCATCAGAAACCACTATGAACACCTCTATGCATACAAACTGGAAAACCTAGAAGAGACAGATAAATTCCTGGACACATACTCTCTCCCAAGACTGAACCAGGAACAAACTGATTCTCTAAATGGACCAACAATAAACTCTGAAATTGAATCAGTAATAAGTAGCCTACCAACCAAAAAAAGCCCAGGACCAGAAGGATTCACAGCCAAATTCTACCAGATATACAAAGAAAAGCTGGTACTATTCCTACTGAAACTATTCCAAAAAAATTGAGGAGAAAGAACTCCTCCCCAACTCGTTCTATGAAGCCAGTATCATCCTGATACCAAAATCTGGCCGAGACACAACACAAAAAGAAACTTCAGGCCAGTATCTTTGATGAACATTGACACAAAAATCCTCAACAAAATACATGCAAACCAAATTCAGCAGTACATTAAAAATCAAGTAGGCTTCATCCCCAGGATGCAAGGTTGCTTCAACATATGCAAATCAATAAATGTGATTCATCACATAAACAGAACTAAAGAAAAAAAAAACCACATAGTTATCTCAATGGATGCAGAAAAAGCTTTCAATATAACTCAACATATCTTCATGTTAAAAACTCTCAATAAATGAGGTATTAAAGGAACATACCTCAAAATAAGAGCCATCTATGACAAAGCCACAGCCAACATCATACTGAAAAGGGAAAAGCTGGAAGCATCCCCCCTGAAAACTGGCACAAGACAAAGATGCCTTTTCTCACCACTCCTATTCAATACAGTATTGGAAGTCCTGGCAAGAGCCATCAGGCAAGAGAAAGAAATAAAGGGCATCCAAATAGGAAGGGAGGAAGTCAAAATATCCATTTGCAGATGACTTGATTCTATGTATCTAGAAAACCCATAGTCTCAGCACAAAAGCTCCTTCAGCTGATAAACAACTTCAGCAAAGTTTCAGGATACAAAATCACCGTACAAAAGTCATTAGCATTCTTCCTGTAATCCCAGCACTTTGGGAGGCCGAGACAGGCTGATCACGAGGTCAGCAGATCAAGACCATCCTGGCCAACATGGTGAAACCCTGTCTCTACTAAAAACACAAAAGTTAGCTGGGCATGGTGACGCGCACCTGTAGTCCCAGGTACTCAGGAGGCTGAGGCAGGAGAATCGCTTGAACCCAGGAGGCGGAGGTTGTGGTGAGCCGAAACCGTGCCACTGCACTCCAGCCTGGCGACAGAGCGAGACTCCGTCTCAAAAAAAACAAAAACAAAGAAGTCATTAGCATTCTTATACACAACAACAGCCAAGCTGAGAGTCAAATCAGGAATGCAATCCAATTCAAAATTGCGACAAAAAAGAATAAAATACCTAGAAATACAGCTAACCAGGGAGGAGAAACATCTCCACAAGAAGAATTACAAAACACTGCTTAAAGAAATCAGAGATGACACAAACAAATGGAAAAACATCCCATGCTCATGAATAGGAAGAATCAATATCATTAAAACAGCCACACTGCCCAAATCAATTTACAGATTCAATGCTATTCCCATCAAACTACCAACGACATTCTTCACAGAATGATAAAAAAAACTATTTAAAATTCATGTGGAACCAAAAAAACGCCCAAATAGCCAAGGCAATCCTAAGTTTAAAAAAACACGTGTCCAGGCGCGGTGGCTCACACCTGTAATCCCAGCACTTTGGGAGGCCAAGGCAGGCGGATCATGAGGTCAGGAGATCGAGACCGTCCTGGCTAACACAGTGAAACCCCGTCTCTACTAAAAATACAAAAAAAAAAAAAAAAAAAAAATTAGCCAGGCATGGTTGCAGGCGCTTGTAGTCCCAGCTACTTGGGAGGCTGAGGCAGGAGAATGGCCTGAACCCAGGAGGCGGAACTTGCAGTGAGCCGAGATCGCACCACTGCACTCCAGTCTGGGTGACAGAGCAAGACTCCATCCCAAAAAAAAAAACCAAAAAACCCTAGAGGCATCAATGCTACCCAACTTCAAACTATGCTATAAGGCTACAGTAACAAAAACAGCATGGTACTGGTACAAAAACAGACACAAAGACCAATGGAACAGAAGAGAGAGCCCAAAAATAAGGCCACACACCTACAACTATCTGATCTTTGACAAAGAAGACAAAAACAAGATATGGGGAAAGGACTCTCTATTCAATATACGGTGTTGAGATAACTGGGTACCCACATACAGAAGACTGAAACTAGGCCCCTTCCTTATACCATATACAAAAATCAACTCAAGATGGATTAAAGACTTAAATGTAAAACCCAAAACTATAAAAATCCTGGAAGACAACTGGCAATACCATCCTGGACATAGGAACATGCAAAGATTTCTTGACAAAGACATCAAAAGCAATTGACACAAAAGCAAAATTTGACACACGGGATCTAATTAAACTTAAGAGCTTCTGCACAGCAAAAAAAAAAAAAAAAAAGTAAACTTACAGAATGGGAGAAAATTTTTGCAAACTATGCATCTGACAAAGGTTTAATATCTGGCATCTATAACAAATGTAAACAAATTTACAAGATAAAAACAAACAACCCCATTAAAAAGTAGGCAAAGAACACAAACTCTTTTCTAAAGAAGTCATACGTGCAGCCAATAAGCATATGAAAAAAAGCTCAGTATCACCGTTCATTAGAGAAACACAAATCAAAATCACAATGAGATACCATTTCACACCAGTCGGAATGGCTATTACTAAAAAGTCAAAAAAATAACAGATCTTGGCAAGGTTGTGGAGATAAGAGAATACTTACACGCTATTGCTGTGAGTGTAAATTAGTTCGGCCATTATGGAAAGAAGTATGGCGATTCCTCAAAGAGCTAAAAACAGAAATACCATTCAACCCAGCAATCCCATTACTGGGTATATTACCAGAGGAATATAAATCATTCTACCATAAAGACACATGCACGTGAATGTTCACTGCAGCACTATTCACAATAGCAAAGACATAGAATCAACCTAAATGCCCATCAACAACAGATTGGATAAAGAAAATTTGGTACATATATACGATGGAATACCATGTAGCTATAAAAAAGAACAAGATCATGTATTTTGCTGGAACATGAATGGAGCTGGAAGCCATTATCCTTAGCAAACTATCGCAGAAACAGAAAACGAAATACTGCATGTCCTCACTTACGAGAGCTAAATTATAAGAACTCATGAACACAAAGAAGGGAACAACAAACAGAGGGGCCTCCTTGAGGGTGGGAGAAAAAAAAGAAAGAGGAAAAATAACTATTGGGTACTAGGCTTAGTACCTGTGTGATGAAATAATCTGTACAACAAACCCCCATGAAACGAGTTTACCTAAATAACAAACCTGCACATGTACCCCTGAACCTAAAGGTTAAAATACATATACATATATAAGAAATATATACATGTATATGTGTATATATGTGCATATATAAGTATATATTTTTATATGTATATGTTAAAAACATACATATGTGTATATATTTTTAACCTTTTTTACATATATATGTATATAAAATCATTGGTGTCTTTGTGTGTGGGGATGGGGGATTCTTTGTGAACTCACAATGATATCATGATTAGAAGCCAATGTTTTTCTCATATGAAATTTTATTTTACATAATACATACTAGATACTTAAAAATATCAAAATAATTGTCCAAAAAATCAAAAGTTAGCCAGGCACAGTGGTGTACACCTGTGGTCCCAGCCACTCTGGAGGCTGAGATGGGAGAATTACTTGAGCCCAGGAGGTCAAGTGATTCTGTGAGCTGTGATTGTGCCACCATACTCAGCCTGGGCAACAGTGAGACCTTATCTCAAAAAATTAAATTAAATAAATAAAATAAAATAACAACATATGAAAAGTTCAGAGAAAATAACTATGGATTAAAAAGCTAACTATAATTATGCTAAACACTTTCAAAAGATAAAGTAGGCTTGTGTTCTCCAGAATTTTATTAGAGCAATTTAAAATTTTTGTAGTCCAAATATCTTTACTATCCTACAACCTAAAGGCATCATTACATCAAGAAAGAAAAATCATAAAAGAAATGGCAAACATGGAAGGTGTAGCAGAGGAGCTAAGAGCATAAACTGTGGAAATTAACCGCCAAGGGCTGAATGTGGTGGTTCATGCCTATAACCCCAGCACTTTGGGAGGCCAAAGCAGGTGGATCACTTGAGGCCAGGAGTTTGGGACCAGCCTGGCCAACATGGTGAAACCCCATCTCTATTAAACATACAAAAATTAGCTGGGCATGGTGACACATGACTGTAGTCCCAGGTTCTGGGGTGGCTGAGGCACGAGAACTGCTTGAACCCAAGAGGAAGAGGGTTCAGTGAGCCAAGATCACGCCACTGCACTCCAGCCTGGGCAACAGAGTGAGACTGTCTCAAAGAAAAAAAAAAGTTAAAAAAAAAAAGAAAAGAAATTAACTGCCTGGGTTCAAACCCTGGCTGTGTCATTTACTAGCAAGTTACATGCCTTCTCTCTGCCTCAATTTCTTTTTGTAACAAAACTTCAATGTAAGTGACGATAATTGTAATGCTTACATTAAAGGGTACAAGAACCAAATAAATTAATATCTGTAAAGTATTTAGTACAAGTAAGTCACACTTATTACTATATACACATTTGTTTTAAAAAAGTACATTAAATGTTTATTTAAATAATATTCAAATCCTGCAAAATAAGATTTTCATAATTTATAATACATTCAGAAATTGAAATTAAAAGTAAATAAGCAAAAAAGTTATAGATGCTGTACCTGTTTAGTAGTTTTATGAGTGCCTTGAATTGTCCTCTTAGATTTTCCACCAGTTTGACATTTAGGTTTTCCTTCAAGGCAAGAAAAAAATAAATATGTAGATATACAGAATGATAGATAATATAAAATTGAACTACAGGTAATTAGATAATGTAAACCTAAACTATGCAAATCATTCAGGCATACTAACATTTAATCTCCTTCCAGAGACCACAGTATAACAGTCTGTTCATGGTCAATATAAACTGATATAATTAAAACAACAACAACAACAAATTTCCAAAGTCCCAGAGACTGCTATTATTGAATACCTTTCTCTGAATAGGAATAAATCAACATCTTAAAGAAGTCAGATACTCTGACAACTTTTAAAAACAAAGTCCAGTTACTTGTACTCCTCAACTTGTATATAAATCTGGAAATAGTTCTTTAAGTTCAAATTTCATTTCAACAATAAAATTAAGACTCTATGTTTTCTATATAAAACCCCAATATTTTGTTTTAATTTATCTGATATATGAAATGCACAATATCATTGCGAAAAGTGAGGTTTCAGTTCTTTGTATTTTTTCACTCATTCTTTTTTATAAGAAAGACACCAACTACTGTTTTGTAATTACTATTCTCAACAGCAATTCAAAACAGAATTCTTTTTTTTTTTTTTTTTTTTTTTTACTTTTATTTTAGGTCCAGGGGTACATGTGCAGGTTTGTTATACAGGCAAATTACGTTTCACAGGGGTTTGGTGCACAGATTATTTCGTCACTCAGGTAATTAGCATAAGTAACTGATAGGTAGTTTTTCAATCCTCACTCTCCTCCCACCCTCTACCCTCAAGTAGGCCCTGGTGTCTTTTGCTCCCTTCTTTGTGTCCACGTATATGTACTCAATGTTTAGTTCCCACCTATAAATGAGAACGTGCAGTATTTGGTTTTCTATTCTTGCATTAGTTCACTTAGGATAATGATCTCCAGCTCCATCCATATTGCTGCAAATAACATGATTTCATTCTTTTTATGGCTACGCAATAGTCCATGGTGTATATATGTACCACATTTTCTTTATCCAGTCTACCATTGATGGCCATTTAGGTTGATTCCATGTTTTTGCTATTGTAAGTAGTGCTGTGATGAACATACATGTACATGTATCTTTATGGTAGAACAATTTATATTCTTTGAGTATATACTCAGTAATTAGATTGCTGGGTCAAATGGTAGTTCTGTTTTTAACTCTTTGAGTAATCACCAAAGTGCTTTCCACAATGGTCAAACAAATTTACATTCTCACTAGCAGTGTGTAAGTGTTCCTTTTTCTCTGCAACCTCTCCAGCATTTCAAAATAGGAATAAAATTCTATAATGTATAACAGAATAATTTTCCTTTCTGCAAAGTAATTTTGGGGCCGGGTCCCCTGAAGCAGTATAAGTGAGCCATAACACACAGGTACCTAACTATCAACTTATCTGACATAAGTGGGACACCCTCACTGTTCCATCAGGGGTGAAGGGAGAGAATGCTACACTAACCTACAGAGGCACATCCTTTAATTATATAAAACAATGTACCAGAAAGTTTTCTTAGACTATCCAGCAGAAAAACCAGCTTAGAATAAGCACAAGCTGTAATGTACCAGCAGGTTTTTAGAATATCCAGCAGAAAAACCAGCTTAGAAACAGAAATAATACGAAGCAGATAACTTTTTTTAAGTGGAATTATCCTCAGAAACACCTAAGTATATATTGTAGTCATAAAATAAGAACAAGTTGCTATTATAAACTTAGTTTTTAATTGCCTATATGTGGCAAAGTTTTAACAATATAAAATAATCCTTAACAAAAATTGTAAATGTTAATATTCTTCTTTTGTCAAAATTACTACAGATATTCAGAAAGTTCTAATTATCTGTGCTTACAGTTTTTTGGTTTTTGGGTTTTTTTTGTTTTTTGTTTTTTTTTTTTTGAGACAGAGTCTCACTCTGTCCCCCAGGCTGGAGTGCAGTTGCGCGATCTCGGCTCACTGCAACCTCTGCCTCCCAGGTTCAAGCCTCCCGGGCAGCTAGGATTACAGGCGCCCACTGCCATGCCCGGCTAATTGTTTTGTATTTTAGTAGAGATGAGGTTTCACCATGTTGCCCCGGCTGGTCTCGAACTCCTGAGCTCAGGCAATCCACCTGCCTCAGCCTCCCAAAGTGCTAGGATTACAGACGTGAGCCAATGCGCCCGGCCTGTGCTTACAGTTTTATTATGTTACAATACTCACAAATGAAGCTTTAAAATTGTACTGGCCAATTATTTATGTTCTTGTATGAAAAATCAGGTTATGTACAGATGTTTGATTATTATATTTTCTTTCCTTTGTTTTTTGAATAGAAACAACTTTAATAGAAACACCTTTGAACTATTTTGTGTTCAGAATAACCCATGGAAAATGAGAGAATACAATTTCATATAAAAATATTTATAATATACAGAATTTTTTTTACTTTTGTAATAAATCATGTTGATATGTACTTTTATCAAAGAAATGAAGTAATAGTAAGCTTCTTGTGGAAAGATTAGCTGTTAAGAAGCTGAATTTCAAAAGATAAACCCAATTTTCCCCTCTATTTGATAGTTTTCGTGATTCAAAATAACTGCTCTCTAAAAATAGCTAGGAAAACTGAGAAAGAAAAGCTACAGGGGAAGACAGGTCCAAGCAGGCATTTAAAAATACTATAATGCCTCCATAATTAAAATAGTATGACACTCACACATGAATCAGGTAAACAGACTACTAAAACGGAATACAATTACATATGGAAATTCACTCTACAGAAAAGGTGGAATCTCAAATAACTGGGGCAAAGATAAACTTTATAACAACTTATGCTGAGGCAACTTGTTAGCTATAAGGAAAAAGATAAAATTAGATTCATACCACAGAGTATATGTAAGAATAAACTACAAATGGATCAGAGGACCAAATGTAAAAAAGATAAAGATTTAAAACATTCTTTAAAGAAAATTTTAAATAAAATAAAATGTAAAAATGAATTTAAGAGAATAAAACAGGTGAATTCTTGTTTAGCTTGAAACATCTTGTGTAAAGATGTTCTCAAAGAATGGAAACATGATTAGAACATGTCAAAAGGAACAGAAGCCAAGTTAAAGGGTCTCCCATTTGAAAAACCGAGAACAATCTGAGCATCAAAATAGAGTAACTGTACCCCATTAAATACCATAAGCCATGAGTCCACACAAACTGAAAATATACATACATACATACATACATACATACATACAAATAAAGAGGAGATGGTAAAGCTCTTCCTTATATTAGAAGGCTAACAAATGCAGAAGGAATGATGGAGTTAACAAATCACCACTTTGCAACCACCAGAGGTATAACATAAGCCAAGGATTATCAATAGATGCTAAAAGTAGTGAGTGTACTGTTTCAACAAAAACAGGATATTTACATAGTTTCAAACTATCTTACCACAAATTACTCATTAGTTACATAGGAAAAAATTAGCTACTTTACGGTAGAGAAATCTAGCAGACAACACTTAAAGCAACTGATTAAATTAACGAGACAGTTATCATGAACCTCCTCTGATAACTGAAAAGGACACATCATTTCTATAGAATTCCTACTAAAAACACCTACCTGAATCTAGTCATGAAAAGATGTCAGACAAACCTAACTGTGAGGAATATTCTACAAGCCCTCAGAAAATTTCAAAGTGAGGTATGCCAACCTCCTGTCTTCTGTATCTCTATCCAGTCTTCAACATCCCCGAAACAGTGGCTTCACACTGCCTCTAGCCATTAAAGGGAGGGGAGAGATGATTTTTTTTTCTTGTTCAAATAATAATAATGAGAACTAAAGAAATAACTTCTATTTTCTAAAGCATTACATTAAATTGCACCTAATTATGGTAAATATGATTTTTAAAAAACCTCCTTTTATTTTTATAAGAATTTAATAAAAGAAAAAACCTAAATGTATTAGTCCATTTTCATACTGCTTATAAAGAACTGTCTGAAACTGGGTAATTTATAAAGGAAAGGGCTTTAATTGACTCATAGTTCAGCATGGCTGGAGAGGCCTCAGGAAACTTGCAATCATGGTGGAAGGAGAAGGGCAAACAAGGCGCCTTCTTTACAAGGCAGCAGGAAGGAGAAGTACCGAGTGTAGGGGAAAGAGCCCCTTATAAAACCATCACATTTCATGAGAACTCACTCACTGTCACGAGAACAGCATGGGGGAAACCACCCCCATGATCCAATTACCTCACATGGTCTCTCCCTTGACACGTGGGGATTATGGGGATTATAATTCAAGGTGAGATTTGGGTGGGGAGACAAAGCCTAATCATATCACTAACTCTCTTATCACTTTAAAAAGCCCCAATCTGCTGGTCATAATAACACAATAAACCCAATTTCAAATTTCACTATTATCTGAAAAAACAAAACTAACAATAAGGCTTTTATAAAACCATGTGTGTATAAAAGCAACAAAAAATTATTTCTTATTTAACATACTAATCAGCCCAAGAGGTCTAATTGCAAACAGTTTTCAGTCTACCTCTTTAGGACTAAATACATCCTTCTTATTTACAACAAAAATGAAACTAATTTTTTAAATACATACCATCATCATCTTTGCTTTCTAGTGGAACACTCCAAGCTATTAGGTTTCTTGCTGTACGACCCTCCTCTGCAACTATTCTCCTTACTTTGTCATGACTATTGGAGCGCTGGAATGAAGCCTATGTATGGAAAAGATGGTACTTATTAGATTATTAGATATTAGATTAGTCAAAATATATAATATATTTAACAAAGTCATTATTTCTCACACTTTTCTCAGAAAACACTTAAAACTAATTTGGGATGTGGTAGGTGGTTAAACAGAGAAAAGAAAGTCACGAGTCTTTTTTAGATCTAAAAACACTGAGTTTTGTAACTCTAAAAAATAAACAAATTATTTAAATAATAAATATAATCTAAGGTTTGAAAAAGTGGCCTAAAGAGCACAAACACTGCTGTGGACTAGTATCTGCACTATCCTTTACATATCAACGAGTCCAAGTGTGAAAGAGACCAGTTTTTACAAACATCCTATATATTTCCCCTAAAAGACCTCTTCAGCATAAAATATTTTGGAAAACCCTTTTTTTATTTCTCTAGAGATTGTGCTAAAGTAAGTCAACATTCCATTTTTAGCTACATAATTTTATCTCCAAGTTATTAGGATTCAAATAATAATTGCTGTTAACAGGTAATTTTAAATTGCAATTTTTAAAACTCAAACTATTGCACAGAACATGTGTAATTTCTTGCTTGCTCTAGCCCCGCCTGGCCTAAGAACATAAGCTTACAGGTTCAGCCCCACCAACACCCTATGCCAGCTGGGAGCCAGGTCTAGTAAAATAAAGGAAATTGCTTCCCCACTAATGAATGTCATATCAAAATAGTCTGTTTTTATAAGCCAAGTATCTATGAGAAGAAAGAGATCATAAAGCACCCATATGAACACGAGGATACAGCCTCCTTATCTAATCCTTAAATCTGTGTGGAAAACCTGCCTCTTTGTGAAACAAGTTCACCACGGAGCCAGCCCAAAATCCCAGTCCAATTAGTAGGTGCCTCCATGCCTTCCTATAGTTCTTGCCAGCCTGGACTTTTAGCATTCCTGGAATCCTAAGGCACAATACATTTAACGAGGCAATTACTATGTGCAAAAGCATCAAGTAAGAGACTGAGGAGAATATAAAGAAAAACATAAAGTATTGTGCTTGTCCTCAAAGAGCTAACAATCCAAGTAAATGAAGCAAACATGTAAGAGTAAAAAATAACATATGAATTAACAAGTATGGTAGGCAGTCTCCAAAGATGCCTCCCTTGGCCCCAGTAAACCACACCTGCTGGTGTTCATGCCCTCATGTGATCCACTCCCCTTGAATATGCCTCTGTAACTTGCTTTCTGACCAATAAAATGAGGCAGAAAGGACACTGCATAACTTCTGAGACTAGGTCATCAGAAGCTTTGCAGCCTCCACCTGAGTCTCTTAGAATGCTCCCTCTTAGGGTAGTCACTCTTAAAATCCAGCTGTCATGCCATGAGAAGCCCAAGCCACAAGTAGAGAGACCACACACAGGCAGCACTCTGGTTGACAGGCCCTAGCTGAACTCCCAGAGGACAGCATCCTCTGCCCACTGTGTGAGTGAGCCATTTTGGACATTCCAGCCCAGCTGAGCCCCTAGAAAACTGCTGCCATGCCAGTACCCAAGCCAACATCACATCACAAAAACCACCCAGTCAACTCACAGAATGAGATAACAGGAACTAGATGAATGTACTCTAACACACAATATACACACCTGGATCTATTTGTATACAGATATTAAAAACCATGAGTTTATACTGATTGATTTCAATCCTATGCCACAGGGCTCATTTTAGCCTTTCCCTTTGCTTGTCTGAAACTTCTTTCTCCAACATAAGATCCCCAGCTTTCATTATCTACAATCTATTTACTTATCTGTTCAATGCTAATATATACATAAAGTAGTTTCAAAATTGCTAACCCATACTCCTATGAGAAACACATTTACTAACTACATTACAGCATTTATGTACAGTTCTTATCTTTAACCTTACAATATCCAAAGTACTGTTTGCCAAAATCATGTAATTAGTGCTCATCTTCACCTGGGAGTATGTTACTATTTGCCTTCCAGTTTGGATTCCCCCCACCCACTGTTAATTTTTATTCTTTTGGGGAATATGTGAAGAAAAAGCAATACACTATTTTCAAATGAAGGAAATTAATGAGTAGCATCACTTCAGGGAAAGAAAAAAAGTCACTATAGTACACTCTAGAGCAAGGGTCAGCAAAGATTTTCTACAAAGGACCAGATAATAAATATTTTTTTTATTTTAGGCTTTGCAGGCCATAAGACCTCTGTAACAACTACTCAATTTTGCCATTTTATGTGAAGCAGCCATAGTCAATATGTAAACAAATAATGTGGCTGTATGGTAAGAAGCCAATTGTGAGATAAACAGATACATATTACTTGTCATTTTGAAATAAATTCAAATTACTAAAAAGTTATAAATTCACACAAAGAATATCAAACATAACCTCACATTTTTTCCTGAAGCATCTGAGAACAATCTGCAGTTATACTCCTTGGCAGTAAATACTTCACTATGTATTTTATATATGTAAGGATACTCTCCTATATCACTATACTATAAATAACAAAATCAGGAAATTATCACTGATACAGAATTATTATTTAAATTACAGCATTTACATTTCACCAACTGTCCCATTAATCTCTTTGACAGCATAAAATAAAGTTGAGAAAAAGATATAAGCCCAATTCTCCCAGAAGCTCTGCAAACCCCAAAGAAGATAAATACAAGGAAAACCACACTTAAGCATATCACAGAAAAACTGATGATAAACTTAAACATAGAGAAAAATCTTGAGTACAGAGGAGAGGGAAAAATCAACTCATTACCTTTAAAGCAACAGCCATAAGACTGACAGCCTTGCATTGCCCAGGAAGCGATAAAAGTAATAATTTATAATAAGCTCTAATAAATTGGTAACTTATTGCTTATGTAGTGGTATAGCAGGGTCAAAATCCTGACTGAAAACGGTTCAGAACAGAATGATGAGAAAAATGGAGATACTGAGTATTAAGATATTTTGAGTTTCATCATAAAGGAGAACAAAGAAATAAATAAACAGAATGGATTATTAAGATGAGTGATAGTATATCATACTTTCATACTGATGGGAATGATCCAGTACAGAGAAAAATTGTGTTATGGTAAGAAAGAGGGAATGACAATAGGTGCTAAATCTGTGAGTGACAGGAATCAGGTTTCGGTACAAAAATGAATGAACTAATCAACTAATATCCAACTACCAGAAAAACAAAGACTATGTTCTTCTACTCTAATTCTCTGTGATGAGAGTCTAACCCAAATTTTCCTCTCCAGAACTTGTCAGTTTTTACGTCTTTAACATAAACATCTGTACCCACATTCCTTCATTCCTCTGACCTTACCCTGAATATCCATGTGTCATCTACTTACCTGACTCATTAAGCTTTCACTGAAACTCATATTTCTGTGATCACTATCCAAACCCCATTCAGTGTCCTCTAGATTTGCAAAAGTCACTTCTCTACTCATTCCCATACTTTCCAATCAATGTAACACCAGAAAACTTCCTCCTTTAGCTTAAGTACATCTCCCATTAAGTATTGGTCAGTTCTATCTAACTTACACTGGCATCTATCATTTAGCATTGTTCTAACCAAGGGTATCACTATTGCTTCCAGGCCAAATGAACAAGTATAAATAGATGGCCTACTTTTCAGCTCTACTTCAGATAATTCCCTTACACAATCACAGAACATCCTGTGAGAGAGAGAGATTGAGAGAGAGAGAGAGAGAGAGAGAGAGAGAGAGAGTGTGTGTGTGTGTGTGTGTGTGTGTGTGTGTGTGTGTGTGTGTGTGTGTGTGTGTGTGTATCAGGTCATAAAATTCACTATGCCATACATTACATTCTAAGTCAAGAGTCTTCACAAAATAATGAGTTTCCAAGAACTAAAATGGATAATCACAAAATAGCAATGTTGTAACACTAGACCAGAAAACTTCAAATCTAATATTCTTTACTTCCATAAACATTTCAGGCTCCACTATAAATTTTACCAAGTTGGCTCTTTTGTATTTAGTATATATTCATAGACACACATTCAAAGAAAAACCACTAGCTCAAGACTTTGATTTTATTCTTAATTCCAATACTTAATAAGCAAAAACATTATAACTACTCATCTAACTACAAGATCTGATTGAAAATCATTTTTCATTTTAAAGCACATACGCTTTTTGTAATACATGCTGAATGGACTCCTTTCAGTAAAAATCCATAAATTCTAATGATTTTTAGTAATCCAATTCTTATAAAAATGTCAGTAGTAACGTAAATAAAATAGTTTTAAGCATTTTAATATCAGTATCAGGGTTTGAAATGCAATAAATGATTCTGAGATACTTCATAAAATAGATGTCTATTTCAAACAGTATTTTTTTTTAACCTAGGTTCTTTTCTCACAGCAGTCTTCAACAAAATATGTGTATTTTCATCCAAAGTCACAGTGTGCCACCTAGTGCTGTATGGAGATTTTACAGAGGCCTGTTCAAATACTTAATGTTTCAACTAAAAGTATAAAGATCAGTCTTCAGTGAAAGTTTTTAAGTTCAAATCTTACAGTATATAATCTAAGAAAGTGTTTACAATAGTCACCAAAGAGGCTAGGTACTTATGAGACTTGCTCCCAAAGAAACTTCTTTCTCTTAGGTTTAAAATATCTAAATAATTTCAATTTTAACAACTTTCCCCATAATCTTGAAAAGGTTACAAGTACTGTTTACTAAACGTCTATGTATCTGTCTCCATAAAACTTTCTACTTTATACAAGTTCTTCAAAATCCATTCATACCACTATCTGCCCATAAAATGAAATTCTTGTATCTTTTTTCCAATGTTTTTCAGCTTTCTGAATAATTCAGAAAAGAACCTTTCTCTTAAATTCCCACTACTAACGCCCTTAATATTTTGGGTAGTATGAAGACAAGATTACTAGTCATGCAGTTTACCTGAGAAACCATGTAACTAGTACAATTTCCCTAATATTACAGAATGATAAGCTGGAATCCTGTTCAGTAATTTATGATAACTTTATCAGTTTTTATCAATATTTCACACCATCTAAAGGTAAAACCACAGATGAACTAAGGATGGCTAAACTATTATAAGGGGGAAACAACTTCTCTCTTGTATGAGCTACTCTGTTCTGGAGTCTCTGTTATAGCTCACTAGCCTATATACTAAATAATATATCAAGTCTTACCAAGTCTATCTCCTAAACACAACTGGAGAATGTAAATCCACTACCATCACCCTAGTCCAAGCCATCATCATCTCAAACCTAAATTACTAATACTGTATCAGCCTCCATGACAGAGACTACAATATGCATCAAAACCACTTGCTTTCTTTCCTGTCACAAAGCTGGACAACACCTTCCAGTCTTTCTTGCAAACAGATGGCCATGTGACTAAGTTCTGCACGCTAGAATATAGGGGAAAATGAGGTAAGCTATGTCCACGTCTGGGTTTTTTTTTTTTTTTAAGTCTCCTGCATCATCAGCTATGTTATCTCCCTCAATTCCCCACTTACTGGCCAGATGCATAAGATCTAGCAGGACTCTCTAAAGAATGATGGAGTCAAAAGATAAAAAAAAAAAAATTTAATCCCATCAAAATGTGAAAGGTCACATGCTGAATACCTACACTGAACTATTAAGTGAACAAGAAATAAACTACTTATCTGTTGGTTCCCCTTCCAGTTATGAAAACATAAAAGGCATCCACATTGGAAAGGAAGAAGTCTAATTAGCCTCGTTTGCAGATGACATCTGTTACTTAGAAAAAGATAAAGACAGCCAGGTGTGGTGGCTTACACCTGTAATCCTAGCACTTCAAGAGGCAGAGGCAGGAGAATTGCTTCAGCCTGGGAGCTCAAGGCTGCAATGAGCTATGATCGCATCATTGCACTCCAGCCTGGGTGACAGAGTGAGAAATTGTCTCAAAAAAAAAAAAAAACCCAAAAAATCTAAAGACTCCACCAAAATCTGTTAGAACTGATTAACAAATTCAGTAAAGGTACAGGATACAAAATCAACATACAAAAACCAACAGTGAACAATCCAAAAAAGAAAATCAAGAAAGCAATCCCATTTACGATAGTTACAAAGAATATAAAATATCTTGGAATCAATTTAACCAAAAAAGGGAAAGATCCAGACAAGGAAAATTGTAATACACTGATGAAAGAGAATGAGGAGGATATAAAAAATGGAAAGATATTTCATGCTTATGAAATGGAAGAATACTATTAAAACAACAATACTACCCAAAGCAATTTACAGATTCAATGCAATCCCTTATCAAAATACCAATGACATTCTTTACAGAAATAGAAAAAAAAAATCCTAAAACTTACATGGAACACAAAATACCCCAAAGAGCCAAAACAAACCTGAACAAAAAGAATACAGCTGGAGACATCACAGTACTAACAAAATCAGCATGGTACTGGCATAAAGACAAACACACAGACCAATGGAACAGAATAGAGAACCCAGAAATAAACCCATGCATTTACAGCCAACTAATCTTTGACAAAGTTGACAGGAACATACACCAGGGAAAGAACACCCTATTCAATAAATGGTGCTGGGAAAACTTGATAACTTTATGCAAAAGGATAAAACTAGATTCCTATCTCTCACCATACCAAAAAATCAAATCAAAATGGATTAAAAACTTCAAGGTAAGACTTGAAACTATGAAACTACTAAAACAAAACTTAAGAGAAATGCTCCAGGATATTTGTCTGGGTAAAGATTTTTTGTGTAAGATCTCAAAAGCACAGGCAACAAAAATAGACAAATAAGACTATATTAGTAACTAAAAGGCTTCTGCACAACAAAGGAAATAATCAACAAAGAGACAATCCACAGAATGGAAGAAAATATTTGGAAATTACCCATCTAGTAAGAGATTAATAACCAGAACATATGAGGAGCTCCAACAACTCACTAGCAAAACACAAATAATCCAAATTAAAAATGGGCAAAAGATCTAAATAGACATTTCTCAATAGAAGATATACAAAATGGCCAACAGATATATGAAAAAAGACTCATCACTAATCACCACAGAAATGCAAATCAAAACTACAATGAAATATCATCTCACCCAGTTAAAATGGTTTTTATCAAAAAGACAGGCAATAACATGCTACCAAGGATGTGGAAAAAGAGGCACCCTAGTACACTGTTGGTGGAAATGAAAATTAGTATGCCATTATAGAGAACAGTATGAAAGTTCCTCAAAAAAACTAAAAATAGAATCACCATATGATCCAGCAATTCCACTACTGGGTATATATCCAAAATAAAGGAAACTAATATATCAAAAAGATATCTGCACTCCCATGTTTATTGCATCACTATTCACATATATGGAATCAACCTAAGTGCCATCAACAGATGAATAAAGAAAATGTATTCCATATACAAAGTTTAATATCATTCAGCCATGAAAAAGAATAAAATCCTGTCACTTGCAACAACATAGATGGAACTGGAGGTCATTATGTTAAGTGAAATAAGCCAAGCACAGAAAGAGGACTATCATATGTTCTCCCTCATATGTTGGAGCTAAAAAAAGCGGATCTCATGAAGATATGGAGTAGACTGGTAGTAACCCAAGGCCAGGAAAAATAGTGGAGTGGGGTGGGTGGGGATAAAAAGTTGATTAATGGGTACAAATATATGGTTGGATAGAAAAAATAAGACCTAGTGTTAGATAGATCAGAGGGGTGACTATAGTTATAATACTTTATTATGCATTTCAAAATAGCTAGAAGAGAATAATTTGAATGTTTCTAGTACAAAAAGACATATTTAGGTTGATAGACACAACCAACTATACTAATTTGATCTTAACAAATTATATGAATGTAATTAATTATCACATGTACCCCAAAATTATGTACATCTCTTATACAGCAATAAAATAAAATAAATTATTACTGGGCATACTAGAAAACAAGTCCAAAGACTAAAAACCAAGAAAAAATACAAAAAAAGGGAATATACCCACACATTAGCCAAGTAATAAAAGTTATCAGAAATAGATTTTAAAGTAACTTAACATGAACTGAAAATAAAAGGATTGAAATTTTCTGCAGAAAACTAGATACCTTAAAAGAATCAAGTAGAAATTATAAAACTGAAAAATCAAAAAACTGAAATTAAGAACTCAATGAATGGGTTTAACAAGAAATTAGTGAATTAGTTAGACTAAAATATCCAGAACGAAAACAAAACAAAAATAGAAAAGAGCAAAAGAGACATAAGAAATTTTTAAAAAGGTCAAACATAGAAGCAAAAACTGAAATCTGAGGAAAACAGAAACAAAAATGGGATTAGAGCACACAGAGGCTGAGAACTTTCCAAAACTAACAAAAAAGATCATACCACGAATCAACAGGCACTATGAATAAAATTGTGAATTTTTTTAATAAAAAGGTAAAATAAAAAGACAAACGATAGACATACTAGGGTTAAAAAGTACTGACAACCAAAAAAAAAAAAAAAAAACAAACCTTAGAAGTAGTCACAAGTAACCTCAAATTAATAAGAATAAAACTGACAAGTGACATTCCATAAGAAATAATAAATACAAGTCAATAAAATACCTTCAAAGTGAAAAAAGTAAATAACTGCCATGCAGAAATATGTGAAAATAGCTATTTAAAAACTAATAAAAGGGCCAGGTGCCGTGCCTCACGCCTGTAATCCCAGCACTTTGGAAGGCCAAGGCGGGTGGATCACAAGGTCAGGAGATCGAGACCATCCTGGCTAACATGGTGAAACCCTGCCTCTACTGAAAATACAAAAAATTAACTGGGTGTGGTGGTGGGAGCCTGTAGTTCCAGCTACTCAGGGGACTGAGGCAGGAAAATTGGTTGAACCCAGGAGGCAGAGGTTGCAGTGAGCTGAGATCGCACCATTGCACTCCAGCTTGGGTGACAGAACGAGACTCCGTCTCAAAAAAAAAAAAACATAATAAAAAATGAAGATAACCAAAAAATAAATAAATAAATAACACAGTCACCTGGGGAATAAGGGCAAGATGGGATAGGGATGGGGATTGGTGACTAATTACCAAATCCAAGGAGCTACAGCTGGCCTTATCTGTTACAATTTACATTTTTTTTGGGGGGAGGATGGAGTCTCACTCTGTCACCCAAGATGGAGTGCAGTGGTGTGATCTCAGTTCACAGAAGCCTCTGCCTCCTGGGTTCAAGCAATTCTCCAGGTTCAAGCAATTCTCCTGCTTCAGCCTCCCAAGTAGCTGGGACTACAGGCACACGCCACCATGCCCAGCTAATTTTTGTATTTTTAGTAGAGACGGGGTTTCACCATGTTGGCCAGGCTGGTCTCAAACTCCTGACCTCAAGTGATCCACCCACGTCAGCCTCCCAAAGTGCTAGGATTACAGGTGTGAGCCACCACGCCTGGCACAATTTGCATTTTTATGAGCAAAATATTGCACAGATTTCTTGATTACTTAAAAGCTATAAGATATACCTTTTCATTAAAAATAAATATTTTGAATATTAAAATAAAAGAGGAAAAACAAAAAATGAAATTCACATGGATATTCTAGAAGAGAAATAAAATATTACTGAGGTTATGAGCTCAATAAATCACTTTAACCACAAACTAGATACAGCAGAAGAAAGGTCAGTGAACTGGAAAATATGACAGTAGGAAATATCTACATGAAAGCACAGAGGAAAAAAAGAATACAGAAGAGAAAATAAACATATAAGACATGGTGAAAAAGTCTTACATGGTACAACTGGAGACTCTGAAGGAAAGAACAGAGAAATTGGAGCAGAAAAAAAATTTGAAGGGCAATGGCTTTAAAACTGACAAAAGATACCAGCCAAATTCTCCCAGAAGCTCTACAAACCCCCAAGCAGGATAAATACAAAGAAAACCAAACATAAGTATATCACAGAAAAACTGATGAAAACCTGAAACAAAGAAAATCTTAAGAGTGTACAGAGAGGATAAGAGCTCATTACCTTCAAAGGGGTGACAAAAAAAACTCAGCTGATTTTCCGACAAACGGACATGATAAATGCCAGTAAACAGTGGAGCACCTTTAAAGTACTAAAAGAAAATTACTGTTTTCTAGTAGAAAAAATATTCTACTCTAGTATAATAATATAGTATAACAATCTAGGTTTGCATGCAAACCTACTTCTACTATTATACTACATTATGTACTATATATACTATATTATACTACTATGCTATATTAATACAGTATAATAATCTAGGTTTGCATGCAAATGAAGAACACCAAAAAACAGTAAAAATATGAATAAAAGAGTATGAATACAAACTATATGAAAGTACTATAATCTTATGAAATTTTAAAGATATGAAAAAGTGTATGACAATTTCACAAAAGGTGGAAGGGGAGTAAACAATTAAAGGGTGATAAGGCCTTTACATTCTCCAGGAAGTGATAAAAGCAACAATTTATAATAGACTCTAATAAGTCATTAAGAAATGTTGGGCCGGGCACGGTAGTTCACACCTGTAATCCCAACACTCTGGGAGACTAAGGTGGGAGTATCACTTAAGGTCTAGAGTTCAAGACCAGCCTGGGCAATAGAGTACAACCTTGACTCTACAAAAAAAAAAAAAAAAAAATTTAAGCCAGGCATAGTGGCACCTGTAGTCCCGGCTACTCAAGAGGCTGAGGTGGGAGGATTACCTGAAACCAGGAGTTCAAAGCTGTAGTGAGCTATGATGGCACCACTACACTCCAGCCTGGCCAACAGAGCCAGACTCCATCTCACGAAAAAGAAAAAGAAAAAGAGAAAGAGGAAGGAAGGAAGGAAGGAAGGAGGGAGGGAGGGAGGGAGGGAGGGAGAGAGGGAGGGAAGGAAGGAAGGAAGGAAGGAAGGAAGAAAGGAAGGCAGGCAGGCAGGCAGGCAACTCTAGGGTGCCCACTAAAAAATAATAAAATAATATATAAATAACGGGCTTATAGGAAGAAATGGAAAGATATACTGCTAGAGTATATATAGTGATACTTTTAGTAAAAAGTTTATCAACCAGGAAAACATATCAATGTCAAATGTGCACATATCTAACATATCTAATAATGTACAAGCAAAATTGAGATAAGAGAAAAATACAATTATTTTTGGAGATTTTAACACAACACACTCTTTTAGAAGCTGGCAGAACAAGTACACAAAAAAATTAAGTAACAATATAGAAGAACAACATAATTAACAAGGTTGATACATTTGACATATCCAGAACCCAGCACTCAACAATGGCAAAAACACATTTTTTCCAGGTGCATGTTTTCCAAACTGTCAATATCCTTAGTCATAACTCAGGTCTCACTAAATTTCAAAGTATAGAAAGTAAAAAGAGATATAACCTGAATAATCCCCATGTGTTTGGAAGTTAAGCAATACATTTCTTTTCTTCCTTCTTTTTTTTTTTTTTTGAGATGGAATCGCGTTCTGTTGCCCAGGCTGGACTGCAGTGGCGCCATCTTGACTCACTGCAGCCTCTGCCTCCGGATTCCAGCGATTCTCCTGCTTCAGCCTCCCAAGTAGCTGGGATTACAGGCGCCCGCCACCATGCCCGGCTAATTTACTGTATTTTTAGTAGAGACGGGGTTTCACCATGTTGGCCAGGCTGGTCTTGAACTCCTAGCCTCAAGTGATCCATCTGCCTCATCCTCCCAAAGTGCTGGGATTACAGGCATGAGCCACTGCAGCCTGCCAACCAATATATTTCTAAATAACTTGGGGATCAAGGAAAAAATCACAATGGAAATTGTATTTTTAGTTAAATGATAATAAAATGATGGCAGGTTAATATTTACAAGATGCAGCTTAAAAGAAACTGCATAGCTTTAAAGGATATGTAAGAAAGAAAACAAGCTAAAAATAAATTATCTAAGTCTCTATTTCAAGAAGTTAGTAAAAGAGCACCATATTAAATCCCAAGAAAGGAAGTAATAAACAGCAAAAAATCAATATAATACAAGACGAACATGTGATACAGAAAAATTTTTTTAAAAAGTGAGTTATTTAAAACACTAACAAAATGTATATATTCCTTGGCAAGAAGGATCAAGTAAAAACAAGAGCAGGCAAAAATAGTATTAGGAATTAAAAAGAAATATCACTACAGATCCTAGAAACCTCCAGACATCAAAAAGATAACAAAAGGATATTATAAATAAAATTGTATCCGGTCAGTCACCGTGGCTCACACCTGTAATCCCAGCACTTTGGGAGGCCAAGGCAGGAGGACTACTTGAGACCAAGAGTTCAAGACCAGGCTGGACAACATAGCAAGACCTCTCTCTACTAAAAATAAAAATAAAAAACAAATAGCCAGGCATGGTGGCACCGCCTGTAGTCCCAGCTACTCAGGAGGCTAAGTCAGGAGGATCACTGGAGCCCAGGAGTTCAAGGTTTCAGTGAGCTATGATCATCATGCCACTACACTCCAGCCTGGGTGTGACAGAGTGAGACTCTGCCTCTCAAGAAAAAATAATAATAATTAAGTAACATTGTAGCAATGAATTTGTAAATCTCTATGAAACAGACAAGTCCCTTGAAAAACATAACTTACCAAACCTTGGCATAAAAGAAAACAGAAAATCTGAATAGTTACTGAAGAAATTGAATCCCACAAAAGAAAATCTATGACCAGATGGGTTTCACTGGTAAATTATCCTAATCATTTAAGCAACAAATTACATTAAATTTTCTAGAGAATAAAGAAGAAAGAACTCATTTTATGAGGCCTGAAAAACTCTGATATCAGAACCTAATAGGACCATACAAGAAACATAAATTACAATTTAATGTCTCTTAATTGAAAAGATGTGAAAATCATATATATGTATGTGTATAAGCACACAAACGTAGGCCAGGCGTGGTGGCTCATGCCTGTAATCCCAGCAAAACTTTGGCAGGCCAAAGTGGGCGGATCACTTGAGGTCAGGAGTTCAAGACCATCCTGGCCAATATGGCAAAACCCCATCTCTGCTAAAAATACAAAACTTAGCGGGCGTGGTGGTACCACGCCCGTAATCCCAGCTACTCAGGAGGCTGAGGCATGAGAATCGCTTGAACCTGGGAGGCGAGGGTTGCAGTGAGCTGAGACTGTGTCCAGAATTGGTGGGTTCTTGGTCTCACTTACTTCAAGAATGAAGCCGCGGACCGTCGCCCTGAGTGTTAACAGTTTTTAAAGGCAGCGTGTCCAGAGTTTGTTCCTTCTGATGTTTGGATGTGTTGGGAGTTTCTTCCTTCTGGTGGGTTCGTGGTCTCGCTGGCTCAGGAGTGAAGCTGCAGAACTTTGCGGTGAGTGTCACAGCTCATAAAGGCAATGTGGACCCAAAGAGTGAGCAGCAGCAAGATTTACTGCAAAGAGCGAAAGAGCAGGGGGCGGCGCTGGTCGGGGAGGCTCGGGCTGCGCAGGAGCCCATGGTGGGGGGCGGGGGGTGCAGGCTCAGGCATGGCGGGCTGCAGGTCCCGAGCCCTGCCCGGTGGGGAGGCAGCTAAGGCCCAGTGAGAAATCGAGCGCAGTGCCAGCGGGCCGGGGACCCGGCGCACCCTTCGCAGCTGCTGGCCCAGGTGCTAAGCCCCTCACTGCCCGGGGCCACTCCGAGTACGGGGGCCCACCAAGCCCACGCCCATCGGGAACTCTAGCTGGCCCGCAAGCGCCGCGCACAGCCCTGGTTCCCGCCGGTGCCTCTCCCTCCACACCTCCCGGCAAGCTGACGGAGCCGGCTCTGGCCTCAACCAGCCCAGAGAGGGGCCCCCACAGCGCAGTGGCGGGCTGAAGGGCTCCCCGAGCATGGCCAGAGCGGACGCCGAGGCCGAGGAGGCACCAAGAGTGAGCGAGGGCTGCGAGGGCTGCCAGTACACTGTCACTTCTCAAGATCGTGCTACTGCACTCCAGCCTGGGCAACAGAGTAAGGCTCTGCCTCAAAACAAAAGCAAAAAAAAAAAAAATGCACACATATTTATACATGTATGTATAAACATAAACATACTTGCAAATTGAATTCAGATATGAGAACACCACCAAGTTGGGTTTATTTCAGGAATACTAGGCTGATTTAACATTTTCAAATCAATGAATATCATTCACAGAATTTATTAATCTGTTAATAAATTTATATTTATTAACAACATAAAGGAGAAAAGCCTTGGGTTCACATCAACAGATGGAAAGAAAAGCATGTAATAAAATTCAGTATTTATTTATAACTTTTAAATTCTTAGCAAACTACAGCAAACATCATATATAATGGTATAAAACTGAAAAAGACAAAGGATGCCTACTACTATCACCACTTCCATTCAATATTATATTGAAAGTCCTAGCCTGTATAATAAGGTGAGAAAAAGAATAAAACAGGGAAATTACAAGCTGAACCTACAGCAGCAGCTTGTTACACTATAAAGTATAGAAATGCTCAAAGAATAATATGGACATACCAAATAGACTTGGCTGGGTACACTGGCTCACAACTGTAATCCCAACACTCTGGGAAGCCGAAACAGGAGGATTACTTGACTCCAGGAGTTCAAGACCAGCCTGGGAAACATAGGGAGACTCCCCATCTCTACAAAAAATTTAAAAAATTGGCCCAGCTACTCAGGAGACTGAGGCAGGAGGCTGGCTTGAGCCCAGGAAGTCGAGGCGGCAGTGAGCTGTAATTACGCCACTGCACTCTTGCCTGGGTGACAGAGACCCTGTCTCAAAAAAAAAAAAAAAAAAATCCAAGAGCCAGCTTAAAGTCTCCCACTGGCTAATCTGGGACAATCTGAGTATCAAAATAAATAATGATAATATTAGATTACATTAAATAAAATTAAAAATCAGAGTCCAGATAACAAGAGAATGTAAGCCTTTTCCTCACAGATCTTTAACTAATAAGTAAATCATTAATGGATTCTAAAACTAGTAAGTGACAGTTTGATAAGGTACTGTATATTTACACAGCCTCAAAGTGCTTCTCCACAAATTGCTTACTAATATCAAAAGAGAAAACAGAAACTTTAAAGTAGAAAAGCTTGACACTACATTACATTAACAAAGTAATCAAAGTTAACAAGCAGGACAAATTCACATCATATACCTCCTAATGTGATATACTGAGGAGGACACATCATCATTCGTGTGATATTCTGCCTAAAATGCAAAACCTGAATCTAATCATGATGAAACATCACCTAAATTGAGAAGACATCTTCAAAATAACTGTTCCGTAGTCTTCGAAAATGGCAAAGTCAAGAAAGAGAAAGGCTGAAGAACCGTTTCAGATTAAAGGAGACCAAACAAACCTGGCAACTAAATGGATCAAGAAGAAAATAACTATAAAAGACATCATTCAGATAATGACAAACTTTGAATATCTACTGTGGATTATATAATAATACTGTATGAATGTTAAATTTCCACATTTTGATCACTGAATTGTGGTCATATAAAAGAATGTCCTTAATTCTTAGGAAATACATATTTCCTATTTAAGGATGAAGGAGTATGTTGGCTTCAAATACTCTCAAATGGTTCAGGGAGAAAAGTAATATGCATATATTTATATATGTGTGCAGGTAGATATGTGTATATGGATGTATGTATATTTACAGACACATGTTTCATACACACAGAGAAAGGAAAGAATAAAACTAATGGGGCAAAATTAGCAATTGGTAAATCTGGCAAAAGGATATATGAGAATTCATATATGGATATATGTATATGGATATACATCATATATGGATGTATGTATATTTACAGACATGTGTGTTTCATACACACAAAGAGAGAAAGGAAAGAATAAAACTAATGGGGCAATTGGTAAATCTGGCAAAAGGATATATGAGAATTCCTCATAGTCTTCTCACAACCTTTCTTAAATTTAAAATTATAATGAAATTAAAAATTACCAAAAATGATACAGGGGAATATTTTCATGATTTTCAGGTAGAAAGAAATAATCAGGACACAAAAAGCACTAATCATAAAGGAAAAATTTAATAACCAAACTTCATTAAAATTAAGAACAGATCCTATTCAAAAGACGGTATTAAAAAATGAAAAAGCAAGCTACAGAGCAGAAGTGCCAAAGGTGCCAAAGGTCTTAGATTCAAGATAAAGAACTCCTTAAATCAACTGCAGAAAGAGAAAGACACTGAGTCAAAGCCAGGGACGGTAGCTCATGCCTGTAATCCCAGGACTTTGGGAGGCCAAGGCAGGAGGATTATTTGAGCTCAGGAGTTTGAGACCAGCCTGGGCAACATAGTGAGATCCTGTCTCTATTTAAAAAAGAAAAAAAGAAGAGGAAGAAGAAGAAGACAGAGACTGAGTCAAAAAAGAAGTCTACTGGGTCAATAAAAAAATGAGCAGGAAACTTGAGTAGGCACTTCACAAATGATATCTAAATGGCCAATAATCAAACAAAAAAGTACTAAGAATCAGTCATCAAAATTTACTAAAAAAATTTTTTTAATAAATAAATGATTATACTGTGTACTGGTGAGGATCTGGGGCAACTCCTCCCATACACTACTGACAGGAAATGAAACTGGTAGCACCACTTTGGAAATCTGGTATTATCTACAAATACATGACCTGGCCTCCAGTCTCATCTTGTACTATTCTTTTCCTCCTTTGCCATGCTCCAAAATCACTGACTTTCATTCAGTTCCCCATAAGCACCAAGCTCCATCCTAATTCAGGACATTTACACAGAATTCTTTCTTCTATGTGGAATAGCCTGCCACTCTATAATGCAAATTTATTGGCTTCTTCTTCCCTAGCGTTCATTCTCTACATCCTCCTTTCCTAATAGTTCAATTTTTGTTGGGGTCCCTTGTGGTTATAGGTAAGCACCTTTTGTCCCTAACTCCAGGGTGCAGCACATGACCTTGCCTAAGTCAATCTGCTCGCCTAGCCACAACAACTGATCCAGAGGTGAGCATGTGACCTAAGGTGATCAAAACTGAGGATCTCAGATCTTTTACTGGAATGTTAGAGAAAAGACTCTCCTACTGGCCATATGTTAGGGAATATACAGCTTTGGAAACTACTGCTAACCATCTAGGGATCATAAAGACAGAAAGCCTTAAAATAATGGCAACAGAACAGAAGCCAGAGTAAGTGGAGGAAAAGCAATCAAATTCTTGATGACACTGTTGAGCCACTGGATCAATTCTTATCTGAAGCCAACTCTACTTGCTACTGAAAGCATCCTAAGAGAGTATTCCTCTTAGTCCAGCCAAAGCCTAATGATTTTTCGAATCCCAACTTAAATGTAACGTCCTAAGGCTAAGTTTTCTTCAACCCCGAGACTTGGCCAGGATTCCTTTTATATACTCAAACCAACTTGTACTCCTTGCAACACTTAACCACAATTATATTTTAAATCATACACTTAATGTGTTTACTCTGTCTTCCATTAGACAGTAAGTTTCTGAAGGACTAGATTTTGTTCACTATTCTCACTGTCTAGGATGGTGTCTGGCACATAAATATGTCATGAATAAATGAATAACTGGCAGAATGATTTTTAAAAAGCATCAATAAATGAACATTATTGGGAAATGAGGTGTTCTACATAAATTGATAACTGAAGTTTTCCCTGCTAAGCACAAATTCTTTTTGGTTTTATTATTTTGTATGAAAATCTCTGAACACATTTCCTTGACCTCTGCAACAGAGGCTACTAAAGAAACTTACTCTTTTCTTGGTAACTTCAGGTTATCACTATGAACACCAACTTCTATATGATACTATAATTTAATTATGCCTCAGGAGTTATAGAAATACAAAAGACAGTTGTCCTAAAATAAATGGGCACAGACAAAAGTGTTGTTAAAGATTTTTTAGTTCTTTACTTCCTGATGATTAAGTAGAACACAAAAGCTTAATTCTTAATTATTTTCTCCTCTTCCCTAACAAGCTATTAGCTGTCAATTCTTATTTGGTAGGCTTATGGGAAATGCACTATTACAGTTCTGAATAAGGAACTCAAGAATTCTGTAAGTACAGTGAATATACTTACAGTGTGTGAACTATCTGTTGTGTATGATCATAGGCATTTTTCATTTACTTTCAGGTTTTTGGACATATTCCTTAGAGTCACAATTGGCAGATAAGAAAAGCTTTACTATGTCTTACCTACTAGAGTTTTACAACAGAGATCAATAGGAAATAGTATGCAGCTATAAAAAGAAACGAAGATCTCTAACACTCTAGGATATATTGCTAAGTGAAAAAAAAAAAAAAAACAAAAAAACTCCCAAGATACTAAAATATATTACCTTTAGGTTCAAAAAAGAAAAACACATGTATATACATATAAATGTATACATTCTTTTTGAAAATATAAAGGATAAATCAAACATTAATAAAAATGATTACCCATGCACCCATTAAAATGGCTACTATCAAAAAAACAAAATAAAAAATGTTGGTGAGGATGTGGAAAAACTGGAACCCTTGTGCACTGTTGGTGGGAATTTTAAATGTTGTAGCCACTGCGGAAAACACTATGACAGTTCCTCCAAACATTAAAAATAGATTTACCATATTATCTAGAAGTTCCACTTCTGGTTACGTACCTGAAATAACTGAAAACAGTTCTTTACTATTTTATTTACTTATTTACTAGGATTTATTTGCTAGGATTACAGGCGTATGCCATTGCGTCCAGCCTGAACAGTCTTGAAGAAATATCTGTACACTCATGTTCATAGCATCATCATTCACAATAGCTAAAAAGGGGAAACAGCCCAAGTGTCTGATGAATGGATAAGCAAAATGTAATATATTATTATTATTTATTTATAATAGAATATTATTCAGTCTTAAAGAGGATGGAAATCTGACATATGCTACAACATGGATGAACCTTGAAGACATTATGCTAAATGAAATAAGCCAAACACAAAAAGACAAATACTGGATGATTTCACTTATATGTGGTACATAAAATAGTCAAAATCACAGAGACAGCAAGTAGTACAGGAGCAGGGGGTGAGGGGAAATGGGAAATTATTGCTTAATGTATATAGAGTTTCAATATTTCAAGACAAGGAGTTCTGAAGATGAATAATAGTGATAGCTGCACAACAATAATGAATGTACTTAATACCACTGAACTGTATACTTAAAAATGGTTCAGATGGTAAATGTCATGTTATTTGTATTAGCACAATTAAAAAAAATTAATGTTACCCACAAGGGAAGAAGAGGAAGAAGAGAGAAGAAAGTTGAATTTCTCTAAATGAACATTGTTTTATAGTTTGAATTTTGAACCATGTAAATGCTGCATATGCTATTAAATCCAAGGAAAATTAAATCCAAGGAAAAAGAATTCCCTAAAAATCAAAAAGAAGCTGAGGACGGTGGAATCTCTTTTGTCAAGATACTAAGAAAGACCAGGCATAGTGGCTCATGCCTGTAATCCCAGCCCTGTGGAAGAAGGCCAATGCAGGAGGATCACTTGAGGTCAGGAGTTCAAGATCAGCCTGAGCAACAAAGCAAGACCCTATCGCTACAAAAAAATAAAAAATAAAAAACTGGCCAAGTGTGGTGGCATGCACCTATAGTTCCAAGCTACTTAGGAGGCTGAGGTGGGAGGACTGCTTGAGCCCAGGTGGTAAAAACTGCAGTGAGCTATGATTGTGCCGCTGCACTCCAGACTGGGTGACAGAGAGACTCTGTCTCAAGAAGAAAAAAAAAAGATATTAAGAGAAAAAAAATCTGTCAACCTAGACTTCTATCCCCTCTAAGACCATCTTTCAAAATTAGGGCAGATTAAAAAAAAAGAAATCTTCTGGCAAACAAAAGCATAGTTTATGACCAAAAGACCCAAAAGCAGACCAACAGAAAATAACCCCAAATGACAGATATGAAAAATCAAAACCTTAGAACTGAGGAAGAGTATGAAGTGGGAGGGATGAGATAAGAGCACACAACAAATAGATGCTCTCCTGCTCTTTCTTTTTTTTTTATTTGAGACGGAGTCTCGCTTTGTCGCCCAGGCTGGAGTGCAGTGGCACGATCTTGGCTCACTGCAAGCTCCGCCTCCCGGGTTCACGCCATTCTCCTGAGTAGCTGGGACTACAGGCGCCCACCACCACGCCAGGCTAATTTTTTGTATTTTTAGCAGAGATGGGGTTTCACCATGTTAGCCAGGATGGTCTCGGTCTCCTGACCTTGTGACGGTCTCCGCCCGTCTAGGCCTCCCAAAGTGCTGGGATTACAGGCGTGAGCCACCGTGCCCGGCCCTCTCCTGCTCTTTCAACCAGAAGAAGGGGCTCTGCCCTGAGCCCCACACTTCAGAAGGTTGTACCTATCAAAAACACCAAAATCCAAAAGGAATCAGTAACTAATTGAGTGAACACAAATTAAGAGAGAGGGACTCACAAACTAAACTTTAGGGTCCCCCCAGGCCAGACAATAAGAGAGAAGGAAGAAGGCAAATCAGCATCAGTGCTGGAAAAAACAGAGCAAGAATATCTGCTTTTGATTAAGGTTGGTCACCCCAACTATCCCAAAGGAAGTATCCAGGCAGACTGGACTCCCTGTATACCTGCATTCCTTTCTCCTCCTCAATTTGAGTAGTTTAAGAAGATGTTTGGAACTGCCTGAAAAATCTTGAGTTAGAAAAGTAAAGTGTGGGTGACAGAAACCTGTTTTCCCTGGCTCTCTGGGGAATTTCACATCAGTCCCCATACCAGATTCAAGACCTACTCTAGCCCAACTTCTACCCTACCTAGCCCAGGGAGAGCAGGTTCCTTTAAGACTTGGCTAGACCCTGGGTAGGAGGCCAGGTCAGGCTGTTAGCATCCATTGATTTGTAACTATTTAATATTAAGAAATTTTAAAAGCTGGCTTCCACTTGTATTCCTAACCTAGGTACCATAAGTGTTAGAGGCAAGCCTGAGAAGCAGCAGGGTTCCTGGGCTCTAAGGTTGAATAGTACATTCATAGCTGCTCACTTTATCACTGTGCTTTATGACAATGTGTTCCACAGGGTATCTTGAATGAAACAACTATTACATTAAAAAAGATAAAAGCAAGGAAGAAAAGAGAAAGGCAAAAAAACTAAGGCTAGTCTTTAAGATATCACTTACCATCATTCTTTAAATTCTCTTCTATGCCAAGATCATTTATCACACAAACCCATGGAGTATGACTCCTACAATAAAAAATATATATACGCTTAGTTATAACATTACCAGAAAACCATAACTATTCATAAAAAGATACAAATCTTATCCCCACACTTACATTTAACAACAAAAAAAACTGCTCCTTTATATTACCTGTTGGGGTATAATATAGCATGCTTTAAATATTCCGTGCTGAACAAGACCTCAGTGCTCTCCAAAAAATAAAAATAAAATGGAAAAGAAACAGTATTAATTACATGGACATCCTAACCCAGAGGGGTTCCAAACTTTTTTACTACAACCCATAAACACATACACGTTTTATATCTTACCCAGTTCATATACGTTTAACTGAATTAAAAATTTCGTAAAGTAACACATGTACTCTAATATTTCCTTCTGTATTCTATTTCAGTTTTTAAATGCTGCTTTCACTGAACTGACTCACTAATGAGTCTCAACTCAGTATAGAAAATCCTGCGTAACTTTCCTTAAGAACGTTCATAAACTAAGATTTTATCAGAATATCTTAATTAACAATTACATAAGGCTCTAAGTACAACAGACCGTATCTTTCAGGTAACCTATTTAATGCGGCCAAACTTTTACTCAAAGAAATCCAAGTCAGGGAAACTAGACAGAACACAGGGACAGGGAAATTGCCTAACAAAAAACTAAAAATAAATAAATAAATAATAAAATAAATGACCTAACTCTGTATGAAGAGTCAGTGAACAAAGAAAAGAAAGCGGCAAATGGAACCAAACCTCCTTCTGGAAGAAAACCTAGGTCATTTATCCTTTGTCAATAAATATGCTCCTTTAAAATGCAGTACCAGTAAACATATGTCCAGATAAAAATTTATATGCAAATGTTCACAGCAGCATTATTCATAACAGCTAAAAAGTAGAAACAACCCAAATACCCATCAACTGATGAATGGATAAATAAAATGTATATTCATACAATGAATAAAAGGACATAAAAATGGATAAAAGACAAAAAAAAGGAAGAAAGTGCTAATACATGCGATAATATGGATGAAATTTTAAAACATCATGCTAAGTGAAAGAAGCCAGTTATAAAAGAACACATATTGTATGATTCCACATATGTGAAATGTCCAGAACAGTCAAATCCATAGTGTCAGAAAACAGAGGTTGCTGAAGGCTGGGGGGTTAGGAGAAAATGAGAATAACTGCTAATAAGCACATGGTTTCTTTAGGGGGTGATGAAAATGTTCTAAAATTAATTATGGTGATGGCTGCAAAACTCTGTGAATATACTAAAAACCATTTTTAAATAGAGAAATTATATTGTATATGAATCATTTATCAGTAAAGCTATTATATTTTTTTAAATGTACTACCTCTGCTCACAAACCTCCAACCTCTCTCCATCTCACTCGGAGTAAAAGCCAAAGTCCTCACAATAGCCTATCATGTCCAAAATTTTCCAATTCCATATACCCCTTCTCCCCAGCATTCACTGTACTCCAATCACACTGGCCTCCTTATGCTTCCCAGCATGCCAGACATATTCTACCATTAGGGGTTTATACCTGTTGGACCTTCCATGTGGAACACTCCCAATTCACTTTGTACAAATGTCACTCTCAATGAGGCCTTCCCATATAACATTCATTCATTCATTCACTCATTTTGAGACAGGGTCTGGCTCTGTCGCCCAGACTGGAGTGCAATGGTGCGATCTTGGTTCACTGCAACCTCTGCCTCCCTGACTCAAGCCATCTTCCCACCTCAGCCTCCTGAGTAGCTGGGACTACAGGTGCACACCATCATGTCTGGGTAATTTTCGTATTTTTTGGCAGAGATGGAGTTTCACCACGTTGCCCAGGCTGGTCTCCAACTACTGGGCTCAAGCAATCCACCCACCTCAGCCTCCCAAAGTGCTGGGATTAAAGGCATGTACCACCATGCACACCTGGCCCTATTTAAAATCATAACCCTACCAAACAAAGAAAAGCTATGGGAGTTCATCCCACCTTACAGAAAGGCTAAAAGAAGTTCCTCAAGTTCAAACAAAAGACGACTAAACATTCATCTGTTGATAGACACAGGTTGATTTCATATCTTTACTACTGTGAATATGCTGCAATAAATATATAAGTGCACGTATCATTTTGGTATATTGATTTCCATTGGGTAGATACTCAGTAGTGGGATTGTTGGATCAAATGGTAATTCTATTTTTTAGCTTTTTAAGACATCCCCATACTGTTTTCCATAGAGGGTGTAATAGTTCACATTCCCACAAAATTGTACATGAACCCCACAAATTTATATAAATTTTTTAAAAGGATGCTAACAATGTGAAAATGTATAAAAATAAAACTCACAGCCGGGCACGGTGGCTCACGCCTATAATCCCAGCACAATGGGAGGCCGAGGTGGGCAGATCACCTGAGGTCAAGAGTTCAAGACCAGCCTGGGCAACATGGCAAAACCCCGTCTCTACTAAAAATACAAAAATTAGCTGGGTGGGTGGTGCGCGCCTGTAATCCCAGCTACTTGGGAGGCTGAGGCAGGAGAATCACTTGAAACCAGGAGGCAGAGGTTGCAGTGAGCCAAGGTTGTGCCATTGCACTCCAGCCTGGGCAACAGAGTGAGACTCTCTCTCAAAAATAAATAAATAAAAATAAACATATGCTGGCAAGGTTCTGGAGAAAAAGGAACACTTATACACTGTTGGTGGGAGTGCAAATTAAGTTCAGCCACTGTGGAAGATAGTGTGGTGATTCCTCAAAGACCTAAAGACACAAATATAATTCAATCCCATTACTGGGTATATACCCAAGGGAACATAAATCATTCTATTATAAAGACACATACACCTGTATGCTCACTGCAGCACAATTCACAATAGCAAAGACATGGAATCAACCTAAATGCCCTCAATGATTGACTGGATAAAGAAAATGTGGTACGTATACACCAGGGAATACTATGCAGTCATTAAAAAGAATGAGATCATGTCCTTTGCAGGGACATGAATGTAGCTAGAGGCCATCATCCTTAGCAAACTAATGCAGGAACAGAAAACCAAACACCGCATGTTCTCACTCATATGTGAGAGCTAAATGATGAGAACACATGGACACATAGAGGGGAACAACACACACTGAGGCCTTTTGGAAAATGGAGGGTGGGAGGAGGGAGGGGGTGAGGAAAAATAATTGATGGGTACTAGGTTGAATACTTGGGTAATGAAATAATCTGTACAACAAAGTCCCATGACACAAGTTTATCAACATAACAAACCTGCACTTGTACCCCTGAACTTAAAATAAAAGTTTCAAAAAATGAAAGTCAGAGTCCATTCCAAGATAGCCGAACAGGAACACCTCCAGTCTGCAGCTCCCAGCTTAAGTGACCCAGAAGATGGGTGATTTCTGCATTTCCAACTGAGGTACCTGCTTAATCTCATTGGGACTGGTTGGACAGTGGGTACAGCTCACGGAGGGTGAGCCAAAGCAGGCTGGGGCATCGCCTCACCAGGGAAGCACAAGGGGTTGGGGATTTCCCATTCCTAGCCAAGGGAAGCCGTGACAGACTGTACCTGGAAAATCGGTACACTCTCACCCAAATACTGCGCTTTTCACACAGTCTTAGCAACCCACAGACTAGGAGATTCTCTCCCATGCCTGGCTCAGTGGGTCCCACACCCACAGAGCCTTGCTCACTGCTAGTGCAGCAGTCTAAGATCAACCTGCAAGGTTGCAGCCTAGTCAGGGAGGGGCGTCCACTCCTGACAAAGCAGCCAGGAAGCTCGAACTAGGCAGAGCCCACCACAGCTCAGCAAGGCCTACTGCCTCTATAGACTCCACCTCTGTGGGCAGGGCATAGCTGAACAAAAAGCAGCAGACAACTTGTGCAGACTTAAACGTCCCTGATGGCTCTGAAGAAAGCAGTGCTTCTCTCAGCATGGCGTTTGACCTCTGAGAACAGACAGACTGCCTCCTCACATGGGTCCCTGACCCCCATGTAGCCTAACTGGGAGACATCTCCCAGGAGGGGCCAATAGACACCTCATACAGGCAAGGGCCCCTCTGGAACGAAGCTTCCAGAGGAGGGTCAGGCAGCAATATTTGCTGTTCTGCAATATTTGCTGTTCTGCAGCCTCCGCTGGTGATACCCAGTCAAACAGTGTCTGGAGTGGACCTCCAGCAAACTCCAACAGACCTGCAGCTGAGGGACCTGACTGTTAGAAGGAAAACTAACAAACAGAAAGGAATAGCATCAACATCAACCAAAAGGACATCCACACCAAAACCTCATCTGTAAGTCACCAACATCAAAGACCAAAGGTAGATAAAGCCACAAAGACAGGGAGAAACAAGAGCAGAAAAGCTGAAAATTCTAAAAACCAGAGTGCTTCTTCTCCTCCAAAGGATCGCAGCTCCTCACCAGCAACGGAACAAAGCTGGATGGAGAATGATAAGTTGACAGAAGTAGGCTTCAGAAGGTCGGTAATAACAAACTTCTCCAAACTAAAGGAGCATGTTCTAACCCATTACAAGGAAGCTCAAAAACCTTGAAAAAAGGTTAGACGAATGGCTAACTAGAATGAACAGTGGAGAGAAGACCTTAAATGACCTGATGGAACTGAAAACCATGGCAAGAGAACTTCGTGATGCATGCACAAGCTTCAATAGCAGATTCAATCAAGTGGAAGAAAGGATATCAGTGATTGAAGATCAAATTAATGAAATGAAGTGAGAAGACAAGATTAGACCAAAAAAAGAGTAAAAAGAAATGAACAAAGCCTTCAAGAAATATGGACTATGTGAAAAGACCAAATCTACGTCTGACTGATGTACCTAAAACTGATGGAGTGAATGGAACCAAGTTGGAAAACACTCTGCAGGATATTATCCAGGAGAACTTCCCAACCTAGCAAGGCAGGCCAATATTCAAATTCAGGAAACACAGAGAACACCACGAACATACTCCTCGAGAAAAGAAACCCCAAGACACATAATTGTCAGATTCACCAAGGTTGAAATAAAGGAAAAAATGTTACGGGCAGTCAGAGAGAAAGGTCAGGTTACCCACAAAGGGAAGCCCATCAGACTAACAGCAGATCTCCTGGCAGTAACCCTACAAGGCAGAAGAGAGTAGGGGCCAATATTCAACATTCTTAAAGAAAAGAATTTTCAACCCAGAATTTCATATCCAGCCAAACTAAGCTTCATAAGTGAAGGAGAAATAAAATCCTTTACAGACAAGCAAATGCTGAGAGATTTTGTTACCACCAGGCCTGCCTTATAAGAGCTCCTGAAGGAAGCACTAAACATGGAAAAGAACAACCGGCACCAGCCACTGCAAAAACATGCCAAATGGTAAAGACCATCGATGCTATGAAAGAACTGTATCAATTAATGGGCAAAATAATCAGCTAACATAATGACAGGATCAAATTCACAACATAACAATATTAACCTTAAATGTAAATGGGCTAAATGCCCCAATTAAAAGACACAGACTGGCAAATTGGACAGAGTCAAGACCCATCAGTGTGCTGTATTCAGGAGACCCATCTCATGTGCAGAGACACACACAGGCTCAAACTAAAGTATGGAGGAAGATCTACCAAGAAAATGGAGAGCAAAAAAAAGCAGGGGTTGCAATTCTAATCTCTGATAAAACAGACTTCAAACCAACAAAGATCAAAAGAGACAAAGAAGGCCATTACATAATGCTAAAGGGATCAATTCAACAAAAAGAACAACTATCCTAAATATATATGCACCCAATACAGGGACACCCAGATTCATAAAGCAAGTCCTTAGAGACCTACAAAGAGACTTAGACTCCCACACAATAATAATGGGAGACTTTAACACCCTACTGTCAATATTAGACAGATTAACGAGACAGAAGGTTAACAAGGATATCCAGGACTTGAACTCAGCTTTGCACCAAGCGGACCTAATAGACATCTACAGAACTCTCCAACCCAATTCAACAGAATATACATTCTTCTCAGCACCACGTTGCACTTATTCTAAAACTGACCACATAATTGGAAGTAAAGCACTCCTCAGCAAATGTAAAAGAAAAGAAATCACAACAAACTGTCTCTCAGATCACAAGGCAATCAAATTAGAACTCAGGATTAAGAAACTCACTCAAAACTGCACAACTACATGGAAACTGAACAACCTGCTCCTGAATGACTACTGGGTAAATAATGAAATGAAGGCAGAAATAAAGATGTTCTTTGAAACCAATGAGAACAAAGACACAATGTACCAGAATCTCTAGGACACATTTAAAGCAGGGGGTAGAGGGAAATTTATAGCACTAAATGCCCACAAGAGAAAGCAGGAAAGATCTAAAATCTGCACCCTAACAACAAAATTAAAAGAATTAGAGAAGCAAGAGCAAATAAATTCAAAAGCTAGCAGAAGGCAAGAAATAACTAAGATGAGAGCAGAACCGAAGGAAATAGAGACACAAAAAACCCTTCAAAAAATAAATGAATCCAGGAGCTGTTTTTTTGAAAAGATCAACAAAATTGATAGACTGCTAGCAAGACTAATAAAGAAAAGACAGAAGAATGAAACAGATGCAATAAAAAATGATAAAGGGGATATCACCACAGATCCCACAGAAACACAAACTACCATCAGAGAATACTATAAACACCTCTATGCAAATAAATTAGAAAAACTGGAAGAAATGGATAAATTCCTGGACACATACACCCTCCCAAGACTAAACCAGGAAGAAGCTGAATCTCTGAATAGACCAATAACGGGCTCTGAAATTGAGGCAATAATTAAGAGCCTACCAACCAAAAAAAGCCCAGGACCAGACAGATTCACAGCCAAATTCTACCAGAGGTACAAAGAGGAGTTGGTACCATTCCTTCTGAAACTATTCCAATCAACAGAAGAGGGAATCCTCCCTAACTCATTTTATGAGGCCAGCATCATCCTGATACCAAAGCCTGGAAGAGACACAACAAAAAAAGAGAATTTTAGACCAATATCCCTGATGAATGTCGATGCAAAAATCCTCAATAGAATACTGGCAAACTGAATCCAGCAGCATATCAAAAAGCTTATCCACCCACAATCAAGTCGGCTTCATCCCTGGGATGCAAGGTTGGTTCAACATATGCAAATCAATAAACGTACTCCATCACATAAACAGAACCAATGACAAAAACCACATGATTATCTCAATAGATGCAGAAAAGGCCTTCGACAAAATTCAACAGTCCTTCATGCTAAAAACTCTCAATAAACTAGGTATTGATGGAACGTATCTCAAAATAATAACAGCTATTTATGACAAACCCATAGCCAAGATCATACTGAATGGGCAAAAACTGGAAGCACTCCCTTTGAAAACTGGCACAAGACAAGGATGCCCTCTCTCACCACTCCTATTCAACACAGTGTTGGAAATTCTGGCCAGGGCAATTAGGCAAGAGAAAGAAATAAAGGGTATTCAATTAGGAAGAGAGGAAGTCAAATTGTCCCTGTTTGCAGATAACATGATTATATATTTAGAAAACCCCATCGTCCCAGCCCAAAATCTCCTTAAGCTGATAAGCAACTTCAGCAAAGTCTCAGGATATAAAATCAATCTGCAAAAATCACAAGCAATACACCAATAACAGACAAACAGAGAGCCAAATCATGAGTGAACTCCCATTCACAATTGCTACAAAGAGAATAAAATACCTAGGAATTCAACTTACAAGAGATTTTGAAGAACCTCTTCAAGGAGAACTACAAACCACTATGCAACAAAATAAAAGAGGACACAAACAAATGGAAGAATATTCCATGCTCATGGATAGAAGAATCAATATCATGAAAATGGCCATACTGCTCAAGGTAATTTATAGACTCAATGCCATCCCCATCAAGCTACCAATGACTTTCTTCACAGAATTTTTTCCAATTTGGTTCATATGGAACCAAAAAAGGGCCTGAATTGCCAAAACAATCCTAAGCAAAAATAACAAAGCTAGAGACTTCACACTGCCTGACTTCAAACTATACTACAAGGCTACAGTAACCAAAACAGCACGGTACTGGTACCAAAACAGATATATAGACCAATGGAACAGAACAGAGGCCTCAGAAATAACACCACACATCTACAACCATCTGATCTTTGACAAACCTGACAAAAACAAGAAATAGGGAAAGGATTCCCTATTTAATAAATAGTGCAGGGCAAACTGGCTAGCCATATGCAGAAAGCTGAAACTGGATCCCTTCCTTACACTTTATACAAAAATTAATTCAAGATGGATTAAAGCCTTAAATCTAAGACCTAAAACCATAAAAACTCTAGAAGAAAACCTAGGCAATACCTTCAGGACATAGGCATGGGCAAAGACTTCATGACTAAAACACCAAAAGCAATGGCAACAAAAGCCAAAATAGACAAATGGGATCTAATTAAACTAAAGAGCTCCCGCATGGCAAAAGAAACTACCATCAGAGTGAAGAGGCAACCTACAGAATGGGAGAAAATTTTTGCAATCTATCCATCTCACTAAGGGCTAATATCCAGAATCTACAAAGAACTCAAACAAATTTACAAGAAAGAAAACAACCCCATCAAAAAGCGGGCGAAGGATATGAACAGACACTTCTCAAAAGAAGACATTTATACAGCCAACAGACACATGAAGAAATGCTCACCATCACTGGCCATCAGAGAAATGCAAATCAAAACCACAATGAGATACCATCTCATGCCAGTTAGAATGGCCATCATTAAAAAGTCAGGAAACAACAGATGCTGGAGAGGATGTGGAGAAATAGGAATGCTTTTACACTGTTGGTGGGAGTGTCAATTAGTTCAACCATTGTGGAAAACAGTGTGGCGATTCCTCAAGGATCTAGAACTAGAAATACCATTTGACCCAGCAATCCCATTACTGGGTATATACCCAAAGGATTATAAATCATGCTACTATAAAGACACATGCACACATGTGTTTATTGCAGCACTGTTCACAATAGCAAAGACTTGGAACCAACCCAAATGTCCATCAACGATAGACTGGATTAAGAAAATGTGGCACATATACACCATGGAATACTATGCAGCCATAAAAAAAGGATGAGTTCATGTCCTTTGCAGGGACATGGATGAGGCTGAAAACCATTATTCTCAGCAAACTATCACAAGGACAGAAAACCAAACATCGCATGTTCTCACTCATCCTTGGGATGGTAACTGAACAATGAGAACACTTGGACACAGGGCAGGGAACATCACACACTGGGGCCTGTCACTGGGTGGGGGGCTGAGGGAGGGATAGCATTAGGAGAAATACCTAACGTAAATGACAAGTTGATGGGTGCAGCAAACCAACATGGCACATGTATACCTGTGTAACAAATCTGCACTTTGTGTACATGTACCCTAGAACTTAAAGTATAATAATAAAAAAAAAGTCATTACATAATGATAAAGGGGCAATTCATCAAAAGGATATAACCGTTGTAGATATGTATGCACCCAACAGTGGAGCACCAAAATTTTAACACCACTGAAATGAAAAATAGACAGCAACACATTAATAGCAGGGGACTTCAATACCCCACTTTCAACAAGGGATAGATCATCCAGACAAAAAAAAAATCAACAAGGAAACAGTGAACTTGAACAGTTCTATAGGCCAAATGGACCTAACAGACATATGCAGAACATTCCATCCAACAGCAGCAGAATATACAACATTTTCAAGCACACACAGTATTCTCTAGGATAGATCATATGTTAGGCCACAAAATAAGTCTTAACAAATTCAAGAAGATTTAAATGATATCAAGTATGTTTTCTGACCACAATGGTATAAAGCTAGAAATAACAGGAAGAAAACTGGAAAATTCACAAATATGTTGAAATTAAACAACACACAACTAAACAATCAATGGGTCAAAGAAAAAAATCAAAAGAGAAATCAAAAAGTATCCTGAAACAAATGAAAATGGTAACACAACATAGCAAAACTTATGGGATACAATAAAAGCAGTTCTAAGAGGCAAGTTTATAGTGACAAAAGCCTACATAAAGACAGACAGGGCCAGGCGCAGTGGCTCACACCTGTAATCCCAGCCCTTTAGGAGGCCGAGGCGGGCGGATCACCTGCAGTCAGGAGTTCAAGACCAGCCTGGCCAACATGGTGAAACCCCATCTCTACTAAAAACACAAAAAATTAGCTGGGTGCAGTGGTGCATGCCTGCAGTCCCAGCTACTTGGGAGGCTGAGGCAGGAGAATCACTTGAACCCAGGAGGTGGAGGTTGCAGTGAGCTGAGATGGTGCCACTGCATGCCAACATGGGCAACAGAGTGAAATTTCAACTCAAAAAAAAAAGACAGAGACAGATCTCAGCCTCACATGATGTGAACACCTGTAATCTCGGCTAGTCAGGAGACTGAGGTGGGAGGATTGCTTGAGCCCAAGAGTTCAAGGCTGTAGTGTGCTATGATCATGCCTGAGACTAGTCTCTACATTCCAGCTTGGGCAACATAGCAAGATCCCATCTATGAAAAGAAAAAAAGAGAAAGGCAAAACAACTCAGATAAACAACCTAAGTTTACACCTCAAAGAACTAAAAAAAGAACAAACTAAATCTAAAGTCAGCATAAGGAAGGAAATAATAACAGAGCAAAAATCAATGAAATAGAGAACAGAAAAACAGAAAAGATCAATGAAACTAAGAGTTGGTTTTTGAAAAAGATAAATGAAACTGAAAAACCTTTAACTAGACTAAGAAAAAGAAGACCCAAACAAAATTATAAATGTAAGAGGAAACATTACAACTGATATTATAGAAATAAAGGGATCATAAAAGACTGCTTTGAACAATTACATGCCAACAAATTGAATAACTTACAGAAAATAAGTAAACTCCTAGAAATATACAACCAAGACTGAATCATGAAGAAATAAAAAATCTGACTAGATCAATAACAAGTAAGAAGACTGATTTTTTAATTAAAAAAACTCACAAGAGAGAAAAACCTAGGACCTCATGGCTTCACTGGCGAATTCTACCAAACATTTAACGAAGAATTAATACCAATCCTTCTCAAACTCTTCCCAAAAACTGAAGAAAATATTTCCAAACTCATTTCACAAGGCCAACATTACCCTAATACTAAAGCCAGACATAAACACTAGAAGAAAAGAAAATTACAGACCCATATCCCTGATGAATATAGATTCAAAAATCCTCCATAAAATACCGGCAAACCAAATCCAACGGCTTATTGAAAGCATCATACACTATGATTGGGTAGGAATTATTTGTGGGTTGCAAGAATGGTTCAACATATGCAAATTAACACATGAGATACACCACATTAACAGAACAAAGAATGAAAATCATACAATCATCTCAATAAATGCAGAAAAAGCATCTGACAAAATTCAACATCCTTTCAAGATAAAAACTTTCAACAAATTAGGTTCATAAGTAATGTCGTAATAAAGATCATAGATGACAAGCCCACAGCTAACATTATACACAACAGTGAAAATTTAAAAGCTTCTCCTCTAAGATCAACAAGACAAGAATGCCATCTCATCCAATTCTTTTTTTTCTCTTGACTAAGAAAAAGATAATAAAAGTCAAGAAAAAAAAATAAAAGTACTCAAGTTAGGAAAAAAAGAAGTGAAATTGTCTGTTTGCAGATTACATGATCTTATATACAGAAAATCCTAAAGGCTCCACCAAAAACTATTAGAATAAATTCAGTAAAGTTGTAGTATACAAAATCAAAATACAAAATAGAAAAATCAGTAGCTTTTCTATACACTAACAATGAACTATCCAAAAAAGAAATCAAGAAAACAATCCCGGCTGGGCGCAGTAGCTCACGCCTATAATCTCAGCACTTTGGGAGGCTGAGACGGGCGGATCACGAGGTCAGGAGATTGAGACCATCCTGGCTAACACAGTGAAACCCCATCTCTACTAAAAATACAAAAAATTTGCCCAGCATGGTGGCAGGCACCTGTAGTCCCAGCTACTTGGGAGGCTGAGGCAGGAGAATGGCGTGAACCCGGGAGGCGGAGCTTGCAGTGAGCCGAGATTGCGCCACTGCACTCTAGCCTGGGCGACAGAGCGAGACTCCATCTCAAAAAAAAAAAAAAAAATCCCATTTACAATAGCATAAAAGACAATAAAAGGCTGGCCACAGTGGCTCACACCTGTAATCCCAGAACTTTGGGAGGCCAAGGCAGGCCAATCACTTGAGCCCAGGAGTTCGAGACCAGCCTGGGCAACATGGCGAAACCCTGTCTCTACCAAAAATATGAAAATTGGCCAGGCATGGTGGTGTGTACCTGTAGTCCCAGATACTCAGGAGGCTGAGGTGGGAGGATCACCAGAGCCTGGGGAGGTCAAGGCTGCAGTGAGCTGTGATCACACCACTGCACTCCAGACTGGGTGACAGAATGACATCCTGTCTTAAAAACAACAACAAAAATAATAGTAATAAAATACTTAGGAATATAAATCTAACCAAGAAAGAGAAAGACCTATACACTGAAAACCATAAAACTGATGACAAACTGAAAATAACACAAATAAAAAGAAAGACATCCCGTGTTCATGAACTGGAAGAATTAACATTGTTAAAATACCCATACTACCCAAAGCAATCTACAAATTCAACATAATCCCTATCAAAATCTCCATGATGTTTCTCACAGAAATAGAAAAAACAATCCTAGACCTGGCACAGTGGTTCATGCCTGTAACCCTATAATCCTAGCGCTTTGGGAGGCCAAGGCAGGCAGACCGCCTTGAGTCTCAAACAAGAGTTTGAGACCAGCCTGGGCAATGTGGAGAATACGCCAAAATACAAAATAATACCAGCAATCCACCAAAAATACAAAAAACAGCCAGGCGTGGTGGCACACACCTGTAGTCCCAGCTCCTTGGGAGGCTAAGGAGGGAGGCTCACTTGAGCCCAGGAGATAGAGGCTGCAGTAAGTTATGATCATTCTACTGCACTCCAGCCTGGATGACAGAGTGAGACCTCATCTCTAAAACTATTAATCTTTTTTAAAAAAAGAGTAAGTTCTGAAGTCAGACACAAATCCATATCCCAAGTCTGCCAATTACAAACTACACTAGCCTTTAGGTAAATTCTTTTAACATTTTTGAATCTCAGGGTACACAGTTATAAAACAAGAGTAAAAATATCTACTTTGTAGGGTTATTTTCAAAATCAAAGTAAATGTGAAAAAATGTTTGATGGCAAACAACCAGCACTCAATACTTGGTAGCTGTGCACCACAGGATAATGGGGAATTTTTTTGTTATTTTCAGATTTTCTGATACATGATTGCACTGCACTGCAATTACAACTTTAAAAACTTGTAATGATTTAAAGTATTTCCAAATTACAGATTAAACTAGGCTCTGACTTAAAATTTTTCAGTCCAGAGTTCATAAACTCTTAATTACAGGCCTTTTCCTCCAAAGAGGAAAAAAAAAAAAAATGTTAGTTCAAGATTGGCCAGGCACAGTGGCTCACACCTGTAATCCTAGCACTTTGGGAGGCTGAAGCGGACAGATTGCCTGAACTCAGGAGTTCAAGACCAGCCTGGACAACATGGCAAAACCCCATCTCTACCAAAAATACAAAAACTTAGCTGGGTGTGGTGGTATGCACCTGAAGTCCCAGGTACTCGGAAGATTGAGGCATGAGAATTGCTTGAACCCGGGAGGCAGAGGTTGCAGTGAGCCAAGATCACGCCACTGCACTCCAGCCTGGGTGACAGAGACTCTATCTCAAAAAAAAAAAAGAAAAAGAAAAAGACTAAATTATTATTTCTTAAGTCCCACCAGATACTGATTAACTTGAAATCCTTACATCACTGCATCTTGTGCACTACTGTTCAATTAGGCACCTGACAGATTATTGTTTCTGCCTCTGAACTGAAAGTCAGTGGTACTTAAGATGCATGACCTTTTTTTTAGATAAATTCCAGATATTTCCAGATGCACTTAGGTAAACAGGTACTATAATGTAATAATAAACATAAGTAGGAGATGTATATTTCACAGATTACCACAAAGGATTTCTGGGGAGCAATTCACTTGATTATATGAATAAAAAGCCAACAGAGAGCAACCAAGAGGAAGAATAAGAACCCATGTCAGGTTAAATAGCACCACTATGTCAAGTTAAAGGGGTTATGTTCTCATTTCTCCAAAAAATGTATACGAATGGCTAATAAACATATGAAAACATGTTGAAATCACTAGTCATTAGGGAAATACATATCAAACCCACAATGAGACATAACTTCATACCCACCAAGATGTCTATGGTCAAAAAGACAGACAAAACAACTGTTGGAGAAGAAGTGGAGAAACTGGAATCCTGACACACTGCAGTGGAAATGTAAACCAGTACAGCTGGTTTGATAACAATCTGGCAGTTCCTCAAAAAGTAAAAGACAAGTCACCATATAACCCAGCAATTCTATTCCTAGGTTTATATTCAAGAGAAATGAAAACACAAGTCCGCACAAAAACTTCTACAGGAGTATTCACAGCAGCAACAGCCAAAAAGTAGAAACAATGCAAGATGTTCATGAACTGATAAATGAATAAATAAAATGTGGTATATCCATATGATGGAATATTATTCATCCATAAAAAGGAATGAAGGGCTGATACTTGCTACAAAATGGATGAATCTTGAAAACATTACATTAAATGGAAGAAGCCAGACACAAAAGGCTTCGTATTGTATTATTCCATTTATGTGAAATGTCCTGAATAGGCAAATCCATAAAGACAGAAAGTAGATTGGTGGGTGGCTGTAGCTGGAGATAAGATGGGGAAGTAGGGAGGGAGGCCAGAATGGAAAATGGCTGCTAATGCTTATGGGGTTTCATATTGGGATACTGAAAATGTTCTAAGCTTGATTGTGGTAATGGATCCGCAACTCTGTGAATACATTAAAATCACTGAAGTGTACATTTTAAATGGGTGGATTTTATGGTATGTGAAGTATAGCTCAATAAAGCTTCAAATTAAAAAAGAAAGCAAGCTATGTCCTAATCCAAAATGCCCAAAATTGCAATCATTCAGTTACTACCTTCATGATATTTGCCATAACTAAGTACCACCTATAAAATAATTTACATAATTTTCTTTCAATAAAATGACATTTACTCAAATAAAAATCTGTAACACTATCTTAAACATAAAATCAGTCAATATACAAGAAATATGGATATGGCGAAATATTGACAGTGGTACTCAAATAAATGAAACTTGAGAAACTCAGGGCTGCAAAAAAACAGTGGCCAAGCAGAAAGTGGAGCACCCAAACAAAACAAAGAATAAAGGTGGTAAACAGGGAATGAGCACTAGGTCTGGCTGAGCCCAAAGTGTCTGAACAAGTTCCTGCCTTGTTCAGAACTGAAGTCTCACTTGTCTTACTCTGCCCTGCAATCCCGGACTATCTGTGGAGATGCCTAAGAATCCTAGAGATGGAAATGTAAAGATGGGCTCAAGTGCCAGAAAAGGCATATCTTTTCTTTATCCAAGTTTGGGTACACAGGTTGTAAAAGAGCAAGGAGTAAATGGCAGACCCAAAGCAGTGAGAAGCCTGCTGGTAGCACTACTCCAAAATATAGGGGCCCATCTAACTGAAGCCAGGATAGTACATCTATGAATTATCCACATATTGGTCAACAAATTGTAGAAAAATTGAGGTTTGCAATCACAGTTCCTCTCCAGGGTTCACAAAGTCTGTCACCCATGTTTTTGCCTTTTCCAACATTTAAGAAAATCTGAGTATTTGCCTTTCTGAGTCTGATACTTTAATATTGTCACAGGCATACTCAAAAACTACCGTTCACATTTTTGCTAATTGGAAAATATGTGTATTATGGTAAAAATGAGTAGTTTGTAGCCAGGTGTGGTGGCACGCGCCTGTAGTCCCAGCTACTCGGGAGGCTGAGGCAGGAGAATCGCTGGAACCCGGGAGGCACAGGTTGCAGTAAGCCGAGATCGCACCACTGCACTCCAACCTGGGGGACACAGCAAGACGCCGTCTCAAAAGAAAAAAAGAGTAATTTGAAGAGCAATATAGACATTTTATAATTCTAAATTGTTTAATAAGATTTTCAATTCTGATTACTTCTATATATACTGCCATGAATATGTCAACCAAATTATTTATTTTGTCTCATGAATGTGGCATGCTCAATTGAAAATACTGAAACTATCTCTCTTTTCCAATACTGTATTAAAAGCAGGCCTAATGCATACTAAAATCTTGACAAATTAAATATGATGTCTGAAACTTGCTTCAAAACAATTTAGTGGGGAGGTAACTTTTATGGAATAATATTGCCCATGTATAATGTATAGCTAATTTTTGAAATAGATTGATACATAGCAGTTCATCATACTATTCTCTTTTGAGTATGTTTCAAAACATAAAATGAACGTATTACTTTAAGAAGTTATCATTTTACCAAAACTTTATGAAATCTTTAGTGTTTCATGTCACAGAAGAAGGCTTTCCATAAATAATTTCTAATAATTTTTTTTTTTTGAGATGGAGTCTTGCTCTGTTGTTCAGGCTGCAGTGCAGTGGCACGATCTCAGCTCACTGCAACCTCCACCTCCAGGATTCAAGTGATTCTCCTGCCTCAGCCTCCTGAGTAGCTGGAAGTACAGGCACGAGCCACCACGTCCAGCTAATTTTTTGTATTTTTAGTAGACACGGGGTTTCACCGTGTTAGCCAGGATGGTCTCGATCTCCTGACCTTGTGATCTGCCCACCTCGGCCTCCCAAAGTGCTAGGATTACAGGCGTTAGCCACCGTACCCGGCCTCTAATAATTTTTAAGGCTAGCTCCATCATTGGACTCCAGATCTTTTCACTCTTTATATTTCACAAGACCCATAGCCAATAAGTGAAAGCCAAACATGTTTGTGAAAAAGGTTAGCTACAAATGCACCATGGAATACTATGCAGCCATAAAAAAGAACAAAATCATGCCCTCTGCAGCAACACAGATAGAGCTGGAGACCACTGTCCTAAGTGACTTAACATGAGAAAAGAAAACCAAATACTGTGTGTTCTCTCTTATAAGTGGGAATTAAACACAGAATATGTGATCGTAAAAGTCACAAACAACAGGCACTAGGGATCACTAGGCCGAGGGGAGCATGGGCTGAAAGACCACCTGTTGTGTACTATGCTTATGGCGTGTGTGATGGGATAGTTGGGACCCCAAGCATCAGCATCAATTTACCCATGTAACAAATCTACACATGTACCCTCTACTATATAATAAAAGTTGAATTTTTTTTTTTAAAAAAAAAGGTTACCATCCAGCAGAAACTGCAAACAGAATTCTATTAATGATTTAATTTTTGCTATGCCAGCCATTTATAGTTTTCTCTTCTACAATTTCAGAAATGTCAATTCCACAATGGATATCAGATTGTACCCTTACAGAGAATTCTATTAAATTTCCCCCTAAATAATACCACCACTTTCTAAGTGTTTAAATAACATTCACATGTGATTCCCAAAGAAGTTGTTTATCCTTTAAAACTAGTCTGGGCTGTGGTCAGGTATGAAAGTGAAAGAGGCCAGGTGCAGTGGCGCACGCCTGTAATCCCAGCACTTTGGGAGGCTGAGGCGGGTGGATCATCTGAAGTCAGGAGTTTGAGACCAGCATGGCCAACATGGTGAAACCCGGTCTCTACTAAAAATACAAAAAAAAATTAGCCGGGCATGGTGGTGAGTGCCTGTAGTCCCAGCTACTCAGGAAGCTGAGACAGGAAAATCGCTTGAACTTGGGAGGTGGAGTTTGCGGTGAGCCAAGATCGTGCCACTGCACTCCAGCCTGGGTGACAGAGTGAGACTCGGTTTCAAGAAAAAAAAAAGAAAGTGAAAGAAATGACAAAATCTCAAGTCCCTTCATCTTATCTTTAAAACATTCCTGCAGCTAAATGAAGACATTAATGACCTTAATATCAATCTTTTAGGAGTTCCTAAAATACCTATGAAGCACCAATGGCAAACATTTTTAAAGTCTGTTTAGAATACTATATCCTTTGGACCAGTCACCAAAATTTATTTATAAACACATTTGTACAGTACTGCTGATTACACTTCCATGGTTGTTTGACCTGAACAACCAAGTGATTAACCATAATGCTATGGTCTGCATGTTTGTGTTCTTCAAAATTCTTGTTGAAATCCTAGTTTCCAAGGTCATATTAGGAGGTGGGGCCTTTGACAGATGACTGTATTATAAGAGCAGAGCCTTAATGAATGGGATAAATTCCCTTATAAGGGGCCAGAGAGAGACCCCTTCACCCTTGCACCATGTAAGGAGACAGCTAGAGGGTGCCATCTATTAACCAGAAAGTAGGCTATCACCAAACACTGAATCATCAGACATCCTGATCTAGGACTTCCCAGCCTCCAGAACTGCAAGAAATGAATTTCTGTTGTTTATAAGCCACTCAGTCTGAGGTATTTTGTTATACCAGACCCAAATGGACCAAAGACACACAAAGAATATTTTTAATGCAGCTCAAGGGAGTGTGGAGAAAGAAGGAAAAGAGCATTTGTTGAGGGTTTACCATGGGCCAGGAACAGTTCTCAATACTTTACAGACACCTAATTTATTATTATCAACAAATTTATGAGGTGGATATTATTCCTACTTTACAGATGAGAAAGGCTCAGAAAAATTAATTTGCCAAAAACAAGGGATGGGGCTGAGATTCAAACTCAAATCAGTCTGCCTTCAAAGCCATCAGATTACTTCTCCCACAAAGACAACCTTCCAAATCACATTAAAACTTGACTCTTTGATTGATTAAAAATATTAATTCTTTAGTGGATATCATTCTTCAAGTGGCATAAATCATCTGCAACCAACAAACTTTGAGGAAAAGACATAGTTAACAGAAATAACAGAAGGGACAGAGCACCAGTATAGGCCAGAGTGGGACAGTGGTCAGACTACCAACCTTAGGTCAGAAAACTTAATCCCAGATTTACCACTCACCAGCTGGTGATCTAAGGCAAGTAATTACCTTTTGAGCCCCCGTTTCTCCATTCATAAAATAAGCATTACTCCTAGCCCATCCATCCTTCTACCAGATTATTTATGAAGATGAAAAGTTAATGATGAAATTAATCCATAAACTAAGACAAACTATAATTCATATAAGGAATTAGTATCTGTTCGGTAAAATGACTATTAGTGAATAGCTATTTTCATGGAAAATAACTTGTCACAACTCGAATAAGAGATGCAGTCCACCAGCAACAGGAAGCTGCTCACAAACAGGCGGCCTCATCTCAGCTGGGGCCCCCTCAACAGCAGCAGGTGTTGCTTACAGGACCAGTTTTGTGCCTGCTTTCTAACAATCCCGTTCCTCCCTGATGCCGTTCCCACGAACGCGACTGGAAAACGGTGTAGGGGGAAGTCGCGAAGGAAGTGCTGTTTTGGAAAAGAGCATCAACAGAGGCAGGAGGCTGGGTCCCACTACTCCCAGGTGCGAGGGGCTCTTCACCCCTCCAGGCCTCAGCGCACGCATCTGGAAGACGGAGAGGCCATTCCTGCCCTGTTTCCTGGGCAGAGCTAAGGTCAGAGTACAGGGAAAGCATGGTAAACCCCGCTGGGAATGACAGATGACGATGACGATCACCTGTCAAACGAAGGGAGGCTCCTCCAAGGGCCCCTCGCATTTAGACATTCCAGAAGCCTCGTCACCCGCGGCCGGGGCTGCCCCCAAGTGAGGTGACGCGGCAGCCCCCCACTCACCCCTCAGACCGCGTAGTATGCGGGGTCTCACGTCCCTCACACCCCAGATGAGCCCGCAGGGCAGGCCCGGGCGCGGCTTACCCCAGCCCCCGTCCCGAGGCCTCCGAGGCCGACCTCTGAGCCCTCCCCAGGCGACCGCGGCTCCCCTCCCCCAGCAACGATCCCTGCCCCGCTCAACTCGCACTCCCAGGTGAGGGGAGGGGGTGAAAGGGCGTACCCCGCCGCCATTTTGTCCCCTGGTCCCCGCAAGGCATTCAGACGGCCCGCGCCCCAACCCGGACCCGCCCGGGTCTGCGCTACGCACGCCCCTCGCGGACACTCACCCCCGGCCGCCCTGCGCAGTTCGGGGCGGCTCAGAGCGTCCCGCCGGGAAAGGGGCGTGGCGGGGCGGGGCAGGGAGGCCTCGGAGAGGCGGGGTGGCTTCCCGGCGCACCACGTGATCTCACCCGCTGCCTCTGCCTCGCCGCTCCCGGCTGCAAGTTCTGTGTCGTCCGCGCGCAGGCGCACGCCGTTTCGCGCCGTTGGGGCGCCCAGGCGGGATGTCTGAGGGTCGCTTTGGTTCGATGTCCTGGCCGCGGCTTTTCCGAAGCTGTTTCTTTTCCTAGGTTAAGCTTACACCGCCGCTTTTGGCCACATAGGTCCTTCTCTTACTCAATCTCTTCCCTCCTCCTGCCTTATCACCACAGTCAATCCACAGATTAAGGACTTAGAGACGCGCCTCACAGAAATCTGTGCTGGCGAAAGCACTTGACAGGAGCACGCTGGGCTGCGCTGAACACAACTAGGCCTCCGAGAAGCTTTATCAGGGCCCTTCTGTGTGCCAGGCTTGGAAGGTCGAAGTACAGAGACCTAACAAATACGTTTCATCTACTTCAAAGACAAACACATGATGAATTAAATACTTTAACGTTTAAATCAGTCTGAACAAAATAGAAAAAAGATTCAATGCAGACTGTAATTATCAAACGAATATTCACCGTCCCTTTTCATCCAGCTGGGAAACAGCTCTTTACCCTTCCCTCTCCCCACCCGCAGTAGGCGGGAGGTCCTGGATTCACAAGCGCTGCGGGGGCAGGAACCATATGGCTATGTTCTGGCTCCCCTTCTCTCTTGCCTTCTTAGAAAACTCGCTTTTTCATTTATTCAGCAAATGTTTATTGACCACATACTATATATCAGATGGTATTCTAGATGCTTGGAGTTAATAAGTGAGCAAAATAAACAGAAATCTCTAAAAAACCTCCGACTTCTTGGAGCAGGGTGAAACCAGGCAAGTGTTACATCAAGTTTAGCCAAAAGCTGTGTCCTTACATATTTTAAGTTCAGCCTGAAGGTTTATCCGTAAATAGTAAACTATAACCTAAATGGAGGTGTAAATATACTGCAACCTACTCTTGCGCCAATCACCAAGTTTTGGCCAAAGACGGCCAACTGTTCAAACCGTGTTCAAATAAGGTAAACGTCTAGCTATAACCATTCCGGCTGTTTCCCTACCTCACTTTTCTTTCTCTGTCTGTAAACCTTTTTCCACCATGTGGCTCTGCGGGAGTCTGTGTGAACCTACTCTGGCTCAGGAGGCTGCCTGATTCGGGAATCGTTCTTTGCTCAAATTCTGTTTAATTTGGCTAATGTTTTGCTTTTAACACAAGAAATAGTAAACACAATAAATAAGTAAATTATATAACATGATAAGCACTACAATAAACAAAATGAATAGGATAAGGGGGATAGAGTAGGGAGCATACAATTCTATAAAAGGTGGTCAGGGCCTCATTTCTTAATTATCCCCGCTTCCTTTCATACTCATAAGCATGTAAACAACCTGAAGTCTCTCCCACCTTGAAATCTCCCGCCGAACCTACCAGACTCCACTTCAACCTCTGCTTTCTTTCCTATAATACATTTCTCCAATTATCTAAACAAGAGTGCTTCCAATTCCTCAACCACTACTCAAGTCTGGACTTACTGCACTCTGGTTTCTGCCCCACCACCCCACTGAAACCATTCTTTCCAAAGTCACTAGGGGCCAGCCGCCGTGGCTCACGCCTGTAATCCCAGCACTTTGGGAGGCTGAGGCAGGTGGATCACCTGAGGTCAGGAGTTCAAGACCTCCCTGGCCAAAATGGCGAAACCCTGTCTTTACCAAAAATACAAAAAAAAAAAAAAAAAAATAGCCGGGTGCGGTGGCGCACACCTATAGTCCCAGCTACTCGGGAGGCTGAGGCACGAGAATCCCTTGAACCTGGGTAGCAGAGGTTTGCAGTGAGCTGAGATCATGCCACTGCACTCCAGTCTGGGTGACAGAGCAAGACTCTGTCTCGATTTAAAAAAAAAAAAAAAAGTTGGGCTGGGCTAGTGGCTCCCGCCTGTAATCCCAGCACTTTGGGAGGCTGAGGCAGGCAGATCACTGGGTCAGGAGATCGAGACCATCCTGACCAACATGGTGAAACCCCATCTCTACTAAAAATAACAAAAATTAGCTGGGCATGGTGGCATGTGCCTGTAATCCCAGCTACTCAGGAGTCTGAGGCAGGAGAATCGCTTGAACCAGGGAGACAGAGGTTGCAGTGAGCAAAGATCGTGCCACTGCACTCCAGCCTGGCGACAGAGCGAGACTCTGTCTCAAAAAAAAAAAAAAAAAAAAAAGTCACTAGGGATTTCCCTACTGTATATCTTATGGACATTATCATCATTACCTAACTTAATTTCTCTTCATGACACTCCTTCCTTCTGGAAATACTTTTCCTTGCCTTTCATTTTTACTCTCTTGGTAGCACTTCTCCATCTCTAACCACTCCCTCTCCATCTCTAACCACTCCCTCTCCATCTCTTTTAAAGTCTGTCTTATTTCTCCCAGGCTTTAAATATTGTTATCCCACAGGAATAGGTGTAAGCCTTCACTCTTTTCCCACTGGACACACTCTCTATGTGACCGCTGCCTTTTACATAACTTTGGTTAGCATCTTTATGCTCTGGATTTCCCAATATATATCCCCAGCCCTGATTCCTACTCCTGGGATCCGGGCCACATTGTTAACTACCTACTGGTCATCTCCACTTGAATTAATAAAAATAAATATGACAAAAATAAAAACCATTCATCTTTCTTATATACATATAAAACAGCTTTATTGAGATGTAACCTACATACAAATCAGTGGTTTTTAGGATATTCACACAATTGTGCAATCATCACTGCATTTTCTTCACCCCAGAAAGAAACCCAGTACTCACTTCTCCATTTTCCCTCAATTCTCTCAGCCATAGGCAACCAATAATCTACTTTCCCTATGCATAGATTTGCCTACTCCGGACACCTTGTATAAAGGGAGTCATGAGATATGGTATTTTGTAACTGGCTTCTTTCACTTTGCATATATTCGAGGTATGTTTCTGGGCGCGGTGGCTCACGCCTGTAATCCCAGCACTTTGGGAGGCCAAGGCGGGCAGATCACAAGGTCAGGAGATCAAGACCATCCTGGCTAACAAGGTGAAACCCCGTCTAGACTAAAAAATAGAACAAATTAGCTCGGCGTGTTGGTGGGCGCCTGTAGTCCCAGCTACTCAGGAGGCTGAGGCAGGAGAATGCCATGAACCCAGAAGGTGGAGCTTGCAGTGAGCCAAGATCTCCCCACTGCACTCCTGCCTGGGTATGACAGAGCGAGACTCCGTCTCAAAAAAAAAAAAGGTATGTCCACGTTGTAGCATGCATCAACACTTCATTCCTTTTTAAGGCCAAATAATTGTCCATTGTATAGAATATATAATCACCTTTTATTTATCCATCAGTGGAAGGACATACAGACTATTTCCACTTTTTGACTATTATGAACAATGCTGCTATGCGCATTTATTTACAAGTTTTTGTGGGGATATATATTTTCATTTATTTTGGGTATATTCCTAGGAGTAGAATTGCTGGGCTACATAGTAACTGTATTTTTAAATTTTTCTGGATCTGCTAGATGATTTATCAAACCAGCTACACCATTTTATACTCCCACCAGCAGCATATAAGGGTTCCAGTTTCTCCACAGCTTTTCCAACACTTACCGTTGTCTGTCTTTTTTATTACAACCATCTGAGTGGATGTGAAGTGGTATCTCATTGTAGTTTTGATCTGCAGTTCCCTGACGGCATAGTTTCATGTGCTTATTGGCCATTTGTGTATGGTATTAGATAAATGTCTATTGAAATCCTTTGCCAATTTTTTAGTCAGGTTACCACTCATTTTCTTTTGCCACAAAATCTGTTCTTATTAATGATATACCAAACAGTCTGGTTCCCCTCCATGATGTGCTGCTGCCTTGGCCCCACTGATGGCAGACAGGTAACTTGCTTCAGCCAATAAAATGTAAGCAGGAATGTCAGTTCCAAGCAGAATTTTTAAGAGCTAGCATGTGGGTTCACCATGTCTCTTTTCTGTCTGCCACAAGCAATTTGTTTTAGAGGGAAGCTATTCCATCAGCATAAGTTCCATACTAGAGATGACATGGAGCAGAACTGCAGCTGATCCCCAGTGGATATGTAGCATTTGATATGGTTTGGCTGTGTCCCCACCCAAATATCATCTTGAATTATAATCCCCATAATCCCCACATATCTAGGGAGAGACCTGGTGGGAGGTAAATTGATCATGGGAGCGGTTTCCCCCATGCTGTTCTCATGATAGTGAGTTCTCACAAGAGCTGATGGTTTTATAAGGGCCTCTTCCACCTTTGCTCCTCATTCTTCTCTCTCTCACCTGCCCTAATATAAGATGTGACTCTTCCCCTTTCACCATAATTGTAAGTTTCCTGAGGCCTCCCCAGCCATGCAGAACTGTGAGTCAATTAAACCTCCTTCCTTTATAAATTACCCAGCCTTGGGTGTTTGTTTATAGCAGTGTGAAAATGGACTAATACAGCATTTGTTTTTGTAAGCCACTCAGATGCTTTGGGACATTTGCTACTGCATCATAACATAGCCTGGCCTAGAGGACACACTCATCATATGTGACTGGCTCCACTGTCCCTCCAGGCTCCTTGACATGGCCTACAAGGCCCTAAAGATCAGGCTTGTTGTCCTGTACAGCCTCATTTTTAGGCCATTCCCTCAACCACCCTATCCTCCAGACAAAATAAAATGCATTCAGGCCCTGGAATTTACCTCTTCCTCTCTCTTTCTCCCTCCCCCTAACCTGACTTTGCCTAAGTATTCATTATTACTGGATTAATATAATATTAATAGCTATCTTTGCCTAAATATTTTCTGTGTCCACAACATATATGCGTGTGTGCATGTGTACACACACACGTCTTCTGCTTTGTTGTCAGATATATACACACACACACACATATATATATATATTTGGTCTGACAACAACCCTAAGAATTAGGTACCATATCCCATTTTACAAATCAATAAAGACCCTAGATTTACTTTTCCTGGCACTAGGAAGGGGTAGGGCCAGAATTTGAACCTAGGTTTATTTGATTCCAAAGCCCTTCTTTGAGTCATTATGCTGTACTAAGAGCTAAAGGTAATTGAATTTTAGTAAGCATTTAGTATGTGGCAGGCATTATGCTAAATGGATATTAGCATGGACTTTTCATGGATTATATTTAACGCACATAGAGAAATCCATGCACTTGAAGTATAGAATAGTGGTATCCCACAGCAGTTTAAGACCCTGAATTTGGAGATAGATAACATAATATGCGACCTTGAGCAAATTACTAAAACTCTCTAAACTCTACATCATCATCTGTAAAATGGAGCAATAAAATACACCTCAAAGGGTTTTGTGAGTATTAATGAATCAATTTTTAGAAAGCACTTAGAAAACCTTAGCATAGAGAAAGAGGTCAAATTATACCAACTATAATGTTTCTTTTGTCATCTAATCTCACAACAAACATATGAGCTGGGTGCTACTGTATAACTACCCCCTTTGCTTCAGCTGCCCTGTCTTTTCCCACCTCCTGACTTCCGCACGAGTCCCTCCAGAATGCCCCTGCTCCTTTTTGCTACGTGATCAACTCCCACCCACCTCTAGGACTTGCCCCAGACATCCTTTCCTGCACTTTGGCAGCAGGCTTGGTTGCTTCTTCCTCTGGGCTTCCATAGCATTTTGTATGAACTTCAATAGTTAGACTTCTTTGAAAGCAAGGAGCAAGAATCCACTCGGCCAGGCGCGGTGGCTCATGCCTATAATCCCAGCACTTTGGAGGCCAAGGCGGGTGGATCATGATGTCAGGAGATCAAGACAATCCTGGCTAACACAGTGAAACCCCGTCTCTACTAAAAAATACAAAAAATTAGCTGGGCGTGGTGGCGGGCACCTGTAGTCCCAGCTACTCGGGAGGCTGAGGCAGGATAATGGCGTGAACCTGGGAGGTGGAGCTAACGGTGAGCCGAGATGGCGCCACTGCACTCCAGCCTAGGTGACAGAGCGAGACTCTATCTCAAAAAAAAAAAAAAAAAAAGAATCCACTCAACTGTTTACTATACCATGCCCGGCCCCAGACCCACTTCTAAAGTCAAATCTAGTGACTCAGGAGAGAAATGTAAGGTCTATTCCAAGAAAAAGAAACTTATACACCAAAACCACTGCAAAAACATGTGTATTTTCATCAGCAGTAATGTGAAAAACATTTATGGGAGTAGATTCTAAGGGTGTTTTATAAGAAAAGATAGAATATGATAACAGACCAGACTAAACTTATAATATGGATGTCCTTACCTGAGGTTCTCCTTTTAATGTGCTAAGTTGAGTGACGGGGCTGAGCACCGTGGCTCACCCCTGTAATTCCAGCACTTTGGGATGCCAAGGGGGGCGGATCATCTGAGGTCAGGAGGTCGAGACCAGCCTGGCCAACATGGTGAAACCCCATCTCTACTAAAAATACAAAAATTAGCCAGGTGTGGTGGCACATGCCTGCAATCCCAGCTACTCGGGAGGCTGAGTCAGGAGAATCACTTGAACCCAGGAGGCAGTGGAGGTTGCCGTGAGCCAAGATTGTGCCATTGCACTCCAGTCTGGGTGACAGAGCAAGACTCCATCTCAAAAATAAATAAATAAATAAATAAATAAATAAATAAGTAAAGCAAGTAGAAGCATCTCTAATGGTTTGCTTGGTTGACTGACTGAAGCTAGGATTCAGTGGTGGCCTACATTCAATGAAGCTGAGCTGAGATGCCAGAATATCTCATATAATGTGGAAAAAGCAAAGATTTGGTTTTTTGTTTTGTTTTGTTTTGTTTTTTGAGACGGAGTCTCCCACTGTCACCTGGGCTGGAGTGCAGTGGCACGATCTCGGCTCACTGCAAACTCCACCTCCCAAGTTCAAGTGATTCTCCTGCCTCAGCCTCCCAAATAGCTGGGATTACAGGCACCCGCCACCACACCCAGCTAATTTGTTGTATTTTTAGTAGAGACGGGGTTTCACTGTGTTGGCCAGGCTGGTCTCAAACTCCTGACCTGATGGTCCACCTGCCCCGGCCTCCCAAAGTGCTGGGATTATAGGAGTGAGCCACTGCGCCTGGCGCAAAGGGTTTTATTTAAAAAAAAAAAAAAAAAGTCAAACTACAGGGTCATATACAAAAGGATCAAGGTTATGAGAGGGTTGGAGTGGATTTATTATGTGTAACCTGTTCACCCACTTCCTGACTATGTTTCCTGGAAGGACCCAGAGGGCACTAAAGCATTGAGAAAACATTAGTCAGAGAAGCGTAGGCATCCTCAAAAGTTCTGCAATGGCTGTCCTTTCTGGACTAAGGATGATTGAAACAGTTATCTGATTTCTACGGGGATGTTGGCATCGTGGCAGGGGCCATGTAGTAATACTTAACCAACAGAGACAGAGAGGCACAATTACCATAATGAGCAGCAGGCAGTCAGAAAGTTTTGACATTGAGAGATCTGTAGGGGTGCTAACACATGACAGGGTCCCTAGGAATAAAATAGATGGGCAGCCTGCTGAAGTATTACTTGATATACACAACTGGCAAAACTGAGGTCAAGTGAGCAGAAACCCGTCTTGAGTTGCCACAAAAGGAAATTGTAGCCTCTCATTTAGTTCCCAGACCTAAACTGCTTCACATATGCAGGGTCCAGGGATTGAAGCAGAAACTGAGTCCCCTTGAGGAAAGAAACTACAACACTGTCACAACTGTATACTATAAATATTTCTCCAAGCCTGTCCCAAAAGGACCTGTGGCTATTATCATGATGGGTGTGCACTGAGGAAAGGGACATACCTAGGCTTTGAAGGATTATTACACACTACTCTGAGTTTATGCTAATCCTTGAGAACCCCTGGATAGATTGAGAGCTTTGGGTGGTCAAGTAGAAACTGAAATTTATAATCAAGTCCATCACTCAGAGGGCTCAATAGGTTCTGTAGACCCTATTCAAATAACTCTGAAGTTATCTGGACTAGCCGTACTTGTCAACTGGCAAAATCCCTGCACTGGCTCCCTGACCCATAAAGAGAGGACTCTTATGGTTAGGTAGAGCCAAGTAGAAACCAGTGGAACTGCTCTTCTCTAAGAAAATGGTAAGCCAAAAAGAATACCACATCCCTGTGGGAATTGCAGACATTAACTAGTGCCACCCTTAAAGACTTGATAGATACAAAAGTAAGGATTCTCATCACACTTCTGCATAATTCCTGTGTTTGACTAGTGGCAAAACTAGACGGTGGCTTCACTTGCAGCTTCCAATTTAGATATGGTATTGTTGCTGGAACAAATCAACATAGTCCTGCCATCTATTATGTAGCTATTGATCTGGAAAATCATTTCCCCTCATATCAGTTAGCAGGAAAAATCAGAAAGCAGCAAATTTTTACCTGTCAGAAACAGCAATTCACCTTCACGGTCTTACTTCAGGGCTATGCCAGCTCTCAAGCTCTGTAACAGTCTAGTCCACAGAGACCTTGGTCATCTAGACATGCCGTAGAACATCCTCATGTGATCCACCACATTGATAACATCATGCTGATTGGCTTGGTGAACAAAAAGTAGCAAATATTCTAGATGCCTTAGTAAGGCACATGCATGCCAGAGACATAAAAATTCGGTGAAAGGAATGTTAGCATATCCCTGTATAGCAGTGTTTTTCAACCAGGTGATTGTGTCCACTAGGGGACATTTTGCAGGAAATGTATAGAAACATTTTTAGTTGTCACAACTGAGGGTGGGCAAATTAGTGGCTACTGGCATCTTGCAGGTAGGGGCCAAGGATGCTGATAAACACCCTGCAATGCACAGGATAGCTCCCCACAACTAAGAATTATCAAGCCCAAAATAAAAAGATTGAGATTGAGAATCCCTACTGTAACTTACAGTAAGAGACAACTTTCTGCATCTTGCACATCCTAACACTAAGAAAGAGGCACATATACCACATTTGGGTGTATTTCTCTAACCAACTTACTGAGAACCCTTTTCTCTCAGAAAATTAAAGGGCTCTGTAGCAGGTCCAGGGTGCTAGGCAAGCTATCTTGCTACTCAAGCCTAATAATTCAGAAAACCCAAAGCATCTATGGCAAGTAAGGATGCTGTATGGATCTTCTGGCAAAATAGGGGTCCAAAGCACAGAATCCCAGGGTTTCGACACAATGCTGTGCTCTTTTCTGCTGAAAGAGCACTGGATTCTACTAAAGGCTAGATTTTGATGACATCAAGATCAATGGGCTCTGAGCTGCCCATCATGAACTTCCATAAGATTGGGTGTGCATACATAGCAACAATCCATCATCAATTAAAAGTGCTGTATAAAAGGTCAGGCTTTAGAAGATCAGGAGGACACAAGTAAGTTGCATAGGCAGGTGGCTCAGATTCTAGGGCCTCAAAAAGAATTTCCTATAACCAGTTATCAGGGGGGGAAAAACTTAAGGCTGATTTAAAGATGGGTCTGTACAATATGTTGGCATCAGCTGGAAGTGGACTACTGCAGTATTACCATTCTGTTGATAAGTGTCTCTGAAAAAATGATGAAAGGCAATCCTCTCGGTGTGGAAAACTTTGAGCGTATATTAGCCACATACCTAATACCTGGAAGGAGAGAGGATTTTTGTATGAGGATTTTTGTGACCCATACGAATGCTTACAAAACGGCATCCACTGAATAGGCTTTCAATAATCAAATGGGCAGGCCAGGCATGGTGGCGCTCGCCTGTAATTCTAGCACTTTGGGAGGCCGATGCAGGTGGATCACAAGGTCAGGAGATCGAGACTATCCTGGCTAACATGGTGAAACCCTGTCTCTACTAAAAACAGAAAAAATTAGCCGGGGGTGGTGGCACATGCCTGTAGTGCCAACTACTTGGGTGGCTGAGGCAGGAGAATCGCTTGAACCCGGGAGGCAGAGGTTGCAGTGAGCCAATATTGCACCACTGCACTCCAGCCTGGGCAACAAAGGCAGACTCCGTCTCAAATAATAATAGTAATAATAATCATCATCATCATCAGATGGGCAAGAAGATCCATTCTGTGGATGTTGGTCAGCTTCTTTATTCAGCTACACCAGTTGTTGTTCAGTGGGCCCATATGTAACTAACCATGGCAACAGGGATGGGGCTAACCATGGGATCAAAAACATGGACTTCCCTCTCCGAGGCAGAAAACGCAGCCTGCCAACGAGAGAAGCCAAGAGTGAGCTCCTGAATGCACCATTCCTTGGGATTCAGGGGACATATTGATTATGTTGGACCTCTTCCGTCATGGAGGGGCAGAAATTTGTCCCCACTGGAATAGACACTTTTTTTTTAAACTTTCCCTGTTCAAAATGGTTCTGCCAGCATCACCATCTGTGGACTTATGGAATGTCATGATGCTGTGATTCATTTTCATGATATCCTATACACTGTTGCTTCTCTCCAAAGATATGATTTGAAAGCAAGAGGAACTGGCTCGTGTTCTTGGAATTCACTAATATTATCACATACCCCAACACCTGAGAACAAATAACCTGGCAGACTGGTAGATTGGACTACTGAAGCCATAATTAGAGCACCACCTGTGAGACAACACCCTGTGAGATCAAGTGCTGTCCTATGGGACGGAGTATATGCTTTGGACCAGTGACCAACAGATGGTGCTATTTCTCTTACAGCCCAAATACCCAGGTTCTGGAACCGATTACACCTTATGACCCACTGACAAAGTGTATTTTCCTTTCTCCACGCCTAGAGACTCTTGTGGTTTATAGGTCTTGGTTCCTGTCTTAGTTTGGATTCTTGTCCTAAGACAAGGTGTTGGGTGCAGATTGCTTATCTGGGATGTGATCCCACTAAGCACAAGCAGGAAAAGAGGAAAATGAGTCAGAGAAGGGAGAAAAGCCAATAAGGTGTGTAATGATGAGCAGGTGACTGCTGAGGGCAACTGAAGCTCAATCTCACCAAGAACTCTCTGAAAAAATAGGATGGAACAAGCTTTAGAATTGTCCTTTAAGAGGTTGGGAAGGCAAAGCATATACCCACCAACTCCAGTTCACAGGGTGTTATGCATTTTCCTTTGGCAGAGTACCAGAGAAAGCCCACATGAAGAGACGACAAATGAGGAAAAGCTGTCATTGTGTAGGAAACTCTCTATCACAGCTGCCAGTGAAGTCGGGTGGGCCAAGGGGACATGGAGAGAGACATCTGCCTCAGCTGATAAATTTCCTAAGGGAGATATGCTCTCATCTTTGGGGTACATAATAATGGTCCCATTGAGTGAGAAGTTGAAACTACCACCTGACTATTTTGGGGTCCTCATCCCACTGAACCAACAGGGAAATTAGGAGTTATAATGGATGGAGTGATAAGTTCCAATTAACAGGGGAAATTTGGGTTGCTGCTACACAATGAGGGCAGGAAAGACCCTATCTAGAACCCAGTGGGAACCACTGGGGCATCATTTTATTCTTCTACTTCCAGTAGAAAATGTTAAAAGAAGAACCCAATTAAGACAAGACCCAGTAAAGGCAAGACTCAATAAAGGTAAGACCACTAAGGACTCAGATCCTTTAAGAACAAGGGTTTGGGTCACTACTCAGATGAAGGACCACAACCAGCCAAAGTGTTAACTAAGGACAATGGGAGCAGGGAATGAGAGTGAAAGAAGGAACTGATAAGTATCAACTGTACCCTTAGGACCAGTTATGGAAATGACTATGCATATATTTGTTATGTATATATTAATATTAACCAATTATTTTTTCTCCTTCTTACTATTTTGTACAAAAAGGTCAATGGTATTTAATTTTGCCAGTTAGTTCAGATATTACCAGACCATGAAAAGCCATAGTTTGATGGAGAAAACTGTAAATTCACTGAATATCTTGGACTGTAAGATGGCAATTATGACTAATCTCCCTATGTTGAGGAGACAATGAGGACATCTTCATTTGTATAAAGTATAATTATATTGTGTTAGACAGAAACATGAAGTTGTTGTAAGATAGGAGGTAAATATAGAAAAATAGTAAAGAAGTGGACTGGCTGGGCTCAGTGGTTCACATCTGTTTTCCCAGCACTTTGGGAGCCGAGGCAGGCGGATCGCTTGAGCCCAGGAGTTTAGGACCAGCCTGGGCAGCATGGTTAAACCCCATCTCTACTAAAAGTACAAAAATTAATGGGGCATGGCGGTGCATGCCTATAATCCCAGCTACTCAGGAGGCTGAGATGGGAGAATTGCTTGAGCCCAGGTGGTGAGATTGCAGTGAGCCAAGATCATGCCACTGCGTTCCAGCCTGAGCAGCAGAGTGAGACCCTATCTCAAAATTAAAAAAAAAAAAAAAAAATGATGTGAACTGTGACACTTTTTGCCTGTTAGTTTTTGGATCCATTCCCTGATCTTCCCCTATGCTGGTCTGATTTTCAAGGAACTACATTTCCCAGGATGCCTTGACAAATTGCTTCCAGGTATGTTTGGCCAATGGAAGACCCTGACAGAACACCAGAGTATGGAAGCAAGGAATCATCAAGGCATTTCTCTCACTCCTTCCTCAGGCAGCATCTGCAATAGTGGCTATGTTTCCTCCGTGTCTCCAGCTCTCACTAAACAGTTCCTTCCTTCATGATCCAAGAACCTTGCCATGATCCTAGCTCATAAGCAGTACCAGTTTCACCCTCTGGTAACACTACCTCCTCCTGTTGTCCCTCTGTCGCTAGAAGTGGCAGCAGCTGTGTAATGTTGCTAATACGTGGTTTGCCTAATTGTCTATTATTTGAATTCTCAACCCTTCTATCAACTTGTATAAGTAAAACCCTGAACTAAAATCCCTCTGCTTTTCAGACCTAGGGTGGGTTATGTTTTCTTGATAAACCTAACTGATACATAACCTAATGTTAGTTAATCCCATGCCCAGTCTGGTTCCCTATGGGTGTTTATAATCTGCTGGTGGCCGACTTGGCATAGTGACAAGGGTCTGAGCTGTAGTCATCATCTCAGTGGTGAATGTAGGCAGAATAAAGTACCAGAGGTGAAAGCTACAGCTATGGGTTGGATGTGAGGAGCACATGGTCCAAGCTACCTTTGGCCCTTTTAATTTCACAACCCTTTAGACCTGCACTATCCTACACTCAGCACTAACCACATGTGGCTACCAAGCAACTGAACATGGTTCATCTGAATTGAGATTTGCACTAGGTGTAAATTACACATCAGATTTCAAAGACTGAGTATGAGCTGGGTGCAGTGGCTCACGCCTGTAATCCCAGCACTTCGGGAGGCCAAGGCAGGTGGATCGCTTGAGACCAGGAGTTCAAGACCAGCCTGGCCAACATGGTGAAACCCCATTTCTACAAAAAATACAAAAATTAGCCGGGCGTGGTGGTGCATGCCTGTAGTCCCAGCTACTCGGAAGGCTGAGGCAGGATAATCGCTTGAACCTGGGAATTGGAGGTTGCAGTGAGCCAAGATCATGCCACTACATTCCAGCTTTGGTGACAGAGTAAGACTCTGTCTCCAAAAAAAAAGACTGAGTATAAAAAAAAGGAAAATATTACATTAGTAATTTTCATATTGATTACATGTTGATGATATTTTGGGCATATTAGGTTAAATAAACCATATCATTAAAATGAATTTCACCTTTTTTTTTTTACTTTTTTAATGTGGCTACTAGAATAATTAAAATTACATATGTGGCTCACGTTATATTTCTACTGGACTGTACTGCTTTAGATGCCAAATGGCTTAAAAAAGTAGTAAAGATTGGTGATGAAAAGAATTATGGTTGGCTGAATTGGCCCTAAAAGATATCCATATCTCTGAAACTTGTGAATGCTATCTTATATTGTAACAAGAAATTTGTGGGTGTGATTAAGTTAAGAATCTTGAGATAGTGGGTAATTCTGGATTAGCCAGGTGGGCCTTAATTGTCAATCACAAGCAGGAGGCAGAGGGAAATTTGACAAAGAAGACAATGTGAGGACTGGTGCAGGCTTCAGATATGAAGGAAGGGGTCTTAATCAAGGCACACAGGGAATACAACCCTGGAAGTGGAAAAGGCAAGGAAACCAACTCTTCCCTGGAGCTTCCAGAGGGAGTGCAGCCTGGCCAGCACTTTGACTTCAGCCCAGTGAAACTGATTTCAGACTTCTGACATCCAGAACTGTAAGAATATAAATGTGTGTTGTTTTAAGTGACTAAGTTTGTCATAATTTGTTAGAGTAGCCATAGGAAACTAATAAAACTAGTAAAACTAATAAAAGGACCAACATTTTCTTTTTGTACTTTATGTACCTGCACTATACAAGTGTTACCTAATTTCATCCTCCTAACAACACTATGAAGTAGGTATTTTGGAGACAAGGAAACCAAGATATAAAGACACTAAGGAACTTTCTCCAGGTATTATATTTAGTAAAGGGCAGAACCTGGATTCAAATTGAGGACCATGTGACTACAAAGCCCATGCTCTTTCCATTATGTTGCACATGTCCCTCATCTCTCTGGACCTTGGTTACCACACTTTTTTCCCATTGCTCTGACCTTAGAAGTCACTGAGGTACCTGGCAAATGAGTCAGTATGTTACTGCCACTTCCAGAGGTGGAAAGGTATAAACTGGCTATGTGACTGCCATTTTCTCAGGCAGAAAACTTCTCAAAGATCAGTGATTCTGGAGCAGTGGAAACAGGTGCACTTCATCCCATTCCCTGGAAGCGCTAACAAACTAAGTATCTTCTAGGTTTAATCTCAAGGAGAAGAGGCACAACCACCTCCATCCAAGGGGAGCATCTTGGTGTCAGAGAGGAGTTGAGGATTGCACATCAGTGTCTAGCTTTAGCAGCTTCATGAATAGCGATGCCATTGTGGTATATAATGTGGATTAACTCAACCTCCAATCCACAAGGTGTCTTCCTGCACTGCAAAGCCTGGAGAGTTGAAAAGTACACTTTCTGGACTTCTTTGCAACTACGTTTCTGAATGTGAATTAGTCTCTGATAATATGATGAACTCATGAAATATGACAGGCGGAAGTGAGGTGAAGGAAAAACCCAATTTAAATACTGTCTAGAAAATTTGTGAAAATGTGAGGTTTTGTTTTTGTTGTTGTTTTTTTAAGACGGAGTCTCACTCTGTTGCCCAGGCTGGAGTGCAGTGGTGCAATCTCGGCTCACCACAACCTCTGCCTCCCAGGTTCATGCGATTCTTCTGCCTCAGCCTCCCGAGTAGCTGGGACTACAGGCACGTGCCACCACGCCAGGCTAATTTTTTAATTTTTAGTAGAGATGGAGTTTCACTATGTTGGCCAGGCTGGTCTCGAACTCCTGACCTCATGATCTGCCCGCCTCGGCCTCCCAAAGTGCTGGGTTACAGGCATGAGCCACCGCTCCTGGCCGAAGATGTGAGTTTTTTTTCTGCAGTGGGACTTCAGTGGCCATTTTCCTGCTTTCTGAGTGTCGAAAGGCAGTGCCAGCATCCATAGTAGAAGGAGCAGCTGCTTCTTCATTAGTTTCCTGATCTTTGGATCAAAGCTATGGTGGTGTGTCTTGAGTGGTTCAAATAACGACCTTGGAAGTAGGAATGTTTCTGAGTAGTACAGTTCTGTATTTTTCTGAGAATCATTCCTAGTGGTCCAGCCTTGATCTTGCTGTGCTCGCCTTTCTAAGCATCAATTTCCTGCAATAAATCTATTCCTGTAAAAAAAAAAAAAAAAAAAAAAACTAGAGTGGTTCCTACTTTCTGCATTGAACCTTGACTGACATTGCCTTCAATCGAAAAAAGGTGTATGACAAGTTCAACTTCAATGTATTTTATTTAAATTGCAACAGAAGTGTGCAGATCCAGTTGTTCAACAAATATTTAGTGAGTATCTACTATGTGTTAGTCACTGTGATAGTCATTGAGGAAAGGCCAGTGAAAAAGAGACATATATGCCCTTTGTTGGCTTAATTCAAATAGCAGAGGCAGACACACATAAGTAATCAGGAATAGAGAGTTATAAATACACTGGTACACACAGTACTCCATGTTATAATGGTATATAACAGAGCTGTCTAACCCAGAGTTAGGGTCCAAAAGCATGTCTGGAGAGAGTGATATTTGAGACTTTGAATTAGTCAGAGTTCATAGAAGCTAATTCTGATTCATTTAAGAAGTAAACGAATTTGTTTAAATGATATAGGAGTTTGAATATGGAGTGGATTCGATAGATAATAGTATTATACCAAAGTTACATTTCCTAATTTAGATAATTGTATGGTGGTTATGTAAGAAAATATCCTTGTTTTTATGACATACATACCAAAGCATTTAGAGGTATAGAACTACAATGTTTGCAACTTACTCTCAAATGAATCAGAAAAAAAAATGTATCTTTGTGTGGGTATTGCAAGAATAATTAAGGATTCGCATATTCCCTATATTTAGATGTACTAGTTGTTTACACTTTGCCCAAATTTGCTTTACCATATTCTCTTTATATGGTTCCTTTTATATATGATTCCTTGGCTATTCTTGTAATTTTGCTCTCAAGTATAAAATTATATCAAAATTAAAAGTTGTAAAGAAACAAACAAAAATGTAATTCCCAGTGATGGCAGCAGCAGTCCATCTGGAGCGGCCACTGCCATGAGGCAGGCTGTGCGTTCCTAGGAGCCTGCGGAGCCCGGAACAGGTGGGAGCCCCGCCCCCTTCCAAGTTGGAGGGGCGGGAGCCCTACTCTCCCAGGCGCAGCTGCGCCGACCAGCTGCGGCTGCCGAAAGGGGCATCTCTGCATTCTCAGGGACCGGGAAGCCCCCTTCCCCCGACAGGCTCGGAAGTGCCTGCTCTTCCTGGCTGGCCTCTCCCGCTGGCAGCGCCAGCTCTCAGAGCAAAGTTGAGGTTGAGCCCAGGCGCTGTCGCGACCTGGCTGGGTGTGCACACGCTTGGGGCAGCACTAACACACCAGCCTCCCGCCGCCTCGGCACAGAGAAGCACAGGAGGGAAGCCGAGGGCAGCGCAGGCCTGCAGGCCCCCCTTGGCACGAACCGCCTGGGGACCGTGGGCGCCATGGATTCCATGGACAGCAGGCTGACGGTGGCAGGAGGCAGACAGACTCCCGGGAGGAAAGGGGCAGTCCCGATGAAGCCCCACCTTCAATCCAGAGATGGCCTGAAGCCTGGGGGCCGGGCTGTCAGTTCCGCAGACCAGAGTGAGAACTTACTGTGCTTTTTCCGGCCGCCCATGGACACCCAGGGACCAATCAGCACACACTTCCTCCTGTCTGAAGCCCATAAAAGCCCCCGAGTCAGCCAGACTCAAAGGACAGGACCACCTGCCTGCAGATAGTAGCTACCCGCTCCAGGTCTCCTCTCTGCTGAGGACTGCAGAGATGATGGGAAGACTCGCCTGCAAATTGGAGTCACTAATGAGTTATCCACTGCCTGTCTTCTCTTTACTGAGAGCCAGACACTCGCTTTCTCTTTGCTGGGAGCTACCCGCGAGCTGGACACTCATCTTCTCTCTGCTGGAAGCTACCCACTGCGGGTCTTCTCACCGCTGAGGGCTGGACACTCGTCAGGATGACCCAGACCTGCCTGTGGAAAGGGAAGGAGCTGCCCGCTTTCTTCTGAGAACTGTTCTGTTGCCTCTCTGCCTTCAGTGAAGCACCTCTCCATCTATGAAGTAGTCCATGAGGCCCATGGATGTGGAACAAGAACTCGGGACCCACCAAATGGTGGGACTAAAAGAGCTATGACACAAACAGGGCTGAAACATCCCCCCTACTCGCCATGTTGTGAAGGCGAGAAGAGCTTTGGCCCTTTGGGGAGCCTAGACCTAGGAGCTTTGGCCCTTCGGGGAGCCTGGACCTAAGGGTTCCCTGGGCCAGGGCTGTGACTCCCTCTTTGGGGTTCTGCCGTTGCTGGTGTCTCTAAGCTTCTGGGCGCCACCGCGTTCCTCTCATCCAGACATGGGTGCCTGCAGCGGAAGCTGCATGCAGTACTTCTGGTCCAGCTGCAGCATGGCATGGAGCTGGCACCTGTGCTGGCACGTGGAGCTGCCTGCACTGTTGCAGCCGGTGTGCCTGGCTGTGTTCAGTGGCTGAACCGGTGCTTGCTCACCCACACACAACACTTGCTGCTCCGCCCCTGGCTCACACTTGGCAGGTGTGGGATCCAGGCTGGTAGTGTGAACTAAGTGCAGCCTGCCAGGCCAAGTGGGTGGAACGAGCCCAGCAGGAACGAGCAATAGGCAGAAACGCGCCGCCAGCCACAGAGGTTTCCAACTGGCTAAGCAACACCCCAGGGATCCTGTTACACCAGAATTTCTAGGAGGTCTGGAGAATCAGTCTCAGTGAGCTCAGGACAATTCAACCAGAAACGATACCCAAAATTCCCACACCAGAATTGGTCCAGCGAAGGCAGCACTGCTACGGGAATTTGATCTTCCCGTGATGTAGGTGCTGTCTGAGAGCTCCTCTCAGTGCTCTTGTGTCTAACTCCGATTCAGAGAATTGGAAGATTGTATTTGGTTAGGGGTGGGTCCTAGATCATGTACTCTTAACTATAAGAAAGGCTAGGAGAGAGAGTATATGCCATTTTCAGCTTCTAGAGTGGGAGGCATACTTTAAGGTGGGGAGTTCTTCCAATATCAAAAAGAAAACAGATGCTAGATGGAACAGAATTTGGCAATATTCACCAGAGTTTACTTCTTTGCTATGCATACCCAACACTAACATAAACCCCTCTTCCCGTAAGAAAGAAAAAGTATTACCAATTATCGTAATGCTACTATTCCTTATAAAAGCACAATGTGCTCATCCCTTCCCTAAAAGGATGATAACCTCATTGGCAGCTACATCCAGTTTATACAGAATCTCTGGGTGACACTCAGTCCTCTTCTGGTTCCATTATGATCCTATCTCAGTATTCTGTAACACATAAACGAAATTGTAAAATTAACCACCAGCTGCATGCCATGAAGAAAAGGGACAGAAAAAGGAAAGAAAAATTAAATATATATACATGATTGAACAATGCAGAAAATTAGAGAACCTTCAATCTTTATTTCTGCAAGTAGTCACGAGACTGTAATTGGTATTTCTAATTTCCTTCCTCCACCACCCATTTCATGTTCTCTTTGCCCAGAGCAGCTGACCAGGCTTTATTACCTGATACAATGACCCAAATCTTCATTCCTAAAGGATCGGAGCCCTTAATGGTCTTGTCCACGTGAGATTGTTGTTACTAGAGAACTTTGCCACCGGACCTTGGCAGTACCAGGAGTCACCCCAAGGAGATCTGTGAGTCCCAGCCATAGTCCTTTTAGCCTCTGCTATTTATCAGCAACTTTATCCCCTCTTTTTTTTTTTTTTTTTTTTTTTTGAGACGGAGTCTTCTTCTGTCACCCAGACCATAGTGCAGTGTTGTGCTCTCAGCTCACTGCAACCTCCTCCTCTTGGGTTCAAGTGATTCTCCTGTCTCAGCCTCCCGAGTAGCTGAGATTACACATGCATGCCACCATGCCTGGCTAATTTTTGTATTTTTAGTAGAGATGGGGTTTCGCCGTGTTGGCCAAGCTGGTCTTGAACTCCTGAGCTCAGGTGATCTGCCAGCCTCGGCCTCTCAAAGTGCTGGGATTACAGGCATCAGCCACCACACCTGGCTCCTTATCTCCTCTTCATAGTGAGGATTAATCATCTCAGCAAGTACCATTTTCAGCATGTTTTCCTGGTGACTTGAGGAACTTTAAGTATCCAAGTGGCACTCTTAGTTTCCAATTCGGTGGGACTATAGTTGTGTACCCTGGCAGAAACATTCCTCCTGTGCATACTAAGACCTCTAAATGAGCGCATTAAAGAGTTGTGTGGATGGAAAACAAAAAATCTGCCAGTTTATGCTATGTGAAAAAGCATATATTCTACTTCCATCTTGGATCCTACACTTTTGCAATGAAAAAAAGACCACATATTTGTTGCTGACTTAGAGCATATAACATATCTTAGAATGGCATCCAACCTTGGAAAATCTCCCTGCCAACATTATTCCCAGGCTTCAGTAAACCATCCTACCTCTCTATATGGCCACTTGTTTCTGAGTGATGGAGTAAATAATAAGGCCAGTCAATTCCATAAGCATCATTCATTGCCTTAATTCTTTCACCATAAAGTGTGTGTTCTTTGTTAGAAGCAATGTTACATGGAATACCATGATGGTTAAGGGTGATGGATGGTGTTATGCTCAGGGGCATGGTGGGCAGGGATATTGAATGGTGCCATCAGGCAGCAACCATCCAAACACTCCAATGCATCCCACTTTAATTCTAGGCATCCTACATTCCAGTGCCCTTATTTTCATATAAGAGAATGGCTGTGAATTCATTAAATGCCTAAATTCAGCAACCCACAGGATCAAATTTTAAATTGGGTTTTTAGCCACCTACAGGTGTAGGAAGTTCATGGTTTTCACTTCATACCATCAGTAAGAGACACTGCCCAACACAATTCACTGAAGGATCCCACACGCTAGTGTATGGGTTGTGTTAATGAGAAACAGTTGTTTGCTTAAAGAAAAATGTGTGACAATAGCAAAGACTTGGAACCAACCCAAATGCCCAACAATGATAGACTGGATTAAGAAAATGTGGCACATATACACCATGGAATACTATGCAGCCATAAAAAATGATGAGTTCATGTCCTTTGTAGGGACATGGATGAAACTGGAAATCATCATTCTCAGTAAACTATTGCAAGGACAAAAAACCAAACACCGCATGTTCTCACTCATAGATGGGAATTAAACAATGAGAACACATGGACACAGGAAGGGGAACATCACACTCTGGGGACTGTTGTGGGGTGAGGGGAGAGGGGAGGGATAGCATTAGGAGATATACCTAATGCTAAATGACAAGTTAATGGGTGCAGCACACCAGCATGGCACATGTATACATATGTAACTAACCTGCACATTGTGCACATGTACCCTAAAACTTAAAGTATAATAATAATTTTAAAAAAAAGAAAAAAAAGAATGAATGAAAAAAAAGAAAAATGTGTGAAAAATAAAAGATTAATTTAGTACTGGGTGCTAGAAAGAAAAAAATACACATATAAATTACTGGAAATAATTTCTTGGTAATTCCTCCAACTAAAAGTGTTTAAAATACCATATTTAAGTTTCATTTTTTGTTTTATTTTTTTGTTTGAGACGGAGTCTCGCTTTGTCACCCGGCTGGAGTGCAGTGGTGCGATCTCGCCTCCCTGCAATCTCCATCTCCTGGGCTCAAGGGATTCTCCTGCTTCAGCCTGCCGAGTAGCTGGGATTACAGTCATGAGCCACCATGCCCAGTTAATCTTTGTATTTTTGGTAGAGACAAGGTTTCACCATGTTGACCAGGCTGGTCTGGGACTCCTGACCTCAAGTGATCTGCATGCCTCAGCCTCCCAAAGTGCTGGGATTACAGGTGTGAGCCACTGTGCCCGGCCCTGTACTTAAGTTTCTAGCTACCAGTCCAATCCTCCTGATGCCTGAAGAGCCCTCTGTTTAGTCGTCACCAAATGGTCATCCAGCTTGTGTTCAGAAATCTAAGATGACAGGTAATTCAACCTAACCTGAGGCCACTCTAATGGCTAAAATTTCTTTGTGTTCAATGGAATTTTTTATCACTGTAACTTATACCCTTGAAACTAATTTCAAATCTTGAAGTCTTTTATATTTCGTTGTTAATGAAGTTCCTACAGACACAATCTTCTATATAGAAAGTTACTCACAGTCTATTAAAATGTCTTAAAAGTATAAATATAGTTATGTATACCAAGATAAGCTGTGGTCTGATGTTCATGATTTTTATAAAAGTTGAAGTCCAGGAATTGTTTCATACAATAACTTAGGGTCTTGTGGTCTCTCACCTGTTAAAAATCCATTGGATGAATAACCTCTTTCTTGCTTTGGAGAAGGCCTTGGGTATGAGTAGTTTATTTGGGAGGTGTCTCAAAGTAGGTTTCAGAAACAGCACGAGATGGGGATTTGTGTGCTTGTGATTTATCAAGGGTGTACTCGAGAGAGACAGGTAAGAGAGAGTGAAGCAGGAAAGGAAACAACGTATGCAAGAATGAGGTTCCAGGTGAAATCTAGCTTCAGCCACATCTTACAGGAAGCTCTGGAGTATAAAGTGAATGGCAGATCCCATCTTGCATTGGACAAAGGAGTGGAATTTTTGTATTCCTGCCCCAGACAGTTGTTGGTCATGGTCCATGAAATGAGAGGTTAGCATTACTCCCAGGAATCTCTGGCCACAGAGACTTCAGACATTCATGGAAAATCATCTAGAGAAAGTTGTGGATATGACCCGTTACCCAAGGTATCTGTGGCAGGTGGGCATTAAAAACAAGAACCAGACTGAGGAAGAGGATCCAGAAGATCTGAGCGAGGCATCAACAATGTCCACAAAGGTCCACCTCTTGCACCATTCGGGTCCATGTGCTTTTCACATTAGGTTTACTCCATCCTGTTACAGCTTCTCTGGGATTCTGGTTGGTTATAATTTCTGGAACACTTAAGACAGGAAAGTTTGTGAGACAAACTACAAACCCCACTGCTGCAGTTGGACCCAAGGCCATCACTAATATTTATCCCTTCTCTCCACCACACCCTCAGGTAGTACTTCTGCTCATCCACATGGTTTGTTGGGTGGGTTGCCTCAGACTCTTATCTCTGAGGAGCCTGAGCTCCTGATTACCAGCCACTATCAGGCTCTGGTTGCTGAATTTTTCCATGTACAGTTAAAACTAGGCATGGGAGTACCAAGATGGCGGATTATCCAAATGCCAAATACATTTCTTCTGCCTGCACCCCTTACATAGCAGCAGCCCTACCTCCTCCTGATAATCAGAGTCAATTTCTCTGCAGATGGTAACTCCTTTCCACTAGCACAAGGAACCCAAAGTGTCAAGGAAGCAGTTGTAGGATTAAGTTTAGTGGGATGCTCTGTTGACTGGTAGAAGTATATCCTTTCCAGAAATCAGAATCTCCACAACCACAAGACTTAAAATTGTGAGGACAGGCAGAACAAATTCCGGGTCTCCAAGAGTGATGAGGAGTGGGGCCACTCCCGCTCCACTCTTTGAATCTCAGACCCATGTGTTGCATTGACTGGAAAGGCAGCACCATACACTGACTGTTGGTTTAAGGACAAAGAAGGATAGTGACCTATCCTCACAACATGTCATTATAGCTAGATGTTCATTCTTTACCAGGGCAAAATAGCATGCCAGGAGATACTTTTTAAATGGTATAGAGTTCTCTGCTACAGATGTCGTGGCCTTGCTCTAGAACCCAAATGGTCCATGCTATGACTCTCCTAAGGGACTTGCCAGGTATTCCAGGTGGCGTCTTTTTTCCATCACAGAAACTCTAATATAGTAGGATCTTCCGGGTTATATGGCCCTAAAGGCAGGACTGCTTGTACTACAGGTGGATCTGCTATAGAACTCTGATTCTAGACCCCAATCAAAGCTAGCAACTTTCTGTATCTCCTGATAAATGTGTTGCAGCAGCATTCCCAAGTGTGGAATACGCTGCCTCCAAAACCTGAAAAGGCCTTCTAAATATTATGTTTATTTTTTCTTAGTGGGTGTTTCTTTCCTAGTGGTAGATGGTGCAAGATACAAAAACTTGTCTTTTATCTTGGATAGATTGCCTCAGGCCACCGGACTCCTAAAAATTTTATAGATGTGTCAGGCTCTTATATTTTTGTAGATTTATCTTCCACACTCTAGAATGGATTGTCCTACCAAGGTATCCAAAGTAGACACCATTTATTATCTGTCCAGTATGGTTAACATGATATCACCAGTATAGTGGTCCAATGTGATGTTCCATGGTATGTCCATATGATTTGGGTCCCTTTAGATTAGAGCAACACTGTGAGTGTATATTGTATACTGTCCTCCATCCCATGTGAAAGAACTGTTTCTTGTCCCAATGTCTAGTGGGTAGTTACAATAATGCATTCACCAAATCAATAGCTTTATATCATACACCAGCATCCATATTAATTTATTCTAGTAAAGATAGCACATCTAGCACAGCATCTGCAATTGGGACTACTACTTGATTAAGTTTGCAGTGGTCTACTGTCATCCACCATGATCTACTGAGTTAAAATTTTTTTGTGTGAGATGTAGTTCATATACCATAAAAGTCACCATTTTTAAATTTAAAAAAATGTTTAAGTTTATTTTTCTTATATTGGAAAAATGTATGTAACATAACTTTTACTATTTTAGCCATTTTTAAGTGAACAATTCAGTGTCATTAAGCACATTCCCACTTTGTGTCACATTACCGCTATCCATTTCCAAAACTTTTCATCATCCAAACAGAAACTCTGTCCCCATTACACAATAACTATCCATCATCCCTCTCCCAGCCCTAGCCTATTTCTATTCTGCTTTCTGTCTCTATGAATTTGAATATTCTAGGTACTTCATATAAGTAGAACCATACAATGTTTTTCTATTTGTGTCTGGCTTATTTCACTTAGTATAATATCCTCAAGCCTCATCCATGTTGTGGCATGTATCAGAATATTACTTGTTTTTAAGGCTGAATAACATTCCATTGTATATATATATACACCACATTTTGTTTATCTATTCATCTGTTGATGGACATTTGGGTTGTTTCCACATTTTGGCTGTTATGAATAATACTGCTGTAAATATTCGTGTACAAGTATCTGTTTAGATCTCTGCTTTTAATTCTTTGGAGTGTATATTTAAAAGAATAGTCACTGAATCACATGGTAATTCTACATTTAACTTTTTAAGAAACTGTCAAACTATTTCCATAGTGGTTGTACCATTTTCCATTCCCACCAGCAAAGCAAAAGAGTTCCAATTTCTCCACAACCTTACCCACACTTATTCTTTATATATATATAATAACTTTATATTTATATTATTTATATATTTTTTATATATATATATAAAATAACTGTTCTACTGAGTGTGAAACGATATCTCATTGTGGTTTTGATTTGCATTTTCCTAATGATAAGTAGCGATATTGAGCATCATCTTTTCATATGCTTCTTGGTCATTTCTTCTTTAAAGAAGTATATCTTCTTTGTAGAAATGTCTATTTGGATTTTTTGCTCATGTTTGAATTTGGTTATTTTGGTTTCTTTGTTGTTGAGTTGTAGGAATTCTTTATACATACTGAATATTAATCTCTTATCAGATATATGATTTGCAAGTATTTTCTCCTATTCTGTGAGTTGTCTTTTTGATTTCTAGACAGTGTTCTTTGAGTTACAACAATTTTAAATTTTGATGAAATCAAATTTATCTTTTTTTCCTTTGATTGCCTGTGTTTTGGTGTTATATCTAAGAAGCTGTTGCCTAATCCCAGGTCACAACAATTTCACCTATTTTTTCACAGTTTTGAAGGTTTAGCTCTTACATTTAGGTCTTTGATCCATTTTGAGTTAATTTTTGTGTATGGTGTGAACTAGAGATCCAAATTCATTCTTTTGGGTGGATTCATTCATGTGGATATCCACTTGTCTCAGCATTATTTGCTGAAAATACTATCTTTTCCCCATTAAGTGGTCTTGGCAACTTTGTCAAAAAATCAATTAAGCATAAAGATGTGGATTTATTTATAGACTCTCAATTCTAGTCTATTGACTTATAAATCTATTCTTATGCCAGTACCACATTGTCTTGACTACTGTCAATCCACTACACTTTAGTAAAAGCTAGAATAGTAAATTAAGAGTGTATATAGGCTGGGCGCGGTGGCTCACGCCTGTAATCCCAGCATTCTGGGAGGCCAAGGTGGGCAGATCACCTGAGGTTAGGAGTTCAAGACCAGCCTGACTAACATGGTGAAACCTCGTTTCTACTAAAAATACAAAAAATTAGCTGAGAGTGGTGGTGCACACCTGTAATCCCAGCTACTCGGGAGGCTGAGGCAGGAGAATCACTTGAACCCCGGAGGCGGGGGTTGCAGTGAGCCGAGATCACGCCATTGCACTTCAGCTTGGGCAACAAGAGCAAAACTCCATCTCTAAAAAAACAAAATCAAAAACAACAACAACAACAAAAAATGTTTGCCTACCCCAACGCCATAAAGATATTTTTTTCTTTTTTCTTTTTTTTTTTTTTGAGACGGAGTCAGGCTGGAGTTCAGTGGTGCCAGGCTAGAGTGCAGTGGCGCCAGGCTAGAGTGCAGTGGCGCAATCTCTGCTCATTGCAGCCTCCACCTCCTCTCCTGGGTTCAAGTGATTCTCCTGCCTCAGCCTCCCGAGTAGCTGGAACTACAGGCGCGTGCCACCACACACGGCTAATTTTTTGTATTTTTAGTAGAGACGGAGTTTCACTGTGTTAGCTAGGATGGTCTCGATCTCCTGACCTCATAATCTGCCCCCCTCAGCCTCCCAAAGTGTTGGGATTACAGGCATGAGCCACTGTGCCTGGCCAGATATTTTTCTATGTTAACTTCTAGAAGTTTTATTATTCTAATGATAACATTTAGATCTACAACTCACCTGGAATTTGTGTGTATAAAGTAGGGATCAAAGTTTTGTCTTTGTTTTAGTTTTTCCCATATGGTCATCTAGTTGACCCAGTAACACTTACTGGAAATACTGTCTTTAGCACACTCTTCTGGAGTTCCGACTTTGTCATAAATCAAGTGGGCCTATATGTGTGGGTTTGTTTCTTGACACTATTCGGTGCTGATCCCACACTGTTTTAATTACTGTAACTGTGAAATGAGTCTAACATACAGTTGCATAAATCCTCCCACATTCTTTTTCTCCTTCAAGATTGAGCTGGTTATTTTTGGTCCTTTTCATTTCCAGAAGCATTTTAGAATCAGTCATCAATTCCACAAAACAAAACTGCTAGAACTTTGAAAGGGATTACATTTAATATATACACCAATTTGGGGAGAATTCACATCTTCACAACATTGAATTTCTAATCCTTGAACATAGTATATGCTTTGGGGTTTAAAATGTCTTATTTCATTTCTCTTTCAAAAGATAACTTAGGAGAATATCTTCATAGCCTGGCAGGCAAAATGCCTTAATATAAAACATCAACTCTCAAAATCATTTAAAACTTTCTATGTAGATAACTTGTACAACTTTCATTATACTTAATGGAAAATATTTGGTTTTTTTAAAGACTACTATGAAGAGCATTGTTTTAAACTTTTACTTTCTAACTTAGATTGTGGAATATAGAAATTAAATTGATTGACCTTATATCTAGTAATACTGGCAAACATTTAATTATGACAGATTATTTATAGATTCCTTTGCATTTTCTGGCATACAAAACAATGTCATTTGCAGATACTACCAGTTTTATTTTTTCCTTTCCAATATTTATACCTTTTATTTCCCTTTATTATCTTCTTGCACTAGCAAGAGTTGTATCTTTAGACAATATTGAGTAGAAGAGGAAATAGTGAGCATCTTTGTCTCTTTACTTGTTCTAGTGGGGAAGCATTCAATATTTTACCTTTAGGTAAAATGGACTTGTAGATATTTTTTCTCAGATTAAGAAAGTGGCCAGGTGTGGTGGCTCACGCCTATAATCCCAGGACTTTGGGAGGCTGAGGTGGGCAGATCACCTGAGGTCAGGAGTTTGAGACCAGCCTGGCCAGCATGGTGAAACCCTGTCTCTACTAAAAATACAAAAATTAGCCAGGCGTGGTGGCATGCACTTGTAATCCCAGCTATTCGGGAGGCCAAGGCAGGAGAATTGCTTGAGCCCAGGAAGTGGAGGTTGCAGTCAGCCAAGATCGCACCACTGCACTTCAGCCTGGGTGACAGAGCAAGACTCTGCCTCAAAAAAAAAAAAAAAAAAAGAAAAGAAAAGAAAAGAATAGGGTAAATATGTGGGAAATTAAATAAGTTTTAATTGTATGAAATAATAATAACAAAACCTTCTAGGCAATAATAGCATCAAACAAGGTACAGTTTACAACAAAAACTCTACTAAAGATAAGAAAACACTTTGTAATGATTAAACCACAGTCCATGAGGAAGATAAAACAATCATAAATGTGTAAGTCCTCAATAACATAGTCTCAAAATACATATGACAAAAATTGACAAAACTTAAAGAAGTAGAGAAATATACAATCAGAGCAGATCATAAAACATCTCTCAGTAACTGATAATGACAAGCAGTCAAAATATCAGTACAGTGAAGATCTATACTGCACAGTTAACAAGTGTTACCAATTGACACAAACAGAAAACTATAAACAACAACTTCAGAATATAGACTTTTTTCCCCCATTGCACATGGGTGGGAACTCTTTCAAAGAAGGCACAGGTAGCAGAAGTCTGAGGTCTGACCTCTCTAGTAGAATAAATAACAGATACAATAAATGCGCGTTTCCATGCCCCCTGTACATTTGCATTCTAATTCCACTATTAAGTGAGGGCTAGGTGGGAGTTTGTTTAGCCGGAGGATGTGGGATACCTCTCACTTTGGGTATAATGGGTAGACTCAGAGTAGAGACCAGAAGTTATATTTTGGAGGGGACTCAAAGGTCTAGCTTGCCATATTCAATTCCAAAATAGATTGCAGATTCCCAGAGTTCAGATGGATCCAGGGGAAGCAGTATTTGTGGTAAGAGCTACAGAAACTCCACCAAAGAGGTAAAAGATAAGGAAAAGCATACCAGACAACAATTAATTGATACAGAGAAACTCCTGAGATGAAATGTGCGTATTTGCTGAGGATTTTTAAGGGATTCCCAGGCCTTTTAGGCCATTCTGGACTGTTTCTCTGCTTTTCTGAGCTATTTCAATGACAGTAGTAGCTTCCTTTGTATCCTGTTTTTGCAAAAGTTGTATCTGCCTGCTATGGTTTGAATGTTTTTGGCCCCTCCAAAATTCACATTGAAACAGAATTCCTAATGTAACAGTATTAAGAGGTGTGGCCTTTAGGAAGTGATTGATTCAGAGCCTTCATGAAAAGGACCAGATGCCCTTATAAAATAATTTGACAGAGAGAGTTAGCCGTTTTTGCCCTTCCATCCCTTCTGCCACCTGAGGACACAGTGTTCTTCCCCTCCCAAGGGTGCAGCAACAAGGTGCAATCTTGGAAGCAGAGAGCAGCCTTCGCCAGACACGAATCCTGCCCACGACTTGATTTTGGACTTTCCAGCTTCTAGAGCTGTGAGAAATAAATTTTTGTTCTTTATAAGTTATAAATACAGATTTATAAATCTTTATAAATTATAAATACAGATTTATAAATTTATAAATTTATAATATATTTATAATATATAAATTTATAATATATTTATAATATATAAATTTATAATATATTTATAATATATAAATATATACAATATTTAATACTTTAAATATAATATTTAATTTAAATATTAATTTTAAATATAATATTTAATTTAAATATAATATTTAATTTAAATATAATATTTAATTTAAATATTAATATTAATATTTAATTTAAATATTAATATTAAATATTTAATTTAAATAAATATATAATTTAAATAATTTAATATAATATTTAAAAATAATATATAAGTAATATATAATAAATTTATAACATATAAATTATAAATAAATTTATAAATACAGATTTATAAATCTTTATAAATTATAAATACAGATTTATAAATTATCCTGTCTCAGGTATTTTGTTCTAGAAGCACAAATAGACTAGGATACTGCCTTTAGAAGTGTATATACTGTGCACAGAAAACCTCTGGAAAGTTATGCCCCAATGTTAATAGCAGTTATTTATGAGAATGGGATTTGGGATCTTTTTTTCCTTTTTCTTATTTGCATACACTGATTTTCCTAAAATAAACAAGTAAGCAAAAATAAACAAGTAAGCATGCATAACTTGTATAACTCCTTTGTTTCTACACTGTCGCCCAGGCTGGAGTGCAGTGGCACGGTCTCGGCTCACTGCCACCTCTGCCTCCCAGGCTCAAGCCATCCTCCCACCCTAGCCTCCTGAGTAGCTAGGACTACAGGCACATGCCACTACACCCAACTAATATGCTTTTCTGTATTTTGTTTTTATAGATCTGGGGTTTTGCCATGTTTCCAAGGCTGGTCTTGAACTCCTAAGCTCAAGCTATCTGCCTGCCTCAGCCTCCCAAAGTGCTGGGATTACAGGTATGAGCCACTGTGCCTGGCCAATTTTTAGTTGTATTTTTTAAACAGAAATTAACCTCAAAATCCCATAGACTTGAGTTTCATCCTGAATCAAAAAACCAAAGCCCAAATCAATCACAGTCCCCTGAACACCATCTCGTGATGGAGTTGCAATCAGAGCAACTGCATTTTCTCTTCCTCAGTGAGATCTGTGAATACCTAAGACTTGAATGCATGGTGTGACTTAAAGCTATGCCTGAGTTTTCTTAAACACTTGAGAACTTATAAATTCAAGAAGTGCTGTCTTTCAAAGTCACTCTGCTTGTTTCAGTTTTGGATTTCCTCCATGAAATTGTCTTCAGAGCTGATTTAGTAATGCCAAAGAAAATAAATTTCATTATAATTCATAAGAAACGCTTGCTTAAGCCACAGTCTTATTTCTCTTTTCATGCCCTCTTTCTTAGTGTTCTTTATTTTTATTGCTAATGTGTTTGACTAAGACTTCAAGGTCCTATTGTTGAAAACCTGGGGAAAAGAGTGTGGGAAAAGGTTCTGAGGCATAATAAAGCCTGGGGCTTGGGGAGGAGTACAGGGAGGGGGCTGGACACTTTGAATGTGAGGCCCAAAGGTAAGGTGACCATATAATTTATCACCCCATTCTGGTATACTTTTGAGTGTGAAAGAGTCATGATTAATAATCACGTCAGGTCAACCAGGATGTATGATCACCCTGTGTGAATAGGGAGAAAGTCAGGAAGGCACTCTAGTATCTGTCTACTTGGGCTACCTTTAGGGCAAGAGATGCACCAGTATAACTGACCAAGGGCCGTAAATGTGAATTGCCGGAAGTGGAGGATGGCTTCTATTTGAGGATGGAGCTATCACTACATTTGATCATTGGGACAGATCCATCTTTAATTTAGGGAAATCTTATTCAGTGAAAAAGTTACATTGAATTTCTTGAAAGTACTTCTAATAGGTTATAAAGATTTTGTGACTACTTACACATTCAGATACTCCTTGGAAATGAAAAGATTTTTAAGGCATTATAATACACCCACCCACCTACACATTTTCTTGTCACCTTCTAAGACTCCACCATAACCCTGGAATTCTCACATTTCCTTCTCCCTTCAAAAGACTGACAAAAGATTAAACAGCCAACAAAATCCCCCTAATTGCATGATCATTCAGTCTAAGTTGTTCTCCCATTCACTGCCTTATAGTCTGTTCTTTTGTCTTGTGTTTTCCATCTGTGCAAAGTTGCAGTCTCATTGAGTTTGTTGGCTTTCCCACTTAAGTTGTTTATTGTGCCAAATCTCATTCATTCTGGTGGAAATCAGCCTGTAACACAAGGGTCCATGCCATATATGTTAAGTATGGCTTTATTTTTTAAGCCGCTGCTTATTTTAACACACATCTTACCAAATTCAAAAAGCAAGAAATCTACAAATCTTTCTTTCAATAGTTTCAAAGTTAACTTTATTACCCATAATACATACTTCTAAAAGAATGCCAGAATAGCTGAATTCATACACTTCACAAAAATTTATTGAGTTCCTCTTCTTTGTAGGTGCACTAGGAGAAATCACACAGTTCCCTACCTCAAGGCTCTCACAGCAAACAAATCTAAAAAAATGATCAAACTGTATACTTAACATTTGTGTACTTTAGGTAAATTATACCTCAATAAAAATATAAATAAAACCAATTTTGCTATATGCTATGGGCTTTTATAGGTCAAGAAAATTGATCTTTGGATTCTCATAACACATTTTTTTAAACAGGTTACTTATTTTAGATATTTATTTTTCCCTGAGTAGAATGGATTAATTACAATTAATGACATTGGATCAGTCTTGCCTCTTTTAAGCACAGGCCTTTACTGTAATCTGCTTCCAAACAATCCCAATAAAATCATTGATTTTAAGAGTCAAAAAGTTGCTCAGAGCCTTCTTCAGGGACTCTTAACTTTTTCTGCCACATGGATCCTTTGAAACTCTGATAAAAGCAAAGCTATAGACTTCCTCCCTGGAAATATACACATGCACCAAGATTTTGGGATAAACACAGCACTGAAAACCATGCAGGGACCCACTTAGGAACCCAAAGATCTCAAATTAAGATCCACTGAGATAACACAATCCTTTTCCTCCAGATGAAAACAATAGACCCAGGGAGAGAAAACAACCTGTTTAGGGGCTGAAGACAGAACCCAGCCTTCTGATACTGTTTACTCCACTGTCTCTTTAGATATCATTAGGTTCCCTTGGCCCCAAAAACTCCCATCTGTGGATCCCCTGAGTTTAGAAGAACTTCCATAGTACCTTGTAGACTACCTTTTATAATTGGAGTCACACCAGAAGCTGGTCAAAGTTTACCTTTTACTTATTGGAGAACAACAGGTACAAAGGAGAGTTCCTTATATTAAATTGGGACATTTTTCTCTTTTTTTCCTCAAAACCGCTAATGGAATTGAAAATTAAAATCCAGCAATAAAGGGTTTTCTTTTTAGTTTAATGAAATCAACTCTAAAATTTGCTTTTATTTATACTCTGAAATTTAAACTTTGTTCTTCGTTGATCTTTATAAAATCGGAAAGATTGAACTTACACTTTGCTCTGTGAATCTTTCAATGGTTTGTGACCAAACAATAAATTTCAACCCGACCCAGGAAATTTCTGCGACTTGTGCCCACTCAGTTTTGCAGTTTGGAACAGAATTCTTGCTCCCAATCCAAATAGAGACTGAGAGAAATGAAAGAGGACCCAGAAAGCCTTTTCTTCTCTGTGAAAGGCCTGATCCTAAGTGGAGCAATCAATAAAGAAAAGGGTTCAAGCTGCAGCCTACAAATTTCTTAGAGTTTAATGTGTTCAGGATGAGGTGGAGAAATTACATAAACCTGTGAATAGACATGGAATAGAAGCCATGTGTATACGCATTCTGTCCCTAAAGGTTTTGCAAGGTACTTACTAAGCTATTCCTTCTGTGCAATCATCTTTTGTTTTTCTACTTGCATGGATGAAAGCCTACCTTCACTGAACACTTCACCTTATGTGCCAGCTATTGTTCTAAACCCATTACATTATTTAATCTTCACGACAATTCTTTAAGGTAGTCTTATTACTATGCCCATTTTAGAGATGAGCAAACAAGTTTTCAGGGGTTAAGAAATTTGAGCAAGTTCACATTAACTTGTAAATCACGAAATTGAGCATCAGATACAAGCATCTGGCTGCACTTCCTGAGTTTGTACGTCCTACTCTCATAAAACAAATAGAGATACATTGAAGACAGAAAGAATACTGTTGGCCGATTCCTCAGGCAATAATTTTTTCGATATTGTATTGTCACAGAAACCTCCAGCCTCTCTCATTGATGGACGGCAGGAGAGGCACATGGAGTGGACCAGTTTATAGCAGTAACGAGGCTGACGGGAAGACAGGGCAGGAGTGGGGTGGGGGCGTGCTTTTCGAAGCGTGTCGGGGGAACGAGAAGGCGCGGGTCGTAGGGGTCTCCCCTCTCTGCAGTCCCAGCATGGCTCCTGGACCTCTCTGGGCGGCTGTTGACCCCGACATCGCGGCGGCCCGCCCCCAGCGCCGCGCTGCCCAATCAGCGGCGCGGCCTGGTGCCCCGCCACTCCGCGCCGGCCATATAGGCCTTCTCCTGGCGCGCCTCCGCACCGCATTGGTGGACCGGCTCCCGGCCCGTCCATGGGCGTTGTGGCCGCCACCGCAGGTTCCGCCTCCCGTTCCCTCCGCCCTCAACGTACGTCGCACCGCCTCTCTGTAGCCGCCCGCGGAGCATCGCAGCCGGCTCGGGCCCCCGCCAGCCTCCCTCCTCGCGTCCCTCGGTGTCCTCCGCGGGCCGGCGCGATGCGGCTGGGCCCGAGGACCGCGGCTTTGGGGCTGCTGCTGCTGTGCGCCGCGGCGGCCGGCGCCGGCAAGGCCGAGGAGCTGCACTACCCGCTGGGCGAGCGCCGCAGCGACTACGACCGCGAGGCGCTGCTGGGCGTCCAGGTGAGGCGGCCAGGCCGGTGCTGGGAGGGCCGGGCCTCGCACCGCGGCTGCCGCGGGCTTTGTCCCGGGACAAAGAGGGGCGGCCGGGCGAGGCCTGGCAGGGGCGGCCTGACAATGGGGGCCGGGCGGCGCGGCACTCGCTCTCTGGGGGTCCTGGGGCCTGGAAAGCCTGAGGAGATAGCACGGCCCAAGAGCTGGATCCCTTCTACCCCTCAGATCATGGAGGGTGTGTAGGGGGTAGGGGCCTTGAAGTGCAGGTGCGGGTCACCCCGAAACCCTTTGGCAAGGGGGTCTTCTAGTAGCCCTGTTTTTCTCCACCATTTTGCCCCACTGATAGTAATGCTTGGCCCTCCTGTGTGTCGCTTCCCCCTAAAGGAAGATGTGGATGAATATGTTAAACTCGGCCACGAAGAGCAGCAAAAAAGACTGCAGGCGATCATAAAGAAAATAGACTTGGACTCAGATGGCTTTCTCACTGAAAGTAAGGACTGCCCTACACGACTAACAATGGAGACAAACACAAATATGTTAAGCAGGGGTGTCTGCTGAATGTATAGATTGCTAGTGTCCCAAGTTGGAAGTCCTGTGAGAAGGAGAAAAGGACATGGAGAATAGGTTTTATACCTACAAATCTTTAGACATTGAGAACCAAGTAAAACTCGGTGCTTTCTCCAGTTAATATAAACATCATTGACCCTGTACTCTATGTGCAAGTCACACCTTGAGACACCCTCTTTCTCACGTGACTTTTGTTAGTGTCAACAATATGATTTATTTTAGAGAAATATGCCCCAAAACTTTAAGGCAGTAAATGATTTATCGCTCTTTTGATATATGCTTCATTTAAATTTTAGGAATTTGCTTCTTTTTGTAAGCAAGTAGAAAAAGACCTGCTGCCTGTGAATTACGTTTATTACAACATTGTACCAAAATGTTAGAGCTGGTAGGGGCCTTAGGATCATCTTGTCCACATCACTTTGTAGAGATGAAGAAATGAAGCACAGGGATAAGTGCCTTCTAAAAATAAGTGGCAAAGCTGGACTAGAATCCAGGTATCCTGCTCTTAATTCAGGTTTTAATATCCTTCAGTTAAAAAAAAAAATCTGAGTGCTCTCAGGTAGATTCTGTAGTCAGAAATGAAATGCACAGACTATTAAAAGAATGTTCTAAATAAATTGCTGTGCAGTTGTCTCTCCCCATTGTTCAATTCAAATGATGTACCCTGTCAGCATTCCAAGTGGGTCCTCAGAAAAATTCAGGTTGTTACTGTGACTCTTAAGTTAGCTGTTTTTCTGTAACTCTCTTTTAAATACTGTTCACCATCAAGGAATTAAGTTGCTGGAGAAAATTAAAAACTGGTAAATTTAAGATGTGCTGTCAATGACATATTCACATTGGAACCCTCTGGAAGATTAAGGGCTTTTTTCTTCCACTTAATTAGACAATAATAACAAAACCTTTGAACTCTGATTATCCAATCTAATAATAAGTCAATCTTTGGTTATACTAGAGTAATCAAAGAACACAACACGTTGATTTGGGAGACTGTGTGGTACCTATCTGTCAAGACCTAGATATGTTCAAATATTTAATAGTAAGGTTTTAAGAAGTTTAAAGTTAGAAAAATTTTAGTCCAAATATTCATTATACAGATGAGAAGAAAAGCTTGAGATGGTAAACTACCCCCTGATGGCAAAGCTGAAGTGTGAACCCACATTTCTGATCTCTGTTCCATTCTGTTTTCTTCTATGCCATGGTGATCTCTTTGAATAAACTAGAAGAAAGACTCATGGTGCTTATGAAAGCCTTCATTCTACTTGAGAACCCTTAAGATAATTTTGGTAATTTGCTCTTTGAGGGCCAGGTCTGGAATCAGATGTTAAGAGGTAGCAAAACTCAGTAGGAGTTGGCTTTGAAGCCAAACAGGTTTGAATCTGGACTCTGCTATTTACTAATTGTGAAGGCTTGGACTTTTCTGAACCTCAGTTTCCTCACCTGTATAATAGTGGTGATTATAATTGCATTGTTTTGAAGATGAGAGGCAACATGTACAGAGGGACCTGATAAATGGTATACTCATGCTGTCCTCACAAATATTCGTGTTTGTCCCTCCCTTTGTTTCCTTTAATGTAGTTTAGTAAATATTTTCATGAATAGTTTTTTTTTTTTTTTTTTTGAGGCAGAGTCTCACTCTTGTCACCCATGTTGGCATGCAGTGATGTGATCTTGGCTCACTACAGCCTCTGCCACCCAGGTTCAAGCGATTCTCCTGTCTCAGCCTCCCGAGTAGCTGGGATTACAGGCACTGGCCACCATGCCCGGCTACTTTTCGTATTTTTAGTAGAGACGGGGTTTTACCCGAGACCAGGCTGGTCTCGAAATCCAGACCTCAGGTGATCCGCCTGCCTCAACCTCCCAAAGTGCTGGGATTACAGGCGTGAGTCACTGAGCCCAGCCGAATAGATTTTTTAAAAGTTGATTCAAAAGTGAACATTTGAGTTTTAGAAACTTTTTTCCCATGCCTTCAGGTACCAAGTTAAGACAGATAGCTGTTGCAGGAAGGGCATAAATTGCTACCCATAACTTTGTTAAAATTTCCTCCAGATGTTTTAACGACATATTTAAAGGTAATATACTGAAGCAGTATTCTCAGTCACTTGAATACCTTTTCAGAATTTAGGCCATATCTACTTAACCATCTATTATTTTCTTAATTTAGTTTTAATTCAACTCACATAAAATTTATTTTAAAGGAAGACTTTATATCACCTTCATAAATAAAAAACACTATTTTTTCTCATACACACTAAAATAAATAGCTATCAAGATATTTATGCTTCCTGAGAGATCTGTGGTAGTTAGCAAAGGTTTTCTGCAAGGTTTTGGGTAACATTTTTTTTAAAAGTTAAGTGCTATTTTGGCCAGTTGGTAATTCATTCGACAAATATTTACAGAGCCAGGAACTTTCCAGGCATTTGATGTACATCAGTGAACAGAACATACCCAAACTTTTATGGAGCTTACATTATATTTAGATCATATGTTATAGTATAGAAGCTCCGGCCAGGCATGGTGGCTTATGCCCGTAATCCCAGCAGTTTGGGAGGCCGAGGCAGGTGGATCACAAGGTCAGGAGTTCGAGACCAGCCTGGCCAACATGGTGAAACCCCGTCTCTACTAAAAATACAAAAAATTAGCCGGACGTGGTGGCGCATGCCTGTAGTTCCAACTACTCAGGAGGCTGAGGCAGGAGAATCGTTTGAACCGGGAAGCAGAGGTTGCAGTGAGCCGAGATCGCACCACTGCACACTCCAGCCTGGGTGAAAGAGCGAGACTCCATCTCAAAAAAAAAAAAAAAAAAGCTTCATGAGCTCTTCTAAACAGCCTTTCCCACTTCCTACCCCATTTCTATTAATACAACTAGGCCAATTCTCAGTATTTGCAAACATCAAAGATTTTGCCTTTTCAGAGAAGGTTTGGAAATCCTTACTCTTAAGTATCAGAATTAACGTCACATGCGTTGTGTTCTGGGAAATTCTCATAGGTGAACTCAGTTCGTGGATTCAGATGTCTTTTAAGCATTATGCTATGCAAGAAGCAAAACAACAGTTTGTTGAATATGATAAAAACAGTGATGATACTGTGACATGGGATGAATATAACATTCAGATGTATGATCGTGTGATTGACTTTGATGAGAACACTGCTCTGGATGATGCAGAAGAGGAGTCCTTTAGGAAGGTGAGTTCATGTGCACAAGCTGTTTCTTTTGATCATATCAGTTCACTTTACCTTCCTGCATGAATGAGCACATTGAGGGCCTGAGGTCGTAAGCTGGATTGTCTTGTTCTCTAGGAAATCACCTGTTCCACTTCAGCAGTCATTTTGATGGTTTCCTTTCTGGCCAGATTTAGGACTCTTATTCTAGATTACCTACATGATTCTTCTATCTGTTTTTCTCAGCTGCATCGTTTAGTTGTCCTCATTTCCAGAGTTGCTTTTTAAATGTGTTTTGAACGAGTATCTCAATATTTTAATATCATTGAATAATCAGTTTTATCTTTATTAAGAAGGCCATTATGGCCCATTGCCATTTTTAAACACATAGTTTTATATACTCACTTAAAAAAATCTGCGGGTTCCACATCTGTGGATTCAAACAACTGAGAATCGTAAGTATCCAAAAAAGTAAGTATTAAAAAAAAAAAAAAAAAACCTGTGTCTCTATTCAACATATACAGAACTTTTTTCTCTTGATTATTCCTTAATATAGTATAACAATGATTTATTTCTCATTTAAGTTATAATTTATAAGTAATCTAGAGATGATTTAAAGCAGAGGTCCCCAACCTTTTTGGCACCAGGGACCAGTTTCATGGAAGACAATTTTTCCATGGGACAGTGTGTGGCGGGGGGGCGGGGAATGGTTTTAGGATGAAATTGTTCCACCTCAGATCAGCAGGCATTAGGTTCTCCTAAGGAGTGCGCAACGAAGATCCCTCACTTGTATGGTTCACAATAGGGTTTGCACTCCTATGAAAATCTAATGCCACCCCTGATCTGACAGGAGGCAGAGCAGAGCTCAGACGGTAATGCCTGCCACTCACCTCTTGCTGTGTGGCCCAATTCCTAACAGGCCATGGACCAGTACCCGTCCGTGACCCAGGGATTAAGGGTCTGTGATTTAAAGTATTCAGGAAGATGTGTGTAGGCTATGTGCAAATACTGCACCATTTTATATCAGGGACTTAAGCATTCTCAGATTTTGATAGGGAGGTCTTGGAACCAATTTCCCAGGAATGTGTGAGGGAGGACTGTGTAACAAACTGACCATTGTAACCATTTTAAAGTGTACAGTTCAGTAATGTTAAGTACATTCATGGTGTTGTGCAACCAATCTCCCCAACTCTTTTCATCTTACAGAGCGGAAACTCTACCCATTAAACAATAACTCCCCATTCCCTCCTCCCACTAGCTCCTGTCAACCACTGTTCTACTTTTTGTCTCTGATTTTGGCTACTCTAGGTACCTCATCTAAGTAGAATCATACGTCGTATTTGTCTTCTTGTAACTGGCTTATTTTTACTTAACATAGTGTCTTCAAGATTCTTCCATTTTGTAGCATGCATCAGAATTTCCTTCCTTTTTAAGGCAAAGTAATATTCTGTTGTACGTACAGGTTGAGTATCCCTAATTCCAAAATCAAAATGCTCTTAAATACGAAACTTTTGGAGCACTGACACGACACTCAAAAGAAATGCTCATTGAAGCATCTTGGATTTGGGATTTGCAAATCTCTATGGGATCCTGCTTTCCATTGTTTTGGGTATATACCTGGAAGTGATACTGCTGGATCATACGGTAATTCTATTTTTAATTTTTTGAGAAACCACAGTACCATTTTTCATAGTGAGTACACCCTTTAAAATTACTCCTTTTTCTTTTCTTTTTTTTTTTTTTTTTGAGACAGTATCTCACTCTGTTGCCCAGGCTGAAGTGCAGTGGTATGATCTCGGCTCACTGCCTCCTGGGCTCAAGCAGTCCTCCCAACACAGCCCCCCAAGTAGCTGGGATTTCAGGCTCGAGCCACCACGCCCATCTAATTTTTGTATTTTTTGTAGAGTTGAGGTTTTACCATCTTGCCCAGGCTAGTCTTAAACTCCTGAGGTCAAGCGATTTACCCACCTCAGCCTCCCAAAGTACTAGGATTACAGGTGTGAGCCACCACACCTGGCCCCAAATTACTCATTTTTTGAAAATTTAGTATCTCTATGAGTTCTAATGTGTCTCATGGTTTAATTTGTTGAAATATATGCTTCTTAAGCAGAGCTGAGAAAGACTAATTTAATTTAGGAATTAGGAACTTTTTAACACTTCTAGGAAGTCTATTAAACTAAAAGTATATCAACAGAAATGACTGTGAGCTTGAGAAATTGCTATATCAAATACATTTGTATTTCAAAGCTAATTTTAAAGAATTAAAATCTTTTTTATAGGTACATGATGGTTGTATTATACATACTTACAGAGTACATGTGATATTTTGATATCACACAAACATATAATATAATGATCAAATCAGGGTAATTAGAGTATCACCAAGAATTTTTTTAAGATAGTTTTTATGTGTAGAAAAAAATAAAAATGAAATCAAACATGCTGTTGCAAACTGTCCCAAAATATTAGTCAAGGGTGCTTGGAAAATATTCAAGGCTCTTCTGTTTCTTAACTTATCCTGTTTTGGTATATACCTTTTAATTTTTATTGTGGCCATAATTTATTGTATTAAACAATATGGTATAACAATGATTTACTCCTCATTTAAATTGTAATTTGTATTATAAGTAATCTAGAAATGATTTAAAATATTTGGGAAGATATGTGTAGGTTATGTGCAAATACTGTGCCACTTTATATCAGGGAATTGAGCATCCTTGGGTTTTGGTATCCGAGGGAGGTTCTGGAACCAATTTCTCACAAATATGGAGGGAGGAGCGTATAACAAATGTACTATTGTAACCATTTTAAAGTGTACCATTCAGTAGTGTTAAGTACATTCACAGTGTTGTGCAGCTAATCCCCGGAACTCTTTTCATCTTGCAAAGCTGAAACTCTGTACCTGTTAAACAACACCCCATTCCCTCCTTGGTAAATGCGTTCTAAGTGTGCTATTTATTTAGAATCATATTGGCCGCTTGAACTCTGTAAGCCACCACTAACTGTAAGTTGGTTAATTCTCTGCTAATAACTACAGCATCAATGTGGAGGTTTGGGGCTCCATCCTCAGAGCCAGTCTGCTTAGCTTCACATTTAGCTCCAGCACTTCACAGTTGTGTAACTTTGGGTAAGTTATTAAACTTTCATGTGCCTCAATTTCCTCATCTCCAAAAATGAGGATAATAATTCCCATTCAGGCCAGGTGTGGTGGTTCACACCTGTAATCTCAGCACTTTGGGAAGCCAAGGTGGGAGAATCACTTGAGCCCAGGAGTTCAAGAACAACTGGGCAATGTGGCAAGACCCCGTCCCTATGGATACATTTTCCTCTTAAAAATTAAATCCTAACTAATCTAAAGCTGTATAGTTAACAAATGCCCAAACAAAATTTAAAAATTAGATGGGCATGATGGTCCATGCCTGTGATCCCAGCTATTTGGGAGGCTGAGGCAGGAAGATTGCTCGACCCCAGGCAGTCAAGGCTGCAGTGAGCCATATTTATGCCACTATACCGCAGCCTGGGCAACAGAGAGACCCCGTTTCTAAAAATAAATAAATAAATAAATAAATAAAAATTTCCTCTTTATTTAGGATTATAATAGTGTGGATAAATAGTAATAAATGGTAGCAGTTGGAGGGGCAAGCAGTTCTGTTTTGATTTAAAAGAATATTATTGAAGAAAGCATTTATAGTTCACATAAATTTATATTTAATCAACTTTTTAAAACTTTATGCATTTGTTAACTATCAGCTTTAGATTAGTTAGGATTTTATTTTTTAACGGGAAAATGTATCTTTTGTTTTCTTTTTATTTGGGTATTCATTCTATAGTGGACTAAAGTGAGTAAAAATCAGTCTTTTTGCTACTTGTAAATACTAAAGGAAAAACAAGTAGTGATAATGAGATTTGGGATCATCTGTCTATTAAGTATCCTCATTTACTATAGGAATTAACTTATCTTAAACCAACGTAACTTATCTAAAACCAAAGCATGGTATGGTATGATTTCCCTTCCTAGGAACAACAGAGAAGTTAAATACAGTATTTTAAAATCTTGCTGGAATTAGATTCTAATTGTGTTTTCTATTTTTATTTTTGTGTTACTCAAAAGACTTAATTACTATCCCATTAAAAAATAAGAAGTGCATGTTCCTGTATTCTTAGAAGGGGGTGATGTAATAGATGGTGCTGAGAAGAAAATCTTCACTTTGAAGAGATACATGACTCATAAATTGTTTATGAACAGTTCTTTTAAAAGGTGTCTGGTTCTAATTCTGTGTTCTCCACCAGCTACTTAGAACGTGTTGATTATAACACTGTGCTTTTAAAGGATGAATTAGATGAATCTTAACAGCCTAAAGGAATAGATCGATCCCTAAAATGAACACTTCAATGGGAGTCCTTTGGGTTATTTTTTTTTTGACAGCCTAGAAATATGTCTCTATCTTCACGGAGTTCTAATCATATGTTTTTAGAATTTGGTATAAGTAACTTCCTGTGTGTATGTGTAGTCCCAGCTGCTCAGGAGGCTGAAGTAGGATTGCTTGAGCCCAGGAATTTGAGGCCAGTCTGGACAACATAGTGAAACCTTGTCCCTTTAAAAAAAAAAAAAAAACATCCTAAAAATTGATGTGGCGTGTAAAGATGAACCCAGAAACCATATGCATTATTTTTCAAAATAAAAAATAAAGGATGAGGAATGAATCAGTCTCAAAGTTATAGACTAAACACTATACCATAAATAAAATAATCATAAAAAGTAATTGGATATGTGAATAAAATAAAGTTTTCTATAAGAAAGTCTGTTAACAAAAGTCAGCTTGATATCTGAACTTCACCTTTTTTTTTTTTTTTTTTGAGAGGGAGTCTCGCTCTGTCACCCAGGCTGGAGTGCAGTGGCGCAATCTTGGCTCACTACAGTCTGAGCCTCCCAGATTCAAACAATTCTCCTGCCTCAGCCTCCTGAGTAGTTGGGACTATAGGCACGTGCCACCATGCCTGGCTGATTTTTTTTTTTTTAGTAGAGACTGAGTTTCACCACGTTGGTCAGGCTAGTCTCAAACTCCTGACCTCAAGTGATCGCCTGCCTTGGCCTCCCAAAGTGCTGAGATTACAGGCATGAACCACCATGCCCAGTCTGAATTTTATCTTATATTTAATAAGTTTTCATATAGAGAATAAAGATAACCCTTTCAGGCTGTGAAATGCCTGAAGAAGCATTTCTTTATAATGTAAAGAACAGTTATAGTCAACACAGGATAATTAAAGTTTGGGGATCTATCTGGCAAAAGTTCAAGTGTTTTTTGTTTTGTTTTTGTTTTGAGACAGAGTCTTGCTCTGTCACCCAGGCTGGAGTGCAGTGGCGCAATCTTGGCTCACTGCAACCTCTGCCTCCCAGGTTCAAGCAATCGTCCTGCCTCAGCCTCCCAAGTAGCTGGGACTACAGGTGTGTGCCACTATGCACAGCTAATTTTTTAGTAGAGATGGGGTTTCACCATGTTGGCCAGGCTGGTCATGAACTCCTGACCTCAGGTGATCTGCCCACCTCGGCCTCCCAAAGTGCTAGGATTACAGGCATGACTGCTGAATGCGCATGTATAAGCAGTATTTGTTTACGTAAGATATAACCTTGCATGTGGCTAATCAGAATTTTTAAGGCCTAGTCATTTGTTCTAGTATCACACATTATATATTTCCTCATGTAGAATCATTAGTCTACCAAAAGATGGCAGTTTTGTTCCTCACAAGTTTCTGTTGTAATCTAAAAATAAATGATTATGGTAGCTTTTTTATTACTGTACCTAACACTTTTTACCCTCTACTAGAATACAAGGTTTTTATATAGAAGAACAAAAAAGAGTGTTGAAGTTTTATGAAACTGACCATCTTTTTTGTTATTTTTTTAGGAATTTGCCACTTTGTAAAAAACAGTCTTTCTGTTTTTGGCTTCTTCGATTTAATGTGAGCTGTTCTTATTTTGTGTTCTTCAAATGGCCGTGAAATGTGAACCAGAAAAAGCTACCCCCTTCACTTTTTTTTTTTTTTTTTAAAGAAATCTCAGCTTGTTGAAAGAGATCCTTTCTTTCCATAGGCAAATTTGGCCAAATTTAGCTCTTCTCCTGAAACATGGACCTTTTTGCTCCAAAGTGAAGGGTTCTTTCATAAGGAAATCAAAGCACTTGGTATTTTGAATAATGGTTTATTCAAAAAGAACTTGATTGACTCAGCAGAGTACCTCAAATTCTTGTTTGTCTGCGTTTACCATGTTAAACCTGAACATAAAATGCAAATTATTTGGTCTAGTTATTTAACATTTTGAAACATTAAGTTAAAAGGAGCTATTTGGAAACAAGTTATTATTTTTTCTTTTCTGTCATGATTGGGTGAATATAACTAGCTTGTAGAGTCTAGATGTTAATAAAACAAATTCTTTGGGGAAAGAGGTGCGCCTCTCTGCTGTAAATCAGTAATTGTAAAAGAACTAGTGTTTAAGTAAATGACTGCTACCTGACCTCTATTATTCTAGAAAACTGAAAAGGGTATTTTTATTCAGTAGGGAAACACTTAAAAGCTTCTAAAATATTTGAAATTGTGCTTTAAAAAAATGCACAGTTTAATACATATCAGTTTATAGGAAGGAAAGCTATTCCCAGAAATTCTCAAAACAGAAATTATACAGGATTAGCAATATAGCATTATTGGCTCCCAAGGCTCTTGGTTACAGAATTACCATTGAAAATTTTATCAAAAGCAGCCTTGTCCCTGATAGCTGCCGAATCATTTTTAAAAAGGGGGGGTGGATGGGAAGATGGGAGAGAAAGTAGAAAAGGATGTGTGTTTATTAAACCTCAACATGGGATCCATTTAAACTTTTATGTATTTATATCTGAATATACAGAATTAACACTATAAAGAGCCTGCTAAGACTAGACTTCCAGGCTGAGCATGGTGACTCACGCCTGTAGTCCCAGCATTTTGGGAGGCTGTGGCAGGTGGATAGCCTGAGTTCAGGAGTTTGAGACCAGCCTGGGCAACATAGTGAAACCCCATCTCTATCAAAAATACAAACAATTAGCTGAGTGTGGTGGCACATGCCTGTGGTCCCCACTACTTGGGAGGCTGGGGTGGGAGGATCACTTGAACCTGGGAGGTGGAGGTTTCAGTGAGCTGAGATTGCACCACTGTACTCCAACCTGGATGACGGAGTGAGACCTCATCTCCCCACCCCCCAAAAAAGAAAAGATTTCCAAATATTAGGTACATATACTAATATTATGAGATTCTCAACATAAGAAGACTTTTTCTGAAACAATAATATATTTTTGAAAAGTCACTTAGAGGACCAGAAACAATTTTTAAAAGCTCTACCAAGATTTAATACATGGTATAAATTTATTGACTTTTGGGCATTCAAAAAAGTATTGAGATTAATTATTAAAGTAGACTGTATAGTACTGTAGAAAGAATAGGGAGGATCCAAGTTCAGTAGTTTTGTTTGTTTTTTGAGTCAGGGTCTTGCTATGGTATGAAGGCTGGCCTTGAACTTCTGGGCTCATGCAGTCTTCCCAAGTTGCTGGAACTACAGGCGTGCGCCACTATGCATGCTCAGTATTTTTTAGCTGTATTTCTGACTTTTATCAAATCATTCAATCTGCTTTTCTATCAATAATAGTATATAACACTAAATACTTAATACTTAAGGTTTATTAATTGTGTGGTAGGGATTCTCATCCCAATTGCTTATTAGAGATTTTTATCCCAGTTTGATAGATGAGGAAACCAGAGAGGTTAAGCAGTTTGCGCTGACACCACAGCTAGTAAGAGACATTGCTGGAATTCAGGCCTGGGTCTATGTGGCTCTAGAGCTTGTGAGTCTGTCCTGCCTCTAATACATGTATTTGTGTAGCTTACCTTCAAAGGGAGGATGTGAAGATAAATGAGATAATGGATGGGAATGTACTTTAAATTTCACATAGTTTGTATTTTTCAAAGTATTTAAAATGATGTGGTATACTAATGAGAAATTTTAATTTTCAAAGCTTCACTTAAAGGACAAGAAGCGATTTGAAAAAGCTAACCAGGATTCAGGTCCCGGTTTGAGTCTTGAAGAATTTATTGCTTTTGAGCATCCTGAAGAAGTTGATTATATGACGGTAAGAAAGAAACATTTTTAAGAGAATTATTGAGTAACCAAAACTTTAAAAAATATATTTAAAATTTTTGTGGGTACATAGTAGGTTTATATGTTTATGGGATACATGAGGTTTTTTTTTTTTTGAGACGGAGTATCGCTCTGTCGCCCAGGCTGGAGTGCAGTGGGGCGATCTCGGCTTACTGCAAGCTCCGCCTCCTGTGTTCACGCCATTCTCCTGCCTCAGCCTCTCCGAGTAGCTAGAACTACAGGCGCCCGCACTACACGTGGCTAATTTTTTGTATTTTCAGTAGAGACGGGGTTTCACCGTGGTCTCAATCTCCTGACCTCGTGATCCGCCCGCCTTGGCTCCCCAAAGTGCTGGGATTATAAGCGTGAGCCACCGCGCCCGGCCGAGATGTTTTGATACAGGCATGCAATGTGAAATAATCAGATCATAGACAATGAGGTATCCATCCCCTCAAACTTTTATCCTTTGTGTTACTAACAATCCAGTGAACACTCTTTTAGTTATTTTAAAATGTATAATTAGTTATTACTGACTATAGTCAACCCTGTTATGCTGTCAAATAATAGATCTTACTCATTCTTACTGTTTTTTTTTGTACTCATTAACCGTTCTCAGCGCCCCCTCCCCCAACACTTCCCAGTCTCTGGTAACCATCCTTCTACCCTCTATGTCCATGAGTTCAATTGTTTTGATTTTTAGATCCCACAAATGAGTGAGAACATGCGATGTTTGTCTTTCTGTGCCTGGCTTATTTCACTTAATATGATCTCCAGTTCATCCATGTTGTTGCGTGGATCAACATGTTGTTGCAGGATCTCTTTCTTTTTTATGACTGAATAGTACTCCATTGTGTATATGCACATTTTCTTTATCCATTCATCTGTTGATGTACACTTGGGTTGCTTCCAGATCTTGGCTTTTGTGAACAGTGCTACAACAAACATCAGAGTGCAGATATTTCTTTGACATAGTGGTTTCCTTTCTTTGGGGTATATACCCAGCAGTGGCATTGCTGGATCATATGGTAGCTCTGTTTTTCGTTCTTTGAGGAACCTCCAAACTGTTCTCCATAGTGGTTGTATGAATTTACTTTTCCAAGTAACCAAAACTTTAAAACCTGTTCATTAAGTTGTTAAAATGAATTGTATAACCAGAATTTTAAGAGATACACAGATTTAAAATGATCCTAATTCTCCCCACTTAAAATTAGGAGTGGTAAGGAGGCTTTCTGGTGGTGACGAAGTTGCTTATTGGGAGGGAGAAGGTGAAGGACTGAAGTTTTAAATCTCCGTACTATGTATGAGCAGCATGCTTCCTCAGGCTATTTTCTCTCTCATAACTGTGTTACCTTCAGTGCCTTCCTTATCCTTTTGTAGCTTTCAGACTTTTTTTTGGTTTTTCAATGTTAGTAATACTAGGATTTCTGTTTAATTTTACAACATCACTTATGAAAGCTTTTGGTTTGGAAAAACATGTTTGGATTCTTCTTCCTAGGGTTGGTAGGGGTGCGGCTGCTAGTAACTAGTAATGTTTTTGCAATTTTAAGCATAATGAGTCCTCTCATCCCTTTAGTATTTAAAATAAGTACCAGTTTTTCAAAACTTTTGTTGAATTGTAAGTTTAACTCAACAAACATTAATTGAGTCCCTATTATGACTTGGCCAAGCTTGAAAGCATAAACCATCACGTTGGGAAATAAAGACTAATGTAACAAATAGCTTTTTAAAAAAGAGACTAAACATTTATATTGAAGTCTGTTGCATGACATCAGCCTCCAGCTATGTGGCTTGGTTCCCTGGATATTTCAAAGAAGGAAGATATAGCTTTTTGTTTAATGTGTCATGGTAGACCCTGCTGCCTTGCATAACAAGGCTGCAGATACATTTTTCTCCATAGCTCAGTGGTAAGACACTGTCATTAATACCACTTCTCTTGCCATTGTGAAGCTTCTAATTTCTCATTGGCACAAAATACATGACCCAGTTTAAGAACAGTGCTGGGTGTAATTTAAGTACCAAAATTAAGTTGGGACAAGCTAATTGAGCCCAAGAATGACAGGCAAAGGTTGCTAGATCTTGATTCTCTGGAGAATAAGGAACAATTGAAGACAAAAGAGAGGAATTACCAGTAAAAGCCATGAAATAATTTAGGCATAATGTGATACGGCCCAGAGCTCTGTCTGGCAATTGAATGAAATAGATTTGAGCAAGATTTTGAAGAAAGCACATGCAGGAATGTTGACTCACTAAGTAAGTGTTAAGGGAAGGTAAGAGTCAGAGATGGGCCAGGCATGGTGGCTCACACCTGTAATCCCAGCACTTTGGGAGGCCAAGGCAGGAGGACAGCTTGAGGCTAGAGTTCAAGACCAGCCTGGACAACATAGCAGACCTTGTCTCTACAAAAAAGTTTAGCCAGGTGTGGTGGCATGCACCTGTGGTCCTAGCTACTTGGGAGACTGAGGTGAGAGGATCACTTGAGTCCAGTAGTTTGAGCCTATGGTGCCACTACTATTGTGCCGCTGCTCTCTAGCCTGGGTGACAGAAGGAGATCTTATCTTAAAAAAAAAAGGCGGGAGGAGGGCTAGGTGGGGTGGCTCATGCCTGTAATCCCAGCACTTTGGGAGGCTGAGGCTGGCAGATCATCTGAGGTTAGGAGTTCGAGATCAGCCTTGCCAACATGGCGAAACACTGTCTCTACTAAAAATATAAAAGTTAGCTGGATGTGGTGGCATATGCCTGTAGTCCCAGCTGCTCGGGAGGCTGAGGCAGGAGATTTGCTTGAACCCGGGAAGCAGAGGTTGCAGTGTGCTGAGATCACACCATTGTACTCCAGCCTGGGCTACAGAGCAAGACCCCATCTGAAAAAAAAAGGAGATAGGAAGATATTGAGGAAAGTACTGAAACAGCTGGCCATTGAACAGGTCATCTTTAGGGAAAAGGATTGGTTGTTTGATAAGAAGCTTTGATAAGAGGGAGGAACAGATTTGGGGGCAGTTTGGGATGGATAGGGCTAGGTTTGCTGAAAGGGAAGCAAGGAGGTTGAGGTATAATGGCGGGCTGGTACATTTTAGATCTAGAGGCAGAACACCAGTTCTAAGGTAAGGGCTCTTTTAGGGTTCATGGATTGGAGGGCAAATGAAGTTAAAGACAAGGGTAGTATAAGATGCTTTTCTTGAGAGGGAGAGATGGGCAGAAAATAGCATGAGAGTAACGCTGAGGTTGTTTATGAGAGTGAAAGTGGAGTTCTTCACAATACCAGAAGCTTAAGGATGTTGAATTTAAAGCTACGTAGTACTTCAGGTTTTATTCTTGCTTCTAAATTCCAGTGTTTAGAAGGATTGTCTTGAAGATATGGACAACCAAAGTGATTTTTCCTGTATAAGTACCTTACTAGCTGATTGCACCACTAGAGCTCCAAAAATTATCATTTATTTCTAAAGAAGTTCTGTAGTAGAATTGAATCAGATGGCAGTGGGACTGAACATTTTGTAACTTTTTTTTTCTTTTTTAATGAACGTGGAATAGGAATTTGTCATTCAAGAAGCTTTAGAAGAACATGACAAAAATGGTGATGGATTTGTTAGTTTGGAAGAATTTCTTGGTGATTACAGGTGGGATCCAAGTAAGTCACCTGGGAGAATGTGAAAAGAGAAAAGGAAAGACTTTGAAAGACAGCCTTGCTCATTGAAAGCTCTCTTCGACAGGAACTGTAACAGGAAATGTAACGAGGATCTGTGTCTGATCCTACTTATTTCGTTAACTGTAGTACAAGTTCAACAAATGGATTTATAGCTTATCTGAGAACGCTGTCTTGCTTACTTTTACTTCCATATGTAGAGTCAAACATTTTTCTTTCTTTTCAAACAAATCTAATTTTATTATCAGTTTAAATGGGGAAGGAAGTAAGGTAGATATTTTTAAACAAAATCCTGTGCTGTTGCAGGTGGATCTTAAAAGAGATAGAAACATAAAACACTACAAATACTGGTGTAAACACAGTATCAGAAGCTTAGTAGAAGGTGAATAAGTGTTTGAAATTAAGAGTTTGCTTTTATGTAAGCAGCTGTTTTTTCAGAATTGTTGCTTAAAGACACCAAACAATGCAATTTTTAAATTGGTCACCAGTTTTACTTATTCTGATTGTCACTTTAAAATTACACATGGCTTTACTTTGTGAAAACATGTAAGAAACTTTGTATAGAAACATGATATATAGTAAAACATTACCCACCTCACATCTGGGAAAACTAGATATCAGAACAAATAGCAGTTAACAAAATTACTAGTTTATGAAAACATCCAATGATTTTAAAACTGGGTTATTTAGACTTGTGTCACTTTTGAAAATTACTATATATTTGTACTTATGTCATGACTTTTCAATTAAGTAGTTCTGTTTTATTGGGTTTTCTTTAGTAAACTTTAAATTCACTTCCTTTATTCTAGGGATATACCAAACTTCTTATTGGATACATGTGATATTCTTGTGTATGTGTATTTGTGTTTTTTTATATTAAGCTGCAAATGAAGATCCAGAATGGATACTTGTTGAGAAAGACAGATTCGTGAATGATTATGACAAAGATAATGATGGCAGGCTTGATCCCCAAGAGCTGTTACCTTGGGTAGTACCTAATAATCAGGGCATTGCACAAGAGGAGGTAAGTGTTACAGAACAACTGTTTCTCTCCACCCCCTCCCCCCGAATTTGGTGCTGTTGATAGGAAAAGAAGTTCAAAATCTTAAGCCAAAGAAAGAAGTAATGGAGTTATTTGGGATTGATGCATTGCTATGTTTTGAATTTACGAACTGTTTTAGATTGTCAGGGAGACAAGGAAGTTAAGATTGTGTCATGTATTAATTTGAGAGTACAGTGAATAGAATAATAGTTTGTATTTACCTAGAGGGACTCAAAGTAGGTTATAGTAATTTTTCATTGCCTTGATATATCCTGGATTGGATTTGAGTGGAGAGAGACAGAACCCAGCAGAAATGAAGAAAGGAGATAATGGGAAAAGCAGTAGACAGACCTAGTTACAACGTGTAACATTTTTAGATACTTAAACAATAATGAGTACTTGTACACCTGGATGATTTTGACAAGTCAAATCACATTAAATTGTGAACATCTTGCTGAAAATACTTATTACACTTGACACTTTTTTGTTTTATTTTGAAGGCGCTTCATCTAATTGATGAAATGGATTTGAATGGTGACAAAAAGCTCTCTGAAGAAGAGATTCTGGAAAACCCGGACTTGTTTCTCACCAGTGAAGCCACAGATTATGGCAGACAGCTCCATGATGACTATTTCTATCATGATGAGCTTTAATCTCCAAGCCTGTCTCAGTAGAGTACTGGCTCCTTTTATAATTTGTTACCAGCTTTACTTTTGTGATAAAATATTGATGTTGTATTTTACACTCTTAAGTCTTAACCACAGTCAGAATTATCTTAATGTAGATTATAATTTTGGTCTTTTAGGAAAAAAAACAAAAATCTGATATTTATTTCAAAACGTATTGAAGCAACAAAACATTAATATTGTGCCATATGACAACAAAGTCTTTCCTAAATACTCCATCTGTTTAGTACTGTATTGTGGAATATTTGAGTTCTATTTCCATACTTGAAAACATGGAGGATTTTAGAGATGCCTGAACAATATTATTTAAGTAGTATGTGACTGAGCTATAAATTTTTATTTTTGTTCTAAGTAGATTTAATTTGGGAACTGACAGGACAATGTTTTTAGGTTTAGCATTTTGTTTAAAAACCTTTAAAGAAACCTTTAGAAGAACTTAGACCTCACATATTAATGTTGAGAAGTTCTGCTTAATTTTAAAATGGTTTCTATAAAGGGTTTTATTGTATGAAATAGAACTTTATATTTTTGCATATGTATAGATAGTAATTATATTTAATGTATAACTATAGCATTATGGTGAGTGGAATTTGACATTGTCCAAACCTTTTTCATTTTTGAGTGATTAAAAATGAAATGTCCTATCTTTTTATATGTTTGTTTGCTTTTCTTTAACTTTCAGATAAATCTTGAATTTAGCATAGGTTTTGTGGTATTGTACATTATCTTGCCTCATCCATTCCTTTATGTGGATAGTTCCCAAAACTGTCAAATTATTCTTGCTGCATTTTCTTATTTTTTTTTAAATAAGAGAATCATGTTATAATATAATTGAATGTGCACCTGACACATTTTAATAATTGGTCTTGTAGCAAATGTGGTTTTGCTCTTTGGGGCTATAAATAATCTTGAGTAATGCAGGTTGGAATTACCAATAGAGCTGGTCAGATATCAACAGTAGAGCTCAATATCAATTTTACTGAAATTAAAATCATACTTGATAAGCATGATAATCAATTTAACCTAATTCAGTAGGTCAACTTATTTAACTTTGGTGGAGGTGGGATAGGGAAAAGTGAAGGGAGGAATTAATTTTTTTCTAGTTCTGATATACAGAGATCGTTTTTCATTCTTTTTTTGTGTGTGTGACGGAGTCTTGCTCTGTGGCCCAGGCTGGAGTGCAGTGGCACCATCTCAGCTCACTGCAAGCTCCGCCTCCTGGGTTCACGCCATTCTCCTGCCTCAGCCTCCCGAGTAGCTGGAACTACAGGTGCCTGCCACCACACCCGGCTAATTTTTTTGTATTTTTAGTAGAGACCAGGTTTCACCATGTTAGCCAGGATGGTTTCCATCTCCTGACCTTGTGATCAGCCCACCTCGGCCTCCCAAAGTGCTGGAATTGCAGGCGTGAGCCAACGCACCCGGCCTCTAGTTTTTCATTCTTTAAATCACTTTTATTTGTGGGTGAAGAGGTCAGCTATGCATTCTCTTAATCACTTTCCAGGCTAAAGTTGTCTCATATACAGCACACTGGGGGCTCAACAAGTACCTATGACTATTTGAGAAGACATGAAACTCTTCTCTGATAGAATCGACTGCACCTATATACTTCTCTACTGCCGCATCTTTGCTGATGTGAGGTGTGCTTGCAAATTGTAAGCTTCCACACCTTAATGACTGCTTGCTTACTTGGATATCTACGTGGTTTTCATTTTAACCTACAATATATGTCTGGCTATAGCAGTTTTAGAATTACAGATTTACCACTATCACTCATCTGTCATTTGTCAGACTCACTGAAGCTGGCATATTTGAAATCACCAGTTTGACTAGTATGTTAGCTATTTGTTTTTCTCTCTAGCTTCTCCAAAATCTATGCCAGAATAGATCATCAGATATGGATTCTATTTCAATCCTTTGCAGAAATGCAATGTCTGTACTACTTTCCTTCCTAGCATAAAGAAAACACTTCCCAGCCCTCTTGTAGGTAGGCGATGGCTAGTTCTGACCAGTTAAACATGGGTGGAAGTAGTGTGTGTCACTATCAGACTATCTCATGACAAACCCTTTTGCTCTGCCACAGCACTGTGCAGGAGGCCTCAGCAGAAATGGTGCAGCCACAAGATCAAAGTGGCTTTGATCTTGAGTCTGTGTAGGTCAGCTGGATCCACAGTGGGCTTTGTATGATCAAAAAATAAGCTTTTATTATGTTAAGCCACTGAGATTTGGTTGTGCTTTTTTGTTTTTAACCACAGCAGAGCCCATCCTGCCGTGACTGAGTGAAGATTTCGCATTTAACAATAGGCTTTTAATAAGCATGCAGAGAAAAAGAATCATCTGCTTGAACAGAGATGCTATATCTACAGCTGAGTCAAAATAGAAAATTTTAAGGCTTTTTTTGGATTTGAATTTTAAATAAGACTTAAAATAAAGCTTTTATTTTGGTTTTAATATAATTAGGATAATTTGAATTTATCCTTGAGCATTAGAGTAAAAATAGTTTGAGACTTTCTGAATCATTGGCCGATTCCGCCTGAAGGACTTAATCACTTCCATTATTTGACTTCAGGTACAACTTCAAAGGCGAAAATTTAATGGAATGTGCACATGTTGGCTCATATGTAGTTCTGATTGGGCCAATTTGCAGGACAGAAAATGACTGTCTAGATTATGATATAAATTTAAAGGAAGCCAGGACATTCAGAGGAAAAGCTAGCATATCATGTTTGCCTTACTTAGTTCTTTCCTTTGCAGTTTTAAAAATAGGCTTTATTTTTTTAGTGTAGTTTTATGTTCACAGCAAAATTGAGCAAAAAGTAGTACAGAGAGTTTCGATATGTCCCCTGCCCCACATATGCACAGCCTCCCCCCCATCCTATCCTATATGTCATGAGATAGTACCTACCAAAGTGGTACATTTGTTAAAATCGATGAAACCATATAACACCATTATCACCCAAAGTGCATAGTTTACATTAGGGTTCACTCTTGGTGCTGCACATGCTCTGGGTTTGGACAAATGTATGATTATGTATTCCCACCATTGTAGTGTGGTAGAATATTTCCCTTGCCCTAAGGTCTTTTCTGCTCCACCTATTCATCCCTCCCTTCCCCGTAACCCCAAGCAATACTGATCTTTTTACTGTTCATAATTTTTTAGATTGTAGTAAAATACACATAACAAAATTCATCTTAACCATTTTTAATTGTACAGTTCAGTGGTATGGTATTAAATACATTCAAAATGTTGTGGAACTATTACCACCTTCCATCTCCATGAACTTCATTTGTAAAACGGAAATTTATACCCATTAAACAATAAAGCCCCCTTTCCTCTTCCCTTCAGCACCTGGCAAACACCATTCTAGTTTTTTTGTTTGAGATGGAGTCTTGCTCTTGTTGCCCAGGCTGGAGTGCAATGGCATGATTTCGGCTCACTGCAACCTCTCTCTTGGGGTCAAGCGATTCTCCTGCCTCAGCCTCCCGACTAGGTGGGATTACAGGCGGACACCACCACGCCCAGCTAATTTTTTGTATTTAGTAGAGATGGGATTTCACCATGTTGGTCAAGCTGGTCTCGAACTCCTGATCTCAGGTGATCCTCCTGCCTCAGCCTCCCAAAGTGCTGGAACTACAGGCATGAGCCACCGTGCCCAGCCTCCCATTCTAGTTTTTTTTTCTTTCTGTTTTGAGACGGAGTCTCACTCTTGTCGTCCAGGCTGGAGTGCAGTGGTGTGATCTCGGCTCACTGCAACCTCCACCTCCCAGGTTCAAGCGATTCTCCTGCCTCAGCCTCCCGAGTAGCTGGGATTATAGGTGCCCGCCACCATGCCCAGCTAATTTTTGTACTTTTAGTAGAGACGGGGTTTTGCCATGTTGGCAAGGCTGGTCTCGAACTCCTGACCTCAGGTGATCCACCTGCCTTGGCCTCCCAAAGTGCTGAGATTACGGGCATGAGCCACAGCGCCCAGCCCCGTTCTAGTTTTTGTCCATTAAGATAGACTCATATAGTATTTGTCTTTTTGTGAGTGGCTTCACTTAGCATAACGTCCCCAAAGTTCACCCATATTGTTACCAGAATTTCCTTCTTTGTCAGGATGAACAATACTTTATTGTTTGCATATACCACATTTTGCTTATCCATTCACCCTTTGATGGACACAGGTTGCTTCCACCTTTTATTGTGAATAATGCTGCCATGAATATGGGTGTACAAATATTTCTTTGAGATCCTGCTTTTAGTTCTTTTGGATATATATTATACACAGAAGTGGGATTGCTGAATTATATAGTAATTCTATATATATACATATTTTTTGAGACGGAGTCTTGCTCTGTCGCCCAGGCTGGAGTGCAGTGGCGCGATCTCGGCTCACTGCAAGCTCCGCCTCCCGGGTTCACGCCATTCTCCTGCCTCAGCCTCTTGTATTTTTTTGTTAAAATACAAAAAAATAATTTTTTGTATTTTTAGTAGAGATGGGGTTTCACCATGGTCTCAATCTCCTGACGTCGTGATCCGCCCGCCTCGGCCTCCCAAGTGCTGGGATTACAGGCGTGAGCCACCGCGCCCGACTAGTAATTCTATTTTTAATATTTTGAGGAACTGCCATAGTGTTTCCCACAGCAGCTGTGCCATTTTGCATTTCCACCAATAGTGCACAAGAGTTCCAGTTTCTTTACATCCTTACCAACACTTGTTATTTTCTGTTTTTTTTTTCTTTCTTTTTTTTTTTAATAGTAGCCATCCTGATGGGTGAGATGTGGTATCTCACTGTGGCTTTGATTTGCATTTCCCTAATGGTCTCTCTCTACAGTTTTGCCTGTTCCAGAATATCATTCCTTTGCAATTTAAATGTGAGGATAAATTTATGCTATTGTTTCTCAAACGTTTTTGTCTTACAATACCTCCTTTTGAGTGAGAAATTTCAACTAAAACTTACACTTTTTCACTTAGGAAGGTGATTTAGGAAAGCCACTTAGAGTAAAAGTTTTTAAACAACTGTAAAAACTAATTTGCTTCATTGCAACATTTGAGTTTTGTCGAATAAATATTTGCCAGATTTCCTGCCTGCTATAAAATTTTTTATAACTAGTAACCAATTACCTAAGGGCCTCTCGTGCAGCTACTAAAATGTCTCTATTTTATTTTTTGGGGGAAAAAACACCTCAATCCAAGCACAAAAAAAAACAAGTACTGCTGAATACGTAGAGTTTGCCCTATCTTTATCTCAAATTAACCAGTTAGTTCCTGAGCTGTAGAAAGGAAACCATTTGAGCTTATAAAACTATTTTAAAGTGATTATGGGGATTTTTAAAAATCTCATAGCTTTTATTCATGATTTTGCATACCTTAAAGAAAAAAACCCTACTTTTGCTTTCTGTTCCACAGAGATATTTTTCTTCTGAGACCAGGTTCCAATGAACAGAGGGCATCACCATTTTGCTCAGTTATTGTACCATTAGCAGTGATTGGTAACCTAAGTAGAGAGACTGTTCCATTACAATGACACACTAAAAGCATAAACTAAGGTCTTTTTGTGCCAGCTGCTGGCCTGTCTGAATTAATGCTTTATTGTTCCGTCTACAACAAATGATGTCATGCAAGTGATTTATTTTGTAAGAGTACTCTGTAATGAAAAACTTGATTGAAGTTAATTGTGGACTGCCTTCATGGTGGTAAGGAGGCTAGGCTGAGGCTGAGCTATGACTAAGCTACTTTACAGTTATTTTACCTCGCTGTCATATAGCAATTAGTCTTCAGCCCTTCCACTTTATAATCCCAAATGACTAGGCAAAACTCTCCTAAACTCCCAAACAACCCACCAAAGCAAAACAACTATTACGAGGAGCTTAGAAAAGGAAAGAGACAAGAATGATTTACTTTGATGCCACCTTCCTTCTGCTAAATTTAAAGACGTAAGAAAATCTAATTTATAAAATTTCATTTGGCAAAAAGAAAAGGTAAAAAGTTTACTTGGAAATCAATTGTCCTACATTAAAGTGAAAAAGACCAGGCACAGTGGCTCATGCCTGCAATCCTAGCATTTTGGGAGGCTGAGGCGGGAGAATTGCATGAGGATAGGAGTTCAAGACCAGCCTGGGTAACACAGGGAGACCTCATCTCTACAAAAAAAAAAAAAAAAATTAGCAGGACGTGTGGCTTGTGTCTGTAGTCCCAGCTACTCAGGAGGCTGAGGCAGGAGGATTACTTGAGCCCAGGAGGTTGAGGCTGCAGTGGGCTGTGATGACACCACTGTACTCCAGCCTGGACAACAGCGTAAGACCCTGTCTCAGAAAGAAAAAAAAGAAAAAGTAAGCTCCTTGAGGGCTGCAACTGTTTCTTTATCACTGTATCTCCCCTGCCCAGCATGTGATTAGGACATACTAGATAGTCATTGAATAAATTTACTAACGGGATGATACAAGATGAGAGAGAGCTGACACAACATCAGTTTATTTCAGTGGCTGTGTTTTTTAATGTCTCTTAGTCTGTTCTTGTGATCTTTATATTCTTTCTCTCTTTGGATATTTAAATATATCTTAAAATACTTTGGGATTGTTCTGTTAATTCTTGTGGTGGTCCCATCTGTTAGTTCACTAACTCCCATGTGGTTTGCACACTTTGATTGACTGCATCTTAATTAGCTGTTTTCATGGGAGTCAGGTGTGTCCAAGATGGTGGAAGTGTCCTTAAGCAGCATGGTTTCCAATTTACCTCTTTATTAAGCCCTGTGGGTTTTGTCAGTTCTGGACAGGTTGAGCAGGAGCTGGATTCCTCATATAAGGACAAGTATGAAGTGGGGGAGGCCCTTGTAAGGCCCATTTAAAAATATATGTGGGTACAGTGGTTAAGACAGCATGGTGTGGTACTGGCATAAGGATAGGCATATAGATCAATGGATTCCAATTGAGAGTTCAGCAATAAAATCTCACATTTATAGACAAGAGTATCAAGAAAATTCAATGGGGAAAGAATAACTTCTTCAACAAATGATGCTGGAACAACTGGATAGCTACATGCAAAAGAATGAAACAAAAATATAGATAAATTGGACTTTATCAAAATTAAAAATTTTGTGCTTCAAAGACACCACCGAGAAAGTGAGAAGATAACCTATAGAATGAGAGAAAATATTTGCAAACCACATACTTGCTAAGTGATTTATATTTATATATCTAGAATATATAAATAATTCTTATAACTCAATAACTAAGAAACAAAACAACAAATCACCCAATTAAAATATGGGCAAATTATCTGAATAGATATGTATCCAAAGAAGATACACAAATGGCCAACCAACACATGAGAAGATGCTCATTAGGGAAATACAAACAAAAACCACACTGAAATACCACTTCAGATCCATTTAAACGTGTGTCTATAATGAAAAAGCAGACAACAAGTGTTGGAGAGGATGTGGAGAAATTGGAACCCTCATACCTTTGCTGGTGGGAATGCAAAATGATCCATTTGCTTTGGAAAACACAGTCTGGCAGTTCCTCAAAAAGTTAAATACAGAGTTACCATATGACCAAGCAGTTCTACTCGCAGGTATATACCCGAGGGAAATGAAAACATATCCACACAAAAACGTGAGCAAGAATGTTCATAGCAGAACTATTCATATTAGCCCCCAAAATGGAATCAATCTGTACTTTCATCAGGTGATAGATGGATAAAATAAAACATGGTGTAGATCTATTCAATGGAATATTATTCAGCCATAAAAAGCAATAAAGTACTGATATGTGCCACAACATGGATGAACCTTAAAAACATTATCCTAAGTGAAAGTAGCCAATCATAAAAGTCCACATATTGTATAATTCCATTTATGTGAAATGTATAGAGACAAAGTATATTAATGTTTGCCTAGGCCTGAGGATAGAGGTATGGAGTGTTGGCTAATAAGTACCTGATTTCTTTTTGGGGTGATGAAAATATTCTAAAATTAGATTATGGTGATGGTTGCACAATACTCTGAGTATACTAAAAACCACTGGATTGTGCACTTTATTTTTTAAAAATTTTTTAATTTTTAATTTTTGTGGGACATAGTAGATATATATATTTATGGGATACAAGAGACGTTTTGATACACTTATGCAACGTGAAATAAGCACATCATAGAGAATGGGGTATCAATCCCCTCAAGCATTTGTCCTGTAAGTTACAAACAATCCACTTACACTCCTTAAGCGTTTAAAGTTATTTTAAAATGTACAATTAAGTTATTTTTGACCATAGTTACCCCGTTGTGCTCTCAAATAGTAGATCTTAATCATTCTATTTTTTTTTACTCAAATTGTGCACCGTAAATGGGTGAATTTTAAGGCATGTGAATTATATCATCATAAGCCCATTTTAAAAAGAAAAAACATAACTCACATGGCTTTCCCACCAGAAAGCCGCTCCTCAGAAGGCTTCACTAATCAGTGTGAGCCAAGAATAGTGACGACCACCTGAGAGAGAAGCACATCCTTACCAGAGCAGGCGGATCGCCTGAGGTCAGGAGTTTGAGACCAGCCTAGCCAATATGGTGAAACCCCGTCTCTACTAAAAATGCGAAAAATTAGCTGGGCGTGGTGGCACATGCCTGTAATCCCAGCTACTCAGGAGGCTGAGGCAGGAGAATCGCTTGAACCCAGGAGACGAAGGTTGCAGTGAGCTGAGATCATGCCACTGCATTCCAGCCTGGGCGACAGAGTGAGACTCCATCACAGAAAAAAAAAAAAAAAAAGCAGGGTCAGGAATCCTAGGATGCTACAATTTATGAGACAGTCTTGTACAGGAACAAATTGTCCTCTGACTTTCATGGTTTTAGAACATCCCAGTGGGCATTCATGTAGATCAGTGGTCCTCAACCTTTTTGGCACCAGGGAGGGGTTTTGTGGAAGACAATTTTTCCATGGACCCAGGGTTGTGGGGATGGTTTCAGGATGATTCAAGTGCATTACATTTATTGTGCTTTTTATTTCTATTATTATTATTACATTGTCATATATAATGAAATAATTATATTAATACAACTTACCATAATGTAGATTCAGTGGGAGCCCTGAGTTTGTTTTCCTGCAACTAGATGGTCCCATCTGAGGGTGATGGGAGACAGTGACAGATCATCAGGCATTAGATTCTCATAAGGAGCATGCAACCTAGATCCTTTGCATGCACAGTTCACAGTAGGGTTCGATTCCTTGGAGAATCTAATGCCATCACTGATCTGACAGGAGGCAGAGCTCAGGCAGTAATGAGAGTGATGGGAAGCAGCTGTAAATACAGATGCAGCGTCACTCCCTCGCCCGCCCACCACTCAGCTCCTGCTGTGCATCTGGTTCCTAACAGGCCATGAACTGGTACTGGTCTGTGGCCCAGGGGTTGCAGACCCCTGTTGTAGATGAAAGGCCTGCTTATGATCATTTGAGCCTAGAATCAAACTCTATTTAAAACTATTTTTATGTAGTTTTCATGTACATAGCATTTCCAGAAATTCAGCTACTATGTAAATCAAAGGAATGTGATGCTTTGTTTTATTCAGAACATTCTCAAGAGTTATTTGCCATTTAGAAAACCAAGTCACAAATGGCATTGCCACTGCCTGCATTTGTCCTTAGGCCATTTGCAGTGCAAACATCTGACCACAGTATTTCAATATGTCTCTGGTAAAGTCATATCCAAGTATTTACATATTGAAATAATACTCATTTAATAAAAATTACTTTCCTTTTTTTCCTCCTTCCTATTCTAGTTAGAGCATTACACTGTGTATCAGTAAGGCCCCCACCCCACCACCTGCTACAACAGGAAATGGGGGATTCAATATTTGCAGAGTAGAGGGCAGGTTTAAGGGAACCAACTGGGCTTGGTGAGACACCCTGGGATAAGCAACAGCAGAAGTCTTTACTGCCCCTTGGCCTGAAGGGGCCTGGGACAGGTATGATGGTGAAGCCCAGCCCCTCCTCCCCCTACCTCCACGAGCTGTGACCAGAGAGATAGGCCTGTACTATAGGTATCTTGCTGGGTCAGGGAATAAATGCCCTCATCTCTTTCCTCCTCTGTGGCATCTCCTGTCTGTGCCTCCCGCTGGCCTGCTGTACCATGAAGCCAGAGAGCTAGGAGGCGGGCCGATGCAATATGTGGAGATAATCACAGGGCAGGCCAGGCCATAGGAGGATACAGAATAGATAGGGGAAGAGAAGTAAGCAGTACATACTGATCTTTTTAAATTTTTATATGTAGATAAGTTATACTGCCTATGAATTTCATTTCAAGATTGTAAAGCAAATGCTACTACATAATTATAGCAAGGGAGCACTGAATCTCTTTAGGATTGACAATCACTGCCAGAACCACCAGGGCCTTTAAGGGAAACCGGTTTTGAATAGAGACCAGTCAAAACTGAAGAAGACTGTGTCTTAAATACTGTGTTTTAAATAGTGAAATGAGGGAGCTATAGCCACAAAAATGACAGGCAGGCGAAGGAATCTGACCAACATATCCTTAATGAACCAACCCCCCCACTGGGAAAGATAGGCTTAACCTAATCACAGTTGGAGGACCATTATTTTTTAAATGTATCAGTTACACAAAATTGCTTGTATAACTTGTATAATGTTAAAAAAAATGCAGCCTGAATTTACTCATAGAATATATTATATTTAATATTATTAAGTTATGTACAATTATAATTTTAGGAGAAAGATAAGTGGTGAATCTGGTTCTAGCAGAGTGAGAAAATAATTCTTTTTCTGATCATAGAAGTAAAGGTATAACAAGATGCAAAATGAATGAGGCAGTCTCCACCGAATAGGCTTAGCTTTGGCAATGACCCCAGGGAGTCCTGGTTTCCCACCGCTGCCATGCGCTGCCCCCTTTCCCATCATGCTTCCCACCCTTGCTCTTCATTTGTTGCCTAACTTAGCCTCAATGAATGACAGTTCTTCTTGGTTTGTTTCTCACGCGTGCTGTAAGCTCCCTGAGGCAGGGACTGTGTTACTGATGACTTTATGTTTCCTTCAGTTTCCACCAGACATATAATAGAGGCTAAATGTCTTATTTGCTTGATTGTTTGTTCATTTTCCAATTTGTGGAGGTTTAATCAGTGATTCTCAAACTTGGGGCACATTAAGACCATCTGGGGAGCTTTTCAAAAATATCGATGCCTGGCTCCCCTCCCTGGAGATTCTGATTCAGATGGTCCAAGGTGGCCCGGGTGATTCTAATATGCGGCTAGGGTTGAAAGCTCGTTCTAGCTCAGGGTTTCTCAGCAGTGGCACTGTTGACATTTTGTGCAGAATAATTCTTCATGAGGGGCAGGGAGGGCTGTCTTGTGCTCAGTAGGATCTTAGCATCCCTGGCCTCTACTCATGAGATGCTAGTACTTCCCTCCCCGAGCCAAGGTGTGCCAAACAAAAATGTCTCCAGACATTGCCCAAGTGTCCCGGGGGTGCTAAATTACTTTCTATTTAGAACCACTGGTCTAGTTGCTCTGAGTTGCTTTAAGAGCCTGGTTTTAGGCTGGGCACAGTGGCTCATGCCTGTAATCCCAGCACTTTGGGAGGCCGAGGTGGGTGGATCGCCTGAGGTCAGGAGTTCGAGACCAGCCTGACCAACATGGAGAAACCACGTCTCTACTAAAAATACAAAATTAGCCGGGTGTGGTGGTGCATGCCTGTAATCCCAGCTACTTGGGAAGGCTGAGGCAGGAGAATAGCTTTAACCTGGGAGGCAGAGGTTGCAGTGAGCCGAGATTTCCTGGGCAACAAGAGAGAAACTCCATCACAAAACACAAAAAGCCAGGTTTTGAAAGCCCATCGTCTTGTTTTCTGTATCTGCCTTCACAGGAAGCTGCAGGACAGTGTCTGGGAAAAGCACTGAGCTGATGTCAGAAGTTCTGACTGCCATTCAGTAGTGGGACGTTCAACATTAAAACTGTTGCCAGGTAGCTCTCTCATATTCCCTGGGTCTGTTTCCCTAGCAGAGGGCTAACGAAGAGGTCAAACTAGTGGATCTTTCCATTTCCTTCCAGCTCTAACATTTTCTCTCTGCCTGCTTTCCCCTAGCAACTAGTTGGAATTGGAGTGTATTTTACATTAGATACATTTACTGAAAAGAATTTTATATTTCCCAGTTAATTAAGAATGAGTTAATTAAATTGCTTTAATGGTTGTGACTTTATTGATTGTCCACCTCTACCTCAATAAGTTTCTTGTACACCCTCCCCCATGCCCAACCTCCCAGGGGACAAACTAAAAGTAAGGCCTGACATTATTTTCATTCCTAAGTTACATAACCAGTTTCAGTGTGGAATATGATTTAAACAGACAGGAAGAAACACTGCCTTTTTATGAGAGGAATTTAAAAGTGGAGATGATGAATTTAACAATTTAACTTTCAAAGACAAAAAAGTCTGTAGGAATTTTAAAAAGTAGATGTTGTTTTTAAAAAGGGTAATGCTAGTATTAAATGAATTTAAATGAGCAATTTCCAGTTTGGGGTGTGTGACTTCAAACGAATCTGTAATAATCCAAAGAGACGCCCGCCTGCCTGCCTGCCTGCCTTTCTTCCTTCCAATGTTGTTTATTGAGCTGTTCACAGGTGAAACATTGTGGTGGAGCAGCACATTGCCCATAGATCACACTGTGAATGGAGCACCCTGGAGTTGTGCAAATGGTGGTCCTGAAACAAAAATGGCTGCCACGGGGGCCTTTCCCTTTAATAGCTAACTATCAAATCAGAGGAACAGACTTATATACAACTACCTGTCAAGCAGACAGGGTAGAGTCCCTAAGACCTCCTAGTCAGTCCCAGTGAAGCCTTCCTCACTCTCCCAACCAGAAACCTTGGAGTCGTTGACTCCCATCTTTCACTTCATGTCCAATCCAGCCACTTCTTGCTATCTCCACTGCCACTGCCTGGGTCATCTCTTGGCTGCATTAACGTGATTGCCTCTTCCCCACCCTCCACCCGCTTCTCCATTATTCACTCTCTACAGGGCACCAGAGCATAGAACGTCTGCTGCTGTTCCCCATTTCACTCAGCGTAAGAGCCGAAGTCCTTACAATAACTAAGAAGCCCTACAGGATCATCTACTGTTTTCCCCTCATTTACTCCTCTCCCTCCATACCAGACACCATGATAGTTCCTCAAACACACCCCAGGCTCCTGCCTCAGGACTTTTGCACGAACTGTTCCCTCTCCCAAGAATGTTCCTCCCAGATAGCTGTAGGGTGACTGTGTTAAATCCCTTAGCTCTTGGTGAAAGTCATCTGCTCCACGCAGCTGCCCTTTACCACCCTATTTAATACTGCAACCTGCCACCCACATACTGACTCCCCAGCCCCTAAGCCTGCCCTTGTTTTTTCCCCACAGTATACCACCTTCAAACACACCACATAATGTATTTATAATGTCTGTTTCCTTCCACTAGAGCATAAGAAGATCCTGGGGGGCAGGGTTGTTTTCTTCTTTCATATTTCCAAGCACCTAGAACAGTTCCTGGAACATAATAACTCCTCCAAAAAAAAGCTTACTGAATGAGTGGGTGGATGAATGAATGAATGGTTGAAGCCCCCTAGTCTCCCACTACAATTTCACACTTCCACCACAACACTTATGGATCTTCACCCATAAACTGTGAAGTCAGACCTTGGGCAAGTTCCTTAGCTTCTCTGGGTCTCTATTTTAATTACTGCTAAGTGGGGTTGATAAGTTCCTGTATTTACCTAATAGGGTCATTGTGTGGATTAAATGAGTTCTTGCCTGAAGAACGGTGACTGGCACACAGAGTCCTCAGTAAATGTTAGCTGTTATTACTGTTTTTTTAATTATTAGGTTGGTGCAAATGTAATTGCAGATTTTGCCATTTAAAGGTAATGGCAGAAACCATTATTCTTTTGCACCAACCTAATTAAAAAAATATTTAGAGGCGGGGGTTTCCACTATGTTACCCAGGCTGGACTTGAACTTCTGGCCACAAGTGATCCACCCACCTCAGTCTCCAGAGTAGCTGGGACTTCAGACCAGCACCACTACTCCTGGCTCTACTACTGTTGTTCTTAAAGCTGTTGATCATGGACAGAATAGGGGCTTGATGTGTGCTGAGGGAAGAAATGAATGACTGAATGAACTCCTGTCTGCCTGAGAGACTAGCAATGGTTGGAAGGAGGCTGGACTAGCAGGTCAGGTGTGCTGAGCTGGGAGCCTGGGCAAAGCCAAGCTGGGAAGGCAGGTCAGGCGGGGACGGAGGCTCTGTGGCGCCCCACGAGGAGGAGTTTGGACTTGATCCTGCAGGCTATGAGAGAGGAACCGGTGCCCAGATCTGCGTTTTGAGGAAAGTGTGTGGAGAACGGCTTATTAGTAGGTGGGGAGATCAGTTAGGAGGGTGTAGACGCCTCTGGAAGGGAATAATGGGCCTTTGGGTAGAACAACTGCTGTGGGAACAGAGAGTGGAGACATTTTGGCGGCAGAACCATCAACAGGACTAGTCTGACATGCTTCATTAAAAAGCAAACCCTGTATCCGCTCCTTCAGTGAAAGCTTAGGAAGCTGATCCACTTTTTATGCTCTATCAGGTAGAAAAATATGATTAATATGAATTATATTGATTCATACCTACCATGAATTTCTAAATGAACTTTAATTTTTATTAACCGGCTCTTTGGGCTTATTAGTCAATACAGAAACCGACGATTTTTCTCCTGGGAGAATGTTTAGACTAGAAGAAAAAAAAAAAAAAGAAGGAAATTCTTTCCTTGCTAGGTAATAAGAGAAGGATGAGGTAAGCATGGCCAAAACACAAAGCGAAGAAAAGCTCTGGAACCCGCTGTCATAAAACAGTCCTCATCAAACCTCAGCAGGTACTGGCACAGCTGCTTTTTAAGGTTAAAACAGGAAATACACACATTCTGATTAAAGCCCATCTAAGTTCTAATAAGAGCTGATGATGGTTTGAAAACGTTGGCATTTCAGGATCTCGGTAAAGTGACTTTCTAAGCAAAAAAAACAAAACAAACAAAAACCAGGGTGGAGGGAGGCGCAAAGCTTTGATAAGGCTGCAAGGTGAGATGAACTCAGCAGCTGGAGTTAAGATGCCAAAGATGAAGGCTCCTTGTCTGCATATATTGGCCACCAACTGACAGCTCTGCCCCTTGAACATAATTGCCTTCCCTCTTGGTCTGGGAAATTTCACAGTTCGTTGTCAGTCTTTGATGCTCAGGTGGTGTTAAATATTTTAAAACCAACAGAAACCTCCAAATCCTAACATCTCTGCCCTGATGTCAGCCCAGATCTGGCTTCTCTTTCTCCAGAGCTGTGATTGTTATTGTTACTTTAAAGTAGTTCTCATCCATTGGACGTCACATATCCTGAAAACCTGTGTTCTCAGAATTTTGAAATTCGCCTTTTTAAGGTCTTCAGGAAATGTCTGCAGGCATTTAACACACACAGCTGTTTTAAATGCATGAGGAGGGCAAGACTATGCTTAGATACTGCCACCTCCAAGACAAGAATGGCTGTTTTCTTGTTAATTCTTTCTTTAGTGGCCAAAATTGGGTCCAAAGGAGAAGTTTCCTTTGCTTTCTGAGATAGAATGGTCAGCAGGAGAAGGTTAGATATGTCGGCTGCTCTGTGTCCAGCCCTGTGAGACTTGATTTGTGAGGAGGTGCTGCTGGTGAGGGAGGAAGAGCCTCAGGAAGAAGCCCAGGTAAGCCCAGGCAGCTGTGGATTGTGCAGGCCCAGGCTGGGCACTTAGAAACACTTCTGTGCCTTGCAACCTTGCTTTCTTTGGGGATATTTCTCCATGGCCATTGATAAGGTTTGGCTGTGTCCCTACCCAAATCTCATCTTGAATTGTAGCTCCCATAATCCCCACATGCCGTGGAATGAACCCAGTGGGAAGTAATTTAATCATGGGGGTGGGTTTTTTCCTCTGCTCATCTAGTGATAGTGAATAAGTCTCACAAGATCCAGTGGTTTTATAAAGGGCAGTTCCCCTGCACACACTCTCTTTTCTGGTGCCACGGAAGATGTGCCTTTGCTCCTCCTTCACCTTCCACCATGATTGTGAGGCTTTCCCAGCCATGTGGAACTGTGAATCCATTAAACAAACCTCTTTTTCTTTATAAATTACCCAGTCTCTGGTATTTCTTCATAGCAGTATGAAAATGGACTAATATAGCCGTGTACTCCAGTGGCTCTTAAAATGCAATTCCGTGACCAGTAGCATCAGCATCATCTGGGAACGGGTAGGAATGCAAATACCCAGGCCCCATCCAGACCTCCGAATCAGAAACTCTCGAGCGAGCCCAGAAATCTGTGGGGTTGTTTGTTTGTTTGTTTGTTTTGAGATGGAGTCTTGCTCTTGTTGCCCAGGCTAGAGTGCAATGGCACGATCTCGGCTCACTGCAACCTCTGCCTCCTGGGTTCAAGCAGTTCTCCTGCCTCAGCCTCCTGAGTAGCTGGGATTACAGGCACGTGCCACCACACCTGGCTAATTTTGTATTTTTAGTAGGGATGGGGTTTCACCATGTTGGTCAGGCTGGTCTCAAACTCCCAACCTCATGTGATCCACCCATCTTGGCCACCCAAACTGCTGGGATTACAGGCGTGAGCCACTGTGCCTGGCCTGAAATCTGTGTTTTAACAAGTCCTCTGGGGGATTCTCATGCACAGTCAGAACCATCGATTTCAACATGATTCTACTGGGATGGTTCATCAAATGGCTTTACTTGTGGTTTAGTCTTTATTCTTTGCTTCACAATTCTGTGCACCTGAAGTATCCTCATTGTAAGGCTGCTGTTACCCTGTCAGCAACAACTGTGAACGGAGGGAAGTGGGGAGGGCGGAGTGCTATGAAAGCCTAGGGAGAAAAATCTGAAACCTGTGGCGGGGGAGGGTGGGGGTGGGTGGGAGAAGGGGGGATTTGGGGGATGGGCAGCCTTCAATCTTCACACCTTTAAAAGGGACAAGAACTCACAAGCGGAAAAACAACAACATTTACTCTAAAGAGAAAAGCAATTGCTATTTGGAAACAGTGGCAGAGCAAATTGAGGTGATAACCATAAAACATTTTTACTTCTGACAAGAGAGTCCCTTTAGGGCAGGTAATGGTCTGTTAAATATCAAAGGAGCAGACCAAAGATCTAAGGACACTTAATATGGAGAAGGGATGAGCTGGGGAGAGGGAAGGGATATGGGCTCTGTCTCAAGGAGCCACAGCCCCGTCATGTAGAAGAGGACCAGAACAAGAAAACAATCACAACCTGCAAGTTCATATGCAGTGAGCCATGAAAAAACAGTTGGGGGCTCCTTTTGATAAACAGAGCTACCCAACAATGGGATGGCATCTTAGGAATAAAAAGGAGTTCCTGGCACTGGGAGTATGTAAGTCTGTATGGCCACGTGACAGAGATGCCATAGTAAAGGCAATTCTTGTATCAGGCAAGGAACTGCACCAGGGTCAATATTTTGCAGACTTTAAAAATGTGTTTTAAAGCAGAACTCTTTCTTCGAATGAGATAATATACCATGGTACCACAATTTATAAAACAATCAAAGCGGGGCCTCTTTGGTGATCCCTGGGATAGGGATCTGGAGCCCTCCCATGTGGACACCCCTTTGGAATATCCTGGGTGAGTATCAAGTCCTTTCCGACAGGAGCTCCTCTGATTCTGTGGTTCTTTGAGAACTTTCCAAACTGGAACTTCTGCTCCCCTCCCAGGCTTTTCCTGAGCTGCCCACACACTTCCTTGGATGTGGTGTCACCAAGGTGGTGATGTCTACGGGGAAGGGGAAAGATGTGAGTGTGTGCGCTGCTGCAGCCACATACCTCGCATGCCCCTCTCCAGGGATGGCACATAGTGAGGGCTTTCCATGCTGGGGTCAAGGATCACAGTGGCAGCAGATGGCAGAGGCTGCAATTTGAGTTTAACCGAGCCTTTCACCACCTTTGGTGCAGACAGGAGAAAAGGCAGGGAGCCCCAAAGCCTGGGCCAATGGGAAGGGCATGGGTAGAACTGGTTTTGCCATGCTGGGGGAAACCCGTCTTGAAGGTAGCCTAGGAGACTGTCAGAGCCTGCCCTGGTGGTGGGATCTCAGAGGTGAACCTGGGGTACTTCCCAGACTCTAAAGGGGCCAAATGTGAGACGGCCCATGGACTTGCCACAGAGGGCAGGGCCGCCAGCCAGAGCCTGCCTTTGTCTGCCCAGTACTTGCTGGCTCTGAGTCTGTTTTTTCCAACAGAACCAGAACTTTGTCATAAAATTCTTGGACTACTTGAGTTTCTGGGTTAGAAAATCTCCTCCTCACCCGCTCCCCACCCCCACAATGATGATAGCTCCAGTCTTTCTCATAAACACCTAACAAGAGTAAAATGTTTTCCCTTCAGAAGGATAACAAAAAGAATAACACCAAGGAGATTTCGTTATAGTGCAGCTGCCTCTCTGGTTGGCAAGAGACACGGCTGTGGCCTGGAGCTGTTTTTGTTTATTTGAAAGGAAAGACAAGACAAGTATTCATTAATTCCACAAACATTTACTGAGCCCATAGAGCCACTGGGCTTCTGCTGGTCACTGGGGAGATACATATATATGTATGTGTGTATAACATACCTATATATAAAATATAGGTGGCTGACATCTGTAATCCCAGTGAGCCCAGTAAAATATATAAAACTGGGTCTTGCTCTGTTGCCCAGGCTGGAGTGCAGTGGTGCCATCTTAGCTCACTGCAGCCTTGAACTCCTGGGCTCAAGAGATCCTCCCACCTCAGCCTCCCAAGTAGCTGGAACTACAGGAGCAACCACCACACCTGGCTAATTTTTAAATTTTTTGTAGAGATGGGGTTTTGCTATGTCACCCAGGCTGATCTCAAACTCCTGAGCTCAAGTAATTCTCCTGCCTGGGCCTTCCAAAGCACTGTGATTATAGGCATGAGTCACTGTGCCCAGCCATTGAGGATATTAAGTCAGCCCCAGCTCTGAAGGTGCCATCAGTGCAGAGGAGATGGACATAAGAAAATCACAGCCCAGGTTCTAAAGGCCTCATCTTCTTTAAAAAAAAAAAAAAAAAGAAAGAAAAGAAAAAAGAAAGAAAGAAAATCACAGCCTGGAAATCCATGAATTGACACTGATAAGTTCACACAGGCTATACAGTTAGCCAGGTGAAGAAAAGAAGGATACCAAGCCTTCTAAGCAGAGAGTAGAGCACGTGCGGGCAGCCCAGAGTCAGGGAAGTGTGGGCTTCCTCCTGGGTAGAGAGGGGCATGAGAGGTGCTGGGTAGAGAGGGCCAGAATGTTACAGGAAAGGGGTCCTGATCCAGACCCCAAGAGAGGGTTCTTGGATCTTGCACAAGAAATAATTCAGGGCAAGTCCACAGTGCAAAGTAAAAGCAAGTTTATTAAGAAGGTAAAGTGGTGAAAGGACAGCTACTCCATAGACAGAGCAGGACGTTCCCAAAAGTAAGAGGAGAAATGCGTCCACCCTGGGTACAATGCTTGTGTATATGGAGAGATGTGCTCTGCTACAAGGGTTTGTGATAAAGGATTAATTTTCTTAATTCTGATATTTTGCAAGAATCGATATTATTATCTTTAAAGCAAAATTAGGAATGCCTTTGTTCTCCAGATATCAGGATATCTGGACATTCCCAAGTCTGGGTCTGTTTAGTAAACATTATTAATTTTTTCCCTTAACTGTAAACATCTAGAGGCCAGGAATGCCTGACTTTCTGAGAATGCAGCCCAGTAATTCCCAGCCCCATTTTCCTAGCCCTCACTCAAAATGGAGTCACTCTGGTTTGAATGCCTCTGACAAGAAGATAGACCAATATGAGGGGCCAGGTAGGTCTGATGGGTGCCGTCTGTCGAGCTGAATTTAGATCATTATCCTATGAATGATCAAAAACTGTTGATGGGTTTTAAGCAGGGGAGAGTCTTGACCACATTGGTAATATAGAAAAACTCTGTGAAATAAGGACGTGTAGGATTTGCATCTAAAATGAACTCAGATCAAAATACAAAAGGCAAGCCTGTCGCGGTGGCTCACATCTGTAATCCCAGCGCTTTGAGAGGCTGAGGCGGGTGGATCACTTGAGGCCAGGAATTGGAGACAAGCCTGGCCAACATGGTGAAACTCCGTCTCTACTAAAAAAATACAAAAATTAGCCGGGTGTGGTGGTGCGTGCCTGTAGTCCCAGCTATTCACAAGGCTGAGGCGGGAGAATCACTTGAACCCGGGAGACAGAGGTTGCACTGAGCCCACATCAAACCACTGCACTCCAGCCTAGGCGACAGAGCAAGACTCTGTCTCAAAACAAAACATAACAAAAAAAGGCAATTAGTTGCAGGACTATTTGTAATGAGAAACAACCCAAATGTCTGTCAATAGGCTGGCTGAATAAACTATGGTACAGCCATACCAAGAAGTACTAGGCAGCTGGAGAAACGAGTGAAGACTGTTTCCATATAGAATATATCATTAAGAAAAGGAATGTGTGTCTCATAGTTCTCCAAGGAAGGCAGGGATGCAAATATACAAACATGTAAATGTATCTGCTTATATTTAAAAGCACACAAGCAATGGAAGGATAAAGCAATGAAAAGTGGCTACCTGTAGGAGGAGAGAGGGAGCAGAATGGAAGAGATAGGGATGGAAGCTGGGCTTATTTGAAGATAGCTTGTTTTGTACATGTGACTTTGGAACTGAGTAAATATTTCATAAAAGTAAAAAAATTACATAAAAATGAATCCCCCCAAAAAGAAGCAAATAAACATAATGTGCATCTGGTTGGTGGAGTCAGTATACAGATGAACTGTTCTAAACACAGTAATTTGACTGTACAACCCCAAAAGGATATAGCCTGCAGACAAAAAGAACTGCAAATGCACAAACGAAAATCTTAAATTGTTTTCAGCCATCACTTGGCTGATGGGAGACTTGGTATTGGTGTTCTGAGACTGTTGTGTGCAATGTGGAATGAAGCAAATGCGAAATTATGTGAAATTCTAATTCTGGAATTCCTGGTGTTTTTGAGAAATGAGATTCTGGACATGGGAGAAAGGAGGTACAGATGGAAGAAGGAAGAGGTTGTGCAAACACCCTGTAGACCTAAATTTAATTGAAAATATCAGTATGAACTTATGATGTGCCTTATATTTATATTGAGAAAAAATGTATTTCCTAGTTCTGACCTCAGAAAAGACCTAAGAACAATAAGCATTTCAGTAGCTATGAGCACCCCAATACCTAGATTGTGTTCTTGAAATATACCCAGTAAAAGAACTAGTGTTCCCTGAAAAAGTGATTGATTCCAGGTCTGAGACAGGAAATGGACAACAGGTGACTGGAACATTGGCCATATCAGATGGCAAGAAAGTTCTCTAAGGCAGCTAGGGTGATGTCCAAAGGACTCAGGAGTCAACTTGAAGAGGCCCCCTCTGGCCAAAGATGGGACCATTTTTGCATCAATAAAGGCAAAAATTGCAATGGATTGAAGCACATCAAATATGTTTAACTCCATGAGTTCGTAATGATACTAAAACATATCTAATTGGTCACCTTTGGAGTATTCAGTGGTTCATAAACTGATAAAGAGAAATAATTGAGCATTTATCCCACCTACACTGTACAAACTACTACTGGGTAACCAAATAGTAGATAAGGAGACATTTCTCTTCATAGAAGTAATTCAGCTCGTAAATCAAAAAGAAATGGTAGACTTAGAATATCGCCATGTGGCAATCCCTAATTGATGGATAGTGGCACTGATCGGCAATGTCTGCTAATATCACAAGTTGAGATAACCAGACCTCATAGGCCTCCTATGAAGTATTCTTGCCAAAAAAATGGACCTAAATCTAGATTCAAATGGCAATTTACAGGAAATACAGGAGATAGAAGAAAATATTAAAGGCCACAATGGGTATGCAATCAGTCATTCTATACTGTGGGAAGCTCTACAGGATAAATGATCTAGTTTCTTTCTTTCTTTTTTCTTTTCTTTTTTTTTTGAGACAGGGTCTTGTCTGTCACCCATGCTGGAGTGCAGTGGCATGATCACAGCTCACTGCAGCCTCAACCTCCCAGACTCAAGTGATCCTCCTGCCTCAGTCCCCCTGAGGAGCTGGGACTACAGGTGCACACCACCATATCTGGCTAATTTTTGGTTTTGTTTTTTGGCAGAGACAGGGTTTTGCTATGTTGCCCAGGCTGGTCTCACACTCCTGGGCTCAAGTGATCCACCCTCCTCGGCCTACCAATTTCTGGGATTACAGGTGTGAGCCACTGCACCGGGCCTAATTATCTAGTTTCTTAAACAAATAGGCTGTAAAGAAAAACAAACAAATGTAAAGGAAACTGATAGTTAAAAGAATCACAACCTGCAAAACTTATTTAGATCAAGATTCAAACAATCTAAACAGAATAAAATAATTTTTTGATGACATATAAAACACAATTAGAAATTTGAACACTGGCTGGATATTTGATTATATTAAAATTATTGTTAATTGTATTTAAGTGTGATATTGTGGCTATTATTATTTTCAAGAGGTTTAAAGGGAGAAGAAACATAAATACTTCTCAAAACTCTCTTCAAAATCATCTTCCTTCACCAGTTTCCTCTCTGCTTAGAATAAGCTTGTTATTTCAAACTCAGGGCCAATGCAATGTGAAGATGAAAAATAATTTGGGGAGCAAAATATATCGTGGATATACATATGTAAAAATATAGCATGTATACTTACATTCCCAGTTAAGTATAGTATTCCTAAGTAAATTTATAGAATTTTCAAGCACATTTAAAAAATAGTACTGAATTATTGAAAATACCACCAAAATTCCTTCCAAATATGTGACTATGCAAAAGTTCCAGATTAAAAAGTCCTTAACATAAGAGAGGTGTTATGTAATCATCTTTGCGTATGAAGTTAACGTCCAGATTTTGGACAAAAACATGTTCACCTCATATCCTAAAAATAAGTATTTTAAGTCTTTTCCATACAGGTGCCAGAGAGTCATGTGTTCATTTTATTAACACCAGAGGCAATAACACAGTGCTAAAAATAAGCACGTGTCTATGCATGTATTTTTAACTACAGGAATGGCATTATGTTATAAAAATCTCACCTGGTTTCCTACTTTTCTCATTAAACACTTTGATTTTAAGATATATCCATTATATCCATAATGTGTGTACTTGCAGTGCATCAACCCCACTTTCCTTATCTACTCCCAGGCCAGGGGACTCTCCGGCTGCCCCTCGCTCCCTCATCATAGGCACAGGAACAGAATTTCTGAGTCATAAGACTGATACAGATGTTTCAGTCTGGAAAACTGCAAGCACGGCAGATGCCAAAACCCCTTTCCTGTGCCTGAAAGAGAACTTCTGGAGGTATGAAGAGCAATAATGCCTCCCATCCTCCCTGCGGCTCCAGAATTAACTCTCGAAACAACAGGATTTGGGGTAGGAAGGTTACAGCTAAGGAGCCGCCAGTCCCCACCCATCTGCTCTGGGAGAAGTTATCTCGAGGTCCAGTTAAGCGGTTCAGCAACTCCGAAGGACTCGCTGGAAAGTCCTGCACACCAAGCTTGCCCCTTCTGCATAGCTCGGGATAGGGAGCAGCCACCTCTTGTCTCAAGACTGAGGAGGCCTGGGGCAGGGCGGGGCAGGCGGAAGACTTGAGCAGGGACACCCTGGGATGAGGTGGTGCCTCCTTGATCGCTGCACCTGCCCCTGCACCTGGGGTGGGTCTGAGGGGAACAGCATCACTAACTGCTGGACCGAAGCCACCATAGGAAGCTCAGGCTTCTTGGGCTAAATAAAATTCAGAAATGTCCAGGCTGGCTGTGACACCAGGCTCTTCAAGCCCTGACATAGGGGGTCTAGGGGGCTCTTGCTGACTTCTGCTGCCCCACCTTCCTGGCCTCTAGGAGGCGCTGTTCCTCCAGCATCCAAGAATCAGCCTGAACCAAGGGCAGCTGCCAGGCTCAGAGCCCGGTGAGGGTGGTAAAGACCATTGAGATAAAGGCTTGGGGAAGAACGACGGAAATTGTTCCCGGCAGCACCGAAACTTGGAAAACTCTTTTGGGGCAGAGCTTGGGTGTCTCCTGCCTTGATCTCAGTGCCATCTTTCTCCCCTGGCTCCAGAAGTTCCTCCTATTCTTCCAGATTTTCCAAATGCAGACCAAGAGGGATTGAGCTCTCCCCTACCCTGCCTGGCCCAGAAGTTTCATTTGCTACCTCCTTCTAGCAGGGGAGCAGGGGCCTTCCTTGGTGGCCCCCAGGATGGCCCTATCTCAGAAAGACACAACCACCACTTCTGTGTATAATAGACACCACCACACAGTAAGTAGTGGGAGGATGGGGTGGGGAAGGACTTTTATTTGTCCTTTAGGCCCTTAACCCATGGCATGACTCTGACGGTTAAGGACAGCCTGGGACAAGTCCAGTGAGATTAGGGTAGGAGAGTGGGGAGGTGAGTAGGACCCCATGGGGGTGCGAGTGCCTCTGAGGCAACCTAGAGTGGAGGTGGAGGGGGTGGCAGACCCTTAGGAAATAAGCATGACCCCCTGGCTGGGTAAGGGCACCCACTATGAGGATAACAGTCACTCATTCATCCCACAACCATTTTTGATATCTGTATATGTCAGGTACCATGCTAGTTGCAGGATATAATTGTGAACAAGTGATGTGTGGGTCTTAGTGTCGAAGAGCTGACATTGGAGGATATCAGAGACAAACAACAAGTAAGCAAATACAGCATGGTTAATTGCAGTAAGAACGAGGAGGACAGACACAGGCCCACATGGAGGGCCGAGTGGCTCCTGGCAACAGGGCCATATGTAGCTCGGCTTGGGGTTCAGGGTCCTAACTCCAGCTCTGGCAGGCTGGAGGAAGAGTCCCTCATCCAGATGAAGTGGCACTTATGGGTCTGAAAGATATAAGCCCGGGTCTAGTGCTGAGTGGTCCTGTATGCCAGGGGCCATGCCAGGCACTTCACCGTGTTAATGTGCTTCATCCAGAGAGGAAGCCGACCACCAGCAAGGCTTGTGAGACTGGCTGCTGGCTGCCTTCTTATTCTCCTCTTAGGTCAGGACTGACCCCCTGATGGGGTGAGGCTGAGGCTGGCCAGCAGGGAGGCCAAGCTGTTGGATCAGAGGAAGGCGATGTCAGACACCAGCCCCTGACACCCACCAGCTCTTCCCTTCCCATTGTCCCTGGCTGGCCCTGGCCCAGCCTCTCCAGCATCCTCATCTGCCTCCCTGCCTCCAGCTCACCCTGCCCACGTATCCACCAGGGGCTGCCGCTGTTTCTCTGATTAGTTACTGTGTTGCTGCCAAATTAATGCTTCTAAACCATATTCTATAACAGCAGCCTTCATCTGCAGAGGATCTTTGAAAATACTTGGCTTGGCATTTAAAGTGGTTCAAAAATGTGGCCTTACTGAATTTTTACTGCTTTATTTATCTTTTCAGAGGTGCATCCTGCACGTATGTCAAACTGTGGGTGCTCATCCCTCTGCCACACCTCTGCTCAGTTGTCTTTCCCTCCTTCAACCCCTCTCCCCGCCACCCTCCTGCATCCCTCTGGGTAATGAAACAGCCCCTCATTCAGTCAGCCAGCCTTGCATTCAGCAGGCTCTGCAGGCTCCCACTCTGTGCCCGCCATTCCTGGGCAGCACTCGGACCCCCCCTGCTCTGACACCTCATCCACTTGTTTTGGGATCTTATTAATCTTCATTTATTAACTCCTGCATGAGACCTTATCCTTCTGCTCCTCTGAACTGTAACCCTTCAAGGGCAGAGGCTGCATCTTGCCCATTCCATGACGTCATGTTTCCCTGCCTGTGGCAGGGGTCAATAAATGTGCTACATGACCTGGATAAACATGGGCTCTGGAAGGAAAGCACTAAATACTGGCCTGGGGGCTGGAACTCAGTCTCAGCTCTGCCACTTAACTGCTGGGTGGTCTCTGGAACATTACTGTCTTTTTCTGGGCCCCAGGATCCCCAGCTATAACATGCGGCTGCCATCCGTGTCCTGGTTACCTCACTAGGCTAAGGTGGGAAACTGTGCAGGTGCGGGCTGTTATTATAAGGGTTTTCCCTGAGGGTGGGGTGTGTACAGGGGCAGGGGGAGATGTTGTGTTTCTTGGTGCCTCTTGGCCATAAGACCTGAGCAAAGCCAGCATGAAGCCCCTCCACAACCCTCAGATGCCAACCCAGGGGGTTAAGGCGGGGGGGATGTGAGGCAATGGCCAGGAACCCCATGCACACTTGTTTAGGTGAGTTGCGGATGAGGTGCTCTTATGCTCCCGGGGCTTTCTGCCAGCACTGAGGAGAAACAGGAGCTCTTCTCCAGCCAGGTGAACATGGCCTTGCTTGGCAAGCTTGCAGTCCTACATTCTGGTAGGTTACAGGCTGCTTCCAGTAACACAGGGAGGCTGGGGAGGGATGAGTTGGGACATTTTATTATTGTGGACTATCTGAGTGGAAATGGATAGCTGAGCCCTCTGAGGATCCACAGCCTCATTACCCAGAGGGGAAACCAAGGCTCACACAGGAGAAGGGGCTTGTCCAAGGTCACTTTTGCAGTCTTGTCTCTAAGACAAGAATATGGATTTTGGAGACAGGGAGATTTGAATTCTGCCACTTACTAACCATAAGAGCTTGAGCAAATTTCAACCCCTGAGGCTTAGTTTCTGCAAATGTTAATGAGGAATCACAATTCTGATATTTTATTGCTACGAGGGTTAGAGGAAATGATAGATGAAGAGCCTGCTCCTGAGTGGCTTTCAGGCCTCCAGCCCCATGTCCCTAGGCATAGGATGATGGGGGAACTGCTGAGAAGGGCCTTCTTGTTTCCCAGGCAACAAAACTGCCAAAGGCTTTAGGAGAGAATCCTAGTGGGGTGTGGGTTGGGGGAACTCTGATTTCAAGGAAGTGAGTGGCTTGGGATCTGGCCCAGCCTTCCCATCCTTTCCTTTCATTCATCTGCTCATTCATTCCACAGATGTGGACTGAGCATCCACTCAGGGCCAGATTCTGTCCTGGATGCTGCTCTATCAAAGAGAACTAAGACCCAACTGCTCCCCACCCTAAATGCTCACAGTCCAGTGGAGAGAGAGAGAGAGAGAGACAAGGCAAAGAGACACTGTCAGAGTGAAATTGCTGTTAGAGGTGTGTGCAGGACACACGGGGAACCCTGAGGAAGTGGAGCTGCTGAAGAGTCACGCTTCCTTTTTTTTTTTTTTAACTGCAGAACACTTTTTTATGGTTGATACCTACCTTTCTGTATAATTTTATAACCTGCTATTTCTTCCTAAATTTTTTTTAGAAACGAGGTCTCACTATGTTGCCCAGGCTGGAGTGCAGTGGCTATTCACAGGTGCAGTCCCACCAATCAGCATGGGAGTTCTGACCTGCTCCGTTTTGGATCTGGGCTGGTTCACCCCTCCTTGGGCAACCTGGTGGTCCCCCCTCCTGGGAGGTCATCTTATTGATGTCAAACTTAGTGCAGACATCCAATCAGCACAGCACACTACAGCCCAGAACTCCTGAACTCAAGCGATCCTCCTGCCTCAGCCTCCTGAGTAGCTAGGACTACAGGCATGTGCCACCACATCCAGCTATTATTATTTTTAATCAACATGTAGTAATTGTACATATTTATGGGATACAGTGTGCTATTTCAATACATGTATATGATCCGTAATGATCAAATCAGGGTAATCACCTCAAACATTTATCATTTCTATTTTTTTTTTTTTTTTTTTTTTGTGACGGAGTCTGGTTCTGTCGCCCAGGCTGGAGTGCAGTGGCGCGATCTCAGCTCACTGTAACGTCCACCTCCAGGGCTCAAGTGATTCTCCTGCCTCAGCCTCCCAACTGGCTGGAATTACAGACACTCACCACCATCCCCAGCTAATTTTTGTATTTTTAGTAGAGACAGGGTTTCACCATGTTGGCAAGGCTTGTCTTGAACTCTTGAACTCTGTTATCTGCCCGCCTTGGCCTCCCAAAGTGCTGGGATTACAGGCATGAGCCACCACATCCAGCTCATTTATCATTTATTTGTGTTGGGAACATTTAAAATCCACTCTTCTAGCAATTTTTAAATATACAACAAATTGTTAATTATAGTCATCCTAGGGTGTTATAGAACACAAGAGCTTATTCCTCATATCTAGTTGTGATTTTGTGTCCTTTAACCTCTCACTATCCCCCACCCTTCCCAGGCTTTAGTAACTGCTATTCTACTTTCTACTTCTATGCACTCAACTTTTTTAGCTCCCACATATGGGTGAGAACATGTGGTATTTTTCTTCCTGTCCTTGGCTTATTTCACTTAACATAATGTCCTCCATGCTCATCTGTATTGCTGTGAATGTCAAGATTTCATTTTTTTTCTGGCTGAATAGTATTCCACTGTGTATGTATACCAGCTTTTCTTTATCCATTCATCCACTGATAGACACTTAGATTGATTCCATATCTTTGCTATTGTGAATAGTGCTGCAATAAACTTGGGAGTGCAGATATCTCTTCAATATACTGATTTCATTTCCTTTGGATGTATATGCTGTATTGGGACTGTGGGATCATATGTTAGTTCTATTTTTAGATTTTTGAGGAAACTTTATACTGGTTTTCATAATGGCTGTACTAATTTACATTTCCATGAATAGCATATAAGACTTCTTTCTCCACATACTCAGCATTTGTTATTTTTTGTCATTTTTATGGTAGTCATTCTAACTGGGATGGGATGATACCTCGTCACCGTTTTGATTTGCATTTTCCTGATGATTAGTGATGTCACACATTTTTTCATATACGTATTGGCCATTTGTATGTCTTTGAGAGATGTCTATTTAGCTCATTTGCCCATTTTGAAATGAGATTTTTTTTTTGCTGTTGAGTTATTTGAGTTCCTTGTGTATTCTTGATATTAGTCTTTTGTCAGATGGATAGTTTGCAAATATTTTCTCCCATTCTGCAGGCTGTCTCTTCACTCTGTTGATTGTTTCCTTTGCTGTACAGAAGCTTTTCAGTTTGATCTAATTCCATTTGTCTATTTTTTGCTTTTGTTGCCTGTGCGTTTGAGGTCTCCATTAAATCTTTGCCCAGACAAATCCAATGTCCTGAAGTGTTTCCTCTATGTTTTTTTCTAGTAGTTTTAGTTTTTTCTTTTCTTTCTTTCTTTCTTTTTTTTAATTTTGGCATAGCTAGCTGAGGTTTTCTTTTAGAAAAAAAAAATCTAATTGGTTTGTAGTTGGAGACATGGCCAAGTGGGGCACCCTAGGCAGTAAACTCCCCCCGCGGGTGGGCTTCGGCCTCCCCCACAGGCTCTGGGGCAGCCGCAGGAGGGATAGGCTGGGAGGGGCTGCCATGGCCGTTCACTTGGGCAGGACGTCTGAGGACTCGGACACCAGCTTCCCATCGCGGGTCTCCATCTTCTTCACAACCATGGCGCTGGTGGAGCTGGTGCGGCTGAAGGAGCTGGAGCCCTCAGCCAGAGCCAAAGCTCGAGCCCAGGCCGTAAGCTGAGGCTGGGGCTTGTGACGCCCCCATAGCCCGAGCTCAGCACATCGGCATAGCCACTGGTAGTCTTCGTATGGATACTCATGTTCTGCATCCCAGACGCCAGCCGGCTCTCCTCGCCCTCCAGCAGCTTCCTGCAGGTAGGATCTCCATGTCCAGGACCAGCTTGACGTTCATCAGCTCCTGGTACTCAGGCAGCTGCCGCACCATGACCTGCTTGGCCTGCGGCAGGGCGGTCTCCAGCTCGGACAACTTGGCATTGGCGTCCTTAACGGCCAGCTCCCCGCGCTGCTTGGCATCTGCGATGGCGGCCTCCAGGGAAGCCCTCTGGCCTTTGAGGCTCTCAATCTCAGCCTGGAGCCAGCTGATGTTCCAGTTCATTTCCGAGATCTGTCTTTGTGCGCAGCAGGTCATCCCCGTGCTTCCCAGCCAGCGTCTGCAGCTCCTCATGCTTGATCTGGTTCATGCTCTCAGCCTCAGCCCGGCTGCTGTTGGCGATCTCCTCATACTGCGCCTTGACCTCAGCGATGATGCTGTCCGTGTCCAGGGAGCGGCTGTTATCCACGGACAGCACCACCGACGTGTGGGAGATCTGGGAGGGCAGCTCCCGGATCTCCTCTTCATACAGCTGCCTGAGGAAGTTGATCTCATTAGTCAGCGCTTCCAGGCCAGACTCCAGCTCTACCTTGTTTATGTAAGCTTCTTCCACATCCTTCTTGAGGAGGACAAATTCATTCTCCATCTCTGCACGCTTATTGATCTCATCCTCGTACTTGTTCTTGAAGTCCTCCACCAGCCCCTGCATGTTGCCAAGCCCCGCCTCCGGCTTCAGCTTGTTGTGACCCAGAGTCTCCAGCTGCTGCCAAAGGCTGTTGATGTAGCTCTCGAACTAGTGGTCCACGTTGCTCCCAGCTGTCTTCTGCTGCTGCAGGAGGCTCCACTTGGTCTCCAGCATCTTGTTCTGCTGCTCCAGGAACTGTACCTTGTCGATGAAGGAGGCAAACTTGTTGTTGAGGCTCTTGATCTGCTCCTTCTCCTGGGTGTGCACGGCCTGGATGTTGGGGTCCACCTCCAGGTTAAGGGGGCTCAGCAGGCTCTGGTTGACCATGACAGCTGTGATGCCTCCCATACTGCTGGCCCCGCCATAGCCTCCACCCAGGCCACCCTGGAAGCTGCTGCCCACTCAGGAGAAACTCGAGGAGCTGATGTGGGCACCAGGCCCACTCGTGTAGGAGCAGCTGCTGAAGGCCTGGGGGCCAGAGGTGGACACCTTATAGGACTTCTAGGTCATCCTGATGGACATGGTGGAGGCAGGAGTGGAGGCAGGCGGGCTGAACCAGGTGGACATTCAAGAAGGAGCAGAGAAGCTGCTTCTAGGTCCCTTCTAGTAGTTTTCTACTTTGGGGTCTTACATTTAAGTTTTTCATCAATTTGGATTTAATTTTTTTAATGATGAGAGATAAGGATCTAGTTTCATTTTTCTGCATATAGATATCCAGTTTTCCCCATACCCATTTATTAAAGAGACTGTCCTTTCCCCCAAAGGACATTATTGGCAGCTTTGTTGAAAATCAGTTGACTATAAATACATGGATTTATTTCTGGGTTGTCTATTCTGTTCCATTGGTCTATGTGTCTGTTTTTATGCCAGTACCATGCTGTTTTGGTTACTATAGATTTTTTTAGTGAATTTTGAAGTCAGGTAAAGCTGGAGGTGTGATGACTCCAGCTTTATCCTTTTTGCTTAAGATTTATTTGGCTGGCCGCACACCCTGGCTCATGCCTGTAACCCCAGCACTTTGGGAGGCCGAGGTGGGCAGATCACGAGGTCAGGAGATCAAGACCATCCTGGCTATCACGGTGATACCCCATTTCTACTAAAAATACAAAAAATTAGCCGGGTGTGGTGGCAGGTGCCTGTAGTCCCAGCTACTTGGGAGGCTGAGGCAGGAGAATGGCGTGAACATGGGAAGTGGAGCTTGCAGGGAGCTGAGATTATGCCACTGCACTCCAGCCTGGGCGACAGAGCGAGACTCCGTCTCAAAAAAAAAAAAAAAAAAAAAAAAAAGATTTATTTGGCTATTCAGTCTTTGTTAACCTGCTTTTTTTGTAGTTGTTATAGATAGGGTCTCTGTAGCCTCCACCCCCGCCCCCCGCTGCCCCCGCCAAACCCCTGCCCCGGGATTAAGTGATCCACCCACCTCAACTTCCCAAGTAGCTGGGTCTACAGACACGTCACGACACCTGGCTAATTTTTGTATTTTTTGTAGAGAATGGGTCTTCCATGTTGCCCAGGCTGATCTTGAACTCCTGGGCTCAAGCAATAAACCTGCCTCAGCCCCCTAAATTGCTGGGATTTCAGGTGTGAGCCATCACTCCCAGCCTAACCTGCTATTTTTATTTGGTATTATGTAATAAACATTTGCCCTATAATATTATAAAACTCTTGGTAAACATTTTCAATGTCTGTGATGTATTTTCTGTAAAGCAATGCCATAGTTTTTAGGTTTTTGCTTTTTTTTTTGGTTGGGGGGTGGGTCTCATTCTATCGCCCAGGCTAGAATGCAATGGTGTGATCATGGCTCACTGCAGCCTTGATCTTCTGGGCTCAAGTGATCCTCCCACCTCAATCTCCCAAGTAGCTGGAATCATAGGTATGCAACATCACATCCAGCTAATTTTTTGATTTTTTTTTTTTTTTTTTTTTTTTGAGACAAGCTCTTGCTACATTGGCCAGGCTGGTCTCAAACTCCTGGGCTCAAGTGATCTGCCCGCATCAGCCTCTGAAAGTGCTGGGATTACAGGTGTAAGAAGTAGGCTTGGACATTTAGTTTCGTTTTCAGGTTTTTTCTTTGACAAATAATACTGTTACAAATATCTTTGTACAGAATTATTTCCCATGATTCTTATTTCCTTGGGGTAGATTTTTAGTCTTGGAAATTCTGGACACAATGTGTGAACATTTTAAAATCTCTTAATAATCCCTCGATACTTATGGCCTGAGTGACTTTCTGAGATGGCTTTCCGGTGTGTCCAGTCACAGTTATGGCCTCGTCCTTGCATCTGTGTGAAGATGTGGGAATTACAGAAGAAGAGAAGGTGGGCATGGAATGTTTTCAATCACACGGCTCTGGGATTCTTACTAATCACAGAGCTGTGGCCACGTGGCCTCAACCTCCTGAGACTCATTTCCTCGTCCGTGTGATGGAAGTGATAATACTACCCTCAAGCAGTTTTGTGAGGACCAAGGCCCTTGAATGCACGGCACACAGCTCAGGGTATGGCACACAGAAGAGCACAGCAATTGTTTATCGCGATAGCATGGCATCTCCTTGGTTGGGACTGGTGTAAATGTTTGGCCTCTGGAAGCTGAAGCTGCAGAGTGAGACCCACCAACCCAGGCATGTGTGTCCCTACATTGACCCAGCCAGGGCCCCCAGGATCCCTTCAGACAGATGGGCAGAAAGCAAAAACCAACACCAAGGTCTGAGACCAGAGAAGGTGAGCAAAGGGCTCTGAGGGCAAAACAGAGTGGGGAAGTGATCGTCAGGCTGCCTGGGAGAGGAAAAAAAGGGGACTGGGAAGGAGTGGGAGGGAGAGAGCTTGGTTGGGGAGAGGAGGAGTGGACAGGAAAGGTCGAGACCAGAAGATGAGGTCCAAAGGGAAGGGTTGGTTCAGTACCAGGACATAAGGTGAATCCAGCTACTAGGTGGCCAGAGGAATGGGCAGGAATGGGTCCCAGGAAGTTCTGACACCCAATGCCTAGTTCTATGACTAGCTCATTGTGTGACCCTGAACAAGAACCTCACCCTTACTGCACTCTGGTTTACCCATTTGCAGAAGTTCCTGGGTGTCCTTCGATCTTGGACAACCTCTGGCCTGGCAGTGTCCTGAAGAGATCGACGACCCTCCTTCTGGACCTCCGCATAAGTTTAAAAACCTAGCAACATACATAGCTCCTCTGCAGGAGACAGGAGACAAGTGCTGGTGTAACCGAGTCTCTTGGAGCAATGGGAAGCCTTTTCGGGAGGATTATTGGAAGAAAATCCAGAGGGAGGGGGCTTGCTTAAAGAGAGTGACCACAGCCAGAGCACAGCAGGGTGTCGGGGGAGAGGTGGAGTGGGAGGGGAGGCAGCGGGGGATGGACAGAGGGAGCACGGGTGAGAGGAGTGCCGAGGTGGGAGGTGCCCAGTGGGGAGCCCCAAGGCAGGGCGAGGATTGTCTTGGGCTCCCTGCCATTCACACTGTCCCTTAATGAAGATCAGAAAATGTGGCCTGCTTTGGCTGATGAAGTCTCATGTTTATATCGCTTGGCTAGAAGAATAAGGTCTCGTTTTCAGACCTCACTCATTCCCTTGGCTGGATACCCTTGTGTTTCAGGTTGGGTTCTGCAGAAGCAGAAACACTGAGACAGAATTTGAGGCATATGATGTTTATTAGCAGTCAACAGCTAGGAAAGGAGCAGGGAAGCAGGCTTGGGCAGAGGGAAGTTGACCTGTGCTGCAGCTCAGCAAAGTCTCAGCTAAACCAGCAGTGTTCATCAAAGTTGTCCAGCGTCAGATCTAAGTGGATGGGCCTCTATACTCCTGCCACCATCAGTCACCAGATGTAGGCTACCCCAGCAACGGCATAACCTGAGATGAGGTGGCCCTCAGCAGTGGAGGCAGGCTCTGGAGGAACTGAAAGCTGAGACTGTCTGATGACCTCTCTCCCTGCAGCTGAGCAGCAGGTCCTTCCTTGAAGGGGGAATCTGGACTGCACATCTCCATGTCTATCACACTTTAAGCAGTGAACCACCCTCTCAACTGTACATGGCAGAGAGACAAACTTTAGAGAATACAAACCTATGCTTTGGACAGATGCTTTGATAAAGGTGGATAGAGAAAATAAGTCATTGTGTTTGTACTAAAGGAGTCCCAATTAGGAGAGTCAGATTCTCTGAGTCCATTGCTTCCTGATTTTCTGGCCTGGCAGTTTTGAAATATCTGGCTTGACATATCTCACCACTTCCCTTCCCTCCTGCTGTGCTAGCTCCTGGGCCTGGTAATATGCTTTCTGCTGGATGAAGGTGCCACGTCGTTCTGTTTAAAGCAAAGATCATTGTTTCCCTTCTTTTCCTATTTCTGTGGATTTGGCCATGAGGCCGTGAAGTCGGGAGTAAGGAGGTAGCCCGAAAGACATGGGACCTGAGTCCTCAAAAGGAGGATGCATCTGGCTTCAAGGCCTTTAGTGCCCTGCTAGTGCCCTTAGCTTGAAGTCCAATCCCTCAGCCTGGCATGAAGTACCTGATGAGCTGGGCTGCTTCCTCCCAGCCTGGCACAGAGTGGGGGCTCAGTGAGTAAGAATGAGGAAAAATACCAGGCACAGTTGCTCACACCCGTAATCCCAGGACTTTGGGAGGCCAAGGTAGGTGGGTCACCTGAGGTCGGGAGTTCTAGACCAGCCTGACCAACATGGAGAAACCCCGTCTCTACCAAAAATATAAAATTAGCTGGGGGTGGTGTCGCATGCCTGTAGTCCCAACTACTCGGGAGGCTGAGGCAGGAGAATCTCTTGAACCCAGGAGGCAGAGGTTGCGGTGAGCCGAGATCGTGCCATTGCACTGCAGCCTGGGCAACAAGAATGAAACTCTGTCTCAAAAAAAAAAAAAGGAAAAATGCTTATTTCTGTTAATAGTGATAATAATAAAAGGACGCATGTTTCTCTAGGCTCCACCAAACCATAGGTACTCATAGGGGTTCAGTACCAGCGATAAGCTAAAGTTGCTTGGCTCATCTGCTCATACAAAACCTCAAGTGTCGGCTAGGCGTGGTGGCTCACACCTGTAATCCCAGCACTCTGGGAGGCCGAGGCAGGCGGATCACTTGAGGTCAGGAGTTCAAGGACAGCCTGGCCAACATGGTGAAACCCCGTCTCTACCAAAAATACAAAATTTAGCTGGGCGTGGTGGCAGGTGCCTGTAGTCCCAGCTACTCAGGAGGCTGAGGCAGGACAATCACTTGATCCTGGGATGCAGAGGTTGCAGTGAGCCGAGATCGCGCCACTGCATTCCAGCCTGGGTGACAGAGCAAGATTCTGTCTCAAACAAACCAAAAAAAATCCTCAACTGTCTCATCAAGGTCTACTCCAAACAATTTCTAGGAGATAAGAGGTAAAGAATAATGAGTTAAGAGCCAGAGCTCTGGACTCACCACTGAAACGAACCAGGGATCCTTGGAGAAAGGTTGATTTGAGAGCGAGGGGCAGGTAACTTACAAGATAAGCCTGAAAACTTGTGCCAGAAAGTAAAGAAGTGCTCAATAAATGATGAGGCCATAACAGAAGGAAACAGAAGCCACCCTAAGGGGCTCGCAATGGCCAAATCCGGGATAATTTGAGCATCATAATAAATAATAATAGTAACAGATTATATCTCATTGGATGAAATAGAACTTACCAAGCCCACACTAATATAATTAAATGGATAAATAGTTGGGAGAAGGGAAAATTCTTCCTTACGGTATAATAAATGTAGATGGAATGATGGAGTTGGAGAATCACCAACGGATGCTAAAGCTAATGGGCGAAGATGCAAAGAGAAACATGATCTATGTATTTACATAGTCTCAAAGGATTTCCCCACAAGATACTTACAAATGACTAAGGGAAAAACGTAGCTTTAAGGTGGAGAAAACTGGTGGACACTACCTTAATCAGTGATCAGAGTTAACACACCAATAGTGGGACAAATTGACATCATGTGCCTCCTGTTATGATGCACTGAGATAGATGCAGCATCACATATGTGGTATCTTTTGCCAAAAACACATCATCTGAGTCTAATCATGAGGAAAGCACTTGACACAAACCCAAATTGAGAAGCTTTCTATGAAACAACTGGCCTGCAATCTTCCAGAGTGTCGAGGTCATGAAAGTCAAGGAAAGACTGGGGCACTGTCACAAAATTAAGGAGACCAAGAGAAAAAAACACAAAATTTTAAAGGACATTACAATTAATGAAAGTAAATTTGAATATGGAGTGCAAATTAGACAATAGCCTTATATTGATGTTAAATTTCTTCTTCTTCTTCTTCTTTTTTTTTTTTTTTTTTTTTTTTTTAGTCAGGGTCTCACTCTGTCACCCAGGCTGGAGTGCAGTGGCATGATCAAGGCTTGCTGCAGCTTCCAGCTTCCATCTCCCCAATTCAAGCAATCCTCCCACCTCAGCCTCCCGAGTAGTTGGGACTTCAGGCACATGCCACCATGTCTGGCTAATTTCTTGTAGAGATAGGAGTTTGCCATGTTACCCAGGCTGTTCTCGAACTCCTGAGCTCAAGCAATCTGCCTGCCTCACCTCCCAAAGTGTTGAGATTACAGGTGTGAGCCACTGTGCCTGGCTGATGATAAATTTCTTAATTTAAAAAACTGTACTGTGATTATATAAGAGAATTTCCTCATTCTTAGGAAATATACACTTGAATAATTTAAGGGTGAAGGGATACCGTGTCTGCAACTTACCCAACTAATAGAAAAAAATCAGTATGCATATATAAAAATAGAGAATAATAAAGCAGTTGAGGTAAAATTTAAACAGTCTGATGAATCTGGGTAAAACAGACAGGAGTTTTTTGTACTCTTTTCTCTGAATTTAAAATTATACCAAAATAAAAATTTACCAAAAAAAAAAAAAAAGAACATGAGAAAGCCTGCCTCTTCTAGATGACCTGAGGAGGTACTACGAGGGCGGGGCTTGGGAGGCAGCTAGAGAGCGAGTGCCTGCTCCCTGAGGATGTGGGCTTTCATGGGGCTGGGAAGTCTGTTTGCTACTCTGGCTTCCAGCCGCTCCTCAGTTTGGTTCTACGATTTGAAGTCCTGGGAATGAGGCTTTTCCAGCTGAGCAGACAGGGCTGTCAGCAGCAACACTGTCAGGTCTAAAGGTACAGTTATCACCCTGGTTGTGAGTCTACTGTGGGTGAACCTGGACTAGGTGCCTTTTCATGTTATCAAACACTGGCGTAGGCATGTATCTATCTTTCTTTCTTTCCTTCCTTCTTTTTTTTTTGAGATAAGATCTCACTCTGTCACCCAGGCTAGAGTACAGTGGTGCAGTTATACACAGGTCACTGCAACCACAACCTCCTAGGCCCAAGTGATCCTGTCACCTCTGCTTCCCAGGTAGCTGGGACTACAGGCACATGCCATCATGCCCAGCTAATTTTTTTTGTAGAGACAGGATATTGCTTTGTCGCGCAGGCTGGTCTTGAATTCCTGAGCTCAACCGATCCGCCCACCTCAGCCTCCCAAAGTGCTGGGATTACAAGCGTGAGCCATTGCGGCTGGCCAGAATCTTGTTTAAGCTTTAAACAAGTCACCTGCTTAAATATGTAGGCTCATCATTTCTGTTTTCCAGATGAGTTAACTGAGTCTCAGTGAAGTGAGGCTGGAGTTCTTCCAACTCTGACTCCAGGGGTCATCTACCCCTGCCCCCTCCCCCCACCCCAAGTTCCACTCCTTGGACAGGCTGGGGCTTCCCTGCTCCGAGCCTCAGCACATGCTACTCCCTTTGCCTGCACATGGGCCCACCACATGTCTCTGCCTATTGATTTTCTGGCCCAGCCAAGACTGAAGTTGGGGTCTCCTGCCTCTGAATCCTAGGTTTTCAGAGAAAATTAAACACCAGCTGGGCTGAAATCAAGCTTTGCCTTACTGTGAACAAGTCATTTTCCACCTGAATTAAAACCAACCCAATGGGGGAGAGGATGCTAGAAACACATTTTTGAAGCTATTTTGAGAGACAGCTGCCATAATGGAAACAAAACAAAACAGGCTAGAAAAGGCGGTGGGGTGGTGGGAGATGGTTATGCCTTTCCTTCTCTGTCAGTGAGATCATTCTACTGGTCCCCCTCTGGGCCCTGCCACCCCCAATTATTGGGCCTCAGTTTTCCCATTTGTAAAATGACAAAGTAAGGCAATAGCAGGAGTTCTCCTCCAAGGTGTATGACTGACTCACTTATGAAACCTAAAATCTATACTCCCTGGCCCCACCCAGTCAGTGGGCCAAGGTTGGGACTTGGCCTTTTGCTTTTTTTTTTTTTTTTTTTTTTAAACAAAGTCCCACTTCTGGTAGGCAGGCTTTGTGCTGTTTGGGCACCTCCAGATGGTCCCTGCAGGCTCTTCCATCACTGCAGGCCTCCACCCTCTGACCAGTGAGCGGGTGGCAGTGGATTCCTGGGACTCACTGAGGCCCCTTCCCCATGCCCACCAGTTCCTGGGCCACCTCCCGAAGGGCCACTTTGCACCTCTTTGCTGTCTTTCAAGACTCCTGACCAGCACTCAGCTTCTGATGACTGATAATGCTTGGAAACTCAGAGTCATACTCTTGTGGCTGCAAATTAGTAAACCTGAAAGCTCCTCATCAACTCAGAAGAGCTGTGTGAGTGGGAAGAGGCCTTATTTTTCGCAACTGCTGTCCCTGGGGGCAAATTGAAAAACAAACTATATCACATCCTGAAGGCCAAGGGCCACACCCTCAGCCCCAGTGGAGGACTCTGGGGCAAGGATATTTCCTGGAGTCAGAGGAGGGGAGCCTCCATCTGAGCGCCACACCCCCACCCCGCATGGGCTCTGCACTTCCTCCTCAGCAGGGACTTGCTTTTCCCTTCTTCCTCATCCTGTTTCTGCCCCAGGCCCTGGCCCCTCACTGCCAGCCCCACACTCTGGGGAGGAAAGACCCTTTTTAGTGATGGGACTCCGAAAAGTTAACTGACCTGTCTAAGCCTCAGGTTCCTTATCTGTTGAATGTGGCTGTAATGCCTCACACTGTTGTTGGGAAGATTAAGTGATACATAAGGCATGGGAAGTGCTTACAACAGAGCCTGATGCAGCACAGCCCTAGCAGGCTATTAGCATTATTCTGGAACTCCCTTCCTGCCTCACGGGTGAGCTCTTTCCCATTAATCAAGACCCAGCTCCCCTCCTTTGGGAGGACTTCCCAGGCCAGGCTCCTCAACAGCCTTTCTCTGTTGTCTGCGCTCAGCACATTTTCCCTTCCTAGGCTGCCTCCCTCACCAGACTGGCAGGGGCTGAGCTTGTTCATTTGCATGTTCCCAGACAGGAAGGCTCAGTCAGTGCTGGTGGGTGTGTTTCAGTGGAGCTTGTTCCATTCTGGGACAGGGTAAGTGGGGTGGACAGTGGTTGCCCCAGTACAGTGGGCATGTGCCTCTGGCCACCTGGAGGGACCCTACAGGTATTTCCCCCAGCAACAGTGAACCATCATGGCCAGGTGCTGGAACATCCCACTTCAGCCATGGGATGGGTGGACAACCCTACAGCCATGGGCAGCTTCATGACAGTGCACACACCGAGGTCTAAATGGCCGACTCATGGATGCCCTTCTGGCCATAAGCTGATGGCAGGTTGAGAATTACTCCTGCAGGACAGATGCTCCCCTGCAGAAGGGAGAAGCGTGCGTCACTTGCCCTACCCCTTGGACCAGTGGCAATGCTGTCTCCAAATGAAATTCATGGCAAGGGCCTCCTGGCTCTTCGAATATCACCAAAGAGCTTTTAGACCCTCCTTCTCTCCCTCTTCTTTCCAGCCCCTGCCCCTCTTCAGAAGGCTTGAAGCTCTTGCTTTAGATTCTTCCTGGATAACAAATTAGAATCTTAGGACCCTCAGAGTGCAGTCCCACCCTCCAGCTTGGTGTCAGCCTCACCTCTGAGGGCTATTCCCCCAACAACGTCTTCTCTTCCAGCCCCTGAGAACTTGGCTGAACTTCCTTCAAAATGGTGTTTATTTGGCCAGGTGCGGTGGCTCACACCTGTAATCCCAGCAGTTTGGGAGGCCAAGGCGGGCAGATCACTTGAGGCCAGGAGTTTGAGACCAGCCTGGCCAACATGGTGAAACCCTGTCTCTACTAAAAATATAAAAATTAGCCAAGCGTGATGGTGCATGCCTGTAATCCCAGCTACTCGGGAGGCTGAGGCTGGGAGAACTGCTTGAACCTGGGAGGCAGAGTTTGCAGTGAGCCAAGATTGTGTCACTGCACTCCAGCCTGGGCGACAGAGCGAGACACTGTCTCAAAAAAAAAAAAAAAAAAAAAAGGAAAAAAGAAAAATGATGTTTATTTGCTTTCCATCTTGCCTGCATTTTGTCCATTTGTCCATCAATTTATTGGTCAGGAAAGACTTTCCTAAAGAGGTGACATTTGATAAGAGGGCCAAGAGATAAGGAGTAGTTAGCTGGGCCAAGACAGGGTCTAGGATGGAATGGGAAGAAGCTTCCAGGCAGAGGGGAGATCATTTGTGAAGGACCCGGGGTAGAAGAGAATGAGGCAGGATGGAGGAATTGAAAGACGGTCCAGGAAGCAGTACCAGAAATTGAGGGAGGCATAATGTGAGTTGAAGTTTTGAAGAGTAGGCTGGGACCAAATTATGCAGGGTCTGTAGGCCATATAAGGGCAATGACCATTGTCCTGAGAGTAATGGAAAATCATGGCAAGGTGACAGTGGGACGTTGACATGACCAAATGTGGATCTGAAAATGTCACTCTGCTGTGTGGAGAGCAGACAGGAGTGAGCAGGGTTGGTTTCATAGATGTACAACTCGTGTAAGCAAATTGTACTTGGGGTCTAATGCTCTGAGATTGCCGTCTTGGAATTCTTAATCACATTATTTTTGAATTTGCTTGTCTTAAGTACAGTCTGGTGGGACAATGAAGCATACATCAAGGACTTGGAGCCTTAGCTCCTGTGGTCCTGCCTCCAACTGCCTCCCCTGGACTGGTTCTCAGTCTCCTTCTCCACTTCTGCCTAGCAACCACTGCCACACTGTGCCCCCAGCAGAGACCTGAGTGCAGGCATGGGGACAGTCAGAGTCAAGGGCACACCTGGTAGAATCTGAGGATTGGCCATGGCAATGTGGCCCCTGCCCCAGGCTGGCAACACCATGGCAAATTCAACAGGTGACTCAGCGGGGCTGAGCCTCTCACTCACTTCTGACCCAGGTTCCTAGTGCATCCTGGCCTGGACTTTGCAACAACCCTGGGGACTGCCTGTCCACTGTGGGTTGGTGAGGCAGGTCCGTGGGAAATGGCAATGCCTGGCTTGACTTCCCCAACCCCCGCTGGGGAACGCAGAACGCAGGTCAGCGTGGTGGCTGACAGGAGGAGAACTCCAGCAACTGGTGAATTTCACACAGAACTGAGTCAAGTCAGAGGGTGGGGCGGGGCAAGTTGTCCCACAGATATTCCCATGCCCAAGGGAGTGTAACGTTAAATAACAAATCAAAAACACCATTCCAGGTTGAGAGAGAGACTGCAGTAAAGAAACAAGTTTTATATATTAGTACCTTTAACAGCAATTTTGTCCCTGCTTTTTGAGTAAGAGGTCTCACATTTTTATTTTGCACTGGCCCTGCAAATTATGTAGCTGTCCAGGCAGTGAGCAATCAGTGAGATCAAGCTTGTGAAATTGATAGAGGTCCTGTAAATATTGATCCTCCTTCTGTGGCAGCTGGTGTTACTGGTTTTGTTGTTTCTGTGGATGAAGTGTCTTCAGGAGCTGAGTCCTGCCAGTCAGTGGTGGGGGCTGTGACAATAAATGTTATAAAAACTGATTTTGCATTTTATTCTCAATCCTTGGAGCTACTGCTTCTTGAATTCTTCAAGCAGATGTGTTCAGATACCAGGCAAAACAGGCAGGGGCTCTGCCTGGGAAGGGGATACCCCCACAGCCTGGCCTGAGGCACAACTGCACAGACCTCAAGGCAAATTGTTTGGAAGCAGCTGGAACAGTCACTAAAAAGCGGTGATTTTCAGGAATGGATTCCTCTCCCCAAGGGCCTGGGCCTGGGTGTGGGTGGGGCTGGTGTGAGTAGGGGCCCCCTAAGACAGTACTCTTTTCTGAGGGGCACTCAGACATCTCAGTCTTGCTCCTCCATCTCCCTGACATCCCACCAATCCACTCAAGCCCCACCCCACCTACCCCAACCAGACCTCATTCCTGTCGAAGTCATCACAATATCTTCTTCTGGTCTCACCTGCTCTGAGCCACTCCTTATTGAGACAGAACTCCCCAGAACCTGTCTGTCAGTCTGTAGGCCCCTCAGAGCAAAAACCAAGTCTCCTCCCCTTGAGACCCCAGTCCCAGCAGGACCCTGCAGGAGTTGGTGCTCAGCAGTGCTTGAGCGCCTGGGCCGAGGAGAAGGTTGTGGTGGTCACGTGGCTGGCTTTCAGCATCCCCGGCTGCCCATTCGCAAGACCAACCATGGGGAAGTATGAGCACGTGACCCACTTTGGGCCAAGGAGACACAGGGGAAGGTCTCCTGGGGAGCTGGCCAGAAGGGAGGGTGCAGGGGCTTTGGAGAAAATGAGACACAAGGGCAGATGTCCTTTTCTTTCTCTGCTTGTGGCTGTGTCTGGAGTTGTAGAAAGCTGCTGCAGCTCCTTGGCCTCCAGCCCAAGGAGGAAGATCGTAAATACAAGAGAAACTCAGAGAGACTGAGCTGAAGCCCTCATGTACCACAGCTGGAGGCTGCCCTGCCTCCAGCCCCCTTGTGTAGATGACAGCACATGCCCTCTGTGTCAGACCCTCTGGTTTATGTTCTTTGCAGCCAAAAGCATCCTCAACTGATGCAAATAACACAGTGACTGCAGAATAGCATGTGCTAAAGGCTGGCCTCTCATCCCCATAGCACCATCAGCCCCAGTGGCTTCCCTAGATTGTTTTTCCATCTATCAACTTGGGTGAGAGGGTCTCGAGGTAGAACCGGAGAAAGGAACAATGAAACGCTCTTTGAATAGAAGGCTGTTAGTAAAAGACAACCGTAGAAGTTAAGAGCGTGTGCTTTGGCTTCATACAGATCTAGGACCAAAGCCCAGCCTTCCGCTTATTGCCTGTTATTTGGGTGCGTTACTTACACTCTTCAATCACTAGTTTGCTCCTCTGTAAAGTGGGGATAATGACAGTGTAACTGAGGCGGTCCGTGTGAAAAGCAGAATGATGTACCTGGTGCTGGGTAAGTACTCCAAAGCCGAATTGGCTGTCTGGTCGCCCAGCCTGGAGACCTGCAACAGGTAAGGGTGGAAGGGAGGGGAGGAGGAAGGCCTCTCTAGTAGAGAACTGCAGAGTCTCTCCAGAGGTTCCTCACATTACTTGCTTCCCCAGTTGCTCCAGCCCGTCACCAGCATGGCCCTCCATCCGGGGCTGCCCTGGCTGGACGAGTGCAATCGGGAAAGGAAGGCGTCATGTGTGGGAGCCTTGAGGTTGGCTTTGAGGGGTGGGAGGATTTGCCCAGGTAAGGAAGACCAAGGAAGGCTTGCCAGAAGGGAGGCTGGGAACAGAGCAGGTGGGAGTGGGAAAGGTGCCTCTGGGGAGAGGGAAGAGGCCTGGCCGGAGCGGAAGTCTCTGGGAGGCGATGGGAAGGACACCTAGAGAGGCACGGCAGGGAGCTCAGCTGTGAAAATTTCTGCCAATAAGCAGGCAGGAGCCTTCTGTTAACAGAGGGTCTCTAGTCTGCTCCAGACCTAGAGGCATCATCCCATCTGATGGATGGAGAAACTGAGCTCAGGGAGGCTGAGCCAGTGCTATCAGAGGTGGTGGTGCCATTGGGAGGGGAGGTGCAGCCTGCCTCACTCTATGGCCTACAGAGTTCAAGCGGATTTTTACACTATTAGTTGTCTTCAGCTGCAAGTAACAAAAATCCTGACTGGGGCGCCTTACAGATTAGCTCAAATCCAAGGTTTCTGGAGGTGAAGGCCTTCTGGGGGCAGTCCCATTGCTCTGCAATTCTCCCCAAAGTGTTTCCTCTTGGGTGGCTATTTCAGAGCCTGGGTGTGCCCCCTCTCTCTAAACCCTGGGCATGCATAATGGGCACTTGGGAGCTCAACTATTTCATCTGCAGCAGCTCTCATCTTATCACCCCGTCAGCTGTAAGGCAGACATCAGTGAGGGTGGTGATTTGTGGACAATCCCTGACTCACCCCATTTTGCCAGCCCGCCCTGGGCTCAGGACTTCCTGCTGCATCTTCTGCTGAGCGGGCAGGGCATGGCGTCTCAGGGCTGGGGCTGGGGCTCTAGTCCAGGGCTCTTCCTAAGGTGGTACCACACAGTGCCCCCAGCACCTGCCCACCAAACTGGAAATTCCAGAAATATTCTCGACACCGTCTCCTTTCCAAAGACTGGGTGTGGCAGATGAAGAAGCTGAGGCTCAGCTAGTTGGAGGGTCTATTAAGGTCCCTCAGCCCCTGAAGGGTAGGGTCAAAATTAAACAAAAACTGGGCCTCAGACTGGGTTTCCAAACACCCCACTCTGTGCCTTGATAATCCTGTTTCTTTCTCCGTCCATTCCCATTCACTGAGCCGGAAGCCTCCATCTTCAGGGGGGGGTTCTCTGCCCCAAACAGCGTCTAATCTGGAGACTTGCGGTGGTGGCGGTGGTGGTGGGGGGGGGCAGTGCCGGGGCCTCAGGCTGTTCTTCCTCATCTTGCTGCCTGCTCACCTTGCCTCTGTGTGCTCACAGCCCCCCAGAGCACAGCTGTGTCTGCTCCCAGACTGTGGGCTCCTTGAGGGCAGGACCTGGTTTGGGTCCCAGAGCAGCCAGGGTTTGATGAATGACAGATGCCCTAGGCCTGGGTAAGCCCCTCCAGAATGGCCTGCTGGTGTGGGGTGGAGAGTCTGGCATCTCTGGGCCCAGCCTGGAAGGGTGCTGGACTGGCTGGCGGGTGACACACCTGGGGTTCCTGGGCCCCTCCTGGCCACACTGTCAGTGGGCCTCAAGCTCCCTTAGCATATGGCCTCTGGAATAAAGTGAGCCCGCACCTCGGGAGGGGGCAAGCAGAGGCAGGAGCGGGATGGCAGGTGGCAGGCGGGGCTGCACAGGGGAGCACAGCAACTCCACTTCCTGTGGGCGAGGGCCCTGCGCCTGCCCCGGGGGAGGTTGCACAAACCTTCCTGCGCAGGCCTCGGGCTGCCTGCCTGCCTGGCCCGAGCTCCAGCCTGCCTCTTCCACTGGCCACTGCCTCCCACCCGGGGCTGGCATCCCTGCTGCCTGCCCTGGGTCCCAGACTGTGTCCTCCATCACTGCAGGGTCGGTGAGGGGCTGGGCTGGACACCAGGGCCCGCCCTCCCATCACTGAGCTCCACTCCTTCCTCATTTTGCTGCTGATTCTAGCCCCAAACAAAACAGGTTGAGCTTTTTCCTCCCCTCAGCAGCTCCTCTCTGGCTCGTGGCTGCCTTCTGAGTGTTGCAGACGGCGCCGGCCGGGAAGGGGGGCCTGGGCCAGCCCTGCCAGGACTGGGACGCTGCTGCTGGCGCCTGGCCCTCCATCAGGCCAGCCTGTGGCAGGAGAGCGAGCTTTGCCGCGGCAGACGCCTGAGGATGATGCCCCAGCTGCAGTTCAAAGATGCCTTTTGGGTGAGTGAGGATGGCTGGGGGCACTGAACAAGTGGAGTGGGCAGAGCTAGGCTGAAATCTCCATGCAGGTGATGGGATGCGGCTCTGAGAGGAGAGCTTTCTCATAAAATAGTGGTTGATTCTTGGTCTTAATTGTCATGGAGGTGGCCCTGGCCCCCCACCCCTTCTGGATTGGAAGGCAAGTGGACTCCGTGAATGAGGGTCCTCCTCTCTGCTGCCCCGTCTGTTTTCTCCTCTGGGAGACCTCTCCCCACAACAGGAGCTCCTTAGAAGAGGGTAACACATGGGTGGGGGCTTGAGGAGGATGTGTGGGGCAGCAAAGGAGGGGTCACAGATTTAGAGACCAGACAAACTTGAGTTCAGGTCTTGGCTTTGTTACAGGCTGGGCGAGTCATTTCTGTCTCCGAGCCTCAGTCTCTCCATCTATATAATGGGGATAAAATAGAAATTAACACACCAACTAAAGTATTGGATCAGCAAGGGGATCCAATGCACTAAAGCTCCCAGCACCTTGCCTCACTCCAAATGGTAATTCTGTTCCCCTCACCCAGCCCCTTGTCCCTTGCAGACCTTAGGGGATCCTTCAAGGAGGCAGCCAGGCGGGCAATGGCTTGCTTACTTTCTTAAATTCAACACGGGCTTAAATCAAGTCATTTCCCCCATGAAATAAGGGCGCCCAGCCAGTGGTAGAGGTAAAGTGGCTTGGCCCGGGCCACGTAGCCTGCAGCCCAGCTTGGACCCCCTGGATCATCTCAGCACTTTTCCAGCTGTCCTTCGACTACCCCTCTGCCCCTCAGCTCTGGCTGTGCCCAGGGCTCTGGGGAAAAGCTGAGACCTTTCTGGTTGGAGCTGGGGAATGTGGCTGTCCCGGGGTGCTGCCTCCAACCCCAAAGAGGACACTCTGGCCCTCGGCTCAGCCGGCGGAGCCCCAGCCAACAGCCCTGCCCTCCCCGGGCCCTTTCCTGGGGCTGAAGCCAGGAGGATGAGAGCTACAGAGCCAGGCCTTCCTTCCCTTCCGGCCAGCTCCACTTGGGGCCTGTGGCCGGCGTGTGAGTGTTCTGCTTCCTCTGCACTGACTGCACAGTAGGCAAAGGACCCCACGTGGGGAGGGCACCTTGTGCCTTTCTGGGCCTCAGTTTCCCCATCTCTACAAAGATAGAGTGGGCCCAGCCCAGAGAAGCCAATGGAGACAGAGCTGCCTCAGCCCATCTGGAGGACCAGGCACCAGGATGCTCAGGGCCCAGGCTGGCAGCTGGAGCCCTGGGGGATGGGGGATGTGAGTCAGCACCTTGCTGCCCTGCCTTGGTGTGCAAAGTTGGGGGAAGGGGTAGGGTCTGGAAACCCAGGCCGCTCTGTAGCCCAGGGCAGGCCAGGACCCCTTGACTCTTTTATCACTGAGACCTCTGTCCAGTCCTAGAGCCCCTGGGCCTGCCTTCCCTAGGGCAGAGCTGGGCAAGGAGCAGCCTCCATGGCAGGATCTGGGCACAGGTAGGGGTGGCGTATAAGGGAGCAGGGTGTGGCAGCAGCAGCAGCAGAAGCAAGCAGCCAGCCTCTGTGGAGCTTCCTGAGCGGCATCCTGCCCACACTCTGTGCTCGTCGCACCTCTGGGCTTCCTGGCCTCCAAGTACCTGGTCTTCTCTGTGTCTGGCTCCCTGAGCCCAGGGTGGGCATATAGTTTCCCTAGGGAAGGCCAGAGCAGGAAGAGGAGAGAAGTAGCCAGTGGGAACTTCTCACACTGAGTCTGGGCCGATGCCCCTAAAGGTCACTGTAGGCATCACCTGCCCCAGGGCTCTGGATTCTAATACCTCTTCCTGATGCTCAGCCCATCCCAGTGCATAACAACTAACATTTGCTGAGCACGAAAGATGTGCCAGGCACTGTTCTCAAGATGTATGCATATTCACTCATTCAATCCTTCAAACAGATGCTACTATTATCTCTCTTATTCAGATGAGGAAATTGAGGCACAGCGCTATTAAGAGACTTGCTCAAGGTCACACTGCTGGGATTAAACCCCTGGCAGTCTGGCTTCAGCACCTGTGTTGTCGCAGGATCCCTCTCTCTATCTGACATATCACTGGATCTTTTGGCTTCGGGGTAAGATAAGAAGTAACCCCTCTTATCTCCCAGAGGGGTAAGAAGATCAGACAATGTGGCTAGAACAATATTTTGAAGCTTCATTTTTAGACGAATCTGTAAAACAGAAAAGGCACACTACTCTGACCATAGGTGTTATATTAGGAACAGCCCAGCCAGCTTGGCCCATGTCCGGGCCTTCCCCCACCCCAGCCCAAGGCACTGTCATTAAACCCTTCAGCCTGCCAGCACACTGTTTAGAAATGACTGGTTTTTAGTCAGGGTGCAGTGGTTCACGCCTGTAATCCCAGCACTCTGGGAGGCCGAGGTGGATGGACCACTTGAGGTCAGGAGTTCAAGACCAGCCTGGCCAACATGGTGAAACCCTGTCTCTAATAAAAATACAAAGATTAACTGGGCATGGTGGCTCATGACTGTAATCCCAGCTACTTGGGAGGCTGAGGCAGGAGAATGGCTTGAACCCAGGAGGCAGAGGTTGCAGTGAGCCGAGATTACGCCACTGTACTCTAGTCTGGGCGACAGAGCTGACAGAGTGGACGGACCCTACTTTGGCTAAACTAGAAAGATCATGTTTGATATCACAGCCCTTCAGTTATTGGGCAACCTCACCCATACAGAACACGGGGCAGAGGAGGGGAGCCAGCCCTGCTGTTTCTGGCTTTAGCTCACAGTAAGGGAGGAAGCAAAAGTGGTTTCTCAGAAGCCAAAGATGATTTCCCTAAGAGCTTTCCTTAAAGCTCACATACTACACTCCTAGGAGATGTCCCCTAGCTTTTACTCAGGTCCTATGAACTCTAATTTCATCCACAATTTTAACGAGCTTGGTCATGGGGTCTTTTAGCCTATAGATGTAGCAATTAGTGGCAGTTTGCACAGTACCTGATATACAGTTGGCAATGGATAAATGCTGATGGACCTGGACTGTGAGAGGACGTTTCACAGGCAGCTAGCAGCCTGATTGGAAGGAAGGAGACAGAAACAGTCTGAAAAGCAGCTGTAATGGCACAGAAGTAGTGGGGACACTCAGCATGGGAGCAGAAACAGTCCTGTCCCTCAGTCGGCCTGTTTTTGCAATTTTGTCAGTGTGGCCACACAGTATTTATTTATAGCCTGATTTTAGCTGCAGCCGAGTGTTCAGATGCACGCTGCTGTAGGAGTGAGGCAGGGCGGACCAGTCACAGGGGGAGGGAAGGGATAATGTGATTTCTGTGATACACGCAGATGATAAAGAGCATCACCCCTTGGCAGGAAGTTTGTAAATGAGCCTCAGAGTGGGACCTGTCAGTGAGACAAGGTTGAATCTGAGAATACCAGCTGTCCGAGCGGAGAGGGCATTAGACCTCATGTTGTTTTGCCTAGCACTGAGTCTAAGGTGCCGGGAAGCCCAGAGAAGGAAGGGTCCTCCCCCTGCCCCCAGTTTGTCGTGGCTCCACTCCTAGTAGGTGGCCAAATTATTGCAAGAAACGTCTGTCTGTATCCTCTGCACACCCTCTGACGAGTGGGGTACTGGCTGAGGACGTGTTCATAGAATTAATGAACGGACAGTGAATGTCTCCATGGTCCATCTCCCTTCCTGAACCCATTTTTTACTTCATTTCACTTTTTTTTTTTTTTGAGACAGAATCTTACTCTGTTGCCCAGGCCGGAGGGCAGTGGCACAATCTCGGCTCACTGCAACCTCTGCCTCCTGGGGTCAGGCGATTCTCCTGTCTCAACCTCCTGAGTAGCTGGGATTACAGACGTGTGCCGCCACGTCTGGCTAATTTTTGTATTTTTAGTAAAGATGAGATTTCACCATGTTGGCCTGGCTGAGTCTCGAACTCCTGACCTCAGATGATCCACCCGCCTCGGCCTCCCAAAGTGCTGGGATTACAGGCGTGAGCCGCTGTGCCTAGCACTTCATTTCACTTTTGTTATATTCTGCAAATATTTGGTGAGTAGGGCTCTCTACTAGGTGGTCCACTCTGGACCCCTGTGCTTCTTCACCCTACAACATCTAATCAGATGAATGAAACTGTCTTGACCTGAAGGAAGCCACAGTCCAGTGCCGGGGCTGCAGGAATAACTGAGTCAGGCAAGGAGTGCTCTGAGAGGAGCAGTATGTCAACTGTGCCATCCCCTCCCAGGCCCCCCATTCTCCGCAACCTGTATGTCCATCCAATGGCCTTTGCAAAGATGTCATTAGATACTGTTTTAAGAGGGAAGATCTAGTTCTGGACCAGATTCTATTGAGATCCACATCCTGTTCCTTTTAGGGTAGTTAAAAGGAAAAGTAAGGACCTGGGGAGGCTGGGCCACATGCACTACAGTGACCGTCACCTACCCTTTGGGTGGGAACCACCAAGGGGGTATGGGGACAACAGGCCTGAACTTTCCCCTTGACATGTGGGTGTATCTCTTCTTTGAGGCTGGGTTCTGGCTCTGTCTGGAAACCCCTGTGCCACACTGGGAAGAGCTGAGCCTCCCCAAGCCCATTTAACAGGTGACAGCACCGCTGCTGAGTGGGGCAGTGACTCACCAGCTTCACACAGTGGGACGGGCCGGGCTGGTCTGCCCCTTCCCTATGTGGCACTCAGCCACTGGTGCCTTTTCACTTCCCAGTTCTGAGACGCTGAGGTGCCCATTTATGAGGCTACAGAGAAGGGGACTGAGGGGCCCTAATTTGATCTGTCATAAAGCTGCCTGTCCCTACCCCCAGACCTGTCTACCATGGCCCAGGGGCATCAGGAGAGCCTGACATTTGCTGGGCAACTGTTCTATCCTGGGCATTTAAATATATATATATATATACACACACACACATACACTTTCTAAAGAAACAAAATCAACTAATATAAGATCCTAAAAGGAAAGTGGGGAAATGGAGAGAAATAGGAAAAGAAAAAGCACCTTTAGTCTCATCATACAACTGCTAATATTATGCTGTGTTTGCATAAGATTGCCTTACATAGGTGCAAGCATATTGTGTACATAATTTTGTATTTTCCCTTTCTTTTAAAAATTTTTTATTTTTGCAGAGATGAGGTCTCTCTGTGTTGCCCAGGCTGGTCTCAAACTCTTGGGCTCAAGCAATCCTCCTGCCTTGGCTTCCAGAGGGCTGGCATTACAGGCGTGAGCCACCATGCACGGCCCTCCCTCCTTTTTTTTCTAGTATTTTAAATTTTATTTTAAATTGTAGTGAAATACACATAACATAAAATATACCATCTTAACCATATTTTTTGGTGTATGGTTCAGTAGCACTAGGTTTGTTCACACTTTGCCACCCTCCCCTTTTTTTAGCATAACTTACTCCATCAGGAACACTTGTGGGTTATGGATATTGGTTCCTCATTTTCAGCGACACCACTGTTCATGGCCGCACAGTTCTCTAGCTTGTGAATTTGGTGACCATGCTGTGATTTTTTTGTCCAGTACCCCATTGCCGAACATTTAGGTTACTGCCAATTATTTATTATTCTGGACAGTGACACCATGGGTAGATCTTTGACTATAAAGGTTTTTCACTTGGGGATTATTTCTTTGGGCAGAGGAGGCTAATGGCTCTTTTCCAGGGAAGAAGGCATTTCTGGGTGAAAGAGTGGGGCCAGTTCTCTAGCCATGGGCACTAGCAGTCACTTTGGGATCCCCCATAGTCCTCTGGTTGGGCAGGAGCTTTTTCACACAGGAAGGAGGGACCCCAGAATGGCCTGGAAGGGTCAGGACCCATGGACGGGGCCCTGCTGGAAACCAGAGCCGGCTCTGACTTTGTGGAAGGCCTTGCAGCCCAGCAAACTGCTGTGGCCTTGAGGGCCAAGGAGGCCAGTGGCTGAGGAGTGGCCCTGGTGCACTCAGAGCTTGCAGACGGTGCAGGAGGTGGGAGGAGAGGCCCTGGCCATCCTGCCTTTGCTGCCACCAAGTACCTTCCCAGCACCTGCCTGGCTGCATCTGTCAGAAGCAGTGAGGACGGAGGCTCTCCTTTTCCTGATTGGGAAAGCTCCTTAAGACCTGGTGTTCCCTGTAAAAAGCAGAGAGCCTAGCAGTGCACCTGGTCGGCAACCCGTGGTGAAAAGTGGGGAAATAAGCATTTATACTGGCACAGGCTTGTTGTATTAACAACAACAATCTGCGGATGGATGCACAGGGAGCTCATTAAAATGATTGCCTGTTGGGAGAATGAGAGAAAAGAGATGGATGAGGGATGAGGCTGAGCGGCTGTGCATGTTTTCAGGATTGATATTTTTAAACTGTTTGATTTTTGAACGATATGAATGTATTAATTATTCAAAAATTAAACAATTAAAAATGAAAAAGAGGACATTTATTTCAAGTCCCATGAAGAATTTTTCCCTGAATCCCAGCTACTTACATCATCCCCTGAGGAGCAGCAATGCTGCCCGTTTTCTGAGTGCCTGTTCCGTGACAGGCATGGTGCCATTCAGTCCACATGCCTCCAAACGCATCATCAGTGTCCTCCTGACTCTGTGATGGGACCTAAGGCACGGCAGGTCTAGGACCAGATGAGGGTCACCTGTGCAGGGTAGAGCAGGGACTCCCACCTAGGTCTGTCGAACTCTATTGCCCTCTGCCCCTGAATTCTAAAGAGTTTGTTCTTGCTTCTGTTTTAATTTGTGTAGGATGAAAGGATGCCTCCCTACATGTTAACATTGGTGTCTATGGATTTGGAAGTAGGATTCTCTCCATCCCCCATCTAATTTTCTGCAAGTCAATACAGAGTACCTTTGTCATGAAAAAGAAAATATTTAAAAAGAAAACTAAGCAATTCCTGCTCTCAAGACTGAGTTGGTGTTTCTAGGCCAAATCTGTGGTTTGCTAGCATGTCCTTTTCCACATGCTCGGTGCATATTTTGTGGTACGTGGGCCTCTGGGGACCAAGAACTTCGTTCATCTGTGCCCATTCCACAGGACGTGGCCGGCTGCTCAGGTGTTAGAAGATTGCAGAGGTTTGTGGTCATGCTTGCTTTGCTTTTGTGATGCCTGCAGATGGTCACTGCCAGGATTTGCTGTCTGCAGGGTTCTGGGTTGATTTGGTGTTCTGAATTCAATTTTATTCTTGATAAAAAACAAGATCTGCTTCTTGATGACCCACTTTGTGCTCCAGTCCCCAGGAACCCACATGCTTTTCCTGGCTGCTCCTGGCATCTACGAACTAGGGCAGCCCCTGGGATGGAGAAGGAGGGCCTTGCTTTGGGCTTTGAAGGGTGGGTGAGGATTTGAGACATGTCAGGAGGACAAACGGCACTCAAAGTGGGAGGTACGGCATGGGCAAAGGTGTGGAAGGGGTTTGGAAGACAGTTTTCTGGCCCAGAGCATTGCGCAAGGTGACTGGTAGGAAGGGAAGGCTTGAGCTGGATTGTGAAAGGTGTCTGCCCTAAGTGGTGGCAGAGATACTTTCTTCTGCCACTCTGCACCCTCTCTGGTGGTGGCTGTTTCCTCTCATGCAAAAGAGGACAGAGGCTGCGGGCTGTGAGTGGGATGCCCTTCTTCCTCACCCAGAGCCTGGCTGATGCTGCAAACCACACGATGGAGGGAACTTTGGGTGGAAACCAAGACTGCCTCTGCTTCCAGCTAGAGAAAATGATGCCCTGGGCCCGGGGCTGCCCACACCAGGACTCCCCTCTGGGTTGGCTCCGGAAGGTTCCTCCCTCACAGACTCAGTCATGCCCCATCCTCCAGGCTTAGAAGGAAATGGGCTTCTTGGGAGGCCATGGCGGGTGGATCACCTGAGGTCAGGGGCTCGAGACCAGCCTGGCCAGCATGGTGAAACCCTGTCTGTACTAAAAATACAAAAAATTAGCGGGGCATGGTGGCTCATGCCTGTAATCCCAGCTACTCAGGAGGCTGAGGCAGGAGAATCGTTTGAACCCAGGAGGTGGAGGTTGCAGTGAGCTGAGGTTTCACAATTGCACTCCAGCCTGGGCAACAAGAACGAAACTCCATCTCAAAAAAAAAAAAAAAAGAAGAAGGAAGCAGGCTTCTTTGAAGCCTCACCCAGCCCTCACCCACACTTGCTGGGTGGCCTTGGACAATCATTTTCCCTTTCTGAACCTCAGTTTCCTCATCTGCAGGATGTCAGGGTCATTATCACTTAAGATAAGGGCTTTGAGGATGGGGCGGCTCAGGGCAGTGCTAAGGGACCACCTCCTCCTGCTCACCATAGTGGGGTAGCAGACCAGGAACAGGTCCCAGGGGACCCAGATTTATAATTGGATATGCACCCATAGGGTGAGCCTTATACATAGATCTTGCTGTTTCAGAATGCCTCCTCCACTGATGTTCACCATTGCATGTTATACTCCACCATTAGAGAATCATTCCTTTGGTTTCAAGTAACAAGATGATCTATGTTATCTCACTTAATTCCAACAATAGTCCTGTGAGGTCAGTATTCTTATTCCTGTTTTACAGAGAGGAAACTGAGCCTCATGGAAGGGATGTGGGCCTGGGGGATGCCACACAGATGGATCGGACTGGGCTGGGCCTGGATACCACCTTCCCAGGTCTGGGTCAGAGAGACCTTTGCAGTTAATGGGAGGGTGTGGTGGTTTGCTGAGGCCTGGCACACTGAGCAATGGGTGATGGAACAGGCAGGAGAGTGACAGCTCCTTCCACTGGTGTTGACAGGCCACCCACCATTGGGCAACAGGAAGTGCCAGCTGGAGCCCTGGAGACCAGCAGCCAGTGTGGGGATGCGGTGGCCAGATGGAACTCAGGGCTTCCCAGCTGTGGAAACAGGAACGGGAAACAGCCACACTGGGGAGGAAGTGAGGGGGTGATGGGCTGAGGCAAGAGCATGCCTGCGTGGCTAGAGAGAGTGACCAAGGTGGAGAGTAGTTGGAGATAAGGTAAGAAATAGAACAGCGGCCAGGCGTGGTGGCTCACACCTGTAATCCCAGCACTTTGGGAGGCTGAGGTGGGAAGATCACTTGAACCCAGGAGTTCAAGACCAGTCTGGGCAACATGATGAAACCACTTCTTTAAAAAAAAAGTACAAAAATTAGCTGTACCTGGTGGTGCACACCTGTAGTCTCAGCTACTTGGGAAGCTGGAGTGGAAGGTCACTTGAGCCCAGGAGTTGGAAGCTGTAGTGACTGTATGATCACACCACTGCACTCCAACCTGGGCAACAGAGCAAGACTCTGTCTCAAAAAAAAAAAAAAAAAAAGTAAAGAAAAGAAAAGAAATGAAGCAGAGAGCCAGATCTTGAGATCTTGTAGGACTGTCATTCTAAAAAATCCCAATGCCCAGGCTACACCCCAGGTCAATTACATCCTGATTTCTGGGGGTGGGACCTGGACATCAGTATTTTTCAAAGTTCCCCAGTGCCTCCATGTGGAATTTTAGGTTTATGAGAGGCATCAACATAGATAATTGTGGTAATTAATTACCATTGCTGGCCGAGCGTGGTGGCTCATGCCTATAATCCCAGCAATTTGGGAGGCCAAGGTGGGCGGATCACCTGAGGTCGGGAGTTCAAGACCAGCCTGGCCAACATGGTGAAACCCTGTCTCTACTAAAAATGCAAAAAAAGTAGCCAGGTGTGGTGATGCGTGCCTGTAATCCCAGCTACTTGAGAGGCAGAGGCAGGAGAATTGCTTGAACCTGAGAGGCAGAGGTTGCAGTGAGCCAAGATTGTGCCACTGCACTCCAGCCTGGGCAACAAGAGCGAACACTCAATATCAAAACAAAACAAAAATTACCATTGCTGACAATAGGCATACGTCTGGTGTTTACCATTTTCATGACCTCATTTGACTCACCTGAGTGAGCAAAGGTTAGAAGTTTTGGGGGTGGTGGTAATCATATGTAACATAAAATTGACCATTTTAACAATTTTTAAGTATATGATTCATAGGCATTAAGAACATCCACTATTTCCTGAAGTGCTTCATCATCCTGAACAGAAATTGTACCCAGCATACAATAACTCCCCACCCCTTCACCGCATACCTTGTTCTACCTCGATTCTACTTTCTAGCTCTATGGATTTGCCTATTCTAGTCATCTCCTGTAAGTAGAATCAGATAATATTTGTCCTTTTGTGTCTGGCTTGTTTCAGTTAGCATAATGTCTTCAAGGCTCATCCATGTCGTAGCATATGTCAGAATTTTCTTCCTGTTTATGACAAAATACTATTCCATTTTACATATATACTTGATTTTGTACATCCATTGATCCATTGATGACCACTGGGCTGTTTCTTTGAGCTATTGTGAATAATGCTGCCATGAACATTGGTGTACAAGTACCTGTTTGAAACCCTGCTTTCAATTCTTTTAGATATATACCTAGGAATGGAATTGCTGGATCATATGGTAATCCTATGTTTAACTTTTTGAGTAACTGCCAAACAGTTTTACATTCCCATCAGCAATGCAAAAGGGATCCAATTGCTCCATATCTTTGCCAACTCTTGTTAATTTCTGTTTTTTTTTTTTAAATCATAGCCACCTTAGGAGGCATGAAGTAATATCTCATCGTAGTTTTGATTTGCATTTCTCTAATAATTAATGATGGTGAGCATCTTTTCATGTGTTTATTGGCCATTTGTGTACCTTCTTTGGAGAAAGTCTATTTAAGTTTTGCCCACTTTTGAATTGGTTGTCTTTTTATTGTTGAGTTGTAGGAGTTCTTTGTATATTCTGGATACTCATCCTTTATCAGATATATGATTTGTAAATATTTTCTCCCACTCTGGAGAGTCTTTTCACTCTTTTGATATTGTCTTTTGATGCACAAAAGTTTTTCATTTTGATGAATTCAATGTGTCTACTCTTTGTTTTGTTGCCTATGATTTTAATATATCAGAGAAATAATTGCCAAATTAAATATCATGAAGTTTTCCCTATGTTTTCCTTTTAAAATTTTGTAGCTTTAGGTCTTACATTTAGGTATTCAATTCATCTTGAGTTATTTTTTGCATATGGTATAAAGTAAGGGTCCAGCTTAATTCTTTTGCATGTGGATATCCAGTTTTCTCAGCGCCGTTTGTTGAAGTCTGTCCTTTTCTCATTGAATGGCCTTGGCACCCTTGTCAAAAATCAATTGACCATATATGTTAGGGCTTATTTCTGAGCTCACTATTTCCATTCGTCATATGTCTGTCCTTATGACAGTACCGCACTACTTCAATTACTGTAGCTTTGTAGTAAGCTTTGAAATAAAGAAGTGTGAGTCCTCCAACCTTCTTCTTCTTTTTCAAGATTGTTTTGGCTCTTCAGGGGCCCGAGTAGAGCTGCTTTGGTTGTTCCCATTTTATAGGTGAGGAGACTGAGGCCTGGACCGTCTTGAGTTTGCCCAGCCTGGACTGGCCACGAGTCTGTGACAAACTTCTCATCATACTCCCACCCTGGGCACATGTAGGGAGACACTTGCTTTAGAGGGCCCCTGGGTTGTGGGCTCCTCCCTGCGATTGCTCTGCCTTCCAGCTCCCCAAGGAGGTCCATCTATGATGTCTCGGCTTCCTTGGGGCCCCACCAGCTCTCACTCTTCTTCAAGGAGGGTCTGGAGGGAAGGCCTGGAGGCTGGGTCACCAACTTCCTCAGTGGATCAAGAGAAGACCCTGCAAGGAATTAATGTCTGTCCCGGCCTCAGCTTGCCTGGATAAAAATCAGACTTCAGGCCATATGCAGTGGCTCATGCCTGTAATTCCAGCACTCTGGAAAGCCGAGGCAGGTGGATTGCTTGAGCCCAGGAATTCAAGACTAGCCTAGGAAACATGGCAAAACCCAATCTCTACAAAAAATACAAAAATTAGCTGGGGTGTGGTGGTGCACACCTGTGATCCCAGCTACTTGGGAGGCTGAGGTGGGAGGATCGCTTGAGCCCAGGAGGTCGAGGCTGCAGTGAGCTGTAATCATGCCACTGCACTCCAGCCTGGGCAATAGAACACTTTTTTTTTTTTTTTTTTTTGAGATGGACTCTCGCTCTGCTGCCCAGGCTGGAGTGCAGTGGCATGATCTCAGCTCACTGCAAGCTCCGCCTCCTGGGTTCACGCCATTCTCCTGCCTCAGCCTCCCGAGTAGCTGGGACTACAGGCACCCACCACCATGCCCAGCTAATTTTTTTGTATTTTTAGTAGAGACGGGGTTTCACTGGATGGTCTCGATCTCCTGACCTCATGATCTGCCTGTCTAGGCCTCCCAAAGTGCTGGGATTACAAGCGTGAGCCACCGCGCCCAACTGGCAATAGAACACTTTGAGGACTGCAGTCACTGAAGCAGAAGGGATTCCCTTCTTCGTCACCTCCTGAACAATTGCCCATTGACCTGGACCAGCTCTGAGCCCACTCTCCTAGGCATCAGGACCCCAGACTACAGGTGGTAGGAAGACCCAGAACAGCTGAGGATGGTTCAGGCAAGCAGAGCTGGGGGTGGAGGGCGAGAGATCATCACAGAAGTCTGAATCAGTGTCCCTGGAGCAGCAGTGAATGCTAAACACAGCCAGGTATGAGGTCTGCACAGCACAGGGAAGCACAGGGTGTGGATGAGGTGTTTGGGGATATCTGTGAGGATTCTCACTGACCCTGAAACCAAAGAAACAGGTGTGTCTGGTGCCAGGACCAAGGGAAGACCAGCAGCTGAGCCTGGGTCTAGGGTCAGAGCAGGAGCTGCTGTGAAACTGCAGAAATTTCATCCCAGTCCTCAGATAACTCCCAGTCCTCAAGGGAAGGAGCTTGCACTCAGGGTCCGGCAGTCTTTTTGTTTTGTTTTGTTTTGTTTTGTTTTGTGTTTTTTGAGACAGAGTCCCACTCTGTTGACCAGGCTGGAGTGCAGTGGCACCGTGTCGGCTCACTGCAATCTCTGTCTCTTGGGCTCAAGAAATTCTCCTGCCTCAGCCTCCCGAGTAGCTGGGATTACAGGTGCCCACCACCACACCCAGCTAATTTTTGTATTTTTAGTAGAGATGGGGTTTCATCATGTTGACCAGGCTTGTCTCGAACTCCTGACCTCAGGTAATCCACCCACCTCGGCTTTCCAAAGTGCTGGGATTACAGGCGTGAGCCACTGCGCCCGGCATTCTTGATTTGTGTCCTACCTCTGTAGGCTGAGAGTAAAACGTTAAATAATGAATGGTCCCAGAGAGCACCAGGCTCCTCACACAGCCCAGCTCCCCAGGCCTGGGGTAGGGGGAGCATCTGACTCTACTTAGAGCCATGTTTCTCCACCATGTGGCTGTGTGCAACAGGTACACTGGCTGTGTTGGGCAGAGCAGAGCGATTTCCCAGACTCCAACATAGAAGCCTTTATTTGGCAGGTGCCATCTTTGTCTCTCACTCTGACCTTGGAGCCCAGTGGCCTGCTTCGATCCTACTACACTCATGGGTGGCCCTGGGGAGCCCCTCAACTCTCTGAGCCTTTGTTCCTTGTCTGTAAATATTGCAGTAGTAAACCAGCTTTGGTGGTTAGAGGATTGAGAGTGGAGACGTGCAGGTTGATGGCCAAGCAAGGATAAGGAGCTCCACGTGCGATCCCCTGCAGGTGTGGAGTCCAACTAGCCCCCAGGCACGGAAGGCCTCAGGCTCAGCTCCAAGGCCCTGAACCTGCTGAGGCTGGCAGAGAGAGCCAAAGGGCCTCCAGAGGCTGCAGGGGTCTGTCCCTGCCTTCAGGGAAGGGCATGGGCATAGGAGTGGGGCTCCCCTGAAGCTCTAGGGGCCCATCTCTGTCTCTTGAGCAAGTCCCAAGCCCAGGGGAGCCTGCCAGCCCTCACACCTACAGCAAATCACAGCCGCAAAGCAGGACACCCCAGGTCCAGGTTCCAGGTTCCAGTAGCTGCCTCGTGGTCAGTATTGCTGAGGGCAGGTGCCATACTCATGCGCAGTGTGTCCTTGTCCAGTGCCTGTGTTGTCCCCTCAGTGGGACCCCTGGGAGTCCCTGGAAGCTCACAGGGCTCTGATGGGGTCCCTGTCAGCCACGGGCTTGTGGGCCTCCCAGCACAATGGAGCCCAGCCCAGGCATCTCTGGGACTCGGCCAGCTGGGCTGCTGAGGTGAAGGGCCCTGTAAGGCCCAGCAGGGGCCATCAGACTGGGACTCGGAAGAGAACCATGGCACTCTGGAAACTCATTTCTAATCTCAAGGTCCTGTCAGCCCAGGTGAACACAGAGTCGTTCATCTGACAACATTAATGCACATTTGTTCTCTAAAAACTAAAAGTCTGTCTTTGCCTTCTTGGCCCTCTCTGTTCAACACTTACCCTGGGCCATCTCAGACAGCTGTAAGTCATCCTCATCCCATATTTATTTGCTTATACATGGTTCCCAGCAGTACTTGAGTCAGGGGACCCCTAGACACCAAGTCCCTAATTTAACAGGCCATCTGAGGCTTGAGTCGTCTCTGTGGAACCACACCTGCTTACAGACTGTAGTGATGGGCGCTCCTCACCTGTCAAAGCCCCCCGCCCTCTTTCCATACCTGCAGCCATTCAGGCTCCTGGGAAGCCTTTCCTTGCATTGTCCTGGAGTTGGCCTCCCTGTCTCTGCCCCCATGAGTCCTGGCTTGGGCTGGGAAATGCCAGCCACTAGTGCTCCCTCTGCTCCTGATGGCCCCACAGAGATCTCCAGGTGAGATCAGCCATTCCCTCACAGCTTTGGCTTGGAACTCTCCCTTCCCTCCCTATCACCTCCTCCCAAATACTCTGGGTAAGCAACTGACTTGTTTACTGAGGGCTCTGGCCATCCATCCATCCATCCACCCACCCACCCATTCACCCATCCATCTATCCATCCATCCATCCATCCATCCACCCATCCATCTATCCATCCATCCACCCACTCATCCATCTACCTACCCATCCACTCATCCACACATCCACCCACCCACCCATCTACCCATCCATGCATCCACCCACTCACCCATCCCTCCATTTGTCCACCAGTCCACCCATCCACCCACCCACCTATCCACCCATCCATCCATCCACCCACCCACCCACCTACCCATCCATCCATCCATCCATCCATCCACCCATCTACCCATCCACCCACCCATCCATCCATCCTTCCTTCCATCCATCCATTGATCTGTCCATCCATCGATCCATCCATCCATCCATCCATCCATCCATCCATCCAGTTGTACCTGAGTGTTTGGTCCTTTGCCTACCTCACTTTGTCAACCAGTAATGGTGGAGAGGAGTCGCATTGTGGGGTACTGACTGTAGGGCAGTGGAAGGAGCCTGGTTGCTACCCATTGACTTAGCGTCCCTGTGCCTCAGTTTCCATATCTATACAATGGGGATGATAATTCCTGCCTCAGAGGACTGTTGTAAGAGGTAGAGGGGACCAGTGTGTCTGGCTTCTTTAAAGGTGCTGGGTAATGGGTCATTGAATCTGCAAGCAAATGATCTGGTCCCCTCCATGGGGCACCTCAGGAAGCAGCCATCATAAGGTCTTGTCCTCTTGAGGGCCTCACTGAGGCGCTTCTCCAGCCCATCACCCAGTGTGTCTGTGAGCAGAGCTGTGTGTAGGCACCGGGTGCCAGGATCCAGTGGGGAACCTGAAAGACCCCCCTCTGCCTCCATGGAGCTCAGCCCTTCCTACCTCAGGTTCTCAGTCCACAGAAGACAAGCAACAGGAAACTAGGTGCTAGCAAACCCACAGTGTCAGCCACACCGGCTGCAGAAGTCACTGCTGGTGTGAGGGAGGAGAGCACCCCAGCACCATAGAGCTCCATGCAGCTACCTTCCAAAGCCACTGCTAGGTCTTGCTTCCCCACCTGTGGGCCCGTGCTGGAGTTTTCCCAGTCATCTTCAGATGTAACCCAATCCAGTCCAACCTAGTATCACAATTTCACTCTCATTCAATTTAAAGCTCCCCAGTCCTCCGACTTTCACTGGAAGCCTCTGATGGGGAAAAGAGAACAGGGTCGGTTTCCTCCCTTGCCATGGGGTACCCACACTGCACTGCCAGCTGCCTCTGGGGTCTCCATGGCGGGGGGGTGGGGCACAGGGCCGTGACTGTAAAGGGGAGAAACGTCTCATTGCCCTGGTACTGTTGTAACTGGTGACAGCGAATGCACACAGTTCAGCCCTTTCTCTCCCTGGCACCTAGGCAGGTTTTTTGGCGACCCTGACCCCCTGGAGTCCCTGACCACTCCATTCCCTACAGCCTTCCACTTCCAACCCCTCCCGTTGCACCCAATAGTCTGCTCCACTCAGCTTCTCCTTGGGGCTCCTCTCTCCCTGTCAGGCTGTTCTCATGGACAGAATTATCAGGCAGCTCTTCCTGGCTACCTTCCACGGCCCCCACTTGGTTCCCAGGGAAGATTTTGGTGCCAATTCTTGGACATAGCAGATGGGAACTCGGACCAAAACCCACGCGTCCCCCTCCAAGGTTGGAGGCTTAGCTGTCCTCTGATAGATGCTGTATTCTGGAGTGCCAGGCAAGGGAGCGTTTGAAAAAGGCTCTGTTCCCCTTAAACGGACCCTCTGGTGGAGGAAGGTGTGTAGGGCGAGAGGGGAGGTGACGAGGTGACTCATTTCTTCCAGCCTGGCCCCAGCTGAGGGAAGGTGTTTCTGGTGGCGGAGGTGGCAGGCAGGCGGGGAGGGCTCGGGGAGCTGCTGCTTGCTGAACTGCCCATGGGTGACAGGCCCTGAGTGTGGGGCTTTGCAGAGAGGTGAAGTAATGGGAAGTTAACAGCCAAGATCGTGGCTTGGGATATCTGGGTTATATCCCAGCTGCACCTGGCAGGTCCCTGGGCAGATTGGGTAACCTCTCTGGGTTACCTTTTCCTCATCCATAAAATGGGAGTCATCACCCCTAGCCCAGTATCTGCCTTGTGGTGAGCCCTGATCTTGAGTCCACCGTTCTCACCTATGCGCACAATTTCACTTGCTTCTCAGGTCACCTCTATGCAGTGAGAACTATTAGGCCCATTTTCACAGGAAGGAAACAGGCTGAGAAGGGCCAGGGTCACGGGAGGTGTGAATCCACATCTAGTTGGTCAGACCCTTCCCAGCCTCTCAAACAGGCCCGAGTACCCTCTCTGACCTGTGGCCTACACTAACAGGACTGTGCCCTAGAGGGGCGGGCTGTCAGGGCCCGAAAAGGGGTTAGCCTCCTGCCCCCACTTTCCCAATGAGGAAACCAGGTCCTGAGAAGTAAAGTGGCTTGCTTCAGGCCCTGGTATCTGTGGTCTTGCCCCTGCAGCCACCAAGAGTGTTATGGGCATGAAAAGGGGGAAGTGGCAGTAGTTACAGAGGGTGCTTCTCCACTCAACCAGTGGGGGTGTGGAGGGCCCTGGCCAGCTCACAGGCCTGGGCCATGGCTCACACCAACACCCACCAGAGAATGAAGCCAGTAGGCTGTCCCTGGACAGAACAGGGCACCCAGGCCTTGGCCACACTGCCTCAAGGCAGAGGCAGGAATATGTTTCCTCCCAAGAGCCTCCTCCTGGAGTTCTGGGATGCAGCCTGGAGCCGATGGCCACATACTACGGATGGCGAGGGCTGGGTCCCACATCTGGCTCAAGTGAGCCTCCCAGAGGAAGAGACTGTGCCCGCTCCCCACCTGGCACCCCTAGTCCAGGACAGGTTGTCCTGGGTGCCACATGGCTGGGCCGTGACCACTGGCTGTTCACGGGTTCCCCAGGGCCGCACTCCTCTGACCCAGCCTGGGCACCAGGCTAGCCTCTGTGGATCCGCAGTAACCGAATTATAGCCCAAAATACAGCTTTGATTTGAGGTGGAGATAATTTGAGTGATCATTTTCAAGAGTGAGTTTTTCAAATCATGTTTGGATGTTCCAAAATAGAAAATGGTTCCTGGGCTGTCTACTAAATGGCTGATGTAGGTATATGGCTTTGGGGACAGGTTGACCTGCATTCAGATCCCAAACTCTGCCCTTTGCCCATTGAGTGGCTTTGGGCAGTCTCTTTCCCTGTTTGGGCCTCCTGTCCCCATCTTTGCCTCCCGAGATCTGTGTTGTGATCAGGAAGATAACGCTGTGACACCCTTGGTGCAGTGTGTGCCCGGTAGACTTGATAAATAGAGATTTCACAAAGGGCAGGGACACAGGCAGCATTCGGATGACAGAGGTTGGACAGGATGAGGGGAGAGGGAGGTAAGAGGAGTGGGGGACAACTAGGGTAGGCCCCCTGGGGGTGATGCTGATGCTGGGCCTTGGGTGGCGGACCCACACGACTGATTAAGTTACAGGATGATTGGTTTATTCATTTCCTAAACACATCCTGAGCCTGACTCTCCCAGCTCAGAGCACTGAGTCAGACCCATGCCCTTGAGGAGGTGGCAGGGGTGGGGGTGAAGGAGGAGGGCGCAGGCTGGGGGAAGGGGTGCAGGGCTGGGAGGCATCGTGAGCAGCCCCTGGAGAGTCGGGCACTTCCTCGGAACAGCCCAGTCCTTGCGACAGTAGCTCACTCGGCCACAGCCCCTGCCAGCAGCCCAAAGCTCTGAGCGACGGACTGGGCGGGATCCTGGAGCCTGCAGCCTCTGGGGACTTGAGCACGGCGGTCACAGCCTGCAGGGCCTCTCGCTGCTTTCTGACTCCTCCCGAATGGCCAGCGTAGGTTCCGTTTGCTTCTCTTTCCACTCTGGGGGCCTCCATAAGGAGAGGGTTCCCTTGGCGTCAGGGCTGGGCTCCAGGTGGCCTCTCCAGAGGTATCAGGAAGGAATGACAGGTCCCCTGAGAGTCCGGATTCTCGTCCTAACTCTGAAGCCTCAAGCAAGCCATTTCATTCTCTGGCCTCAGTTTCCTGAGGAGTGAGGGGAGCCGCACAAGGTGGTTCCCAGTTGTGGGGCGGGGGGGGTGGTCTGTGGCATTCTGACATGAATCCTGGTGTCCCTCCGGGCAGGGGCAGGAGGCTGAGGCCCCAGATTTGTTTTTCTTCCCAGCCGCCAGGGGCTCTGACCTGAGGGTCTGGAGTGAGGGCAGAGGCTGAGGGGTGGGAAGGGGAGGGCTGCTGGCTGCAAGCAGCTGCCCACCAAAACCACAGAAATGGAGGCCTGGTCCAAGCTAGCCCAGTGACGCCAACCTGGACATGGGGGTGGATGCCTGCCTCTGAGGCTGGGGGGACAGCTTCTGGCCTTCCAGGCTACACACGCTGCTTGTTGCTCTGTGGACAGCTGAACATGGGCCAGGCCCTCCTCAGGAATTTCTAGGGATGCTTATGGAGGGGGTAGGAGCTTGGGGTCCTAAGTGTCCTACAGGCCAGAAGAGCTCACCTGCTGAGAGTGGGCTGGAGTTGGTGGGGAGGGGGGGCACTGTTGGGGCAATTTATGCCATTGCTACCTCTACTTCAGATTCTTCTTAGACCTTGGAGAATACCTTCTCCTTCCAGCACCTGACTCAAATGCCTCTTCCTGCAGAGAGCTCTCCTGGATTTCGACTCCATCCCTGCTCCCCTCACACCCCTAAGGTGGCATTTGAGGGGAGACTTGGGTCAGGGGAAGGAGTACCAGGCTTTACCTCAGTCAAGTGTGTGCGACCCTGGAGTGTGTGTGACCTTGGAGACTGTAATGTGTGTGGTCAGGGGAGCTGGGACTTCTTCCTCCAGTCTCTGAGGCCTTAGGGGTCCTCAGGGATAGAAAGGAAGACAGACTAGGTGCGGAATGTCAGGCCTGCCTTGGTGCAGTTGGTGACAAAAATCCTGTCTCCCCAGCACCCCTCAAGCTCCCCTGGAGTAAGCCTGCATGCAGCGCCTGGGAGAGCTCAGAGGGTTGTGTGGGGGAGCCTGGCCCTGGGACCCACTCCCCAGGCCTGGGAATGTCCTGGGAGACCTCTGTTCCTTCACAGTCCTTAAAGACTACCTCCCTCCCCCAACTTCTCACACCCAGCTTCCCACACCAGCAGCTCAGACACACACCTGCAATCCACTGCCCAGTGAGAAAGGAGAATTGGGTTGGCCAAGAACAACAGCCAGGGCAAGCTGGGCAAGTGCCAGGCAGCAGAGGGTAGCTGTCCCTAGAGAGTTCTCTGAGGCTCCCCACCCCACCCCAGTCCAGAGGTGAGTGTAGGGTGTGCTTGCGCATGCTCTGACCTTGACTGAAGTCACCCTCCATGCCCACCTCCCTGGATCTGCGTGAAGGGGGCGTTTCCTGAGCCCACAGAGAGCCCAGCGCAGCATCTGGCACATGGCTGGTGCCCAAGAAACTGCAGTTGCTGTGATGGCCATGGAGACTGCAGAGTGCTGAAGTGAAGGGCAGGGACCCCAGCCAGACAGCCTGGGGTTCAAGGCCAGGCCAGCCACTTTCCAGCTGGGCCACTCTGGATGCGATCACATGTCATCCTCCTATACCTCGGTTTCCCCACTTAGCTGAGATAGGGATATTGGAAGGGTGGCACCATGAGTGAGTGAATTTCAGGGCTGGCTGTCATCAGGGGGACTTAAGGGTGGCCCTTCCCATCTGCTATCTCATGCTGATGCATGTCCTCTCCTGTGAGCTCTGATGCCAGGCCCGGCACCCCCGGCCCTGTCAGCTGGGTGGGGCTCACTTATGTACTTGTCACCTCTGCAGATGTGAGGGGACCTCCCGTGTGCCTGTGTAAAGCCAGGTCTGGAGTCCCAAGAGCTTGCCCTGAGCAGGGGAGATGGAGGCAGGAGAGAGGCTGTTCCCAGAGATGGTGGGAGGTCCCCACAGGGCTGTGCTCAGTGTCGCCTGGTCGTGGCCCTCATGTGTCCTTCTGTCCTGTGTCACAGTGCAGGGACTTCACAGCCCACACGGGCTACGAGGTGCTGCTGCAGCGACTTCTGGATGGCAGGAAGATGTGCAAAGACATGGAGGAGCTACTGAGGCAGAGGTGAGCTGCTGGGCAGGCCATGGGGAGCGCAAGCAGGAGGCAGGTGCCTTCTGCTCGGCTCCTGGGACAGTGGACAAGGCCCCCATCCCAGCCAAACTCTGTCAGAACACGCCCTGCTTAAAAAACACTCTCCTGTGTTCCCTCAAACCTGGGCCTCCCCCAAAGGTGGCAGGTCACTGATGACCTTTCAAATGCCCTTTTTTTTTTTTGCAGGGCCCAGGCAGAGGAGCGGTACGGGAAGGAGCTGGTGCAGATCGCACGAAAGGCAGGCGGCCAGACTGAGATCAAGTAAGAGCTCCCGGGCCCTGGGGCTCACTCCTCCCCTCTGCTGGCAGTTTCTGGGCCTTTAGATGAGGTGTAGGTCTTCCTGGCATAGGGGAGGCTGGGCAGAACCAGGGTAGGTCTGGATTGCTCCTTGGTGCCTGGTTATCGGGCATTCAGGGTGAGGCCAGGTTCTGTGTGGGAGGAAGCCCGAGGGTCTGAGTGCTGGAAAGGGTCTGGGCAGGGGAGACAGGAGGCCATCCATCCTCAGTCATTTGCAGCGCAGCCTTCACCAGCCTGGGTGGCCTCCACTGAAGTCCTGAGGGGCAGGTGACAGGCCTCTGCATTGGTGGACCAAGTCCCCTGCAGCACTGGCTCAGCGTGGGCTTCAAGGATGGAGATGTAGCCAGAGACGGGGTTCCAGGAGGGGACACACCGGGGTTCCGGTACCAGCTCCTCACCCCCCAGCTGTCTGACCATGGGCTGGCTGCTGACACACTCCGTGGCTCCGTTTCCTCATCAGTGATGGGATAGTAATGCAGCCCTCCTCAAAGGAAGAAGTGGGCTCATGGGCTTAGCTGAGGCCTGGTTAGAGGGCAGGCCATCAGGGGAGTGGCTCTGATGAAGCGGGGGTCTCCAGCCCCACAGGTCTCTGCACGCAGACTGCTGGGGTGGGAGGAGAGGTGAGGAGATGAAGCTGAGTTCAGGACAGAGCCACCCTAACAGTGGAGTGGAGGGGCTGCTCTAGGAAGGCCCAGACTGTCCCCCTGGGTGAGGACAGAGCCAGGCCAAGGGGCAGACAGACCACCGGCCTCCAAGTTCTTAAAAGGGCTCTGCAGAGTCCTCCTGCCGAGGGGCCCTGAGCCTGACCCTGCAGCTGCTGTGGAACCCCTTCCCCTCCTGCCTTCTCCCCCGAGACAGGAACTGAATGTGCCATACTCTGAAGGTCCCCCAAAGACACCAGGCACCCTGGCGGCTCCTGCTTCCAACCAGGAGCCAGAGATCACAGGAAGGCTTAGATGTGGCATGAGCCGTGCGTGAGGCCAGAAAGTGTGCACACAGCCCCGGGAGGACGGAGGGCTCTGAGGAGCCCTTGGAGCTCTGGTCCCGGCTCGGCCAATGTGAGCTGTGGGACTGTGGGCAAGTCACCTAGCCTCTCCGAGTTTGTTTCTCATCTCCCACTCCAGCGAGCTGCTGTGCAAATCAACAAGAACATGGTCTGAGGGCCTCCCAAGGGAAGGGCTGAGGGCCAGGTGCAGGCTGGGCACAGAGGAGGGCTCAGGACATGGCGAGGAGTGAATGGACGTATGCAGGGAGGTGTCTTCTGCAGGAAGCAGTGCCCAGAGCTCTCAGCCAGGGGAGGAGCAGCTGTGGGGACCTGGCAGCATGACCAGGGGAGCCCCTCCTGGCCTCCTTGCCTCACGGCCTCCAGGCTGGAAGAGAACTTTCCCAGAAAGAGAGGGTACCTCATGGGGAGAAGTCAGAAACTCAGGAGAGGTGGAGAGGGTGGCCCCAGCAGGGCACAATGGGAGCCAGGCTGGAGTGGGTCTGTGTGATGCAGGCTCAGGGGATTGTGAGTCACAGGGGATTTACAGCAGGGAAGGAGAAGCTACCCACAGAAAATACAATGGGGGTGGGGAGCAGGGTGGGCCTCGGGAAGCGGGAGGTACGCAACATCTTGCTCCATTTGTAGAACTAGGAAGGGGCCAGGTGGAGGCTCCGGGCGGCCCTGATTGCGCCATGGTTATTCAAGGCCAGGTGGGGAAGGGTCTGCCCTGACTTATCCTTTGTGTGGCCCTGGATGGTCCTCCCTGTCTCTGAGTCCAAGGTCTGTACCTATGGAAGGGGATGGTCACTGGGAGAGGTGTTCTGGGCAGTCACAAGGACAAGCAGAGAGTGCCAAGCCACAGGGGTTCACTGCACACAGTGGGGCTCCATAGTGTTGCTGTTGACCCATGTAGCATGAAGTACTGTTGGTGAGGCCACGCAGCTGTTCCTTTCAGTGTAGGCCAAGCATCCATCCTCCATCCATTTAGTCACCATTTAATTGAGGACCTACTATGTGCCATGCCCTGGATGGGTCAGGAGGATTCACTAATTAAATAAAATAAAATAAAGGGCTTTGCCATTCCTTAGCCAGAGTCCAGCACACTGAGGGTGACTTCCTTCTCCTTCCTAGTCCTTTGCATTGGGGCCCATTTACGCCCCCACCTCCTCCAGGAAGCCCTCCCAGACACCTTGCCTTGCCTCACTGTCAGAGTCTTGGCTTAGACCCAATTACCCTTCCCCATGCCAACCTGAAGGGCTTTTGGTGGGTAAGTATGAGCAGTGGCCGTGGACCTGTTTCCTCATCTTGGACTCCTGTGGGGGGGAGTGTGTGTTGGCCCTCAGGAAAGGTGGCCCGGCTCTTCAACGTCGGGGCTGGTGGCCCACCCTCCAGGGCCCATCCCTGAGTAGGGGAAGCCCCTGGCCTCCCTGAGGCCCACAGCTGCCCCCCAGGTCTATGGGATGCTCATTCCCTGCCCCTTGCAGAACGGGCAGGGGACTGGGGGATGGGAAGCCTAGGAACAGGGTGCAGAACGAGGACAAAAGCCAGGTGGTTAAGTGACCCTGTAAATAGCCTAGTGAGCCCTGAGGGCAGAACTGCTGCCTGAAGGTGCTGCATTTCTGCACATTCCCCTGACCTCAAACCAGCCAGGAGCCACCCTCAGGCCTGGAGGCTCAGGCCACTGAAATTAACAGGAGGTTATATCTTAAGTGATTTTTGACATGTATCTCCTTCACATGTTAATTCAGCAAACATCCATGGGGCAGTGGCAATGGAGGATGGACAAGTAAGACCCAGTCCCCAAACTCCAGGGATCCCCACCAGCGCTTTCAGTGCATTTTAAAGACAGCATTAGGGCCAGGCGCCGTGCCTCATGCCTATAATCCCATCACTTTGGGAGGCTGACCTGAGTTCGAGACGAGCCTGGCCAACATGGTGAAACCCCGTCTCTATCAAAAATATAAAAATTAGTTGAGCATGGTGACGCAAGCCTGCAGTCCCAGCTACTCAGGAGGCTGAAGCAGGAGAATCACTTGAACCTGGGAGACGGAGGTTTCAGTGAGCCCAGATTGCACCACTGCACTCCAGCCTGGGCTGCAGAGCGAGGCTCCATCTTAAAAAAAAAAAAAAAAAAGACAGTGTTAATATTTGCAGGGGACTTACCAATATTGCTGACGTCCACGTGTAACTTCACGTGTAACTCATCCCATTGCTCTTTTTGACTCCGCTCTCAGGAAGCTCAGTCTGAAATTCTGTGCTCAAATACAATTGTCCAGCCCTGCAGAGACTTTGCCTGACTCTCCTTTCCAGCCTCTGGGCCTTTGCTCCTGCTGTTGCCCTGTTGCTCCCCTGCCCAGTCCCACCCATCCCTCAAGGCCTGCCTGAAATGTCACCTCCCTCAGAAAGCTGTCACCTCCACTCCCCTATTGCTCCTCCTGCGTCAGGTAAGGTGCTTGGGGTGCTGCTTGCCCCCAGAAGCTGCACAGGGCAGGGGTTTGGGAAACAAAGGAAAATCAAGGCAAGACCAGCTTCCTGTAGCCCCTCTGTGGTTACCAGTGGGCAGGCACAGTCCCCAAGGGGTGCAGGTTTGAATCCTCACGTCCCTGCCTCACCCCCACTTGTCACAAACCAAAAATGCTGTGGTTTTCCTGTCAGAGAGATTTTTCCATTTTTTTTATGATCTCTCTTCCTCTGAACTCAGAGAGAATGACGACATCGCTGAGGATATTGGCGGGAGAGAGCCAGGCCCTGTTCCTGTCAGATGTCCCCCAACACTGGCTCACTATGGGCACAGCCACAGCACAGGGAGCCGAGAGGGCTACTCCTGTCAGCTGGTGGGCAGGCAGCAGGGACACAGTGGGGTCAGAGCAGGAAACACACTGGAAATCTGGATTGTATTTGAGCACAGAATTTCAGACTGAGCTTCCTGAGAGCCGAGTCAAAAAGAGCAATGGGATGAGTTACACATGAAGGCACTGGGGACAGATGGCAGGAGGCAGAGGCCTGTGCGGGACCCTGTCCTCGACATGCGATGGAGACACAGTAGAGGCGCTCAGGGAGATCTTGACAGTTTCCCTGCGCAGACAGGGGGAGGAAGCGGGAATTTCATGGGGCAGAGAATGACATTATGTGGCCCCCAGATCCTCCCCAAGATCAGAGCTCAAGGCTGTTCACTTTGGGAGTTCTGGGGCAAAGCTGGGCTCCTCCTCTCATCCACAGAGCTGAGGCTGCCTCCTTGAAATTTCATCTGGGGCCAAGAAAGGGAGGAGTGTTCTGGGCTTTGCTGTGTGAGCTGAACTAGGGTGGCCTGATGGTTCCAGCAATGGGGACAGGGGACCTGGGGCAGGAAGGCCTGCAGCCCAGGGGACAGCAAGAGGGGCCTGGAGGGGCCAGAGCCTGCCTGCCCAGGTACCCCAGACAGAGGCAGCACCAGTATCTACGCAGCACCCAAGGCCTAGCCTGTCATGGGGGCAAATGGGAGTTCAAGATGAGCACAGACCATCACTGTCAAGACTGTCCCGGGGTGGGACAGAGGCTGAATGTCCACCTGGCAGTGCTGTACGTTCAGGCAGGCTCCCAGCTTTCAGGTGGGGGCTGGGAAAAGGGCCAGCAGCTCCCAGAACCTGCGATTCCTTACAGCACCCCCCAGCCTGAGACCATGGACCAGGGTGGCCCACAGGTGGGTTTGGGGTTGAGAAAATCTAGATTATGAGCCTGGGGACAATGAGGAGGAGAGACAGGCATTGCCCCTGTCCTCAAGGGCTCATGGTTCAGCCGGGTGACAGACATCCACTGGGTCAGCCCAAAGTGACATCAGTGCTCAGAAAGGACAGAAGAGGATGCCAGGCAAAGATGCAGCAATGGAGATGGGCACGTGCAAAGGCCCTGAGGCAAGATGGAGCCTGGCACCTGGAAGCAATGGGGGGAGGGGCAGAGAGCAGGGCTGACAGGTGGGAGGTGGAGGTGGTGGGGCAGGGTCTGCAGTGGTGGTGGCAGCTAGCGTGGGGCAGGCATGAGATTTAGGAGATAAAATAGAAGGTGGAGGCAAGGAAGGGAGAGGACAGAGCCTGGGGTGACTCCTGGGTTTCTGGTGTGTATAGCTGGCGGACAGTGGTGTCTTTGACGAGAGGGGAGCCCTGGAAGAGGAGAGGTTTGCAGGGCAGGTGCTGAGTCCGGTTTTGGACACGCTGAATTTGAGGTATCTGTCAGATATGAGACCCAAAAGGTGAGGGCGGGGAAGTGAGTGTGCAGACCCTGAGCTCTGAGAGGGGCCTGGGCATGCTGTGGTCACGAAGGAGGCGGGGCTGGAGGGTGGTGTGCGTGAGGGCTGGGTTGGGGGTGCGGGGACCAGGCTGTGCCTGGAGGCCTCTAACTGAATGAGGGGGACTGAGCTGAGGGGTGATCTGACAGGAAGCAGAGGGATTGGAGGTGTCACTGCTGGTGAGGAGTCAGAGAAGAGTCCTGAGCCCCACAAGGGAAGGTGGGGTCACCACACAGCCACCCCTCTCCTTCCTCTCCTTGGTTCCGCCTCTTACCGCAGGGTGGTCACGGGCGCAGCTCCTTCACTCCTCTGACCCTTGGCTTCTCATCTGTGAAATGGGATAATAAAGGCACCTGTGCTGGCAGAGTTGTGAGCAGTTCTGACGTCTGGATGGGCATCAGCAGCGCTTGGAGCCGGGCCCCACCCCGAAGCCTCAGACTCGGGAGGTCGGGGAGGAGCCTGAGAATCTGTATTTCTAACAGGCTCCGCGGATGCTGATGCTGCTGGTCTGTGGACCTCACTTTGGGATCCACGAGTTTAGGGCGAGGGGCCTGGCCCCCACAGATCTCCCCCAGGCCTGATCCCCAGGCTCCTGCCAGGCTACTGCTCCTCCTTGGCCTCTGCTTCCCCAGGTGTCTACTGAAAGGAAAAGCCCCCTGAGAAGCCTGCCTGGTGCGCTGCCCCCGCCACCCAGGGCTGTCCGGTGGGCGTCATGAGGCCATGTGGCCGCCAGGGGGCAGCCGAGCTGCTCCACAGAGAGGCTGCGGGGAGAGCCAGATAAAATATTGGATGCCCAGGTGAATGTGAATTTCAGATAAACAACAAATACTTTAAAAATAAAAGTCCGTTTTAAATACTACAAGGGGCATACTATACTCAAAAATTCATCTGAGATTCACATTGCACTGGGTGTCCTGTTTTTATGTGTTCATTCTGGCAGCCCCCGCCCATCATTCCCTGCCTCCTATGCACGGTGCTGGGCCCTTCCCTCCCTCCCTCCCTGGCAGACAGTGCCCACCTCTCACCTCCTGAGCCCTGCCCTACTAGCCTCTCCCACGGCCATCCAACCTCCTCCAAACATCCCCCGGGCCACCTGCTGGGAGCCCATCTGAACACTGTCCCCTCCCCTTTATGCAGCCTCACCCTGGGGCCATTTGGTACCTGCCAAGGAGAGAGGGCTGTGAGTGTGCGAGAGGAGTTCAGGGGAGGGACGGAGGGTCCTGAAGACAATCCCCTCTTCTCTAAGAATGCAGCTAAGAGCACAGGTGGTGGGGGCCATTGGTACCTCCTTCTTCTGCCACATTGCAGGGGGTTGATTGCTTTTATTTGCAGAGAGCTTTGTCTTCCAGAAATCAGTCTGGGGCCCCAGTGGATGGTCACCATCTGGCTAAAAGGTCCCTTGGTTCTAGAGTGACCCAGGGTCTTCCCACCAAAATAAAAGTCCTCCCCCCTACCCCACCCCGCTGGGGGACAGCCTGGACTGCAGGTTCCCACTGTGCTCTCCTCCTCCTGACCTGGACTGGTCTGTTTTGCAGCTCTCTGAGGGCCTCCTTTGACTCCTTGAAGCAGCGTAAGTCCCCTACCCTGGGGCAATGGGATCTTTCGGGACTGCGAGGCTGGTGGAGGGTTTGGGGGGACAGAAGATGAGGTGTTGGGGCTGGGGCTGGGCTGGCCCACACAGGGGTGAGTTGTGGGTGACTGAGGACCATCAGATCTGACACTGGGGACCAGTATCTATGCTCTGCCCCCAGAAATGGAGAATGTGGGCAGCTCACACATCCAGCTGGCCCTGACCCTGCGCGAGGAGCTGCGGAGTCTCGAGGAGTTTCGTGAGAGGCAGAAGGAGCAGAGGAAGAAGGTGAGGCAGGTGCAGGGGGCGGGGGAACTGTTCCCCCATTGCCAGCCTCTCAGTTGCTGTGGGGGTAGGGGGCTGACCCTCCTGGTAGAGCCAGTGGAGGATGGCAGGGGTGGTGGTGGGACAGCACCCTAGGCTTTGGGGCTTGAGGGTGATCTGAAGTGGGTGGGGAGGGCAGAGGCCTGGCCGCTGGCACCAAGGACAACTCTCAGTCCCAGAGCCCCATGGAGGGTTCTTCCCGTCGAGCTGCCTCACGCCTAGGAGGATCCTACTACAGTAGACTCTAGAGGGTCTGTGGCAACTTGGCGGTGTCCAGAGGAGGCAGTCTGAGTTGTGGGGGTCACTGGAAACCGGTGTTGAGTCCAAGGATCAGGGCGGATTGTCCTGGAAAAAGGCAGACTTGCAGCCAGTCACTCCACAGGACTGCCCAAGGCTGAGGGGTCAGACACAGACTGGGGTGGAAGAGTTGTGTGGCATTGCTTAGCATCCAAAGGTACTTCTCACCCATATGTAGGGCATGGCTATCCTGAGACAGAGTGACTGCGTGGAAGTGAGGTCCCCATCATGGGAGGTGTGTAAGCAGAGGCTGGCAGTGGCTGCAGCCTTGAGGTTGGGGATGGGTTCCCTGGAGGGCAGGCAGGACGAAGGCTGGCCTGGAGGCTGGGCTTGGGCCTGTGAGGATGGGGGCTCAGCCTCTCAGGGCCTTAGTGATGAGGGTGGTGCCCAGCATAGGGTGGGAGAGCAGCACACAGACCCGCTTCCTGCTTGGGGAGGAAGGATCGTTGTAAAGTGGCCGAAGAACTGAAAATGAAAAGACACAGCTGAGCCTCGAAGGGGAAGAAGCTGTACCTGAGGCTGGGGCCAGGCTAGGCCTGGGTGTCCTGGCCATACCACTTCCCAGCTCTGTGCCTCAGTTTCCCTCTCACAGGATGGGACACATATGTCTACCTCCCAAGTGCTGGGAGCTCAGCCCAAGCCATCGCCCCTCAGTCTCCACAGACAGGGCTCCAGCTCTGGTTAGCAGCTCTGCTGGCAGAAATGTAGCACGGCTGCCCGTGCCACCTGCCCATCTGCCAGCTGGGCTTTCAGGATTCTAAATATGGGGTTCTGAGCAGACAGTGGGTCCCCAGAAGCCAGCCCAGGCTTGAGGTGCTGGAGCAGGCACCCTCTCTGAGCTGGGACCTGCCCACAGAGCCTGCAGAGAGCCTGCCAGGAAGGAGGGACCCCGGCCCTGCTATTTTGAGCCCTCCTGTGGCAGAGGAGCTGCTCTGGCTGCAAAGGCTGTTTTGGACAGAGCACTCTTTTCCCAAGTGGCCAGGGCCCCGCAGGCAGAGCACTGTGTTGTAGTGTGTGCCATGTGTGTCTGAGCCTCTGTGTGTGTGTGCGCCACACAGCAAGGACACATGCTCACAGGACGGTACACACCCCCTACGCTCCCCTGCATATGCCTGTGAGCATGTGTCCTTGCGCAGCCCTGTGCACTTGGGTGTTTTGGGGTGTGTGTGTGAGTGCCTGTGCCTCGCTGGTCTCCCAGCTGGCACAGAACCCCTCCCCGGAGACCCCAGGCACAAACTGGCTCAGTTCTCTTCCTACCTCATAACCCAGTCGCTGTCCTGGCTGTTTTCCCTTCTCTATCAGAACAGGAAGCCTGGGAGGTAAAGGGAGGCTTTGGCCCCAGACCTCGGCATAGGGGCCCAGTGGCCACTGAGCCTGCATGTGACCTGTGGTTGTGTGTGGGTGACTGTGGGAGTGTGTACTTGTGAGTGGCGTCTGTGGGTGTGCACAGGAATGCCTGTGATCATGTGTGTGGGCAGCTAGGGATGGGGCCTATGTGCCTCCGAGTTAATGTGGAACTCTGCATGTATGTGTGTGCCACAGTATATACACACACGTGTGAGCAACTGTGATGCCTGCAGAGGCTCGGGGATGCAGGATGAACGACTGTGTGCGCACGTGTGTTGGGGCGGGAACTCCCCAGCTGGAGACCAAGCTCCAGCCAAGGTCTGCAGCAAGGACCTCAGGGCACACTCATGCCCTGGGATTTTCTGTGGCCTTCCATTGTGAGGGTCACTGTGAAGCAGCAGGCTCTGGGGGAGGGAGGGCAGGCTGTCACCCTCTCTCCAGAGCCAGGAGAGGTGCTGCGCCTCATCCCAGGGACACTCCGTCCTCTTGGCCTAGGGGAGCTTCCCGAGGCCGCGGCCCTCGGCTCAGAACCTCGTGTCCCCTGCAGTATGAGGCCGTCATGGACCGGGTCCAGAAGAGCAAGCTGTCACTCTACAAGAAGGCCATGGAGGTGAGCGCCAGGGCCTGGGGCCGCGGCCTTCCCTCGAGGAGCAGCGCAGGGATCAGGGTGCGATCCTGGGCTGTGGCCCCGGGCAGGGCATTTGGAACAGGCTGGCCTCGGCCTTGGTCCCGCAGGGCGCACCAGCCTGCGGGGCGCTTGGGCCTGCGCTGGGCGCCATGGCCCCGTGGGGATAGGCCCGGGCCCTTCCCTTGGGGGGCTCGTGAATGAAGGGCAGACGAAGTCAGCTGGGGACTCCAGGGGTGGAGGGAGGAGGGACCCCTGAGCTGGATCCTGCGAGACGCTGGACAGGAAGGGAGAGGGGCTCCTAAGAGGGCGCGGCATGGCGAAGGGCGTGCCCTCGCGGAGGAGCACAGCCCAGGAGGCGGGGCCCGGGGCAGGCCGTGCTGTTCTCAGTGGGGAGGGCCTGAGAGCAGGACTGCTAGCAGCCGCCACGCCTTCTCCATCTCCTTCCGGACCCCCAGATCCCTGTCCCTGGTGAGGATACCCCCACTCCACCCGCAACCCTCGCCAGGGAAAAAGGGAGGCTGGGCTAAGGGAGCCTCACTCCCGGGGACCACAGAACAGGGCTGTGCAGCCCCCAAGTCACGCCCCTCCACACCCCCAGTCCAAGAAGACATACGAGCAGAAGTGTCGGGACGCGGATGACGCCGAGCAGGCCTTCGAGCGCATTAGCGCCAACGGCCACCAGAAGCAGGTGGAGAAGGTGCGCTGGGCTGCTGGGCCGTGTGGGTCGCCCAGGGCTTGCGGCAGTGGGGGAGGCACGGAAGGGGTGCCGTAGACACCCCCAGGCAAGATCTGCATCTGGGGATGCTGCCTGGCCCTCTCTGACCCCCAGTCTCCCCATCTGTGAAATGGGTTTCCTAGAGAGAACCTCAGGGCACGGACAGGCAGGTCAGCTGGATCCCCTTTGCCACAGTCAGGCGGCACTCAGGGACCCATTCCTCGGAGCAGGCCCACTGAGGCCCACAGGGCGATGAGAGCAGACGCCAACCCTCACACAACCTTGGAGAAGGGCTCAGTAGGCCCATGTCACAGAGAGGAAACTGAGGCTCACAGTAAGTGACTTGTCTAAGGTCTCAGAGCCAGGAAGCAGCAGAGAAGGGACCCCCAATTCAGGTGGTCTAGAGCCCATGCTCCTGATGCTGTGGCCCCTAGGCCAGAGTAGGGATATCAGAGCTCCCAGAGCCCAGGAAACACATCACTCATTGCACAGACAGGAAGCCTGAGGCCCAGAGAGGGAAGTAGCCCGAGGGTGAGCTGGGGGCAGTCAGTCAGCGGCCAGAGCCCAAGTCCCAGCCAGGAGGCTCAGCAGTAGTTGCACCTCTCCTGTGGGTTGTGGTCTCACTCTTCACAGGCATCCTCCTGGGCTCGGTTCCTGTCTTCATTCCCTTTCCATGGAGCTAGCCTGTGGTCCTCTGTGGGCAGAGGTTGCTGCTGGATGATGGCATCTGCCCACAGTTGGCTCCTGAATGTCCCCCCCAGGGTGGCCAGGGAAGGTGTGACAGTCACTTCAGGTCTGCTGGGGTGGGCCCTGGCTCCTGGGGCAAGGGCTCAGCGCTGCTTCCCCTCTGTTTCCTCAGAGTCAGAACAAAGCCAGGCAGTGCAAGGACTCGGCCACCGAGGCAGGTATGTGGGCCTGGCTGCCCCGTCCGACCGGGGCGGAGGCCTGGGCGGTACTCCCCACACACACCTCCTCACTCTGGGGACACACACACACCTCCTCACTCTGGGGACACACACACCTCCTCTGGGGACACACACTCCCACCTGGCTGCACAGTCATGGGCGCGGCGCTCTCATTCCAGATATGTGCAGTCAAAGTAAACACTGTGTTCCCCCATTCGCCGGCCCTTCTTGGCGCTTCCTGTGTTCAGTCCTCACAGCTGCGCTCCAAGGTGGCTGCTGTTATTATTCCCTTTCTTAACAGATGAGGAAACAGAGGCACTAAAAGGTCCAGTACTTGCCCCAGGTTACGGCCAATAAGTGGTGGGGACTGCATTTGAACCCAGGCCATCGGGCTTCAGAGCCCAGGACTTGCATGGCACAGCCCCAGGAGACAGAGCCGCTCATCTCTCACATGCATGTGTGCACACACACTCTCAAGCTCAGGCACACGCATGTGTGCACACAGCCTTCTCTGGGCCTCTGTCCTTCACTTGATGCCCGAATCCTACCAACACCCTTGTCTCTGCTGGTGCCCCACCCACCAGACATAGCACCCACCCTCCACCCTGCCCCTGGGAAGGCCTCTCCCTTCTGCTCTGCCTTTACTGGGACCCAGCTAGTCCCTCGGCTGGGGGACAGGTGACCTCCAGAGATCTGGGCACAGAAGTTGTGACCCAAGCCTGTGGGACTTCACCCCTCCTCCAGCGCCGTCTCAGCTGCCTTCTCTGAACCTCAGTTTCCCCTCTGGAAAGTGAGGTGGGGCGCCGAGAGATGCCCAGAGGCCAATACTCTGGACTTGCATATATGAGGCTCCACTCCAGACCTCAGGCAGCTCAGAGCACAGTTGGGGAGCAGCAGCAGTACCAGCGTGGGTGGCCCTGATGGGCATTCAGATGAGGCCCCGCCAGCTGCTAGGGCAGGTCCCACGGGGGAGGCGGGGCTCCCAGGGGGAGGAGGCGTCCAGAGTGGGACCTGCCGGAGCACAGCGGTGGAGAGGCTCCTGTGAGGGCACTCCCTGAGGCTGCCTGCACTTTCAGAGCGGGTATACAGGCAGAGCATCGCGCAGCTGGAGAAGGTCCGGGTCGAGTGGGAGCAGGAGCACCGGACCACCTGTGAGGTGAGTGGCCCACGTGGAGCCTTGCTTTCCCCAGCTGGGAAGTGTGAGACGCCCATCCCTACTCCAGCTGCTTAAAGGGGCCCAAGCGAGGCAGTGGGGGAAGGTACCTGTTACTCACTCGTTTATTCAGCCTCCTGCTTACAGGCCTGTGCCGGGCTGTGGCCCTGTTGCTTGTCGCCTGGCCTTGAGTCCTGGGCCCCTTTGTTGCAGGCAGGCATTCTTCCACCCTTTTGGTTGAAGCCACAACTGGGACTTGGACAAAACCCACAGCCTCTCTGGGCGCTGCCAATGGACAGGGCCTGGGGAACAGGGCTCAGGACTCCCGTCCGAGGTTCCTCTCACTACCCTTCTGCCTCGGTGTGGTGCGGCCTGAAGGGAGGCTGGGGCAGGGACCCCCTGGGCAGCTCCACCTCCCTCCCTGCAGCCTCAGGGCTGGCCCGGAGTTGGGATGGGGACCCCAGGGCACTCTCTCATTTGGACTGGGCTTCCAGCAGAGAGGGCTGGCCTGGTCAGCTCCGGCTGAGCTGTGAATGGGGCCCAGCCTGGCCGGGCCCGGCAGCCCCCTCCTCACTGCTCACCTCCCTCCCACTGCCCCCAGGCCTTTCAGCTGCAAGAGTTTGACCGGCTGACCATTCTCCGCAACGCCCTGTGGGTGCACAGCAACCAGCTCTCCATGCAGTGTGTCAAGGATGATGAGGTGGGGGCTGAGGGCCTTGGTGGGGTAAGAGAGGGCAGCCTCTAGGCGGCAAAGTGCCCAGGTCCGTCTGAGCCAATCAACAAGCACCTGGTCCTCTGTGATCCAAGCCTGGCCCCAGGGGTCTCAGGCCTCAGCAGCTCAGCCTTTGCCCCCAGAACCCCAGGACAGGAGCTCAGTACCGCACAGGGCCATGGCTTCTCTGCCTGGAAGATGGTGACTCTGTGGTTCCCCTGCCATCTGACTTCCTCCTCATGCCTCAGAGCCACAAAGCACCTGCTCCCTTTGCCGGAGATGGGAGGGGAGGTGGACACAGCTGTCAGAGGCTGGCAGAAGCTGGAGGACCCTGGCTGCTCTGTTCTAGGCCTGGTGCTTGCAGGAGCCGAGGCGCAGTCCTTCCTCTGCTCCCCATATCTCCAGGGTGTCCTGGTTCCCCTTACTGAGCCCAACCTGCTGGGTGGGTCCTCCCCAGCAGAGAGGGCCCCCAGCCAGGGTCCCTGAGCTCTGTTGATGCAGCCCAGCACACGGCTCTCCGGGGCAGCCCTGGCCCCCTTGCCTGCTGTGTTTCCTGCCTGACGCTCCTGTCCAGGGCTGTGGGGGTTGATTTTCTTGTTGTTTTTGCCCAAGTGACTCAATCCCCCTGCTGCCTCCTCGCCTCCTCGAGGTGGAAGGGCGAGCTCTGGATCCACTCTCCTAGCCCCAAGGCCTGGCTGTGCTGCATTCTCGCTCTGTGACCTTGGGCAAGTCACTCCCCTCTGAGTTTCCTCATCTATCCAATGGGAAAAGTGGGGTCTACCTTAGAGGACAGGTGTGAGTTAAGTCCCTTGCACAGGGCCTTGCACACAGAAGGTGTTCAGGAAACAGGAAGCTGTCAGCCAGGGCTGTGACCCCTCAGGATCAAAGGCCCCGAGCTGCGCACAATGGCCTGTGAGGAGTCTGATGGGTGGGGGCCGCTGGCCAGAGTTCAGGCCCACAGAGGGGCAGAGTGGGCATCAGGCTGTGGCCTCTGCTCTTTCCTGCCCCAGCTCTACGAGGAAGTGCGGCTGACGCTGGAAGGCTGCAGCATAGACGCAGACATCGACGGCTTCATCCAGGCCAAGAGCACGGGCACAGAGCCCCCCGGTGAGGCCCGGCCTGCAGACAGCGCAGCCTCTGGGTGCACTGAGCCCCTGGGAAGGGCCGGCCCTGAGCCTCAAGTGCCAGGACAGGGCTAGGGTAGCTCACAGCTCCCTTCCGGGCAGAGGAGCCCTAGCAGGGGTTGTGGGGGGTTGGGTCCCAGGCCTGCTGCCTCCTCTCAGGCAAAGCTAAGGGCACGATGGCACTCAGAGGAAGGGGTGGGGATGGGGATTGAGGTGAGGAGCTCCCACAGCCCCCACTCCCCGCCTGTTTGGTTCCACTGGATCACGGGTCCAGAATATTAGGTCTTGATGGTACCTACGGTGGGGTCTCTCATGGGAGCAAGACAGGCACCTCCCCAGGGGCACCACGATGGGCCAGGGCCAGACTGGGAATGTAGGGCCCCAGCTGAGTCTCTGGCAGGGCCAGAATGGGGTGTTGGGGGCCGCCCTGGGGCTCACGGCTTGCTGTCTGCAGCTCCAGTGCCCTACCAGAACTACTACGATCGGGAGGTCACCCCGCTGACCAGCAGCCCTGGCATACAGCCATCCTGCGGCATGATAAAGAGGTAAGGCCCTGACAGACGGAGGGAGGGCCTGAGGCTGGGCTAGGAAGTGGATCAAGCCCCTCCTCTGCACCTGGCCCTTCCTCGTTCACTGAGCACCTACTATGTATCTGTATCTGGTGCTCAGTTTAGGTGCTGGGCACTCTGTGGAGACAAGATAGGCTCAGTTCAGCCTATGGAACCCTCAGCCCAAGGGACCCAGACACTAAGTGAATAATCACACCCCAATTATTCACTAGGGGATGTGCTCCAAGCTCTGGGGAGGCCCCTATGCTGGCTTCCTTGTCCCTGGGGCCTCACGTGAGCCTGGTGCCCTGTCAGTCTGCAGTGGCAACGCTGTCTGGCTGGAGCAGGACTGGGGCATCTGGAGAATTCTCCAGGCTTTTCCAGGGCCCCTTCCCTGGCCTGGCTGCAGTCAAGTGCCAAGGTCCTAGTGCCAGGCCTCAATGTGTGACCTGGGCAAGTGATTCGCACTCTCTAAGGCCAGGGCCCTGAGTGTTGGGGTCAGATTCAGAATCTGATGACTCTCCTGGTTCAGGCGTTGAGTGACGAAGGTGACAGCCCATTAGGAGCCCTGTAGCCAGCTCAGGGAGCCCTCATAGCCAGGCCTTTGAGAGAGGCCAATGTGCCCTGTCTGTGAACATCCACAAGGGTCTGTGGGTTTCACATGGTGCCTGTGCCCCCACCGCCATGCCACCACTCTTCAGCCACCCTTCAACCAAGAAGGCCCTGCCTCTGGGAGGTAGTGGATTGCGGGGAGAGGCTGATGCAGTTCCCGGCCCTTAGGACCAGCTCATTCCAGGGCCTCAGGAGCCTCTGGAACTTCCTACTCCTGGGAGGCAGAGGCTCGTGGGAATCACCCGTGCTTAGAGAGGGGCACACACACACCCTCTTTGAGAATCTTGTGAAAGCAGTGATCCCAGGAGGCAGCACACCCGCAGTCTTACATGCTACAAAAGCTTGTGAGACAGGCTTCCCTGCGCCTGGTGAGGACCTGGATCCCAGCAAAGGTAGTCATTTAAGCAACTGGACAAAAGAGCTCACCTGAAGCAGTATCAGGAAGGGGCTGAAAGGAGTGGCCCCAGAGAGGATTAGAAAGAGAGAGAGAGACAGAGAGATGTCCTACAGGGCAGAGGGAGGCCTGGCTGCTGGAGGGGGCTGGTCAGGCCTCTGGATGGGGCATCTAGAAGCCAGGCAGGGCTGGGAAGAGGCGGGGGTCAGACATTCTGGGGAAAAGAGGTGTAGAGCAGGCAGCACAATGGCTCAGCAAGCCCTGCACACCTTTCCCCCTCCTCCTGTTCCCAGCCCCTGCTGGCTCTCACCCTGTCCTTTGCTGCCTGGGGTGCTGGTGCGTGTGTATGCCCACCTGTGTTGGTGTCAGGCCCTCCCATGTGCTGGGTGCACGCATGTCCACCCTGTGCATGTGTGTGCACTCCTGGGGCCTTGGCCCTTGGCCCCTCATGTGGGAAAGGCCCCCCACATGCCACCTTGAATTGCAGGGCTGCCTCCCACAGGCGCCTGAGTCATGGCTCAGCCCCTCACCTGCGTTCAAGGTCCCTCAGGGTCTGGTCCAGTCCCTATTTCAGTCCTGTCCCCTACACTCCCAAATTGGTCCACTCCACTCCACAAACCCCGCCTGTGCCGTGCCTCCTCCCCTGCACCTGAGCGCTCCCTCTCCTGGTCACCCTACAGTGCCTCGCTCCCGCTTCTCTCCTAGTAAAGCTTCACTCACCTTTGAAGACTCAGCCCCACCCCACCAAGAAGGCCTCTCGCCTTGGAGGCAGTGTCAGCCTCTACTTGTTGAGCCCTCACTACGGCCCACTTCAGGGGGTGCCGCCAGCAGCTGCCTCTTCTGTTTTATTTTCCTTTTTTCAGTAAACCTTCATGACCCCAGCTCAGTCCAGGCCTAAGCCTGGCGCAGGGGCAGGGGTAAAGTAGCCCAGCGCTGTCCCGGAACTCCTGTGCACAGGGTGACTGAGCTGGCCTGATCACTGTGGGCCCACAGGGAGGAGGGCTGGCTCAGCCCAGGCAGTGGAGGCCTCAGCAGGGCACGTGAGCCAGGCTTTGTGTGGCAGTGCACCCCCCCACCCCCACCCCCACCCACAGGGGAAGCTGCTAGGGCAAGCTAGAGCAGGGGCCTGGAGGGTGAGGACTGGGTATCTTCCCACGAGGCCTCAGCACGAAGGTCCTAGAACCCCCAAAGGGCCATGGGAGTCTTCCCATGAAGCTGCAGCTTTGGGGGTTCTAGGATCCCCCCGAAGGGCCCTGCAGGGAACAGGTGCTGAGATGGCCTGCAGAGGGCACCAGTGGAGGGCGTAGCTGGGAAGGAGGAGCCACCGGGACCACTTTCTGGAGAGCCCTCCTGCCTGAGGGGCACCTCATAAATGACATCCATGCCTGGAGGCTAGGGGCAGCCCCAGCCCTGGCAGAGCGCGTGCAGCTCTGAGACCTCTCCCTGTCTAAACCCTCCCTCCCGGTGGGTCCCTGAGTGTGGGGTGGGGGCACTCACTCTCTTTCCTCCCCATTCTCAGGTTCTCTGGACTGCTGCACGGAAGTCCCAAGACCACTTCGTTGGCAGCTTCTGCTGGTAAAGGGGGTCAGGAGGGGACCCCCAAACACACTGATCCCGGGGGGGGGGAGGAGAGGTCTCCCACATGGCACAGATGGGGCCACTGAGGCCCTCAAGAGGAAGAGTGTGTCCCCCAACAGCAAGTGTGGACAGCGGAAGGAAGAGGCAGGGCCCAGCATGGAGAAACCCCGTTCTAGCAGGACCTCCAGGGGCCAGTGTCCCCAGAAAGGGGAGGGGTCCATGTGTCACCCTGCTCTTAGCCTCCACAGAGACCCTGACCCCCACCCCCGAGCGGAATGAGGGTGTCTACGCAGCCATCGCAGTGCAGGAGATGCAGGGAAACCCGGCCTCGCCAGCCCAGGAGTACAGGGCGCTCTACGATTATACAGCGCAGGTGAGGCCTCCACACCCCAAACCCACCTGTGCCACCTCCCCTGCACCTGAGAGCTCCCTCTCCCATCCAGTGCCTTGCGTCCTCATCTCTCCTCATGGTTTCACTCATCTTCGAGCGTCCTCTCCTGCTCAGGAGGGCACGTGTGCCCGAGTGTGTCCACACTAGCAAGGGCACCTGGGAGTGTGCTTGGGTGTGAGCTCTGAGAACAGCACCCAGGGCTTGCGGGGCCTCAGTGTGCATGTACTGACTGGAAGCTGGTGTGCAGCAGGCCTGTGTCTCCCCGCGCCTGTACACAGCACACAGGTGGAGCACGTGCCTGTGCTGTCCACACAAGCTGGGTGCTGCATGGTGCACAGGTGTGGGGAGCTGGCAGAGCCTGGGGCTGCCTGCAGGTCATAGCTTGAGGGCCAGGTTCTGCGCCTTTGGGTCAGGGCCCTGTCCTTCATGGCCATGGGTGTGGAAAACTGTGGCCAGAATGAGTCTTGCGATCGTGCCAGGATTGATTTTCTGATGTGCATAGGGTGAGGACGCACCAAGGCAGCCACAGGGCAGCTATGAGAGTCCATTCTGCTCCCTGCTTGAGGGGAGGAGTGCATAGCCAGACCTCACACCCACCTGGACTGAGGCCAAGCAACCCCACATGGCCAGGCAGGCTGGGTGTGGACTCCACTGACGAGGCCAGGGCTCAGGGAGGCAGGGAAGCCAGGCCAGGAAAGTGACGGAGTACTTGGATGGCAGTGGCTAGCTGGGGCTGGGGACCGCAAAGGGGAGGCTGTGTGGTAAGCTTGGGCGTGAGTGTGCCCTGGGCTTGGGGTATGATGAGCACCCGTGGCCCCTAACATGCTCCAGTCACTGCGTCTCCAGAGTGGGAGAGGGGAGGTGAGGATGGGAAGAAACCCAGGTTGGGGGAGGCTTATGACAAACTGAGGGGGACGGGAGGCCCGGTCCCTTGGGTTACCCCCATCCTGTGTCTCCAAGGGGCTACCTCAGCAGGCAGGGACACAGCTCGGCTGCCCCTGCCCACCCTGGGAGACATGCCGCATTTACTGCTGGGTGGAAGAACGCCAGGCCCCTCCCTGCAGGCCCTTCCGGCATCATGCGCTTTCAATCTCTCTCGGCCAGAACCCAGATGAGCTGGACCTCTCCGCGGGAGACATCCTGGAGGTGATCCTGGAAGGGGAGGATGGCTGGTGGACTGTGGAGAGGAACGGGCAGCGTGGCTTCGTCCCTGGTTCCTACCTGGAGAAGCTTTGAGGAAAGGCCAGGAGCCCCTTCAAACCTGCCCTGCCAGTGGAGCCAGCAGTGCCCCCAGCACTGTCCCTGCCTTGCTGGGGCCCAGAACCAAGCGTCCCCCAGCCCCGAGAGGGAGCCTGTCTCCCAGGGAATAAAGGAGTGCGTTCTGTTCTCCTTGGTGTGCTGGGGTCCCTTTCTCTTTTTCTCCTTCAGTGTCCGAGTGCTCAGTTCAGAGAAGGCAAAGGAACAAGGGAGGGAGCCTGGATGGTGGAGCTCCCCAACTCAGCTGAGGCTTCAGCTATAGTTGGAGAAGATGCCTGGCCCCAGTTGCTAGGAGCTCCCAGACCGCCAGGGAGACACATTCACACCTGGACAGAGGACACAGGGGTGCAGGAGGATGTGGTAGGGGCAAGAAGGGGCTCAGCAGGGCTGCAATGGGGAGAGCAGGCTTCTTGGGGGCGGAGGGTCGAGCAGGTCCATGGCCGGGCAGCAGCGGCCAGGCCAGGGCAAGTGCGTGGGCAAAGGTGAGGTTGGGGGTACACCCAGGAATATTCTGAGGACTCAGTTTGGAAACAGGAAGCTGGTGATGGATCTGTTGGAGAGGCCATGGTGGGAGCCCAGGAAGACAGGCTTGTGGCTTGTGGGTGCAAGTGGGGCCTGGGAAAGCCACTGCTGCCTGTGACACTCCCCTCAACATGGCAACCCCAGCCAAGCAGGGCTCCAGAGCCCAGGCAGGCCGGCCCCGGGCACAGAGAGGGCTGTTCTTGAAGGCCTTCAGCCCCTTCTCTTTTTGGTCCCAGGAACATAACTTCCACCGCTGGCCAAGCCCTGCTCCAACCATGATAGGCTTCATCCATGCCAAAGGCATTGGGAGTGGGTGTGGAGGAGAGGGCCCCTGGCCACTGACCGCTCCTCAGTCCTGGGAGTGGCCAAGCCGGCCCACCTCACACCCTCTTGGGATCCCCACCCCGCTTCAGAGTCACGCAGGCCCAGGACTGTGTGGGGTGGGGTGGGGTGGGGGGACACAGTGGTCCTCCTCTGCTGGGACCACGCTGACGAGCTGCTGCAGGGCACTGCTGTTCCCCGCGGACCGTCTTTATCTGGATTGCGAGCTGCTTGGTCTCTCCTCATCCACAGCCTTTGGGGACTGCACTCTACGGACATGGCTCTGTGCCAGGCCTAGGGAGGGCTGGGTTTGCCCTCAACTCAGAGGAGCAAAGCCTCAGTCTCCTGCTCCATCCAAGGACCTCCTGACCCAGTAAGGGGGACCACACAACCTAGAAAGTTTAAGAACTCTACAGGAAATGTCCCGGTGTGCAGAGATGTCACCAAGGGTTCTGGGAAGAGGTGGCCCTGAACACGCAAAGCAGATGGGGGGACTCCCTTCTGCTCCTTCCTGCCTTTGGTAGCTCCACCATGGAGAGAGGAGAGTCAGAGAGTCGAGAGAGAGAGAGAGAGAGGAGAGGAGAGAGAGAGAGTGAGTCAGAGGAGAGAGGACAGAGTCAGAGAGAGAGAGGAGAGAGACAGAGAGAGGGGAGAGAGACAGACAGAGAGAGGGGAGAGAGAGTCAGAGAGAGAGAGTCAGAGAGAAGGGAGTGAGGTCACCCCTGGAATTCCCCAGGACTGAGGACTAGATGAGACTCTCATGGCACCTCCTGCACGATGCCTGCCCCGCCACCTCTGGGGGATGGGCATCCCAGTCGGCTTCAACATCTCTAGTGACAGGGAGCTCATCATGCCCCGCAGAAGGCCAGGGTGGACCTGCGGCTTCCCCACCGGTCCTGGCTGCCAGGCTGGCAGCCAGCTGGCATACAGAGGCTCCCTCATGTGCCCAGGCCACTGTCAGATGCCACCATGGCAGAAATGAGGCTTTTCACCAAGCTCTGCTCTCAGAGGGCAAGGAGGGGCTGGTAGAAGGGGACTGCTCTGGTGTTTAACATGAATGCCCATCTTTATACCCTGATCTTTACTTGAGAAAAAATTGGATTCAGTTAAGCAAGCATGAGACCTGGTGAAGGCGGGGGAGGGAAAGTGCCCTCGGGTCGCTGCCTCAGTGCAGTGAGAGGGCTGTTCTCCCACCCAAGTGTTATTCAGGCTGGGGCCAGGCAGATGTGCAAAGGTACAGGCAGCCCCCAGGGTGCAGGTGCAGGACCCTGGAAGCAGGGCTCCAGAGCTGGGGACAGGCTAGCCGTCTGCTGAGCGTCACCCATCACTGCTTCCCACCAGAGGGGGTGTGGCAGACAGGGTGGGAAAAGGCTTTGGTTCTCTGAAAAAACTCAGTGATGCTTAAATCCTTCCTGAAATGCCATTTTCCCTCCTAAAGCTATCCTGCAAGAGCCGACCAAATGCCCACTCCTGCTCTCATACATCCAAGGTTTCCCAATAGAGATGTTTGGAGAGAAAAATGTCATCTGGTGCTTGGTCTTATACTCCCCTGAAGGCAAGAGAAGTCCGTGAATAAAGCCTTGTATGTGAAAATGCTGGCCTGGGCCAAAAACACTGCCCAGGACACACGTCTCAAGCCCCACCAGGTCCAGCTGGGTCCCAGACCTGTCAGGTGGTCCAAGTAATTCAACCAGGACATTCTGATGACTTCTGTGTGACCCACACTGTACCTGATGATTGGGGTGTGGTGCTAAGATAAAGGGGGCCCTCAAAGAGCTCACTCAGCCCAGGAGGACAGACAGGCACCCTCTAGACCCTGAGATGTGAGGCAGTAAGCGGGGTGAGTGGGCCCCGGAGGCCGGTGCAGGCCATCCAGCAGAGCGGAGGGTGGCTTGTCTGGGAAGTGGTGACTGGGCTGGAGAGCAATTCTGGAAGAACACAGGGAGCAGATGGGCAGGACTTGGTAACTTACAGGATGGTAGACGGGTGGGAAGACAGGAAAGTGAGGAGGTGAGGAGTGACTTCGGAGTCGAGACTTGAAGATGGGCTCCTCCCCAGGTGGAGGAGCTGCAGGGTAGTGGTGCAGGAACAAAGCCTGGGCGAGGGCTGGGAGAGGCAGGACAGCTTACCACTGGGTCAGGCCATGTGTGGGCAGGGAAGGGAAAGGAAAGAGTAAAAAGTTAGGTATCAATACTTAACTTATTCCTTGAAGATGCCTTGTCATCTTGATTGAACATTCTATTCCACTGCAAAGATTTTTTAAAAAACCTTTGGCCTAGATATTTATCATCATCTCTGACAGGTGCCGCAGTGTCTGTGGGCCCTGGAGGGTGATGGGTAACAAGTGTTAGATAACACAGTCTGTTCTCCAGTCGTTCGGGTGGCCAGAGAATAGAACTGAAAGCAACTCTTGGGTCACAATTTATGCCAGAGGGAGAATGCCCACAAATGAATCCAAGTCAGATTCACTGCCTCTGCAGCTTTCTCCATTCTCCCATCACCAGGCACCACCTCAGCTGCTGGGAACCAACTGCGTGGATGGATGGCCTTCCCAGCAGAGACGGTGCCAGATAAAGAGGGAGTTAGCGTGTAATTGGGTGTATAAATAACTGCAGCCTCTTCCTGACAGAGGGCCACTCAAAGACAGCAGGGAGCAGGAGGACAAGCATGGTCTCTGAATCAGAACATCAGGGCCTGAATCCAGGTTCACGCTTTCTTGGGTGGTCTTAGGCAAGTCACAATTTCTCTGGGCCTGTTTCAGCATCAGTAAGGTGGGTGCAATATGCCCCCATGCAAAATCCCCTAAGGTTCAAATTAAACAATGGTTAGATGTTACTTACCAGCAAGGGGTACCACTTTTAAGGAAAAGGCCCACAACCTCTGAATCTTGGCTACACTCAACAGCAGCTTTGAGCTTGGCATAATCCCCCTCGCTCAGCACGCCCTCTGGGACAGCTGTGGTTATGTCAGTGAATCCTTCGCAATGATGACGAAAAGCAGCAACTCACATTTGGCCAAACTGGAAGCACGTGCCACTAGTGTCCAACACCTAATTCCAACCACTCTCACAGCCTTTCCTAGGCCAAGAAACCTCAGCACAAGGGTCACCTGCTTGCCTTGGTCTGACTGTACCTGGGTGTCTGCCTATTTCTCCACCCCGGCATTTGAGCCAGCACAAGCCCAGGACAAGGTCACATCAGCAAGTGGGCTCGCTGCCCTCAGCACCCTCATGGGATTATCAAACTGTGCTCAGTAGAGCCCTCTTAGGGGCAAACGGGAGGAGAAAGGGGGCACCCACTCCACTTCGAGATCTACTTGGAGAGTTTACATATTGCACGTGCAGTGGTTCTCAACCCAGCTGCTCAACGGAGTCACCTGAGCAGATTTTCAAATGCTGATGTTTGGGTCCCACCTCAGACAAACTGAAACCAAATCCGTGCAAACTGGGCTTGCGCATAAATATTTGAAACATTCTCCTGGTGATTCTGATATGCAGCCGGAGCTGAGAAACCCCTGGCTAACAGGATCTTCAGCTAAACATTTTTAAAAGTTTGAAAAACAGTTATGGCACCATAGTGACTTATCTCAGGTGATAGTGCCCATTACTTGCCAGATGGTGGGATAACAAAGATCAGCAAGTAGGCCGCGCACGGTGGCTCACGCCTGTAGTCCCAGCACTTTGGGAGGCAGAGGCAGGCGGATCACGAGGTCAGGAGTTCGAGACTAGCCTGACCAACAGGGTGAAACCCCGTCTCTACTAAAAATACAAAAATTAGCCAGGCGTGGTGGTGCGTGCCTGTAATCCCAGCTATGTGGGAGGCTGAGGCAGGAGAACTGCTTGAACCCAGGAGGCGGAGGTTGCAGTAGGCCAAGATCATGCCACTGCACTCCAGCCTGGATGACAGGGCAAGACTCTGTCTCGGGGAAAAAAAAAAAAAAAAAGATCAGCAAGTCTCTTTTCTACCCTGTAATTTCTACATCTCTTACTTTCTTCATTGGATAAACTCAGGAGAGCAGGATTTATGTATAACTCAACTTCCCCACAACTAGCAATGCAGCAGCACCATTCTGGCAGAAACCATAGATAGGAGGTTTCTGCCAGGTCACTGTGTTACACCCTCAGGAGACCTCACAGACCTCACAGGCACTGCAATAGAAAGCCACGTGCAACACACAAGTTATTTTCAAGAACTGCAAGGATGTACCCAAAAAGCAGGTGCTGTTACACACCAACAACAACCAACTCGGGAATAAGTTAGGAAAACCATTGCATTCACAATAGCTACAGACATTAAGCTTCACAGAAAATTTCCTAAGTAAACTCTGTTAAGATCCAAAAGAAAAAAACCCATTAACCAATCAAACCGGGCAGAGGACAGAAGCAAAATTCAGAAGAAACAAATGGCTGAAACACCTTTAAAAGCATCCTGGCCCTAGCTAACAGTCAAATAAACACATATTTTCATCTCTCAGAATGGAAGAAAAGATGAAGGCTGATCACACCAAAAGTGTCGACAAGGGTGTAAAGAAATGCACATTTCATTCACTGCTGGTGGGAACAGAAACTGATATAATCTTTCTGGAGAGCAACCAGATGTATCCATGAAAATGTTTAAACGTGACTTTTTTTTTTTTTTTGAGACACAGTCTTGCTCTGTCGCCCAGGCTGAAGTGCAATGGCATAATCTCGGCTCACTGCAACCTCTGCCTCCCGGTTCAAGCGATTCTCCTGCCTCAGCCTCCCAAGTAGCTGGGATTACAGGTGCATGCCACCACGCCCTGCTAATTTTTTGTATTTTTAATAGAGATGGGTTTTACCATGTTGGCCAGGCTGCTTTTAAACTCCTGACCTCAAGTGATCCACCTGCCTCGACCTCCCAAAGTGCTATGATTACAGGCGTAAGCCACTGCAGCCAGCCAAACATGACTTTTCGATCCAGACTAACAAGAATCCACTCTTGGAGTTCATGTAAAAATACATGACACAGGGTGATGAAAGTGCTTTGAAACTAGATACAGGCAGTGGTTCCACAGCATGGTGAATGTACTCAAGGCAACTTGTTTACTTTAAAATCGTTAATTTTATGCCATGTGAATTTCATCTCAATAAAAATTGTTTTAATTTTAAAAATTGTAAATGACTGCTGTGTGTGTATAGAGATGGTCACTGTAGCGAGTAGTGGAGGCACTGGAGGCAGCCTGCAGGCCTGCCCTTTATACACTTTGGTTAATCATGGTACTAATGTACCCACACAGCTAACACAATGGAATGACAAATCCTACAGTTCGACATGGAAAGAGCATCAGACTATGTTGTGAAGACAGAAAGAGGACCTTGTAGGATAAAATTCCTATTAGCAAAAAGCAAAAAGCAAAAACCAAAACCCAATACCAAGTGTTTCTGTGTATGTAGAGTCTGCAAAGACACATGCCATTGCTGAACTGCTGAACTTGCTTCCCTGTGGGTAATTCTTTACAGATGTCTGTATTGTTTACATTTTTTAAAGCACCAATTACTTTTGTTTAAAAAAAATACACTTAAAAAAGGCAGTAAGACAAGCTCTGTCAATCTATAGGACAAGAAGCAAAGACACCCCAGCTGCAATAAGCACACCTAGTGCCAGGGACCAGGGCTCCCGGGACAAACACTGATCCAGGGCTGGCGCCCAAGGGGCCCGGAACATCTTGTTAGATCAGAAATTAGGGGAGTGCTTCCAAAAATGCTGGGATATAGGAGGAACTCGAAGGGGCTCTCACTGGCCAAGTCGGGAACTATCTGAGGAACTCTTCCCCCATCCCCAAAGGTCAATGATGAAGTAGACTGCTGAAAAAATGGGAATCCATAGTGGATATATGAAAATAAATGGAGGAGGAGGGATGACTGGCAAATGAGGAAGGAGTGCTGGGCTGCAGAAACATCGCTTGGCAGTCATCATAAAGATTCAATCAGGCCAGAATCAGCAACATTTGCTGAACCTGGCCGGGGATGCGGGGAGAGTCTCATGAGGAACAGGGTATGTACATGGAGACAGTGTGTCTCCAGAGATTTCTTATTAGTTGAAAAGAAAAAAACAGTAACTATGCTATGGAGAAAGTGGACACACCTCGACCAGGTGTGCCAGGTACTCATTTATTGCCTCTTAACTCCGAATTTCCCTGACCTTGCCCTTCCTTGTCACACTGAAGAGGGGGCTCTGCAAACTCCTTTATCCTTTGCCAGCCTGACCCACAGTGGGCTCTGAAGGGGCCCACAAGGCTAGAGGAGGAAGATGGCCTTTTTCTTTTGTCTCCTTTGGTCCTGCACGGGTCCCAGCAGCATTCCCCACCGTGGCGGCTCTCTGCTCCTGTGGCTTGGCGGGGGGCACCTCCAGTAAGTTGATTCTCCAGCATGGGACAGGCAGCATATCCCAGGCAACCACAGCCACTCCTCGGAGGTCTCTCCACCTTGGGGAACCTCCTCTGAGTTTCCAAGTTCCTTCTCTGTTTTCTCTTCCCTTAGCCCTAGGGGTGACGGCTGTTCTCTGCTAAGCTGCTTTAGAGCTCTTTTTTATCCCTTTTAGTAGTTAACTACCTTCTACACAGTTAACAATTATTTATATTAAAACCTTCCTGTTCACATTTCCTCCTCCTTGGACTAGATGATCAAAACGAACATCCCCACTGTGGGGCAGATGGGCATTGTGTGCCTCGAGATGCGATGCCCTGAGAGGTCGCGTGACGCAGGCAGTGGTTCAGCCACCTGGAATGCAAAACCAAATCTAATCACGAGGAAATCGCAGACAAACGCAGATAAGCAGCACCACCTAAAACGAACTGTATCCTTACAAACTGTTCCAATCATCACAGACAAAGCTATGGAAATGATCCGGATTAAAGAAGACCAAGGAGAGATGACAACTCAATTGATTACCTGATCCAGACCGGATCCAGCATCGCAGAGGGAAAGGTGCTATACAGGACACGATGCAGCCAATGGGAGTATGAGTGGTGAGGTATTCTATCAGTGTTAGATGGACGGAATTTGACAACTGTACTGCAGTCGTCAGAGAGTATCTTCTTCTTGGTAAGTACCCACTGAGGTATTAGGGGTAAAAGGCCATGACGGGTGTGGAGGCAGCGGGAGGGAGGGAGAGGGAGAGACAGGGGGTTGGGGCAAGGGAGAGAGAACACACACACATTTGAGAACACACAGGACAGATAGAATGGGACAAAATGTTAATAGGTATATCTGGGCAAAGGATATTTGAGCCTCATTTGTACAGTTCTTATTCTTGCAACTTTTCTGTAGGTTTGAAATCATTTCCAAGTAAAATCAACTTTTTTAAAAGAGGTCATGCGATATAGCAGTGGTCCTCAACTGGGGCTGTGTCCTGGACACACCCTAGAGCACCTTAGAAGCTCCGGGACCCAGGCATCTGTAGTTCTCAAAGTGCCCCGGTGCTTCCAACGTGCAGCCACGGGCGGGAAACACCAGCCTAGTGGGTGAGCTCACTCACTAAATTTCAGACATGACGAGCAGTGCTTTTGCTCTCTGAAGAACAAGCACTGGGTAATGCCAACACCTAGCCTCAGCTACATGGGGGAAGGGCAGAGACAAGATGTTGAATTTGCATGGCCCTGGCCAACACAGACAACATTCCCCTTCTAGTGGTTCCCAGGCAAGAGAAAAAGGCATTTCCAGGACAACTGTGCCAGGAATTAAACACAATTTAAAACTGGCAGGAGCTGGAATGGTTTCCCAGACCTCAGAGCTACCTCCCCACCTCCATCTTTTTAGTCTCACTGGTAATATGGCCAGTCTGGGTCCAGCTGGCAGAGCACATGGGAGGAGGCTGCTCTCTCACCAGGCAAACTGAGGACTGAGTACAGGAAGGGTGTGGAGAATTATCCTCTTGGGCAAGTTCAAGAACAAGGCTACTGCTTGGCATATTTCCCAAAGCCATTTCCCACTCTAGAGGCCCTGTTCTGTCCTGTAGAAAGAGTGGAGGACAACCAACATCACAGTCCAAATATTGCTCACCTCAGGGCCAGCCTGTGACAGGGTAGCCACAGGATGGTTCATATTGAAAATTGGGGGGACCATGCTCGGGGGAGGTGGTGGTAGTGAAAGGTCACAAACATTCTTGCCCACTGTGCAACAGGCAGGGGCAAGAGGTGGGATGGGTCAGTAGTCACATTATAAATCCCCCGGGGCCTCTGAAATCACCTTCTGGTAACTTCCACTTTGTGAAACAGAGTTTTTACTCCTCTCCTTTCCTGTGTCTTCTCCATTTTCAGGTGGGACAGATTTGCATGTTATTTGGGCATCACAAAACTGACGAGCCCAAAACTGACCGTGAGCTCACATCCCCAGATGTGTTCTCTAACTACTCCCTAGCTCTGTGACTTTGTTTCCCCAGTTGACTGAGCCAGAAACCTGGGACTCATCCTAGATGAGTCTTCTCTTCTCTCTTCTCTGTCCCACATCCAATCGATGATCGAAATCCGCCACTGTCCTGCCTCCAAACAGCCAGAATCCATCGCTCACCACTGCCCCCAACAGTGCCCTGCTGCCCACTGCTAAGCTCTCTCAACTGCTATGCCAGCCTAACTGAAGCCCAGTCACACCAATTCATCCTGGCTTCAGCACGGCCGGCTTGCATCACCACCTTCTTCTCAGTTCACCTTCCAAATCAAACCTCTGAAGAGCTGTTTCCACCTACAAGTCAGCTCTCACCTCCACAGGATGTTCTGTAAGACACTAGAGGACCTGGGTTTTCCTGCTTCTCCAACTTCTTTCCCCAGCCTTGTATTTTAAGCTCCCTGCACACACAATTTTGTTTCACACTCTTGTGTACCATCTTTCAACAAAGCCTATCCAGCCTCCAAGCTTGGGCATCTCCTCCAAGAAGTCACCCCTGACCTCTCTGGAACTCCCCTTTAGACTCCCATTCTATTATTACAACCACTGCACAGTGTGAAAATTATCTTCTCCTATGTATGTCTCCTATACTAGGACTCCGAACTCCTTGAAGACAAGGACAGTATCGCCACTGTATCCCCAGTGCCTTGCACAAAATAGAGCTCTATATTTCCAGGATATACTGGACTGAAAGCATCTGTGGTTTTTTGAATATCAAGGCCTTTAGAATCTGGCAACAGCTATAATGAAAACACACGCAAACCATGATGAACTATAGACAGCGCCAACAAAGAAAACATGACACTGCTGCTCTGGAACTGAAATATCCCCAAAATAATGAAAAATGACATGTTGGGGGCCGATACAGAGTTTATTGAATTAGATTTTTCTATTTACAACTGAGATCACATCTACATACTATTTTGCTAGTCTACATAGGTACATTATTTCCAACAAGCTTAAGACTTACCATGAATGGGCTCATTCATACAAAAACACACTCACACTAATTCTTTTAAAACAGTAGTGCATACATTATACTCCTCCTATAAAGCCAACTTTGATTAAAAACCACTAGTTTCAAAGCTCAGTCTCTGATTTTGAAGATGAACCAAGATATACACCGTATGATCCTAAAATCTATTTTAGTCATTTTGTACAGCTGCTATCTTATTGGACTACAGTAAATATTTTTTAAAAGGACACTGATGAGGGGCACCATCTGGTGTTAACCTTAACCAGATAGCTGGTTTCCTCCTCCTCCCCCCAAAAACCTTTGGCCAAGAGTTCTCCACTGTGAAGACTGAAAGGACCTGGTGACATTTCGGCATCAGTCCTGTTACCACTTGGAGGTAAGAGAAGCAGGCTCGTGTCCTCCTTTAATTCTACCACACTACATGACTCGCAATTGGTTCTGAAATTAGAGCGTTCACCATCGTACTTAAAATCTTAGGGGCATGAAGAGTCAGCTAGAACAAGGAAAAAGAAACTCGCAGGTAGGTAGGTAAGTAGGTGGGCACGTGAAAAGCCAAGCTGCTCTGTCCAACACCAGTGTACATGTGCTTTAACTAAACGAACTCCGGAGGCCAACAGCAGCAGACCTGCTCAATTCACCTTCCAAATCAGAACAAGACCAAAAAGCTCAGGCTTGAGTTGTCAACTATGCATAGGTTCCGCCAGTGATGAGGAGCTCGTAAGCAGGATCTCTACTCCTTCTGCACAACACGATGCAGGCACACAGCATGCCCAGCAGCTGTTGAAAGAAAACAACAATGGGGAAAAAAGGCTGAAAACCCTCTCACGGCAGGTGTGTATTTCTTTGTTGGTAAAAGAGCTGTTTCAAAGTTCAATGACTTCAAATCATCAAAAAGGCAGTAACAACACTGATAGAAGGAATTTCTTATGAGTACATTATTTTTTAAGGAACTAAGTCCTAAGCTTCAGCTTCCCTCCCAGGAACTCTTCGTAAAGCCAGCAGGGAATCAAGTCTCTCTTATTTGGCATCCCCACTACTAGTCTAGCGAGTGCTGTCCAAAACAACTTTCTGCAGCGATGGAGACATACCACATAAGCACTGTCATGTGGCCTCATGTGGCTACTGAGCACCTGAAATATAGTTACTGCAACTGAGTTGCACTTTTAATTTTATTTAAATTAATTTAAATGTAGACACATGTGGCTAGTGGCTACCATTCTGGACAGCAAAGGTCTGGGGAATAGAATGAGCAAGAATGTGTGTGTTTAATGGTGGTCTTTTCAGGCCTTTTGGTTTTTGGAAAACAAAATTCAGTATGTGAATAGCCCTATGGTGGAAAACAAATTCTGATGCCAAAAAAAATGTAGTTGGAAGGTTTTTGTTTCCTTCACATTCACTATTTTTGAAATCCACGGTTCTGTGGTATTATATACATATTACTTTTGAAAGGTCACTCTTCCTTCATCATTTTATTTTAATAAGTCCTAATCCTTCTGTGGTAGCATATTGGAATAGTAATAAAGTCATGCCATGTTATTTTGGATAAGCAAAAGGATTAAGCTGGATTAAAGAGAAAATGATTCCAGAATTTTTGACCTACCTTCTCCCAAAATATAATTTTTTTGTGAGATAATTTGCTGTTCTAACTTCTCATTGATGAGGAAAAGCCTCAGTTATTTGATTTTAAAAGACAGGGTCCTCTGTACATATGGGGGTCAATCAAATTTCCGCAAAATGTACCCAATCCATAAACAGACTCTCAAAGTTTGAAGTGGAAGATTAACCACTACTAAGACACACATACACATAAGGATGTCCTCAATCTGAATTCTCCATAGTATAAAGTCACCCACTCCAATTTCTACCCTCACATTAACCTATATTCTGCTCATTCGGGATATATATTTCCTGCTCAAATCCACCAGTTTCACTATTTCACCATTTGCTGAGTGCTTACTAGTGCAAAGCACCTTAAACACACTTAAGAGGTGAATATTATTTAAAGTTTACCAAACAATTTAAGTCAATCTAGACCGATGAAGTACCTAATTCCTAGAGAAATACATTTCTGTTCTCTGTACATCAAAACATTGTTAGAACAGCTATAAACTCAAATGCAATTATGTTCTCAGGCAATGTTAAATTGAGCAATAAAAATGCTAAGCTCAGAAATGACTGATTTGCTAAGGGAAAAAAAATCTCTCTTCCCACCCCCAACTCCCCACATTTCTTTCAATTGGTTAACTTCTATTAGAGAAGTCAGCATTCTCAAAATGAGGTCTGAATCCCAATTTGTTTATTTCAATGAAATCAACTTGTATTGATTTTAAAACAATTAAATAAACTTGATAAAATTCTACTCATGCTTGGGAATCAGTCTGCTTAAGAACATTAAGCTCTACACAATAATTTCTTATCCTCACCATTAAGTATTACAGGCTCATTTCCAAAGGCCTGCTATACTGAAATTCCATTGATTTTTGAAATACTCCAACAACAGACTTGGAAACATTACACAAATATTTTATCTCCAACATTATTTCTTGCAATGAAATACTCTCTTGCAATACTCAAGGCATGAGAATTAAACTTCACTTAGCCCAAATATAACACCCAGCAACTGCAAAAATTGCGAAAAATGACTAGTGGTGATTAAAAAAACTGACTGGCAAAGTAAAATGTTCTATGATATACCATGTTGCTGGTGGTATGGGGAAATAGGCATTCTTATACAAAAGTAAGAACTTTTGCACATTAGAAACACTCTTTTCTGAGAAAAAATTGGAAACACCTATCAAAATTCATTCATACACTCTGATACTGTAATTTCATAGTTATAAATTTTTGCTATAAACAGCCCATTAATATTGATTAAAGTATGCCTAAAGAATGGAATACTACGCAGACATGAAATTAAAAGGCAGATCTATATCCAAAATACACTAATTTGTTTTTAAGAAGGTACAAAAGGTTGCAAACTATATGAGTTCATTTATATAACATTTTGCAGTGTTGGCCAGGGTGTGAGGGGAAGGAGGAAGTTTCTCATTTTAATGAATAACTGGTAATTGAGGAGGAGGAGGAAAGGGCAGTCTCCACCGGCTTCACATGCGGCATAGAGACCAGAAAAAAAGCAACACGGCCTTGGGAAACAGTTCTTTATGAAATCTGCTCTTGATCGTTCTATCTTGAGGACATGCCAACTTCATGAGACCCCAAAGTAAAGACTTAGAACATTTCCCCCGTATTGCCTTTGTAGAGAGACAGCCTTACTCACAGCAGATACTCAAGAGCTTGATAAATCAAAACCTAGATTTTTGTCAATTATTACGACCAGACTCTTTAAATATAAAATTCATAATTGATCATGAGTTAAGTGAGTGGCTACTCTCAAAGAAGTGAAATATCCTGCTAATTAATAAGGGGTACATCAAAATTTTTAAAACCTCATTCTTTTATATTCAAAAGTCCTGTTATTATAATTAACTGGTATTTTTCAGGTTTTTCTTTCTTGGTCACTTTGGTCCTACCCAAATCCAGATTATTTAATGGACTAGAGCAAGAGTCACCAAACATTTTCTTAAAGGGCCATATCATAAATATTTTAGGCTTTCCAAACCAAGACAAAAATCAATCAATATTGTTAACTACTCAACTCTGCCATCTTACGTCTGTATTTTATCCAGCTAAAGTGTCAATTAACTGTCAGGTTTCCTGACAAAATTTAGGAATTTAATCTTCTGCAAATCTTACACTTGTAATTGGAGGCAGAGTACAAACAGAGGCAGGGGTCTCTAGAGTTGACATTCTCTGTGTGATGGTCATGCCATACTATCCTTGCTCACCCTAAATTTTGTGGCTAAACAAAGAGGGCCAAGACTGGAGAATCTCTAACCATCCTCTCCAGCTCTAAATATCTATATTAGGATCAGTGTATAAGCACAAAAGCTCACTGATCTTTCAGTTATTTCTGCCTTTGTTCAGGTTTTCCACACTCAGGGCACCAATCTATCAGATTTTGAATACCAGAAGCTTAGAATGTTTACAGATACTCTTAAAAACAATTAGGGAAAATTATTAATTCAGATAAATTTTCTCCCCTTAAAACCCAAGTTTTTAAAATTTTCAAAACCACTAGGTTTTGAGTCTGTGAAAGCTCTGAATCCCTAAACTTAAGCAGCCTTGCTGAACTGAAAAAATCAAGCTTTATCAGCTTTTACTTAAGTCAGGGTGACTTAAGTATAAAACACATATAGCAGTCATATTTAAATTAAGAGACTAGTTAAAATATTTATTAGCCCCTATTGAAAAATATTTAATAAAGAAATATCTGGCAGGCTAAGCCGCTTAACTAGATGAGGGACATAGCTAAAGTGATTATTTTCATCAGTCTTCTATATACATGTTGCATATTTCATGACCACAAGTACCATACAGTTCCAAAGCTTTCTTGGTGCATGCTAGTACACGCGGCTTTATTACTGAACATAAAATCATTAAGAATGCACACTTCAGAATTCTATTTGGGAAAAGAGACCTTCCTCATATTTCATTATTTTTAGCTAAATGAATGTGTTTGCATAAATAATCAAAATATGAAATAAATCCCTGCTGATCATTAGATTACTGCTATGCAGAGCTACAAAGTAAATGCTTAGAAGGGCAAAGACCATGGCAAATATAGAGGTAGGGTTTTTAATGAATCATTTCAGGGCTGTCTGAATATCAGCATAGTAAACAATCGTCCTTTTGCCATTTTAAAAGGCCTTCCCCATTAAATACACTAGCTTCTGTTCAAATATACAAAGAGCAAGCAATCCAAGCAACTTACATTTAAACTAGCAATTACATTGGTTTTATTTAACAAATAAAAGTTATCTACATTTTTCTTTTTTTAAAAAAAATTTTTTTTGGTAGAAATGGAGTCTTATTGCCCAGGCTGGTCTCAAACTCCTAACCTCATGGGATCCTACTGCCTCAGTCTCCAAAGTGCTGGGATTACCAAAGTGCTGTGATGGGTGTAACCCATCACACCTGGCTCTTTTAGCTCTTGAAATAGGTTTCAGGCTTAAGAAGCATAAGCTGAGGCTGGGCGCGGTGGCTCACGCCTATAATCCCAGCAGTTTGGGAGGCCGAGGCAGGTGGATCACCTGAGGTCAGGAGTTCAAGACCAACCTGGCCAACATGGTAAAAACCTGTCTCTACTAAAAATACAAAAATTAGCTGGGCGTGGTAGCAGGAACCTGTAATCCCAGCTACCTGGGAAGCTGAGGCAGAAGAATCGCTGGAACCCGGGAGGCAGAGGTTGCAGTGAGCTGAGATCACACCATTGCACTCTAGCCTGGGCAACAAAAGCAAAACTCTGTCTCAAAAAAAAAAAAAGCGAAAAGAAAAGAAAGCATAAGCTGGGTGCAGTGGCTCATGCCTGTAAATCCCAGCACTTTAGGAGGCCAAGACAGGAGGACTGCTTGAGGCCAGGAGTTTGAGACCAGCCTGGGCAACATAATGAGACCCCATTTCTGGGAAAAAAAAAAAAATTAAAAATTAGTCCGGGGTGTGGTGGCCCGTGCTTGTAGTCCCAGCTACTGGAGAGGCTGAAGCAGGAGGATCGCTTGAGCCCAGGAGTTCAAAGTTACAGTGAGCTATTATCATGTCACTGCACTTAAGCCTGGGTGACAGAGTGAGACCTTGTCTCTATTTTTAAAAGTTGTTGTGTTTAGTGCAAGAGACCAGTGCTGTAGTACCAGTTCTTGATTTAGGTATATGACTATATAAAACCTGTGAGGACAGAAAAACAAGAACTAGAGGGAGAACTAGCATACAAAAAAACTGAATAAAGCTTTGTATTCCCAAACTGAAAGAAAGAAGTATAATTTTTAAAAATTTTGTGACATTCTATTAAAATATCTTCCAAGAATACACTAAGACAACAGTTTGTTTATGTTTTGAACAGGTCACTCACTAATCAAGAAAGACAGTAAGACGAGGAGTTCCCTCAACACATGGTCCCTCCCCATCCAGATTTCTGGTTTCTTTAGACCATTCCAGGTCTAGGTGTATAGACAAGAAATGGAAGACATGGGAAACTGGAGGCCAGTACCTCAGTCACTTCCACATTACCTACATACACAAAGATTCACTGTGATGGGGATTAAAACCATTCAGGGCTGACAACAGAGAACCAACTCACTCTGATAGAACTCCTTGGCAAGCTGTGCTTACCTGAATAGCTGCAAATGCCAGTGCGGCCCAGATCACATGCATCATGATTTCTTGTAGCTTCTTCACAACTAGAGCCTCACAGCCCTGTAACAAACACAGTCATCCTCGTTAGAAGTGTTCTTTAAATTTAAAGCTGCAGATTCACAGGCCACTACCCACTGACTGAAAGGAAAATGACAGAAACTGAAAGACGGGAAAAAGATTCCATGATTGGTATAATTTACAGACATGTAATTAAAACAAAGACAATGCATTTTATAATAATTTACAGTAAAACAATATGACATTAAAGACAAGCAAGGTGGCAGAAAAGAAGTCCCAGATGGTGATAAGACATGGTGAAAAACAGGTTAATCAGGCTAGACTCAAGTGGCCAAGAGACTCACCTCAGCATAGAGGTCGGAAGGGTGGGCCAGGCTGCCATTACAATTGCTGGCAGTCTCTCTGCAGCAGCTAAGAGGGACACTCTGGTTTTTGGTTTCTTTGAACCAATCTGTATTTTCCCAGTCTGAGTAGTTGTGAATTCCACAACAATGCAGCTAAAGGAGAAGAGAATAGGTATTATTTCTCACAAAACCCAAATACCTGAAATTCCATGTACTACAGAGCTTTAAAATAAGCTACTCTAGACCAGTGATGTCCGATATAACTTTCTATAATAATGGAAAGTCTGCATGATCCAATATAGTAGCCACTAGCCACATGAAGCCCTACTGAGCACTTAAATTGTGGCTAGTGTGACTAGAAAACTGCACTTTAAATTTTAATGTAAACAGCCAGACACGGCTAGTGGCTCCAGAACCTCCATATGAAAAGTACATTGCCAGGCCGGGTGCAGTGGCTCACGCCTGTAATCCCAGCACTTTGGGAGGCCGAGATGGGCGGGTCACCTGAGGTCAGGAGTTCAAGACCAGCCTGACCAACACGGTGAAACCCTGTCTCTACTAAAAATACAAAACTAGCTGGGCGTGGTGGCACATGCCTGTAATCCCCGCTACTGAGGAGGCTGAGGCAGGAGAATCACTTGAACCCGGGAGGTGGAGGCTGCAGTGAGCCAAGATCGCGCCATTGCAGTCCAGCCTGGGCAACAAGAGTGAAATTTCGCCATCTCAAAAAAAAGAAAAGTACATTGCCTATAAGGGGTAGTTTCTAACTAAGGAAAATCTTCATGTCTTACATGTTAAATATCTAGTTCCAAGTTAAATATTACTTCCAATGACAAAGTATTTAAAATATTTTGTCTTAAAAATTTTGAGATTGGCTTTAAGATAATGAAGCAAAGAGTAAGTAGGGGCAATAAGACTGACGAAAAGTTGATATTATTGAGGCAAGGTCGGGGTGCAAACATCTATTATACTATTCTTTCTACCTTCGTGTGTATCAAACTGTCCATAACAACTTTTTTTTGACAGTTTGTCTGTTGTTTTTTCTGATCTTGTTTTCTAAAGGTATATATAGACCTCCCACCTCCCCTGGAGTCAATCTGGACTCCCACCTTTCCTGTGACACATCCCTCTCTCTTGCATCATCAACCCTTTGGCTAAGTACTTTGGGAGAGTACAGACTGGGGTCAGGGAAGGGGAATTCAGATGATAAAAAAAAGTTCAAGATGTTTCTCATCTGGCTAGGTGATGAAATAAACTTTTCAAGGGTGAAGGTTGGGGAAAAATATTGGTCACATCAGGATAGCCATGGATGTGAAGGGACATGGCTAATTTACACAGAAATAGCAGTTAGTTTAATGTTGACCCAATAGTGATTGGTCCTCAAAAACAAATCTGCCTCAAGAAAGCTCACCTGTCTCTGTACATAATCAATAGCCCGGCTAGCAGCATCAGGGTTGGTTCCATTGTAGGTCTTATACACTTTCTGAATGCTGCGGTCAACCTCATTTTCCACCTGAATCAGAACAAAGAATTCAGTCCCTCAAAAATACTAGTAAAAGTAACATTAGTCAAGGCTCCTACTAAAATACTTAAATGAAATGTTTGCAAGTTGCCAGATCTTTATGAATTTCTTGTAAAGTTTTCTCCCTTCCTGCCTTCATCTTCATATAGATATAGATGAAGGCAGGAGGGAGAAAAGTGACAGGTAAAAATTCAGACATATACCACATAGATTTAAGCATTCAAAGAGAAGATTGTGTGCAAAATGGCAGGCTAACAACGTATTCAAAAGGGAGAAAAGTTGAGGCTTGGGATAGATGTCCTAAATTATAAATGGACATCTTCCTTTTACAAATAAGTTTCTCAGAAGACTACTCATTTTCCTTTCCTAAAGGAGGTGAGGTAAAGTAACTCCGAAGCTCCTGTAAGATACTTTTAGGACAAATGCCAACATTATTTCCATTTTATTTATTCAATGTTTAGAGTTGGCTAAATGTGCAAAAGTAATCAGCAGGTTTAAAAAAATCAGTCCTTACAAGTGGCACTTTATGAAAAAGTTACTGTTTAATGTATTGCAAAAAGGAGACAGGAAACAAGCTTCACAGCTTATTGCTGCCAATTACATAAAATGGCAAGCAAGTAAAGTTTGCTTGTACCAGATCCTCCTTACCCCTCGGAGGACTGGACTTATCTGGTAATTACAACAGTAATATAATAAGTCCATAAAATTGATAACCAGATCATAGGTAGGGACATAATCCATTGCATTTTTTTTTTAGCACAGCTTTACAGTACCTTACATATCAATGATCTCAAAATTAACTTGGCATATTATGCCCTTGACTCAAAACCATTAAGTTATAATGAGAATGAGTCTATTATGTCTTTACCATGCCTCTAAAATTATACCCATATTAATTAATTTAAAGCAGCCTGTTTAGCCTTAAGTAGTACTAGAGGTAGACAGCAAAATCAGGCAAAATAGAAAGGAAGGAATGGTGAAATGATTAAAAAGAATGAAGGGCAAGAAAGGAGTGCTGGCACCAGCTGCCTTGGTGTTCTAAGTTGGCAGGACCCCTTGTTCCTCAGGACAGGGGTGGAAGGTGGGATCACAACTCACAACACCTTTTTCTATGTTCAGGACCAAAGCATTTTTTAAAGAGCCAATGGAAAACACAATCCTGAGTTTGGTTCTTCTAAAGCAGATTATCAGAAAATTATGCCTCCCCTCATATAGGCAATCTGTGTGCTGAGGAAATCTGAACAAACTTCTCAGCTAATTATTCATTTGCAGCTATAAACACCTATAATCAAGAACAATACATATATAATACTCTGCTATATTAAATGAGGTGAGGAGTCTTGACATGTAAATATTTGCCAATTAACTTTAGATATTTGAAATACAGATTAAACAAGTAAGGCAAAAGAAAACGTTTACTCTGATAAAATGAATGTGTTCTATTTTACTTGAAACACTTAAACCACCTTTTAAGGCATTATGTGAATTACAGTAGACAACATACCTTTGCTCTGTAAACATATCCCAAAACCACTACAACAACTTCTGTGACAAAAACCAAGAGCAGGATGATGACAAACTGTAAGAAAACATTGTTTAAAATTATATACAAATGAAAAAATAACTTAAAATACACTCTTGATTTAAAAAAAGTTATCAGAGATAATTGCTAGAAGTTTAAATGCTAACTCCGTTCCAACTATAAGAGCCAAGGAGTCTCATGTTCAAGAAGAGAGCAGCGTAGACTAAATACTCCTGCGTGTTCTCACAACACATCTTACCGTGGCAAGTCCACAGCGACTTTCCCGGATTGTGGCACAGCAGCCAATTAGCCCAATGATGAAAAGCAGGGCTCCTACAGCTATGATCACTACAGCAGGGATGAGCGTGTACACATCTTCAAAGAAGTGGTCATAGTCGTCGTAAGTGATGAAGACATAGGCTCCCACATAGCATAAAATGCCAGCTGCCCCCTGTAGAAAACAAAGTCAGTACTGGTCTCTAAGCACTGCTGGTAAAAATTTCCTATTATTGCTTGATATGGTATAATTTAATGAGAGTTACCATAACTGTTATAGACTTTTTTCAGTAAAGCTGAAAAGTCTTCTATGATTCCTTATTAAGAGCATTTCTATACTAGATAAAGTTAAAAAGTTATCCACACTTCACCTACTTTTCAAGAATTGATGGTTCAGCTAGAACCAAGAAACCACAACCAAAAAATAACAATGATGATGACACACACCTACACATCCCTAAAGGCTTACTGTAGCTCAATTCCACATCCAATACGGATCAGTATGGTGGTAGGGGGACCATTGCAAGCCCTCTATTAATTCTTTAGAATGGTGGTTCTCAAACTTTCAAGTGAATAGGAATTGCCTGAGGATCTGAATAACATGCAGATTGATTCAGGAGGTCTGAAGAGGAGCCTGAGAGTCTGCATTGCTAACAAGTTCCCAGGTGATGCTGGCACAGCTTCTTCTTGGAGCGCACTCTGAGTAACAAGGTATTAAAGACCTAAAGGGAAAGTGAACACACAAAGACAAGCGATAGGTGTGTCTTATTTGCTCACTGCAGTTGCCCTCAATAAGTGGGGAAATTTCGTAGAAATGACAGAGCTTGGATTTGAACTCAGGCAATCTGACTCTAGAATCTGCACTTCTAATCTCTATCTACCCCACCTCAAGGAAAAGAAAATACACCAACTAGTAAGCATGATACCCACCCCACTTCCAAAAATCTTGCTGTCCTACAGACAGTGAAATGGCAAAGCTAGAGGGCTCAGTCATTAAGGAACATTGCAAGCCCTCTATTAATTCTTTAGAATGGTGGTTCTCAAACTTTCAAGTGAATAGGAATTGCCTGGGGATCTGAATAACATGCAGATTGATTCAGGAGGTCTGAGGAGGAGCCTGAGAGTCTGCATTGCTAACAAGTTCCCAGGTGATGCTGGCGCAGCTTCTTCTTGGAGCGCACTCTGAGTAACAAGGTATTAAAGACCTAAAGGGAAAGTGAACACACAAAGACAAGCGATAGGTGTGTCTTATTTCAGCTGCTGCTCCAGGCGTCATTCTCCAGCTGCAGAGTCTTACTTTCTCCGCTATTGTCAATTTTGCTATCTTTGGGTACCAGCTCTGTGCTGACAGCCCAATGCCACTGGCTCATATGCAAACAAGCAAATGCAGTGTCAGAGTAAGTGTTAAAACATTTGGTTATCATTTGGATAACAATGAGTTATCATTTGTAGAGTACTCTGAAACTTTCACAAGAAGTATTTCATCATCCTTTAAAATTTAACATATAAATCATCTTCGAACTAGAAACAGCTGCCACAATGATATTGGCGATATCATTAACTTCTCTGAACCTGAAAACCCAGATCATTTAAGTTTATGAAATTCAGTAAGCTTGGGGATCATCAGTATATTTTTTTACACTAGGCCATTAGGATCACTGTCAGATGAGGAAGAAAAAGACTCCAGTTATGTAAATTTGGGAAAGTAACTTGATTTTTTAAAATGTAACATGAACTTTTTAAAGTGAGAAGACAACTAGAATAATGAAGGCAATTTTTAAAAACATTGTTTTAAAACTCTCTTCCTCTGGCTTCCAAGAGGCCCCACTGCTGGTTTTCTTCCTACTTCCCCAGGTGCTCACTTTTTCATTCTCTTCACCGACTCTGAGATGTTAGTGATCTCCAGGATTCTGTCTTCGGCCTTATTCTTTAGTCATTCTCTGGGCTCTCCATGGGCTACAGCAGCTATGGCTTTATTAGTCATTGTAGCTCACTACCTGAGCTATCATCTCAGACCTACACATTTCCATCTGCGAGTTCCAGAGACATGTCATCCTCAACCTGTCTCAAACCCTTTCTGCCTTCTTGCCCAGGCCATCTAATCTTCCCTTACGTTCCTATCATAGCAAAAGGTAACAGACATCTAATTTTTCTGGTCAAACATCTGAGGATTAACTTTCCTTGCTCCACCTCTATAACCCATAAATCACAAAACTTCAAGTTTACTTCCAAAACATTATTCGAATACCTCAACTCCTCTTCAACCCCACTGCAGTGCTTCTGTCTTAATTTGGGCCTTATCTTATCCCCCTAAATCTTACTTATTGACTTTCCCTGCATCTTAATACATTCTTTATACTACCAGGGTTATATTTATTAAAAATACAAACCAGATCAAGCCATAGCCTTACTTAAAATCAGGATGAGGCAAGTGAGTCCCCGATGAACCAAGCTGTTCCTCCTTTTCAGCCCCATATCTCATTACCCCTTGTGAACTATGAACAATATAGAACTGTTATACCCAAATGGACCACATATTCTCTCACTTCTTTGCCTCTGCTGTTCTCTCTAGAATGCTCTCTTCAAGTGCCTGGGAACTCCTTGTCACTCATTAAGATGAAGCTTAAATGTTACCTCTTCCTTCTGGAAGCCATTCTTGACCATTTCAGGCTGGATTAGCTGCCCTTGGTGGACACGAACATCTCCCAGTGCATGGTTCTAACAGAATATTTATCAAAACGGTTGCAATTATAGCTACACCTGTCTCAACACACCTCGAGAACACAAATTGTACCCATCTGTCCTTCACCCTTGTATCATCTAGAACAGTGCTTGGCAGACAGCAGGTATCAGTTAAAATTTATTGAGTACACCTCATCTCACCCCTTTCCCTTGAAATCACCCTCCCAACTCTATCATAAGCTTTGGTTTGTATTTGCGTTGGTTTGTATTTGTATTTGGTTTGTATCTGGTTTCTCTTCAGTTCAATGCTTATAGCTTTTAGTTCACTATTCAATTATTTGGCAACTTAATCCAGCTTGCTGAATTCTGATGGCCATTACATCTGGAATATATTAATGTATCATAAAATATCTCATAAATATAAACGCTGTACTTACAGCAAATTGCCTGTTCAAAGGTTCTCAGAGTTCACTGACATATTTGTTTTTGGGGCATGGTACTAGAGAATGAAGGTGAGCACAAAAGTTGGGGGGGGGGGAAGAAGAGAAATAGCTTAATTTAATTTAATTTAATTTAATTTTTTTTGAGACAGAGTCTCGCTCAGTCGCCCTGGCTGGAGTGCAGTGGCGCGATCTCAGCTCACTGCAGGCTCCGTCTCCCAGGTTCACGCCATTCTCCTGCCTCAGCCTCACGAGTTGCTGGGATTACAGGCGCCCGCCACTACGCCCGGCTAATTTTTTGTATTTTTAGTAGAGACGGGGTTTCACCGTGTTAGCCAGGATGGTCTCGATGTCCTGACCTCGTGATCCGCCCGCCTTGGCCTCCCAAAGTGCTGGGATTACAGGCGTGAGCCATCGCGCCTGGCCAGAAATAGCTTAATTTTAACTTGGGTGCATTTATTACAGAAGTATGTCAACTACTTAACACTCTTCCCAAATACCCCTTTTTATTGACTACTTGTGTGATATATATTCACACACATGTACACACACACATTTTGCTACAGTAAATAGTATCAGTCCTCACGCTAAATTAGAAGCAATCCGAAGTGTAAATTAATCAAATTTTGTCATTTGTTTTTACTAGACGTTTCTCTATCCTTTAATGTTGTAGCTTTTTTTTTTTTTTACTCTAAAAGGCAGTATTTGTTTCTTAAAAGGCTTGAGTTAAAATGAATTCCATTTCTGAGCTTTCGGTACACCTACTGAAACTTCACTAGTTTTAGCCTATGTAAATTCGAATGAAAATAAGAGAAAACTGGAGGCCATATGTACTTAACAATTAACCTGAAGCATAGTTCACTGAAGAACTACTTGCATTTTAGATATAAATTGATGAGTTTTCAACCTAAAGAGGTTCCCATAAGACTCACACTTACTGCTGCTTGGAGATGGGCCAAGGGAAATGTTTCCTCTGCTGCCACTGCCACTCCCCCCTAAAAGAGGCACTCATCTGAAACTGAGACTACAAGAAAGCAGAAAAACCAGCAACAGAGACAACCAGATGCACAACAAATGCAATGGAGGGCTGTGGGGAGATGCCATTTGTAAAGCTGCCTCTTCTTTTCTGATAGACTCTACAACAATTTTTTTTCCCAGGTTGCAACCAGTCAACATCCAAGTCACACAAGAAGATGAGAACATAACAAAGCTCTATTTGGCAACATATAGTGAAAGGAACTTACTAGTCGCACACACCAAAGAGAAAACTGCACGGATTGCTGATATGAAACTATACACATCAAATATCAAATTGCTTATAAATAGACGATGTGTTTCCTAAATTGAAAACAGCTTCAAATTTTGCTTTTACTGAAATCTGTATATGGTGCTTATATCTTAAGCTGTATAATAAACAATTATGAAACGACACTGGTTACTTTGAAAATATAGAAGAGGTATCCCAGTAGTGGCTGAAGACCTAAAAACAGCCAAAAGTAATGGTTGTAATGATATCCAACCATCAATAGGAAAAACACCCAAAAGAACATGGGAAACAGTATAGTAAATGGAAGAGAGGTTCTAAGAAATTCCTAACTAGTATGCATAGGGACTTTGTCGTCCCTCAGATTTTTAATGCAGAAATTGTGGCTATCAGAAAAGCTATATAAAAGGTGAGCTTAAATTCTTCTTTTGAAGTGCCATGATAGGCTTGAGATCTATCAAAGGATCTGAGCTTTGCCAATAAAGCAGCTGCAAAGGAGGGGGGTTGGGAGGAGGGAGGTGCAACAGAAAAGGAGATGAAATGTAGAACTTGGAAGCAGCTGAACTGCTTTAGTCACCACCGAGAAAATCTGAGCCTGTAAGGAGGATTTGTGCCAGGACAGTATACTAAAAATATTCATCCTTTTTACAAAGAAGTGAAAGGAAATTTAGGCAAAAGGCTGAGGTCTGAAATTACAGAAAGAATAATTTTTTAAAAACCATTCTTCTTTATCTTTTAATAAGCCTATACTCTAAATTAAGTCACAACATTTTAAAACTTTAGGAGAGCCAGTGCTTTTCCACTAAGCTGTTTCTCTAAAAAATAAAGCCATCTTGTTATAAAATTTTGCAAGTATATGAGTTCCAAAAGGATGATACTTCATTTTATGCTTTTACCCTTCCTCTACATATGCACAAATGTGAAATATCTTAAAGAGATTTCATTCTTACATGAGATTGCTTTTTCCATAGCTTAGAAACGTTTTTGGGGGGTAATTTTCAACTATTCTATGAAAGAGACAAGTAGATAAAATGTTAAAATCTGGGCCAGTCGCAGTAGCTCACACCTGTAATCCCAGCACTTTGCGAGGCCAAGGTCGTTAGATCATCTGAGGTGGTGAGTTCGAGACCAGCCTGACCAACATGCAGAAACCCCGTCTCTACTAAAAATACAAAATTAGCCGGGCGTGGTGGCACATGCCTGTAATCCCAGCTACTCAGAAAGGCTGAGGCAGGAGAATTGCTTGAACCCGGAAGGCAGAGGTTGCAGTGAGCTGAGATTGTGCCACTGCACTCCAGCCTGGGCAACAAGAGCAAAACTCGGTCTCAAAAAAAAAAAAATTTAAATCTGTAAAACTATTAAATTCCTTCATCAACTACGGTGTAACTTGCCATTGGAATGTGGCAATATTAAAAATGGAACAGATTTGCTGCAAGTGGGGAGATAAAGTAGCTCTGTTGCCAAAAGTATACCTACATGGAGATTTAGAAATACAAAGGCGAAAGCATCCCACAGGACATTTTGGGCGAAGCTGAAGCAAAGAATAGAAGTGGTTTTCTTGCAGTGGTATGTAGTAGCCATTGATGATGATTCCCATCTAGAACTGGCAAGAATCAAGACAATGTAAAGACAAGGCACCATCTGGACTTTATTCACCTAAAAGCACAGTGCCTGACAAATTCTTGCTTGCCTGTGTGAACTGCTCCTTCGGAGTGATTTTTGCCAAAGAATCAATTAGTAAAGTAGAAGTGACTGGAGGGTTGAGAGAAAGGAAAAAAAAGTCAAGAAGTAAAAGGCTGAGCAAAAAATGCTGTACTCTAGACTTTGTAAGAAAGCAGGTTTTAAAAGCAGAGGGAAAAAATCGGCAGGAATCAATCTTATGCACATATCTTTTTAACATTTAATCCAGAGTTTCCTGTACTGTCATATTATTTTTCATATACCTCTTTTCTCTCCTGGGAAGAATCATTCGTAATCCCATACAGGGGATTTCTGAAAGCTTCCCCAAACTCCACCCTTATGCCATTACAAGTGTCTTAAAATCATCTTAAATCATTTAGCATTCTACTTGCCATAATGTATATTCTCTAATTCAACCATGCTTTCTTTCACCTCTGACTTAATCTGATAGAGTAGTTTACATCACTAAACACAACTACTTCTTATGTAAGTCCACTACCTGAATATATAATTTACCAACTCTCAAGGAAAAATCTGCCAACTCTCAAGGAAAAAAGGCCATTCCAAAGACTCCAAATCTTCTTTCAGAAATTAAAGCTACTCTTACCAAGAATTTCTGAAGCTATTAAATAATATTAAATTTAATATTATTTTATAATTTATTAAATATTATAATTATTTAATATTTTAATATTAATAATTAAATAATTAATAATTATTTAATTATAAAATTTTATTATATATTATATATAAAATTTTATATAATTTTAAATTATATATATTATATATAATATATTTTAAATTAAATATTTAAATAAAATTTTAATTATAAAATTTTATTATAAAAATAATTAAATAATTAAATGTAATTATTTAAAATATTATAATTATTTAATAAAATTAAATTAAATAATATCATTTTCTACCTAACAAACTGATCAGCAATAAAGTTAAGGAGTATTCAAAGATGTGTGAGGGTGCAGAGAGAAGGGCCCTCAGATGGGCGAGAGCACAAACTAATAGAGAATCATCTTTTTGGAAACAATCTGGCAATACACATCTGCTTCAGCATTGATGCCTTTATACCTACTTATTCCACTTTCAGGAATCTATGGTTAAGAAAGTTAGTCAGAAACACAGATTTGTGTAAAAGGTAATTCATCGAGATGTTGTAACGAAATTGTGGCTGCAAAAATGAAAATGAAAAAGCCCTGGTATTCAGAGGTGTGTTTGCATTCAGCCCTGAAATATTTTCTTAAAGCATCATTTAATAATATGCTTGTGGTGTGATAGGGGAAAAAACACATATATCACATATTGGAAACAAACCAAAATGTTAATATTGGTTGTCTCTGGGTGGTAGAACTATGGGTGATATCAGTTTGCTTTTTAAAATACTTTTGGTATCTTCTTTAAAATATATTACTTGCATAATTAGAATAATAGTTAAATTATGTCTGAAATTGAGGCTTTAATGTTCTCTCACCAATGAATTCATTCCTGGATGTGTCCTTCACCAACCAAAAACAGACACCTCTTCCATCCTAAATATTTTAGGCACCTCTGCCAATCTCTCCCACTTACCACTTTTCTCAGGTCTGTGTGGCTTTGACTCATCCTGTACGTGTTTTCTGATTATCTAACACAATTCTTTCAATGTACACTATGTTCCTTTTCTCATAAATATTACTTTTCAAGGAGACAAGTTTTTTTTAAAGTCCTACTTAAACTGGGGTGTAAAGTTTTGTGTGTGTTTTTTTAACTCACCACTATACTAATGAGAAAATTCTTTTTTTTTTTTTTTTTTTTTAAGACAGGGTCTCACTATGTTGCCCAGGCTGGCCTCAGACTCCTTCGCTCAGGGGATCCTCGCATCTCAGTCTTACTTGTAGCTAGGATTACAGGCATGTGCCACCACGCCTGGCTAAGAGTTTAAAGTTCTGACAAGCCACTTTTGCCATCAACATCACTATTATTTTTGCCATTATTCTTAAATAAGAAACATTCTAATCCTTTTTACTGCTATTACTCTGATGATATACCAAAGGTCATGCTCCTCAATTCTGCCTTATTTTCACCTTTTCTCGATTTGGTTTTTCATAATCATTATTAAACCAGCTTAACAAAGTTGTTCTATTTAATCCAATATCTACTGGCTGAACAACTCAAAAGTTCAGGTGGCAACGAAACTGGAGATTAACCAATTGCCATTGCCAAATTATTGTAACAGCATGGAAATTGGCTGTTTCCAGATGGTAGGGCTCCAGAGGTTATCTGAGAAGCCTGAAATTTAAATATGCATTTTCTTTGAGACCCTCTGTTACCCACCCTACTCTAATTGTAAAAAGAGTCCATTACAACATCATAGGAGCCTGAGGTGCTTAAGCTTTATAATGGTAGAGTTCATCCACGCTTGGGTTATGTGTTTAATCAGTAGCAACAACAATGTAAGTTACAAAATGTCAACATTTATTCTAGAACCCCTTTAGTAGATTAAAAACAACACATAAATGCAGATAATTTTTCTTACCTATTAACTCTGCCTAACTACTAAAAGGAAGACGGTGAGGAGAAGGAAGAGGAAGAAGATATGTTAATATTTTTCAATAAAGACTTACTTGAGACCAGCCATGAGTAAGATTTCTGGGGGAAAGGTGCATGTAGAAATTTAATTCGATGAAAAGTCTACCCTCTCTCCCCATTAGCTGTCAGACTACAGGGACTGTGTTTACTCTATTTCTCAAAAAAAGGTCAAGGGTAGATATTCAACATGCATTTACTCATGAATGATTCTTAGTACACCTGTTTGGTCTAAGTACAAACTTTATGGAATAATTTTCTGAAAAAAAATCAAACAAGCCTAACCTGAATTGGATCTTATGGAATAAAATTCATTAAATTATTTCAAAGCATGATAAATATCCTAGAAAGCTAATAACCCATTCCTTAAACTGCAACTAGAGAGAGCGCCCCTGCTGATTCCAAGTTCTAAATGATTACTCAGGGCCACAAGGCTCTTGGTCAGTGGACAGGTTTGACTAAGAATGTAGTAAGAGTGGAAACATTCATTTTCTTAACTGTTGAAGACAAACTAAGACACACACTTCCTATTATGTACTTGCTTCCTGACAAGTTAGATTTTCTTCTAGTGAATTGAAAACAAGCATGAAAAAGCAAAGTTAGCTGAAGGTGTGTCCCATGACATATTCTTTGTCAGAGCAGTCATTCATAACAGGAGAAATACAGGAAGTAGAGAAACAAATTCCAGGATATTAGATGCAGGTTCCGGTTTAAAAGTATCATACTACCACCTCGAATGTGTAGGATGTGCTGGAAAACACAAAGTATGTACAAGATTTGTGACAAGGGAGAACCACACTTGAAATACCTCATTATAAAGTTTAATTTTTTAAACAAAAGCATGACGGTATAAACCTCTTAGTAATTTGAACATAGCAAGTATATTTTTGCCTTACAGCCTATAGCCTGTTCCTTCAGCTCTGAATCCCCCCAGTCTCCCAATCTCTTCCAAATCACCCAAGTCAGCAACTTCTTATACTCCAGATTTTTTTGCCAACATAAAGCATGACCCAATCACTTTATCACATCACCCTTTAATTCTCTGCATAACACATCACTCTGATCATTTTTCTTGTTTATTTTTGTGTGTCTTGCTTCACTGGAAAGTAAGTCCTATAAGAACAGGGATTTTTCACTGTCTTTTCATCATTTATCAACAATATAAGCACAAAGTAGGTGCTCAAATATTAGTGTTATATTTAACAAAGCAAATTTTCCTTAATTATATACATTCGTAGACATAAGTGTGATAAGTTTTATTTATTTATTTATTTTGAGATAGAGTCTCGCTCTGTCGCCCAGGCTGGAGTGTAGTGGCTCGATCTCCGCTCACTGCAAGCTCCGCCTCCCGGGTTCACGCCATGCTCCTGCCTCAGCCTCCCGAGTAGCTGGGACTACAGGTGCCCACCACCACATCTGACTAATTTTTTGTATTTTTAGTAGAGACGGGGTTTCACCGTGTTAGTCAGGAGGGTGATCTGCCCCCCTTGGCCTCCCAAAGTGCTGGGATTACAGGCATGAGCCACCACACCCGGCCGATAAGTTTTATTTTTAAAGGCAGGATAAGTTTTAAAGGTTACATATGGCTTTCAACTACAATTTATATGTGTAAAGTATTTCATATGAACGAATGATGGTTAGTGAAGGTGCCACGTTCCAAAGGTATTTCTAAAGGCATTTATTTAAAAGGCGTTTGACTTTTTTGTGGTACTTCCCCCACTCTACAGGTGTCTCAGTTTTATACTATCACCTCTCAGATGAAAAACAACAAACTAAATAGATATTTAAGATTATAAATTCTATAAGCATGGACAAAGCTTTCTGTTCCAGTCCCTGTAATGCCTAAGATAAATATGAGCAAAACAAGTATTAGCCAATTAGTTTTTCTAATAGGGTTTAAAAAGAAAAAAGTAAAGGTAATTTGTATAACATAGGACTTGATTAAATAATCAATTAATTTACCAGAATAAAAACTTAATGGTAGGAAGCACTGATTTAAACTTGTTTTAGACGAGCCCTCTTTGGTCAGATTAAATGACTTACCAAACTAAAAATCCTGTCTGACCTTGGTACAAAGGTACAGTTTACAGAATAGGCTACTGACTATTTAATACAATAGCCTTTGCTGGGCGCGGTGGCTCACGCCTGTAATCCTAGCACTTTGAGAGGCTGAGGCAGACGGATCAAGAGGTCAGGAGTTCGAGACCAGCCTGGCCAATATGGTGAAACCCTGCCTCTATTAAAAGAAATACAAAAATTAGCTGCGCATGGTGGCACACGCCTGTAGTCCCAGCTACTGGGGAGGCTGAGGCAGGAAGATCGCTTGAACCCGGGAGACAGAGGCTGCAGACAGCCAAGATCGCACCACTGCACTCTAGCCTGGGTGACAGAGTAAGACTTTGTCTCAAAAAAAAAAAGCCTTTAAAATTTAGTCATTTACCTAAAACACTTCTAACCTTCTTCAATAAATCCTCATGGGTCCAGCATGAATACACTTATACTTAAAGCCTCATCATTCCATAAAAACAGAGATCCAAGTTGATCCAAGCTGTACATCCTTTCACTTGTCCAAGATTATCTTTCAAGCTACAAATCCTAATATTCTAGAATTTGGTGAGAAACTGTCTTAGTCTGTTTTCTGTTGCTTAGAACAGAATACCTGAAACTGGGTAATTTAAGAAATTTTTTTACATACATGGAGGCTGAAAAGTTCAAGATCAAGGGGCCGTATCTGGTCAGGGCCTTCTGCAGAGTCCTGAGGCGGCCCAGGACATCACACATGGTGAGGGGGCTGAGTATGCTGGCTCACGTCTCTCTGCCTCTTCTTATAAAGCCACCAGTCCCATTCCCATGAAAACCCATTAATCCATTAATCCATGAATGGATTAATCCATTCATGAGGGTAGAGCCCTCATGACCCAATCACCTCTTAGAGGCCCCACCTCTCAATACGGCCACATTGGGGATTCAGTTTCAACATGAGTTTTAGAAAGGACAAACATTCTAACCATAGCAGGAATTCCCTATTTCCATTAAGACAAATTTCAGGATTTTAGAAATGATTGTTTCTGCTTTTGGTTTGTGCCTTTCCACAGTAACATTATTACAGCATTGTTCCAAACTATCTACACCAAATCAACAGTATCGATTTTAGCTGTCAGATAATTTACAGCCTGAGTATTTCAGGTATATATCTATCTCCATGTCACAGTTCAATGAACAAACTGCCAGCAGAATCAGGATATCAAGACATAAGAAAGTGTAGTTTAAAGGTCTTGCCAAAGCAGTTAAACTTTGACCCTTGTTAACAATCAGCCATTACCATCTGACAGTGAAGAGCCAGTGCAACATAGTTTTTATGCCTACAGTTGCCCAAGGGAACCTAGGTAAACATTTGATATGCTCTATGGAGAGTATGTTTATTCTTCCACTTATACATCATCTCAAGGCATTAAAAGGAGGGAGGGGCCAATATATAAGAATACATTTATTAGAACTGAAGAATGCATTACAAACTCCCAGGAAGAAACTTTTAACATTTTTTAATGTACTTCCTCATAATGACTTAATTCAAAACCAAACAAAGTGTCATGTAAATTCTGGTACAGTTTCTAATTTTAGCAATGTCAAAATCAGCATGCTTTAGAGAAGTGATTCTAACAAGTTTCTTCTCTTTACAAATCTTCTGAAATCACAATTTGTCCTAACATCACAGTCTCTAGAGTATGGGACAACCTGGGTTTGAACGCAGGCTGAATCACACCTTGGGTGTGCTACTTTGGCTCAGTCAACCTTAATGTTCTCCTCTAAAATATACATAATATTCCCTGCTAGATGAGAAAGCTGCGACGATACGCCATGTAAAGTGTTTAGCACAGTGCCTGGGGTACAGCAACTCAAATGTTAGTTGCCATTACCCATCATCATCAGATTCCCACAGTTAGTCCACAAACTAATACTTTCTTGGGAGACATACCTAATGCTGTTTCCTCATTAGCTACATTGCATTGTGCCACATTTGCCCCCAGCATATCTGCTTAACTTCCTTATCACAGCGCACAAAAACTTTACTACCCTACTAACCAAGATAAAGCATATTTTTACTAAACATTACCACTTCAGTCTTGGCAATAACCCGCTATAAAAAGCACCACTGAAGTTCAAAATAACTTTCTTCACTGGAATAACAGTACATATATTTACACAATATCCAAAGATTCAGAGGAGTCACTTAGAACTGATATTTCAGAGTAAATAAAAATCTAATTTAAAGAAAATGGTTACTGTATTTCCAATATTTTGTTACATGAACAATTCCAGTCCCTGAGCTTGAATAACCTAGAATTCACCTAATATTCTTCAAAATCAAATAGTTATGGCCATAAATTCACAAGGAACTGTAAAGAGTACAAAGCCACATCTTTACCTCTTAGGTAGCTTACTAGCTGACAACGTGTTTCTCATTTGGGGACCCCTGAAAATTATTTTTCCTTTTAAAAAAGCCTGTAACTCTTAAAAAAGATAAATAAAAAATAAGTGAGAACACACGGTGCTTGGTTTTCTGTTCCTGCATCAGTTTGCTGAGGATGATGGCTTCCTGCTCCATCCACGTCCCTGTAAAGGACATGATCTCATTCTTTTTTGTGGCTGCGTGGTGTTCCATGGTGTATATGTGCCACATTTTCTTTGTCCAGTTTACCATTGATGGCCATTTGGGTTGGTTCCATGTTTTTGCTATTGTGAATGGTGCTGCAGTGAATATATGCGTGCATGTGTCTTTGTAATAGAATGATTTATATTCCTTTGGGTATGCACCCAGTAGTGGGATTGCTGGGTCGAATGGTGGGAGAACGTCATATAATTTCTACATACCAAGAAATAGTATTATTCTTTTCATTTGTTTTCCAGTCATTTAGAAATGTAAATATTATTCTGGGCTCTCAGGTTGTAGAAAAACAGGTAGCTAACCGTTTTGTGCTCTTGGGCCAGAGATTGCTGACTCCTGGTTTATAACGAGATGCTATGAGAGTTAATGACTTAATCATTGTAGAATACATTTCTCTTTATGGAATAAAAAATGTTATGGATGCATAAGTAGCAGTAGGTATATAGATACGTATCAAATTAGCAAAAGATGCCCTTATAATGGTCAGATTCACAAATCATGCCACATCTACAAAGAGAAGACTGATACGACTTTTGCTAATGGAACTGGTTCTATATGTGCATTTCATTCTGCACAATAAACTCAAGAAACTGAAAAAATAAAATAAAATAAATAAAAAAGCCTGTAACTCAAATTAAAGTATAAGAAACACTGCTCTAATTGGAAAAGAAGAAATCACGGAAATGCCAATGTCGCCCGGGTGTTTGCCAACAGCTACTACCTCCCAGTTAGGACTCTTCACACACAAACGCCCTGAAGGACTCTGGCAATACAAGTGTGTAGCAAGTGCTTTTTGACATATAACCATCCTTTTATGAGACAGCTGTCAGGATACGAAGTTTTATCCCTTGTTGGGGGGTCGGGGGAGGAGGAAAGGATTCTTTCCAGAACAGGTGTGCGTATGCGTGGGAGGGAGGAGCTGAATGGGGAGGAGGAAGAGGCACAGAGTATGGTTAACCGGAATGTTCAAGGAGTGCTCTGGCGACTGTGGACAGAGCAATCTGTCCAGGGCACTCAAGTGTTTAAGGAAATGACAAGTTCAGAGAGGCAAGGTGATTTGGGACCAGACTGAGGACTTCAGCTGCAAGACCAGGGCAAGGAGTTGAACCTTATTCTACTGCTGAAGCTTCTGTTTTCCTTATTTTCAGATCAAGTGATGTGATAGAAGAAACGTTTTAAAAGATTTATCCGGGTGCAAAGTCCAGATGGGCTGGAGGGTGGAGAGACGGATAGGAACAACTTAGGTTACTATAAAAGTCCCTGGTGAGATAAAGACCCAAACTAAGATGACATAAACATTCCTTTCAACGGGGGTGTACCCCTTAAAAATTCATAAGCCACCTTTTATTGAAAGTGAACTACATCACTTTCAAAATCTTGTCACATCTCCATCATATATTTAACCAAGGGTTATAATCTCACAGTTTGGTCACCCCCATGCCCAAAACAAATAGACCGATGTTCTTGGTCAACGGATTATTCGGCTCCTCGAGTTGAAACCCTTCATTTTCTGGGCTAGTGACAGCCAGCCGGTTCTCCACACACAAAAGGCGTTAAGTGGAACCCCCGCCCCGGCTCCGCGGCGTCCCCGCGGATCTGCCCGCCTCGGGACGGCCACTCGTCTGCGGAGTCCCGACAAAGAGCGCGGAACCTGAGCCTCTGGGGAAGATCCTATTTCGAGCCCGACGTCCTGTTACAGTCTGCAATGAGCGCTCTCCGTCCAGCCGGCGACTCCAGAGGGGAGCCTGGGGCACCTGGCACTGAGCCAGCCCGCGTGGGCCGAGCGCGGAGGCGCCAGCTGGAGGCCGTGGAGTCCCTGAGGGCCTCCCCTCGCTGTCCTCCGCGCCCGGGCTCCCGGCTTGGTCCGGCAGGAACCTCGCGAAACAACCTCAAACCCGGCCCTCCCCTCGCCTCAGCCGCCTGAGGGCCCGCGCACGGCCCCCGCGCGCCCGCCCAGGCCCAAGCCCGGCCCCCACGGGCGCCTCCGCCGCGGCCTCGCCCGGCCCCGCCGCCGGCCCCTCGCTCTGCCCGGCCCCGCTCACCCAGAAGATGAGGTTGAGAAAGACCAGCACGGTCTTGGAGGAGGTGATGCCGCACTGGCCCATGGCGCCGGTGGCCCGCGAAGGCCCGGCCCGGAGAGCGGGGCTGCGCTCACCGAGAGAGCGGCAATGGCGCCGGCGCTTCCTCGCTGGGAACTGCACGGCCTGCGCGGCGCTCCCCGCAGCCCCTGCGCCGTCGCGCAGCCCCGACCCCAGCAAGCGCCTCGCTCCTCCGCGCAGCCGCCGCAGTCTCCTCAGGGCGCCCGCGCCGCTCCCTGGCAACCGAGTCCCGCCCCCCGCGGCCGGCCGCTTCAGCCAATCGCCTCTGCGGAGGCTGCAGTGAGGCCACGCCTCTTAAAGGAGCCAAGGCCTCAGCGCCTTTTCTTGGCCTCTGGCCGCCCTTGGACGCAGATGGGTCCCTAGGGAGGTTCTGGTGGACCAAAGCCACTCTCCTCCTATGACTTACGTTTACTATGCCACCCTTACAGATGATTCAGAGCACTCTGAGTGCTATCTTTCTACCTAGCCCATTCTCCCCTAGGAAGGTTGGAGACACTAATCTCTCCCTGACCAGATTCTCCTGACCAGGTTAAAATCTTGGCAGCACTGTTGGTGAGAAGTGCAAAGAAAAACAACAAATACTTATGGAGAAACTTATTGTGCCAGGCGCTGGGCTAGATCTCAGAAGAGTCAGAGAGGAGAAAAGGCTGGTTATGGCGTTAGCAAGGCAGAGACATGTTTGTGTGGGTGAGTGGTTGGGAACAAGGTCTATTCCAGGGTAGTAAGTTTTGGACCAAGATTCGCAACGATTACAGAAACATCTCTTTGCATTGCAACATTTCACATTGGAACATGATCACTGTGCTGTAGGAAGGGGAAGACAGAGAGCCTAGTGTGCTGGAGGTGAGCAAGTCCAGATCACCAACAGCCTACTATGCCAGGCGCAAGCCTTTGAGCAGACCAGTAACACCATGTAAGTGTTTCAAGTGCCATTCTTGCCATACCATGGAGGTCCTAGTTAAAGAAAGAAAAATGATGGGCTCTCAAACATGATTCCCTTTGAACATCTATCTTCTTGATGCCCCTACCCTCTGTAAATTTCTCTGTCTGCTTTGCTCTGACTGCTTTTCCTCCTTTTCCAAAACATCTCCTTTGCATTTCTTCATCCTCATCATGTCCCTTCTCATTTCCCTGCCAAGGTCTAATCAAGTCCTCCTTGTGCCTTCTCCTTGAGTGGGTCTCAGACCACCCCCCACCACATTACAATCATCTGGGCCACACAGACAAACTCCATCAGATTCTCTGGGGGTGAGCCTCAGGGAATCAGTTGTTTTTCAAAAACACACCAGGTGATTCAAATATGCTGTTGGGGCTGCAAACCACATTTCTGAGTTTACAAGCGTGGTCATGCCTCTCCTATCCTAAAAAGAAAAGCCTCTCACTTAAACACCGTGTTTTACTTTTTCTTTCTTCTCTTAGCCAAGGTTCCTAAAAGAGTCATCTCATCCAGTGCTTCTCAGACTTCGCCTTGCACACAGATCACCTGAGGATGCAGAGTCCAGGTGGTGGGGGTGCAGCTGGGCCCCTCTTTGTAGCAAGGGGCTGGACTTCTGCCCTTGACTCTTTTGCTTCCCACTCACTTTTTTTTTTTTTTTTTGAGATGGAGTCTCGCTGTGTCGCCCAGGCTGGAGTGCAGTGGTGCAATCTCCGCTCACTGCAACCTCCGCCTCCCAGGTTCAAGCGATTCTCCTGCTTCAGCCTCATGAGTAGCTGGAATTACAGGTGTCCACCACCACACCTGGCTAATTTTTGTATTTTTAGTAGAGACGGGGTTTCACCATGTTGGTCAGGCTGGTCTTGAACTCCTGACCTCATGATCCACCTGCCTTGGCCTCCCAAACTGCTGGGATTACAGGCGTGAGCCATCGTGCCCGGCCTCACTTTTTGACTCACTGCCATGTGGCATCACCCCCACAGTGCCACCGATATCGCTCTTGTCAATGTTACCAGTGACTTATCTGCTACCCCCTCTCTGAGGTGGCATATATCATGGTTAAGAGCACAGGCTCGGGGACCAGGTAGCCTAGCTGGGTCCTCTCTCTGTGCCTTGGTATCTCCATCATAGGGAGAAAATGATGATGACATTACTTCCCTAATTATCATGTGATTGCTGTGAGAATTAAGTGTGTTCATACACATAGAGCTGTCAGAAAAGTACCTGGCACACAGGCGCTTTGTAACCATCGGAGTTTACTGTTTCTGAGACCTAGCTGTATTTGGCTCTGTTGACTTCTTCGTACTCAGAACTCTGCCTTTCCTTAGCTTCCATAACACCATCATCTCTTAGTTCACTGTCTGCCTTTGCAGCAGTACCTGTTCCTTGCACCCGTTGGATGTCGGTGTCTCCCAGAGTTCTGGCTTTGGTCTTTTGATTTTCTCAACCAACCTGGGCCAGCTCACCCAGAGCACTGGATTCCGTTGCTATCCACGTGCAGGACTTTCCTGAACCTACAGCTTCAACCCAGGTCTTTCTCTCAATTTCCTTCCCATGAATCTGACTGCCTGCTGCGTTGCTCCAGGTGGACTCATTTATTGATTCAACACATTTATTGGTTACCTACTCTGTGCCTAACCCTATGCCAGGTACTGGGGGGTGGTTCTAGCAACATAGTGGTTAGACCTGGGTGTGCGATGGCCCCAGGGAGCTTGCAATCCAGAGCAGAGATTCAATGCTAATTATGAAATTATTTATCTAATTGCAACTGGGATAAGCAATACAAAGGAGACCCTCAGGCTGCTGTGAGAGTTTATAACGGGGACCATACCATAACCTTGTATGGGGTTAACTTATATGTGTGCCAGACCCGGCAGGTCCCAAACTGAACTCATCATTTCCCCTCAACCTGCCTCTCCTCTACCTGTGTTCCTTAGCTTCATGAATAGTCCACCCATCCTTTTCCCTGGGCCAAGACTTGGATATTATGACCCACAGTCGTCCCTCACTGACCCCTTCTACCCACTGAGAGGATCCTTCTTACTGGAAAATTAGCCTTCCTGGGTAACTCTTGGAACTCCAAATTCCTACTGCCCAGTGCTCAGGAAGTCTGATTTTACCTCCACTGACAAAGTTGCTAAGAAAGAGAGCAACTGAGGGCATGAAGTCCTTCCCAAGGAAGCACAGACCCACTCTGTCTCGCTGCATCTGACAGTGGCACACCTGTCTGGGGAAGATGGGAGGATGGAGCAATTGTGACTTCGCTTACTGACCCCTGGCCTATAACTTGCCCTAATAAACTCTGTTTTTCAACCCGTACTGTGTGAAGTAAAATTCACTCTGATCCATGTTGTATGACACAAAGAGTCTATCTTTTACCAAAAAAGAAAAGGCTTATTCATTTTCTTTCCATTGTAAAGCAATGCCTGCTTGTGGTGGTTTGTGCCTTTCTTTTTTTTTTTTTTTTTTTTGAGACGGAGTCTCGCTCTCTCGCCCAGGCTGGAGTGCAGTGGTGCGATATCGGCTCACTGCAAGCTCTGCTTCCCAGGTTCACGCCATTCTCCTGCCTCAGCCTCCTGATTAGCTGGGACTACAGGCACCTGCCACCATGCCTGGCTAATTTTTTGTATTTTTAGTAGAGACGGGGTTTCACCGTGTTAGCCAAGATGGTCTTGATCTCCTGACCTCGTGATCCACCCGCCTTGGCCTCCCAAAGTGCTAGGATTACAGGCGTGAGCCACCGTGCCCAGCCTGGTTTGTGCCTTCTTAAATCTGCTCTGTAGTATGATTTGGGCCATTGCAAATAATAACAATACCCGCTTGTGGCCATTTGTCTTTTTTTGTGCTATCCTGCATTGGATCGCCCTACCTGTTTGGGAAGATCCCCATTGTATGAATTTTGGGGGCACCCAGACTGGAGCCTGACAGTCTTTCTCCCTGCACTCAGGCAGCTAGAACATGGCCATGTGATAGATACTGGCAAGTCAGATGATCCTGCCCAGAAATCTGGACCTTCAGGGAGTGACGCAAAGACACAGGGACAGTAAGAGTATTTACGGTGGCAGTGCAGGCATTGAGTCTGGCAGCAGCGCCGACTGTGTGTGCCGGGGTGGCAGTGCCGGCAACAGCCTGCTAAACACACCATCACTGTGGTTTGACATTGGCTGAGATCCCTCCTACTAAACCTTCCACAGCTTCCAGCATTCCAAAGGATGCTGGAACTACCTAATGTTCTTACAATAAATCCTTTCCTGCTCAAGGTAGCTGGAGTCTATTTCTGTAATTTATCATCAAGAATCCTGATGAATACAATGATTGTTGTAGAAAAATCGGAAAATTCCAAAAAATAGAAGAAAGAAAAATATTCATTTCTCTACATCCAGGGGAAAAAAAAAAAAAACTATGAACAATTTCTCCCAGTCTTTTACTATGTACACATTTCAATATAATTGTAGTTATGTGATTTTATAAAACTTTATATACTTTAACCTGATTGGAAAAGTGTTTTCTGCATTCAAAGTTGACATATATCCATTATAGAAAATTTGAATCAACAAGAACAACCCAGAGATAACTATTATTAATAATCTAGTGTATTTCCTTAAAACTTTTCTCTGCATTTTTAGAGAATACACTGATTACTCCGAATTTTTATGCAGAGTGAACTGAGACATTTTAACAGTTCCTAGAGAAAAGATGACACAAAGAGGTGCTGGGGATGGATAATACCTTCCATTTGCATCGTGTATTACTCTTTACCAATTAAAAAGCCTTAATACATTCAGGCCTTTAAAGAGGCAGAAAATCATTATGCAAGTTTCTTGGCAATGAAAATGCATATTGTGCTGCCCCACACAACTCCACTTCTACTGACAAAATACAGAAGACCTTTTGTTCAGCTATTTTCCTGGCACCATGTCCCAAGCTCTTTAAAAGTCTGTCTCTTATTGGCAAGTGCTGGAATACAATAGGAGTCATTACTGTTTTTCGCGTCATCAAACATGGCAAAGATGTCGCATGAATTGCGGGATGAATTATGTAGCTTGGGAAACACTTTTCCAGGAACTGGGAAAGGAGTGGAACAGACACACAGCTGACAGGCCGAGTCAGTGCGGTGGCAAAGAGCATGGGTCCTGGGACCAACTGCTGAGATTTCACTCTTGGTTCTTACTCCTCAGGTGACCTTAGCCAAGTTACTTTAAACTCTCTGGGTCTCAGTTTCCTCACCTGTAAAATGAGGAATAATATTTGCTAGTATAGAATGGGCACAGTGGCTCACCCCTGTAATCCTAGCACTTTGGGAGGCCAAGGCCAGTGGATCACCTGAAGTCAGGAGTTGAAGACCAGCCTGACTAATATGGTGAAAGCCCGTCTCTACTAAAAATACAAAAAATTAGCCAGGCGTGGTGGTGCATGCCTATAATCCCAGCTACTCGGGAGGCTGAGGCAGGAGAATCACTTGAACCTGGGAGGCGGAGGTTGCAGTGAGCCAAGATGGTGCCACTGCACTCCAGCCTGGGCGACAAGAGTGAAACTCTGTCTCCAAAAAAAAAATATATATATATATATATGTGTGTGTGTGTGTGTATATATATACACACACATACGTATACACGCATATTTTTCTCTAGCAAATATATATATGTGTATATGTATATATGTATATGTGTGTATATGTACACATATATATTTATACATACATATATGTATATGTATATATGCACATATATGTGCATATGTATATATGTATATGTGTGTGTATATATATACACATACACACACACACACATATATATATGCTAGTATAGCAGTCCCCCTTATCCTCAGGGGTAAGTTGCAAGCTCCCCAGTGGGTGCCTGAAGCCAAGGACAGTACAGAGCCCTATGTCTACTGTGTTTTTCATGTAATTACCAAGAGGGCTACTTAGTGACCAATGGGTGAGTGGTGTATACAGCGAGGGTACACTGGACAAAGGAAGGATTCACATCCTGGGCAGGATGGCGAGAGATTTAATCATGCTACTCTCAATGGTGCAAAATTTAAAACGTATTGTTTACTTCTGGAATTTTCCTTTTAACATTTTCAGCCCGTAGTTTACCGTGGGTTTCTGAAACCATGGAAAGTGCGACTGCAGATAAGAGAGGACTGCTGTGTTTTCTTCAAAATGGGGGTGGTGATAAGAATAATAACTATTTCGGCCGGGCGCGGTGGCTCATGCCTGTAATCCCAGCACTTTGGGAGGCCGCGGCAGGCAGATCACGAGGTCAGGAGATCGAGACCATTCTGGCTAATATGGTGAAACCCCGTCTCTACTAAAAATACAAAAAAAAAAAAATTAGCAGGGCTAATGGTGGCAGGCGCCTGTAGTCCCAGCTACTCGGGAGGCTGAGGCAAGAGAATGGCGTGAACCTGGGAGGCGGAGCTTGCAGTGAGCCGAGATCGCACCACTGCACTCCAGCCTGGGCGACAGAGCGAGACTCCGTCTCGAAAAGAAAAAAAAAAAAAAAGAATAATACCGATTTCACAGAGTGCATTTAATCTGAGATGATTACATGAGAAAACAAACACAAAGTACTCAGCTCTACTGCTCAGCAGCACATGACACGGACGACAGCCAGGTCACTGAGTTTAAGGAGCCATAGAAGTCCTTTACATCACAATTTGCCAATTCCTAGTTTTTTTTTTGAAACGGAATCTTGCTTTGTCACCCAGGCTGGAGTGCAGTGGCCCGATCTTGGCTCACTACGACCTCTGCCTCCCGGGTTCAAGCGATTCTCCTGCCTCAGCCTCCCGAATAGCTGGGACTACAGGCATGCGCCACCATGCCCTGCTAATTTTTTGTATTTTTAGTAGAGACGGGGTTTCACCGTGTTAGCAGGATGGTCTCGATCTCCTGACCTCGGCCTCCCAAAGTGCTGGGATTACAGGCCTGAGCCACCTCACCCGGCCCTTACTTTTTTTAATGAAAATTCTTACTGAATTAAAACATACACTCAGAAAAGTACACAAACCATAAATGCATGGCTTCACTGTTAGAAAGCGAGAGCAGTTGTGAAACCACCACCCAGATGAAGAAATAGAGGGTGGCCAGCACCCCAGAAACCTTCTCTCCTGGGCCCTTGCCGTCGTTACTCCCCAGCAAGAGCCACCACTATCCTGACTCCTAACACCGGATCAGTTTTATCTGCTTTTGAACTTTTTATGAATAAAATCTTGCATATAAATGAATCACAAAGAGTCATGATCTTCTGTGTTTAGCATCTTTCACTCCACATCATATTTACGGGTTTCATGTATGTTGTTGCATGAAGCAGAAGTGTATTAATTTCTTGTGAATATTCATATTCAATTGTATAATTATAGCACAATGAATTTATTTATTCTATAGTTGAGGGACATTTGGATTATTTGCAATGTTTGTTTGTTTGTTTGTTTTTTGTTTGTTTTTTGATACAGAGTTTCGCTCTTGTTGCCCAGGCTGGAGTGCAATGGTGCGATCTCGGTTCACTGCAACCTCCATCTCCTGGGTTCAAGTGATCCTTCTGCCTCAGCCTCCTGAGTAGCTGGGATTATAGGCATGTGCCACCACATCCAGCTAATTTTGTATTTTTAGTAGAGATGGGGGTTTCACCATGTTGGCCAGGCTGGTCTCAAACTCCCGACCTCAGGTGATCCACTCCCCCTCGGTCTCCCAAAGTGCTGGGATTACAGGCATGAGCCACCACGCCCAGCCAATTGTTTGCAGTTTTTAGGCTATTTAGAGTAGCGCTGCTATGAATATTCTTGAGTCCTCCAATCCATGAATGTGATATATCCATATCCCTCTCACCCTTTATTTAGGTCTTCTTTAATTTCTCTCAGTGATGTAGTATGTAGTTTTATACATCTTTTATTAGATTTATTTCTAGATAAGTCTTGCTTTGATGTTATTGTAAATGGTCTCATTTTTAGAATTTCACTTTCTAATTATTTGTAGCTATTAGTAGAAATACTACTGTTTTTGGCTTGGCGTGGTGGCTCATGCCTGTAATCCCAGCATTTTGGGGGGCCGAGGTGGGTGGATCACCTGAGGTCAGGAGTTTGAGACGAGCCTGACCAACATGGCAAAACTGTGTCTCTACTAAAAATACAAAAATTAGCTGGGTGTGGTGGTGGGCGTCTGTAATCCTAACTACTCAGGAGGCTGAGGCAGGAGAATCTCTTGAATTCAGGAGGAGGAGGTTGCAGTGAGCTAAGAAAGATTGTGCCATTGCACTCCAGCCTGGGTGACAGAGCAAGACTCCGTCTCAAAAAAAAAAAAAAAAAAAAGATTAAAAAAAGAAATCTACTGTTTTTTGTATATAGAGAGGGTATCCAGCAACCTTGATAAATTTTATTGATTTTTAAGGGTTTGTATGTAGATTTAAAAAAAATTTTTTTTAGAGATGGAGTCTCACTATGTTGCCCAGGCTGGAGGACACTATTCACAGGCATGATTGTAGTGCACTGGAACCTTGAGCTCCTGGGCTCAAGAAATCCTCCTGCCTCAGCCTCCCAAGTATTGGGACTAAAAGCACATGTCACTGTGCCAGGCTTTATCTGTAGATTAAAAAAAAATTCCTATGTACATAATCATGTTGCCTATGCATAATAACAACTTTATTTCTTTTTTTCCAATACATAAGACATCAGATTTTTATTTTTTTTCCTGCCCTATTGCACTGGTAAAATCCAGCACAATGTTGAATGGAAGTAGCGATAGCATGTCTTCTTGATTTATTTCTAATATCAGAAGAAAACATTCAATATTTCACCACTCAATGTGATGTTTGCTATAGGGCTTTTTACAATGCCTTTATAAGATTATTTTTAAGAATTACTTGTTTGCTAAGAAGTTTTTTATTTTTAAACCATGAATGAGTATTTAATTCTATCAAATACTTTTTCTGCATTCCAGCCTGGGTTGCAGAGTGAGACTCGGTCAAAAAAAAAAAAAAAAAAAAAAAAAAATCCCTCCTTGCAGGGACATAGACACTTTCAACAGCATCTCAGTTGAACTGCCTACTGAAGCAAAAATTCTTCTGTAGAAAGACCACCTGACTTTAATGAATGGCCCTGTAATCTGAGGGGAGAAGGGAGAGAAAAGAAAGGCACTTTGGGGTCCCTTAAAAGAGGAGGTGACCGGCCAAGCATGTTGGCTCATGCCTGTAATCCCAACACCTTGAGGCCAAGGTGGGCTGACCACTTGAGGTCAGGAGTTCGAGGCCAGCCTGGCCAACATGGTGAAACCCTGTCTCTACTAAAAATACAAAAAAAAAAAAAAAAATTCTCTGGGCGTGGTGATGGGTGCCTGTAATCCTAGCTACTTGGGAGGCTGAGGCAGGAGAATCGCTTGAACCTGGGACACGGAGGTTCCAGTGAGCTGAGATTGTGCCACTGTACTCCAGCCTGGTCAACAGAGCAAGACTCCATCTTGAAAAAGAAAAAGAAATGTGGAAGAAGGAGAAAAGAGTAGATGGGAAGTGTTATTCCAAGAGGGAGGCGCAGGGAGCCCTAATGGCCAAGGTGGGGCACAAATCCACTAAGCACTGGGGATCAAGTAGAGGCAGGGGAGTGAGGGCACTGCCCAGGGGCCAGGGAAGCCTGAAGTTCGGGTTGGAAACAGAGGCAGGGGGTAGAGATCCCTTCCCCACATCACCAATTGCCAGTGATTGTGCCAGGGTCTAGGAATCCAGATAGGGCTACTTGAGATGCTGTGTGTCCACCAGAGCCCAGGGAGAGAGCTGAACTGTGCCTCCCCCGTGCCCCGGATGGGCCGAGGGACAGGGAAGCTGCCTGTCCTGGGCCCACATTCCTGGGTACTGCCCGGATGGAGGCCATGGATGAGGGAGGACCCTCGGGAGCAGGGCACAGAGGTGGGCCCAGCAGTACTGGGGACAGGGAGAGACGGGGGAGGTGCAAGGGAGGTTTTGACAATGTTTATGTTTTCACAGCTGCCAACTCAGGGTGGGGGAGCAATTGCTGGGTGAGAGAAAAATAAGCTGAGCAACTTGAGCTGGTTAAGAAACTCATTTCTGAACTTCACAGGAAGAGTGGGGGGAAGCTGAGGAGTTGCCTAGGCCAGCAGGCCTTGTAGAACATAACAGTGATGGGCTTTTATCCCTGCCATGACCAAGCCCTAGGCCAGGCACCTCCTGACTCCTGCAGACACCAGTTGATGCTTCCTCTACTCAGTTCTCCCCACCAGGAGACAGACCAGAAGCAGCTCTGGATACTGCTGCACTTTTGTCTTACATGAAGTCTCTGGGGCTCATCTCACCCTTTGGGGGTCAGCTGGCTTCCAGTGAATTGACCTTTTGGCTCAAGGGTTCCCAGAGAGACAGTCTCCTACTTTGGGTTCCCACTTTGCTTATGTAGGGTTTATACAATATAGGATCTTCTCTTTCTCCAGAGTTTCAACCTCAAGGTGGGGTAAGCCCCCTCGCAGCTGCTCTTCACCCTTGTCTGAGCATAAGCCCACACTCCTCTCACTCCTGTATGTCTCTCTTTCATCTCCCAGCTCCTGGAGAGCATCCACTCCCTCCCTCTCACATGTGACTTACAGTAGACTAGACTGCACACTTCCAAGCATTGCTGTGGAGAGGAAAAGAAGACTTTTGGGATTTTGGAAATACTGAAATTCCCAACAAAATTTCTCTTCAGCCTATGGTATCTCTATTGCCAGGAGCCCAGGACATAATAATTTCAGTGGAATTTAAAATGCATCATTTCAGAGCCAGGCATGGTGGCTCACACCTCTAATTCCCAGCACTTTGGGAGGCCCAGGTGAGAGGATAGCTTGAGGGCAGAAGTTCAAGACTGTACCCTAGCTCTACAAAACAAAACAAAAATACATCATTTCATGATATGGAAAGGTCTCTAGGATTGCTAAGTGAAAAAAGGCAAGGCACAACAGATGCTTCTTTTTCAAGGAACACAAATAACTGCTCCCTTTGGGCAAGGAGGGTAGAGTAAGAAAATATATTGGGGCTGGGCACGGTGGCTCACACCTATAATCCCACCACTTTGGGAGGCTGAGGCAGGAGGATCACTTGAGGTTAGGAATTCAAGACCAGCCTGGCCAACATGGTGAAACCCGGTCTCTACTAAAAATACAAAAATTAGCCAAGCGTGGTTTTAGCCGGGCGTGGTTGCGTCTCCCTGTAATCCCAGCTACTCGGGAGGCTGAGGCAGGAGAATCACTTGAACCCGGGAGGTGGAGGTTGCAGTGAGCTGAGATCGTGCCACTGCACTCCAGCCTGGGTGACAGAGCAAGAGTCTGTTTCTAAAACAAAAAACAAAAAACAAAAAACAAAAAAAAGAGAGAGAGAGAGAAAATATATTGGTATTTGCTTATATCTGCATCAAGAAATGCTGGAAAAGACTGACCAGAAATGAACAAAAGTGGTTACCCATGGGGGACTAAAGAATAGGATGTCTGCGAACTGGAGTGGGAATGAGACTTCCTAAGGTATTCCTTTTCATTTGGCTTTGATTTGTGAACCATATAAATATTAGCCATCATTTTAAAATAAAAATAAATTAATTCTATAATGTCTAAATTGAAGGGCACAAAAACCCTCTCATGGGACTCCGTGGGGGAGTGTGTTAACGCACAGACACAGGGACTGCTAAGGCTCATGGGACTGGGAAACTTACAGGGCGGCGGCTGTCTCTGGGGGCCTCCTCGCTCCGGTCGGTCGGTCGGTGCCTCTGCGCCTCTGCCAGCGGGCTCCGCATTTGCATCCGTCCCGGCTTCTCTCCGATCACTCAGGCTTGCCACCTACCCGGTCGGCTTTGCTTAGACTGGATTGGCTCTCCCGGATCGGGTGTGACCCAATCAGCTGTGGCCATGGGGACGTGGTAACTCTGGGCTCTCAGGGCTGCCTAGCACCCGTCTCCCTCTTCCTGGGCTGTGGGTGGAGACAGTTTCAGAGTAGAGGAGTTTACTCTGACAGGACGACAATCACAGGATTGCTTGGTACAGGCTGTTGCTGGATGGGTCACTCAAAGTTCGGGGTAAAGGTCCAGCCTGCAATGGGGACCCCTAGACACGAGGGAGCAGATGGAAGGTTCTCGGGTGCCTGAAGGAGAGAGGCAAACCAGACGGCTGAGTAAGGCATCCGTCCCAACTTGCTGTATGACCTGGCTTCTCCTCTTGGCCTCGGTTTCTCATTTATGGAAAGGGGATTGGGCTGGATGATACTCCGAGGTCCCGTCCATCTCTAAAGGGGGAGAAGCAAAGTTCAGCAAAAAAGCACTCAATTAGGAGTCCGGAGACCTGACTTCAGGTGCCTCTTCCTCGACTCCTAATCAGACCACGTGACCTCCATGAGCCTCTGTTTCCTCCACCAGAGCATGGGGATAACACTCCCTGCACACTGCCATAAGAGCTAAATAAACTCCTGTGCACCAAATGTCCTGTCAACTGTCCTGTGGGTGTAGATGGGTGAACATAAAGGCCATCACCTCTATGAAATGGGGATGTGACCCCTTCCCTGCCCCCTGTCAGGATGACTATGGGCTCAGATGAGGCAGTAGGACCCTGGTGGAGGGACTGAGTGCGGGACTGGGACACCAGAGAGCTGGGCTCTGTCATTTGCCAACTGTGTGGCCCTGGCCTAGGGTTCTTCGTCTCTGGGCCTGCACTTTTTCTCCGTGAGGTGGGAATGACAAGGCCTGCCTGACAGGGTTGTAGCAAGAAAATGAGAAGGTGAGTGTGAGGGTTGTTGTGTGAACTGTGGAGAGCTCTGTGGTGACAGGAATGATGAATGCGACTGTTCCCTGGTTCCCCAGTTCCCACTCTGGCAGCCCAAGCCAAAGGAGGATAAAGTGTGATGTTAATTAAGCTCAATGACATCCCCCTCCAAAGCCCTGGGAGGGGTACTAGCAATGTATTTACATGGTCCTAACGTTTCTGTAAAACCTGTAGGAGTAAAATGTTTTGACTACAATCAGTGAAGATCACTGTCTCTTCCACTCCAACTTCTGTGTCATATTTCCACACATGTTGGATGGTTTGGAATGGCCATGGCATTTTGGGGATCTGGCTAAAGGGAAGTTGAATTAAAGACATATTTGTTTGGTTTAGTGGGATCTATTTATGTGGCTTACAGTGTAAAGTTATTACTAGCCATTCTGGTTTAGTAATGGTTTCCAGGAATACTCCTCCTATCCACCAATACTCACCATGCTGACTCACCCGTCATTGTGACACGATGGTGCAGGGCCAGACGCCACATTGAAACATGGATGTCAGCTCCCACCACTGGCAGTTTGTGGAAGAGAAACAAAGTTTGAAATGTACAAATCCAGAAGTTTGTCTGTAGAAAATTCTTACACTATCAGAACATGGGACTCATTTCTCATGCCCAGTCAAAATGAAAGTTCTCTCTTGTCAAGAATATACGCAATAATGTAGCATACACCATGACGCATGTGCCACACATTAGTTTCTCTTTAATGAGATTCATGCAAAATAAAATTGATCAGAATTCCATTGTTAGGCCAGGCACAGTGGCTCATGCCTGTAATCCCAGCACTTTGGGAGGCCAAGGTGGGAGGATCACTTGAGCCCAGGAGTTTGAGACCAGCTTGGGCAACATGGTGAAACCCTCTCTCTACAAAAAATACAAAAATTAGCCAGGTGTGGTGGTGCATGCCTGTGGTCCCAGCTATCTGGGAAGCTGAGGTAGGAGGATCGCTTGAGCCTGAAAGTCAAGGCTGTGGTGAGCCGTGATAGCGCCACTGCACTCTAGCCTGGACAACAGAGAGCCTGTCTAAAAAAAAATAATAATAAATAAATAAAAAGAAAAAGAAAAAGAAAATCACTGCTTATAGTGAGTGCTTGAGTGTTACAGCAGTTCTACAAGCAGCAAGTACTTTTGTGTGTGAAGTTAGATGTTTTATGCACTCCAATATATGGAATCACATCTTGGTGTAACTGATGCATCTTGTCCTGATAAGGTCTGGTAGTTCCGGATGAAATGGCACATGAAATTGCCACCAACACAGCAAGACAGCCTGAAGAAACAAGTGTTCCTGCGACAAAACTCCTACATGTGCTCATCAATAAGTACAGTGTATGTGACATAAGAGTAATTTTATTACACAATTATGTAGCTCAAAGCAATGTAGTAGCAATTTAAGTGCATCTGAATTGCTCTCCTTAACGATCACCATCAATTCAGAGTATTTAAGATTGGTCCTCAACACAAGAAAACTTGAAAACCCTGAAATCTTACAGCTCATTTATAAAAGAAATTTGATAAAGGTTTCCCTCAACTTGACAACAATCCTAAAAATGTACACGACTTTACCAGTAAGTCATGAAGCCAAAATAGATTTTTGTAAACTATCACTAATAAAATAACAAATTAGTCAATCATACCACGGCAAGCAGTGAATTATCTTTCTATTCTCTTTATAGAAAATGGCAGCACGAAAGTACTGTCATATGAAAAAGCAGCCAAAAGATATGTAGCAAAAATGAAGGGAAAAAAAGATACTATAAATGTTTATTAAGCACTGAATAAAAAATATACTGCTATTGGGGGGGATTTTGTAATATTTGTAGTGTCAACTTTTCTGATTTGTAGGTTGTTTTATTTTCTCATTCCAAGTAACTATTCATGTTTGTACCTAATAGTGTCTTTTTTTTTTTTTTTTTAGACAGGATCTCACTCTGCCGCCCAGGCTGGAGTGCAGTGATGTGATCTCAGCTCACTGCAACCTCGGTCTCCCAGTGTTCAAGCGCGATTCTTGTGCCTCAGGCTCCCAAGTAGCTGGGATTACAGGCATGCACCACCATGCCCAGCTAATTTTTGTATTTTTAGTAGAGACAGTTTCACCATGTTGACCAGGTTGGTCTCAAACTCCTGGCCTCAAGTGATCCACCTGCCTCGACCTCCCAAAGTGCTGGGATTAGAGGCGTGAGCCACTGTGTCCAACTGTTAATTTTGTCTTTATGATTTTTATTATTTTCCTTAAGGAAGGCCTCCAAATTGTACAAAGTTAGGGACCACAAAACTTGCATCTGCTGTGGCCTGAAGGGCTGCAGTGATTCACACTCCACAAGAGACCCTTCCAATACCCCAGGCCCTCCTGCTCTCTCCTTTGGCTCCTGTGGGTGAGACACCCCCATCTCTCACCAGAGTGCACTGCAGCTGGCACTGCCATGGATCTAAGCCATGCCCAGCCCCAGGCCCCTGCACAGGGGACAGCAGCAGGCACCTCCCCGGAGGAATGAGCCTGGCCTTGGGAGGTCCTGCCCTCCCACACACTTCTGCAACCAGGCTTCCTAACACTGGCCTCGCTGCTCTCACACCTTCTCTGGCTGCTTAGCTCCTCCAGGACAAAACGGTTGGGCATTTAAGGCCCTTCTGGGTCTGGTTTTATTTTACATTGAAAATAGGTTTTTTTTTTAGACACAGTTTTGCTCTTGTTGCCTAGGCTGGAGTGCAATGGTGTGATCTCAGCTCACTGCAACCTCTGCCTCCCTGGTTCCAGCGATTCTCCTGCCTCAGCCTTTCGAGTAGCTGGGATTACAGGTGCATGCCACCATGCCCGGTTAATTTTTGTATTTTTAGTAGAGATGGGGTTTCGTCATGTTGGCCAGGTTGGTCTCAAACTCCTGACCTCAGGTGATCCACCCGCCTCAGCCTCCCAAAGTGCTGGGATTACAGGTGTGAACTACCGCGCCTGGCCCAAAATAGGTTTTAAAAATTAGATTTTCTTTCAGAATAAATCTGATAAAGAAGAAAGCAATCTTGTATCTGGCCACCACAGTAAATTCTTGACTTTTAAAAATATTGACACATAGTAATTGTACATATGTGTGGGGTACAGTGTGATGTTTCCATACACGCACACATTGTGTGATGACCAAATCAGGGTAGTTAGCATATCCATCACCTCCAACATTATTATTTTTTGCACCACAGTAAATTCCTTCATGATTTCTATTTTTTTTTCCTGTTGATTGGGAAGACAAACATGTTATCTGCAAATAGCCATGTGGTCTATTCTTTACCAACATTTAGACTTCTGGATCAGTCAGAGGTTTGGTTCGCAAACAGCAGAAATCAACTCTACTTAAACTAACATGGGAAGGCTACTGGGAGAATCAAACTCTGGGCAGGCAAAATAACCAAGGTTTTATTACAGTTCTGCCTTCTTTCTGTGACTTAGCACTCCTCCCTCAGAAGGTGCAGCCTAACATCTGAAAATATCTTCACTTCTTTTCTCAGTTACTGATATAGCTTGCATTGCATGTTCCCTCCAAATCTCATGTCGAATGTAATTCCCAGTGCTGGAGGTGGGGCCTGGGGGGAGGTGTTTGGATCAGGGGCCAGATCCCCCATGGCTTGGTGCTGTCCTCAAGACAGTGAGTTCTCGGGAGATCTCGTTGTTGGTTCTTGCCACGTGAGATACTTGTTCCCCCTTTGCTTTCACCATGAGCAAAAGCTCCCTGAGGCCTTCCCAGAAGCAGATGTCAGTGTTATGCTTCTTGTACAGCCTGCAGAACCACCAGCCAATTAAACCTCTTTTCTTTATAAATTTCCCACTCTCAGGTATTTCTTTGTAGCAGTGCAAGAACAGCCTAATAACGGTTACTCTGTACAACTCTAAGTCCAGTATTTCTGGGTGAGATCCATTCCTTCTCTAATTCTGTCCCACTCCTGTCTCAATATTCTGCAAGCAATGTGTACAATAGTGGATTAAAGGGAAAGACAAAATAAATTTATTAAAATATATAAATATACCCATGGCATAGCAAGGAAGAACATACAGGCTCTGTATGGTTGTGGTTAGGAATGTGTGACCTCCCTCCTCATTTATTCCATGTTTCCTTTGCCCTCCGTCCACACCTTGGGTGGCAGGCATTCTTTACTGGTAGGGTGACCTAGACCATTATTCCTGAGGGGGCTAAGCCCTGGTGCCCTTGCCTAAATAGGTTTGTTGTACCTTCTTCCATGTTGACCACTGTATACAGCAGGATGAGCAGACAGGACAGAGGGTTCCTGGAGGTCAACCTCACTTCTTCATGCCCCCATCGCAGTGACCTCCCCATTACCTTTGATAGTCTAAATCAATGCTGTCCAGTAGAACTTTCTGCAGAGATGGAAATGTTCCATAGCTGCTCTGGCTAATATGGTAGCCAGGAGCCACACGCGGATACAGATCACTTGAAAGGTGTCTAGTGTGTCTAAGGAACTGAACTTCTAATTTTGTTTAATTCAAGCTAATTTAAATATAATAGCCATGTGTGGCTAGTGGCCATAGTATTGGGCAGCACGGGTCTAAATCAGTCATTGAAGCCAAAGCCTTGACCTCTGTTTGGGCCTGTTTGTCCAGTACCATGGAGAGCCCATAGTGGTGGGCTGTCAGTATTAACTTCCTGTTTAGGCAGCCATTGTGTTTTACTCACATTGAAGCTTTACTCCTTTGGATATCAAAACCTGTAAACCAGCAAGCGCAGAGCTGTGGGAACAAGAAGCGCATTTATTGAAAAGGTGTTATTAGTGAAGGGCACCATTCCCACATCCATGCTTTGGTGCCAAGATTGCTGTGATCACTATAAATTGGTTGCTGGTTGTGCTCACATACCAAACGCTGGCAGACAGTGTCCCAAATTCACAAAATGTTGTCTACCAGGGTGCTGGGACTGATCCTTTTTTTTTTTTGAGACAGTCTCGCTCCATCGCCCAGGCTGGAGTGCAGTGGCGCGATCTCAGCTCATTGCAACCTCTGCCTCCTGGGTTCAAGTGATTCTCCTGCCTCAGCCTCCCAAGTGGCTGGGTGTACAGGCATGCACCACCATGCCTGGCTAATTGTTTGTATTTTTAGTAGAGATGGGGTTTCGCCACGTTGCCCAGGTTGGTCTCAAACTCCTGAGCTCAGGCAGTCTGCCCACCTTGGCCTCCCAAAGTGTTAGCATTACAGGTGTGAGCCACCGCACCCTGCTGGGACTGATCCTTTAGCAGTCCATTCTACTCTTCTATAGGGCCAGCTGCTCCTACATGTATGAAAAGACTAGTGAATCCCATGACTATCAACCCACTGCTCCCCTTCTTTGACTGTACACCTGATCCTTGGGCAGAAACAGTGTTGTATGGATTGCTACGACAGAGTGGAGGACATTATTCAGGCCACTGATGGTGGTGTTGATGGAAACACAATAAAGACAGGATGCATATTCAACTCCAATATAAGTAGTTATCCCAGTGATGTCAAGTTCCTGCCCCTCCACGATGGAAGGAGCCCCAGTGAAACTAACTTTCCATCAAGTAGCTAACTGGTCCTCCTCACTGTGGTATAATATCAGATTTGCAGAATCTGGTTTCTACTGCTAGAAGTTAGACCCTCATCAGTGCCAGTGGCTGCTTCAGCTTTGGAGAGGCCATCAGGTCTTTACTTGGATAGGTAGCTGCTGTATTCAAAACTACTTTATTCCTGAGTAGGTACAAGGGTGACTGAGGAAAGAGACTTATAGACATTTACTCATTCACTGGGTGGGTCTTCTTGTCCACCTGATTATTGAGAACTTGCTCCACAGTGAGGACATTTTGGAGAGAATCCACATGGCACACAAATCCTCATTGCCTCTGGGTCAGTTCTGAGCGATCCATGCACATTCTCTTCCCCAAACCACCCTGTCTCCAATCTCACATCTTGTTCTGGAGTCCTTGTTTGTCCAGCAAAACCATGACCTACTGCCCATGAGCCAGTGTAGATCTATATCTCAGGCCATCTGGCCTTTGGGGAAAGTGTTCAAGATGTAAGCCTCTAAATTCCACTCCTGAGAGGATTTGTTCTCCACACTGTCTTTTGGGGCCACTCCTGAGTGGGAGAGTAACACTGCAGCTGTGCACTTTTACTGAACCAGTTGGGGTAAACTCCACTCAATTATTATCTTCCTCTGTCAACTGGCCACAACGAACACCCCTGAAGCCATAGATGTGGAGCATAGTTTGAGTGACAGGAGGACAGGACCACAGTAGGTGAAATATCCCCACAGCTGTGTTTGGGTGACAGCCCACCCATGTGTCCAAGTGAACACTGCTTGGCACTTCCAGCTGCAACAATGGCAGTGTGTGCTCCAGCCTTCCTGCTTGGAACTGTAATTGCTTTATGTGTTTTGTGTATCAGATTTTGGTATGCAGACTTGCAAAAGAGTGTATTTCCATCTTTATGTTCTATATAGTTTAATAAGATTATCAGTGTGTTGAAAGTTTGTCAGATTTTGCTTCCAGTCATCTAGGTATTTATGTGTTTTGGTAGGTAGACCCTGAACGATCTTTTCAATTTCTTCTCTAGTAACTGGGCCACTCAGGTTTTGTTGTTGTTGTTATTGTTGTTGTTTTTTGAGACAGAGTCTTGTTCTGTTGCCCAGGCTGGAGTGCAGTGGCACAGTCTAGGTTCACTGCAATGTCTGCTTCCCGTGTTCAAGTGATCCTCCTGCCTCAGCCTTTCAAGTAGCTGGGATTACAGGAGCACACCATCACATCCGGCTAATTTTTGTATTTTTAGTAGAGACGGGGTTTCACCATGTTGGCCAGGCTGGTTGCGAACTCCTGACCTCAGGTCATCCACCCATCTTGGCCTCCCAAAGTGTTGGGATTACAGGAATGAGACACCACGCCCTTCCACCACTCAGGCTTTTTATCTCTTATTGAGCCTATTTGGTAATTTATATATTTCTAGAAATATATCCATTTGTATCCATAGTATCTGCTTTATCTAAGTTTTCAAATTTTAGCATCATGTTGCACATATTATTTGCTTATAATCTATACAATTGCCTCTGTATTTGCAGTTGTGTAATCCCTCTTGCCTTTACTAATGATAAATATTTGTTTTCTCTTTTTTCTTAGATGCAATAGAGTCTAATCAAAGCTTAATTTTATCAGTTCTACTTTATTTTTCTAAATCATTAATTTATATATTTTTGTTTTTTGTTTTGTTTTGTTTTGTTTTGAGACAGAGTCTCGCTCTGTCACCCAGGCTGGAGTGCAGTGGCGCGATCTGGGCTCACTGCAACCTCCACCTCCCGGGTTCAAGCAATTCTCCTGTCTCAGCCTCCCAAGTAGCTGGGATTACAGGCGCCCACCACCACGCCCAACTAATTTTTGTATTTTTAGTAGAGATGGGGTTTCATCATCTTGGCCAGGCTGGTCTTGAACTCCTGATCTTGTGATCCACCCGCCTCAGCCTCCCAAAGTGCTGGGATTACAGGCATGAGCCACTGCGCCCGGCCTAATTTATATATTTTGTAATTTCCTTTGCTTTTCTGAGAGTATTTTATTGTACCTTTCCAGCTTCTTGAATTGAATGTTCAGGGCATTCCACCCTCCCCTGCTCCCAAATTCTTACCATTATCAATTTGAATGTAAGCTCTACAAAAAGAATCTCTCTTTCTTTCTGTTCAATCCCCAGCACCTAGAGCAGTGCTGGCCTATAATAAGCACTCAGAAAATATTTGTGGAATGAATGAGTTATTGACTTTACACATAAGAGTTTAAGACTATGACCACTGCTGTGAGAAAATCTTTAGTCTTATTATCTAGGTTTTAATATTTCAGTTACTAACAATGATATTCTCATTGTTAATAATAATTTCCGATAATTTGTGATTTTTTTTTTTTTTTTTTTTTTTGTAGAGATGGGGTGTCACCATGTTGCCCAGGCTGGTCTCGAACTCCTAGCCTCAAGTGATCCTCCAACCTTGGCCGCCTGAAGTGCTGGGATTACAAGTGTGAGCCACCATGCCTGGCCTCAAATTTTATCTTTTAATTTAACTTGAGCTGTGGAGAAATGTTTGAAAATTTATAAGCGGTTAGACCTGGGGTGAAGGTATTATCTGTTTGTTGTTAATTTCTAGATGGATTACATTGTGATCAGGAAATGTGGTTCATATGATTTCTACTTTTTGGTTACTGAGTTTTTTGTGGACTGGTATGTGGTCAGTTCACTGTTCCATGAGAATTTGAAAAGAAAACAGGTAGTCTGTTTTGAGAGTACACACAAAGCTTATTTAATTTGATATTCAAACCTTCTCTTTTCTCTACTCAATTTGAGTCTGAGAAAGTTATGATAAATCCTCCCACTGAGACGATTGCTCGGTAAAAGGTCTCTTCATTTCACATCTTCTTGGCACACTGTACTTTTATTTGAAAAAAAAAAAAAGTTCTTTATCTTGTTTAATGCATCTTGCCTTGAATTCTACTTTGTCTGATATAAACATATCCTATCTTGCTTTCTTTATGTCAGCATTTGCCTGAGATGTCTTAGCCAGGCCTTCCATGTGACTCTTGTTGTTTTGAGTGAGTATTTTGTAACTGGTGTGTAGCTGGAGTTGTGTAAGTCTGTGTATGAGTACATACAAGAATATGTGGGTGCCTGCCCAGTATTAGGATCTTTCTCATTAAATAGAGGTACTTAGCTAAGTCACAGCTATCCTGCAACAAGGACATGTTTGACCTTCCTGCCGTTTTATGCGTTGTTATCATTCATTTTTGACTAGCTTTTTCTAGTCTTTTTGGACTAGTTTTCTATAGGAAGATTGTATGGAGGGCCAGTTGTGATGGCTCACACCTATAATCCCAGCACTTTGGGAGGCCAAGGTGGGAGGATCACTGGAGCCCAAGAGTTTGAGACCAGCCTGGCCAACATGGGGAAACCCCATCTCTACCAAAAACACAAAAATTAGCTGGGCATGTGCGCCTGTAATCCCAGGTACTTGGGAGGCTGAGGCAAAAGAATTTCTTGAACTCTGGAGGTGGAGGCTGCCGTGAGCCAAGATTGTGCCACTGCACTCCAGCCTGGGGCACAGAATGAGGCTCCACCTCAAAAAAAAAAAAAAAAAAAAAAAAGAAAATGAAAGATTGTATGGAGGAGGAGCCAGAGGCCAAAGCAGTGAGTTGAGCTAGCATGCAGCTCACGTTTGAGCTTTGTCTTGTGATGCTTTCTGTGGTAGACTGAATAATGGCCCCAAAGATATCAAGCCCTAATCCCTGGAACCTGTGAGTGTTACCTTAAATGGCAAAGATTTTTGCATATGTGGTTAAATTAAGGATCTCGAGATGGAGAAATTATTCTGGATTATCTGGCTGAGCCCTAAATGCAATCATGAGTGTTTTAATGAGAAAGAGGCAGGAGCAGATTTGACACACACACAGGAGAGAGGAGGGCAATATGACCACTGAGGCAGAGATTGGAGTGGTGCGGACACAGACTAAGGAGTGCTGGCAGCCCCCGGAAACTGCAAGAGGGAAGGAACAGATTCTCCCCTAAGCCTCCGGAGGGCGCCCCACTGCCAACACCTTGATTTTGACCCAGTAACACAGATTTGGGACTTCTGCTCTCTAGAACTGTGAGAGAATAAATCGCTGGTGTTTGTGGTAATTTGTTTCAGCAGTCATAGGAACTAATATACTTTCTAATCCACAATTTCCCCAGGGTGTGACTTCACCCCAGACTAGCAGGGCACCCACGGTCAAGCCACCACAGTGTCCCAGGTTTGTGTGTGGTGGTTCAGCCTTTGTTTCTCTTTAGCCAGCAAGACCAGCAGTGGCAGGGCTGCCAGTCACCCACCAGATGGTCATCCAGCTTCCTGCAAGGATGGCAACTTCTGCCTTCCCATTTTCAGCACTCCCTCCACAGCCATGCCACACGGCCAAGCAGCATTCAGGAAAGTTCAGAAGCCCATCCAAACACTCTGACCTTTGCTGTTCCAACAGAGGGGTCTTCGGTTTTATCCTTCCTGGTCTCTAGGGGTATACCGTCTCTCAGAATCCTCTCCTGATACTATACTATCTGGAGAGACCAGGATAGTAACCAATTGTTATAGTATTCATACATTATGTTTTGGTGTTATGAGTGTCCAAGTTTTGTGCAAAAGAGCATTTCTCTCCTATTTCTCATTCTTCTTAAGGTTTTACTTGGTTTCAGAGAGGAGAAAGGGGTGGAGACGCCTTTACTCCACTGTCTTTAACTGCAAGTATCACTAGTTTGGGGCAGAGCTTATTGTGTAGTTCATTAATTCTCAAGTTTTTCATTTTGGCAGCCATGTTGGTCATTTCCAAATTATCTTTCTCTTTCATTGCAGCCTGCTCCGTCTAGTTTTATCTATGTGACATGCTCTTGAACCTCACACTTAGTCTGATCGATTGTACTCATTCCTTTTCATGGGAGGCCATTTCTTCAGCTTTTTCAGCCTTGCCCTCTCTTTTGAGCCTCTCCTTCTCATTCATCTGGTGATTTACTGTTATAGCTAATGCTTTTGTTTCTCCTACTTATAAATAAAGATCTAGATCTTCATTTTCCAAAATAAATTTTACAAAACACTTGTTCCATTATATGTTAAAAGGGATTATTTTCTTAAAGTACAGCTGGGCGTGGTGGTGTGCACCTGTAGCCCCAGCTACTCTGGAGGCACAGTGTCATGAGCCCAAGAGTTTGAGGCCAGCCTGGGCAACACAGTGAGGCTCCATCTCTAAATAAATAAGGAAATACTAAATAAAAAATTTTAGAAGTTCAATGGCTCAATTAGTGTGGGAAATGCTAAGTTAAACCATTTTTTTTTTAAAGTTCCTAAAGAAGCAATATGAAATAATGGCGAGGATGTGGAGCAACAGTAACTCCCATACATTGTTTTGGAAAACAGTTTGGCAGTGTGCACACACTTGCAAATTCCATTTCTAGGTACACCTGCCTAGGAAAAATATGAAACATCTGTTTACAACAAGACTAGCACACAGTGTTCATGGCAGCTTTGCTCACAGTAAAAACTGGAAAAAAACTAAATATTTACCAGCGAGAAAATAGACACACAAATTGCAATAAGTATATTCTTACAAGAAAATATGCTCAACAATGAAAAGTAATGAATTACTGACACATAGCAACATGGATGCATTGCACAGATATTACGGTGAGTGAAAGAAGCCAGACCGGAAGGGGCACATGTTTTGTGAGAATCCATTTCTGTGAAGCTTCAGAACAGGCAACATGAATCTATCATTATAGAAGTCATAACGTGGTTGCCTGTGGGGTGGACCTGGGGAATTTCTGGAGTGATGAAATGTTCTACATATTGATGTGGGTGTGGGTTATATGGGTGTAATCTTTTGTCAAAATTCATTCTACTGAATGCTTAAGATCTGTAACTGCAAGGAATGTAAATTATACAAGAAAAGATGCTGCGAGACTTCTCAGAGCCCTTAACAAGCTAAGACAGATTATGAATGTCAAGAAGGGGGCTGCAGCACGCAGGTTTTCCTGATGTAATTGGACCCTTCTTGAAGGGGTGTGGGCAGGAAGTGTTCGTTTTCCAAGTGCATGAACTGGGGGCGAATGGCCGGGGTGAGGACAGGAGCCCTAGGATTCCTTGTGCCTCAAGTCTGAGGTGTCAGGGAGTGCGGTTGACACTGAGGCTGGGGCTGAGGGGTGGGGTGGGGGAGTGGCAGGTCTCCATGCATTGCTTCGGCAGAGTCCAGGCCATGCCACCTGCTTCCCTCCACCCGCCACTGCTAATGGGACCTCAGGGTGTCTTCGTAGGGACCAGGCTGTGACAGCAGTAGCAGCAGGCTATGGTAAAAGCTGCCACTGCTGGGCCAAGACCTTCCCCTGCTTTCCCTCTATGGGGATTGTGGAGTCCTATACCCTTTGTCCCACGCAGGCTGCCCAAACCCCTTGCGGACTCAGCACGCGGTTCTAATCCAGTAAAGCCTGGGACAAAGGCCGGGATGGAGACAGCTCCTGAGGCCTCCTGCGGCCCCTTTGCTCAGGTCTGCTGCCGGGAGTTGGGGAGCTCCCTGGGCTCTAGTAGGGAAAGCAGCCCCCCGACTTGTCTAGCTGTGCAGCATCAATGGGCCTCTCGTTTTGCTTGTTCTCATCCACTTCTCTGCTTCTAGGAATCCCTCAAAGTGACTGCTTTAGCAATGATACCCTTTTCTGTTTTCCAACACTGCTAAAGAGATGTTCTTATTTTTCTCTTTTGTCTGTCAATGCAATTGGGGCACAGTAGGCAATTTATGAATGAATCAGAGTGATTGTGTATGGATGAGAGGATGTGAGTGTGTGGGGTGTGAGCATTTGTGAATGCCTGTGCAGCCTGAGTCCAGGAAAGGGGAAGCGGCTTTGGGGAGCTTTGGAGGGGCGTATGGGCAGCCAGGCAGGCAGTTGACAGTCTGCCCCATGAAAGGTCCTTGCTGCACGCAGGAATGACATTGCTATGTAGTGGGGCTGACAGATGCTCCACGGGAGATTAGGAAATAAGTCTGCATCTCCCCTGGGCCCTGATACCATCAGTGGTTACGAGGCCTGTCTGATTTCATTACAAATCTCCCATTCCTGGAGCTTAGAGCTCAGCCTCCGGGCTCACAGGTGTGGGAGAAGAGTGGGCCACAGCAAGGGCATTTTGCTTTTAATTGTGGCCATTAATCTGGCCCCAACAGCTGGTCTATCCTGCAGGAGAAGGAGCTGGAAGGGTGACAGGAAACCTATCAATTGGGAACCAGTTAACCCCACTGCTGCTTTGCCCTCTAGCAGGCGGGGAGAAGAGGGAAAAGCTTCTTAATCCTGCTTTTCAGGGCCTACTTTCCTGGCCTCCTTGAGAAGGATCTCGGTTTGCTTCCTCCATGTTTTTTTCTTGTGGGAGTCTCCTGGAACCGGTAGATGACAAGCTCCTAAGCCACGTTCCATTTATTTTCCCAGAGACAGGGCCACTGTGGTGTGTAGTGACAGCTTGCCTAGTGCCAGCCCCTGCCCCAAAGTCAGGGCATGTTCCAGTGAGAAGGGTGGGGTGAGAATGTCCCAGGGGCTGGATAAGCATCCGGAACAGCCTGATGAAGGATAGGGCAGAGTGGGGAGAGGTCCCAGAGCCAGACAGGGCAGAGCTAGAGAGAAGGCCAGCTGTGGCCACAAAATGGGAGAGGGACCATATGTGTGTGTGTGTGTTGGAGGGGGGTGCGTGCACGCACACACACACGCACATGCGGTGGGAAGGGTGAATTTCTTCCCTTCTCTAGTCATCCACGGTCTTCAGCTGGAGCTACCCAGGGGAGGACTCTGGCAGGCTCTGGGCGAGTCAGAGGCATGAGCCTGCCCTGGGAGCTCTCCAGCATCAGAAAAGTGCCCAGTGGCACAGAAGGGCAGAGTGGGGCCAGATACCCATAGGAAGCACCCAAAGGGCAGGGGGTGGGGAGAAGTCTCATGGGGTTGGGGAGGAGGTGGGCTAGACTGAGGCCTTGAAGGGTGAATATAGTCCTGCCAGGCAGAGACAGTGGGGGCATGTGGACGGGAAAGAATGTGCCTGTGGGGTTCCCAGCAAACTAGGGATTTGCAGAGAAAGGGTTCCTATTGAAGAAAGAGGCTCTATAGGCAGTGAGCTTGATTCTTGGGTGACAGAGCCTGGAGACCAAATTCTGGGGTTAGTGGCTGCCCCTGTGAAGACACTTTTCTGTGTCCTGTGTCCTCAAACCCCCTTGGCCTCGAGAGAACCAGGAGCAAGGCCCAGGCAGCCTTAATTACAGCAGCCATCAACTACCATGTGCCCGAAGTCCTACACATGTGGCTTTCCGGAGACTCCATGGCAGCCCTGGCAGGGGCTGATGCAGACCTGGTCAGTTCCTGAGGCCTGGAGAGGGAAAGGACTTGCCCAGGATCACACAGGGAGTTGGTGAGTTGGAACCAGGCCCATCTTACTATTCTGTGGGGTCTGCAAAAAAGCAGCCCAGCCTGGACTCCTCGCCTCCTCCCACCGGAGAGCAGGGGCCCTGGGCACGGATGAGAAAGGGACAAGCTGCCAAGGTCCAAGGCCCCCGTGCCTTTGGGGAATGAGGTTTGGTGCTGGAAGGCCTTTTGATTTTTAAAAGGAAAACCTAGACTCTTATTGCCTGTTACAATGGATAATTTGGGGTAAAGAGTCAAGCAAGCCCTATTTGAATGTGGAGCACACATCAGTTTGGAGTAGCTCAGAGAGGCCCTAGCTAGCCTGGGAGAGCGACCGCTCTGCTACTTCCTCGGCGTGGTGACCTTGGGCAGGTCATTGTCCATCTCCATGCCCAGGTTTCCTCCCTGGTGACATGGAGTAGGAAAAGAAGCCCCCTTGCAGGATTGTCACGAAGAAAAAGTTCATCACGCATCACATGTAATGGTTTCTGGCCTAAGGAAGCGGCTCAGTGTGAGCTGTCACTGCTACTGCAAGTCTTGTCACCTTGCAGCGCCATTCAGGGGAACACAAGCCATTTAGTTGCCAAAGAACTTGTCTGAGAGGGCATCACCCTTCCTTTATCCTCACCTGCTCCCTCTTGGGGCCTCCTTGGGAGGCCTGACCCTCTGGGAAACTGGGAACTGTTGACTCTACCTCCTAAATATTTCTAGAATCTGCCCCTGCTCTTCCATCTCCATGGCAGTGAGCTGGGCTGGGGGCGCCCAGCCTGTCTCCCCTGGTTCTTTATACCCCTCATTTCTCACTCTGGTCTCTCCTCCACTTCTACAGCCTGAGACATTGTTCCTACAGTGCAAATCTGAGCATGTCCTGCCTCTGCTGAGGGCCTCCTGTGGCTCTTACATGTTTGGCAGCACGTGCCAGAATGAACTTGGCTTTGCATATACTGTTGCCTCTGTCTGGAATAACGTTCTCCACACTTTGTCCTCCTGGGGAACTCCTATTCATCCTTCAAAACCCAGTGCAGACTCATCCCCTCTCAGAAGGCTTCCCAGACTGCCCTTCCTATCCACAAGTCAAGGTAACATGCCTGGCCCCTCACACTGTCTTCTATGTTGTATGGATCCCTCTGGTTGTTTCAGTTTACACATCATGACTGTCACTATTTTGCAACCTCCCTGAGGACCTTGGACCTACCTCTGCCCTCTCACATAGCCAAGGGTCTGGCTCATGTCAGTGCTGGCTGACCCAAACTGAATTTGATACTAGTCAGAGATGCTGGGGGATGTAGGTGTTACTGTCCCAGGGCCACACTGTGCGGCCTTGGGCATGCCCTCTCCCTCTCTGGGCTGCAGCTGCAGCATCTCTACAATGAGGAAGCTGCCAGAGTCTGCTGGCTGTTCTGAGTTTCAGTACCTACCCAAGTCCTGCCTGCCTGCTCCAGGGATGGACGAAAAGCTCGGGAGTCTTGGCTGCCTTGCAGACCACCTGCCTCTCAGGTCAGTCACACCTGTGGGAACCAACAGCATCACTCCCCAAGGTGACTAGTATCCTTGAGATAAAGGCATGTTTGTAGAACTTAAAACTTCTTTCTTTTCCCAAGAGAAATGGAGAAACCTCATCAAGCCAAGATGGAGAACTGGGTCACGCCCCAATGATGCCAAGCAGAGGCTGCCACTTGGCTCTGTGAGCGAAGCAGACTATTAAATTTCAGATATAAGAAATAATCTGCTCCCTGCATTCGCCTGATCACTTTATTAGCTGAAAAGATAAATTTAAACCACAGACTCATAGCAAAAAGAAATAAGTCCACATTCACCTAATTAAACTGAGAGAAGCCAGCTACATCAAAGGACACTCAGCCCACTCAATTAATTAACATTTATTACAATCAGAAAACAATCTAATTCAATTAAAATGTTTCCACAAAAGGAGTTTAATGACTTTCCCCAAAATAAAGTACATTCAACTGAAGCATTTATTATGCAAGGCAGTGTCATGAGGGGAGCCGAAATGAGGGCTCTGATGTGGGCAGCGGGCTCTGAAGAAGGGTGAGGGCCTGGGCCAGCCCCTTGCTGAGGGATGGAGGGGGTGCTTCGGGACACAGACACCCTCTAAAGAGCACACAGGCCCAGAGCTAGAGGGGCCCTCGACAGCTGCTTTCATCCTCACCCCCCCACTTCCCATCGCAGCCCTGTGCCTTGTCAGTTTACCACTGTGCCTGACTCTCCACCAATAAAGGGTCCAGGTTGTGTAGGGAGGAAGGCAGGCTTGGATTCAGAGGCATGAACCCATTTCTGCCTCTGATGTGCTATGTCACCATGGGCAGGTAGGAGGTGTTCAGAGAAACGACTGTCAACCGGGCTTTCTGAAATTCAGCCAGGAGATATTTGGAAAGCTGGAGAAATTGCCACTCAAAAGCTGCAAGCAGTTTTCTGATTCTTATGAGGCTGAGATTTGAATTCACAGTACCTTTGTTCAGCAAAAATCCCCTGATGAGTCCTTGGTTACAAAAACAGAAAGTAAATACCCACTCAGAGTTTGCCTTTTTGATCAACAATATTTGAGCACTTACTATTGCCTGGCAGTGGACTAAACACACTTGCTAGACTGTGTCCTTTCATCCTGACAATGACCCTGTGAGGTAGGAATCCCCATCAAAACCAAGGCTGAGAGAGTGGCTGAGGACACAGTTTGTCAGAGGTGGAACCTGGAGCTAAATCCAGATTCAGGCAGAGAGGCCCCTTACAAGCTCAGAACAGCTGAAGGACCCTGGGGAGGAGGGGGTCTTGGAGTCACTGGACTTGGGTGGTCTTTCCTTTCGAAAAGCTCCCTGGTGACTCTGTCACTTTGACCTTGGAGATGTGAAATCTCTATTACCCACCACCATGCTGACTACTGGAGTCGGTCCTTGCCCAACACCCCAGGACAGGATGAATCAAGCCCCTTTCCATCCAATTCAATCGCACCAACATTGACTGAACTGTATACCCTGTCACCAGCAGGGAGTATAAGCTTTAAAAAAAAGCTTTGTTAATTTGATAGGTGGAAAATGAGATGCCAACAATATGATCTTAATTTAAAAAGAAAAAGGCAGAGTAAACAGGAGTTGCAGGATATACAGTAAATGTTAATGGTGGTCATTTCTAGATGGTGACCTAGTGGGTCAATTTTACCTTCCACATGTTCTACTGTAAACAGGCATTATTTTTATAATCAATCAGAAAAAGCTGTTAAAATTTTTTTTAGATATGCCACCTTTGGTTATTTCCCTTGTTTCTAGAAAGGTTAAACATTTGGGTTCTTCTGTGACTTCTCTGTTCTCACCTATTAGTGTTTTATGTTCCTAATGATTTGTATCAGCTCTTTATAACTCAGAATTTTAACCCTATGTTATATGTGTTGAAATCTTTTTTCTGGGTTATTTACTTTTCGATTTTGTTTTTGCTGTTTTCCGTGGACAAAGGTTTATCACCTTTAGTCAAACCTATTGATCTTTCCCTTTCAGACGCCTTCCACTGTCTCTTAGCTTACAAAGTCCTTTCTCAACAAGAGATAAAACATGCATTGACTTGGCATTCTTTCTAGTTCTTGAGATTTTTCTTTTCTTTCCTTTGTGGCATGTAACTCTGTTTGATCTGTTTGGATTTGTATTAGCTTATAGTATGCAGATTAACATTTTTCAAATAGCTAACCAATTGTACCAGCACAGTTTATTGGATAAACTTCCTTCCCTTCTCATATAGTGATGTCTTACTTATCCTATATTACATATACTAGTTTCATACTGATACTATTTTTAGGTTACCTATTCTATTACATTGATCTGTTTTTTCTTGTACCTGTATCACACTGTTTTATTGATCATAGCTTTTTCATATGCTCAATTATGCCCTCAATTTCAAAAATTTCTGGGTTTCTTTCATATATTCATTCCTCCAAGTGACTCTGAAAACCATTTTGTAAAGTTTCTCACTCCAGAAAAAAAAACTCATTGAGATTTAAAATTCAAATTTCACTAAAATTTGAGACAACCTGATAGTTCATCTCTGTATCTGTGCATCTCCTTTTATACTTCTTAGTAGTTTCTCATATTTTGTTGTTTAGTCATCCCTATGTGACTGAATGCCTGAAGAAGTGGAAATAATAATAATAAAATTTGTATATATGTATGTTATGTAATGCTATTATTTTTAGTGCGAGAAGCTACCTTTTAAGAAATACTGTGTCCATGATTTTTTTGTTTTTGTTTTTGTTTTTGTTTTGAGACAGGATCTCACTTTGTTCCCCAGGCTGGAGTGCAGTTCATGGCTCACTGCAGCCTCGACCTCCTAGGCTCAAGTGATCCTCCCTCCTCAGCCTCCTGAATAGCTGGGACCACAGTAGTATGCTATCACACCTGGCTAATTTTTGTATTTTTTTGTAGAGATGGAGTTTCAACATGTTGCCCAGGCTGGTCTAACTTCTGAGCTCAAGCGATCCTCCCAAAGTGCTGGGATTATATGCGTGAGCCACCACGCCTGGCCAATGATATATTGTTAAGTAAGAAAAGCAATTTGCAGAGTATTGTACACAGTAAGATCTAATTTCTGTAAGAGAGTGGAACTCTACAGCTATATGCGTATGTCTTGTATATATTTGCTCAAGCATGGAGCTCTTAGGGGTTGAGGACTTTACAACCCTGATTACCATGACAGGGTGGGAGTGGAGGGGGTAGGTGAATGGAAAGCAGATTATTAGCCAAAAAGAAAGAAAAAGACAAAAAGGAAAAGAAGGTTGTCAGTTGCTCTGTGGCAGCTGTTGGCCACTTAGTTGCCTTTGTGGTTCCAGAAGCAGTCCTGGGAGGCCCCTCTGTAGGGAGGATGAAGAGCAAACAGGCAAGTCTGCTCAGGGACCTTGAGAGGAAACGTCTCAAAGATGGCCAGTGCCAATGCCTTGTGTTGGCCTGGCGATCCCATAGGAGCTCAGTGAAGGTCTGACAGGGAAAGGTGCTGGCCCTACAGGGAAGCTACAGATCTGACTGCTCAGCCTAGCCAGCTCTTTCTTCTCACTCACACTCTCTGCCCACATCAGGAAGCACTCCTTGACTACCCCAGTCTGTCACAGTTGGAGCAAACACCCATAGGCCTGGGCCTATCCGCTGGCACAAAAACAAGCCAATAGACAAAGACTCGTATGGTGGTGGGGAGAACTGGCTTCAAGCCTAGGTTTGAATCTCAGCTCTACCACTTACCAGCTATGCAGCTTTAGGCAAGTTTCTTACCCACTCTGAGTTTCCTCATCTGTAAAATGGCTGTAGTGGAGATCAAATGAGGTTAATGTGTGGGAAAGCCTGGACCAGGGCCTGGACCAGTGGAGCAGCCAGGGGCGGTTCTCTTCCTCCTCTCTTCCTGTTAGTTGAGTCAGACACCAAGGACAGCAGGCAGAGCAGCTAAAGCCATGGCCTCCCTGGAGGAGCTCACGAGAAGGGAGGTGCACACACAGACACACACACACACACCAGGCCAGGAGCTGAAGCTGGGGAGTCAGTTGGTGATTTCAGATGGATATCATCCCAAAAGCTTCTTGGCTGAATGGGGCCCTGAAGAACAGGGAGAAAAAGAACAGGAACGATGCGGGCGCAGAGAATTTCAATGCATGTCTCCCAGGCCAGCCTGGAGAGTGGGGCTGCTGCAACACTTAGTCAGCAATAAGCATGAGAGGTGGAGGACACAGACTCAGCAATTGGATTTTTCTTCTCTGGACACCAAGAAGCCACTGATGATACTGGGGTGACAGCTAGAGAGTGAGGGAGGACTGTCCCTCACTCCAGGAAGCTGGGAGGTGGAGTACGGCTGCTGGAGGACAAATCGTAGTTCCCTTACTAAGGATCTGGGGCAAACAAACGCTCTCTGGCTTGTTTTCACATGAGTAAAATGGGGATAATTCTAGAAACCACCTCACCAGATTGTGAAGATAAAATTAAGCTGTTAAGCTAGTTCATGGGAAAGCACCCCCAGGGCTGGCTTTCTAGAGACAGACTCCTTTACCCTGGAAGACAAGCATCTCAGCTCTTCAAGGCATTCAACTTTGCCCCTCCCTGGGGGGCCTGGTGACTTTATCCCTCCACATTCTCTTTACCTGAGGTACAATTTGCCTCCCATCCCCCATCCCAGGGCAAAGATGAACCATAGGCTTGGAGTTTTTTGCTCTATCTTTGACTCCAGCTCAAGTGTGAGCTGGTGAGCAATGGGTGGTCCTGGTGGGGAAAACCCAAGTCCCTATACCCCTCCCACTTCCTGCATGAGAGTTACTTCTCTAGAGGACCCTGGTCCTTATAATTGCAGATTCCTCAGAAGCCCTCACAGCATTATCACTCAGCTTTCTGGTTGCTTCCATGCACCTCCCAGAGGGCAAGGGAGCCATTAGTTGGTGTGTGTGTGTGTGTGTGTGTGTGTGTGTGTGTGTCCGTGCACATACCTGTACAGAGGTTTATCTGGGATCTCAAGGAAGTCAGTTTGTGTCCAAAAAGCCTATTTCCTTTTAGAGGTTTGCAAATTTGAGAGAACTGGATCTTGGCAACAAATTCCCTCCTACCCCCCCACCCAGTGTGAAATCCAATTTTTAAGTTTCAGCTGTAATTGCCTTGAGCTGCTCTTAACAACAACTTGTGATCTGCCAACTGCAGTTCTTGGCTCCTATGGCACTAATGAAGTTCCTTCCCTTGTAGAAGAGAGTGCAAACTCACTTAAAAGGAAGCATAATTTGCTAGGCCTTGGAGAGGAGGCAAAGAGTTCCTGGAGCAGAAGGTACACACTTACAACCCCAGGCAACGGAGAGCTCCCCACACCAATTCACTCCGGGCAGGAAAGAAATCAAGATTCTCTGTGGCTTAGGTTGAAAGACAACACTCTGCAGGCATGGAGCTGCCAAAGGCCTCATCCAAATGTCAGTGGCCCATCGCCTCTGGACAACCCAGAGTCAGACAGGATGGTGTCACTGAGGACCACTAACGGAATTCTCAGGAATGAATCCCACGCTGGGTGATGTGATGGGGAAGGGGAATAGGATAATTTATCTCCAGGCTCTCCAGTTACACCAAAGGACAAAGTGATCCCACTGAAGAATAGAAACTCAGTGTTTTTTCTGGCCTTGTTCCACCTCACCTGGAGTCTGGCTTGGGCAATCCTGAACTGGTCCCACCATCCACTGGCCTGTATCCTTTCAGGGCTCCGGGTGTTCCTGGACCAAACTGGGGGTCAGGCTGCTTATTCTTGCGGCCCAGTAACGAGATGCAGATGAACTGGGAGAGAAGAGAGTTTTTATTTCTGTAACCAGTTACAGGGAGAAGGCCTCGAAGTTATCACCAGATCAACTCAAAATTACGGTTTCCCACATCTTATATACCTTCTAAGCTATATGTCTGTGTAAGTGTGCATTCACCTAAAGACATGTGACTATTTATTTATTTATTTTGAGATTGAGTCTCGTTCTGTCACCCAGGCTGGAGTGCAGTGGAGCAATCTCGGCTCACTGCAAACTCCACCTCCCGGGTTCACGCCATTCTCCTGCCCCAGCCTCCTAAGTAGCTAGGACTACAAGTGCCTGGCACCAAGCCTGGCTAACTTTTTTGTATTTTTAGTAGAGATGGGGTTTCACCGTGTTAGCCAGGATGGTCTCGATCTCCTGACCTCATGATCCACCCACCTCGGCCTCCCAAAATGCTGGGATTACAGGTGTGAGCCACCGCACCGGGCCAACTTCTTTCAATCTATAACTAAGGTCTGAGTCTTGAAGACCTTCCTCTGGAGCCTCAGTAAGTTTACTTAATCTAAATGGGTCCAAGTGCTGGGGCGATTACCCTTAATCTTGTCTCCTGCTAAATCATGGAGGTGTGGGGAGTTCCTTCAGACCCCCGATAAACTTGTTTAATCCTAAACAGGTCCTGTTAAGAATTCCTTCGTTATTTTGTCATGCTTCAAGGCCCAGGAAAGGTCTAGGCAAAACTCCCAGTGGAGCTTTTGTTACATTTCAGCCTTCGTATAAGGGCAGTGGCCCCTTCAGCTTTTAATATTTAATTTAATCACTCAGTCAGTACTGAAACAGTTGTTATGGAGTCCTGCGTTAGTGAGACTTGGCCTGGCACACAGGGTGACCACTCAGGCCAGCGGAGCTTCACACAGCAGCCTGGTCCTGGCGCGCTCTGTTTCTGTGACCTCCCAACCCCAACTGCCTACTTTTTTCTTTGCTTCCTTTCCCCCAGAAGCCAGTGTGTTGTGCTGACAACTAGAAGGGAAGTTCCCTAGGCTCTTCTCCAGCAAGCAGGCTACACAGCTGTAGCAGGCAGGGCCTGTGTCCCTGGGGATTGTCTAGTCAGTCTTGCTGTTGACCCTTCCTCCTGGGCCCAGGCAACACACAGAGAGCTTTTGGGTCCACACCAACATGGGTTCTGTTATGTTGCTCCTCAGCAACATAAACCTCAAGTCTGGCAGCCACTCTTCTGGGGTATGCCTTAAAAACAGCATCTGCAAATTCCAGAGTGCTTGCTAGTGGAGAAGAGCAGAGACACTGGGTTGGAGACAGTGTCCACTGCAAAGGGTTTGGTGCTCTAAAATCTGCTCTAAATTTAGAATCTACAGGTTTGCCTTTTCATCTATTCTCCTCTCATAATGCGGCAGTTGTTGCTACCACTGCTGACTCTTCCTGCTTAAGCCAGGCGGCCTCCTCTGTGCTGCTGAAGTGTCCACACGTTAGCTTGTCTGCCTTTGTGAGGCCCGTGTATCACTGTGTCAAAGGCATGTGAATCTTGCAGATGATGCAGTACCAGGCCCTGCCCCCGCTCATATTACCGGAATAGCTCTGATTTCCACGGAGAGGGTCAGCCAGAGCCAGCTAATCAAGCCTCTCAACGTGCAGTACAAACCCAGGAAGCCTGCAGGTGATTGCTCACCAGGGGGCGATCTCACACAGCAAACCTGCAGCCTTCTGAGGTCTGGGAAAAGCAGAATGCCTTCGCTTTCTCTTTGGGGCCTGATTTCCTCAGATTAGGCAGGGAATAAAGAGAAATATAATCCATGTCAGCAGGGGATGAGGACCCAGAGTGCAGAAGGCACACAAGCTGAAAGCCACCATTTCCTGCGTTATGGACAGAGCACCTACCCTGGGGGGACAAGACATAACCATGTCTGCAACCAAACCCTCCCCAGCATGTCAGTGTGGAAGAGTTGCCAAAAGGACAAGCATTTGTCTGTTTTTTAGTGTGTATTAAAATGAATTTATTTACACAGTAACATGATACCACAGAGTACACAGCAAAGTACCACAGCAAACCAAAGGGTGGCGCCACTGGTGGCAGAGGGGACCTTTCAATGATAGATTTATACAACTTTACAATATGTAAGTAGAGGGGTGAAGCTCCGGAAAGAGCAAAAACAAGATTTTCAAATATAGAGTGTGGGCAGGGCCAGAGAGAATTAAAGAGAGATTGGAATGAGGACTGTCATGATTCAAATCACCAAGTAGAATGAAATCTTGCTTCTGTATTTGCCTCATGCCAAAATGCCCTGCATATCCTCAACAGAAAATCCCAACCCAGTGTGTTCATACATCACACTCTTTAGTTCTAACTGGTAAAGGAAGGGATAACCAAGTAGTATTTGGAGCAAGTTCCTTAAGCAGTGTGGTTTAACCTTTCAAAAATGAACCCTATGTCTGGTTCAACATTCAAGTTATCCTGAGTGCGGACACACACATACTATCCACACACTAACGGGCAAAGTGGGTTTTCTGTACTACAACAATATTCGTAGCAAAATATATGACTCTGTACTTCTGCTAGGTTAAAAAATGTCCAACCTCTTTTGATTCCCTGAAACTTTCTTGATTTAAAAAACAAAACAAAACCAAACCAAACCATGGGGGTGGATGGGACACGTCAAGATAAAAAGCTGGAATAAACCCAGAGACTTTCTGGAGTGGGAAACATGTAATGGGATGTTGGGAATACAGGCCCTTGCAGCCCACCTACGTGGGGAAAGCTTCTAGCAGTGGGTGATGCAAAAATCTTTTCTAATTTTAAACAGTTGCAGGGAGGGGGTGTTTAACAGCTGTATAGCACCTTGTACATTCTGGGCACTTATAGATATTAAATGATGGTGATGATGAATGGTAAACAGCTCTGTAGGAAGGTTTATAAAAACAATTACAATTTGTTAAGAAATTTCCCAAGAGTTCTTTAAACAAACCTATTAAAACTACCATATCTCTTTAAAAAAATCTTCTGCTCTCAGTATTATACGGATATGATATTCTCAAGCTGAGGTTTGGGCAATAGCCACAGTCATGTCAAGGGGACATGGAAGAGATCCTTCTCCTTAAATACTGAGGAACTTTGTATCTGCCAGGGCTTTCTTCATCATCATCATCATCATCATCATCATCATCATCATCTTCTAATATACAAAATGGACTTCTTTTTAAAAAGGTGCTTTTCTGAGGATGGATTTATCAGCTAAATGCCTTGACATGGAATGTATGTGAACTCCCCTCCCACGGCATCTGTCACAGCTCACCCTCATCATCTTAGAAGCATCAGGATAAAAAGGCTTGATTTCTTTGGTATAATCTCTCCCAGGATCTTGCACCGCAACTCTTCTGGCTTCCCTTACGGCACCGTTTTTGGTCCATGGAATCCCCACTTTTGGCACTGCTGTAAGCACGGACAGCTGGACTTCAGTGCGCACTTCGGCAAGAGCAGCACTTGGATTTGTCTCGGCACAGCACTTTGGGCCTTTGAAAATATGAGCTTCAATGAGGTAAAACTAATAACCTGGTTTTGTGGGCAGCCATCCTGTTCACTCATTAGGCTGGAGCAGAATTTTCAATCCTTATCAACTACATGCCAGGGTTGAAAAACATGCCAGGGTTGGCCCAGCAAGTCCAGTTTGTCTCACCCCTCTCCAAGAATGTTCATACTATATTTACACATCTAGAATCATTTGAAATATAGTGTAGTATCCTAAATCCATCTCTATTTCTGGGACTAGCCTGTACTTTTTCAGATCACTGCTGGTAAAATCTAGAAGAAAATCCTAATTGCAGTGAAATCTAGTGAAAACCCTAATTCCAGCAAAACCAAATGTCAGGTTACTTCCCAGAACCAAAGTATTCATAACTCAAAATTGAGACGCTTAGTAGGACCCAAAGATCTTTCCTGGAAACTTTTTTTTGAGACGAAGTCTCACTCTTATCTCCCAGGCTGGAGTGCGATGGCGTGATCCTGGCTCACTGCAACCTCTGCCTCCTGGGCTCAAGCGATTCTCTTGCCTCAGCCTCAGCCTCCCAAGTAGCTGAGATTACAGGTGCCTGCCACCATGCCTGGCTAATTTTTGTATTTTTAGTAGGGATGGGGTTTCACCATGTTGGCCAGGCTGGTCTCAAACTCCTGACCTCAGGTGATCTGCTCACCTCACCCTCCTAAAGTGTTGGGATTACAGGCGTGAGCCACCGCGCCCGGCCTGGGAACTTTATACTACTAGAAACTTTTAAGATATAATTTTTGGTAGTTTTACTCCCAGAAATGTCATTAATATTTCTAGAGCTTTAGATCTCTTGGCTTAGACTTTCCCATGTTTACAAACTTATTCTGAGTTTAGAAGCAAAACTGACCCCCACTTAATCTGATAATGGGAGGCTACTCCAACTGTTAAAATCCTAACCAATGTTTTACTTCTAGCTCCTCAACAGCAGCAGGGTAGGTAGGATGAGTGCTTGTGCCCTCACCCCAACCCATACCTCACCCAGTTCAGCTTCTGAGGGCAAATCTTGAAACTCATTGCCGTATTCCTGGCTTCCAGTTCTAGCTCAGCCTAGGGGTTGGTGATTCTTATGTTGTTGTTCCACAGGTTACAGTGACTCTTTTTCTCATCCTGCTGTTATTTTTCATGAATTGGCTTCTAGGCAACCCAGTAGTGTACATATACCAAAAGGGCTCACCTCAGCCAGCACAGGAGGCTTCTTGAAGTTCTAGTCCTCTTTATGAAACATCCACTGAATTGCTTCCAAGACTAAGTTATCACTCTAACAAGGCACTCTGCTATACATTCAGTCTTGCTCTTGGCTACTTTAGCCACTGTTGTGTTTCTCTAGCACCCAAGTGTCACAGAGATTGTTCATGCTCATGTGGCTTAAGGAAAAGTTCCAATAGGAGCTTAATTGTTCAAACTCTCAATATAAATGGAAAACTCTGTAGTATAGACTTCAATAGAAAACAATTTCCAATCAATATTGAAGGCAATAACTTCCTGTTACTTGAGAAAACGTAAAGTGCTATACTAGTCAAAATTCAAACATATATATATATAAAATGTGTGTGTACGTGTCTACAGAGGGTAGGATTTCTTTCCAGTTGATGAACAAATTCAAAGTTCCTACCACAATTAAAATGAAAAATATTTGTGATAATGTTAAATTGACTGAATTTCATTTTTTTTGGAAAAATATTCTGAAGACCAACTCATGTAGTATTTTTTGCCTAGAAATATAGTTTCTTTCTCTATTCTGTTCTAACCTGTAACACCCCCTTCCCTATCTCACATTCTTTGGCCATCACCCAGAGAAAAATTAATCTAGCCACCTGTCTCTGGGAAGCCTGAGGCTTTTCTCTGGCTAGTTTGCATTCATCTTTTGCCCTTAACAAATCTGAATATAAAAACAGTACTAAAAACATCTGATGTGAAGAGGTGCTCAGTTTACCAGTGCTGTAAGATAATGGTAGTGGAGGTGTCCATGCTTATTATACCATAGAGTTAAAGTGAAGACTGGATCCAAATCATAACAGAAAAAGAGAAAGAAAAAAAAAGATAAGTAGAGACATAACAAATAGAGGGACCAGGAAACATTCTGCATTAAATATGTAACCTCATTAAATAGTCAACATTCAAATGTACATGGGCAAGGCACCAAGAACATGACATTGAGAAGGTATATCTCAATATGCAAGCCATTGCAAGATGGGAGGTGGGGGAGGTTAAGGGAATGTGCTGGCTGACATGGTCAGTGGTCTGTGTGCTGCCACTTCAGTGCATAATCAGGCAAGGAGTTATGTGCACATGGTCTATGCTAAGATGAACCAAACACCAACCTTCAAGGCAAGGTGCGGCCATGCCACAGGACACCAAGAGCGGACTGCTGGCCTGCAGCAGCATGCCCACTCCATGGCCATTCCTAGGAGGAGAGCCCTACACTCTGGCTAGAGGAGGCAAGACTCTTTGTGGGCTAACCAGCCTTCTTTCCTGTGAGTCCTATATTGCTGGCCAGGGGGTAAGGACATTCTCCAAATAGAGCCTCACATATTGCAATCACTTAAAAAAGTAATAAGAGCACAATAAAATACATTATTTTCCTTTCCTGATCCTCTTTGATATACATGAATCACATGAAAGGCTGTTAAAAATGTTAAAAGTTTAGAAATTTCCAAGGCCACTAATGTGCTATGTAAGTAATACTGCACAATCAGTCTTGGCTTTAAGGAAACTCTGTACTGGTAGATGAGGGGCCTCAAGGCTCCTCACTCACTCACTAGGCACAGAGAACATGTCTGTCAACCCTGCCACAGGTTGCTTCTCTAGAGGCCTGGCCTCTACTTCCAGCATGCGTGTGCACGCACACATGGGCACACAAGTGTACACACACATTGTTCGAGTGACTCTTGGGATTTCAAGGTTAAAGTAAACACATACTCACAGTTTTGAATAAAACAAGCACAGGTGCACACGTGTATACACACACACACACACACACACACCCCCCCCCCAGTGGAAGGAACGCTCATCTCTTAGCGCAAATATGTGCCAAGGGAAGAAGGGGGAAGGTTTCTGTAGACTCGCTTCAGGTGAAGTTGCAACATAAACACTGTAATATACAGCTAAAAAAATACATACAAAAATTGCACATACATCCATAGGAGGGGAGCACAGGCTGCACACATGGTGAACAGCTCTCAATCACCCACCTCAGCAATCAGAATTCCTGTGAGCTGTCCTCCAGAGCCATTTTAGAGAGAGTCAGAAGGAGCAATGAGCCACTTACACTGGGAGGCAGTCTCTCTAGAAGAGGTCAACATTCTGAGGAGGTCAGCAGTCTCATCAGTGGCCTTCTTCCTCTCCCCTGCCTACGGCCATCCCAACAGCCCACCTCACTGTGCCCTCTAAAGGAGATCTTAGAGCTCCACTGACAGCTATTTCATTCAGGGCAATTGTTTACAGCATTTGGTAAACTAGTTAACACTGGCTACTGATAGAAGGGAGCTGGCCAATTACTGCTCGGGGAAAACTGCAAATGCTGACAGTTCTGACAGTAATCAAAGGGTACTTTAAACTCTGTTCCCTGATGGCCCCTAGAGAATTGCACATGCAAGAAAATCATCTCCTCGTGCCCTGCCAGCTATTTATAAGCTCTGAACTGCACTCCACCCTGCTGAGGCATTGGTGACACCACCTTGGGTCAGCTCTGTAATGGGCCACAAGTGGCTGATAAATCCAAACTTCACTGGCAAGTGGGGACAGAGTGGAGAATCAGGCAGTGGCAGCAGAGGGGAGACTATTAGGGCTGTCCTCCATGCAGTGCACATACTTACAGATAATGGCAATGAAAATGGGTCTATGACCCAAGGATGGGATCTCTCCTTTTCTTTCTACTGCCTCCTGGAACAAAGGATGTAGTCCCTGGTAACCAAAACTGGGCTGATGCTAAGGATGGCAGTTTTGCCTAGTAAGTCAGTTGTTGACACCTTAAAGGAAGAGTCTGTTGTCAGAGTCTACTGGGTCATGGTAGAGACTGGTTAAGTCTGTCTACTGCTAGTGAGAATAAATACTTGGTGCTAAAAAGATAGGTGATATCCAGAATTATGGAGGAAACGGACACAGCTCACTGGCTCACTGAGTTCATACCAAAGAAGCTGTCCCTTCAAGAATATGGATTTTCATTTTTACCTGCATTTATGGGACTATTAGGATAGAAGGTGTTTCAAGGGAAGGCAAACGCAAGTTTGTGCAGCTGAATTTCTGTAAAGTTAAGACAGACTCAGCTTCTCATTCAATCTGGGGCAGTGGATAACCTTTCTGAATGGACCCACTTGTTCATGGACAGGGATAGAGGTTTGTCTTTCTTCTTTCCTTGAATTTGGAGTGAGCACTAGGAAGGGGAAGTGCATGGGTGATATGAAGAAGGTGAAGATGTGGTAAAAGTATCATCCAGGTACACGTTAACGGTGCTGCAGAATTTTCACAATACAACTGAGGGAGTCTGTAGTGGCAAAAGCCAAATACTGAGCACAAAGCCAGTCCTCAAGGTTGATCCCACCTTCCCTGTCCAGGGACTTCTCAGCAAACTTGATCATGAGCAGTGTTCGCTTGATGTCTAGCCAGTTTTGGAGCAGGGTATTCCTCTGTACTAGGCTAGGGCAGGCGGTGAAAGTCTGGAAGAGATCTTCGCGGGGGCCCCAGAGCAGACACTGGAGGATGCCTTTGGCGTCTGAAATGAGGATCCGCTCAGAAGGGTTGGGATTCAGGAGGCAGCTGGCCAGCTGCTGCAGACCCCGGGAGTAGGGGGAGCGGAATGGGATGCGAGGCAGGTCTGCTCGTGTGTATTCCCTCTCCTTCAGCTCTGGGTTCTCATCAAAGGGGTTGGGTAGGTGCAGCATCTCATAGATGAGGATGCCTGTCTGGAACTCATCACACTTTTTATACTGGGTAGCTGTTATGATCTCTGGAGCAAGGCGAGACTGGTCCCGGAGGATCTCAGGGTCCACCAGATGGCTCTTCTGCTTGGCCTGAGAGAAGTTGCTCACTATAAGCCTAGTGGGATAAGATGAGGTGGGGCTGGGCTCTGCAGGCCCAAAGCCTTGGGCAGTCCCCCCAGGCTGGTAGTGGACAAGTAGCAGGTTCTCTAGGCGTAGATCGCAGTGAGTGACATGGTAGGGTTTGAGGTGCTCAAGACCAGAGCATAGCTGTAAGAGCAGCAGACATACCTGCCTCTCATACAAATCAGGGCTTTTCCCATGCTGGGCCAGAGAGTCTCGCACAAAATCAGCCACAGTAAGACATGGAACCTCCCTGGTGATGACCACAACATGGCTCCTCTGCTTCTTGCTCATGACTCCCTGATTCTCTTTCTGGGATGATGCTGCTTCAGAACAGGGCTTTGGGTTTTTCCCATCCGTTTCTCCTTTGGCTTCTTCTTCAGTCTCTTCCATGTCATCCTCATCCTTTTCAGGGTCATCTGGATCCTCCCAGGGAAGCAGACGGTTAGGGACTTCAGCAAGGAAATGACCACAGTCCTGCTGAATGTTAAAATGGACAGCCAGACTCTGCCGGACAGCCAAGCTGTGATAATACTGCTGAGATTCTTTAGCTTTGCTCTTACAGATCTGAAAGATAATAAAACAATTTAAAACTCACACTCTCATAACCAGGTTTATGATGTATCAGGGAGGATTAACTGGAAGGTGACTGGTTAGGGACAAACGATCATATAGTAAAGTTGTTAGCAAGGCTTGCCCCATGTTAAGTGACAATAATAATGGTGGTAACCGTTTCTCATGGTTGTCTACATGCCAGGCTGTGGTGAGCACTTTATGTGTACCATTTTTAGTCCTCACATTAACCTTTCAAAGTAGATTGAGGATCTAAGAATTCAAAAAAGAAAAAAAGCCCAGGGTTATGTGTGCAAACCTAAGTTTGTTTAATGCCAAAGCCTGCTCTTTCCACTATAACCTTGCACCTCATCAGAACAACAACAACGAAATAATTTTTCACTTACTTCTGTAGAGGTTTGTAGCCCAGAAAGATACAGCAGGCCAATGGACTCATAATGGAGACCAAAATACCTTATTTCATCACCCATCACCCTTTGTGTCAACATCTCACAAGTTAGAAGAGTGATATAACATTGGCCAGGCAAACTGTGGGTTTTCCTAACTTTTCAATGAATGTCATTGTGATGGTCACAACACTGGCACTCATGGTTCACTGGCAGGGTTGAGAGAGTCACTGGTCTGACCTAGTCAGAACAAAACCAACATTTCAATGGTGGTTTTCTGAGTTTTATGCTTTCTCTTAACAGGCCTCATTTAATACCCACCATTGAGGCAATAAGACCTTTTATAAAGAACTTTACTAAGTGGTTATGGATCAAGGAAGAATTTTTTGATCAAAAAAAGTTAGCCAAGAGTTCTACATACTGTGACGATTGTATTTCTACTCTTAAGGGGTTATCAAAGCAAAAAGTAAGTAAAACCACCCCTAAATGGGTTATCCTCATGCTATGGAGAGGCTGACAGTGGAAGACTGAGTCTCTAATACTAGTTCATGGATCATAATAGTCTGGTCTGGAATCTGCTCCACACCCTGTTAACTGAAGGTCATTCTCTGCTCTCCCTCCTCAGCAGGGGCACACTGCCACATGTTACAAATATCAAAGGCTCCCAGCAACATGCACTCTCTGTAGTGTTTACACTGCGTGTTTATTACAATAATACAGAAAAGCAAAACTTAAAAAAGCAATTTCTAGTCATTTTTATTTAAAAAGAAAAATGTACACATTCTTAGGAAGATTCAGATAGGACCCAGTTCTGAGAAGCAGCACATTCTGATTTCCATTCAAATAGATTAAAAAAAAAAAAAATCAAAGGCAAGGGAGTCTCAATGGAGAAAAGCATCTCTCTCTCTCTTTCTCTTATTCTCTAGTTTATCATATTTATTAGTTAAAGAAGCTTGATATCAGTGACCAGTGCCAAGGAAATCAATCTATCAATCTATCAATCTATCTATCTATCTATCTATACCTGAGCACAAGCTCCTTCAAGTCTTCTACTACCTATCTAATTCAGTTTGAGGATATACTAAGTATTTCTTTTTCAAGCAAACTTCTGGTCTTGAACAGACGTCCCCAGCCTGAGTTCAAGTTCAAACACATATCTTTCAGAAAATATTATCTCTGGAAAGCTCTCGAAGTCTTAGTATACGCAGTATAATATATAATCCTATATGCTCATCAATCATAACATTTGTTATTTTTATAACTGCACTGTTGGCAATATTTCACGTTTAAGTGTTACCAGGTATTTAAAAATTCTATACTAGTCATTGTTTAGTTGTATAGGAGTTGGATCCAGCACATGGCACCATTAACCCCATTGCCAGTTAAATTTGCTCGATATTATATTGTCTTCTGGAATGAAAGCTCAAGGGTCTCAACTCTTCATACCACTAAATTTGGCTGAATCAGATTGGATGGTTAAACTCTAGCTGTTACATTATAAAAAAGGACACTCCCCAAGGGCTTGGGAGGCCTGGGATTTAGCTTTGCTACTAGCTGTATAACCTTGGGCATTTCACTAATTTCTCTGGGTCTCAGTCTCCCTATTAAAGGAGACAATATGAAGAACACTGAAATCTACTTCACAGGGCAGTTGTGAGGATTAATTGGGATCAAGTATATAGAGTACATCTGTAAACTACAAAGTTGTACAAATGCAACACTGATAATGACTAAAGCAGTTAACAACTTGCAAATGTCAAACTAATGCAATCTTAGAGAATCCTAATTTTTTGAAACAATGAACAAAACAGAAAAATAGATCTTTATTTTGAGTCCCGACAGCCACCTGCCACAGCAGTGAGGCTCTCTGACCACAAGTTTGATAGAGGACAGGCAAAAAGGAACTGCTAACATTCAATACCGCCAAGCCAGGGTCAGCCCTGACAAAAAAGTTAACACCAGCAGTATGTTAGAATCCAAGAGAGGGCAACCTAAAGCTATGAGAGAGAATTGTTTGGCCAAGTCTAGTTTTAACTATGTCAAGTCAGGCTGAAAAAAAAAATTGTGACCTTGTAGTTTAACATTAGAAGCAGAGAAGGTATTCTAACTGTGACTCGTATTTTAATTGTGATATTCTAATTATATCTAGACATTCACACAGACACACACATTTTTATAAGGTCCTCCAGAGCTTTGTGAGTAGACAAGAGTGTGGATACTACAATAAGAGTTTATGTTTAGCTCCACAGATCTACTTGAGATAAAGGATCAAAGTGATTTACGAAGAAGAAATGATAAATTGTTCCACGATTTTGGATGCTCTAAAGGAAAATGGTCTCCCTAGATAGCCAACCTGAGTGGGCAGCACTTCCTTATCTCTTCATTTTATAATACGTAGACAGGTTGAAGAATAATGAGTCACTCTAGCTTTAAGAGCAAAGGCAAAAGGGAGAAGACTAGAGTGTAAAAGAGGAGGGAAAAAGAGTGATTTTACTTGGTTCATAACCCTGAAAACAGTTACAACCCAAACACAGACCAATGGAGATTTCCATAATAGGATTTTGCTTGATGGGTATCTCATAAATCTTTATTATGGAGCCTGCAATGATGTTAATTTAGGTAGGAGTATTATATTATTCTAGGTACCACATTGTAGCCATTTTTCAAATATTAATAACTCCTTTAGTTAAAAAAAAAACACCTCAAAATGACCTGACTTCAGATAATAAATTTCTAGCTCAAAAGTTATTTCAGAAAACAAACCAATTTTTCAGAACAAATGGATAGGGTTCTTCCTGTCAAATTTTTTCCTTCTGCCCTTACCCAGTATTTTCTCTACCAGGGATTAAAGTAACTTCTTCTTGGCTCTCATTATCTTTCTTGAAAAGAATTCACATTCCTTCTTTATAAAGAGTAGCTGGCATCTCAAGAGTAGCAGGAGGAATCTCAAGAAAGATTCTACTTGTTCATGCCAGCTACTCTTTAATCTATAAATGATTACTTCAGGACTCCTCCTAGGACCTCCAAAATTTAAAAATAGGAATAAAAATAAACTAGAACTGGAATGGCCCCACATCTTCATTAAACACTCCCTTTTCTAACAGGGGAAAAATAACCTCATATTTGCCTTGGCTATGTTTGGGAAAATCTACTTAAAATGCTGTGAATTTGGCAGATTCTGTGCTGTCTATATTTTCTGAAAGGCAAGAAAAAATGGTATGAGAGCCTGAGCCACAGTACACTAGAGGGAGCTGCAATATCAACATCCAGGAGTCATTTACTTATAAACTGTGCAGCAGGAGAACAAAACCAGGCTGCTGAAGGTTGAATCTTCTTGTAAAATACACCACAGGGCCTCTTTCTGGATAAGTTTTTGCTTCTATGATGGTGGCAATACCAAATGCATGCCAAGGGAACTCCTCGTTGAAGAGCACAGACAGGAAGAGAAGCCCATCCTGGGCACAGTGACCCTCGCCCACTTGCCAGCTCACAGGAAATGCCCGCTTGAGCTATTCTCCAGAGGAGTCAGAGGAACATCAAAAGGGACAGCCAGCCAGCTGGTATATACATATGCACCAACATGAATAACCTACAGTTGCAAAAACAGAGGCTTGAAGGGAAACTGGGTGCTTGTCTGGGTTAATAAAGATAAGTGAGGACAGAGAAGGGAAAATATTAATTCATTATCAATTGATCATTCAAACAAGTATCTCATGGCTCCTGAGCACTTCCCATCTGTAAGACACAGCATCTTGAAGCATTCTGACCAGATTCCTAAATACAGGGGGTGGGGACCCTTTAACCACTGATAAATCATCTGTCGGAAAACTGGGAGAGAGGGGAAACAACATATTGTGTTCCAGAATCATAGCCAAATTACCCTCTCCCGAGACCTTCTCAGACTCGGGTCAAAGAACCCAACATTTACAATCTTAGCAGGGAAACAGAGCTTGAAAATGGTTCCTCATCCACAATCTGAAAAGTTTAATTCCAAACATACATTTCGGTTCAGGGGCTCATTTTCCATGTTGCTCATGACAACTGCCCTGCATACATTTGAGGCAAATTTGTCATTAAAAAGCATTTATGTTTGTAATAACTTCAACCTAGACAGCTAACTTCTAAAAAGCAGACCATCAGGGGCTTTGACTGTAAAGTCCCATTAAAAATAGCTGGGGAGAAGATAGTGCTGTCTAACACTACTGAACCTTTCAGAATGATCACAAAGCCTGGGACCTGTGAGAGGACATACCTCTTGATGCTCTCTCAACAACAGATATTCTGTTTAAGGCAACTAAGTCAGAGGGATAGGGGGAAAGGTGGACCTGTGCAAAACTGGATGATATGACTATGGAATTAATCTGTCGTTGAATGGCATGGTGTTACCCATTCTTCTTCATTGACCCTTTTTCCCAAAGGTTCCTTGAAGTGCTGGTGTTTGGAGTGCCTGCTCTCCATCCTAGTTTTTCATTGACAAACTCTCTTCAGCAAGCTTGCTCACGGCTTCAACCATGTCATATACACTACTGACTTCCATATCTACATTTGTAATGCACACTTATCTTTGGGCTTTAGGCTCATCTATACAATGACCTACTTGATTTCTTCCCATATATGTCCCAACCCATAGATTACTTAAACTCAACATAACCAAACCTGAACTCTTCGTCCCACCAAACTCACTGCTTTCCCAGTACTCCCTCTCTTGATGAATGGCTTTGTTACCTGGATGAGAAACCAAATTCACTTTGGATTTCTCCTACATCTTCACTCCCTATGGCTAATTACCAACTCTTATTGATTTTTCTTCTAAATAACTTTCAAATTATCCTCTTTTCTCCATCTCTTTTGCTACCTTCATCACTTGCCTGGACAAACACAAAAGCTTTCCAACAGGTCTGCCTGCCTCTAATGTGATCCCCTCAAATACATCTTCCACATGGCTACAGAGCCATTAAAAACAACAGCTGGTATTTCCTCATTTAAATTTCCTAGCGGCTCCGCTTTATCCTCATAGGAAAAAGTCCTGGCCTTGCCTCCCTTTCCAGTCCTACTTCCCACCTGTGTTCCATTTGCTCTTACTATATTGAGCTATCTGCAGCCAGCCACCCACTCTACCCTCCAGGTGTTCTCTCAGTTTGGGGCTCCTTGTCACCCCTCATCTGCCTGAGGGATTCCTACTTCTTTTAAAGCCCTTCTCAGGCATTACTTTTATCAGAGAGAGGAAGTGCTAAATACCCTAAATCCCCTTTCTGTGTTACTTCTATATCTTGTACATATCTCTATTATTGCAGTTATCACATTTTTTATCTTTAAAAAATTTTTTTTATAATTTTTTTCAATTTTATTTTAGATTCAGGGGGTACATGTGCAGGTTTGTTACCTGGGTATATCTCATGATGCTGAGGTTTGAGGTACAACTGATCCCATCACCCAGGTACTGAACACAGTACCCAACAGTTTTTCAACCCTTGCCCCCTTTCCTCCCTCCTCCGACATTTTTTTGTCTATTTTACAAGCAGATACTTGTATCTTTAGGGCCTAGCACAGAGCAAGGCACGTAGTACTTGCTCCATATGTCTGTAAAAGATTCTGAGAAAAGGCAGCATCTGATCCAGTGCTGCCATAGGACTTATTTACTCAGAACAGGTAGAATATATGAACAGCTTTTATGAAACAGATAAAAGTTGGCAAGGTGATGGGCTGGGGGCAACGGCAGATAAATCTGAATAATAAACACTCATGAATGACCTGACTACACAAATGAGTGAAATCTGATCAGTGAGGGCTGTCTGTTGAGTCCAGGCTGCCCTGGGAGCTTGCTGATTTTGTACTGCACGAAACTATACAAAACAACATGGCTCTTTGTCATTCGATTCAATTTTCTCTCCTTTGCCCCAAAGAAAGCAATAATTACAAAATATAAGACTCTTCAAAAATATTCTACATTAGCTCTGATTTTTCCATTATGGGCCCAGTATGCCTTCCGCCTACTTCCAGTTTATCAGCAGGGAATCTCATTTCCATCTCACTCTATGCATTCTATAGTGCCTCAGTGAACCTTAAGTGAGATGGATGCTATAGGGAACGAATTGTGGAGGGAAAAAAATGAGAAACATTAAAGATCACACACATTACACCATCTGTGCCATTTTGTCACATCACACAAATGTACAACTGCAAATGGGAGTGAGCGTAGAATGAAACCCTGCAACTTCTAAATTGATATCCAGTATTTGGTATAACCCCACTCTAAGAATATAGGCTGATCAGTGATTGACCTCAATTCCTTGATCTGCCTAGGAGGGGTATTGCTATACTTGCTGCTACAGAGCTAAGACCCACACACACACTCAATGCTGTTACAACTATGTTCAAAATAGATTAAGTGTTTAATATATAAAATGCTGTGTGGGCCCAAAGTACTCAGGACTCCATGTTGTAGGAATCTGCTATGAGAACTGTTGGGTAGGCCAGGTAATTTACAGGTTGAATTGCTGCAAAAATATTCACATGCCCAAGAAAGTGATTTTGGATCCTAGAAGAGAAATTCAAGAAGGCAACTGTGTAAGATTTCACCATTTTATTTGTGACTTGTACTCATCAAAGCTTTTCACTCTCCCACTCAGCATGTGTATCCAATGAAAATAACTTGTGTTCCTGAGCCAGTAATTTAGGCCGACAGAATGATGCCCAGGATGTTCATACTAGAGAAACTGAGGCACAGAGTAGTCCAATAACCAGCTCAGGGCCCACATTAGGAATTCAATTAACTTGAATTCCAACTTGTGATTCTCAACTATATCCTCTCACCTCATTAATTAAAGCCATGCTCCCTTTTCCCACCAGACAACTAATTTTGATTCCAGGTTTACACAAACATCCAAAACCTCTCCTTCCTAAATCAATTCCCAGTTGAGACTCAGGCGCTTCTGTATGCACTGAGCCTGAAACAAAATGGACACCAAACTAGGATGGCTATGAGTATGTGTAGTTGGCTGCTGATCAATCATTTTCTGTAAAGTTTCATTGTTAAAAATATTTATTTTGAATTATGAAAGTGGAAGTGGTTTCCCCTCTAGTTTTTTCCTCACCACTAAGCCAGTAATTAATTTCCTGTATATATAGTCTGAATTAGTTGTAAATTCCTACCAATCATAGTTGTTCCTGTAATGCTTTTTCATTTAGTATCTTGTTTTGTCAGCATCCACCCAAATGAGATAAACGGAGACTCTGGAGTCAAAAATGCAGTAAAAGATGCTGGTCTCCACAGTTCACCTCTACATTATTACAAGCTTTTAACAAGATTCTGGCATAGCTGGAAGAAAGGAAGCAGCCCCTCTTTTGTAACAGGGAAGTGTACATCTTTACTGAGTTTTGTGTGCTCTATCCTTGAGAACAAAGACTGGGACTACTTTAAAGATACCTACTATCTCAATTCTGGAACTGTTGGAAAATAACTAAAAAATTTATACTTTTTGCTTATGTGAAATTTTTAGCATCCTCTTCAAAGTAACTGCATCCAAATTTCCTCTGTGGTCTCACATGGTAGTACTTTTTATAAAATGATCTCATAAGTGCAATGAAAATACAATATCTCAGTGATACTGAGCCATAATTTTGCCAACTGTCCATCCTGTCAGTTTACTGCCTCAGGCATGAAATAATAGGAGAGGTTCTACCTAGGAGTCAGGAGGTAGCCTGCCATGAAGCTGGTGTCCCCATGCAGAAGTGATTGTTCCTCTCTGGCCTTAGTTTCCCACTGTGTAGAATGGTGAAGGCCCTTCTAAAATTGGCTTTAGTCTACTATGAGGATATGAAGGATTAGTCTACTATGGATTTAGATATGAGGATTTAGTCTACTATGAGGATATGAGGATTATGTTCTTGGTCAGTGCCTACCCAGATTCTCTGAAAGGGAAAAAGCAAGGTAGATTTTTATTATAGAACAGGGAAGTTAAGTTCAGGCTTAAGTTTATGTTAAGTTTTATTTTGCGAGCAGGAATATTTAAGTTAACGGCTGGAGGCCAGCCAACATATAGCCCACAGAGACAGACAATGCAATCTGCTGGGTGGTGGCTCACCAAATGGGGAAGAGAGGATAAAAGAAGATATGGACAAGATGGAAAATCAGAGTTGAAAATCAAATATTGTTTGGAAATCAATTTGGCTCTTCTTTCACCAAAACATTTATTTAAAAAGTAGGCTGTGCTCACTGCCTCCACAGCTTCCTCTTCCTGTTTGCTCTTTAACTCACTGTGTCTGGCATTCACCCCAATTATTACCAACATTGCATTTTCTTGAGGCTTACAAGACATTAAATTCTTGCCTTCTTCTGAGTCTTCATTCTGCACAAGCCCTCTGCAACCTTGGACTCTGGCCTGTAGGGCCCTGCCTTTTGCTACAGATTTTCCAATTGCTCCTGCTTTGGGTCACTTAGATGTGTGGGCCTTTTCCCACTTTGCAGACTCTTCCATTACAATCTCATGTAGTCCCACAGTTTCAACTAAATCAAGTCTATGACCACATTTCTAGGCTTGAGCTCTCTTCTGAGTACCAAACCCATATTTTTACCTGGATCCTGCGGTTCTCTCAACTTGGCTCACCTATGGGCATATCCCATTGAGATCTCATCTTTCTGGCTTTTCTGATTCATATTTCAACTAATGGCATCACCATTCTCTTGGAGGTTGTTCTACCTTGAAATTTTAGCATCACTGCCCTAATCCCATACTCACCAGACATGGTCTACTGCCTTCCTCAGCTCTTTAGCCATCTGCCCCTTCTTTTCCTTTGCCTTACATCAGGTCTCATTTTACCTGGACTACTGCAATAGCATAATGACTGGCTTCCTTGCTTCCAGTCCTTCTGACCTCTCTTACCACAGCTGTCATCCAAAATCTTATGTTATTTCTGTTTAAAAATACTTAGTGGCTTCCCACAAAACACAAAATAAAGTCTAACCTCTTAAGCTCATCACTCAAATCTCTAAATTTGTTCTCTAATCTCTCCGTAGCCTAATTTTCCACTATTCTCTCAATGTACTGCATTTACCACAAAGAACAGCAAAGTGGATACAAAAGGCCCTTTCTTATTGGCCCCAAGATAAGTGTTAATAACTTATTTCATTCATTAATCTTCATTTATCTTTACATCTCTGTGTACCACTCTGAACTTTCATTATAATCTGTTTTAAGAGCTATTATTTATGCCTTTGTCTTTCTTACTGGAATATAAGCTTCCTGAGGGCAAGCCCTTTGTTTCATTCATATGTATTTCTGTAAACTACAACAAATATCACAATGTTTTATACAGTAAACATTTTTTGAAGGGTCAAGAAATATTTACTGAATGCCAACTATGTACATGATATTATAATAGATGCTAAGGATATAAGGATTAATAAGCCATGGTCCCCGCCATGGAAAAGGTCAGGTACAATAGTAGGGAGAGGGGAGAGGAAGCATGTTTTTGTTTAATTATACAACTGTCTCATGATAATGCAGTGATTAAGAAATCCAGTAGGTATAGCATGCAACATGTGCTCAGAAAATTAAAGAAGAAAATTCAGAGCTGGATTATTTAAGAATACATAGGAGCTTTCTAAGTATGTGAAAAGGAAGGAATAACCAACTTTTACTAAATGCTTAACTTTGTGCCAAATGATGCTCTCAGCACTGTGTGTGTGTGTGTGTGTGTGTGTGTGTATGTATATATATCACTATATACATATTAACTTCTGTGATTTTTTACAATGGTTTTAAAAGACCTGAAGTATTTTTTTCCATTTTACAGAAAAGGCAAGTAATGGCCAAGGTAACAGCTAATATGTAGCTAAAGCACAGATTTAAACTCAGGTCTGTCTGACTTAAAAGCCTAAATTCTTAGCCACTTTGTTAACAGTCTTCACATTTTGTACATAGGAACCACTTGGGGTACTTGCTACAAATGCAGTTTCCAAGGCCTTACTGCCAGCCATTCTGATTCTGTAGGAAATGACATTTTTAATGAGGATCCCTCAGGTGATTCTGAAATAGGTCACAGCAGATCACAATGCAGAAGTTCTTTATTGTATTATACTGCCTCCCAGGAGAAGAGCAGTCCAGAGAGAGGAACCAGAGTGTGCAAAAGCTGAGTAGCATTAAACAGGTGCTGTTTATAATTGGTACTAGAGGATGGGACTACAGAGATGAATAACTAAGGATACCTGTTTTAAATAAGCTTAGTGTTTAATGATCCAGAATCTCTGATTCTTGTTTTTTTAATTGAAAAGACATTAGGACATCATTTTTTAACTAATCAAAATAACTGTTACCACCTTAACATAGGAATTATTTGAGTATTACCATTTTGTAGGTCAATTTTCTTAAAGTTATGATCATGTTATTGGTATTCTGCTACTTTCATGTGACATTTAAAAAATGTTTTTCATAATTTTACATAGTCTTCATAATTACTGCTTTTAGCAGCTACAAACATTCCATTGGACTTATGTGCCATAATTTATTATATTGGTTCCTTAATATAAGGTACCTAGTTTGTTTCCAATTTTTGGGAGTATTTAAATTCTTGAAGCTGTCTGTAGATTTCTCTCATAATTTTAAGGAAAAACAAAGATGTTTACATCTCTGAAGTAACGAGAAAGAATACCTAAGTGCAGAACCTATCTAAATATGCTCAAGCCAAAGCCTAATGTTAAGAAAGAATAATAGTGAGTGATCTATAAAATGTTGAGCAGCAATCAATTTTCCATTATTGTTAATAACAATAATGCATTATTTTATATGTACTTTACAGTTTATAAAACTGTTTCACTACATAAACACATGTACTATAACAATCATCTGAGGTAAATAGGGCAGTTAATATATACTGATGTGAAAACCAAGAGAGGCGCATGACTTGCATAAAAATACACAGTGATATCTTCAGAACTTGGACCCAGGTCAGCTGACTCCAAAGCTCTTTATTCAGTGCTGTGATGCCTTTTCATTTAAGACCAATACAAATAATAAAGCTAATCATGTTGAATGAAGATTAGAATAAATATGAAAGAGGAAAACCTTCAAATCCAGGAAAAGTCCTGAGTTAAAACCACTTACTTTATAACAAAGACAAACATGATATCTGCTATGGACAGAATTGTCTCTCTCCCCAAACTCTTCATATATTGAAGCCCTAGCCTACAATGTTACTGTATTTTGGAGACAGGGCTAACAAGGAGGTAATTAATTAAAAGAGATCATAAGAGTGGGGCCATGATGTGACAGGATTAGTGTCCTTCTAAGAACAGACACTGGGGCGTGCTTGCACATGCTTCTTGTGTTCTCTCTTGCTCTCTCTCTCTCTCTCCCTCTCTCTCTCCCTGTCATGTAAGGGCACAGTGAGAAGGAGGCTATCTGTAAGCCAGGAAGAGAGCCCTCACTAGAAGCCAAATCAGCTAGAACCTTGATCTTGGGTCTTCCAGCCTCCATAACTGTGAGAAAATAAATTTATCCTTTTCAGTCTATGGTATTTTGTTACGGCAGCCTGAGCAGAATGAGATTTTGATACTGAGAAGTGGGGTGCTGTTGTAAAAATACTTTAAAAGGTAGAAGCAGCTTTGGAATTGGGTAGAGGCTAGAAGAGTTTTGAGATGCATGTGAGAAAAAGCCCAGATAACCATGAACAGACAGTTGCTAGAAATATGGATGCTAGGGGTGATTCTGATGAGGTTTCTGATAGTAAACAAGGAACATTATTGGAAACTGGAGGAAAGGGAATCCTTGTCATAAAGTGGCAAAGAACTTAGCAGGACTGTGTTTTGTAGAAGACAAAACTTGCAAGAGATGAAATTGAGATTTCTAAGCAAAGTGAAGGAGTGGCTTGGTTCCTCCTGACTGCTTATAGTAAAATGTGAAAGGAGAGAGATGAATTGAAAAAGGAATTGTTGAGCAAAAAGAAACCAGAATGCGAAGACTTGGAAAATTTGCAGTCTATCCATACTGTGAAAATGGTGAGGCTGGGCATGGTGGCTCATGCCTGTAATCCCAGTACTTTGGGAGGCTGAGGCGGGTGGATCATCTGAGGTCAGGAGATCGAGACCAGCCTGGCCAACATGGTGAAACCCTGTCTCTACTAAAAATACAAAAATCAGTTGGCATGGTGATGGACGCCTGTAATACCAGCTACTTGGGAGGCTAAGGCAGGAGAATCACTTGAACCCAGGAGATGGAGGCTGCAGTGAACCAAGATCGTGTCACTGCACTCCAGCCTGGGTGACAGAGTGAGACTCCATCTCAAAAAACAAACAAAAAAAAAAGTGAAAGCTTGTTCTAAGAGAATACCAAGGGTGTGGCTAAACAACTATTTGATAAAGAGAAGATGGATATGACTTATGGACTTAACCAGCCATCTCAGCACAAGTCAGGGATAATAATGGGATTATACCAGCAAAGACATTGTCAGTTTGAATTAAAAGGGACAAAGTGGGACAAAATAAAGGAAGGCTACTGAACTTGGATTCTACAGGACTAGCCTAGAGAGCTATTTGGCTGCAAACACGTACTGTTCTTCAAGGAAAGGGAAGAATGATCCTGAAAGTGATACAGAAACATCAGGGCTGCTTTTCCCACCAAAGGACCAGTAGGCAAGGCTGTTTCATCCTCAGTTTCAAAGGGTGAAGCTGCCTCTTGAGATCTGGCAGGCTAGGATAACCATGACCAGTGCCTCAGTATTGGGCCACTATGCAGAGCCATGGTGGTGATGGTGCCACCCCAGTGTGCTGGCAGGGGAGAGTATCAAACCAAAGAGGATTATTCTTGGGCTGAAGATTTAATAGAACTTGACTTGCCAGGTTTTGAAATTGCTCGGGATTTATCACTCCTTCCTTCCTTCTGATTTCTTTCTCTTGGAATGGGAACATCTATCCTATGGCTATACACAATTGTATTTTGTAAGCATGTAACTTGTGGTTTCACAGTTTCACAACTGGAGAGCCTCAGGACAAATCATACCTTGAATCTCACCGATATCTGATTTAGATGATATTTAGATGAGACTTTGGACTTTAGACTTTAGAGTTGATGCTGTCATAAATAAGACTTTTGGAGCTGTTAGAATGTGTTTTGCATGCTATAAGGACAGATATTCTGAGGCAGGATGGGTTAGAGGTAGAGTGCCATGGGCTAAATTATGTGTTCCCCACCACCAATTCGTATGTTGAATCCTTAACCCCCAATGTGAGACAGTACCTACAAAGAGGTAATTAAGGTTAAATGAGGTCATAAGCATAGGGCCCTGATACAATAGAACTGGTGTCCTTATAAGAGATACCAGTGCATAGCCTTTGCCTTGCACTCTCTTCCTTCCTCTCTCCCTCACTCCTTGCCATGTGAGGACACAAAGAGAAGGTGGCTGTCTGTAAGCCAGGAAGAAAGCCCTCCCCAGAAAGCAAATAAGCTGGAGCCATGATCTTGAATTTTTTAGCCTCCAGAAATAGGGAAAATAAATTTCTGTTGTTTAAGTCATATAGAATATGGTGTGTTGTTATGCAACTTGAGCAAACTAAAATAACATACAATTAGTACTCTATGACTGCAGTGGATTTGGTATTTAAGGAGGAGGGATGGTATCCTTTGGCTTTCAAATTGCTAAATTCTACCATTGATTTTTTTTTTTTTTTTTGAGATGTTGTCTCACTCTGTTGCCCAGGCTGGAGTGCAGTGCCTCAGCTTACTGCAACTTCCGCCTCCTGGGTTCAAGCAATTCTCATGCCTCAGCCTCCCGAGTAACTGGGATTACAGGTGCCCGCCACAATGACTGGCTATTTTTTTTTTTTGTATTTTTAGTAGAGACGGGGTTTTGCCATGTTGGCCAGGCTGGTCTCCATCTCCTGATCTCGGGTGATCCGCCTGCCTCAGCCTCCCAAACTGTTGAGATTACAGGCGTGAGCCACCATGCCCAGTCTACCATTGACTTTTTGTTTGCAACATTTTAAAGAACTTTTAGTATCTTCAAGAGACAGTTACACCCCTTAGACTATTCTAAATTCCCTTAGTATGGGAATGGAATTTAAGAAGATAAACAGAAAAAGTTGTTTGTGTGGGCCAACTGTTAGTGTCTTTTGCAAAGGCAGGGTTCACAGAGCCCTAATAGTACAATCAATTGGGCACTTCTGGAAATACCAGAGGGTCTTAAAAGAGACATTTATATTTAGCATTTAGTGTAAAAATATCCTTTTCCAAACCTGCCAACAACTCCTAGTATATAACCACTTGCCACCTGTTCTTTGGAGATTGGTTTTACATCATTATAAGCAAAGAACTCAATACCAGACCACTGATTTGGGAAAGAGACAAGATTCCATGGCAATAATACATAAAGTTAGTCAAGCCCTACTTCTCAATTGTTTTGAAAGAACAGATAGTTCAATGTCCCTTTCTGAAACAGGTACTCATCCTGCATTGGTGATTTTGCAGCAATAAGGGCCCAAGATAGATAAGGCACCATAACCTCAATTTATATAACAGCTCTTAAGTGCTATATAGAATCTCAAAATGCCTTTTTAAACTCAATAGTAATGTATTAACTTGAATCCAGATCCCCTTCCTTACAGTTTATCCCTCAGTTTAATTTAAAAAGTGTGGGCTGGAGCACAGGGTTATTCTTCCAGTGACATCAGACAGTCAACTGGTGTAGATACTGTTAACTGCAGAGGGTAGCTAGCTGAAGGTCTGTTTCAAACATACATTCTGTCTTGATAGGTAAGGCCAATCGTTTACTTTATCCATTAATTTGCTAAGATACCATCTGGTCTTTCTAAGCCAAATTAACATGTAAAAGTCATTTAGATATGTTAATTGGTTTTGAACCAGTGAATAGAATCAGTAAAAAGGGACTACAGGAATGGAGAACACTACCTTAAGTTTACATATAGGGCTTTGTGTTTTTCAAAAACCTTTCACATGCATTATCTCACTTGATCCTACATTCACTGTAAACATCTGAAAGAGGAGGAAATTGAGGCTCAAAGATTGTTCCTCTCTTAAAGTAACCTAGGGAAGAAGCTAGTGGGTAGTGAATGAAATGAACACTTATTAGCTACATTTTGTTTTCTTTTAACCAAACAACAGCTCCATAAGATGGGTGCCATTATTGACAAAGCTACTAAGAGGCAGAACCAGGATCTGAACCCAAATCTTTTGGACTTCAAAGTCCACACTTTATTATATTGATGAAACCTATGGCTTTCTGTTACAGTGAATGTAACTGGGCAAGAATTCTTGATGTCAAGAGTTTAGCTGCCTTGAAGAAGTGGGTTATCTGAAATAAGCAATCTACATGTAAGAAATTGATAAGTGGCACAATGGACAAAATGCAGCTATGGAGTCAGAAATATTTGTGATTACAACTCAGCTCTGGCCAGGCATGGTGGCTCATGCCTGTAATCCCAGCACTTTGGGAGGCCGAGGTGGGCGGATCACGAGGTCAAGAGATTGAGACCATCTGGCCAACATGATGAAACCCCGTCTCTACTAAAAATACAAAAATTAGCTGGGCATGTTGGTGTACACCTATAGTCCCAGCTACTCGGGAGGCTGAGGCAGGAGAATCGCTTGAACCCTGGAGGCAGAGGTTGCAGTGAGCCAAGATCGCGCCACTGCACTCCAGCCTGGCAACAGAGCGAGACTCCGTCTCAAAACAAAACAAAACAAAACAAAAACAACAACAAAAAACTTAGTTCTACCACTTGCTAGCTGTGTGATCCTAACCAAGTCAGCTTACTTCTTGGAGCTTCATTTTCCTCATATGTCAAATGGAGAAAAAGATCTTAATCTCATAAAGTTGATGTGAAGATTAAATTACGTAACAAAAATAAAGTTCCAGGAACATCAATAAACATTAGTTATCCTCCTCTATAAAAATGTTTCTCTAGGGAGCAAAGGAGTTACAGAGCAGAGGTAGACAAGCATTTCTTAGCTGGTAAAGGGTAAAGTCAGAAACATAAACCAGGTATGGTGGCTCATGCCTGTAATCCCAGCACTTTGGGAGGCCAAGGTGGGAGGATCACTGGAAGCCAGGAGTTTGAGACCAGCCTGGGCAACATAGTGAGACCACCATCTCTACCAAAACCAAAAATATCAGTCATGTGGTGGCACACACCTGAGGCTGCAGTGAGCTATGATCATGCCACTGCACTCCAGCCTAAAAAAAAGACAGAAACATGCAGTGAAAGGTACATAACAGACCCCATATTTATAGGTAGCCCTTGCAAAAAGCAAAGCTCAAGGGCTACCTACTTTTTTTTTGAGACAGGGTCTCACTTTGTTGCCCAGGCTGGAGTGCAGTGACCCGATCATGGCTCACTTCAGCCCTGACCTCCTGGGCTCAGGTGATCCTCCCACCTCAGCCTCCTGGGTGGCTGGGACTACAGGCATGAGCCACCATATTTGGCTAATTTTTTCTATTTTTTTTGTAGAGACAGGGTTTCACCACATTACCTAGGCTGGTCTCGAACTCCTGGGCTCAAGCTATCCACCTGCTTCGGGCTCCCAAAGTGCTGAGATTATAGCCATGAACCACCACGCCTGGCCAGGTTACCTACTTTAAAAGGACTTCTTTGGCTGGGCACGGTGGCTCACGCCTGTAATTCCAGCACTTTGGGAGGCCAAGGTGGGAGGATCACCTGAGATCAGGAGTTCGAGACCAGCCTGGTCAACATGGTGAAACCCCATCTCCACTAAAAATACAAAAATTAGCTGGGCGTGGTGGCAGGTACCTGTAATCCCAGCTACTCAGGAGGCTGAGGCACAATAATTGCTTGAAACTGGGAGGCGGAGGTTGCAGTGAGCCGAGATTGCACCATTGCATTCCACAATGGGCAACAAGAGTGAAACTCCATCTCAAAAAAAAAGACTTCTTTGACTTCTAGAGTTTGGGTTAAGGTACCTCCAAGATCCCATAGAACTCTTGTTTACCTCTATCTTTGCATGCAGTATACTGCTGTAATTCTGTTAAGTTACATATCTGTTTTCTCTAAATAATGAATAAGCCCCCTGCTTAATCTAGTATCTGGTAAGAGGTAGATGCTCAATAATTTGCTGAATGGAGGAATGAAGGAAAGAAAGGAGAAAAGCAGAATGAATCCATCCCAGTAACAATGTACTGGTTAAGACTTAACATGAGATTTATAATATTTTCTTACCTTGACTGCATAGTTATTAAGTGGATCTTTTGCATATGAAGCAGTATAGTAAACAGCATCACCTGCCTCACAACATGGTTTGTCACTGGTTAGCCTGAAGTCTGACCAGCTGTCCACTCCAAAACGGAGCTGGTCTTTCTGCCCAGCCATGAAAAGGTCTTCGCATTTAACAGCCAGTTTCTTCAAGGCATCTGTATGAAGGCTTCGGATTTTACCCACTACTTCCTCCCGATTCTCAAGTCCTCGATAAAGTGCTTGTCTCTGCGGCTTCTGGATGCCTCGGCCCTGTCTGCAAGAGGGCCCACGCCGGCTGGAGAGGGATTCCATGCTGTTGGAAAATCTATCCTTAATACTGAGAGTGGTTAAGCTGGAAATGCTGTTTGCTGCTGAGGGGACAGGTCTCTCCTTGCGCAAAGGCCTTTCCAAGGAGTCGTAAGACTCAATGTCCAGTCCTTTGAGTTCATAGCTGATGGAAGAACCAGCACTGCTGGCATCCCAGTTGGGGTCGATATCATAGGTGGGATTAGCCATGACACAGAGACTACTTTCCATGGATTTTTGGAGGTCCTTGGAGATTGGCTCTGTATTGGCTCTTATGATCATCTTCTTTGGCAGTGGGGGTGGTGTAGGCTGGGAAGCATTGGGTGCTTCTTGGTCTGTTTTCCCTCCAAAGGCGATGGCATCGTCCACAGCTCCCTTGGGCTGTCGTGGCTGCTTGGGAGGTATCATGGCTGCTCTAGATTGCCCTGTATTGTTTTTAAAGCAATAAAAAGAAAAGAGTAAGTAAAGTTTTCAATCTAATTTTATAACTGAAACTTGAGCAGAAATGAGTGAGGTAGCCATGAGAATGTAAGAATAAGTCAACTCTTTAGTTCAAAATGGGAAAAGAGAACAACCAAAGAACAAATACCTAAACGTTGAAGTATCCAAGCCTTAGTGGGAACAACAAATATGCATAATGTCTTGGCCCTGTCTAGGAACAGGGCACTGGTTTGGGTGATGAGTTTTGTTTTCAAAAAGGAAACCAGATTCTCCAGTCCTACCCTTTAGAGTGCTATATTCACCACACCAGAATATTGAGGGATGACAGACACTCGAATATACTTGGATTGTGACAGAGTAGAGATGATAGCATTGTGGATAAAGAAAATACTTGGGAGCGTTATTACAAACAGAATTGAAACTAGCAATGCAACCATTAGACAGGGGCTCAGAAGATACTATTCTGTTCTTTTTATTCCAAAGTTACATTGTATTATATATAGCACTTGTCATGCATATAACACTTTCCAACACATGAATACAATTTCAAAAGCCATGCTATTTATTTTACTATAGAGATGGATTCTGACATTGCTTAAACTGGTCTACGTAAAAGATTACTGTGATTGTGGTAAGGGGAACAGTGTATACGAGCAGTCAACTTCTGTTCTGAACACTAATTCCCAAACTCTTATGTGATTCTCTTTTATTTTGGTGGGCATATACATTGTGATTTGAGAGATACTATTTTTCAACATCTTTTATAAGCCCTAGTTAGAGAACAATTCATCTGTCCTTAGTTTCCAGCATTTATGATTAGAAAAAGATAAAACACACGTGTGTCTGAATATACCTTCAGGGCTTATTGTACAACAGAGAGAACACATTATTTTTTAAAGACAGAAAAATATACATGAAACTTCTATAAAGGCTATTACAAATTAGTCCTGTTATTAAAATGAGGTCTCTACTCAAGATCTCAGAGTTATAAGGCTCTGTTATGGGTTGAATTATATCCCCCAAAAAGGTATGTTGAAGTGCTAACCCCTGGTACCGATGAATGTGATCTGTTGGAAGTCTTTGTAGATTTAATAGTTAAGATGAGGTCATTAGGACGGGCCCTAATCCAATATGGCTGATGTCCTTATAAGAAGAAAAAACACCATGTAAAGACAGGACAGAGAGGGAAAACACTACATGACATTGGAGGCAGAGTCTGGAGTGACACAGGTGCAGACTAAGGAATACCAAGCATTGATGGCCACTACCAGATGCCAGACAAAGGCAAGAAAGGAATCTACCCACTGTCTCAGAGGGAACACAGCCCTGCTGACACCTTGATTTCAGACTCCTAGCCTCCATAACTGTGAGAGAATATATTTGTGTTGTTTTAAGCCACCCATTTGTGGTACGTTTTTACAGCAGTCCTAGGAAACTCATACATTCTCCTACTGATGTTCATATAGAGTAGAAGGCACTGGATGGTGCTGAGGATGACAATGAATAGGGGTGGTGGTTTGTTTTGTTAAAATCATGTCCTGGCAGCATGTCAACGGTAAGCACCAATATAATCTGGGATTGTAATAGTAAGTGTTGCTTATGATAGGGATAAGTTCTGAGAGAGATAGGCAATCTCATCATTACACAAAAATCATAGAGTGTACTTACACGAACCTAGATGGTACAGCCTACTACACACCTAGGCTATATGGTATAGCCTACTGCTTATAGGCTACAAACCTGTACAACATGGTACTGTACTGAATACTGTGGGCAACTGTAACACAATGCTAACTACTTGATATGGTTTGGCTGTGTCCCCACCCAAATCTCATCTTGAATTCCCACATGTTGTGGGAGGGACCCAGTGGGAGGTAACTGAGTCAGCACAGGTCTTTCCCATACTGTTCTCGTGACAGAGAATAAGTCTCATGAGATCTGAGGGTTTTAAAAAGAGGAGTTCCCCGGCACATGTTCTCTCTCTTTGCCTGCTGCCATCCACATACGATGTGACTTGCTCCTCCTTGCTCTCTGCCACGTTCTCTCTCTTTGCCTGCTGCCATCCACATACAATGTGACTTGCTCCTCCTTGCTCTCTGCCATGATTATGAGGCCTCCCCAGCCATGTGGAACTCTTAAGTCCAATAAATCTCTTTCTTTTGTAAATTGCCTGGTCTTGTGTATGTCTTTATCAGCAGTGTGAAAATGGACTAATACAGTAAATTGGTACCAGTAGAGTGGGGTGTTGCTGAAAAGATACCCGAAAATGTGGAAGCAACTTTGGAACTAGGTAGCAGGCAGAGGTTGGAACAGTGTGGAGGGCTCAGAAGAAAACAGGGAAATGTGAAAAAGTTTGCAACTTCCTAGAGACTTGGTGAATGGCTTTGACAAAAGTGCTAATAGTGATATGAAAAATAAGGTCCAGGCTGAGGTGGTCTCAGAGGGAGATAAGGAACTTGTTGTGAACTGGAGCAAAGGTGACTCTTGTTATGTTTTAGCAAACAGACTGGCAGCAATTTGGCCCTGCCCTAGAGATTTGTGGAACTTTGAACTTGAGAGAGATGACTTAGGGTATCTGGCAGAAGAATTTTCTAAGCAGCAAAGCATTCAAGAGGTGACCTAGGTGCTGTTAAAGGCATTCAGTTTTATAAGGGAAGCAGAGCATAAAAGTTCCGAAAATTTGGTTTGGCGCAGTGGCTCATGCCTGTAATCCCAGCACTTTGAGAGGCTGAGGTGGGTGGATCACTTGAGGTCAGGAGTTTGAGACCAGCCTGGCCAACATGGTGAAACCCTGTCTCTACTAAAAATACAAAAATTAGCTGGGTGTGGTGGCAGACACCTGTAGTCCCAGCTACTCAGGAGGCTGAGCCAGGAGAATCACTTGAACCTCGGAGGTGGAGGTTGCAGTGAGCCGGGATCATGCCACTGTACTCCAGTATTGGTGACAGAGTGAGACCCCGTCTCCAAAAAAATAAATAAATAAAAATAAAAATAAAACAAAAAATCAGAAAATTTGCAGCCTGTCAATGCGATAGAAAAGAAAATACCATTTTTCTGAGGAGAAATTCAAGCTGGTTGCAGAAATTTGCAGAAACTTGCATAAGTAACGAGGAGCTGAAGGTTAATCCCCAAGACAATGGGAAATATTTCTCCAGGGCATGTCAATGGTCTTCACGGCAGCCCCTCCCATCATAGGCCCGAAGCCCTAGGAGGAAAAAGTAGTTTCGTGGGCCAGGCCCAGGGTCCCCTTGCTGTGTGCAGCCTAGGGACTTGGTGCCCTGTACCTTAACCACTCCAGCCATGGCTGAAAGGGGCCACTGTAGAGCTCAGGCTGTGGCTTCAGAGGGTGCACGCCCCAAGCCTTGGCAACTTCCATGTGGCGTTGAGCCTGTGAGTGCACAGAGGTCAAGAACTGGGGTTTGGGAACCTCTGCCTAGGTTTCAGAGGATGTATGAAAACACCTGGATGCTGAGGCAGAAGTTGGCTGCAGGGGTCAGGCCCTCATGGAGAATCTCTGCTAGGGCAGTGTGAAAGGGAAATGTGGGGTCGGAGCCCTCACACAGAGTCCCTACTGAGGCACTGCCTAGTGGAGCTGTGAGAAGAGGGCCACTGTCCTCCAGATCCCAGAATGGTAGATACACTGACAGCTTGCACCATGTGTGTGGAAAAGCCAAAGACACTCAATGCTAGCCCCTCAAAGCAGCTGGGAGGGAGGCTATACCCTGCAAAGCCACAGGGATGGAGCTGCCCAAGACCATGGGAACCCATGTCTTGCATCATCATGACCTGGATGCAAGACATGGAGTCAAGGAAGATCATTTTGGAACTTTAAGATTTGACTGCCCCGCTGGATTTCGGACTTGTGTGGGGCCTGTAGCCCCTTTGTTCTGGCCAATTTCTCCCATTTGGAATGGCTGTATTTACCCAATGACTGTACCCGCATTATATCTAGGAAGTAATTAACTTGCTTTTGATTTTACAGGCTCATGGGTGGAAGGGACTTGCCTTGTCTCGGATGAGACTTTGGACTATGGACTTTTGAGTTAATGTTGAAATGAGTTAAGACTTTAGGGGACTGTTGGAAAGAAAGGCCTGATAGGTTTTGAAATGTGAGGACATGAGATCTGGGAGGGGCAAGGGGTGGAATGATATGGTTTGGCTGTGTCCCCACCCAAATTTCATCTTGAATTCCCACGTGTTGTGGGAGGGACCTGGTGGGAGGTAACTGAATCATGTGGGCAGGTCTTCCCCGTGCTGTTCTCATGATAGTGAGTAAGTCTCACAAGATCTGACGGTTTTAAAAAGAGGAGTTCCCCTGCATAAGCTCTCTCTTTGCCTGCTGCCATTCACATAAGATGTGACTTGCTCCTCCTTGCCTTCCACCATGATTGTGAGGCCTCCCCAGCCATGTGGAACTGTAAGTCCAATAAACCTCCTTCTTTTCTAAATTGCCCAGTCTTAGGTATGACTTTATCAGCAGCGTGAAAATGGACTAACACACTACTTGTGTATCTAAATGTAGAAAAGATACAGTAAAAATACAGTATAAAAGATAAAAAATGGTATGCTTGCATAGGGCACTTACCATGAAAGGAGCCTGCAGGACTGGAAGTAGCCCTGGGTGAGTCACCGAGTGAGTGGTGAGTAAATGTAAAGGCCTTGCATATTATTACCATACACTACTGCAGACTTTATATATACTGTATACTTAGGCTATACTAAATTTATTTTAAAAATTTTCTCCAATAATAAATTAACCTTAGCTTACTTAACTTTTTGACTTTATAAACTTAAATTTTGTTTAACTTTATAAATTTTAACTTTTATAATAACACTTAGCTTAAGATACATTGTACACTGTTTCCAAATATTTTTTCTTTGGGCCAGGCACGGTGGCTTATGCCTATAATCCCAGCACTTTGGAAGGCCAAGGCGGGTGGATCACTTGAGGCCAGAAGTTTGAGACCAGCCTGGCCAACATGGAAACCGTGTCTATACTAAAAATACAAAAATTAGCCAGGCATGGTGGCGCATGCCTATAGTCCCAGCTACTCAGGAGGCTGAAGCAGGAGAATCGTTTGAACCTGGGAGGCGGAGGTTGCAGTGAGCCGAGATCATAACCACTGCACTCCAGCCTGGGTGACAGAGCGAGACTCTGTCTCAAAAAAAAAAAAAAAAAAAAAGTTTTTTCTTTGTGTCTTTATGCTACAAATCTTTCCCTATTTAAACGAAACTTTTTTTTAATACACTTTTTTGCTAAAAACGAAGACACAAACACACATATTACTAGTCCTACCCCCTGGTACATGTGAATGTGACCTTATTTGGAAATAAAGTCTTTATAGATGTAGTCAAGTTAAGATGAGGTCATTAGAGTGGGCCCTAATCCAGTATGACTGGTGTCCTTATAAGAAAAAACACCATGTGAAGACAGTGACAATGATGACAAAGGCCTACACAGGGTCAAGAATATCAATATCACGGTCTTCCACCTCCACATCCTGTCCCAGTTGCAGGTCTTCAGGGGCAGTAACACGCATGGAGCTGTCATCTCCTAAGATAACAATGCCTTCTTCTGGTATACCTCTTGAAGGACATGCCTGAGGCTGTATCACAGTTTTTAAAAAAATAACTAGGAGTACACTTTAAAATTATGGTAATAGTACAGAAAATGTATAAACCAGTAACACAGTAGTTTTCACCAAGTATTATGTACTATACATAATTGTATATGCTATACTTTTATATGACTGGCAGCGCAGTAGGTTTGTTTACACCAGCATCACCACAAACATGTGAGTAATGCCTTGCACTATGATGTCACAATGGCTATGTCACTAGGTGACAGGAGTTTTTCAGCTCCATCATAATCCTATGAGACCAGTGTTGTTTGTGCAGTCCACTGTTGACCAAAACATCATTATATAGCACATGACTATATCCATTTCCCATGCACACCACTTTCTTCAAGAATATCTAAGAATTTATATAAGCTACAGCAATATATATTGCAAACTCAAGGACCTCTTTTCTCCACCCATGTCATGTAGTAATATTTTTATAAGGAATAGAACGGTATTAAATATAAACAAACAACACCACACATATATACATATATAATATATATATATATATACATTGTGTCTATATACATATATATTTAGAGGGAGGGGGGAGAGGGAGAGCAAGAGAGTAAGAGAAGAGAAAAAATATGAGAATGCTAAGCTTCAAGATGGTCAGAGCTTTTGTTTTATTCACTGCTGTAATCTCTGTGCCAAGAACAAGGTCTAGATAGAATCAACAATAACAACTTCTTGAATGAAGGAATAAATATTTACTACTGAAAGAGAGAAAGTAGTAAAATTGTATAGATACCTATAATAAGGAAACAAATTGAATTAGTATTTTAAAAAATTCCCACAAAGAAAAACCCAGGACCAGATGGCTTCACTGGTGAATTCTACCAAATGTTTAAAGAAGTATTAATACCAATCCTTTGAAAACTTTGCCAAAAAATAGAACAGGAGGAGGGAATGCTTCCCAACTTGAATTCAATGGAGCCAATATTACCTAAATACTAAAACTAGACAAAGACATAAAAAGAAAACTAGAGACTAATGTCTTTTATGAATACAGATGTGAAAATCTATACAATATGCTAGCAAACCGAATCCAGCAACATATAAAAAAGGATTATACACCACGACAAGGTGGGATTTATTCCAGGAATGCAAGGTTGGTTTAACATCTGAAAATCAATCAATGTAATATACCATGCCAATGGAATAAAGGGGGAAAAAAGCTCACATAATCACCTTAATAGATGCAGAAAAAACATTTGATAAAACCAAACACCTTTCCATAATAATAAAACTCAATGAACCAGAAACAGAAGAGAACATCCTCAACCTGATAAAGGAAAGGGCATCTTTGTAAAAGAGCTAACATCATACTTAATGATAAAAGACTGGAAATTTCCCCTGTAATATCAGGAACAAGACAAGGATTTGCGTTCTTGCTATTTCTTTTTTTTTCTTTTTCTTTGTGTCTTTTTTTTTTTCCAGACAGGGTCCCGCTTTGTCACCCAGGCTGGAGTGCAGTGGCACAATCTTGGCTCACTGCAGCCTTGACCTCCCAGACTCAAGTGATCCTTCCACCTCAAGTGATCCTTCCACCTTCCCCAAGTAGCCAGGACTACTATTTTTCATAGAGACAGGGTTTTGCCATGTTGCGCAGGCTGGTCTCAAACTCCTGAGCTCAAGTGACCTGCCTGCCTTGGCCTCCCAAAGTGATGGGATTACAGGTGTGAGCCACTGCACCTCACCCATTTCTATTCTACGTTGTACAGGAGGTTCTAGTCAGGGATATTAGGAAAGAAAAAGAGATAAAGACATCCGGATTGTAAAGAGGAAAGTAAAACTATCTCATCATTCACAGATAATATAATCGTGTATATTGAGAAGCGTAGGGAATTCACACACAAAAAAACTATTAGAATGAATATACCAGTTCGGCAAGGTTACAGGATACAAGATCAACATACAAAAACCAATTCATTTCTATACATTATAAATGAATGATCCAAAATAAAATTAAGAAGACAATTCTATTTACAACACCATCAAAAAGGATAAAGTAACCAGAAATAAACCTAACAAAACTAGTGTAAGACTTGTACTTTGAAAACTATAAAACATTGCTGAAAGAAACTAAAAAGCAAATGGAAAGACATCTTATGCTCATGGATCAGAGACTTTATATTGTTAAAAGGGAAATATTCCCAAAATTGATCTACAGATTTAATGTAATCCCTATCAAAATTCCAGTTAGACTTCTTGCAGAAACTGGCAGGCTCATCCTAAAATTCATATGGAAATACAAGAAACCTAGAGTGGTCAAAGTCTTTAAAAAGAATAAAGTTGGAAAAGTTACACTTTCCACTTCCAACTTATTACAAAATTATAGTAATCAAGAGTATGTGGTACCGGCGTAAGAACAGAAATATAGATGAATGAAATATATTTGAGAGTGCAGAAGTGAACCCTTATATTTAAGGCCAATTGATTTTTGACAAGATCGCCAACAAGAATTCAACAGGGAAAGAACAGTTTCAAGCAAAATAATGATATTGAATCCCTACCTCACACTATACACAAAAATTAACTAAAAATGTATGAAATTTAAATATAAGAGCTAAAACTAAAAAACTCTTAGAAAAAAAGTAGGAATAAATCTTTGCAGCCTTGGGTTAGGTAATGGTTTCTTAGATATGATACCTAAAGTATAAGTAACAAAAGAAAAAGTAGATTGGAAGTCAATAAAAATTATAAACTTTTATGCTTCAAAGGACATCTTTAAGAAAGTAAAAAAGACAACTCACAGAATGGGAGAAAATATGTTCAAATTACATATCTGATAAGAGACTTATATTCAGAATACATAAGGAACTCTTTTGAAAAAGATAAATAACCCAAGTAAAAATGGGTAAAAGATTTGCATAGCCATTTCCTCAAAGAAAATATATAAATGGCCAGTGCATGTGGAAAGATGTTTGGCATCATCACTCATGAGGTAAATGCAAACTAAGACATCATTTCACACCTACTAGGTTAGCTGTAATAAAACACACAGGCAAGTGTTGGTGAGGATGTGGAAAAATTCAAATGCTTATACATTGCTAGTAGGAATCTAAAATGGTGCCACCACCTCGGAAAATATTTTGGTAGTTCCTCAAAAAGTTAAACATACAGTTACTATTTGACCCAGCATTTCGACTCCTGGGTATATACCCAAGACAACTGAAAACATGTCCACCCAAACTTTATATACAAATGTTCATAAGCAGCAGCATTTATAATAGCCAAAAAGTAGAAACAAACCAGATGTCCATCACCTGATGAATGGATAAATTAAATGTGGTATACCCATACAATTGACTATTATTCAGGCATAAGAGGAGTGAAGTACTGATGTATGTATGCAACAACATGGAAAAACCTTGAAAACATTATGCTAAGTGAGAGAAGCCAGTCAAAAATGACCACATATTATATGATTCCACTTATATGAAATTTCCAGAAATATATAAAGGCATAGAGACAGAAAGCAGATTAGCTGTTGTAAGGGGCTGGGGGTAGGGGAGAATGGACAGTCACTGCTAACGGGTTTCTGTTTGGGATGATGAAAATGCTCTGAAATTAGACATTAGTGATGCTTGCAAAATTCTGTGAATATACTAAAACTAACTGAATTGCACACTTTAGTAGGGTGAATTTTATGGAATATAAATTATATCTCAATAAAGAAAATCAACAATCCATTCTTAGAAACAACCATCAATTCAGTTTTCAGTCTTATCTTCTCATTCCTCTGTGCCCTTAACTAAGGATGTAGGGGCTTGGCATTTACTGAATGTTTCCTGTGATGGTGGGGTCTCCTTCCCAAAGCTGCCCCAGCCCTATTTTCTCTTGGCTAATTGAGACATCAGACCATGGTTTATTTACAAGACGACAGAAGTATGCTTTGTAGTAAGTCCTAATTTTTCAGTTGCTTACCTAGACCTTTCAGAGATGAAGCACCACGGAGAAGGTTAGAAGCAGTGAATTGCACCAGCTGAGGCCCTATCATCCTTGCCTGACAACTGTGACAGTCTCCCATTATTGCCGTCTCCAGTTTTACCTCCCTCACCACACAAACCACTAGAGAGATGTTTTTCAAATGCCAAAGCTGATCATGACACTTCTCTGCTTTAAAAAATTCTGTCCTAAAGATCAAGTTCAAATCTTCAAGTAAAGTAAGTGAGCCTTTCATGATCTGGCCCTGGTATACCTGTTTCTTGTCGCATTTCCTCTTATATCCTAAGTCAGAGCCACCGAACTTCTTGCGGTTTCTCCAGCACTCTTGGCCAATTTTACACTTCCTTTGTGCTTTGTGTCTTTGCTCATGCTGATCCTCTTCCAGGAATAGTTTCCCACTCCTCTCATCTTTAAATATTCTGCTTCTAGGGAATATTTCTTACTCCACTCCCCAGAATTGACCTTTCTTGGGCCCTCAGATAGACCCTGTGAATATTCCCCCGTAAGCACTTACAACCCTTGACCTTGTGTTCTGTTCTGAATTCCCTACTGGTTTGCTCATTGAGGGAATGGACTGTGTCTCATTTGTGTACCCAAGACCAAGCAAAGAATCTAGGCTGAGAGCAGAATGGAATAAATAAGAAAACTAGAACATGAACCTATTCTTACCTATTCCAGTGTGGGCCCTATAAGAAGCTTTATGGGCAGCCATGTTCTACCCATTTCTCCAAATTAGAAGAAACAAAAATAATCACGGACATGAGAGAAATGGAGAATTCCAAAAGTACCCTTTTTTCTTTTATAACCTCAGAACTGACAAGAGAGAGAAGGTCTATCATCATCAGCAGCTCTTTAATGCTTATCAGAGGAGGTGAAGAACGGCTGATTGTGTGACTTTCTGCCAGCTAGAGAATGAAGTTCAAACTCCTCAGCAAGTTGGTCAAGGCTCTCTGTCTTATCTACCACTATTTCTCATCAACCCTTCCTATGAATCACTCACTTCCTGTTAATATGTTCCATATTTTTATTTTTACATTTTTGCCTTAGCTAGGGTGTCTGTCCTTTGCCTAGCTCAAATGACACTTATCAACTGAAGCCTTCCCTACTCTCTACTCCTCCACCTCAAACTGGAAGCCATAGCTTCTTCCTCTGTGTTCTCTTAGCACTTTTTGCTTTACTAGAGCATTTTTAGCCTTTTATAAAGTGTGTGTTTTTACATCCCCTCAGAACCTGATGTGATGTAAGGCGCACAGCAGGTATGCAGTAAGTGGCTGCTGGACTGAGAGACAGAGTCAACAGAGTTGGTCATCAATTCAAAATGGAAATGGACAGCCAAGGTAGCAAGGAAATAAGTAACGTGGCTTCTCTTCCCAAATAGCAGGATACGATCTCCTGGGAGCTAAGGAGATTTCCACATGAGAATCAGAAACTTAGGCGTTCCAAATGAAACCACAAACATTCCACAGCCCATGCAAGTCGGTCAAGCCATTCTCCTAAGTCTAAAACTGGTTTGCGCTTTTAGTTTTTTTCCTCCAAGAAAGACAAGTTCTCCTAACTGAATTCCAATCATTTGGGTCAATGTTTTAAAAGCTTGGTATCTTAGCTGTTTTTATTTTAAACTTTTAATCCTGTACATTCCTGTCAAGCCCCTGGGACCAGACACCAAGCTCAGCTTTCAGCAGGCCTAATATAACATCACATACTCTACATTTTTGTGGCATACCAGTGCTCTAAACAGAAAAAAATAGATTGTGTTCTAAATCTTGCCTTGCTATATGCTAAAAAAATTCTTTTGGACAAATATGTTTGACTAAACCACACTCAAAACTTACTTTTCTCTTTTTCTGAGCTTCCATAATCTACCTCTTTACTTTCTCCCCACTTAAAAATGTCTTCAGGCCGGGCGCGGTGGCTCATGCTTGTAATCCCAGCACTTTGGGAGGCCGAGGTGGGCGGATCGCCTGAGCTCAGAAGTTCGAGACCACCCTGGGCAACATGGTGAAACCCCGTCTCTACTAAAATACAAAAAATTAGCCGTGGGTGGTGGCATGTGCCTGTAGTCCCAGATACTCGGGAGGCTGAGGCATGAGAATCACTTGAACCTGGGAAGTGGAGGTTGCAGTGAGCCACAATTATGCCACTGCACTGCAGCTTGGACTACAGAGTGAGATTCCATCTCAAAAAAAAAAAAAAAAAAAAGTCTTCAGACTGACGGGCCCTATATCACGTTCTGGAAAGCAAACAAATGTTTGCTTATGACCTGGTAGGTAATCATTACAGTCTTAGGGTGCTAAGGATAAAGAACACTAACAATGACCCACTTGTGCAGGAGTAGCATGATTTCCTGGTTGATCTCTCTGCCTCCTGTCATCTCACAGGTAGCTCACAGAATCTTTTAGAAAATCCTGATTGTGCCTCTATTCAAAATTCTTCAGTGGCTCTCCATTTGCTACAAGTAAAAGATATGCCTTTTGTGACCCTCTTCCTGACTCCTCCAGGCAGAGGCTTTCATTAAACCTTTAAATATCTGCATCACAGCAACTATCATGGTCCTAAGAGTCCAGCCCCATGTCTATCTCTCCCAAAGATCAGAAGTCCTTGAAAAATACATTAGTATTCCCAGCACTTAGCCTGGTACCAGGGAGATAGTTGGTGTTCAACAAATGTTTGCCAAATAAAAGCATTAAAGCCCAAATAAATAGAACTTATCTTCCTATTTAAACTGTAATTTCAATCTTCATCCCTAATTTTCTCCCCAGGGCTCAAAACAAGTAATAAAGATGAGAAAGAGAAGGGAGAACAAAATAAGAGACCATCGCCTCCACTAGTGCATAGCGGGGAATACGTAGAGTTTATAAACCACACACCATCACTGTGCAACAGCCTTGTCAAATGGATAGGGTCTCTCATTGGCCAAACCTAGCGCTTAGTGCATCATCCGCCTCCAGCAGGCATCAGCAGCTTAGGAGGAAGGGGCCTAATCTACCTAGGCATTATTACTGTGCTGAGGCCTACCAAAGTCAAATATAAGCAACAACTGGCAAATCACAGGGGATATCAACTTCATGCCAAACAATAAAACAAACCTGATTTCCAAAGAAAACTTTGGGTTTAGCCTCAAACAGATATAAAGACCACTTTAAAGAATGTCAGTGGTATAGCAGCTGGCTGACTTAATTTTTGTAAGTCCTCATTAGTGGAAACCTCTCCAAAAACAGAGATTATTTATTTGGGGGTAATTTATCTATGTAATTTAAATACCGCATTCTCTCAACTAATTCTAGTATATGGAAAACTATTTTTAAATGGGAATGCAGCTAACTTCGGGACAGAGTGTATGATTTCTTTTTAAATAGAAATAATTACCATTTTAGGAAGTACAACTGCTCAAACAAATGTTCAAAGCTCTCAACCTCAGTTTTTTATTTTTTAAGCATCTAAATGATCTAAAACTGTGCAATTCTTTAGCCTTTGGTTCAAATCATTAGCTATGCAGTGTGTGCAGTAATGTCTGCTCAATAATTATTTGTTGAGTAAATGAGTGAATGATAATGTAATCCTCAGAATAATTTTTTTAAAAAGCTGGCATTTATAACGACATTATTCTATAATTACAACATCAAGGCCAGCAAGGTAATGACATTCTTTTAAGTATATCCACCCCGTAAAATTTAACACTAACAATCAATATTAATGCCAAAGGAAGTTCTGGAGACAGAAGACTTATGTGTTTTCTTTCAGTGTTTGAAGGATAAAGCCTAAAGGAGATGCTCAAAGTAAGTAAAATGAGAAAATGTGCAGTTTCTTGTGTTGATCTATAGAAAGGAAACAGAGGCATGGTTTACATAACTCCTTAATTAGGAAACCTATGGACGAAGCCTCATATTAGAAAAAGAAAAGCCAACTGATTAATGGAGTACATAGACTTGAAATTTTCCTAGATGAACTTTCCTGAGCACAGCCAGATTTTCCTAATCTGGTAATCTTCTAAAGTCAAATCCAAAAGTCATTTTTAGCCCGTTCACTCAAACACATTCTTAGTACCTACTGTGTGTTTTAGATAATGCTCTAGGATGTTGGGATGCAGAAAGAGGGACAAGCCAAAAATCGGTTGAATAAAGGGAGATATTACAGATCTTTCTAAAAAGGAATGTAGAAGATATGAGTACTTGGTTACAAAGTGATTGAAGGAGAGCTATCTTATTACATGCTCCTGATTTTAGCAGTCTGATAAAGCAGTCAGATATGCCACATTAAAAAAACAGTGATCTCTGTCTATTTTGAGATAAACACAGAAACACAGGGAAAATGTTCGAGGTCTGATTCAAACAAATTTTATTACTTCTTTGGGGAATCATTCTGGGTGACAGACACCCTATAAAATTCAGCTTGGGATCAGTTAAGGTGTTACAGATCAGAGTTCATTAAGTGATCTTATATGATCATCACCCAGAGTAAAATCATCATTCTGTGAGGGGCAACCTTCTTAAGTTGTCAAGTTGCATAAAGACCAATGTGATTTTTGTGCAACATAGAAGACAATATAAATTCCCCAAATAACACGTTCTTTAAAGCAGCGCTGTTCAATAGAACTTTGTGTAACAATGGAAATGTTCTATATCTGCACTGTCTAATGCAGTAGCTACTATCTACATGCGGCTACTAGGCATTTGAAATGTTGTTTAGTGAGACTGAGGAAGTGAATTTTTATTTTTATAAATTTATATTTAAGAAGCCATATATGGCTAGTGGTGACTGTATTGAATAATAATTAATTCAGTTATGAACAAAATAAAGTTTGCATTATTTACATTAAGGACAAGAAGAATGACATCTGAATTAATTCTGGAGGTAGATGCCTAAGGTAAAAAGGAAAAATACATGGGTTGCGTAAGTCAGGAGCTCTTTGTGGGAATGGTTCAATCACAACTCCTATCGCACCACAGTGGAAGTAACAAGATGGCTGAGAGGGTAGAGGACTCACGGGAGATTCTGAAGGAGGGTAATCAAGGCCTATTCCAGTTGAGTTTTTTTTTTAAATGAAGTTTTTTAAAACTTTATAAGAAATGTGAGAATTACACAACAAATTGTCCATGTCCCTTTGTTTTGTTATAACTGGCAGATCTTAAGGAACTGGATCTGCACAGCTGTCGCTATTTGTCACCTCTCCTCTGTTCCCTGTTAGCTACTTTGGGGATCCTGTAGTCTGTTTTTCATTTCACATCTTTGGTCATGAGTTGTGCAGGAAGCCCACAATATTTTAGATTTACATTTCGTTGTTCTGCTTATTTAAGCCATTTAATAAGCATTTTAAATCCTTTCCACTTTACATTTTCTGGCTACCATATCTAACATATTTAAAGGAGAAGGAAGCCAGGTATGGTGGCTCACCCTTGTAATCCCAGTGCTTTGGGAGGCCAAGGTTGGAGGACTGCTTGAGGCCAGGAGTTTGAGACCAGCCTGGGCAACATAGGGAGACTCTATCTCTACAAAAAAAAAAATTAAAAAATTAGCTGATCATGTGGTGCATGCCTGTAGACCCAGCTACTCGGGAGGCTGGGAAGGGAGGACTGCTTAAGCCCAGGAGTTTGCGGCTGCAGTGAGCTATGATAGCGCCACTGCACTCCAGCCTGGGCGATAGAGCAAGACCCTGTCTCTAAAAAAATTTAAAATTTAAAGTATTTTTTTAAAAGGAGAAAGAAGAGTATATTTTGGGGGAGAAATAAAGGAATTCACAATTAGTAAGGACTTCTATGTACCAAGTACTTCTCTGCCACTAGCCCTATAAAGCAGATGTGACTATTCCTTCATTTTGGATGAGGAAATTGAAGCTCAGGGATGTTAAATAGCCAGCCCACAATCATGCAAGTGGGCAATGACACAGCTGTTATAGAAACCTAAATCCCACGGATCCCTCAAATCTATCTTTTTTCCTGCTATAGTACATTGCTTCCTAAACCTGCTTCACAATGTAATTTTCAGAAACAAATTCCACAGTAAAAATGATGGTAAGCCTTGAATTTTTCTCCCTTAGTTTCTTCCACATCTGTCAATCCATCCACTGCCTTATTAAAGAAACAAAGAAAAGAAAAAAGAGAAAGTGGTCTTTATGGACTGGTTCTGGAATATTTAAAAGGATCTAAAGCCATTGCATTAGGAGGTTTTGCTGTCTTTTAGTTTTTAAACACACCATTTTTAAAAGTTATCAAGTCTTTAAATCATAAAACATTACTGAAAGGAGTAGTTTAAAACTGCACGCAAATGACTTGTTGAACGTATTAAAAAAGGAAAGTTCCAAATGCCATCTAAAATACTTGTTTCATTAGGAAAAATAACAAAACAAAACCCCCTTAGCTTAGAACTATTGGAGTCAACTTTATTACCTTTCCAAAGAAGCAACCTTGTATCATAATGTATTATACCCTATAGAGTCAAGCACATAGACACTTGAGTACTTAAGGAAAACTGGACAATATCTTATTGGCATCACTTTTTTAAGACAGTGTCTCCCTTCGTCACCCAGGCTGAAAAGCAGTGGTGCAATCTCAGTTCACTGTGTCCTTGACCTCCTGGGCTCAAGAATAATCCTAACTCAGCCTCCCAAGTAGCTGGGACCACAGCTCCACACTCGGCTAATTTTTGTATTTTTTGTAGAGATGGGGTTTTGTCATGTTGCCTAGGCTAATCTTGAATTCCTGAGCTCAAGTGATCTGCCCACCTTGGCTTCCCAAAGTGCTGGGATTACAGGCGTGAGCCACTGTGCCTGGCAGCATCACATACTTTTAAAAGGAAGGCAACAGGTAGAGAGAAAGCTATCTTTCTGATAGGGCATCTATAACCATTTTAAGTTTTTGAACGCAAAGTGATGATGATTTTTTTTTAAGTCTTAAATTTTATGTCTGAAAGTACATGACTTCTTTTAAAAAAAAAAAGGAAAACAGTAGGAGCCCTTCAGCATTTTACAAGAATTTAGTGATTAAGGACATTAAAGTCTAGTGGCTAAGATCGACTGGATTCCAGCTGGTTCAACTCCTACTGGTTCTGTGACTTTGGGCAAAGCACTCTGCCTCACTTTCTTTATCTGAAAAATGGGGATAATAATTCTTAGGATGGTTGTGAGGATTAAATGAGCTAATATATGTTAGGCACTTAGAATATTCACAGAGGCAATGCTTTTTTTTTCTGCCAGTCTTCATAACTGAGAATACAATGAAATAAAATAATTTATTTATTTTATTTTATTATTATTACACTTTAATAATTTTATTATTTATTAATAATTAAAAATAAATTAATAATTTTAGGGTATATGTCAATTTTGGCTTTTGTTGCCATTGCTTTTGGTGTTTTAAACATGAAGTCCTTGCCCATGCCTATGTCCTGAATGGTATTGCCTAAGTTTTCTTCCAGGGTTTTTATGGTTTTAGGTCTAACATGTAAGTCTTTAATCCATCTTGAATTAATTTTTGTATAAGGTGTAAGGAAGGGATCCAGTTTCAGCTTTCTACATATGGCTAGCCAGTTTTCCCAGCACCATTTATTAAATAGGGAATCCTTTCCCCATTGCTTGTTTTTGTCGGGTTTGACAAAGATCAGATAGTTGTAGATATGTGGCGTTAATTCTGAGGGCTCTGTTCTGTTCCATTGGTCTATATCTCTGTTTTGGTACCAGTACCATGCTGTTTTGGTTACTGTAGCCTTGTAGCATAGTTTGAAGTCAGGTAGCATGATGCCTCCAGCTTTGTTCTTTTGGCTTAGGATTGACTTGGCGATGCGGGCTCTTTGTTGGTTCCATATGAACTTTAAAGTAGTTTTTTCCAATTCTGTGAAGAAAGTCATTGGTAGCTTGATGGGGATGGCATTGAATCTATAAATTACCTTGGGCAATATGGCCATTTTCACGATATTGATTCTTCCTACCCATGAGCATGGAATGTTCTTCCATTTGTTTGTATCCTGTTTTATTTCATTGAGCAGTGGTTTGTAGTTCTCCTTGAAGAGGTCCTTCGTGTCCCTTGTAAGTTGGATTCCTAGGTATTTTATTCTCTTTGAAGCAATTGTGAATGGGAGTTCACTCATGATTTGGCTCTCTGTTTGTCTGTTATTGGTGCATAAGAATGCTTGTGATTTTTATACATTGATTTTGTATCCTGAGACTTTGCTGAAGATGCTTATCAGCTTAAGGAGATTTTGGGCTGAGACAATGGGGTTTTCTAGATATACAATCATGTCATCTGCAAACAGGGACAATTTGACTTCCTCTTCTCCTAATTGAATACCCTTTATTTCCTTCTCCTGCCTGATTGCCCTGGGCAGAACTTCCAACACTATGTTGAATAGGAGCGGTGAGAGAGGGCATCCCTGTCTTGTGCCAGTTTTCAAAGGGAATGCTTCCAGTTTTTGCCCATTCAGTATGATATTGGCTGTGGGTTCGTCATAGATAGCTCTTATTGTTTTGAGATATGTCCCATCAATACCTAATTTATTAAGAGTTTTTAGCATGAAGCATTGTTGAATTTTGTCAAAGGTCTTTTCTGCATCTATTGAGATAATTGTGGTTTTTGTCTTTGGTTCTGTTTATATGCTGGATTATATTTATTGATTTGCAAATGTTGAACCAGCCTTGCATCCCAGGGATGAAGCCCACTTGATCATGGTGGATAAGCTTTTTGATGTGCTGCTGGATTCGGTTTACCAGTATTTTATTGAGGATTTTTGCATCAATGTTCATCAAGGATATTGCTCTAAAATTCTCTTTTTTGGTTGTGTCTCTGCCCGGCTTTGGTATCAGGATGATGCTGGCCTCATAAAATGAGTTAGGGAGGATTACCTCTTTTTCTATTGATTGGAATAGTTTCAGAAGGAATGGTACCTGCTCCTCCTTGTACCTCTGGTAGAATTCGGCTGTGAATCCATCTGGTCCCAGACTTTTTTTGGTTGGTAAGCTATTGATTATTGCCACAATTTCAGGGCCTGTTATTGGTCTACTCAGAGATTCAACTTCTTCCTGGTTTAGTATTGGGAGGGTGTATGTGTCCAGGAACTTATCCATTTCTTCTAGATTTTCTAGTTTATTTGTGTAGAGGTGTTTGTAGTATTCTCTGATGGTAGTTTGTATTTCTGTGGGATTGGTGGTGATATCCCCTTTATCATTTTTTATTGTGTCTATTTGATTCTTCTCTCTTTTCTTCTTTATTAGTCTTGCTAGCGGTTTATCAATTTTGTTGATCCTTTCAAAAAACCAGCTCCTGGATTCATTAATTTTTTGAAGGGTTTTTTGTGTCTCTATTTCCCTCAGTTCTGCTCTGATGTTAGTTATTTCTTGCCTTCTGCTAGCTTTTGAATGTGTTTGCTCTTGCTTTTCTAGTTCTTTTAATTGTGATGTTAGGGTGTCAATTTTGGATCTTTCCTGCTTTCTCTTGTGGGCATTTAGTGCTATAAATTTCCCTCTACACACTGCTTTGAATGTGTCCCAGAGATTCTGGTACGTTGTGTCTTTGTTCTCGTTGGTTTCAAAGAACATCTTTATTTCTGCCTTCATTTCGTTATGTACCCAGTAGTCATTCAGGAGCAGGTTGTTCAGTCTCCATGTAGTTGAGCGGTTTTGAGTGAGTTTCTTAATCCTGAGTTCTAGTTTGATTGCACTGTGGTCTGAGAGACAGTTTGTTATAATTTCTGTTCTTTTACATTTGCTGAGGAGTGCTTTACTTCCAACTATGTGGTCAATTTTGGAATACGTGTGGTGTGGTGCTGAAAAAAATGTATATTCTGTTGATTTGGGGTGGAGAGTTCTGTAGATGTCTATTAGATCTGCTTGGTGCAGAGCTGAGTTCAATTCCTGGGTACCCTTGTTAACTTTCTGTCTCGTTGATCTGTCTAATGTTGACAGTGGGGTGTTAAAGTCTCCCATTATTATTGTGTGGGAGTCTAAGTCTCTTTGTAGGTCCCTAAGGACTTGCTTTATGAATCTGGGTGCTCCTGTATTGGGTGCATATATATTTAGGATAGTTAGCTCTTCTTGTTGAATTGATCCCTTTACCATTATGTAATGGCCTTCTTTGTCTCTTTTGATCTTTGTTGGTTTAAAGTCTGATTTATCAGAGACTAGGATTGCAACCCCTGCCTTTTTTTGTTTTCCATTTCCTTGGTAGATCTTCCTCCATCCCTTTATTTTGAGCCTATGTGTGTCTCTGCATGTGAGATGGGTTTCCTGAATACAGCACACTGATGAGTCTTGACTGTTTATCCAATTTGCCAGTCTGTGTCTTTTAATTGGAGCATTTAGCCCATTTACATTTAAAGTTAATATTGTTATGTGTGAATTTGGTCCTGTCATTATGATGTTAGCTGGTTATTTTGCTTGTTAGTTGATGCAGTTTCTTCCTAGCCTTGATGGTCTTTACATTTTGGCATGTTTTTGCAGTGGCTGGAACCAGTTGTTCATTTTCATGTTTAGTGTTTCCTTCAGGAGCTCTTTTAGGGCAGGCCTGGTGGTGACAAAATCTCTCAGCATTTGCTTGTTTGTAAAGTATTTTATTTCTCCTTCACTTATGAAGCTTAGTTTGGCTGGATATGAAATTCTGGGTTGAAAATTCTTTTCTTTAAAAATGTTGAATGTTGGCCCCCACTCTCTTCTGGCTTGTAGAGTTGCTGCTGAGAGATCCGCTGTTAGTCTGACGGACTTCCCTTTGTGGGTAACCTGACCTCTCTCTCTGGCTGCCCTTAACATTTTTTCCTTCATTTCAACTTTGGTGAATCTGACAATTATGCATCTTGGAGCTGCTCTTCTCGAGGAGTATCTTTGTGGCATTCTCTGTATTTCCTGAATCTGAATGTTGGCCTGCCTTGCTAGATTGGGGAAGTTCTCCTGGATAATATCCTGCAGAGTGTTTTCCAACTTGGTTCCATTCTCCCCGTCACTTTCAGGTACACCAATCAGACGCAGATTTGGTCTTTTCACATAGTCCCATATTTCTTGGAGGCTTTGTTCGTTTCTTTTTATTCTTTTTTCTCTAAACTTCCCTTCTCACTTCATTTCATTCATTTCGTCTTCCATCACTGATACCCTTTCTTCCAGTTGATCGCATCAGCTCCTGAGGCTTTTGCATTCTTCACGTAGTTCTTGAGCCTTAGCTTTCAGCTCCATCAGCTCCTTTAAGGACTTCTCTGCATTGGTTATTCTAGTTATCCATTTGTCTAATTTTTTTTTCAAAGTTTCTAACTTCTTTGCCATTCTCCTGTAGCTCGGAGTAGTTTGATTGTCTGAAGCTTTCTTCTCTCAACTCGTCAAAGTCATTCTCCGTCCAGCTTTGTTCCGTTGCTGGTGAGGAGCTGCGTTCCTTTGGAGGAGGAGAGGCGCACTGCTTTTTAGAGTTTCCAGTTTTTCTGCTCTGTTTTTTCCCCATCTTTGTGGTTTTAACTACTTTTGGTCTTTGATGATGGTGACGTACAGATGGGTTTTTGGTGTGGATGTCCTTTCTGTTTGTTGGTTTTCCTTCTAACAGACAGGACCCTCAGCTGCAGGTCTGTTGGAGTTTGCTAGAGGTCCAGTCCAGACCCTTTTTGCCTGGGTGTCAGCAGTGGTGGCTGCAGAACAGCGGTGGCTGTAGAACAGCGGATTTTGGTTACCCACAAATGCTGCTGCCTGATCGTTCCTCTGGAAGTTTTGTCTCAGAGTAGTACCCAGCCGTGTGAGGTGTCAGTCTGCCCCTACTTGGGAGTGCCTCCCAGTTAGGCTGCTCGAGGGTCAGGGACCCACTTGAGGAGGCAGTCTGCCCGTTCTCAGATCTCCAGCTGCGTGCTGGGAGAACCACTACTCTCCTCAAAGCTGTCAGACAGGGACATTTAAGTCTGCAGAGGTTACTGCTGTCTTTTTGTTTGTCTGTGCCCTGCCCCCAGAGGTGGATCCTACAGAGGCAGGCTGGCCTCCTTGAGCTGTGGTGGCCTCCACCCAGTTCGAGCTTCCCAGCTGCTTTGTTTACCTAATCAAGCCTGGGCAATGGCAGGTGCCCCTCCCCCAGCCTCGCTGCAGCCTTGCAGTTTGATCTCAGACTGCTGTGCTAGCAATCAGTGAGCCTCCGTGGGCATAGGACCCTCCGAGCCAGGTGCGGGATATAATCTCCTGGTGTGCTGCTTTTTAAGCCCGTTGGAAAAGCACAGTATTAGGGTGGGAGTGACCCGATTTTCCAGGTACCGTCTGTCACCCCTTTCTTTGACTAGGAAAGGGAACTCCCTGACCCCTTGCACTTCCTAAGTGAGGCAGTGCCTCGCCCTGCTTCGGCTCGCGCACGGTGCGCTGCACCCACTGTCCTGCACCCACTATCTGGCACTCCCTAGTGAGATGAACCCGGTACCTCAGATGGAAATGCAGAAATCACCTGTCTTCTGCGTCGCTCACGCTGGGAGCTGTAGACCGGAGCTGTTCCTGTTCGGCCATCTTGGCTCCCGAAATAAAATAATTTTAACTAATGTCAGCTAATAAAAATTTATAGAGACGCCATCAAATATGGTACAATTAGTAAAAATTAAATATTTTACTGAGGCTATCATGAAAGAAATTTTGGTTTAATAAGAATGTCTAGAAGATATTATAATTTCTGATATATTATGCTGTCTGAGGGTATACAGTAAGTAAACAGTACATTTTCATTTTATAATATGCCTCACAAAATATCAAATAATGGGAAAAGTCCAATAAGCTGTTTGATGATAAAATCTGTTCCAACTTGAAAACGGTATCCAAGATAGTAGTCTGGGTAAACTATAGTACGTTTCCCCTACTCCCAAATCACAGAAAGCTTCTGGAACTTAGAATGGAAGTCTTCTTCTTACAAAATATATTTTCAACTGCGTAAGGATTGAGTTTCCCAAAAAGAGATATTAAAGTATTATCTCCCACAGTGTTACCATAATCTTCTGGCCTTCTTAGGGACTCCTTTATTTCCAAGTACACTAGCTAGTGTTAGAATTATTTTTCCTTACAATAACCTGACAAAGGAAAAGGACAAAGAAGAAAGGAGATGAGAAACGAGGTAAAAAATACTTCAATGAGACATGCCACTGGTTTCCAAACAGTCTAAGGATTGGTCAGTGGTTCATATGAATCTTGCTCGTGCTCTGCATGTAGTAGTCCAGGCTACTCACCTCTCTCCTGACTTCATGGAAGAAGAGCACTGAGAAATCCTTATTCTGCCTCAGGCTTTGCTTTTCAGAAGGAAGGAAACTGTGTGGCACTCAAGGGAGACAGGTAAGAAGTCACTGAGCACTCAAGGAAGACGAGTGAAGATGATCAGAGAATTGCAGAATCTTTGCATTGGCAGGCGCCTCTGAAGTAATTTAGCTCAACCCTCTTTGCAGTGTAGCATCCTCCTCACAATACCTCTGAGAGATGGTCCATCAGCCTCTGCCTAAATACCTCCAATGACAGGGATCTTTACTTTCTTGAGTCTGCTTGATCCAAGCCAGAAATCTGGGATACATTATAGATTCTTTACATTATCCAATCTTGTGTATTTTTCCTCTTAAATATCTCTCAAATCTGTCTACTGTCCCCCCTCCCACTATCTTAGTTGAGGCCTCCCTTTCTCATCCCTTTGTGTGGTCCTGCAATAGTATCTAACTACCAAATTTCCTGCTACCAAATAATCCACATACACATGACAGCCTGCAGGGTGGATGTTTTAAAAAGCAAATCTAATTGTGTTATTCCTCTGCTTAAAAACCTTTGATGGCTCACTAACATAAACAGCAAAAAGTCTAAGGTTTTAGCCTGAAATGCATGACACTGGCTAACTCTCCACTTCACATTTCAGCAACACTAAATGTTTGTGATGCCTACATGCATCTCCGTGATTTTGCTCATATTGTTGCCTCTGATTGGAATATTCTTTGTCCGCTTTGTCAACTAGTTAAATCAGTTCAGGAATTATCTCCAGAAAGGTATCTTTTGACACCCTCCTCTGTGTAATATTAAAAATATACCATGTATATCTCTATCACTGTATTTATATTACACTGAAATAATTAACAAGTTCACCTCTTTCCCCCCACGTGAGTCCCTCAAAGCAGTGTTAATAACCCTTAGCACTTGGCACAGGGCTCATGGGTGCAGGTGTTTAATACATGCCTAGTAAACATCAGAACGTTTTTCTGATGTGACTTAAAATTTGTAACTCCAATGGTCCAACTTCTGCTTCATGGAGCAATAAAAACCATCTCTCCAAGAAAACAGAACATTTGGCTAGTACAGAAAAAGGCAAAGTTTAAATACTACTTATTGGACATTTGCACTTACCTAAGTTGCTGTATGTTGCACTACAAGGGTTCGGGTCCATAGGATCTGAAATGTCTTCTTTTCCATCTTCCCTTTCCAGTTCAGGTAGGGACAATGCTGTTGTGACTGAAGTGCAGCCCCCGCCATCTTGCTTCCCAACAACAGTTCTTGGATCCCGAGGAGAAAAATCCTCTGTTACTTCATGGGTCATGTGACTGAAACAAATCAGACCACTTGTCACACTGGTATTGAAAGGTTCTACTAAAATTTAGATTTATGGAAGGCATATACTTCCCATAAATGTAAATAACTGGTCCTATAGTCACAGTAATGGGTCATAAGCCCCAATACACTTGTCTGAACACAAGGCAGTACTTCATTTAGGCAGATACTTCTATTTACCTTGATTCACACATATTGAGAACCCAATTTGACAGAGCAGGTATGGTAGCCTGCAAGGGAACTTGAGAATAACAGAAACAGTTTATTTAGGTGGGAGGTGGTGATGTTGGTGGTAGAAGGATCTGAATGTTTAACTGGCTAAAGACAAATATACTCAAGTATTTAGTAAAGTATTTACTATACTTACTAATTATAGTATTCTAATACTATGGTAAATATCAAATACTTTACTACATAGTTTTAATTTATATACAGTATTTAGTACACACTTTAGTACACACTTTAGTGTGTACTAAATCAGGATCAGGAATAAAGTTGAGATTAAACTCTCTACATAAGGAAGTTAAGCCATTGTTTTAGTAGGTACACTGAGGCCAGGAAGGTCTTGTTGCCAAGAGAATAGAAGCATCAACCTTTGCCTGTCTGCATGCAGCAGGGAAGGCAAATGGAAAAGAAAGTTCGCAGTCTAGTTAATCTCATTTATTAAAATGAATCTGAAGCATCCTCCTGGCTGCATACCAGTATATGACCAATCTTGTTTTACCATTGCCTGCTCATAGGCTTATAGCTACTTCTTCCCATCTTCGCCACTCCCCAATCTGCCTGAACTGTGCCAATTCTGTTGCTGGTGGAGAAAACTGGCCTAGTTAGAAAATCTCAATGGACCAGTCAATTAAATGAATTCAAAATCATGCATCTTTAAAGTTTGCTGGGCCCACTGAAAAGTATTCCTAGATTATCACACATTCATTAGCTATTTTTCTTGGTTTATTTATGAAAAAAAGAAAGAAGGAAGGAAAGGAAACTTATATATGATTACAGCTTATTTGTGGATTTTCAATTGGCAGTGAGTCATGGTGACATTTACCAGTTTCTTTAAAGAGGTACTTTGTTTGATCATGTGCCATCAGAACATATATCGCCTGTGGATTTAAGGGAGTAGATCTAAAGGCAAAGGAGTACCCTCTTATCAATTTTTCATTATGGAAATTATGCATGTGCCTGGACAGAAAAATAAGCCTTGATGTCTGCTGGATATACAACTTCAAAAATATCCTTTCAAAGTTGGCAGAGCCAGAGGTCTCTCTATACTGGGAATAAGCAATGAGCTGGAAGTTCCATTAGGGGATCTGGCTCTTGAGGACAGTGGTGAGGTTGGAAGGAATCACTTTTCTAGCAGTCAAGAGAGTAGTATATATAAAGGAGGCCTCACACAGTAAAGCATACTGCCTCTTCTCGATGGGTTGCCCTCGGTCATCAACCCAAAAGAGGGGCTCCACACAAAGTTGGTTTCTCATAATATGGAGCACCATAAAATCAAGGTAACATGGGGGATCTATCTCCACGCATTAGCGAAGACAAAACAAAGTGACACTTCCAAGACACTCAGGCACCACTTCATGTCAAGAGTGTATATTACTGAGTAGTTATCAACACGTTTCAAGAAAGGGAAAATGTTTTCTGACAAAAGTTAATAGAGACCATTTCTAGTTTCAAAGCAATAAATATAAAGTCCCTTAAAAATATCAGCCCCCTGGCCAGGTTCAGTGGCTCACACCTGTAATCCCAGCACTTTGGGAGGCTGAGGCGGGGGGATCACGAGGTCAAGAGATGGAGACCATCCTGGCCAACATGGTGAAGCCCTGTCTCTACTAAAAACACAAAAATTAGCTGGGCATGGTGGTGCATGCCTGTAGTTCCAGCTACTGGGGAGGCTGAGGCAGAAGAATCGCTTGAACCTGGGAGGTGGAGGTTGCAGTGAGCCGAGATCATGCCACTGCACTCCAGCCTAGCAACAGAGAGAGACTCTGTCTCAAAACAAAATCAGCCCCCACACTTGAAAGAAAAAAAATGTTAAAGCTCCAGACATTTCTTGTTCTAAGTCAGCTTTAGAGGTTTCCTGAATAGCTGTTTCTTGGCTCCTAATCTCTTCAGACTTAACTCTTGCCTTCTTTCTTTCTCCATCTCCTGGTTATTACTAAAAGAAAGTGTTCCCTCCCATTTGTCAAAAAGGGTTGGTGAAGAGTTCAGAAGCCACAATTCCATCCTCACTTGACTGTTTTCATCCTAGGCAATGGACTATTAACAACAAAGCTCAGTTACAGTGAAAAACACAGAAAAAGCTGCTGCTATTAACCTATGAGGAACTCCCTGGGCCTGCTGCACATGTGTACATATAACACAGCTCTGTACTCTGAAGGGCTTCACAAAATAAAACATGAATACTTAAAAGCAAGAAATATTAGAAAACTCACCCGCTGTGCTCACTAACACAATTCCCCATTAAAGGAAAATTTCACAGGGCCTTCTCGAGTCTGTTAATCATGCTCTGAAACTCAGATAAACCATAGATTCCACTGAGTTCTGGAGAGCTACAAGTTAGGCAAACCATGAGAAAAGGCTTGATTCTGTTCCTTAATATCACTCACTGCACCTTGACCCTTACCTTACTGGTTTGGTCTGGGAAATGTGCCAAATTACCTTTGGGGAACCAAGCAAAGTGAAAGCTAGTTTTATTAACCCTTTGCAAACTAAGGCAGCACAGCGTATATTCCAGATAAAGATTGGTTTTTATGAGCACATTTTAAATAAGTGCACTGGTATATTAAATCATCAATTAAAGTAATTGTCAACTCTAAAGAACTACGCAAATAGAGTTGATAAAAGTAAAATCACATGGATTTGCAAACGGATGCTAAAACATTTAATCTGCATTTACAGTGACAGCAGTCTCTAAAAGGAGTAAGAATTTAAAAAATGCATCAGTGATATGTCATGTTTTAATGCTTGAAGGAAGAATAGCTCTTTGTATGATTAAAATGATAAAAGAGGCCAGGCGCGGTGGCTCATGCCTGTAATCCCAGCACTTTGGGAGGCTGAGTGGATCATGAGGTCAGGAGTTTAACATCAGCCTGGCCAAGACGGTGAAACCCCGTCTCTACTAAAAATACAAAAATTAGCCGGGTGTGGTGGCAGGTGCCTATAATCCCAGCTACTCGGGAGGCTGAGGCAGCAGAATTGCTTGAACTCAGGGGGCAGAGGTTGCAGTGAGCAGAGATCATGCAACTGCACTCCAGCCTGGGTGATAGAGTGAGACTCTGTCTCAAAAAAAAAAAAAAAAAAAAAAAAGATAAAAGAGAGACAGGGGAAAAGGGAGAGGTTCTCAGAGTTCAAGGTTAGATATAATAACATACTATGACTAAAAAATAAAAAAAATTGAGAAAAGTATCAGAGAAGGTTGATTCAGTCACTATATATAAACAACATAAACAGACAAATCATTCAGGAAGAAAGAAAAAAAGGAAAATCTCTGATTAATTTATCATTAGGTACATTAATTTAGTAAGGGAATTTAAGGCTGGGTGCGGTGGCTCAAGCCTGTAATCCCAGCACTTTGGGAGGCCGAGGCAGGTGGATCACCTGAGGTCAGGGGTGTGAGATCAGCCTGGCCAACATGGTGAAACCCCATCTCTACCAAAAATACAAAAATTAGGTGGGCGTGGTGGCGGGCGCCTGTAGTCCCAGGTATCGGGGAGGCTGAGGCAGAAGAATCGCTTGAACCTGGGAGGCAGAGGTTGCAGTGAGCCAAGATCATGCCACTACACTCCAGCCTGGTGACAGAGAGAGACTCCAACTCAAAAAAAAAAAAAAAAAAAAAAAAGTATTTACCATTGATTTGTTCCATATTTGGACATAAAATCAGAAAACTCAAATACTAAAGTGACACTTTACAAATATCAGCTTTATCTCCTAACAAAATGTTTTACCACCAACATTTCATTAGGAGATGTTTAATGTGATGTAGAGAACAATAAAATGGGAATTCGAACCTGGGTACTGTTTCTTTATTGCTTTGATTTTCTGAACAAACTTGATGGCATCAAGAAAGAGTTAGTGGAAAAAATAAAAATTTCCCCCATTTCATCCATGAGACAGATGGTAAAAAAATTATTTAGAATGAAAATTACAAGAAATCTGTGAGAATTTCTTATATACTATATGTTAGCACGTCTTAAAATGGCAAATAATGACCAGTGTATCTAATTTTTTTCAGCCTAAGTACAATTTGATATTCATTACTATAAAACAAAATTGTTAAGTGACAAATGGCCCACTAAGAGGAAGTTATGGTTTTTACATTTCTGCTATTTTAATTCATGTTGAAACACTCCTACTTCCATAATAACTATGGTGCTGATATCTAGGTCCTTGATCTTCAGGTTGGGTCAAACTCCGACTTGGCTTACTTTTTGTCCTGAAACTTCAGCATTCCTTCTGCTTTCACAGACAGACAACACAGAAGACAACATATGTGTGACTATACTTTAAATTCTTCAACCAACTTTCCATTAATGACCAGTTTTTAATTGAGATTTGGTATGTCTGACCTAATACTTAAAAAATCATGTCATAATCTCCACAAAGACAAATCATTTTCTGAACATGCAGAATGAATATAAGGTGTTCAAAGGAAATAGTTACACTGTTACAGATTTGTCTGTTATATAAACAAATCCCTTGGAAGGTTATATCTCATCAGTCTGCCATATTCATACATAATTCAAAGCTGCAGAAGCAATCTCCTATGTGAAGCTCACTTGGTTTACCCAGGTGGTAGAGATTAATCATTACACCATCAAATGAAATAATCCTTTTTTTGCTTCCCTGGGATATTCGTTCAAGACAGATTTTTGTAAAAATTCTGTTGAATGTCTGAACGTACTTTTTAAAAAGGCAAATCAAATTCCACATTAGAACAGGTTAAAGGCCTTTAAGTATCCAAGTATTTACGCAATTTCAGTTCAATCCTATCTTCAAATTCAACCACCTTCATTCAGCTTCAGAAGGGACAATAAGTGAAATCTGACTTCCAGAGACTACCTGCCTCTTGGGGCAAATGTTATTCTGAATTCCATTTGTTAGACCTCTTCAGCAGGTACACATGTCTCTAGTTGCCCACGACAGCCAATAAGCAAATGTGTGACTTTTAAAACCTCCTTTTACCCCGAAAAATCAGACTAAAGCACATTAGAAACAAAACGTCATGGTTTTGTTACTGGTTTCCAGAGCTGCGCATTTCTGGGGTTGCTGGGGATAACGGAACTCTGCAGATGCGGGATCCACATTAACACATGAAAAGGAGAGATCAAAGTTATCAAATTCCACACCTTTGTAATCTATTGAAAGGGAGAAAAAACAAAACAAAACACTCCCATTTCTTTTTGTCTCTCTACCTCTAGGACCTCCTACGAATGTGACATTTCTTAATCTTTAGTTTCCAGGTCATCAACTTGATTTTGCCACACTTTCCAATCATTGCCATTTTCAGATAGAGAAGTGTGTGTCTACTGATCACTATCTAGTGTCTCCAATTTTCTGCTAAGCCTTCTGTAGTCTTTAACTGAAAACGTTGAACTTCTTATCCTGAACTGAGATTCAGCTTTATCTGATATCTGATGAGTTCTGCTAATATTTCTAACATAGTGTGGTCAAACAAAGGTAGCTCTTACTGGTGTGAATGAAGTAGCTAGGTCTCGAGATGGGGAAGACTGGCAGCCATGTGCAAGATCTTGAATGAACTCTAATTTTCTGAAATTGTACAGATCCACTTTTTTTAAAAAACAGACTCAAATAGCAAATTAAAAGTGTCTTTAAGGCACCACAGTACAAGACAACAAAGCATATAAAAACATAGCCCTCTGTAAATCACTGTCACTTTCACAATACTAAGAAAATTACAGTTTCAAAAATCCTATGAAATACAAAGTCAGAATGGCATCTGTGCAAATTAACAGAAAAGATCAATTAATTTTGGAAAACAGCAATAAAATACAGTTGCCATTCTCAGTAAGAATAACATTCTCAATAACAGAAGTAGCTCCTTAGCATCATAATTTTGGCCTTGATTTACACTAAAGAATGGGGTGAGATACTGATATGCATTTCCTGAAAAGGCAAGGTATTAGAAGAAAACACCCATAGCCTTCTCCAAGGGGACTAACCCGGGAAGGATGTTGAACAGGCTTTCTTTCTTTTTTTTTTTTTTGAGACGGAGTCTCGCTCTTGTTGCCCAGGGTGGAGTGCAAAGGCGTAATCTCTGCTCACTGCAACCTCCGCTTCCCAGGTTCAAGAGATTTTCCTACCTCAGTCTCCTGAGTAGCTGGGACGACAGGTGCCCATCACGCCTGGCTAATTTTTGTATTTTTAGTACAGACAGGGTTTCACTGTGTTGATCAGGCTGGTCTTGATATCCTGACCTCAGATGATCCACCTACCTTGGCCTCCCAAAGTGTCGGGATTACAGGCGTGAACCACCACACCTGGCCTTTTTTTTTTTTTTTTTTTTTTGACAGCGCTCTGTGGCCCAGGCCAGGGTGCAGTGGCACGATCTCAGCTCACTGCAACCTCCGCCTCCTGGGTTCAAGCGATTCTTCTGCCTCAGCCTCCCAAGTAGCTGGGACTACAGGCGCCTGCCACCATGCCCGGCTATTTTGTATTTTTAGTAGAGACGGGGTTTCGCCATGTTGGCCAGGCTGATCTTGAACTCCTGACCTCAGGTAATCCGCCTGCCTCAGCCACCCAAAATACTTGGATTACAGGAGTGAGCCATTGCGCCCGACCCTTGGAACAGCCTTTCTGGGGCCCTGGACTTTTCTTTCCGAATGCCCAGAAGCAATGGAGAAGCAAGTCAGTGCACCTTTTTTCACTTTCCTCTTATCTCCCTCTGCTCTTTGAGTCAGAGTAGGGAGATGCTGAGAAATGATTACATACACTTAACTCCAAAAACGTTGCAGGCTGACAGAGGAAATGGATGTAGGGCAGGAATGGGACCTATAAGTATTCAGAACACACAGCTACTCAGCACTGCACAAGCTGTGCATTTTTCCACTTAATTCATGAAAACTCTTCAGGAGCTGGATACAATCATTCTCATTTTACAGATGAGGAAACTGAGATTGAAAGAAGTTAAATCAATTGCCTAAAATTACATGGGTACTAAGGTGGTGGTAGAGTTGGGATCTGAATAGATACCATGCAACTCTAACGTAAATGTTCCTTCCACCACACTCTTAAGATAAGGCAAGCTTGGCATACTGCAGAAACCCAGCAATAAATACTTCATTGTGAAGATGAAGAAGTAAAACTGCTTTTACTTTTAGTTAGAAGAAAAAAACAGCTATTATTGAAAGGTAGGGTATTAATGATTACAGATGTATTTTACTTTTGAAAATCCTAAACAAACCAAAAAAGTTAATAATTTACATTTCCAAAAAAATTTTCCTTAAATTGAAGCTGCTCTAGCTATAGAATGACTGTGTTTCTAGATATTTGGCTTCCTAATAATAATCACTACCACCACTATCCCTATATTTACCGAATGCTAGGCACTGTGCTTAAATATCTTCAAACAATAACACTGAGTAAGGCTTATTATTCCCATAACAGCAAACAATAATAGTGGCCAAAATTTACATAGTGCTTATTATGTGCCTGTTTTAAGCCATGCTTATCAAAAATGGGGCTATTGACATTTTGGGCCAGGTGATTCTTTGTTGTGGAGGGCTAGCCACATGGCAGGATTATAACAGCGCTTCTTGCCTCTACCTGCTAAAGGCTGGACATTGGAACTACCCCCTGCCTCCCAGTTGTGACAACCAAAAAAGTCACCAGACTTTGTCAAATGTGCCCCCAGGGGGAATCCCATCCCCCTTTAAGTCTCACAACAACTTACAAGGCAGGCTATTTTCTGTGTTTTATAAATGAAGAAATTATAGCCCAGAGAGATTAAGTTACTTGCTTCAGGTAACACAGCTAGTAACTGGTGGAGCTGAGATTCAAACCCTGCAGCTTAGCTCTAGTGTTTGTCCTTTAAGCAGTTACATTATTTGCTTCTTAGTTTCTAGATGAGAAAACTGGTAAGCAGAGCTCAAGTAACTTATCCAAGATGACACTAATGTGACAAAAGCACATCAGTGCTTTTCACACCCAGGTCTCGGTGACTTCAAAGTCTATGTTCTAAAATATTATGCCAATGGCTACCAAACTTTCATGTACCTAAGAATTACCTGGGGAGCTTGTTAAAATTGCAGGTTCTCAGCTCCCATCTCTAGGGATTGATTTAATAGCTTTGGGGCATGGCCCAGGAATCTGCATTTATATACTCCAGGTGATGCAGTTGGTCCCAGGAACACATTCTGAGAAACTATTTTTCACTGCCTTCCTCCTCCAGAAAGAACAGAAGAATAAGTATACAAGCAGCAAGGTGTGAAAAGTGAGTAGAAAAATTTTCTTCAGAAGTGATATAAGCAGGAAAGGGGAAATATAATAATTTAAATAGTCACAGATGAGAAATTCATAATGAACTATGAAAAAGCAGGGAGGGGGTAATAATTTGGAACCATTCCTAACCTTCTGAGGTTTATTCTTAGTCAGCTTACTTCTCTGGGATTATATTACCTCCCAAAAGGAAAAGAAACAAAGCTGTCTGAAGACTACCCCATTCTGGTACATATAAACATAACCATACTGTATCATTCCGTGATTATGATAAAGTAATATATTTATCAGTTTTCTCTAAAACATGATTATTTAAAAATTTAACAGTGAGGACTTCATGAACTCAACTTTAGGAAAAATGTGTCAGCAAATGTAGATGTGATTTTTATAAGTGCTGATAGTCCAGAAGTTTCTTTACAGCAAAATAACATGTGATCAGGAGAGAAAGCAGCTATTTTCAGCTTCTGTTTTCAATTATTTTCTGTTTATGAGGAGTAGAAGTTTGATCTTGGGGCCAGTTTCGTCCTAAGCATGAAAAGACAACTGTGCTAGGATTCTCTTAGTAAAAAGGAGAGGTAATGCAAAATTTTTTTTCCTTTTGCATTATACTTTAAGTTCTAGGGTACACATGCACAACGTGCAGATTTGTTACATATGTATACATGTGCCATGTCGGTTTGCTGCATCCATTAACTCATCATTTACATTAGGTATTTCTCCTAATGCTATCCCTCCCCCAACCCCCAACCCCACGACAAGCCCCGGTGTGTGATGTTCCCCGCCCTGTCTCCAAGTGTTCTCATTGTTCGGTTCCCACTTATGAGTGAGAACATGCGGTGTTTGGTTTTCTGTCCTTGTGACAGTTTGCTCAGAATGATGGTTTCTAGCTTCATCCATGTCTCTACAAAGGACATGAACTCAAGGGAGAACTAATGCAAATTAACATATAACTGGAGCGTAAGCATTAAAACAATTGAAGCTTCTAACTGAATTTTCCAGAGAGAAAGACATGACATTTTACCACAGTCTAAGAAGTGCTGGGATTTTCATTTTTCATACCATATGTACATGCACATATGCACGTGTGCATGCGCGTGCGCACACACACACACACATATTAATAGGCCTATATTGGTTACTATAGAGAGTACCAAACCTTTCCAGTATTTGGCTGGAATGGCTGTATGTCACTAGCATGCCTGACAACCACAGACAAATCTGATATTATGGCTTAGTCCGGGGTAAGCGAACTTCTGTAAAAGGCCACATGGTAAGTATTTTAGGCTTTGTGGGCCATATGGTCTCCACTGCAATTACTCAACCCTGTTGTAGCTTGAAAACAGCCATAGACAACATGTAAAAGATGAGTGTGGCTATTTTCCAGTATAACTTCTTTTACAGAAACAGGTAACAAGTTGGATTTGGCCCATCGGCCATAGTTTGCCAACTCCTGGTCTACACCCTTGAACTCTGGAGTGGATTAGAGGGCTCTCAGGATTGACTCCTGGATTACTGAGGAATACAGTTTAGTTATGTAAGGTCTTTCAGAAGATCCAAAAGGACTTGGAAGGGTAAAGGAAGGCTGATACAGATGAATAGCATTCCTAAGTGTGCAAAGAAAGGTATGTCAAATTCAGTCTGCCTGTCCAAACCAGAAGTTGGTTTGGACAGAATCCCAGCAGTGCTACACATAGTTGGATTCCTGAGATGATTCTGGAAGTCCTAAAGAAACGACTTAACATTGTATCCCAGATGTACATGCCGGGGGTCTTTGCTAATTAGCAGCATGAAATTCAGGGGTGGTAGATTTAGAAAGGTTAGCTAAAGGCCATTCAGGCAGCAAATGATATCCTTAACTTTAGCTGGAGTGTTACTTTTATTTTCTTAATGTCTAGATTAGATTTTTCTCATTAGAAAAAAACTGTTTGAATTAAATTTTAGTTTATATTTTAGAGATGGTGAGAAGGGGGCCTTGCTATGTTGCCCAGGCTGAACTTGAACTCCTGGGCTCAAGTCATCCTCCTGCCTTGGCCTCCAAGTAGCTGGAACTACAGATGCACACTACTATGCCTGGTTGAACTGAAAATTTAAGCACAGATTGGCAATAGGTCTTGTCAACCAAGTATGAAAACAATTATTTACATAAGAGTGAGACTAAGTGTCTAAACTGGGCAATTTGTGTTGGGAGGTATTCTTACATTGAGGAACATAATTTGGACACAGAATTTATGCCTGAAAACTAAATTAACATGCAAGTAACTATGGCCCATTGGCTATAGTTTTAATCAATAACCAAGTGTTATTGGTTAAATAACACTAAGATAACCATGATTTTAGTCACTAACCAAGTGTTTACCACCACAGCTTATTGAAAGAACCACTAAAAATGGTATTTGTCGAGAAGAAGGAAACTGAACCCAGAAGGTAGGAGTAAAATGAAGAGGGTACTTGGCTGTTCTAAAGCCATTAGGTTACCAGGGGCAAGAGATTAGGCAGAGACTCAATAAGGAAATACATTAGTAAACAGGTCAGAGATGATGGTAGTTTGGACCAAGGTAGTAGAAGCAGAGATTAGAGAGAAGTAGATAATTTGGAATATATTTTGGAGGTTGAATCACCCAACATTTTGGATGTTGGGGGTGAAGAAGGCAACAGAAGAATCAAAGATGACCCCTAATTTTCTGGCTTGAGAAACTGAATGAATGGAGGGCCATTTACCAAGAAGGGAAGAGTTGTGATGGAACAGATTTGTAGGGAAAAATTAAGAGTTCTGTTTTGGATATGTTTCATTTGAAGTGGAGATATCAAGTGGAAAATTGCACATGATTCTTGGGGGAAGAGATCAGGGATGAAGATAATAGGGTCATCTGAATATTTATAGTTTTAAAATTTTTGATACTTGATGATGTTTAGCCAGGGGTTAGCTACTAGGGTTCAAAGAACCCCTTTTTGGTATATGACTATAATGGAAAAAAAAAGTTGCTTCAAGATAATGGGGGGAAGTGAATAGAGGCAGAGATGGAACAAGATTGGTTATAAATTGATAACTGTTGAAGTGTGGTTTTGTGGTAAATGGTGGTTTACTATACTAGTCTATCTACTTTTGTACATGTTTAAAATTTTCAATCATAAAAAGTTTAAAATAAAATGAAAAAAAAATGAGAGGACCAATTTTAAGATAGTCCCAATTAAAAGGTAATCCAGTAGAACTGATTGCAAAGTCAATATTATAAACAAGGCACTTAGAAGAAAAGGAAGCCAGAATAACTAGAGGTTCATGAATAAGAGGATAAGATTAAGCCCAAAATGTTAGGATTAAAAGGTAGGCAGATGCCACATATGTAGGGCCTTCTTCAGTGTGGGGATATAACTAGATTTACATTTAAGAAAGAGTAGGCGGCTGTTCTCAGAATAGATTTCAGGGGGCAAGATATTAAGCAAGGATGATATTAAATTCTGGTTCCCTAGGCATAGTTTTGTAATGAGTCAACTCCTATTGCTAGATATTATGCTGATGTTTTACAGATATTATATATTTAGTACTCAAAATATGTCTATAAGGTAGGTATTATTACTCTTATGGTATAGGTAGGGAAACTTTAGCTCAGAGATATTATGTCAAAAGTTACAACTACTCAGGGTAAGTCAGAATTCAAATCTCTGACTCCAGTGCTGGCATTTTTCCCACTGTGCATTATTATTCCCCCATGTGATGGACACCAAAGAGTTGCAGAGATGGTAGGTAGGTAGGTACCATTTTAAAAATGATAGTTGAGAAATTCCTAACTGGTCACAGACCAGATTAACCACCAAATTAGTTTCTCTGAATCCAAACTTGCCACATAGAAATGGTGCCTGGGTACACGTTCTTGAACTAAAATTTGACCCACTAGTGTCCCATCTTCTAACCTATTTTCAATATTAGTGCCTGGAAATATTTTATTAAAAAAATCATGCTACTTTCCTGCTTAAAAACTGTTTCCTCTACAAAATCTACAAGATAAAAGCCAAACATTTCAACATGTCATTTACAGCCTGTCTCAGCACTTCTCAAACTTTTTGGTCTCAGGATTGCTTTGCACTCTTAAAAATTGAGAATCACATGGACTCTTATTTGTACAGGTTATATCAACTGACATTTAAATGAGAAATTGGAACTGAGAACATCTGAAAATAATTAATCCTTTTTTTTTTTTAAACTTTTTTTGTGGCAACATGGATGGAACTGGAGGACATTATGCTAGGTGAAATAATGCCAGGAACAAAAGTTAAACACCACATATTCTCACTCATATGTGGAAGCTTAAAAAAAAAAGTAGATCTCATAGGAGTAAAAAGTAGATGAGAGAATATGACAGGCTGGGAAGATGGGGGAAGAAAAGGATAGGCAGAGATTTGTCAAAGGACACAAAATTACAGCTAGATGGGAGAAATAAGTTCTAGTGTTCTATGGCACTGTAGGATGACTATAGTTAACAGTAACATTATTATATAGTTTCAGATAGCTAGAAGGAGGATATTGAATGTTGCCAACATGAAGAAATGATAAATGTTTGAGATAATGGATATGCTAATTTCCCTGATCTGCTCACTTTACATTATAAGTATTGCAACATCACTATGTACACCATAATTATGTGCATTATGTATAATTTAAGTATTAAATAAAAATTTAAAAATTAAGGAAATAAACCCAGTAAATAGTACCTAAATAATATTTTTTCAAATCTTTTAAATATCTGGCTTAATAGAGGACAACTGAATTCCCTTATTTGCTTCTGCATTCAATCTGCTGTGATATGTTGCTTTGATTAAAGTATATGAAAAATATCTGGTCTCACCCAGATTCATAAGCAGAAAAAGGAGGAGTATTTTAATAGCTTTTTAGATAACTGTAGATATTCTTTGGTACCATACCAGAATTTGATAAGCGGTAGTTTCTTAAAGGTTAGTTGCAATGTGAAATCTGAAACCATATCAATAAACTTTTTGTACTCAGTTACATTAAAAGCCATTGATCTATCTTGCAGTTTGAATGGATTTTACTCATGTATAATTTTATAATATCATGCATTGGGTTATTTGGAAATTATTGGTTTACTGAGTTAATGCAGATCCTCTAAATGTTGACATATTTCATTATATAATACTTTTAAAAGTTTGCAAATTCAACCATCAATCTCATCAGAAGAATGTTTAAGTATTAGGAAGCTGTTGAGGTCATGGTGGCAGATAAAAGTTTTTAAAAATTCTTATTTCTGCTTGAAAACTTGGATTTTATATCACTGACAACAAATACAGTTAGTTGTTTTCCTTGAAGTAATAGGTTTGTTTTGTTCATTCTTAAGAAAATATCTTCCAAACACTCTCAGATTTGAATAAACACAGTTTGTCTGTCAGTTGTTCTTTCAAGGTGGTCCATGAAAGAGGGGGCTGGTTCAGCTTCACAACTCAAACTATTTCACAAGTATTTTTCTTTGAGAAAACCATCATACTTTGTTACACAGCAGAAGTATTCTATGTGTACTTCCCATTTAATTACACAGAATTTTTAAGAAGACAGGTACTCCTGGGTTGAGATTTAATTTACTACATCACCAAGGGAATTCTTACAGGGTCTCACCCTGTCACCCAGGTTGGAGTGCAGTGGTGTGATTATGGTTCACTGCAGCCTTGACCTCCTGGGCTCAAACGATCCTCCCACCTCAGCCTCCTGAGTACCTGGGATCACAGGCACACACCACTATGGCCAGCTAATTTTTAAAATTTTTAGTAGAGACAAGGGCTCACTATGTTACCTAGACTGGTCTCGAACTCCTGAGCTCAGGTGATCCTACTGCCTCGGCCTCCCAAAGTGCTGGGATTACAGGCATGAGCCGCTGTGTCTGGCCCACCAAGGACATTAAGTGAAACTCACTTAAAAACAACAACAACAACAACAACAACAACAACAAACCCTCCTAGTACAATATGGTGCCATGGCTTTGATTTATGCTAAGATGCAAGTAGTTTTAACCACTATTGTTTATGCACCAATAATGCAAATGTCAACACAATGAAAAAGATAAGTGTCTTTGTATTATTATAAAATTAGTAACGTTGGCATGATCACTATTTGACCTTACACGGACCATACTTTAAGAACCAATGGACTATTTTTAAAATTTAATTTAAAAAATTTTAAATTAACAAATAATAATTGTATATATTTATGGGGTACAATGTGATGTTTTGATATATGTATATGCTGTAGAAGATTAAATAAAGTTATTAACAAATCTATCACCTTACCTATTTATCTTTTTTTTGTGGTGAGAACATTTAAAATCTACTTTTTTAGCAATTTTGAAATATGTACTATGTCATTATTAACTATGGTCACCATGCTGTACAATAGATCTTTAAAACTTACTCTTCCTGTCTAACTGGAACTTTGTACCCTTGGCAAACACCCCTCCTTTCCCCATCAACCCCACGTCACCCAAAAGTCTCTGGTTATCATCGCTCTATTCTTTCCTTCTGAGTTTGAATGTTTTACACCCACTGGATTATTCATTATCCTTTTCTAGCCACATGTCCTGCCTCTGTCTGCCACCAACCTCACCTCTGTGACTTTGCATATATTGTTCCTTTGGCCTACAATGTCTTTCCCAACCAGCTGGCAAAATCCTATTTGTCTTTAAAGATCTGCTTTGGATTTTATTCCTGAGAAGTCTGCATTAAGCTGAATTAATCACTCTCAACATTGTTTTAGCATTTATCCATTGAGGGGAGAGGGCCTACTAACATTTTTAAGCACTCAGTGTGTGCCAGACCCTGGGATAAGCTTTTTATATGTTTTCTAACGAAATTCTCAAATTACTTCTATGTGATAGGTATCTTTATAGCCTTGTACACTGAAGGATCAGACACATAGTTGAAGTCCAGTCCAAGCCCATTATTTCAGGATAATGTTTCCCCCTATTTGTTCCAGGGCCTGATGGCAAATACATGGCACAGTTAAGACACTCAATTTGTATTTCCTAAACAGTTAAATAAATGAACTTAGTAACAATCTAATCCCATAATGAAGGGCTCTATAAAGTTCCTCATCTTTCAGAGCCTGGGGTCTGGCCTTTAGCACAGTATTTTTTCGTTTTTCATTCTTCATTCCTTATATACAGTTTAGACTTGAAATATTCATTTATTTATAGAAAAACTGTATTTTCATTTCTTTCAGCAGTGTGCTCCCAGCCGTGGGATGGTAATTTAATGACCACACTGCCATCAAGCCTGAAACACAAATGTTGACATTTGATGGTAATGTTTTCCTTATCAAAGTTGCTTCAAGTAAATACCAATGGTGTATCCAAGTAAATGAGGCAATTATTGAAAAAGCAAATGGTATATATTTTTCAATATGCATATTCATGTTTTAAACTTTTCAAAAAGTTAAAAAAAGCTATTGAATACCTCTTTTTCTACTTAGTCTGGGACATTATGAAATGTGAAAACTCCAATGTCCCTTAAAGAAAAGTTTAATATCTCAATCATTGCTTTACTCAGATTATAGCATGTATCTTTATAATGGTGGTGAGACCAGCAGTTCTAAGTGTGACCCAAGGACCAGCAGCATCAGCATCACCCAGGAACTTACCAGAAGTGCAAATTATCAGGACCCACCCCAGACCTACTGAATCAAAAACTCCAGGGGTGGGGCTCAGCAATCTGTGTCTTAACAGCTCTCTAGATGATTCTGGAACATGGTTAAATTTAAGAACCAATGGGCAAATGAACTGTGTTACTTGGATTCATGGATGTTAACTACAAAAAACGGATACATTTTGGAAGACCTGACTGGCCTATGTATAACCTAATTATGAAAATACAAGCTGTATAGTAAGAGGTCTGCCAAGCCCAAGGCCTGGGCTGCCCTCAAGCCTATATACCATGGCATGCAGCCAAAGGAGAGAGTCTCATTCCACAGAAAGAAGCCGAATCATTTCTTGACTGTGCCTTCTAAGATGCGGATAAATACACTACAGTGGTACTTAATCAGGAATGACGCCATGTAAGAACTGTCTACCATTCCCTCCTGTATAACTCCAACCATTTGCTGTTTAAACTGCCTCTTTTCTAAATAAATCAGGCACCGGAAATACATTTTTTTTTTTTTTTTTTTAAGACGGAGTTTCACTCTTTTTGACCAGGCTGGAGTGCAATGGTGTGATCTTGGCTCACTGCAACCTCCACCTCCCGGTTCAAGTGATTCTCTTGCCTCAGCCTCCCAAGTAGCTAGGATTACAGGCACCTGCCACCACACCCAACTAATTTTGTATTTTTAGTAGACATGGGGTTTCACCATGTTGGCAAGGCTGGTCTCGAACTCCTGATCTCAGGTGATCCGTCCGCCTTGGCCTCCCAAAGTGCTGGGATTTCAGGTGTGAGCCACCACACCCGGCCCTGAAATACATGTATTTTATTACTACTGGAGTACATTCTGTCATTGACTACCTTACCATGGAATATAACATTCAACTACCAATGACAAGACTGTTCTTCCTAGGACTACCATCCTAGTTGCTTTGTTACTACACGGATTTAAGGAAAACAGAGACTTGTTAGCATTTTGACAACATTTGGAGGTATGTAAAAAGCCCATTTTAGTAAAGAATGTATATAAAACTTCCTAGCATTTTGCTAGGAAAAGTAAAAGCATTAAGTGTTCACTTCATTTTTTATTATACTTTTCTAAAGAAAAACGGGTAAATCTGCCCCATCCATCAGAATTTGCTATATTTGTAGGAAAGAAGGGCAGGCCCTTCTTTCTTTACTTCTTACTTTAAGTAAGGAGGGAGAAGGACTCAGAATCAGATGAATAGAGTACTCAGGCCATATCTTTAAGAATAAAAAGGACAGGAAGCATAGGGAAATCATCCTATTAGTCACAAACTTGGGATAAAAGTTCCTTGTTTTTACTGGCAGCTAATTCATTTTGTTTACAATATAAAGAAAGAAAAACTTAGGCTTCCTAAACATATGTATTTATGTGAATGATTACAAGTGAGAATATAACAATTTTTATTGATCTTGTGTTTGTTAAGAATGCACAATTATGAGGAGGATACATGCTTTAGCATGAGAGATCGAGGCTTGAATTCCAGCTCTGAAAAGTACTAGCTTTGTGACTGTTCAATTCTTAACTTCCCGGGTTTTCAGTTTCCTCATCTGAAGAATATAGCAAATTTATAAGGATTTGAGATAAATATTTATTATATATGTTGCACAGAATAGGTGATCAATAAATAGTTATTAAGGTATTCAAGAAAATGAATGCCTAGAGAACTGATTTAGGTATGCAATCTGTCTAGCTGAACTGAAGATTATACTACTGGGTCTGTCTCAATACTCAACTTCTCCTATTTCATCCACACGCTAAATAACTATAAATTGCTTGCTTACCACCCTCCATTTTTTTCCACAACACTTGGAAGGAGGACAAAAAGAGACAGCAATAAAAAAACAAATATTCCCTTAAAATAAGTAATGCATATAGAGATAACACCTTCATAAAAAACAAAAAGAATTGCTGGAAGAGTTTTATTTCATTTACAGTGAGGGAAAGAACAGTACCACCATTTATTCATTTGATCCTGTTTCTTCCTCACACTACCATCACATTCCAAAACAACATATTATTTATTGCTATTAAGGTGTTATGGATTTGCTTTTCTATGCTAAAGTTCCTCTGCATTCACCAGAATGCAGTAGGCTACTTAAGCCAAAGATGCAGGGCTATAAACCTTGTTCAGTGCAGTAAGATCACTTTAATACTATTCTAATCTTGGAATGCAGTTATAAAGATAGATGATGGCCACAGAGTGCTACTTACAAACAGAAATGGTTCTTATGCAATCTTAAAAGATATAAAAAACTTAGCACCTGAAAATGTGTTAAAAAATTCCCATATTCTGCCAGTCTATTTTACATACCTGAGAATATTTTTAGGAATCTGTGATGGAGAAGAATGACTCCTCTTCTTCTTCTCTGAGTCCTGTAGTAATGCATTCTCTGCTCTACCCTTCTCCATGACTGCTGCCTGGTCTGTCCTAGCCTTGCTCTGATCCACACTGAGCTGGCCTTGAGCAGGGTCGCACCTATACATGAAGACAATGGCTGGTTTCTCACTGGACTCTCCTTTTGCCTCTGTGAACCAGTGATGGCGCTGAACTGGAGGAGGAGGCAGCATGTGAATGACTGTGCCATCCAGGCCCACCAGTTTCCCTTTCTCTCGCTCTTTCTCTTTGTCATCCTCCTCATCTGTTTTCCGACGGCGGAAGAAGCTTTTAAATGATATCCAGCGCTTAGGTTTTGCATCAGCTGCCCGCCTGCTGCCTTCAGAGTGCAAAACTGATTCAGCTTCTGTTGACCTGGTAGGGCTGGTTGGCTTGGTCCAGTTGGTGAAATGCCTCTGCAAAAGGTTACCTGCATGGTAAGGAGAAGAAGTAGAGCGTGGCGGGGGAAAGGGAGGTGGTGGCTCACTCTGGGGGCTAGTCACTAATTTGGAGGGAGAGGGGGTGACTGGCTTTATGGATGGGTCTTTCTGTACTTTGGTGGTAGGACTGTCTGTGGTCTGAGGTGCTTCAGCCTCACCACTAGGCTGAGATGTAAAGAGAGATTTGGGCCGGACTGGCGTACTCTTAGGTGTACACTTAGCAACATCAGCATCTGGAGGAATGGCATAAAGTTCTTCCACACTGCAAGTTTTAGGGCCAGATTGAGGTGTTTCTGGAGGAGACTGTGGGGGTTGGATTGAAGCCACAATCTGAGAAAGCACTGTGCTTGCTTTCTCTCTGGTGCTGCTGCTGCCCACCATCTGAGACTCCTGAGTGCCTTCTATTTTGGCCATAGGCTCTTGAGTGGTTCTCTGGATCTTTGCTGGGGAGCTGTGGCTGGAACTATAGCTTCTCTGTGGTGAAGACTGACCTCTGTTGAGACAGTTGTTAAACTCTTGAACCTTCTGAGCCACTGAGCCCCTTTTATGCTCTGTGCTGTTTGAAAACCCTTTAGTTTGAAGACAGTCAGTGGTTTTGCTAGTGGTGTTATCAGGCACTTTGCTTTCAGTTTCTATTTCTTCATAAGTATGGCTTATTACACTTGTGGTTTTTTCCTTCACTGGGAGTTCTCCACTTGTTCCCAGAAAACTTTTGTAGATAGCTAGATTGTCATATGCATTTGGATTGATAACAATGGGAACTTTGATAGCATTTTTGGAACTCCGAGCATAAGTTGGCTCGTCATGAATGATAATTGGAAAAGGTGGCATACCAGCATTGTTATAACTATTAAATTTTATTTCAGACAAATTAGGTGACTTAACAGGGATGGTTTTGGAGGAAATGTTTGTAGCTGTGGGTGATGTAGGTGCTGATTTGTGACAGTTTTTCCTTGGAGGAACATTTGGTCCAGTTCCACTAGTAATTAGTTCTACTTTAGGTATCTTTTGTCGTGGACTGGTGCTAGAAGTCCATACTTCTTGGTATCGAATTGCACTGGATTTTTGGAAATGGGCACTTATTTGTCCTGGTGTCAATGAAGATGATGTAACTGGAGAGTTTGGAGTAGAAGATGAGCTTTTTGTCTTGGGGCTGTTAACAGGGCCCTCGAGGTGCTCACTGGCCATGGCTGCTGACACATCCACGATAGTATATGGCTTGCACAATGGCTGTTCCAGATTCACAACTCGGTAAGGTTTTGCTTGCTCTTCTGTGGGGACAAGGTTTATGGTTACTGCTTGCCCAGCAACATCTGTAGAGGCTTTACTTTCTTCCTTCTCAGTTTGTACAGCAATCTTGCCATCTTTCTCTTCTAATCGGAGAGCAAGGACTGCTTTGTGGGTCTCTGGAACTTTTACTGAGCTTTTGGAAGCTTGTGATGAATCTTTATCCTGATTATTACTAGAGGGACTTTCATAATTGGGCTCAATTTCCTTCATGTCGTTAGAATCTCCTGGGTTACCAGGAGATATTCCCCCATTACAAATCTTCTGGGATAAACTACTGGCTGTCTCAGAACGTGATTCTTCTGTTAAAGAAGAATCTGGTGATGTGGAGTCAGATGACACCATGCTCTGAATGCTTCCTTGTCCATAAGAGACCACAGAATTTTCCTCATAACCATTCAGGATTTCATCATAGCTGTCATCATAGTCCACAGCACAGATTCTCTGCAGAGACTTGTTTCGCAGGGGGATAGTATTCCATTTTTTGTCCACAAAGAATCGAACAGGAGACAAAGTGTTTGCTCTGAAGTTGGCAAAGCGAGGTTGCCCTCTCATGCGAATCTCCATGGCCAACAGCTCTTCATCACTCTCATCCCAACTCTCGTGCTCCTCCTCCATGTTACTGAAAAGTACATCCTCTTCACTCTCCTCGCCACTGGAAAACTCTGGGTAACAGAACCGGCCCCCTTCGTTACTAATCACTTCTGTGCTCCCACTCAGAATAACATGCTTGCCCTGAGTTTCCTTTATCCCACCTATCATGCAACTTGGTGGAAGCTTTCTTTCCAATGATCGTTTATAGCAATCATTTATTCTTCCCAAGAATGTTTCTCTGGAGTTTGTTTCATTTCCTCTTATCTGAGGGGCAGTATCCAAGCCTGCTATCTCCTTTAACACTTCAGTTAGTCCATTATTGTTATTTGACATCTTCTTTGCACTATCATTATTGCCATAAGGCTTAGGAACATGGCTAATTCCTTCATCGTCTTCATTATTATTGTTAAGTGGTTTCTGACTCAAGGCAGCTCTGTTTCGGTTCCACCCTATGATGACAGGTTTGTTCTCACAGTGTTCTTGGATGCTAAGCTCACCACATATACTTTGCCCATCTGCCACTATCATAGTGGGCTTCACAGCTATAGTGGGTTTTTTAGCCACAGGAGGCCGGAAATTGCCGGTGTTCCTGATGCGGTGGTTGTTACTGTGATTGGCATTAGTTTTCACATTGCCATGGGTGATGGGTGCCTTCTCAGGGTCTGGGGGAAGCTGGTGCAAACTTTTAGGTTTAAAGCAATTCTTGCATTCACCAGGTTTCCAAACATGTTCAGTAAAGGTGTTACAAGCAGACATTTTTAAAAATAGAACTTCACAGACAATGCTTTTCTTTCAGTGCATGACAAAACTTTCATCTGTTAGTTTTCACTTCCCCTATGTGTTACAGCAGCTCTTCTAAGAATGATCAATCTGTGGAGGGGAAAAGAAGACAAAAAATCTGAATGAAAAAGGCACTATGAGACTTACCATTATTAGTGACTTGAAAAAATTGACTCCATTCCTAAACTTTTCCTTAAATTAAAAGACTGAGAGCTAAACTAATTTGAGTACTTTGTAATTTCCCTTTAGCCAATCAGCATTTGGAAAGTGAGCTTTTTAACTATAATTTTATGCACTCTTATCAATCCATACATAATCTTCAGCTTGATGTCTCTGTTGCAATGATTCTGTGACCTTCCCTCCCAGAAATGCCTTTGATACCACTCCTTCTGTTATCCACCAATTTCTCCAACTCTTCCCAGCCCACTATAGATTCCTCTTCTTCCACCTACCCTTGAACGTTTTAGACATTTCGTAGACTCCTCAAACTCAATGCACTGAAAATGAAGCTTCGGGGCTGGGTGCAGTGGCTCACGCCTGTAATCCCAGCATGCTGGGAGGCAGGCCAAGGTGGGAAGATCACTTGAGCTCAGGAGTTCAAGACCAGCCTGACTAACATGATAAAACCCCATCTCTAAAAAAAATATAAAAATTAGCTGGGTGTGGTAGCACACGTGAATAGTTCCAGATACTCAGGAAGCCGAGGCAGGAGGATTGTTTGAGCCTGGGAGGTGGAGGTTGCAGTGAGCAGATTGTGCCACAGTACTTCAGCCTGGGTGACAGAGTGAAACCTTGTCTCAAAAAAAAAAAAAAAAAAAAAAATGCTGAAAAGGAGACCAGGGCCCAGATCATGCAAGGCCTTTTAGGCTTTTAAAGATTATAGAGTTTATCCTAAGAGCAGTGGGAAGCCACTGAAGGGTTCTGAACAGGGGAAACATAATCCAATTTGCATTTTAAAAAGACAGCTCTGACCAAAACCCATGAAATTCTTAGGTATATAAGTCCAACAAAATATGTGTAAAATCTAGAATCTATATGAGCAAAACTACAAAACACTGACAGATGAAGGGGGGAAGAAGGGGGAAAGGTAAGCAAATTATAGCCCAGAGGCCAAATGTAGCTCATTCCTGTTTTTGTATCCCGAGGTTAAGGATGCTTTTTATGTTCTTAAACGGTTGGAAACAAATCAAAAGGAGAATAATGTTCTGCAACAAGTGAAAATTATATGAAATTCTAAATCCAGTACCCACAAATAAAGCTCCACTGGAACGCCAGTCACACTCATTTGTTTACATACTCATTTGCCTATGGTGGCTTCTGTGCTACAATGGAGAGATGAGTAGCTATGAAATGTGTGACACATAGACTGTATGCTTCACTTTTACTGCTTTGTGGAACTCTACAAATTGCAGGATTTCCACTGGTGCATCTATCAGCTATGTGAAATTACATTTTTCAAAGATAATACATAAAATTATAAAATAAAATTATGAAATATATAAAATTTCATTACAGATATGCATTAATAGATGAACATTTGTAATCAATTTTGATGAGAGGAAGTACTAACTTTGAACCCCCATCAAGCAAAATGTTATCCTCCCCAAAATGGAATTTCATTCTTCTCACTAGCAAACCTGTTATAAAATATTGTACCTAATTATATTTTGCATTTTATCAAAAACATTTGCAAAAAACAAAAATGACAAGAGAATGAAGACAAACCCCAGAGTAGGAGAAATTATGTGAAACATTCATATCTGACAAAGGACTTTGTATCTGGAATATATAAAGAACTTTCAAAACTCAACAAAAAGAAAAACCCAATAAAAAACAGGTAAAAGATTTGAGCAGACACTTAACCAAATAATATGATTTTTGATCTTTTTTTTTTTTTTGAGACAGGATCTTACTCTGTCACCCAGTCTGGTGTGTAGTGGTATGATCACAGCTCACTGTAGCCTCAACCTCCCTGGCTCAATCAAGCCTCTCACCTCAGCCTCTGGAGTAGCTGGGACTATGGGCACATGCCACTATGCCTGGCTAATTTTTCTATTTTTTTATAGAGATGGGGTCTCTCCATGTTGTCCAGGGTGGTCTCAAACTCCTGGGCTCAAGGGACCCACCTGCCTCAGCCTCCCCAAAGTGTTGAGATTACAGGCATGAGACACTGTGCCCAGCCAAAGATATATGGATTGCATTTAGACAATATAAAAATTATAAATATAATTTACAATATTTACAATATTGTAGTAAATAAAATTTATAATATTGTAAATATAATTAGCCACATGGAAGTGCAAATTAAAACTACAATGTGCTACCACTATACATTTATTAGAATGGTTAAAATAAAATTAAAACAAAAACAACTGATGCTAGCGAGGATATGAAGCAATTGAAACTCATATATTGCTGGTGGGAATGTAAATGGTTCAGGTATTCTGAAAAACAGTTTTGCAGTTTCTTATAGAGTTAATCATAAACTTACCTTGGAGCCCAGCAATCCCACTCCCAGGTATTTACCCAAGATAAATAAAAACTTTTGTTTACACTAAAACCAATACACAAAGGTTTACAGCCAAAAGCTGGAAACAATCTAAATGTTAGGTGGCAGTGGTTACACAACTGCATACATTTGTCAAATCTCACAGAACCGGCAGGGCGGCTGGGCGCGGTGGCTCATGCCTGAAATCCCAGCACTGTGGGAGGCCGAGGCGGATGGATCACTTGAGGCCAGGAGTTTGAGACTAGCCTGGCCAACATGGTGAAATCCTGTCTCTACCAAAAATACAAAAATTAGCCAGGCATGGTGGTGTACGCCTGTAATCTTAGCTACTCAGGAGTCTGAGGCATGAGAATTGCTTGAACCTGGGTGGCGGAGGTTGCAGTGAGCCGAGGTTGCATTGTGCCACTGCACCACAGTCCAAGACTCTGCCTTGAAAAACAAACAAACAAACAACTCATAGAACTACACACTTAAAAAAAGTGAATTTTACTACATGTAAATTTACCTTCAATAAACCTGACTAAAAGGACAGCTCTGTTGCTATGTAGAAAATGGACTCGGGAAGAACAGGACAGGAGGCTTAAAGGACTGACATAGGCAAACTAAGATCTGATGAGGATCTGGATTAGGACGTGGTGTCAGGGAAGGCAGAGAAAGATGCAGGAATGACTGGATTTTGAAGAGTAAAAGGTATTGAGGTTTTAGGTTTATGTATTCAAATGATTGTGGAGCCATTTACTGAGATGACAACATTGGAGGAGGTGCAACTTTTGAAGGGAAGATTATGAGTCCATATTTTGTCACCCTGCATACTAGACAGTATATGAATTTAGGAGTCTGAAACATGGATGAGAATTCTGTGGTTCTCCTCTGCTTAGGAATTACTAGTATAGAGATACTTAGGCCAAAAAGAAAATAGTGAGCTGGGGAGGTGGCCTTGGTGGGTGAACCAGGGAGAAGGGGCTACTTCCTCTCCCCTAACTGAAAACTAACAGCCAAGGTGCGATGACACAGAAGCCAGATGAGGAAATGTCATGAAGGAGAAAGACAATAACTATTTCAAATGCCGCTGAGAGGTAACGGAAAATGAGGACTTACTTACATACATGCCCATTGGACTTGGCAACATGAGCTCATCAGTGACCTTAGCATGAACTATTTGGTTCAGTAGTGGGGATGGAAACCAGACTGTAGTGAGTTGAAGAGTGAGATAATAGAGCAATGGTAGATAACTTTTGGAGAAGAGTAGGCAGGAAGGAGAAGCAAGAAGGAGCTAGGAGGATGGGGGTCCAGAAAGGATTTCCTTATTTTCAGATGGGAAGACCTAGATAATGTTGAATGGTAATTAATATTGGGGAAAGATACAGGCCAGGGTGAGAGGCTGAAAAAACAGGAAAGAGGGAAGAATCACAATACTTAGAATGTTAAAATTGTGTAGGTTTCTAATTCAATTGTTTTATGGACAAAGGAATCGAAGCCTAGAAGAGAAAGTGACTCTCCTAAGGACACACAGTAAATAAGAAAGACCCAGAACTGGGACTCAAGGCTACGACTACCTACAATATGTTTTTTTTTTACCTTTTTTGGTAGATATTTTTTTCTTTTGTTGTATATGCTTACTGTGGAAACTCAGAAAAGCATAAAGAAAACAGAAACCATATGTAACAAGTAACTTCTATTAACAGTTTGGGGGCAGTTCCTGTCAGTCACCAATAATTTAAATTAAAAAATTCCCTGTGTACTTAGCACTATGCAGCACTGAATACAAAAAAGAATAAGGCATCTTGGCATAATATCTTGTTAACCAAGTTAAACAGACTCTGATAAGAGCGGGACTAAGTTTTCTCTTTGTAAGTAGTACAATATATTTGCTTTTTCAAAGACTAGTAGATAATAGTAAAAATAATTTCCCACTTTGAGTAACAGTAAGTTAATTCAGTCAAAAGATGGCTAAGTTGATTAGCAGCTATCACTTATCAACAGAATAGCCAAATGAGACTCACCAGGAACACCATTTGCTTATGTCAGTGTTGTGTGCACTAGAAACCCATGTTGCATATGACATTCGTTTACAAGTTTGTGTCCATCTGTATTCATCTGGTATAAAACCGAGACATGTATACATATGTAACAAACCTACACATTGTGCACATGTACCCTAAAACTTAAAGTATAATAATAAAAAAACCAAAAAAAAAAAAACCGAGACATGAACCAAGCAAACACCTTTAGCAAGCACCAGATGGAGCTGCTGTCTAAGCCACAAAACCTTAACCACGAGGGCTTCATTTTAAACGCTTATTATGTTTGGAGACAAAGAGGTGCACTTAAAGACACTGTCAAAACTATTTTAACCTACAACAGTCAGAGGAGGAAGCTGTACCAGATGCAGGTCTGTCCAAAGAGCAATCCTTGGGTTTTACAGCCTTTGTGAAATGACTTCAATGGCAATCAATAACTAGCAACTTTCCCTGCTCAACACCAACGCTCCCCAAATGGGAAACTCCAGTCTCCAAAGTTATGCTTGAGAAATAAGAAATGTGTCTCCTGAAGCACTTACACAAGGAAATAAAACAGTCTATCCTGGTGTCTTCTATTTATTTGCCAGAACAGGTCTGATACAGAGCACCCAAATGGAATGTTTGATAAGACAAGCTCATTTACCTCCACATTTCTTATAATCTCAAAGCAAATCTTCTAGATGAAAGAGTCTATGGGAGAGTTTAATGGCTGAAGCTGCCCCTAGGAGGTAGCCAGGATTCCATGATCTAAAATCCTATTTCATATTTGACAGTTTTCAGGACCAAAGCCCTTCAGGCTATAGATGAAGCTATTCAAGAGTGGCCTATTTCACTTCAAGTCATGACAGCTTTTTAAGAACCTATTACTGTTTTTTATTCTCTCTACTGCCATACAATGACAATAATTAGTTTGCTTCTAGTCCAACAGTTTCAGGCAGATTTGATACCAAAAAAACCCCCACAAAAATACAAAAAAACAACAAACAAATCCACAATGGTTTTCAATCTTGAAATAAACTGGCCAGCAGAAAGAGCTGGAGCTCCTCAAGCTGGATTCAATTTCCGTTAGTGAAGAAAAGGAAAGTGTGTAGATGGGAGATTAAACACCATATATACAGCATTTCCTAAAGGCACCCAAGGAGAATCTGTTAATAATAAAGGAGGATGGAGAATGAACTGCTAAGCTCCTTCTTCAATTCTGTGACTCCCGAAGGCCATCATCTCTCTCCATAAAATCTGTCACATTGCCATGGAGGCAGAGTCAAGAATCCTCACTGCTGTACGCAGGCTTTTAAGGACACTCTCAGTGAGGATCTATTGCCTATATGTCATCCCACATATTAGTCCATCTCCAGGATGCTAGGGGACAATTTACAAGTCAAGGTTCTCACTAGGCTTTTGTTAAAGAACATGTGGGTCACTTAAAAAAAAGGAAAGGAAAATGTGACAACCATACCCACGTCACTGTTCCCAACCTTTCCTTCTTCCACAGTGAAAAATGCTGACCTGACACCTCAACCAGCTGCCAAACCCTTCAGTATATGACTAAAAGGGTGGGGAGAGGAAGTGAAAGCAAAGCTGCAGGAAGAAGTTTTGCAGAAGATAAAACACAGCTTAAATTTGGTACACAAATGGAAATTCCATGAGTAAAAGGGACTTTCTTGAGATCTGACGGAAAAAAAAATTATCATTCCTTGCTATCACAAGAACATGAGGTTCTCCTATCTAAAGAAGAAACCAAAGTAAAATCTGCTTAATTTTGGAAACTTAACGAAATCTCCAGAAGCCCATCCAGTTCCAATTGTTCTAACCACAACAGTTTTTCTAACAATTCACTGCTCCTGTCACATGGTAGTCATCTCAGGACAAGAATCATGTAACAACAAATACATCCCTGCAAAGCAGCACCGCTCAGTTCCAGCTAATTTTTAAATTCAAACTCTTTGACGAATCAGTTAACTACTACTAATAATAATTATTATAAACTTGGTAATAACTAGTTATAAGATTAGAAGTTCCAAAATGTTCCCTGAAATCACTTTAGACCCCTATTTAAGAAGGTATACATCAGAGAAGAGGTTAAAATAATATCTAATAACAGCCAAGACTCCATAGTCTTTTATAGTTTTATTTTATTCACAAGCTTTTTCTTCTGCTTGGAATGTATCTCCTCTAATGCTGTTCCATTTGTTGAAACCCTATTTATCCTTCAAGATGCAGTTTAAATTTTACCTCTGTGATGAAGTTTTGCCTAACTCGATTATACCACATTGTTTTGTAATTATGTAAGTCCCCAGAAGGCAGGTCTAAGTGTTTTTCATCTCTTTATCTCTTGAATTGTTTGGAATACATTAGATACTAAATAAATGCTTGCACTCAAGAATAATTCTAGTTAGCATTTACTACTAAGTACCAGGCCCTTCACCCATAAAAACTCATAATTCGGCCAGGTGCGGTGGCTCAAGCCTGTAACCCCAACACTACACTTTGGGAGGCCAAGGCGGGCGGATCACCTGAGGTCAGGAGTTTGAGACCAGCCTGGCCAACATGGTGAAACTCTGTCCATACTAAAAATACAAAAATTAGCCAGGCGTGGTGGTGCACACCTGTAGTCCCAGCTACTCAGAAAGCTGAGGCAGGAGAATCACTTGAACCCGGGAGGGGGAGGTTGCAGTGAGCCGAGATCGCGCCACTGCACTCCAGCCTAGGCAACAAGTGAGACTCCATCTCAAAAAAACAGAACAAAACAAACACTTCATAATTCTCACAAAACTCTATGATAGACATACTATTATTTGCCCTACTTTACTGATGAAGAAACTGAAACTTGCCTAAGGTCACATAGCTAGTAAATGGCAGAGCCAGGATGAATGCATGCATGCACGTATGCATGCATAAATGGTATAGCTTCATGGCATCTGGAGGCTGCTTTAAACATAAACATGGCAGTGTCTGAAAGACAGTCCACACAGCAGCAGCAGCAGCAGCACTGTCCACCATAGTGGAATTCCACCATGAATGAAGAAGTGTAAGAAGTAGGCACACCCACACCTTCCCCTCCTCAGCTCTAAGATGATCAGTCCAGGTGCTCACTGCAGAATAAGCCAGAAGGAAACAAACAGGCATACAGGCATAAACTTAGCTAGTAGTCTGTCTCAAAGTTGTGTTTTTTGTGTTTCAGAGTGTTGAGGAAGTAACATTATGAGGCAAATTAAGCACGATCTTTCATCCAGCTCTCCAAGTCAGGAACCACTCTGATTTGGAGAGGCCACTGAAGTGGCTGGTTGAGAGTGAGTTGGTGAGATGTTGCTATCAGTCACCTGGCTCTGTTCCTCCTCTCCATTGCCCTCAACCTCAGAGCCAACTGCCAAGTGAAGAAAGCTGGACTGCAGGCTAAATTAGGGAGTCACGGCTGATTGAGATGTGAGAAGACAGGGAATAAGAAAGAGACGAAATAAGGGCAGAGCAAAATTCAAATAAGAGAAGGTGGGAAAAAGGAAATTGGGAAGGAAGGAGAAATAAGAAAATAGTTAATGATTCTAAGAAAAATCCTGTTTGAATGTTTATAGCCACATAATCAGAGTGAGCAATGTCATTTGCTACCACTCTTCACTCATTTTTGGAGGCTTTATTGTCTTGTGTTACTTTACATTTGGCAGGAGGCATTATTTTTCCAATTAAAAGAAATTTTACCTTTCCCAGCTATAGAAAATAATGAACAATACATACTGTAAAACATTTATAATTTAGACTTTTAAAGGGAAAAAGTACTTCTAAATTAATGAAAGTCTGAATTACACAGTACTTTGAAGAAGTATAGATTTATTGCTTTTGAGGAAATACCATAATAAACTAGTCTTTCCTAGTGCAGATATTTGGACCTGTTCTAATAAATAAGTTGGAATTATTTTCATAATGGTTGTAAATACATAACTTAAAATGCAGTCAAAGAATACTTCTCACACTGGAATCCGGGATGTGTTTTCAAGGGTCTATGAGTTCTCCAAAAGAGCAGAATATTAAACTGAAAGTAAAGTTTACATCTAAAATAAACTAATGTAAACACAGGCAGGATCATTGCAATGGCCATATTAACTAAGCACAGCAATATAATTTCCAGGACTACAAATACCTTTCTGTTTCTAATTTGAGCTGGCACCAAGCACACTACTTTAACTGTAAGAAATAATGAGAAAAGAAAGGCTCACTTAATATACAGATGACACAGTTCTACCAAGTAAAGACCAAAATGACATCGTGGTGCAACCACTGTGTATTGTACCAATCTTGAATTTTCAATACCCTAGAAAGAAATGTGGCATAAGAAGACAGCCAATGGTAATGAAAACTGCAAAGAAAACTAGGGTGGCTAGCAGCTCCTTACCCATATAGTAAGCAGCAATTTCGTCTCAGCAAAACTTCATCTATTACATTAAATTGTTGTTAATTTGCATTTCATTAGTTCTGCAGGTTTTCTTTGTACTTAACTTTCAAATTTGTTTTATAGCTAAATGACAAATATAAGCATAAAGAATTTATACCTAACTTTATGTTTTTTGTATTTAAGTAAAATTATAATAATGTACGTCAACACTGACAGAGCGCAGTTATTTTTTTCAGTTAAAAGGAGGTCTATAAATTACCAAAGTTTGAAAAGTAGTGCTTAAAAACAATAATCTCTTATGTCAGGTAAGCATTCTTCTTGTGATCTTATTCACATTACTAATTTGCTAAGAATCCGTTAAAGGAGTATAATAACTATCATCAACAAAGCTCTTGTGAAAATGAATTAAGATAAAATATATAAAGTGCCCAACTCGAAGGCTGATTCATAGTAAGCACTTAATAAATATTAGTTCTTTTCTCCTTTTATTAAATTTCTATATCCATCGGAGGCCAGGAAGGGGTATGATCCCTCTAATCCCTCCACATATATCCACACCCCATCTTGACATACCAGTTGGGCACTTGGGAAGCTATTTCTATGGGAACACTGTTAACTATGCTTAGGTTAGACTTCAGTTATCATGGATGATTTAATTGAAAGTTTTAGTTGCCTTGTAAACCTATTTAAGACTTATTGCTTCTACAGGGAAAACATACTCCAAGTTCTGAGCAAGTGACTTGCAAGGAAACTTTAGCATTCCATCTTGGACTTGTGTTTTGCATCAGTTTCAAGAGATGCTGTCAGATTCTACCAGGAAGGAGTTGCTGAGCAATAAGGTAATGTGATACTATTGTGCTTTAAGAATTCAGGTGGAAATGGAAAGAATATATTGACAGGAGGCAAGGTGAAAGGTAATGTAGTTGTTTTAACTAGTATAATACTAGTCCAGAGAAGGCCCCAAACTAATATAGTGGCAGTGGGAATTAACAAGCAGGGCTGATGTGAGAGGCTAAATTGATAATTTTTATCAACCAGTGGGATAATAAGAGTGACTAAAGATGACCCTAAGGTCTGTCTAGATCAAAACCCAGGATCAGTTTCCCAGAGATATACTGAAATGTGGACAATCAAGCTAGCACCAACTGCACTACTTTAACTGTAGAAAATCATGAGACAGATGATGTCCGAATGGAAATAACAAACATATTCTAAAACAAAGTGTGTGATTTAAAATTCTTCCCATTGAGAAATATCCAGATCTTTAATTACTATTTACTTATGTAAACTTGACTCTAAACCCTGACTACAAGTGGTTTAGTGAGAGCAGTAAAGAAGATGCAGGATGCTGACATGTATGGGGGAGAAAATGAAAAAGGCAAAGTGACAATTCTTTAGTTAGCTTTATTTTATTACACAATAAAGTTAGAAAAATGAGACTTGGGTTTAGTAACTGAAGTGATGAGACCAGTGATGGACCATGAAGGATGGGAACTGTGACCAGGGCATTCGAGAACTCCAGATGCGCATGAGCACATGACAATAGGTTTCCACAGGACTGTTCTCAAGAAAACAGCAGAAGCTCAGACTCTGGGGAGTTACTGGATATTAACATATAAGGAGACCACAGTCTGACAGTGGAAAAACTAAACTATCCCCCAATAAAACTATGCTGGGTCAGAATTCTCCTCATCAGTGAGATATCTACCTGTGGTTTGTATCACTGGACTACTAAAGTGAGCCCAAACATCTCCCAGTGGAAAGTGAGAGGTGGAATGCCAGCCATTGTTGAAAGAGGTGCTGGGCCCCTGGCCCTTGTGGGTGCCAGAGCACTAGGAGTATTTCCATTCCTATAGTAACCACTCACCAATTAGGAGAACCCTCAGAAGCACAAATGAACAACACTCAAGGCCATTGCTAATAAGATATGTAAAAACAGACAACTTACTCAACCTCTCTAGGCCGAACGGTCCTTATCTTTTTTTTTTGATTGAAAAAAAATTCTTTATATTATACAAGTAATCAGAAAATAAAAATATGCAAAAAGCAAATGAAGAAACCCCCAAATCTGACTATATACTCTTCTGTGTCTTTTTTCTGTACACAGATCAAGGTGTATATGCACAGACACACAGATATATTTCACAGAATGAACATGCTGTTTGGTAACAAGAGTACCTTTAAAGTCTTTCCCCAAATTTATAATCTATTCGAAACATTATATACATGCAAATTTGGGTTAAAATACCATTTTGAATTATTCAAACAAATTTAACAAGAGATAAATGAAGTTGGAGTCAGAGATCTTTAATAACCTGAAACAAAAATTATCCTCACATATAAGAAGAAACACCTCTTCTCTATGGATATAGTTATCTGGCAAGATTACCTATTCAGGATACAGCTGAAAACTAGACAAAGTAGGAAAGCACCTTTTATAGTTTCATTTATAGACTCATTTTACACACAAATTTAATTTGATCAGCTTAAATTAGTTTTATTGATCTTGTTTGTACAGAAATAAAGGTGAATGCTCTACTTATAATTTAATGAATTATAGCTGTCTCTCTCAGGCTGCCTTATTTGTGTATCCCCTATCCACTTTACTATGAACCAAATGAGACTCTAATGTTAATTTGAGTGGAGATACGTGTCCACCGCTCTTTTAAAAAAGGTACCCAAATGTCCTTTCCGCAATTACCCTTTTAAAAAGACAGTCAGCCAGGTGTGGTGGCTCACTTGAGGTGAGGAGTTCGAGACCAGCCTGGCCAACATGGCGAAACCCCGTCTCTACTAAAAATACAAAAATTAGCTGTGCATAGTGGTGCGCGCTTGTAATCCCAGCTACTTGGGAAGCTGAGGTGGGAGAATTGCTCGAACCCGGAAGGCAGAGGTTGCACTGAGCAGAGATTGCACCACTGCACTCCAGCCTGGGTGACAGAGTGAGACTCTATCTTAACATAACATAACATAACATAACATAACATAACATAACATAACATAACATAACATAACTCTCTAGCCATCTCTTCTGTGATCTTGTCTATTCCCAAATATTTAAGGGTGGAACAACTTTCCAGAGTTTGCCATATAACATATACTTTATAACCTATATTCCAGAATTATACCTCTTGCTCCTGTCGTCTGAAGCTCCAGACTTCGGCTGCCCACTAGACCTTTCCAAACACAACTAATTACATCTTTCCTCCAAAACACAGTAGACTCAACCTTTTTCTAGGTACCGTAACAGTAAATGGTATCAAAACATTGGCAGACATTCAGACTGGGTCAACTTTTGACTCTTCCTGGTCCTTCTCATGCTATATCCAATCAATTGTCAGGTTTTGTCTTTCCTAATCTGTCCTCTCCCTTTGACCCATCTAGCTATAACTTGAGTCCTGGATTTTCATTGCTCTTTGTCTGAAATACTGAGATAGTATATTTTGTGTCCCAATTCCTCTAAAATACAGCTCCTTACTACTTTAACTCTTCATAAAGCCATTAATTGTTCTCAGTTGCGTATATAATACATTTAAACTCCTCAGAATAAAATTTAATGCTCTTTGTGATCTGCTACTGACTTACCATTTTTTAAAGCAGCCATTATCTCCTCCATGTTCACACATATAACAATTGTTCAAAATCCTATAAATCTTTTGATCCTCCAGTCAAATTTTAATTCCCCTGTGAAGTCTCACATCCTCCTCTTAGAATTAACTGCTCCCTTCCCCAAATTCCCATCATATGGCTTTTGCATACCTTACTCCACCCCCCGACCCCCACTAGTCTTAGCTCCTTGAGTGCAGGAGATATATCTTATTCAGTCTTGGCACTGTACGTTTCTTGAACAGATGAATAAATGATGCTCTGCTATCTGGTTTCATAGACCAAAATAACTTAGAAGGAGACAGCAGCATTCAGACAGAAGTGGCAAGTGACAAGTGACTACCTGACAGCAAAGGAGAAGAAAGAAAAAGACAAGAACCAAACTTAAGAACTGAAAAAGCTTTTCCATGTGGGCAAATAGCCCTATATCCCTTAAGGGCATCACTATATTTTAGAATAGCACTGTAATTGATGTTGATACCAATTATAGCAAGATAGCAAGAAAATATTAAATTATGTTTGGTGTTCTGTGTTTAAGAAGGGAAGAAAACAACTAAAATGTGAAATGTATTTTGGAAAGATTTTCATACAACATTTTATTTACTGTAAGTTTATTTAATTATAAAATAATTACTTTATAGAAAACTATAAAAATAAAGACAGAGAAAAAAAGCACCCTAAATCTTAGTATGCATTTTAAAAACAATTTAGATCACATAAGCACCAAATGATTATTCAAACTAAAAATATTTTAATGCTTAAAGAGCTCAAACCCACAGTTATCCAGAAACTTTGGCCAACTAGAATTCATTCTTTCAAAGGAACATAGAGAGCCAAAATTTTACTGTATCATTAAAGTTATTAACCCAACTCTTCTGTCTTAACTAGTGACTGGAAAATGATGAGGTGGGGAGGAGATGAGGAAGTGGGGAACAATAACAAAAGATAAAAAATAGAAGGTGAGAGAAAAAGAAAGGAACCCAAAATAAATAAAAGGTAGGAGGACAATCAAGACAAGTGAGAGGAAGAATAGAAAAACAGAGAGAAAGCATAATATCTGAGCAGACACATTCAGAAAAAGGACAGCTCTTCTTTCATTTTCCCCTCTCTTGACTTCTTTTGTTCTAATTGACTTCAGGCTGATGTGTGTAACCCTAGATGCATGCTGAATTCCAACGAAGTCCTCCTACATGTATACTTTATACCAAAACAATTCAGTTAAAAGGATTTTAATTGGTGTGCACCATTCCCTGCAATTTCAACATTTTAAAAATGAATAGTCTAAGTACCAGATGGTGACAAGTACTAATTAATCAGGCCTATTCAATGAATGAGCATATTAAAATGAATGCACCTATTAGACATGTGTTGCCGATGCTCCATCCTGAGGAAGCCTCCCCTCAAATGAGTGCCCATGGAAGGTGCAGATTTACTGTGCAATACTCACAAGTGTCTTCTGCAATTATTTGCAGTAGCAATGCCATCACTCTTGTGTCTCCCTCCAGATCACTCAATATTTCATGCTAAGCAGCTGGTGAGCCTTGCTATCCCTGTATAATCTGTTCAACCTTTGTAAGCAACAGCCAGCTAAATATTGGGTCTATAGTGTTTCTACTAAAGAGAAGATCTTACAAACTCATCAAGGTCATTTGTTAAATGGACAATGGGTGAAGGACAGATCAAATGAGACTCTTAATCCAACTCCCTTCCTCCTTAATTTGTCTGTCAGTCAGTGAAAGCCTGAGCACTGCTAGCTGAAGGAATGAAATAGTGCAAATGGCAATCCTGCATGACAGGTTGCCATGCTCTGATTGTCCTCAAATGTTGTTAGCATTGGAGAGAAAGGTATATAATAACCTATTGGTAGGTCTCAAAATCCTACTAGGTACTCTTTTTTGAATGTGACAGAAATCTTAGAAGTCATTAGTTTTCTTAGCTCCTCATACTCATCACTCTTCTATTTTATACTATCTTGGATCAACATAATTTCAAATGTATTCTAATAGTAGGAAATTCCCCAAATCTCTCTAAATTTACTGAGAAACACTGGTTTCTTATTTGTTGAAGGCACTGAAAACTGAGCAGCTGATTAGGTGGGGAGACAGCAAGGCATACATAAAACATGGGCTTTGGAGAAAAAAAGGGTGTTGTGAGACATGCATGTTAACTGGTACACAGCAAGCACTAACAAATGTTAGTGTTTCCCCCAGATAATAGCAAATGGTAGGAAAAATAATCAACTTGGAGGGAAACATCACTGAATAACAGCCTAAATATGATTACTTTTAGAGGAACTGAGAGGTTATAATAGAAAATGTGATTTTTTGGTATACTTTAAAAATTAAAGACAATATACTTTAACCTTCTGAGACAGCTTAATTAATTAATTAACTAATTTACAGACAGGGTCTCACTCTGTCACTCAGGCTGGAGTGCAATGGTGTGATCATGGCTCACTGCAGCCTTGACCTCCCCAGGTTCAGGTGATCCTCTCACCTCAGTCTCCTGAGTAGCTGGGACTACAGGTGTCCGCCACCATGCCTGGCTAATTTTTTTTTTTTTTTTTTTTGTGGAGACAGGGTTTTGTCACATTTCCCAGGCTGGTCTCAAACTCCTGGGCTCAAGTGATCCACCTGCCTTGGCCTCCCATAGTGCTGGGATTACAGGCATGAGCCACCATGCCCAGACTAAAACAGCTTGGAAGACAGAATTTTGAGACATTTGTGCTTGTTTCTGATGCATGGCAATAGATATTGCTTAAAATTAGAATATCACCCAAAAGAATGCTTAGGGAAGGGTAGCCAATGACAGAAACAACAAAATTTGTAGTTACCAGAAAAGCCTCCTTCATGACAAAGGCCATTTTATTACTTTCCTTGGGATCTTGCCTAAAAACAAGAGGTGAAATTTATATATTATCCAAACAGAATTTAATTAATTTGGACATAATTGAAAGTCCAAAATAGCAAGAACATATTCATCAAGAGGTTTCTATGCAATGATTAAATAATCTTTTGAAAGTTTCTGTTACTTTGGTCTAACAATTTTTGGTAGATTCATGTTATTTTTAAATTTTTGGTTCTACCTTTACCTTTTTTCCACTTTAAATAATATTTTGATACAGTATCTAGCATAGAAGTAGGTTTTTATAAGAGTCTTGTGTTCTGAGATAAGACAAAACCCCGGAAAACAAGACATCAAAACCAAGTGTAATTCCTAGCCCAAACATATAAAAGAAACCATGTTAGGGAACTAAGAACTCTGACTAACTGAAAGGAAAGCAATGATTTATAATAATCTAAGTAGACCAAGACAATTTTCAGACTACAGTTGACCCTTGAACAATATGGGTTTGAACTGTGCAGTTCAACTTACATATGGATTTTTTCAATAAATATATTGGAAAATTTTACGGTGATTTGTGACAATTTGATAAAACTCACAGACAAACCATGTAACCAGAAATATTTAAAAAATTATGAAAAAGTTAGGTATGTCATGAATACATAAAATATATGGATAGTATATTTTATCATTTACTATCATAGAGTATATACAAACCTATTATAAAAAGTTAAAATTTATCAAAACTTAAATATGAGAGAAATGTAAACAAATGTAAAGATGTGGTATTAAATAACTGCATAAGTATATGAATAACCACATATTATAATACATACTATACTACTGTAATAATTTTGTAGCCACCTTCTGTTGCTACTGAGGTACACTCAAGTATTCTATCTGCTTAAAAGGCCATGTGATGCTAATCATCTCCACATGAACAGTTCATCTCTCCAATAAATTGTGTATTATAGTAAAAAGTGATTTCTTGATGTTCTTGTATATTTATCATATCATGTTTATTTTTAGGGCAATGCTGTAAACCTTAAATAACACATAGGACCCATATGAAATGCCACCAGTGATGCTGGAGGTGCTCCCAAGAAGCAGAGAAAAGTCATGACACTTTTGCTTGTTATGTACTGTAGTTTGAGGTCTGTAGCTTTAACTGCCCACTATTGCAAGATAAATGAATCTAGCCTAAGGACCAGTATAGAAAAAAGAAAATGAAGTTCATGAGCCATCAATGCAGCAATGCTAGCAGGCATGAAAATCTTGCACTTTTTGAGAAATACCTTTTTGTATCATATTGAAAACAGCATTTATATGGGTGCAGGATTGCTATAAGAAGGTATACTTAGAGACTGTAATATTATTCAAGAAAAAGTGAGGTCATTATATGACAACTTAAAGCAAAGGGATAGTGAAGTAGCTAGAGAATTTAGTGTCAGCAAAGGATGGTTTGATAATTCTAGAAAAAGATTTGGCTTAAAAAATGTCAAGATAACAGGAGAAGCAGCTTCTGCCAACCAAGAGGCAGCAGATAAATTCCTAGATGCTATTAAGAAAAGCATTGAGGAAGGATATCTGCCTGAGCAGGCTTTTAGTGCAAATGAAAGTGCCCTATATTGGGGGGTGGGGAGAAAGCCACAAAGGACATTTATTTCATCTATTTGTATGGAAGAGAAGTAAGCACCAGGATTTAAGGCAGGAAGGCATAGGCTAACTCGACTGTTTTGCACAAATGTGGTCAGATTTATGATTGGGACTATCCCTATCTATAAAGCTAGTAATCCCCAAGTCTTGAAGAGAAATGATAAGCCCCAGCTGCCACTCTTGTTTATACAGCAAGAAGGTCTGAATGAGAACCCTTTTTCTGGATTGGTTCCATCAATGCTTTGTTCCTGAAGTCAGAAAGTACTCTGCCAGTAAGACACTGCCTTTTAAAGTTCATTTGGTATTAGGCAATGTCCCTGGCCACTCAGAATACCATGAGTTCAACGCTGTAGATATCGAAGTGGTCTACTCGCCATCAAACACAATGTCTCTAATTCAGCCTCTAGATCAGGGGGCCATAGGACCTTTAAGGCTTATCATACAAAGTTCCATGTGGAAAGGACTGCCAACATTGTGAAAGAGAGCTCTGATAGAGAGAACACCATGAAAGTCTGGAAGGATTAAACTGCTGAAGATGACATTGTTGTTACAGAAAAAGTTGTGAAAGCCATCAAGCCCAAAACAATAAATTCCTCTGGAAAACTCTGTGTCCACATGTTGTACATGACTTCAAGGGATTTATGACAGAGTTAATCGATGAAATCACGAAAGAGACTGCAGATATGGCAAAAATGGTGTAGGGTGTGTGTGTGTAAAAGGTGTCGAGATATGGCTCTTGGAGACACTGAAGAGCTAATATACCTCACATCAGAAGAATTTACGGAAGATGACTTGATGGAGATGACTGCTTCCAAATCAGCGCCAGACAATGAAGATGAAGATGTAGAAGAAGCAGTGCCAGAAAACAGATTGAGGTTAGACAATCCGGTAGAAGGATTCTGATGATTCAAGACTGCTTTTGACTTCTTTTACAACATGGACCCTTCTCTATGATACAGGTACTAAACTAAAGCAAACAATGGAAGAAAGATTGGTACTGTATGGAAACATTTTTAGAGAAATAAAATAGCAAAAAAATTCAGACAAATTACAATATATTTCCATAAAGTTACATCAGGTGGGCCTGTCTTTCCTGCCTGTTTCCACCTGCTCAGCCTCTTCTGCCTCTGCCACCCTTGAGATAGCAAAACCAACCCTTCTTCTTCTTCCTCCTCCTCGGACTACTCAACATGAAGACAAATAAGATGAAGGCCTTTATGATGATCCACTTTCACTTAGTCAATAGTAAATATATTCTCTTCCTTATGATTTTCTTAATAGCATTTTTTCTCCAGCTTACTTTATTGTAAGAATATAGTATATCGTATATATAGAATACAAAATAAGTGTTAATCAACTGCTTATGTTATTGATAAGGCTTATGGTCAACAGTGGTCAGGTTTTTGGGGAGTCAAAAGTTATATGCAGATTTTTGACTGTGTGTGGGGTCGGCATCCCAATCTTTACATTATTCAAGGGTCAACTGTATATTCTAAAATTCACTACTTAATGTATGGTCTGTAGCCCCAGACCTACTGAATCATAATCTACATTTTTACAAGATGCCCAGGTACTTTATAAACATATTGAAGTTTAGGAAGCACTCTACTGAAAACCAGCAAGTTTTATCAAACTGTGAATATAGCATAGTAGATTCACATTTTACAATTTAAAAGTCCCCTCAATTTGAAAACCATATTCACTATCTAAAAGGCTTTTGTTTATTTATTTTGAAAATCTACTCATTTCAGAACTACTGACAATAAAATTAGAGGAGGAGATAAACTGAATAAAGGGCATATTCAATAGAAACTTTAATGTTAGCAGGTGATTGTTTCATGTTTGAAAGATCTTCCATTAGGGTCAAATGTGCTTCATGTCATTCTGCTTGGTAGTGAAATGGTTAAATTTCTTCTTTCTTTCTATATTTTTCCTTCTAACTAATTTTAGATAGTTACTACATATAGACTCATACTTTACCATAACTTACCTCTGGAGTAAAATATATTATTTAAAAAATTTCTTCAAATACTTATACTGTGATGTGAGCTCTTTATCAACTATGTAGATGCTACCAAATGTTTTAGCATTTCTCCTCAGATTTACATGTCATACACCACTAAATGCATCAAGTTGAGTTCAAGCCACTCAAGATTACTGTTATTGATTTCAGGGAACAGATTAGTAAAAAGGGGTTTTACCACTCAATGTCTTTCCAACTTAAGACATATCAACCCTTGGTTTTATTGTATAAATTGATAAGCCTTTGTGTCTTTTTTTTTTTTTTTTTTGAGACAGAGTCTCACTCTGTCACTCAGGCTGGAGTGCAGTGTTGAAATCTCGGCTCACTGCAAGCTCCGCCTCCCGGGTTCATGCCATTCTCCTGCCTCAGCCTCCCGAGTAGCTGGAACTACAGGTGCCCGCCACCACACCTGGCTATTTTTTTTTTTATTTTTAGTAGAGATGGGGTTTCACCGTGTTAGCCAGGATGGTCTCGATCTCCTGACCTCGTGATCCTCCCGCCTTAGCCTCCCAAAGTACTGGGATTACAGGCATGAGCCACTGCGCCCGGCCTAAGCCTTTGTGTCTTAATGCCACTGTTTTCCTATTTCCAAACATCACAGGCCAAAGTGGCTAATCAAGAAACTAAAGAAGATTTGCCTCATAAAGAAATGATCATTTCTCCCTCCCTCTGATTAGTCAAAGGCTCTTTCTAGTGTTGATACACTAGATATACTGCTTGAAGTTCTAGCATATTCCAAATATTGCTTTTGCATCATTTTGGTATATCATATGGGAAAAGCTAATTCAGAGTCTGTTTTTATGTTAATATATTCATGGCCACATTCCAAGGAATGCCAGGCACCTTGGAATACAGCCTGTCACTTAGCTAGGGGCATAAATGACTAACTCAGCATTGTATCTTAAAGACAGAAGCAGAAGTAGAATCTCCAACCCTTACTGTGTTAGATGTCATACTTAGATCACACTGGCTCCCTTTGTGCATCTGATTCATCTGCTTTTTGTCAAACTTGGTATTCATTTTAGACTCCAATATTGTTCCAAATCAGGCTAAGCTTTAATATTAATGCAGTCTTCTAGTTAAAGCTGCCAGTAATCTAAGACTGGGTGCTGTGCCCTTTTGGATGCAGTTTCACATTTAGCTATTTAAAACCTCTATGTTCAAGAAGCATCGTGTTTTCTGCCTGGATTTGTGGGGTGTCGCTCAATTGCACATCTTGCAATTTAGCACTACATTATTTCTCAGATCCTTGAACAACATGGGTTAGGAGTGCCGACCCCTCACGTGATAAAAAATCTGCATATAACTTTTGACTACCGCAGAACCTAACTACTAATAGCCTGCTGCTGACCAGAAGCCTTACTCATAACATAAACAGTTGATTAACACATATTTTGTACATTGTATGTACTATATACTGTATTTTTACAAAAAAGTAAACTAGAGAAAGGAAAATGTTATTAAGAAAATCATCTTTGGGGCTGGGTGTGGTGGCTCATGCCCCCTGTAATCCCAGCACTTTGGGAGGCCGAGGTGGGCAGATCACAAGGTCAGGAGATCAAGACTATCCTGGTTAACACGGTGAAACCCCGTCTCTACTAAAAAAATACAAAAAAATAGCTGGGCTTGGTGGTAGGCGCCTCTAGTCCCAGCTACTCGGGAGGCTGAGGCAGGAGAATGACGTGAACCCGGGAGGCGAAGCTTGCAGTGAGCCGAGATCGTGCCACTGCACTCCAGCCTAGGTGACAGAGCGAGACTCCATCTCAAAAAAAAAAAAAAAAGAAAATCATCTTTTGGAGGCCGAGGTGGGCAGACTGCTTGAGCTCAAGAGTTCAAGAGCAGCCTAGGCAACATGGCAAAACCCTGTCTCTACCAAAAATACAAAAATGTAGTCCCAGCTACAGGTGCTGGTAGGTTGAGGTGGGAGGGTGGATTAAGCCCAAGAGGCAGAGGTTGCAGTGAGCTATGATCATACCACTGCACTCCAGCCTGGGAGACAGAGCCAGACCCTGTCTCAGAAAAAAAAAAAAAAAAAAAAGAAAATCATAAAAGAAAATGTATTTATGCATTAAGTCAAAGTGGATCATTGTAAGGGTCTTCATCCTCATTGTCTTAATGTTGAGTAGGCTGAGGAGGAGGAAGAAGAGTAGGGGTTGGTTTTGGTGTCTGAAGAGTGGCACAGGCAGAAGAGGAGGTGGAAGGGGAGGTAAGAGAGGCAGGCACTCACAGCATAACTTTTATTGAAAAAAATCTGCATGTAAGTGGACCCATGCAGTTCAAACTGGTATTGTTCAATAGTCAATAAAACACAGAGACAATAAAAATCTGGGAAACAGTAGCTGTGAAAATTTAAAAATCATTTATATTATTGCTTGAATAGGTAGGCAAAGCAGAATACAATGATGAAGTTTTATTCTTGTGTTTTAAAATCAAGAGCACAACCTGAAGAATAAACACAATTTTGATGAAGAGCAAAACTGGAGGACTGACATTACCCAACTTCAAGACATACTATAAAGCTACAGTAATCAAGACAGTGTGATACTGGCAAAAGAACAGACAAATAGATCAATGGGACAGAACAGATAGCCCAGAAACAGATCCATACAAGTACAGTCAATTGATCTCTGACAAAGGAAATTCAGTGGAGAAAGCATAGCCTTTTTCACAAATGGTACTGAAACAACTGGACATCCAAATAAAAAAAAACTCAATACAGATACTATATCCTTCACAGAAATTAACTCCCAATGAATCAATGGCCTCAATGTAAAACATAAAACAATAAAACTCCTAAATGATAACATAGGAGAAAATCTAGATGATGTTGAGTTTAGTGATGACTTTTTAGATTTGACACCAAAGGCATGATCTTTGACAGAAAGCACTGGTAAGCTGAACTTCATTAAAATTAAAAACGTCTACTCTGCAAAAGACACTGTGAAGAAAATGAGAACACAAGCCACATAGTGATATGAAATATTTGCAACAAATATCTGCAAAGGGACTGTTATTCAAAATACAAAAAGAACTCTTAATTCTCAACAATAAGAAAATGAACAACCAATTTAAAAAATGTGCAAAAGACCTGAAGAAACAGATAAAGACAATATACAGACAGCAAATAAAAAGATGCACCACATCATATGTTATTAGGGAATTGCAAATTAAAACAGTAAGGTACCACTACACACCTATTAGAATGTATAAAATCTACAATAGTGACAAAACCAAATGATAGCAAGGATGTGGAGCAACAGAAACTTATCCATTGCTATCGGGAATGCAAAATGGTACAGACCCTTTGGAAGACAGTATGGCAGTTTCTTGAAAAACTAAACATAACTCTTACCATACAATCCAGCAATCATACTTCTTGGCATTTACCCAAAAGAGCTGAAAACTTATGTCCAAACAAAACCTGCATGTAAGTGTTTATAGGAGCAGCTTGGGTGGTGAGAGGAGCAGCAGTGTCCAGGCAGCCCAGCTTCACAAAAGCTCTCATTGCGCCACGGCCTGCAGGCACTGGGTCATACCCTCCCCACTGCCAAGATGCCCAAGAGGAAAGTCAGCTCAGCCAAATAGGCACTGAAGGAAGAGCCCAAGGAGATTGGCCTGGTGGTCAGCTAAATCTGCTCCTGCAAAAGTGTAAAGGAAGCTAATCCCAGCACTTTGGGAGGCCGAGGCAGGTGAATCACGAGGTCAGGAGTTTAAGACCAGCCTGGCAACGTGGTGAAACCCCATCTCTTCTAAAAATACAAAAAATTAGCTTGGAGTAGTGGCGGGCACCTGTAATCCCAGCTACTCAGGAGGCTGAGGCAGGAGAATTGCTTGAACCCGGGAGGCAGAGGTTGCAGTAAGCTGAGATTGTGCCACTGCACTCCAGCCCTGGCAACAGAGTGAGACGCTGTCTAAAAAAAAAGGCAGCAGGAAAGGACAAATCTTCAGACAAAAAAGTTCAAAAAAAGGGAAAAGGGGAACAAAGGGAAAACAGGCCAAAGTGGCTAATCAAGAAACTAAAGAAGATTTACGTGCAGAAAATGGAAAGACTAAAACCGAGGCATGTCCAGCCTTTGATGAAGCCAGAGAGAAAGAAGCCAAGTCTGATTAATATCTTATAATATGTCTTATCAGTGGTCACTATTTCTCTTCTTGTACAATCCAGAGGAATATTTTTATCAACTATTTTGTAAGTGCAAGTTTTTTTAATAGCTCTAGACACATTTTCAAGAAGCATGGAATCCCATCTCATCCCATGTTTTTTTAAGATCAAATGCCTTTTTTTTTTTTAAAAAAAAAAAGAAGTTGGGGGGAGGAGCCAAGATGGCCGAATAGGAACAGCTTCCTTCTACAGCTCCCAGCATGAGCAACGCAGAAGACAGGTGATTTCTGCATTTCCATCTGAGGTACTGGGTTCATCTCACTAGGGAGTGCCAGACAGTGGGCGCAGGACAGTAGGTGCAGTGCACCATGTGCCAGCCGAAGCAGGGCGAGGCATTGCCTCACTCGGGAAGCTCAAGGGGTCAGGGAGTTCCCTTTCCTGGTCAAGGAAAGGGGTGACAGACAGCACCTGGAAAATCGGACCACTCCCACCCGAATACTGCGCTTTTCCGACGGGCTTAGGAAATGGCGCACCAGGAGATTATAGCCCGCACCTGGCTCAGACGGTCCTACGCCCACGGAGTCTCCCTGATTGCTAGCACAGCAGTCAGAGATCAAACTGCAAGGTGGCAGCGAGGCTGGGGGAGGGGCGGCCGCCATTGCCCAGGCTCGCTTAGGTAAACAAAGCAGCCTGGAAGCTCTAACTGGGTGGAGCCCACCACAGCTCAAGGAGGCCAGCCTGCCTCTGTAGGCTCCACCTCTGGGGGCAGGGCACAGACAAACAAAAAGATAGCAGTAACCTCTGCAGACTTAAATGTCCCTGTCTGACAGCTTTGAGGAGAGCAGTGGTTCTCCCAGCACGCAGCTGGAGATCTGAGATCGGGCAGACTGCTTCCTCAAGTGGGTCCCTGACCCCTGACCCCCAAGCAGCCTAACTGGGAGGCACCCCCAAGTAGGGGCAGACTGATACCTCACACGGCCGGGTACTCCTCTGAGACAAAACTTCCAGAGGAACGATCAGACAGCAGCATTCGTGGATCACGAAATTCCGTGGTTCTGCAGACACCGCTGCTGATAGCCAGGCAAACAGGGTCTGGACTGGACCTCTAGCAAACTCCAATAGACCTGCAGCTGAGGGTCCTGTCTGTTAGAAGGAAAACTAACAAACAGAAAGGACATCCACACCAAAAACCCATCTGTACATTACCATCATCAAAGACCAAAAGTAGATAAAACCACAAAGATGGGGAAAAAACAGAGCAGAAAAACTGGAAACTCTAAAAAGCAGAGCGCCTCTCCTCCTCCAAAAGAACGCAGTTCCTCACCAGCAACGGAACAAAGCTGGATGGAGAATGACTTTGATGAGTTGAGAGAAGAAGGCTTCAGATGATCAAACTACTCCGAGCTACAGGAGGAAATTCAAACCAAAGGCAAAGAAGTTGAAAACTTTGAAAAAACTTTAGACGAACGTATAACTAGAATAATCAATACAGAGAAGTGCTTAAAGGAGCTGATGGAGCTGAAAGCCAAGGCTTGAGAACTACGTGAAGAATGCAGAAGCCTCAGGAGCCGATGCGATCAACCGGAAGAAAGGGTATCAGTGATGGAAGATGAAATGAATGAAATGAAGCGAGAAGGGAAGTTTAGAGAAAAAAGAATAAAATGAAACGAACAAAGCCTCCAAGAAATATGGGACTATGGGAAAAGACCAAATCTGCGTCTGATTGGTGTACCTGAAAGTGACGGGGAGAATGGAACCAAGTTGGAAAACTCTGCAGGATATTATCCAGGAGAACTTCCCCAATCTAGCAAGGCAGGCCAACATTCAGATTCAGGAAATTCAGAGAACACCACAAAGATACTCCTTGAGAAGAGCAACTCCAAGATGCATAATTGTCAGATTCACCAAAGTTGAAATGAAGGAAAAAATGTTAAGGGCAGCCAGAGAGAGAGGTCAGGTTACCCACAAAGGGAAGTCCGTCAGACTAACAGTGGATCTCTCAGCAGCAACTCTACAAGCCAGAAGAGAGTGGGGGCCAACATTCAACATTTTTAAAGAAAAGAATTTTCAACCCAGAATTTCATATCCAGCCAAACCAAGCTTCATAAGTGAAGGAGAAATAAAATACGTTACAGACAAGCAAATGCTGAGAGATTTTGTCACCACCAGGCCTGCCCTAAAAGAGCTCCTGAAGGAAGCACTAAACATGGAAAGGAACAACAGGTAACAGCCACTGCAAAATCATGCCAAAATGTAAAGACGATCGAGACTAGGAAGAAACTGCATCAACTAATGAGCAAAATAACCAGCTAACATCATAATGACAGGATCAAATTCACACATAACAATATTAACTTTAAATGTAAATGGACTAAACACTCCAATTAAAAGACACAGACTGGCAAATTGGATAAAGAGTCAAGACCCATCAGTGTGCTGTATTCAGGAAACCCATCTCACATGCAGAGACACACATAGGCTCAAAATAAAAGGATGGAGGAAGATCTACCAAGCAAATGGAAAACAAAAAAAGGCAGGGGTTGCAATCCTAGTCTCTGATAAAACAGACTTTAAACCAACAAAGATCAAAAGAGACAAAGAAGGCCATTACATAATGGTAAAGGGATCAATTCAACAAGAAGAGCTAACTATCCTAAATATATATGCACCCAATACAGGAGCACCCAGATTCATAAAGCAAGTCCTGAGTGACCTACAAAGAGACTTAGACTCCCACACAACAATAATGGGAGACTTTAACACCCCACTGTCAACTTTAGACAGATCAATGAGACAGAAAGTTAACAAGGATACCCAGGAATTGAACTCAGCTCTGCACCAAGTGGACCTAATAGACATCTACAGAACTCTCCACCCCAAATCAACAGAATACACATTTTTTTCAGCACCACACCATACCTATTCCAAAACTGACCACATAGTTGGAAGTAAAGCTCTCCTCAGCAAATGTAAAAGAACAGAAATTATAACAAACTGTCTCTCAGACCACAGTGCAATCAAACTAGAACTCAGAATTAAGAAACTCACTCAAAACCGCTCAACTACATGGAAACTGAACAACCTGCTCCTGAATGACTACTGGGTACATAACGAAATGAAGGCAGAAATAAAGATGTTCTTTGAAACCAATGAGAACAAAGACACAACATAACAGAATTTCTGGGACACATTCAAAGCAGTGTGTAGAGGGAAATTTATAGCACTAAATGCCCACAAGAGACACCAAGAAAGATCCAAAATTGACACCCTAACATCACAATTAAAAGAACTAGAAAAGCAAGAGCAAACACATTCAAAAGCTAGCAGAAGGCAAGAAATAACTAAAATCAGAGCAGAACTGAAGGAAATAGAGACACAGAAAACCCTTCAAAAAATTAATGAATCCAGGAGCTGGTTTTTTGAAAGGATCAACAAAATTGATAGACTGCTAGCAAGACTAATAAAGAAGAAAAGAGAGAAGAATCAAATAGACACAATAAAAAATGATAAAGGGGATATCACCACCGATCCCACAGAAATACAAACTACCATCAGAGAATACTACAAACACCTCTATGCAAATAAACTAGAAAATCTAGAAGAAATGGATAAATTCCTCGACACATACACTCTCCCAAGACTAAACCAGGAAGAAGTTGAATCTCTGAATAGACCAATAACAGGAGCTGAAATTGTGGCAATAATCAATAGCTTACCAACCAAAAAGAGTCCAGGACCAGATGGATTCACAGCCGAATTCTACCAGAGGTACAAGGAGGAACTGGTACCATTCCTTCTGAAACTATTCCAATCAATAGAAAGAGGGAATCCTCCCTAACTCATTTTATGAGGCCAGCATCATCCTGATACCAAAGCCAGGCAGAGACACAACCAAAAAAGAGAATTTTAGAGCAATATCCTTGATGAACATTGATGCAAAAATCCTCAATAAAATACTGGTAAACCGAATCCAGCAGCACATCAAAAAGCTTATCCACTATGATCAAGTGGGCTTCATCCCTGGGATGCAAGGCTGGTTCAATATACGCAAATCAATAAATGCAATCCAGCATATAAACAGAACCAAAGACAAAAACCACATGATTATCTCAATAGATGCAGAAAAGGCCTTTGACAAAATTCAACAATGCTTCATGCTAAAAACTCTCAATAAATTAGGTATTGATGGGACTTATCTCAAAATAATAAGAGCTATCTATGACAAACCCACAGCCAATATCATACTGAATGGGCAAAAACTGGAAGCATTCCCTTTGAAAACTGGCACAAGACAGGGATGCCCTCTCTCACTACTCCTATTCAACATAGTGTTGGAAGTTCTGGCCAGGGCAATTAGGCAGGAGAAGGAAATAAAGCGTATTCTATTAGGAAAAGAGGAAGTCAAATTGTCCCTGTTTGCAGACGACATGATTGTATATCTAGAAAACCCCATCATCTCAGCCCAAAATCTCCTTAAGCTGATAAGCAACTTCAGCAAAGTCTCAGGATACAAAATCAATGTGCAAAAATCACAAGCATTCTTACACACCAATAACAGACAGAGAGCCAAATCATGAGTGAACTCCCATTCACAATTGCTTCAAAGAGAATAAAATACTTAGGAGTCCAACTTACAAGGGACGTGAAGGACCTCTTCAAGGAGAACTACAAACCACTGCTCAATGAAATAAAAGAGGATACAAACAAATGGAAGAACATTCCATGCTCATGGGTAGGAAGAATCAATATCGTGAAAATGGCCATACTACCCAAGGTAATTTATAGATTCAATGCCATCCCCATCAAGCTAACAATAACTTTCTTCACAGAATTGGAAAAAACTACTTTAAAGTTCATATGGAACCAAAAAAGAGCCCGCATCACCAAGTCAATCCTAAGCCAAAAGAACAAAGCTGGAGGCATCACGCTACCTGACTTCAAACTATACTACAAGGCTACAGTAACCAAAACAGCATGGTACTGGTACCAAAACAGAGACATAGATCAATGGAACAGAACAGAGCCCTCAGAAATAATGCCACATATCTACAACTATCTGATCTTTGACAAACCTGACAAAAACAAGAAATGGGGAAAGGATTCCCTATTTAATAAATGGTGCTGGGAAAACTGGCTAGCCACATGTAGAAAGCTGAAACTGGATCCCTTCCTTACACCTTACACAAAAAGACCTGAAACCATAAAAACCCTAGAAGAAAACCTAGGCATTACCATTCAGGACATAGGCATGGACAAGGACTTCATGTCTAAAACACCAAAAGCAATGGCAACAAAAGCCAGAATTGACAAATAGGATCTAATTAAACTAAAGAGCTTCTGCACAGCAAAAGAAACTACCATCAGAGTGAACAGGCAACCTACAAATGGGAGAAAATTTTCTCTACCTACTCATCTGACAAAGGGCTAATATCCACAATCTACAATGAACTCCAACAAATTTACAAGAAAAAAACAAACAACCCCATCAAAAAGTGGGCGAAGGATATGAATAGACACTTCTCAAAAGAAGACATTTATGCAGCCAAAAGACACATGAAAAAATGCTCATCATCACTGGCCATCAGAGAAATGCAAATCAAAACCACAATGAGATACCATCTCACACCAGTGAAAATGGCAATCATTAAAAAGTCAGGAAACAACAGGTGCTGGAGAGGATGTGGAGAAATAGGAACAATTTTACACTGTTGGTGGGACTGTAAACTAGTTCAACCATTGTGGAAGTCAGTGTGGCGATTCCTCAGGGATCTAGAACTAGAAATACCATTTGACCCAGCCATCCCATTACTGGGTATATACCCAGAGGACTATAAATCATGCTGCTATAAAGACACATGCACACGTATGTTTATTGCGGCACTATTCACAATAGCAAAGACTTGGAACCAACCCAAATGTCCAACAATGACAGACTGGATTAAGAAAATGTGGCACATATACACCATGGAATACTATGCAGCCCTAAAAAATGATGAGTTCATGTCCTTTGTAGGGACATGGATGAAATTGGAAATCATCATTCTCAGTAAACTATCACAAGGACAAAAAACCAAACACCGCATGTTCTCACTCATAGATGGGAACTGAACAATGAGAACACATGGACACAGGAAGGGGAACATCACACTCTGGGGACAGTTGTGGGGTGGGGGGAGGGTGGAGGGATAGCATTAGGAGATATACCTAATGCTAAATGATGAGTTAATGGGTGCAGCACACCAGGATGGCACATGTATACGTATATAACTAACCTGCACATTGTGCACATGTACCCTAAAACTTAAAGTATAATAAAAACATAAATTAAAAAAAAAAGAAGTTAAATAATTTGCTGGTTTGTTTTTGGTACAACAGAAGATGGTGTGGGATACTGAGTTATGGGAAGCTCTGACTGTCTTGGGTTTCAACTTAACATTCCATAGATGAAGGGTTAGTTTTAGGATATAGTTATATCCTATAATACAAAGCATACTAACTGGCAATATGGAGCCACAGTCCTGCATTTAATCTCTTGAACATTTTAAATTACTCCTATTCCCATGTTGTTTTATAGCAGAATTGATTTCTAAAGAAAAATACTCCTTGCTCATGGCTCTCCTTATCAGAATTTTGTGCACTCTGTAACATCTTTGGTTGTGGCAGTCCTGTTTCCCTAATAACCATTAATGTGCTGTGAAAGATGAAAACTTTGAGTATGTAGTGTATATGCTATTAAATTGTGAATTGGTAGGATGTATGTAACAGCTTATGAACATTTGAAGATGCTTGATAGCCAGTACTTGATAGCCATGTAAGGAAACTCTGCCTCCAAATTTTAAGCTGGAAAGTCACTGGAATAACTTTAAAAAAGAACTACAACACATAAGCTTTTTAGATTCTTGGTACGTATGTTAAGAATTGTGTACAAATTGACATATCTGTGGACTGGTCCTCAACACAACCAACAAAATCTCAATTATGAAAGAAAAAATGCTTACAGTAGTTTTAGTCATAATTGCTAAAACTTGAAGCAAGGAAAGTGAATGGACAAACTGTGGTATACCCATACAACAAATACTATCTAATGACAAAAATGAGTTACCAAGCCAAGAAAAGACAAGGACATAGAAGAACCTTGGATACACATTATTAAGTGAAAGAGGCCAATCAATCTGAAAAGCTAGATATTGTATGATTCTAAATATATGACATTCTGGAAAATGCAAAACCAAATGTTGAGATAGTAAAAAGAACAGTGGTTGCCAGGAACAAGGGGGAACGGAGGAATGAATAGGTGGAGCAGAGGGGAATTTTTGGGCAGTGAAACTATTCTATATGATACTATAATGGTGGATACATTACACAGTTGTCATTATACATTTGTCAAACCTCATAGAATGTACAACAAAAACAGAAAATCCTAATGTAAACTATGGACTTTGGTTGATAAAGGGGTTCTAACAAGAAAACCATGTTTTACATTTCCAGTGAGGCTTCCAATTTTTCTTTCAAGACTCTCACAGTGCTCCTGCTCAGCTCCAGGCTCATACAAGTCTAGGAACAGGTTGGGCTAAAAACAGATCCGTGCTACTCTGAAATAAGGGACAAGGCTCTGAGTGTGGCTTTTCCCCAAGACTTTCAACAGAGTTGGTGAGAAAATCCAACATTAAGCAAACTGTGCTTTGCATCTGCCCGTCAACTTAAATCTGTTGCTTTTATCTTTATAGCTATTATATACTGTGCTTCAAGTACTACTATGTATGACGCATCTTTAATTCAATACAATAATCTTGAGGGGCAGTAACTATCATCATTTTAGTACATTTTAATAAAATGGTGGATTGAAGATATTCAATTCCTTGCCCAATGCTATACCACTTTTAAGTAGTATGCTGGGATTTGAACCCAGGCCTGACTCATTACAAAGTCCCACTCAACTCTATGCAATCATGCTGTTTCTATAATCTTTGTTAACCACACATCTTCTCTAGTTTCTGATCTCAGGACATCCCATTCCTCTCTGTACTTGACCACTCCCTTGTCTAGAGTCACTAGTATCTTTGGGAAAACGATACTGTCACTCTCAGTATTGTTTCCACAGGACTTACATCAGTGAGGCCAGCAACTTCCTCTTAGGGTGAATTTTATGTTCATCCTTTCCTCTACTTTCTTAATTACAATGCTTACATTAACTAGAAGAACTATCAATTCTAGGCAATGTTGTATAGGGAAAAAACACCGTTCTTCCTGCCAAAGTAAAAAAGTTAGGAAAATGACACAAAAAAACCAATCTTCTATTTAGAATAAAACAATATAAAATGATGGGTTATAAAACAGCTAAAGCCTAATATGTGAAATGTGTGAAAATACCTGGTTTTGGTAAGACAGAAATATGTAACTGTAGAGAACTAACTCATTGGTGAAAAACTGAAAGAATGGCCTAAGAAAAATAGGAAGTCATGACCAATTATTAAATAATAATATTTGTCTTTACCACCTCCATTACTGCTTTGTATAGCAGCAATAAAACATAGATGTTATCTAAAGGGTTTCTTTCCATTGTACTAATTTTTGAAAGACTATCTCCAGTCTGTTCTTAACTATTTTTGGAAATTAGGAAAGATTTGTCTACAGACTAGCAAGTAAACTGACAGTATAGATTCAACTACTTACTGGCATAATGGGAAGCCAGGAAATGAGTGTTGAAAAAAGTTCTATACAAAGAAAATTGAAACCAGATCTAAAAAAGTCTAGTCTAAGATAACCCTTTTATGTCTCTTTTTTAATATAAAAGAAAAAAATTGTTTGTGACATATAAGAGAGGATATAGAAAGTCCAAGATTTCCATATATGTACCTTCAGCTATTGAGTCTAAACACTAGCAAGCGGAGATTTTCAAAGTGACCCGAATGAAGTCAAGACACTGCATCCATTTTATCCTGGGCTTATTTCTTTATCCTTCAGGAAAAGATGTCTTTTATAACAGAAACTATCAAACAAGCTAACAGATGGCAAGGGCACTGAATCAAGTCTAATTTGGGTTGAATTCAAATTTGATTATCTAGAGACATGAAAGCAATATACCTATATTAGCATCAGATGCCTAATGCTGATAAAAATGTTATGGAAGTATGATACAGCAGAGAGCTTTCTGGACTTAAAAGATCCCTTTGGGCTAACTAGTTAGAAAACTCTGGCAAAGTCACAAATTCCTTGTGCCTCAGGATCCTTTACCTGCACAATGGGATGATAATAACTGGTCTTCCTTTCTATGAGATGCTGAGAGGATACAATGGAATATTTTTAAAATTTTTTCTTCACTGGGTGTGGTAGGCAGAATAATGACCCCACAAAGATGTTCAAATCCCCAGAACTTGTGAAATTGTTACCTCATATGGATTCTCCCTTAGAGCCTTCTGAAGGAATGCAGCCCTGCCAAAACCTTGATTCTAGCCCAGTGAAACTTATTTCAGATTTCCGGCCTCCTGAACTCCAAGATAATAAATGTATTGTTTTAAACAATTACGTTTATGACACTTTGTTATAGCAGTAATAAGAAACTAACACACTAAGTTTGGTCTCAGCTCTGACACTTTCCCTTTCTATGTATCCCTGGGCCAGTTATTTATGTCTTTGAACTTTAGTTTCCTCATCTGTCAAATTAGAATTAACAATACCAACTACCAGTTGTTACAGAGATCAAATAGGATAACTAAGTGCTATAGCATAAGTAATTAAAAATGGTAACTATCCTTATATTTATTTCTTGTTATACTAAGGCAATATAATGCAATTATTTTTACACAACCTACATTCAACTTATCGTTTCCATATATACCAGAGATGTATATTAAAGCTTCTATCACTAAAGTTATTGGTAATATATTGATGGACAAGTCATTAGTTTGTTCTTGCAGATCATAAAGTTGAAGTTCTTTTAGATCTCAAAGTTCCCAAAGGGAAGAAGCAATATATATGTAATTCATTTGAAACCCAGGATTTTAAATCCAGTAAAAAGTCCATTTTAAATCCAGTAAAAAGTCGAGACTCTGCATTGATTTTGTCCTTAGATTACCTCCATATCCTTCAGGAAAAAGTGTCTTTTAAACCAGAAAACTTTTGATGACCAAAGATAAAATTTAAATAGGAATCTCAAGGAATAGGAAGAGAAATCATTGATTAAGAAAATAAATTCAGGCTGGGCGCAGTGGCTCACGCCTGTAATCCCAACACTTTGGGAGGCAGAGGTGGGCAGATCACCTGAGGTCAGGAGTTTGAGACCAGACTGGCCAACATGGTGAAACCCCATCTCTAGTAAAAATACAAAAGTCAGCCAGGTGTGGTGACAGGTACCTGTAATCCCAGCTACTCGGGAGGCTGAGGCAGGAGAATCGCTTGAACCTGGGAGGTGGAGGTTGCAGTGAACCGAGGTTGCACCAATGCATTCTGGCCTTGTGTGCTCAGGGGGACAGAGCAAGTCTCTGTCTCAAAAAACAAAAACAAAAACAAAATTCACAAGGAAGTTTAATGATTTGGTTTTTTAGCAATATTCAGCTAGTTTATGTCAAGAATGATTATCTCCAGGGTTTTCTACTTCTAGATCTGTGCTATTTTATTACAGTAGAGATCAGCAAACTATGTCCCATGGGTAAAATCTGGTCTGCCATCTCTTTTTGTAAATAAGGTTTTATTAAAACAGGCAAACACATCCATTCACAACTGCCTATACCTGCTTTTGTGCTACAAAGGCAAACTGAGTAGTTGCAACAGAGACTATGCCCTGTAAAACCTAAAGTATTTAAAATTGGCCCATATACAAGAAGTATACTGTCCCTAGTGTTACAGCATATTACTTCTCAAGGCATGTAAGTTTATTTTATCTTATAAGGTGTTTCAAAACAATAGATTTTTATTTTTTTTTTTATTTATTTTATTTTTATTTATTTATTTATTTATTTTTTTTCTTTTATTATTATTATTATTATTATTATTATACTTTAGGTTTTATGGTACATGTGCGCAATGTGCAGGTAAGTTACATATGTATACATGTGCCCTGCTGGTGCGCTGCACCCACCAACTCGTCATCTAGCATTAGGTATATCTCCCAATGCTATCCCTCCCCCCTCCCCCCACCCCACAACAGTCCCCAGAGTGTGATGTTCCCCTTCCTGTGTCCATGTGTTCTCATTGTTCAATTCCCACCTATGAGTGAGAATATGCGGTGTTTGGTTTTTTGTTCTTGCGATAGTTTACTGAGAATGATGATTTCCAATTTCATCCATGTCCCTACAAAGGACGTGAACTCATCATTTTTTATGGCTGCATAGTATTCCATGGTGTATATGTGCCACATTTTCTTAATCCAGTCTATCATTGTTGGACATTTGGGTTGGTTCCAAGTCTTTGCTATTGTGAATAATGCCGCAATAAACATACGTGTGCATGTGTCTTTATAGCAGCATGATTTATAGTCCTTTGGGTATATACCCAGTAATGGGATGGCTGGGTCGAATGGAATTTCTAGTTCTAGATCCCTGAGGAATCGCCACACTGACTTCCACAAGGGTTGAACAAGTTTACAGTCCCACCAACAGTGTAAAAGTGTTCCTATTTCTCCACATCCTCTCCAGCACCTGTTGTTTCCTGACTTTTTAATGATTGCCATTCTAACTGGTGTGAGATGGTATCTCATTGTGGTTTTGATTTGCATTTCTCTGATGGCCAGTGATGGTGAGCATTTTTTCATGTGTTTTTTGGCTGCATAAATGTCTTCTTTTGAGAAGTGTCTGTTCATGTCCTTCGCCCACTTTTTGATGGGGTTGTTTGTTTGTTTCTTGTAAATTTGTTGGAGTTCATTGTAGATTCTGGATATTAGCCCTTTGTCAGATGAGTAGGTTGCGAAAATTTTCCCCCATTTTGTAGGTTGCCTGTTCACTCTGATGGTAGTTTCTTTTGCTGTGCAGAAGCTCTTGAGTTTAATTAGATCCCATTTGTCAATTCCCACAGCCAATATCATACTGAATGGGCAAAAACTGGAAGCATTCCCTTTGAAAACTGGCACAAGACAGGGATGCCCTCTCTCACCACTTCTATTCAACATAGTGTTGGAAGTTCTGGCCAGGGCAATTAGGCAGGAGAAGGAAATCAAGGGTATTCAATTAGGAAAAGAGGAAGTCAAATTGTCCCTGTTTGCAGATGACATGATAGTATATCTAGAAAACCCCATTGTCTCAGCCCAAAAGCTCCTTAAGCTGATAAGCAACTTCAGCAAAGTCTCAGGATACAAAATCAATGTGCAAAAATCACAAGCGTTCTTATACATCAATAACAGACAAACAGAGAGCCAAATCATGAGTGAACTCCCATTCACAATTGCTTCAAAGAGAATAAAATACCTAGGAATCCAACTTACAAGGGATGTGAAAGACCTCTTCAAGGAGAACTACAAACCACTGCTCAAGGAAATAAAAGAGGATACAAACAAATGGAAGAACATTCCATGCTCATGGGTAGGAAGAATCAATATCATGAAAATGGCCATCCTTCCCAAGGTAATTTACAGATTCAATGCCATCCCCATCAAGCTACCAATGACTTTCTTCACAGAATTGGAAAAAACTACTTTAAAGTTCATATGGAACCAAAAAAGAGCCCGCATCGCCAAGTCAATCCTAAGCCAAAAGAACAAAGCTGGAGGCATCACACTACCTGACTTCAAACTATACTACAAGGCTACAGTAACCAAAACAGCATGGTACTGGTACCAAAACAGAGATATAAATCAATGGAACAGAACAGAGCCGTCAGAAATAATGCCACATATCTACAAGTATCTGATCTTTGACAAACCTGACAAAAACAAGAAATGGGGAAAGGATTCCCTATTTAATAAATGGTGCTGGGAAAACTGGCTAGCCATATGTAGAAAGCTGAAACTGGATCCCTTCCTTACACCTTATACAAAAATCAATTCAAGATGGATTAAAGACTTAAATGTTAGACCTAAAACCATAAAAACCCTAGAAGAAAACCTAGGCATTACCATTCAGGACATAGGCATGGGCAAGGACTTCATGTCTAAAACACCAAAAGCAATGGCAACAAAAGCCAAAATTAACAATAGATTTTTAAAATGAACTTTCAGCAAAGTATTAAGGTTACACAAATAAAGGAATACTGTGGCTTGATGTACCATATAATATTAAATATGGATGAAATTCTGGGTAGTACAGGTTCTATGGCTCCACTAACATACCATGGAGGTGAGTTCAATTCTGGCTAAATAATGTTGATTTATTAACAGCAAAATTACTCAGCATACAAATGCTGAGCAAAATAAAATAATGACTTATGACTGCTATAATTATTATTCAATAAAAGTGACTGTAGGCCGGGCACGGCGGTTCTTTGGGAGGCCGAGGTGGGTGGATCATCTGAGGTCAGGAGTTTGAGACCAGCCTGGCCAATGTGGTGAAACCCCGTCTCTACTAAAAATACAAACATCAGCCAGCCATGGTGGCAGGCACCTGTAATCTCAGCTACTCGGGAGGCTGAGGCAGGAGAATCGCTTGAACCCGGGAGGCACAGGTTGCAGTGAGCCGAGAGTGTGCCATTGCACTCCAGCCTGGGAGGAAAGATCGAAACTCCATCTCAAAAAAAAAAAAAAAAGTGACTGTAAAGATGTTTGATCATAATTTATATTCAAAATTGATCATGATTAAAAATGCAAAATACTGTTTTCTTCTCTGGTGTTTTCATAAAACATTTATTCATTATTATTTACTGAGTTCCTCATCTTATCCTTTTATAAGACTCATACGTTATGTTTTCTTTATGATCAAGTATGGGAAAGAACTAATAACTATTGGATATGAAGATGTTCTAGAAACTAAAATATATAATCATTGAATTTTCAAAATAAACTTATAAAGAAAGATTTTTCATTTCCATTTTATAGATGAAGAAACAGACTCAGGGAAAGTGAACATTCCCTTCGAGGTTAAGCTATTAAAGCCATTAGGGTGCCTGGGCTGGGAATTCAGCCCAGGTTTTTTAGTGGCCAAGGTTCTCTTTTTAGTACTTTTCCTAGTTTATAATATCTCAGATTCAATGACCTCTTTGGTATATTTGGTATAGAACTGTTGGTCCAGTTAACTACTTGTTCCAGTTATTTGGATTTAAAGCTCCTTTTGAGAAAATAAAAAATTAGCCTTGCTTACTTGGGGAAGTGGAATAGCCCTAACTTTGGGAAAAAAGGTAAGTCAGTCTCCCAAATTTTAAAATAAATATTAACTCTGTTATTTATACAACTGTGTCATCTAAAGCACATGGATCTCCTCTGGACTCAACAAGACAAAATACAGACACACCGGAGACTCATAAGAGAATTTGATAAAGTTTTATTCAATCAATTTTCTTTCTAAAGTTTGCTTGTTCCTATTCAACAGAGGCCAAAGGACATTTTATTTATCTGCTCCCTTCACTAAACTCTATACTTGTATGTAGGTCATCTATAAACAACAAACCAGGGCAATGTTATCTCTAAAGTCCTATGAAAAAGTCATAAATTAATTCAGATTTAATGTTATGAGCCTGGCTTTTTATAAAGAGTGATATGAGAAACATCTCATATCAGAGAGCATCTCTAGCTCTTTTACAAAATCCCAGCCTGAGATATCTGAATTCTTATACCTGATGTCCCTTATATAAGGATCAATGTAATACCTCCTAAAGTTCAGTGTTAGCAAAAGTGAATTTTTCATTTATTAGCAATAAACATCTTTTTAAAGGAACACATAAGCTTGAAATCTGAAAAAAAAATCTTTTGAATAAAGAAAACTCTGAAAGATCATAATTCCCTAAGCTGAATGTATTCTGAAAGCAGTATGTTTGCAGTCAGAAAAGACTGAAATCCAATTAACTGGAACCCTTCATTAACTGGAATAATGTTCTACGCAATGCTTTTGAGAAAAGGAAATAGAAAAAGACATGCAAAAATTAGGCTTTGGGAGAATCAAGGTAAAATAAAAAATGGTCCCTATACACAAAGAAATTAGCCTAGTAGGGGAGTAGAAATATATAAATAAAATGACAAAACACAGAAAATGATAATTAGGACCCTAAGATTTACAGATAAAGAGTTCTGGGAGTTCAGAGATCATTTCTACATGGCTTCCAGTAGAAAAAATAAAGGTTCTGAAAACAGATGGCAGCCGGACGCGGGGGCTCATGACTGTAATCCCAGCACTTTGGGAGGCCGAGGTGGGTGATCACGAAGACAGGAGTTCAAGACCAGCCTGGCCAAGATGGTGAAACCCCATCTCTACTAAAACTACAAAAATTAGCCAAATGTGGTAGCAGTTGCCTGTAATTCCATCTACTCGGGCAGCTGAGGCAGGAGAATCACTTGAACCTAGGTGGCAGAGGGTGCAGTGAGCCGAGATTGCACCACTGCACTCCAGCCTGGGCAACAGAGTGAGACTCTGTCTCAAAAAAACGAAAACAAAAACAAAAAATAGGTGGCACAAACCTGGGCTTACATGATGAACAGGATTTATTTATTTTCCTTCTTGTTTATTAAGACATTATTTACATACAATAAAATTCACCAATTTTAAGTGTACAGTTTGATAATTTTTGTTATTTGTATACAATTGTATAACCAACATAACAATGAAGATATAGAAAAATTCCCTCACTCAAAAAATGTCCTTGTGTCCCTTTGCACTTGATCCCTTCTCCCTAACTCCTGGCCTCAATAACCACTTTAATCTGCTGTCAGTCACTATTGCTATTCCTTTTCTAGAATTTCATATAAATAGAATTATATACTACATAGTAGTCATGTTTGACTTGCCTCACTTACCATGTTGTTTTTGAGATACATTGATCTTGTGTGTATCACTATTTTGCTCCTTTTTATGGCTAGTATGATTCCACAGAATGGATACACCACAATGTATTCTTCACCAGTTTTCAGCTATCATGAATAATACTATTACAAACATTCATGAACACATTCCTGGGTGGGCATGTGTTTTCATTTCAGTTGGGTAAATACCTTTGTATCAGTCCATTCTCACACCTCTATAAAGACATACCCAAGACTGGGTAATTTATAAAGAAAAGAGGTTTAGGCTGGACGTGGTGGCTCACGTCTGTAATTCCAGTACTTTGGGAGGCTGAGGTGGGCAGATCACGAGGTCAGGAGATCGAGACCATCCTGGCTAACACAGTGAAACCTTGTCTCTACTAAAAATACAAAAAAAAAAAAAAAAAAAAAAAAAATTAGCCGGGCGTGGGGGCGGGCGTCTATAGTCCCAGCTACTCCGGAGGCTGAGGCAGGAAAATGGTGTGAACCCAGGAGGCGGAGCTTGCAGTGAGCCAAGATCGCACCACTATACTCCAGCCTAGGCGACAGAGCAAGACTCCGTCTCCAAAAAAAAAAAGAAAAAGAAAAGAGGTTTAATTGGCTTATAGTTCTGCAGGCTGTACAGGTTTCTGTTTCTAGGGAGGCCTCAGGAAACTTACAATCATGGCAGAAGGCAAAAGGGAAGAAAGCACATATTCATATGGCCAGCAGGAGAGAGAGAAGTGAAGAGGAAGGTGTCACACACTTTACAACAACCAGATCTCTCATGAGAACTCTATCATGAGAACTGCAATGGGGGAGTCCTCCGGCCTCATGATTCAATCACCTCCCACCAGGCCTCTAACACTGAGAATTACAATTCGACAAGCGAATTGGATGGGGACACAGAACCAACCATATCAACCTTAAAATGGAATTGCTAGGTCAAATGGTGAGTTGCTTAACTTTATATGGTATTACCATATTGTTGTTTTACAAAGCTGTGTACCATTTTTGCATTCCCACTTGCGATATATGAGAATTCCAATTGCTCCATAACCTCATCAACACTTGGCATTGTTGGTCTTTTGTTAAAATTCACATTTGTCAGATAAGTGATGTTAAGCATCTCCCCATGTGCTTACTGACCATTCATATATTTACTGTGAAGTTCATGTTCAAATCATTTGCCCATTTTAATCTGGGTTTGCTTACTGAGTTGTAAAACTTCTTCATGTATTCTAGATACAAGATCTTTATCACATAGGCTTTGCAAAAATTTTCTCCCAGTTTGTGGATTGCCTTTTTAATTGTCTTTCGAAAAGCTAGTTCCTAATTCTGATAAAGTATAGCTATCCCTCAGTGTCTATGGGGGATTGGTTCTGGGACCCCTGAGGATGCTCAAGTCCTTTATATGAAATGGTATAGTAATTGCATATAACCTATGCACATTCTCTTGTGTACTTTAAATCATCTCTAGATTACTTATAAAACCTAATACAATGTAAATAATTGTTACAGCACATTGTTCAGGGAATGACAATAAAAAGTCTGTACATGTTCAGTACAGACACACCAACCTTTTTAAGAAAAATATTTTCGATCTGTGGTTGGTTGGTTGAATCTACAGATGCAGAACCCATGGCTATAGAAGGCCCACTGGACATTTAAACAATAACTTCTTTTACTTTGTGCTTTTGATTCTTTTTCTTTTTTTGAGATAGAGTCTCGCTATGTTGCCCCTGCACCTAGCCAATGATCTTTTTTTTTTTTTTTTTAAATAATTCTTTTTTTTTTTTTTTTTATTATTATTATTATTATACTTTAGGTTTTGCCAATGATCTTTTAAAGAAATCTTTGCCTAACACGTGTAACAAACACATTTCCCTATAGTTTCATGTACAAGTTTAATAGCTTTAATTGTTACCTTTAGGTTTATGATCCATTTTGAGATATATTTTATATTTATATTTATTTTTGTCAATACCAGACTGTTTTGATTACTACAGCTTTACAGTAAATCTTGATATCAAGTAGTTTGTCTTCCAACTTTACCAAAATTGTTTTAGCTATTTTAGGCTGTTTATCTTCCCATATAAATCTAAAATCAACTTGTCCATATCTTCAAAATACCTGTTGTAATTCTGATTGAAACTGCAGTAAATTTATGTCTATTTGAGAAGGATTGCCATCTTAAAAATTTTTGAGTCCTCTGATCTATGAAACAGTACACTGCTCCATTTATTTAGGTCTTCTTTAGTTTCCCTTTGGAACGTTTTGTATTTTCAGTGTATAAGTCTTTAATATGAGGGATCTTCGAAAAGTTCATGGAAAATGTGTATTGTGGAAAAACTGCATGGATTTCAAAATTTTTCTGCACCAAATAAATTCATACTAAGTTGTGATAGCATGTCTGAATGGGATCTAGTTTGAGGTGTTAAGAAGAGTAAGACATCAGTTTGAAAAGAGTCCCTATCAGAGAAACATTAATTCTGCTAAAATTGAAGCAAGAACAAACATCAACTTTACAGTAAAGCTTGGGTGGAAGCATGGTGAAGTAACTGATGCCTTATGAAAGTTTATGGGGTCAATGCCCCAAAGAAATCAGTAGTTTACAAATGGGTAACTTCTTTTAAGAAGCGACAACACGAGGTGAAGATAAAGCCTGCACTGGCAGTCCATTCACACTAATTTGTGAGGAAAAAATTAATCTTGCTCTGCCCTAATTGAAAAAGACTCATGATTAGCAGCAGAAACAATAGCCAATACCATAGACATCTAATTAGTTCAGCTTACACAATTTTGGCTGAAAAATTAAAGTTGAGCAAACTTGCCACTCAACGGGGGCCAAAACCATTACTCCTAGATCAGCTGTGGACAAGAGCAGAGATTTTAACGGAAATTTTAAACAAGTAGGATTGAGATCCTGAAGTGTTTCTTCGAAGAATTGTACAGGAGATGAAACACAGCTTTACCAGTATGATCTTAAAGACAAAGTACAGGCAGGGTGCGGGGGCTCACACCTGTAATCTCAGCACCTTGGGAGGCTGAGGCAGATCATTTGAGCCTAGGAGTTCAAGATCAGCCTGGGCAACATAGTGAGACCCTGCCTGTACAAAAAAAGAAAAAAAGAGCTGGGTATGGTGGCATGCACCTGCAGTCTCAGCTGCTCAGGAGGCTGAGGTGGAAGGATCACTTGAGCATGAGATGTCGAGGTGGCAGTGAGCTGTGCCACTGTACTCCCCAGCCTGGGTGACCAAGAGAGACCCTGTCTCAAAAAAAAAAAAAAAAAAAAAAAAAAAAAAGGGCAGGTTGTGGGGAGCACAAAGTACAGTTGAAGCAATGGTTACCACGATGTGGAAATGGTCCATTCAAAGCAAAAGCGGACTGGTAGACAGCAAAGGTCATGACAACGGTTTTTTGGGATGCTCAAGGCATTTTGCTTGTTGACTTTCTGGAGGGCAAAAGAATGATAATATCTGATTATTATGAGAGTGTTTTGAGAAAGTTAGCCAAAGCTTTAGCAGAAAAATGCTTGGGAAAGCTTCACCAGAGAGTCCTCCACCACAGCAACGCTCCTGGTTCATTCTTCTCATTAAACAAGAGCAATGTTTTGACAGTTTTCATTAGGCATCTACCTCATAGTTCTGGTTTGGTTCCTTCCGACTTCTTTTGGTTTCCTAATCTTAAAAAAATTGGGCAACTCATTTTTATTCAGTTAATAATGTAAAATATACCTCAATGATGTGGTTAAATCCCCAGGACCCCAGGTTCTTCAGGGATAGACTAAATGGCTGATATCACTGCTTATAAAAGTGTTTTGAACTGGATGGAGCTTTTGTTAATAAATAAAGTTTATATATTTTTTCATTTCCACAAACTTTTGGAAGTCTCTTCATATTTTCTGTTAAATTTATCCTAAATACTTTGTTTTTTGATGCTACTGTAAATGGAATTGCTTCTTAAAATTTCATTTTCCAAATGTGTATTGCAAATATATAGAAATGAACTGATTTTTGTATATTGACTGTGTATAATGCTACCTTGCTAAATTTATTTTAGTATCTTTTAAAAAATTCCTTAGCATTTTCTACATATATGATCACATCATCTGTAAATAAGGCTAGTTTTAATTCTTCCTTTCCAATCTGTTTGCCTTTATATTTTGCCTTATTGCACTGGATAAGTCTTCTAGAACAATGTTAAATAAAAGTGGTAAAAGTGGACATCCTTGCCTTGTTCCTGACATTAGATAGAAGGCACTGAGCTATTCATCATCAAAGATGAATATAATGCTATCTGTAGGTTTTTTTGGTAGATAACCTCAATCAGGTTGAGGAAATTTCTTTATAATATTAAAGTTTCCCCGTTACTTTGATATAAACATTTTATCATGACAAGATGTCATTTGACTTTGTCAAATGTTTTCTTGCATTTATTGAAATAATCATGTTTTTTTTGGTCTCCTATGTTCTATTAAAATGGTGAATTATGTTGATAGGTTGTCAGATGAGATGTTAAACCAACACTGCAACCCTGGGATGACTGTATTATTCATTTTATCTATTGTTGGATTTAGTTAGCTAATATTTTGTTAAGGAATTATGCCTCTATTTTCATGAGGAACATTGGTCTTTAATTCTCTTTTCTTTATTTTTTTTTTCTTTTAAAGAGATGGGATCTTACTATGTGTCCTAGGCTGGAATACAGTGGTTATTCACAGGCACAATTATAGTGCACTAAAGCCTTGAACTTCTAAGCTCAAGTGATCCTCCCGCCTCAGCCTACTGAACAACTGGGACTAATGGCACATGCCACTGCACCCAGGTATATTTTGCATTATTTTTTTTCCCAGTTTCTCTTTTCTGATTCACTAGACCAGAAAGGCTATACGTTTTTCCATGTGTGGGCCATTGCTACCCATTTCACACTGCACAGACTGCACTTAGTTCCTGGTTGCAAGTGAGTGTGGGGGTGGTGTGGAGAAAGGAATGACATATTAAACTACTCAAGGAAAGGTATGAGGGTAAGAAATCATATGAACAGTGAGATGCAGTGAGATGAACAATAATATAATTTGAAGTTAGGATTAAATCATGTAAATTGTTGAATACCAGCTAGATCTAAGAGTATGGCTAATAAAATATATATTTTAGACAGAAGGATAATATAATCATATCTATATTCTAAATTAAGATTAATGTATGTATACTGTATATAATGAACTGCAATACGGACAATGACTGGAGGTAGGAGAATAATAAAGAGGCAGTTCCAGAAGTGCAGGTGGGAGGTAATGAGGTTTTAACTAGGCTAGCGGCAGAAAGAATAGAAAGGAAGGATTGGCAATGAGATGATTCAGCAAATGACTGATTTAGAAATTTTTCAATAATCTAAATTATCACAAAAAGATAAGATTTTTATGGTTATTTGGCGGGAGTGTACACATTGTTTATTTAATAGTGAGGGCTATTATACAAGCAAATCAATGTAAAATAATTTCTTTATATGTATGAGCATAGTTAATTTGGTAAACAACAGACAATTACATACTGTGATTATAAGGACTTTAGTATCAGTTAACATATAGTAGGTACTCTTTAGTCAGGATATACCTATATAGGTGCTAAATTAAAAATCAACCTTATATCTCAAATTTACTTCCTAGTAGAGTGTAATGCTGCCATAATTGCAAGCCTAATTATGGGGTTGTCCATACTGCAGTCCCATCAGTACTCATACAACAAAGGGTCGGGCCTGTGAAGACTGGAAAAATAATAAAATATCTTTTGATTGAGATACTACAAAAGCAAAAATGGCTTTCTGGCTACCACTACTGCAAAGAATAAAACTCAACTGAAAACAATATGTAGCAATTAAAAAGTACTCATTATCTTCAAAACACACTTTTTAACTAATCGAGACTCTAAATTCATTGGTTCTACTATAATTTTATACCCTAGTAATTTTATATGCTAAAATTCATTTATTAATAGGCCATACTTTAGTTGAATAGTTAAGTAATTTTATTTTGACTCACATGAAAATTTTTAAATATATATTGAGAAGCATGTAGACATCAACATTTCCTCCCTCTTTCACAAAAAGAATTCACAGATGTTAGCAATTTAGGTATGACAAAAGCAAAAGATACTTTGTTTTTCAAAGTGAGGCAAGATGGGAGGAAGAAAAGATGGTCATAATTAACTAGTAGATAAAAGAGTAAAAGTGTGCTCCTCAATGAAAAGACTGTCAGTTAAAATTCTTCATGAGAAACTTGGTAAAAAATGATGCAGCCTTGGTAAAATTATTTGGCTTTAGAGAGTTGATTAACAAAAATGTACCATGCATTGAGGTTTGATTTACTTAAAAGTTGCAACTTTTACTCAGAAGCTTCAAGGCATTTCAGAAAAAATTAAATGTCTTTTAAAAGTTGCCTTGTTACCACTTAGATGTTACTTGACTACCCAATACATCCCTTTTATCAACATATGATTGGAGCTGATAGGTATATGAGAAATTACCTGAGATACCTTAGTAAAAATAATTATAATGTTGCCAATACAATAGCTCACTACAATTCATACAAGTTAAAATTCAAAAAAAACGGTGAGGAACCAGTTAATCATCCATCAAACTGCTTTTAAAATAGGCAATATGTATCAAAACATCCCCAGGCAAAAAACAATGAAACAAAGTAAAAGCAAACAAAGTACATTAAAAATTCACATGTCTTTTCATCTTGCAATTAATTTCTAGGAATTTAAATTAAAGGAAGGCAATGATATGTTCAATGATTAATCTATATGCACAAATAAGTTTCCTCAGATATTTCTTATGTGTTATTTATGACAGGGAAATGACAATCTATATGCCTCATAGATAGTATAGCAATAGGAGAGAATATTATACAGTTATTGAAATGGAGATGATTACTTAGTTGAAAAATGTTCATAAAATATTACTAGGTTTAAAAAGTAGATTAGAAACTAAATACAGAAAATCCTAGTTTTGGTAAAAACAATGTATATAAACTTAATAAAAAAGATTGAAAGACTAATAAATAACAAGATATTCAATGGAAATGTGTGTCTTCCAAGTATTCTACTATGAGGATAGAATTCATTTAATATTTATTGTTTTCATAATCAGAAAAAATAAGTTCGAGTTACTAAAAAACTGTAGCATATGCCCTTTACCCACATGCACACCTCTAGATATTCTAGGTCTGATGGTCATACATAAACTTTCCACTCTGTCATTGCAGTTGTGAATGAGCCCAGCGAAGATCATTTTAACATTTATCACATGGTCAGTCACTTGGGAGGAATTATGTAAAATTATTATGAGTTTGAGGACCTAAATGATTGCCCTGTTGTAGACCAACACTAAAGTAAGACTATGGGTGTCCTAGGCAAGATTTCTTCTCTAGAGGTGAGAGGGTAGTGCATTAACCAGGTTTTATATTAAATGTCTTCATCATTTGTGAGCAGCCAGATGGTTGGTAATACGTGTAGATATTTTGAAACACAGGCTGGCTGATTTCAATTAGCTTTGAAGTGAGACAAATGATAGTATTGCTAAGCCCAGGGGTACTGAGAGAATATTTTCTTACAGATGAATATCCCATCAACTAGAGTTCCCATTTATATAATATAGCTAATAGGTTATCCTGGAACACATGTGCTGTTGGAAAAAATCTCTTTTATGAAGCACCTAACTGGGCAAACATTTTATGCACACTATAAGAAAACCAGTTAATGTGAGAGAGAAAAAGGAATTAAAAAAACCATTATAGCCTATATGCTTGTATTTCAGAATGTACTAAGAAGTTTTGTGAAGGATTTTGGCTGCAAATAAAAATACTTCTATGATAATCTGCAGGAATTTTGGGCCAAATCAACGGCTCTGCCTGAAAAGATTACTAACCAAACAAATGTTGGCTTGCCCAGGTTTAGCATGCAATGCCAATTTTAAGTCGTGCTCCTCAAGGTGCCAGCTGTGTTCCTGATGATTCTCCTCTATACTATACTCAGAAAAAGAGTACAGTAAGAATGCCATTACTGGGGCATATCTTGGCCTCAAAAATTCAGGTGAGTTAGGATGGAATGGAATTAATTCTTTTTTTTTTCTTTTTCAAAATAAAGTTGAGGATCTAAAATTTTTCTGAATCACAGGAGTTCTAATGGACATTCAGAAGAATGATTTGACCCAAGTTTTCCAAAGGAATCTAATGAATAATTTTTTAAAACATGAAGTAAAGTAGAAGCATAAAAAAAATGAAAACATACGTTTAACCTTTTTCTTTCATAGAAAACAAATCACAAAACTTGTTTCTCCTTCTTTCTCTCTCCTTGTTTGCTGCCTTACAAATGAAATGCCTCACATTGAGAAAATTAAACAGTTTTTAATGCTTGTTTCATTCCACTCAGTGACAAGGATGCTTGTTATTAACTATTAAATGCCTACTATAATGCAGACAGTATACTATCCAAGTGTTTCATATATATTACTGCTAATCACTAATTATCCCAATGACCTTATGCATTTTACAGACTAAGGAATTTTCATTTTATTTTTATTTTATAGACTAAGGAATTGAGAGTCAAATAAATTAAGTAACTTGACCAAGGTCACACAGGTTCTACTGCAGAATCCATGCTCCTTTCACATAATGATAGTTAAGTGGGAAAATCTCTGTTAATCAACTGGTCTTGGTGATTGATTTTTCTTGCAAGCAGAAACAATGGAAGGCTCTTCTGGGTCCCATCACTATAGCCCTCTGGACAAACTCCAGACAATGCTGGCCAGAACTCCCAAGAAAGCATGGAGTTCCCACTAGTAAAAGGGCATGTCTTCCAGAGGCTATTTTCTTTGCCATAGAAAGCACAGCATCATGAAATAGTTCAAAATGGCAAAATGAAGCGCAAACAGAGCTAATCTTACAGGCAAAAAGTCAAACAGAGTAAGAAGACAGGTGACACAGGTAACAAGGACAACTATTTAGACTTTTGCCACTCAAAATGCAGTCCACGAACTAGCAGCATTGGTAATACCTGCGAGCTTGTTGGAAATGCAGTGTCTCAGGCCCCACTCCAGATTTAGAATCAGTCCGTGCTTTAGTATGTAAATGAAAATTTGAGAAGCAATAATTTTAATTATAATTAAGTCACTAGTGACTAAATGATGGCCAAAACTGGTCTAAAGAGCTAGAAATTAGCCTATAGCCAACAAAGCTTCCAGAAACAAGATATTCTAATGCATTTCCCTCATTTGATTAATACTGTAAATTGTGAATTCACTTGCTAAGAGCCCTTTTGAAGCAAACTTGGAAGTCATTATTCTATTATTTCAGTTCTACCTGGTAAGAACTTAGTTTCATTTGCACCTTTCACTAACTCACGCACAGCTTCCACCCGAGTATAAGAAAAGCAGCAGCACATGTTTAGTAGAGTTTTACCTTAGAGTAATCAGAGCCAAGATATGTTTTGTGGGGATAAAATGCATTTGTAAGCCAGAGCTGTCTTCACCAAAATTCAAGGTTTTCCACATGATTTAACTATCATAGCAAGCAATCTGTATATTACCCCACAAAACACATTTTTGTGTGTGTCGACAGTAGTCTCTAATACTGTGGCTAGTAGAAAGGAGTTATGGATTATTTTGTCAAGACAAAAGTTCTTGTAAAAATAACTGACTTAAATAGCAAGCCAATACTCAAACAATTAGACTAGTGGGAAGAATGGTAATGCATTTGACCATAGAGAGAATACTTAATTAAATCTGCTAAGTAATTGATTGATGATACTACCACTGTCCTGTTATATAAACTAAAACATCAAATCACTGTTGGATCCCTCTCTTCACTGAAAACAGTAGCTCTGCCAGATAGTTAAAAACAATTTCTGGAAATATCTGACCAGATGATGAGTTAATTTTGAAGGAAACCAATGGCCTCATTTGAGAGATTTTTTTTTTTTTTTTTTTTTTTTACTTATTTATTGCTTACATTTGTTAGGTTTAGAAAACACTCATATGGAAAAACAATGAAGACTGCTGTCAAAATCTGTCCCTTTGGTTATATTTTAAGAGAATCCTCTTTTAAACAAATTTTATTCATTTTCTTACTTTTTTGGACAGGGTTATTCTCTATCTCTCATAATAATTTAAAATATCTGAATCAAAATCCTCAAAATGTTTACAAAATAAGTAGTAGTTTTTTTTTTTTTTTTTTTTTCTACTTTAAGAATCTAACCAAAGGAAAACAAATTCAGACCAAAAGACTGAGATATTTTCTGGTTTCTAATTAGACTCTTCTACTTTATAACCTTGTTAACTAACATTCTTAACATTCTATAACAAAAAGGGCTGAAAAAAGGTTGGTTCACACAGATACCACCATAATGCAGGAAAAGGATTTGTGATAGAATTCAATGTTCACATTAAATAAAGTTTTCTTAATTATCTAGTTTTTACTAATACACTGTTCTTTTGTCTGATGGTGCCTTTCTTTCTGTGCTTTCTTTTCTCTTGCACTGACAGTCAACCTTGCTTAGAAGAGGACTGATTTGTCTCTGACTTATCAGATGGTTAAAGTCTGCCTTATTTGAGTAAGCTCTTTAAAAATGCTGTTTTAGAAAGGCCAATTAGTTCTAAACAAAGATATTCAGTTCAGTAAGCAACTCCTATAGAGACACTTCCTACAGAGATAAGCCAATATTTCCTGTTGTGCTCTAGTGTACAAAGGGGCAAAGGAAGCTGTAAGTGAACACACACTGTATCAGCTGGAGTCCCCAGAATTTATTTCTCACAGCACTTACGGGAGATTTCCACTGAGCTGCTACACCAGCATTTTCTAGAATTTTGCTGAATTATTTCATTTGTATGGAGAGAGGTGTTTCAAAATATATCCAAGCTATCATGAAATCTGGATGATTTTTTTTTCTCCTTGGTGATTTTTGGTTTTGCCCATCTCTTTCCATTTCCACAGTTCCACCTTTCACATTTAGTTTGTTCTGGTGGTCTCCTATCTAATGTTTTTGCCTCTAGGTCCTCCCACTCCATCCATATGCAATCACAAATACAATGTTCCTCAATTAATTTCATCATGTAACTTGCTTGTTCAAAAATTTAAAGTAGCTCCCTATTTTTCAGCATATCAAACCCACATTTCTTAGCTTAGGTTTCAAAATCCTCCACATTTCAAATCAATGGTTATTTTACAGATGAGAAAACGGAGGCACTTTGAAGTAACTTGCCCAGGGTTACATAGTTAAAGGAATTGAGATTTCAGCTCAGGCAATCTGATTTCAGAGTTTAGGCTTTCAAATACCACACTACATTATTCCTGTTAAGAGTTTGGTGTGTAACTGTTACGTTGCAATTGCATTGTATTTGTCTCTAGATATTCCCCCAACCACATTATTCTGAGACAGTATATTTCATTTGTATGTTCACACAAAACCTATATATAGCAGACAATTTATTTCATTAACTGGTGCTATACTAGAATGGTTTTTCAGATAAACCATAATGCCAAGATTGCAACTGCTTGGAGTCAAAGATCGATAAAGATATAGGTGGTTAAAACTGTTTCCATCTATTTATATCCTCATCTGCTGCAGTTTCTGCTTAAAAATAGTTGTGACATGAAATTTTCCTATAAGGTGTTCTGGTCCAGAAGTAAGCAATGGTGCAATCTGGGCAAGACTTTCTATAGATGTGTGTGTGTGTGTGTGCATGTGTATAATTTATATATATATGACAATTCTAGAAAGAAGTAGAAAGGGTACACCAAACATGAAGTTATGTAATCTCTAACACTTGTAATGTTTACATTTGAAATATTTAATATACTCTCTGTTTTTCAATATATGACGAAACATACAGTCATAAAGAAATGGCCCCTTCGCTGAGAAGATATTGTGAATGTGTATTTCATAAGAGAATGCAGCTAGCCATAGTCTTGTTAAATGCTAGGCAAAGTTCATGTAAATTAAATGTTTATGCTGAGCATTATGCTCTAAGTATTTAATCAATCCTTAACCAAGAAAAAAAAAATCAATACTTTCTTTTTAATTCTGTCAAAGTAATGGCAACTGAAAATAAAGGGATATATATATTACACACACATACACACACACACATATATATCTGTGTAATGTAATACAGACAGGAAAGACCATTACCAGGAAACAGAACAATAGTTCTCTTTTCTCTTGTGGTTTTTTGCATTACATTATCAGTTAAATATTCTAAAGATATTTCAAGAAAAAAAAAAACCCTGTCTTTGATATTTGATCTGAGATGTTTGAAAAGAAAATCTGAAACATTATCATTTACAAATCCAGACACTGACAACATAAACATATAAAGATGAAGTTGCCATGATAACAAATTAGGTATTCATATGTTTCACTGACAAAAATCCATTGTTCTATGGTTTTGCAACTGGTAAGTTTATGTCCCAAGTTCATGATATACCAGTATATCTGTTCTTAATATAAGACAATGAATAACTTTGTAACAGGGTCCAGAAATAATTAGCCACTCCAGAGAGTGTTGTGGAATTTGAAAACCGAGATGCCATGTATTTTCTCTGACACTGTTTTCTGAATAGTCCAAATAAAAACTTGGAGGAAAGTTCAAAGCCCAAAATAAATCTGTCTAACGAAAAGACAGCTTGAGGAAGTTCTGCATATTCCTCTGGATGCAGAAAAGAGCTACTGTGAGAAGCACCTCACTCTTCATAAGTCAAGATGAAAACTGAGGATAATGTCATGCTACCAGAATAACAATAGTTACCGCTTAACATATGCCAGGTACTTTTCATCTACTGTTTCCTTTAATCCCTCTACTTCCTTATAAAGTATTACCACCCCTATTTTATAGACAAGGAAACTGAAGTTCAGAGAGATTTAGTGATTTGCTCATAGACCTAGGACTGGATCATACACTTAGATCATGGTATGTCCGAACTCTGGACTTAGATCTATCTAGCTCCAGAGTCTACAATTCTCTTTTACTATATGGCAGTCGTCCTCAACCTTTAGTGCCTGTCACAATCTGTAATCTTTATCAAAATACAGATGCATGAGTTGCATTCCCATAGATCCTAAACCAGCAGGTCTGAGAGGGGGCTCAAATATCTGAAACAGTTTAGGTGCTTCTGATGTATATCAAAGGAAGAGAACTTGTATTTATTACTAGACTGGAAAAACAAAAATGGCAATCTAGAATAAGTTTATCATTTTGTAATTACTTGTTTTTCAGCAAATTTACCATTCTCATTATATATTTTGTAGGCATCCATTAAATCATCCCATTTTCTAACACATGACATCCCTAAACAAATAAGGGGGATGGAGTAGTATAAGTAACACAGAGGCACATTGACTACAGTAGGAAGATTAAACAGGGGCTGACGGTTTTCTACCCATAATATGAAAATGAACATCATACAGAGGAGGAAAAGTAGAAGTAAGAGCAATATTGCTCTAATATATTAATATAGCACATACTTAGGATTAGACCAAGAAGAATAAAACCAAATAAATATACAGAAAACAGCAATTTAAAAGAGTTCTGGGCTTAATCTTCAGAAGTTTACAATTTATAGAAATGAGATTTAAACACTTTAGATACAACCATCTCCAAAATGTTTTATGCTGTTTTGCTGCAGAGAATAAATAAGAAAAAAGTCCTATGAGTTAATAATTTTTCTAGTAAATATATTTTTCTCTTAATTAAGAAAATGAGGCTGGGCACAGTGGCTCATGCCTGTAATCCCAGCACTATGGGAGGCTAAGGCAAGAAGATAACTTGATCCTAGGAGTCCAAGACCTTCCTGGACAATATAGCAAGGCTCCATCTCTACTAAAAAAAAAAAATTAGCCTGGTATGGTGGTGCTTACCTATAGTTCCGGCTACTCGGGAGGCTACGTGAGGTATGATCACACCACTGCGCTCCAGCCTGGGAGACACAGTAAGACACTGTCTCAAAAAAGAAAAAAGAAAAGAAAGCTAATATTCTACATATATTATTTCATCTATTCATAAATATTTGTTGGACATTTACAACATACAAGGTATTTTACTACTTTTTTTATTTTTTATTTTTTCTATTTTTTATTTTTTATTATTATACTTTAAGTTTTAGGGTACATGTGCACAACGTGCAGGTTTGTTACATATGTATACATGTGCCATGTTGGTGTGCTGCACCCATTAACTCGTCATTTAGCTACTTCTAATCTTTTACCAGTTGCATTATAATACCACGATTCTCATGTTCTAACATTTATGAACATGTACTTCTGAGTGGGCTCACAAAAATTATAGGGTGGCTAGCAGGCCTGTTCTGGGTCCCTATGGGTCAAAGATATGAGTTGACAATAAAATCATGTTAGATAATTTGCTTTGGCCTGGAACTTGTGCAGAGCTTCTGATGCAGGACTTCATTTAATAAAGTTTGACCTGCAAGGGCCCTTAATGTTGCCTGGTCCAAAGTCCTCATCAAACAGATGAAGATATTAAGGTGTAAAGAGAGAGAACAACTGGATCAAAATATCACACCTTTGCCCAGAACTTGCTGCTCTTTCACAGCCTAGCACAAACCCTGAGAGGATGGGTAGGTCCCAGGCAGGGCCCAATTATGACTTTTGTGGGCTTTTGATACTTGTCTTTTTGGTGCTTTCCCCATTAAAAAAATTAAACTTTATGACTACTTTGGTATGAAGACAAATATATTAATGTCATATATTAAAATACTTTGTTCAACAGTAAAAGGTATTTTTCTTCTAATTTTAAAAGACATTAAGCATTTTCATGTGCCCCTAAAAGTATTGAGGACTCTAGGTTCTAATGGGATAAGCTAGCCCTGGTTTCAGGTCCTTCATTTGACAGTCTGAACAGCTTTACTCTCCTCTAGAAGACTTGGTTCTGCCATAGGGGACTCTTTATGTGGCTTCTCTATGACTCAGGATGTATTGGCCCTAGAAAGTTTGGCCTTTTATTATCAGGCTACTCCAGAGGTTCTCATTCCAGCAGCCAGTCAGGACCTACTTCCCCATTCTGAACCAGGCAGTCCCCTAGAAAACCATTCCAAGAGATTGTGGAGTACTCAACAGAGATCAGGTACCAAGCCCCTGGGAAAGAAAATAATCTCCAGGGCCTCAAATAAGATATACCTTTCTGAAGGCCTTTCTACTACATTTGAAAAAAACATTAGGCAGAGCACTTCACTGAAGTTTAGCACCTTTCACAATGTGGCTAGTAATAACCTGCAGAGACATCCTTACTCTAAGAACACAATGAAGATTTTCTGCACTAGGTATGATTTTGTTTCCAACACATTCAACTGTGTGAAAAGGATGTATCATTCATAAAATGGCAAGCAGGGAAAAAATAAAATAGCAAATTTCCTCTATTTACCCAATTTCAGAAAACTGCCATCTTAAAGCAGAATTTATTATTCTCATGGCACTCATCATTCTTACGGGTTTTACTTTAGGGTCCCCATGCATGAGGCTCAGTTCAAGTCCTCTCCTCTCCAGTAAAACAACATTAATAACTTCTCTCACGACCAGAGGTATCTGATTCCTGACCATTTTTGTCATATACATTCCTTTTCTTTAGCTGTTTCTTTCTTTTCTTTCTTTCTTTTTCTTTTCTTTTTTGTTTTTTGAGATGGAGTTTCACTCTTTTTGCCCAGGCCAGAGTGCAGTGGCGCAGTCTCGACTCACCGCAACCTCTCCCTCCCGGATTCAATCTATTCTCCTGCCTCAGCCTCCTGAGTAACTGGGATTACAGGCGCCCACCACCATGCCCAGCTAATTTTGTATTTTTAGTAGAGATGGGGTTTCACCATGTTGGTCAGGCTGGTTTCACACTCTCAACCTCAGGTGATCCGCCGGCCTTGGCCTCCCAAAGTGCTGGGATTACAGGTGTAAGCCATGACGCCTGGCCTTTCTTTAGCTGTTTCTAACCTTTGATTCAACAAATATTATTTTGTGATTAATATGTGCCAGCTATGACATGGTATATACAAAGATTAGTAAAACAAGACGCCATTCTCAAAGAGCTAATTTCAAGTGTGGAGGAGAATAATATAAAATATACCAATATTTAAGACAAGGAAAACATTATAAATGCTATTATAAAATACTTATTGGGTGAAGGAAGTGTCTGGAAAGACATCATGCAAGTGACACCATTTGAGATGAGTCTTTTTTTTTTTTTTTTTTTTTGACACAGAGGCTTGCTCTGTTGCCTGGGCTGGAGTGCAGTGGTGCGATCTCAGCTCAATGCAATCTCCACCACAGCTGTTCAAGTGATTATCCTGCCTCAGCCTCCCAAGTAGCTGGGATTACAGGTGCACACCACCACACCAGGCTAATTTTTGTATTTTTAGTAGAGACAGGGTTTCACCATGTTGGCCAGGCTGGTCTCGAACTCCTGACTCAAGTGATCCACCCGCCTTGGCCTCTCAAAGTGCTGGGATTACAGGCATGAGCCACTGTGCCCAGCCTGAGGGGAGTCTTAATGAGGACAGATTACTCAGGATTGGAAAGCAGGTGGAAGAGAAACAGCACAGAAGAGACACAGAAACAATGAGTGGGATCTATTTATCAAAAAACAAGAAGTGGGCTGGGCACGGTGGCTCATATCTGTAATCCCACCAATTTGGAAAGCAAGGTGGGATGACTGCTAAAGGCCAGGAGTTTGAGACCAGCCTGGGCAACAGCATGAGATTCTGTCTCACTGTGGCAGGAGGATCACTTGAGTCCAGTAGTTTGAGGTTACAGTGAACTATGATTGTACCACTACACTCCAGCCGAGGAGACAGAGTGAGACCCTGTCTCAAACAAGACAAAACAAAAACAAAAAACAAAACCAACTGACAAAAACCCAGTAAGAAGCATAATTTGGTTTATAGCATGTAGTACTAGCATGAAGAAGTAAAAACCAAAAATTAGGGGATAATATACACGTCTAAAAGGAAAAAAAAAGATCTGAGACTTTATTGTGTTTAGTTTGTATTCTCTATAGGACCACCCCAGTGTTGGGTGTAATATATAATATTTGATGACTGATTTAAGCTGTCATAAAAAGCATCAACAATGTATACAATAATCCAAAGGCATCTAATAATCACAGTAAATCAACAGTGATATAAGGTACTTGAAAAAAAGGCCCCCACCAAATTCATAATAAAACAGCTACAGTTAATTGAGAATAGATGTGGGGGAAACCATTCTAACCTTTCTTGCAATATAAATTCAGTAGTTAAAAAAATTATAATAGGCTCTACTAATTTCATGATGTTTCTTCAGTGAAGCTCAGAAATAAATGCTACATATAAGTGGGTTTCAATAAAAAAGGAATCTCTACTGGTTTAACCTACTCTGTCCACTTTTCATCAAGTCTTTCAAGACAGGTGCAAATTGAATTTAATAAGAAAATTGCAATAGCTTTGCAAGCAAAGGGAAGTAGCTAAAATTAGACAAAAGTTTTACTGAGAACAAGTTGCACTTGCAGAATTAGGTATAACTCAGGTAATTAAAGATGCCATCTTCCCTTTGGTTAACTGCCCAAATTAAACTGAAAGATCAGAATTTTCTTGTAGTAAAAAAAAGTTTTAGAGTATAATTTTCTTTTCAGATATGGTCAAAAACTTCAAATTTGAAAAATAAATATAGATTCAAACCTCCAGAAATAAATGACGGGTTAAATATTTGAGTAATTAATTGCATATGAAATTGTAACATATGGAGGTAGAATGCAACAGCTGTTCATCTAATAATATATTTTAAAAGCTAAATTTATATTAGAATAATTGTTACACTCATTTCCTCTAAGCAGTAGTCTATTCACTACTGAAGTCTTGATAATCAGTATCTTCCTACACACTCATACAAATTCATTTTCTTAAAAGTACTTCTGACTATGTTTAAATAGATATACAGTGAAATTTGAAAAACAAAACAAACAAAACACAGGTATTACTTTAATACTACTATTATGACCCAAAGCAATTGTGAATGTTTCTTCAAGAGTGGCCCATAGCCCACAGGAATCATACTCACCTGAGATGCTTGCTTAAAATGTAGAGGCTTACTCCAACAATTCTTGGATCTCACTGAGATATAAAATCATTGCCCTTATCACTTTAATCAGTATTCTCACTTCCCTCTTTACCCATATTAAATTCCATGAACAATCATCATGTTTTCCATTTTGCAAACACTCTCTTGACTCTCCTTCCCTGTCTTTACTAGTAAAATGCCAACCCAACCATGAGCTTACACTAAGCCTGCTTCTGAGCAGATGAACAGTGTCAGGAAACACACACACACACACACACACACACACACACACACACACACAGTGCCAACTGTGCTCACTTAAAATTTATTATCACAAATCTCAAATGGGGATTTAACACTGTCAGATACAGAATCCAATCAGTTCTTTCTATATATTTACCTTTCCATTTTGAGATAAGAGTTTCACCAATCTTCTAGTCTTCTCAAATCTCTAACATCCCTTCCCCAGGTCACCTGCTACTTAGCCTCATACTTCAGTGGAAAAATAGATCCAACCAGATGAATTTCATCTCATGTTCCCACAAAGTCTACCAACCTAACTGTATTTACTCTCACACACATTGCCTTTTCTACCTTTACAATGGAAGAAGTGTTCATGTTCTTCTTTAAGGATAACCTTTCTACTTGTGGCCAGGATCTCATCCACTTGTGACTTCTCAAGGAATGTTCTTGAAATACCTTTCTTCTCTCTCTTTTTGTTTTAAGATGGATTCTTGCTCTTGTCACCCAGGCTGGAGTGCAATGGTGTGATCTCTGCTCACTGCAACCTCTGCCTCCTGGGTTCAAGCGATTCTCCTGCCTCAGCCTCCTGAGTAGCTGGGATAACAGGCACCTGCCACCACACCCAGCTAATTTTTTGTATTTTTAGACGGGGTTTTACATTGTTGGCCAGGCTGGGCTCGGACTCCTAACCTCAAGTGATCCACCCGCCTTGGCCTCCCAAAGTACCAGGATTACAGGCGTGAGCCACCGCACCTGGTCCTTTTTTTTCTTTTGCATCATCAGTTTCTCCATTCCAGACAATTCCCACTAGTGTATGAATGTGCCATAATCCCATTCATCTTAAAAAACAAAATAACTTTCCCTTGTACTCTGGTTTCCCTCTAGGTACCACTGCATTTCTCCATTACCTTCTAAAGCAAAACTACTTAAAAAGAGTGCCCTTCACTTTCTCCCTTCCATTTTCTCCTCAATCCACTTAGTTCAGGTTTTTGTTCCCAACAAAACTCTGCTAATTAAGGTGTCCAAAGACTGTATTTCCCCTAAGACCACTGGCCAATTCTCTGTTCTCACCTTATCAAACCTTTTATTATCATTTCATATAGTTGATTACTCCATCCTTCCTGGAATATTTCCTTCTCTAGCTTCCGGGTTACCACACTTTTCTGGTTTTCTTTCCAACTCATTGTTCACCTCCTTCTTAGCCTATTTCATTGGCTTCTTCAGTACTAGATTTCTCAGTGTTGGAGTGACCAAAAATATCCCTATCTTCCTTTTCCCATCTTTATCCATTCTCTTGCCCTAAGGGATTTTATCCAATCCTGTCTGTATATCATCTAATTTATATTCTTATTACTCCCAAATTTTATTTCCAGTCCATTTCTCTCTTTTGAACTCTAGTATTTTTTATATAACTGTCTTCTTGACATCTCCACTTGGATATCACACTTAACAACAGTTCCTTCTTATAATTATTAGTTAATTCAGAGTTTTTACCATTCCTTATTACAATTTGAATAAAACATATTTTTCTGAAAATTACCCATTATGTCTAGGCATTCACGTTTATTAAAACTTTTTTTTTTTTTAAAGACATAGGGTCTCACTTTGTTGCCCAGGCTGGAGTGCAGTGGCATGATCATAGCTCCCGTCTGCTTCAAATTGCTGGGCTCGAGTGATGCTCCCACCTCAGCCTCCCAAGTAGCTGTGACTACAGGTGGGTGTCACTGCACCTGGCTAATTTTTAAATTTTTTGTAGAGATGGGGTCTTGCCAACTTGCCCTGGCTGGTCTTGAACTCCTAGACTTGAGTGATTCTCCCACCTCAAGCCCCTCAAAGTGTTGAGATTACAGGCGTGAGCCACCGTGCCCAGACAGCATTCACATTTATTAGTGTAAACTTATACATAAAAGTTCTTATAATTTTACAAATGTCTGTAGTTTTACTTATGCTTCCTTTTTTAATTACCAATATCGATTAATATATTTTCTTTCTTTTTCAGAATTGCCAAGATTTATCTATTTTATTTATCTTTTAATGAACATTGCTATTGGATTTCTGCATTCATCCTTATTAATTTGGTCCTTTATTTTCTTTGAATTATTTTATCATTCGTTTTAAAAATCTTTAATACAATTGTTTACTTATTTAAGCAAATAATTTAATTTTTATAAAATAAAGCATGCTTCCATGAAAAATGTAGAAATACATAAAAGCACAAAATAGTAAAAGGAATAAATCAACCAATGACCCATTACCCAGAAAGAAAAGGTGTTAATATTAGTGGAGTACCATTCCACACATCTCTCTAAATATACATAGAAATAATGGATGAACACACAGAATTGGAGAGATACTGAGATTACAGAAATTTTTTTTTAATTTAAAAAAATTTGTGTAAGATCATAGCTCACTGCAGCCTTGAATTCCTGGGCTCAAGAGATCCTCCTGCTTCATCCTCCTGAGTAGCTAGGACTACAGGTATGGACCACCATGTCCAGCTAATTAAAAAAAAATATATATTTTTTTGAGACAGGGTCTTGCTCTGTTGCCCAGGCTGGTCCTGAATTCTTAGCCTCAAGAGATCCAATCCACCCTTGAGAACTGGATCAAGGGGCGGCTTCCCCCATGCTATTCTCATGATAGTGACTGAGTTCTCATGAGATCCGATGGTTTTATAAGCATCTGGCATTGCCCTTGCTTGCACTTCCTCTCTCCTGTCACCTTGTGAAGAAGGTGCCTTGCTTCCCCTTCACCTTCCACCATGATTTTAAGTTTCCTGCGGCCTTCCCAGCCATGCAAAACTGTGAGTAAATTAAGCCTCTTTCCTTCATATATTACCCAGTCTCAGGTATTTCCTTATAAAAATGTGAGAACTGGCTAATATAATAAATTGGTACCAAGGTCATGGGGGACTGGCGTAAAGATACCTGAAAATGTGGAATTGACTTTGGAACCGGGTAACAAGCAGAGGCTGGAACAGTTTGGAGGGCTCAGAAGAAGACAGGAAGATGTGGGAAAGTTTGGAACTTCCTAGAGACTTGTTAAATGATTTTGACCAAAATGCTGATAGTGATATGGACAATTTAAGTCCAGGCTGAGGTGGTCTCAGATAGAGATAAGGCTTGGGAACTGCAGCAAAGGTGACTCTTGTGCATTACGCCTGTCCTAGAGATCTGTGGAACTTTGAACTTGAGAGAGATGATTTAGGGTGTCTGGCAGAAGAAATTTCTAAGCAGCCAACTGTCCAAGAAGAAGCACAGCATAAAGGTTTGGAAAATTTGCAGCCTGAAATGTAATAGGAAAGACAAACCCATTTTCTGGGAATAAATTCAAGCTAGCTGCAGAAATTTGCATAAGTAATGGGCAGCTGAATGTTAATCACCAAGACAATGGGGAAAATGTCTCCAGGGCATGTCAGAGACCTTCACGGCAGCCCCTCTCATCACAGGCCTGGAGGCCTAGGAGGGAAAAATGGTTTTGTGGGCTGGGCCCAAGGTCCTCCCTGCTCTATGCTGCGTTGAGACATAGTGCCCTGCGTCCCAGCTGCTTCAGCTACAGCATGGCTAAAAGGGGCCAAAGTACAGCCTAAGCCATTGCTTCAGAGGGTGCAAGCCCCAAGCCTTGGTGGCTTCCATATGGTGTTGAGCCTGTGGGTGCACAGAAGTCAAGAAATGAGGTTTGGGAACCTCTGCCTAGATTTCAGAGGATGTACAGAAACACCTGGATGTCCAGGCAGAAGTTTGCTGCAGGGGCAGAGTCCTCATGAAGAACCTCTGCTAGGGCAGTGTGGAAAGGAAAAATGGGGTTGGAGTCTCCACACAGAGTCCCCACTGGGCACTACTTAGTGGAGCTGTGAGAAGAGGGCCACCATCCTCCAGACCCCAGAATGGTAGATCCACTGACAGCTTGCACTGTGCGTCTGGAAGAGTTGCAGACATTCAATGCCAGCCTGTGAAAGCAGCTGGGGTGGGGGCTGTACCCTGCAAAGCTACAGAGGCAGAACTACCCAAGGCCATGGGAGCCCACCTCTTGCATCAGCGTGACCTGGATGTGAGACATGGAATCAAAGGAGATCATTTTGGGACTTTAAGATTTAATAATTGCCCTATAGATTCAGACTTGCATGAGGCCTATAATCCCGTTGTTTTGGTCAATTTCTCCCACTTGGAATGGATGTATTTACCCAATTCCTGTTCCCTCCATTGTAACTTGGAGGGAACTAACTTGTTTTTGACTTTACAGGCTCATAGGCGGATGGAACTTGCCTTGTCTCAGATGATACTTTGGAGTTGGGCTTTTGACTTAATGCTGGAATGAGTTAAGACTGGGGGACTGTTGGAAGGGTAAGACTGTCTTTTGAAATGTGAGGACATGAAATTTGGGAGGGGCCAGGGATGAAATGATATGGTTTGGCTGTGTCCCCACCGAAATCTCATCTTAAACTGTAGTTCCCATAATCCCCAGGTATCACGGGAGGGACCTGGTGGGAAGTGATGGAATCATTGGGGCAGTTTCCCCTATGCTGTTCTCATGATAGTGAGTGAGTTCTCATGAGATCTGATGGTTTTATAAGGAGGTCTTCTCCTTTCACTTGGCACTTTTCCTTCCTGCTGCCTTGTGAAGAAGGTGCTTTGCTTCCCCTTCGCCTTCTGCCATAATTGTTAAGTTTCTTGAGGTCTTCCCAGCCATGTGGAACCATGAGTCAATTAAATCTCTTTCCTTTATAAATTACTCAGGTGTGAGCCGCTGCACCTGGCTAGAAAATAATTTTTTTAAAAGTGGGCTTATCCTATGAATGCAGTTTTTACAATAAGGAGATTTAATTTTACATGAATTAAACAGAAGAAACAAGTAACACTGAAGATATTAATTACTTTTGGATAAATGTTTCACTAAAAAAGATTGTAAATCCTAAAATATTTCTACAAGATAAAGTACAAAAAGTTATAAAAATGATTAAAAATTTAAATTTCTCTAACATTCTAAGAAATGCATTAAAAACTAAATTTCTTCTGAGTAAATTTTGACACCAACCCACAGGTTTTCATATGTAGGGCTCTTGGCATCATACATTTCTAAAATGTTTGTTATTTCCAATTTTTACTTTATTCTATTCCTGGAATTTACTTTTTTTTTTTTTTTAAATCTCCAGTTTTACCTTCTATGGTCTGTGAACATATCATGTATAATTTTGTTTCTTTTAATATTTGTTTACATTTTCTTGTGTTTTAATATTTGATCAATTTTTGTGACTGTTTCCTGTATATTGAAATGAATGTTTATCTCTACATATCAATTACTTTAAGCTCATTATCTGCTCATGTTACATAAATATATGTATTTATTTTTTTCTACTTTGTTCTGTCAACTTCTGAAAGATGTGTGCTAAAATCTCCCACTATGATCTTGGTTTTTATCACATTACAAAAATTATTAGATCTCTTTATGTCAAAGCTATATTGCTAAGTGAATTCATATCTATAAAACAATTTATCAAGATGATAATGAAATATCTCTTCATTTCTTTTAACTGAATGAGTTTTTGCTTTAAATTCTCTTGCTATGCCTACTACTTTTTATTTGCCTGATTAATCTTTTTCTCAGCCTTCTAGTCTATGTTTTATGTGGTCCTTGTAAACATCAAACATTTTTCAAACTAATTTGAGAGGCTACCCTTTAATAAGTGAATGCAACCATTCTACATTGCATTTCTATTTCTCATGTTTTCTTATAGTTTCTGTATTTTCTTTTCCTGCTATATGTTACCTTTACTGAATTTTCTATGTTCCATTTTTCTTTCTCCCTAATGGTTTTGAACAAAAATATTGTTTCTTTTCATCTAGTAATTATGCTTATCATGAGTACTGCATGTCTAAAAAATGTCAGTTTTATAATTTGGGCAGGTATTGAACTCTTAAGTATAAAATTATTTTCCCAAAGAATTTTGAAATATACTATCCCACTATCTTTTTGCATCCAGCATTGGTAATTATAGGATTATTTCTGGTTGCTACTCTTTCTGTCTATCCTCAGTGTCTCTCAACTCGCCTTTTTTTTCTTCCTGTTTGTCCTTTCTTTTGAATTGTTAACTTCAAAAAGCTCTAAAGTTTTCTTTTTTGATGAATGCAGTGTCATCCTGCATGTCTCTGAGGACAGTAATTATATTTATTCTAAACTCTTGTTTTGCTTTCTTTATTAACTCTTATCCCTTGGGCATTAGTTCTTCCATTTATATAGTTTGGTACTCTCCTTCATAATATTAGTTTTCTTCAAATATTTTGTGATTCTGGGTTGTGACCCTATCTTTGTTTGGACTTTAGAGATATCCTATTAGTCTGTGATGGCTGTATTCACGTGATTACAGCAGCATGAGTTGGGAAAGAAAGATGTGCCACCGGGTAGTTAAAATGGATAGTTAGTGTTCTAGGGGTTTCCTGTCTGTTCTGGATATTGACAGCATTGGGAGTAGTACTCCCTTGGCTTTTAAAGCACCCAAATTTCTTGTTTTCGCATGTCGAACACCAAGAAAAAGCTGTAAAGGTAGGGAGAGGTAGTTCTACATGTCTGCTTGTCCAGGAGGCTAGACATAAAGCATCTCCAAATAGCCATTCACACCTTTTGCAGTATTTCAGTCCTACACATATTTTAGATTGTAGTTCTTATCTGCATTCCAATGCCATTTATCAAGGGCTCTCCATGGTTTTTGGCAAGTTTTCCTGTTTCCTATCACAGTTGTATTTAATTGGTACTATATATTCTTTAGAGAGGGAGAGGAGGATTATTTTTAGGAATGTGTAGTAGCAAGGAGAGGCTGCAGCATGTTCTCAATGTACCATCTTATACTGAAGTTTCAAATAGATATGTTTTGGCAGAGATAAATGGACAATATTGTACATACTTTTAAGGGAAAATGTGCTTTTTTACTATACATTCCCTTCTACTAAAATATGATCTCATAATAGTAAGAAGGGGGTGTTTATCCAGTAGTTTCTAACTCTAGATGCACATTACTCAAACATCAAAGTGTAACCCCCAGAAATTCTATTTTAATTGAACAAGGGTAAGAAACACTGGTACAGTAGCAGAAAAACTGCAAGTTAGAGATCAGACTAATTTGAGTTCAATCACCACTTACTACATTATGTGACTTTAGGCAATAACAACTTTTTGAGCCTTAGTTTCTTCAGCTGTAAATTGGGTTTACAAAATTGTAGTGAGGACTAGAGATAATATAAGAAGAGAGACTAGTATCATGCATGGCAAACAGCATATGCTTATTAAATGTTAGCTCTTTTCATGCTATATATAAGTAAGTAGATGAAAAATATGGCATAAAGGCAGATCAAGGGAAATCGCATGTCCCTTCATATGTCAAAATCTTACAATGACTAAAATTTAATTCCAGATGTCACAGGAGCTGACAATCATTACCATATTTACAAACTGAGCAAGATTATGGGATTTACAGAGTATTCCTGTCACATATTACGTACCTCCTGGGCTCTTTTAACATTCTTCTTTCAATGCATCTTTCAAAGACCACTCTCTAGGAAATCACACAACTGCTCAATTCTACATTTCCAAATTTGAGAGAGTAAAATCTGTCAATAATAATGGCAACCTAATTATATGTTTCTGTGTGCATTTTTTCAAATACTATGAAAAATAGATGAGCACTTTTAAGTTGCAGGAAATAAGAATAACTAGAAAGCTGTGGATCCCAGAAATTAAAGAAACTTTAGTGTCTTCCAGGCAGGAAACAATCCAAACCTAATTACAACCAGATGGAGACAGCTCCATTTTCAGGAATGCTTAGATACTAGCAAAACACAGTGATGCCCATTTGCTGACAAGTAAATGCTCATATCTTTATCATCTGTGTCATTCAGAAACATTCATATGCCACTTGGCAAAACAACTTAATAGGTAATATTCATTGAATTCTTATAAAAGTTTTAATTCATTTCCAAATACAACTATAATACTTCACTATTTCAACATTAGAGAAAAATTATTTTCTCTTGTTTCTTTACAAACGTTTGGTTTGGCTGGGTGTGGTGGCTCACACCTGTAATCCTAGCCCTGTGGGAGGCCAAGACGGGAGGATCATTTGAGCCCAGGAGTTCAAGACAAGCCTGGGCAACATAGGAAATCTGACTCTACAAAAAATAAAAAAAAATGAGCCTGGTGTAGTGGCTTGTGTCTTTAGTCTCAGCTGCTTGGGAGGCTGAGGTGGGAGGACCTGCTTGAGCCCAGGAGGTTGAGGGTGCCATAAGCCTGGGCAATAGAGTGAGACCCTGTCTCAAAAAAAAAAAAAGCTTGTGTTTATAAATTATTAATGATCATATACATTAAACAATATGGCCTCAGTTTTAAAAACTTTATTGTAAAAGTAAATCCACGGGTGTAATCATAGTAAAATTGATACCACCACCTTCATTTAGAGACCTAAACTAAACCTTAAGAGGGCCCAACTTTGGCTGAATTCAATATATATTAACGTGATAAGTCTGACACTAATCCTCAAAAACAAATTCTGTGGCCAATAAGCACATGGAAGAGTATTCAATGTCATTATTCTTCAGTGACATGGAAATTAAAATCTCAATTCTCAACAGTCTATTCCAGAAGAGGAAGATATACTTCCCATTCATTTTATGAGATCTGCTTCACCATGATGCTAAAATCAGGCAAAATGTTTGGTATAATTTGTTTGGCAGAAAAAAAATTTAAAAGAGGCAAAACAGTACTAAAAAAATCAATAAAAACTACACACCAATATCTCTCATAAACATAAACACAAACATCTCAACAAAATGTTCCTGTTGTATGTAAAAAGCATAATGCATCACAACCAAGGGGGGTTCATCCTGGGAATATACAGAAAGTCCAAAATTTTTTTAAAAATCCATAAATGTAAACCACTATATTAACAGCTCAAAAAATAAAATCCATATGATCATATCAATTGATATGGAAAATCTGACAAAATCCAACAGCCATTCATAATGAAAACTCTCAGCAAACTGGAAGTAGAAGGGAACTTCAACATAACTAAAGGGCACCTACAAAAAAACTACAGCTAATATCATATTTAATAGTGAGACTGACTGCTTCCTCCTGAAAAGGGTACAAGACAAGAACGACTATACTATCATCATTCCTGTTCTACGTATCCTGAAAGTTTTAGCGCAACAGACAAGAAAAAGAAGTAAAAGGCATACATATTGGAAAGGAAAAAATAAAACTGTACCTATTTGCGTATGACATGACTATATATGTGAAAAATCCCAAGGAATCTACAAAAAACTTCTTAGAATTAATACATATTTTAAGATTGCAGGATACATGGTCAACATAGAAAAATCAATTATATTTCTATATACAAGCAATGTACTAATAGAAACCAAAATTTAAAAAAATAACTTTCAGATCAGCTCCAAATAAAAAAAAAATTTTAAATAAATCCTCAGGTATAAATCTAAGAAAGCCAAGTATAGGAGGGGTATCTGAGAACCATAAAATGCTAATAAAAGAAATCAAAGACCAAAATAAATGGAGAGATAGACTATGTTCATCAACTGGAAGACCCAACATAGTAAAGACGTCAATTTTCTTCAAACTAATCTGCAGATTTAATACAATTCCAATCAAACTCCCGCTTTTTTTCACTGAATAATATATAACAAATATTTTTCCACATCAATATTTTTCTATAATATTTCAAATAGCTATACACTCAATTTCTGGATTTATCCTAACATTAATTACCCATTCCTTTGTACTTGATGTTGAATTCTAGTATTTACAGTATGTTCCATATTTCTCTATTATAAACAGGGTTTAGTAAACATTCTCCTAATTCAGTATTTGCACACATCTTTATTTCCTTAAGGTAAATTGTTAGAAGTGCATTTTTTGGATCAAACAGTACACACATAAACACATGTATATTTATGCATGTGTGTGTATATATATATTTTTAAAGTTTTGATAATACATGTTGTTAAAATGCCCTCTAGAAAGGTCTTTCACCTTTTAAATTTTGACTTAAAACTTAACTCCTTAGAAAAGCCTTCTCCAATTAGCCTTTTCCCACCAATCTCTATTTGGTCTCATTAAATTACTCTATCATTTATTGCACTATATAAACAATTACTGCTTTAATAAGACATTAAGCCTCTAGGCTATCTTCTCAAAGTGCATGCCTTTGAGGAAATGTACAGGAGAAAATACACAGGATGATAAACTGATGGGCTATGAAATCGCTAACAAAGGTGGCATGAAAGGATAAAATATCAGAGTTAAGAGGGTATCACTTTTTTTTCCACAAAAGGGGTCTATTCTAATTGTTTTTAGATTTTCCTATTTTTAGTTTGTGTGCCCATTAAAAGGCAGTAGTTGCAGGTATGGTTTGCATTTTCTGTATTATCTTTGGAATCAGTTACTGAAAAAAGTTCAAGCTATGGAAAATTTTGTCAAATTCTCCATATCCTCAAAATCCATGTATGCTTTCTCTAGAATTCTATCATGCCTCACTTATAACATATGAAATTGACGTCAACTAATGTTTTCCAACAGGAAAGTACAACAATCATTCAGAAACACTGCCTATTGTGCCTTACTCTACTTATGAAATGAAATCACATATATTAAATAAGAAGAAACTATCAAACTATGCATATTCAGCATTTGACATCACTCACAATTAGCTTGTACCAATTAACTAGGCCCAACATTGTGAATATGTTTCGATTAAGAAAAATTAATTACTCCTGTTAATTATGAAAGTCACAATGGGATTGTGCTGCTATCTTTTAGGAATTATTTGCTGAGAAATGCTTTCCCTAGTTTATTTCTATGCTTCCAGTATATGATTTTAAAACATGGCAGCCAGTGTATTGCTAGATTCTTGCAAATATTAAGCAAATATACTAAAGCAGGAGCATATATTACATAACCATATGTGTCAGACTAAATTTGAGCCAAGAACGAGAATGAATGCAACTCATATCTGATTTATATTTGACAAATACAGAGATATTATAAGCTCCTGTTTTGAATGCCTACATGTTGTTTCCATGGCAACTGCATAAACATTTTCCTCATAAAACACAGCCATCTTCATTCTTTACATCCCATTATTTATTTCTTTCCACTCTCAGGAAAAAGCCTAATTTATTCCCCAGGAAAAATCGAGCAATGATTTTCTTAATCAGTAGCATTTGAACAGTAGGTGGCACAGTTATTTTTATGGAAAAACAATTTCCACCAATGCTCTTGCTATGTGATAGAAGGCCGAGGGAAAATAAAAGTAGTACTTGCTTTAAGGAAAGTGTGACTACAAGCTGCAATGAATAATCCTTCAAAGAGGGATGAGAATGTGTATTAGAAACCCACAGATGGGCCAGGTGTGGTGGCTTACGCCTGTAATCCCAGCACTTTGGGAGGCTGAGGTGGGCAGATCACCTGGGGTCGGGAGTACTAGACCAGCCTGACCAACATGGAGAAACTCGTCTCTATTAAAAATACAAAATTACAATGAACTCAAACAAATTTACAAGAAAAAAACAACCCCATCAAAAAGTGGGCGAAGGACATCAACAGACACTTCTCAAAAGAAGACATTTATGCAGTCAAAAAACACATGAAAAAATGCTCACCATCACTGGCCATCAGAGAAATGCAAATCAAAACCACAATGAGATACCATCTCACACCAGTTAGAATGGCAATCATTAAAAAGTCAGGAAACGACAGGTGCTGGAGAGGATGTGGAGAAATAGGAATACTTTTACACTGTTGGTGGGACTGTAGACTAGTTCAACCATTGTGGAAGTCAGTGTGGCGATTCCTCAGGGATCTAGAACTAGAAATACCATTTGACCCAGCCATCCCATTACTGGGTATATACCCAAAGGACTATAAATCATGCTGCTATAAAGCCACAAGCACACGTATGTTTATTGCGGCACTATTCACAATAGCAAAGACTTGGAACCAACCCAAATGTCCAACAATGATAGAGTGGATTAAGAAAATGTGGCACATATACACCGTGGAATACTATGCAGCCATAAAAAATGATGAGTTCATGTCCTTTGTAGGGACATGGATGAAATCGGAAATCATCATTCTCAGTAAACGATCACAAGGACAAAAAACCAAACACCGCATGTTCTCACTCACAGGTGGGAACTGAACAATGAGAACACTTGGACACAGGAAGGGGAACATCACAGTCTGGGGACTGTTGTGGGGTGGGGGGAAGAGGGGAGGGATAGCATTAGGAGATACACCTAATGCTAAATGACGAGTTAATGGGTGCAGCACACCAGCATGGCACATGTATACATAGGTAACTAACCTGCACATTGTGCACATGTACCCTAAAACTTAAAGTATAATAATAATAAAATTTAAAAAAATACAAAAATAGCCGGGCGTGGTGGCGCATGTCTGTAATCCCTGCTACTCGGAAGGCTGAGGCAGGAGAATCTCTTGAACTTGAGAGGCGGAGGTTGTGGTAAGCTGAGATCGCGCCATTGCACTCCAGCCTGGGCAACAAAAGTGAAACTCTTTCTCAAAATAAAAAAAAAAAAAAGAAAGAAAAAGAAACCCACAGATGGTTGGCAAAAGCGATCACATTCAACTCCTACTTCTCTTTTCCACATGTGTGGAATATGATGAAGACTCCTTTATGAAAAAAAATATCTTTCATTCCTACAGAGTTTGGTAGTCTTAAAAAAAATAGCTTTGCTGTGTGATAGAGACTGTATAGAATGGCTACCAACTATAGGCAAGAGAAAGACTAGCCCACTTTAAAGTAGATCAAATGATAGCAAAAGGAGGCTAAAAAGAAACCACATCAGATTGTTTCACTTCATCTATTATTTGAGACTGAGGTAATTATCACAGATTTCAGTGGCAGCAGATGGAAGAGATCCCATATTGGAGTTTAGCTATCAAATTAACAATTTCTCAAAGTCCTCAAAGGGACAGTGGATCTATTAACATTTTTCAGTGCTCAGAATACTCCAGCCTTTACTTCCCTTCTGCACGTGGAGCTCATTGGGCTAGCTAGGGAAGCCAATAGGGATGAATATAAGTATTTACTGCCCTCTCCTCTGGGCTCTCCTGGTCCAACTATAATAGCATTTATCAGTGTTTTGTTATTACTTATATATGATTGCCTCAAGGGACTTTTCTTTTTCTTTCTTTTTTTTTTTTTTTTTTTGAGACGGACTCTCGCTCTGTCACCCAGGCTGGACTGCAGTGGCACAATCTCGGCTCACTGAAGCCTCCACCTCCTGGGTTCAAGCAATTCTCATGCCTCAGCCTCCCAAGTAGCTGGGACTATAGGCATGCACCACCATGCCCAGCTAATTTTTGTATTTTTAGCATGGTTTCACCATGCTGGCCAGGCTGGTCTCAAAACTCCTGACCTCAAGTGATCCACCTGCCTCAGCCTCAGCGGTGAGCCACCATACTTGGCCTCAAAGGACCTTTATAACACCCTCCGAATCTAACCCAATGTTCTGTGAATTGTAAGGTGCTTAATAAGCAAGTGGAATAAAAGAATATTTATTCATAATGTATACACATTTTCTACAATACATAATGCCTCTCAGTCAAAACACTCAACTGTCTTCCAATAATTCCCCCTACCACTTCAATGTTTCAATTCTCTTCACAGTCTTATTTCTTCCCCTACTTCTACAAAGTGAATCTCTTAATAATCTACTCTTTTTCATTTATTTCCAAGGCCTACGTCAAGGTATAGGCCAAGTATCTTTTGTATCTTTTTGTTTTCGGTCTTAAATGGATGCCTATTACCTGGGCATGGTGGCACATGCCTGCCATCCCAGCTACTTTGGAGGCTGAGGTGGGAGGATCACCTGAGCCCAAGAAGTCAAGGCTGCAGTGAGCCATGATCATGCCACTGTACTCTAGCCTAGGCAACAGAGCAAGACTCTGTCTCAAATAATTGAAAAAAAAAAGGATGTCTAACTGTTCTTGTACCATTTCTTGAAAAAACTAATCTTTTTGGCCAGGCACAGTGGCTTATGCCTGTAATCCCAGCACTTTGGGAGGCCGAGGTGGGCGGATCACGAGGTCAGGAGTTCGAGACCAGTCTGGCCAACATAGTGAAACCTGTCTCTACTAAAAATTAAAAAAATTAGCTAAGCATGGTGGTGGGTGCCCACAATCCTAGCTACTCAAGAGGCTGAGGTTTGAGAATCGTTTGAACTTGGGAGGCAGAGGTTGCAGTGAGCCGAGATCGCGCCAGTGAACTCCAGCCTGGGTGACAGTGTGAGACTCCGTCTCAAAAAAAGAATAGTGTATAGAAATATGATAGATTTTTATATAATTATTTTGAATCCTGTGACTTTACTAATTCACCACTTATCATTAGTTCTAGTAGACTTTTTGGTAGATTCTCTGGGATTTTGTGCATAGAAAATGATTTCATTTGCAAATACTGAGAGCTTACTTCTTCTTCTTCAATCTGCATTCCTTTGATTTCTTTCTTTTTATTTTTCTTTTTTTGCTTAACTGAACTTGCTATGACTACCTTGTCTTGTTCTCAATTTTAGGGAGAAAGCATTCACTTTTTCACCATTAAGTGTTACATCAGCTCTATGATAGTTATCTTTGCCCTTTACTAGGCTGAAGAAATTCCTTCAATTCCTAGTTTGCTGAGATTTTTTATTATGAATTAATGCAGTATCTAACCACTGAGTAATTATATGGGTCATATGGGGTTTTTAATTTTTTTTCTCTTTTTTCTTTTCTTTTTTTTTTTTTTTTTTTTTTTGAGACAGAGTCTCACTCTGTCGCCCAGGCTGGAGTGCAGTGGCACAACCTCCACCTCCTGGGTTCAAGAGATTCTTGGGCCTCAGCATGCCCCAGAGTAGCTGGGATTACAGGTGTGTACCACCGCACCTGGCTAATTTTTTTTATTTGTTTTTTCAGTAGAGACAGGATTTCACCACTTTGGCCAGGCTGGTCTGTCTCAAACTCCTAACCTGAAGTGATCTGCCCGTCTTAGCCTCCCATTCTTTTAATTTCTTGATATGGTGAATTGCATTGATTCATTCTGAAGATTAAAACAACCTTGAATTTTTGGGATAAAACCTACTTTCATAATGCATTATCATTTTTACATATTGCTGGTTTTGATTTGCCAATATTTTCTTGAAGATTTTTTTGTCTATGCCTGTAGTTTTCTTTCTTGTAATCTATTTGACTTATTTTGATATCACAATACTACTAATTTTATAAAATGAGTTGGGAAGTGTTAAATCTTCTTTTATTTCCTGGCATAATTTGTGCAGAACTGATATTATTAAATATTTCCTTGGTAGTATTAATTTTTTTTTTTTTGGTAGAGATGGGGTTCTTGCTATGCTGCCCAGGCTGGTCTCAAACTCTTGGCCTCAAGTGATCCTCTCACCTTGGCTTCTCATAGTGCTGGGATTACAGGTGTGAATCACTGCATCTGGCCAATCTATTATTTTCTCAAGTGAGCTTTGGTAGTTGAGATGAGGTTGTGGAGTCAGACAAGCTTAGCTGTACCACTAGTCATTTGATACTGGACAATTTACTTAACTTTGAGAATGATTTCCTCATATATAAAATGGAAATATTAATAACAAGACCTATGTCAAACAGATTTGTAAGGTTTAAAGATAATCCATATTCCGTTGAATGAATGTTTGTGTCCTCAACATTCTTATGTTGAAACCTAATCCCCAATGTGTTGTCATTTTGAGGTGGAGCCTTTGGCAGGTGATTATATCATGAGGACAGAGACCTCATGCATGGGATTAGTAAGAATCCTTAAAAAAGAGACTCCAGAGAGCTCACTTGCCCCTTCTGCCATGTGAGGACACAGTGAAAAGACACCATCTATGAACCAGAAAGCAGATGCACTCACCAGATACTAAATATGCTGGTACTTTGGGACTCCCCAGCCTTCAGAACCATGAGAAATAAATTTCTGTTGTTTTCAAGCCTCCCAGTTTAGGCCCAATGGACTAAGCATATTAAAAGTGAATCCCAGTGTTTCATATATAGTAAGCACTCAGTACACATTATTACTACTATATTTTATTTTATTTTATTTTTGAGACGGAGTCTCACTCTGTCACCCAGGATGGAGTGCAGTGGTGCCATCTCAGCTCACCACAGCCTCTGCCTCCTGGTTCAAGTGATTCTTGTGCCTCAGCCTCCCGAGTCACTGTGCAGATGTGCACCACCACGTCTGGCTAATTTTTGTATTTTTTTTGGTAGATTCGGGGTTTCACCATGTTGACTAGGCTGGTCTCAAACTCCTGACCTCAGGTGATCCCCCCGCCTCGGCCTCCCAAAGTGTTGGGTTACAGGCGTGAGCCATGGTGCCTGGCCTATTACTACTATTTTAAATTATTTTTTTTCTGGACAAATTGCACATAGGCTTCCCTATAAAAGGAAAGTTTTCCTAAATGAAGGTATTGTAAATAATGCTTTAAAGGCCTATCAAGTGTTATGAGTTTAGGATTGTAGACAGATATCAAATTATTCTTTGTCTGTAAGAATATACTACCCTACCCACAAGGGCCATAATTTTCAGCTAATGAAATAAACTTAGATAAAACTATTTGACTCAATCTTGGCATTACATAGCTAGAATGTCACTCTTTAAATTTTAGCTTCTTTAGTGGCCATGACAGTTCACACCATTAAAAATCTAAATTTCTAGTTGTGCAAAATTAGAAATTCTTTGAATCGTACAATTAGAAATCTGGTTCTATTCTCTCTCCAAAGTCACGGTAGATTATAAATTTTGGACACAACCAGCTTGGATGGGGCCAGAAAAATATGTAAATGTAGATGGTCTGCTACGTACCTCATGGATGTGTTATATGATTTCTGAACTGGGCTAGGTGGGAGAATCAGTGCAGTTATTTTACAGTATAGAGAGGTGAAGTTCTAATCAAATTGGTTTCTTGATAATATTATAATCTTGAAAACAAATCTGTCAGTAAAAAAGTGGAAATTAATGATTAGAAAAACTTTGTCATACTATCTGTGGATTTCAATGACCCTACCCACAATTACCAAAAATCACTGACAGATGGATTTAAATGGAATTAGGAGTTTGATAAGGTGTGGTAAAAGTATCGCAGTAAAGATTCTGACAATGTTGTTTGTTTTCATTTTTGTAATGAAACTGTGGTTATACAAGATTATTGAAGCATACATATACATATATTTATTTATTTATTTATTTTTGGAGATGGAGTCTTGCTCTGTCGCACAGGCTGGAGTGCAATGATGCAATCTCAGCTCACTGCAACCTCTGCCTCCTGGGTTCAAGTGATTCTCCTGCCTCAGCCTCCCGAGTAGCTGAGATTACAAGTGCCCGCCACCATGCCCAGCTAATTTTTAGTAGAGACAGGGTTTCGCCGTGTTGGCCAGGCTGGTCTTGAACTCCTGACCTCAGGTGATCCACCCACCTCGGCCTCCCAAAGTGCTGGAATTACAGGCTTGAGCCACTACGCCTGGCCCTGAAGCAGATATAATTAAATAGGTACACTTACATCAATAACAGAGAGACAGGAAAATCTGATCACTTTCTATGTATTATCTCACCTGCAAAAGTTAACACTTAACACTTTAATTTCTGCAGTGTTTTAAAAGTTCCTTTCTTCAACAAAAAAAATTTTTTAAAAATAGTTGAGAACCAGAAAGAATTTACTGGATATTTTAGAAGGGTGAATGTGGCCACGTGTCTACCAGTGACAAGGGCACAAAAAAGCTCCAATAATGCCACAAGTAGAGGTTTAACCCACAATTAGAGATTTTTTTTTTTAAAGAAATCACTGTTAAGATATATATATATATATATATATATATAATTTTTTTCTTTTTTTTTTTTTGACAGTCTCACTCCGTCACCCAGGCTGCAGTGCAGTGGCATGATCTTGGCTCACTGCAACCTCTGCTTCCTGGGTTCAAGCAATTCTCCTGCCTCAGCCTCCCAAGTAGCTGGAATTACAGGCACGCGCCACCACACCCGGCTAATTTCTGTGTTTTTTTGTTTGTTTGTTTTTTGTTTTTTTGAGACGGAGTCTCGCTCTGCTGTCTAGACTGGAGTGCAGTGGCGCAATCTCAGCTCACTGCAAGCTCCACCTTCTGGGTTCATGCCACTCTCCTGCCTCAGCCTCCCGAGTAGCTGGGACTACAGGCACCTGCCACTGTGCCCGGCTAATTTTTTTTATTTTTAGTAGAGATGGGGTTTCACCACGTTAGCCAGGATGGTCTCGATCTCCTGACCTCGTGATCTGCCTGCCTCAGCCTCCCAAAGTGCTGGGATTACAGGCGTGAGCCACTGTGCCTGGCCTAATTTTTATATTTTTAATAGAGATGGGGTTTCACAATGTTGGTCAGGCTGGTCTTGAACTCCTGACCTCAAGTGATCCGCCTGCCTTGGCCTCCCAAAGTGCTGGGATTACAGGCCACCGTGCCCCGTCCAAGATATTTTTAATCAAGGTTAATGTTAGCACAGGGAAGAATAATTAGAACATTCATTCTTTGGTATATAATTTCTCCTGTCTTATATTTATCAACATGAAACAGGTTCTGCATTCCTTAGAATTATTAGAACTAGTACATGATGCTATTTGATTGACTTTTCACATCTCCTGCATTTCAAAGCAAGAAACTAGTTTCGGTCCATCATACCCATTCACTATCAAGATATAGTGACTCAAGCAAACAAATGATTATCTCTCAAAATCAAATTAGTAGAAATCCAGTGAATAAGAGTTATAATTGTTCACTAGGATTTCATGTAAAAAATTGGAAATATTTGAATCTTTACAAAACATGCATTGAAATAATTCTGGTATAGGACTAAGAGGATTTAAGAATGATAAAGAATCTTAAGCCTTCATATAATTGCTTTCTACTCTACTTGAAATCAAATAGTATTTTCAACTTCACAAGAAGAAAAAATCTTATTATCCTTTAAAATTTCCCTCTCCTTTACTATTCTAGATTCTTGTCCATTTTATAACTCCCAATTCTCTCAAGATGATTTTCAAAAGGTAGAGAGAAAGAAAGGCAAAAGAGTAAATAAAGATTATATTAAAATAAGATATCTAGAGACTAGATGTCAAGTAAGGAAAACAAAACATGAAACAAAGTTCAAAAAATAACACCAAAAAATCCTTTGTATATTGAATAGGAACTACTACCTATGTTGCTTGATTATTTCTATGAAACGAAAAAATAATTGTTGAAGGATGTGAGGTAGGAGGCGGGACTTGACTCCAGAGGTGGGGCTCAGACACTGGACCAGATACAGGACTAGCTAAAATGGGGATGTCAGGGGGGACAGCAGCCTTCAATCATGCCATGAATTTACTGTTGCCATGGCAACACCCAGAAGTTACCGCCTCTTTCCACGGTAATGACTCAATGATTACTACCCTTTCCCTAGAAATTTCTGCAGAAATCATCCCTTAATCTGCATGCAGTTAAAGGAAGGTATAAATATGACTGCAAAACTGTCCTGAGCTGCTGCTGTCTGCCTACAAAGTACCCCTGCTCTGCAGGAGCAGTCAAAGAGCTGTGATACCACTGGAGCTGTAACACTGCCTGTTCAGTAAAGCTGTTTTCTTCTACCTCTGGCTTGCCCTTTTTTTTAAAATTATTATTATTATTATTATTATTATACTTTAGGTTTTATGGTACATGTGTGCAATGTGCAGGTAAGTTACATATGTGTACATGTGCCATGCTGGTGCGCTGCACCCACTAACTTGTCATCTAGCATTAGGTGTATCTCCCAATGCTATCCCTCCCCCCTCCCCCCACCCCACAACAGTCCCCGAAGTGTGATGTTCCCCTTCCTGTGTCCATGTGTTCTCATTGGCTTGCCCTTTAATTCTTGCCTTTGCAAAGCCAAGATCCCTCATGGGCTAAGCTCTGCTTTAGGGCTCACCTGCCCTGCATCAGATGGACTTATAAATATACTAGTATTTTCCATATTCTTTCTCAAATAATCTTACATTTCTAAATTAAGTTTATAACTAGGGGAAAAAAATTCTTTTGAGCAAACATTAAGGACCAAAGCCTGGTTACGCTAAATAAGTTATAAAATGTTCAGCTTTATCTATAGTTTGGCATTTAAGTTAAACATTCAAACTTAAAAAGAAATTCTTTCCAGTCATCTAAAATTCTTGGCGGAAATGTAACATGTTAGGAGAATTCTGCTTACTGTTTAAATCTGAAGCACTTCATTCATTGTGGTGACAAAGGTGGTTTTAGCAGCTAGCATAGCATTCCTTCCAAATTTCAAGGTGCTTTGGGTCTTTCCAAGATGAATGTCCTTTCTTCCTTGCCTCTCATTCCTTAGTTTCTGAAGATAGCCATGTTTACTGCAAGAGAAAAAAAAGAGAGCAAAACTGGAGAGTAATATAATTTCAAATATATTGGACATCTTTTCTTAGATATTCCTAATATCACCCTCACTCAACAGTTATAATTCATCTAATTCATTTAAGAAATATCTGTTTTACTTAGGTGGAGACACGCATAGAACCTCACACACTCAAGACCTCCCCATGGCATACCAAAGAACCAGTAACTTACAAGAACCAAAAGAGCACCGATGCACTTGAGATTTTCTAAGTCTTCATTTGATTGTTTTTGTAGAGACTTATTCTACTGGAAGTATATGAATATTAATTGAATGATAAGTCAATAAACTCGAACTTTATAAAAATATGATTCTAAGGGCCACAATGTCCAACTTTGGTACAACCTCTCTAAAATATTGAAAGCAGGTATCTCCAAATGTAAATATTTCACTAGCCACTTTACAGTTTTAGTTTAGGCTCAAGTACGATTTTTAATTTGCTTTTTAAAAATATCACCCAAAATTAAATACGTCTACCTATTTCTGATTCTTGAGCATCCATTTTATGCATGTTCAAAACTGACCCAACCCCTAATTTGTTTCACTGTAACACCAAACACAAGGAAAATAACTGAGTTATTGTATACTATATACAAGAGGATGTATATAGATTATACGCAAACACTACATTTTATATAAAGAACCTGAGCATCTGTGAATTTTGGTATGCATGGTGGGTGGTTCTGGAGCCAATCTCCTGAGGACACACCAAGGATGATTGTAATTCCATTTATTATAATATTCTTTTGCTAGTGTGATCATATATCATACCTCTACATGTATTACAAAACCTCATAATGATACCGTTCAACTTTTGTTTTAAAAAGTCAGCTTTCTTTTAAAGAAAGTGACAGAGGAAAAAAAAAAGCCATTTGTATTTATCACCTTGGTGGTATTCATTTCTTCCTGTAGAACGGAGTTTCCATCTGGTATCACTGCCTTTCAGCTTAGAAACTCTTAGTAGTTCTTATACTGTATGTCTACTAACAGTAAATATCTAAGTTTTTAAAATCTGAAATTGTCTTACTTTACCTTCATTTTTGAATGATATTTTCATTGGATATTGCATTGTGACCTAAAGGTTTTTTTTTTTCTTCTTCCTTGTAACTTTTTACTAATGTCATTCCATAATTTTTTGTCTTTGATTTTTCTGATAAGTCAGCTGTCAGTAATACTATTGCTATCCTGTATTTAATGCTTCTTTTGTTTTCTGGCTATTTTGAAGATTTTCTCTTTATCTTTGAACTTTATTTCTATTTTTTTGAGATGGAGTTTTGCTCTTTTGCCCAGGCTCAAGTGGCACGATATTGGCTCACTGCAACATCCACCCTCTGGGTTGAAGCGATTCTCCTGCCTCAGCCTCCTGAGTAGCTGGGATTATAGGCGCCTGCCACCATACTTGGCTAATTTTTGTATTTTTAGTAGAGACAGCATTTCACCATGTTGGCCAGGCTGGTCTCAAACTCCTGACCTCAGGTGATCCACCTGCCTTGGCCTCCCAAAGTGCTAGAATTACAGGTGTGAGCCACTGCGCCTGGCCTATCTTTGGACTTTAGTAGTGTGACTATTATATGTCTAGATTTGATTTTCTTTGTATTTATTCTACTTGGAGTTTACTGACCTTCATTCTGTGAGTTATGTTTTTGCCCAATACGGAAATTTTTAGCACTTATTTCTTAAAAAAATTATTCTGTCCCATATTCTCTCTTCCTCTTGGGGATTCCAATATACATAAGTTTGACTGCTTATTATTTCACAGGTCATTGAGGATATGTTCTTTTTTAAAATTTTTTTTCTCTTTATTCTTATTTTTTATTTTCTAACCAAGTAAGCAGCAATGAGTATTTATTATTTTGTTTGTTTGTTTAAAAGGCAGGGTCTCACTCTGTCATCCAGGCTGGAGTACAGTGGCAAGATCATGGCTCACTGCATCCTTGACCTAGGCTCAAGCAATTCTCCTGCCTCAGCCTCTTGAGTAGCTGAGACTACAGTCACACGCCACCATGCTCTGCTATTTTTTACATTTTTTGTAAAAACTGGGACTCACTACATTGCCTAGGCTAGTCCTGAACTCCTGGGCTCAAGCTATCCTCCCACCTCAGCCTTTCAAAGTACTAGAATTACAGGTGTGAGCCACCATTCCCGCTGACATACTTTTATTTATGCATCCTTCTAGTCAACCACATATGAATTATATACTTAGGAACTACTGTGTGAAAGGCAGTGTTCTAAGTACTAGAGAGACAATAAAAATGCAAGATCTCTGCTCTCACAGAGTTTACCTTCTAGTACAGAAAGATGGACAAATAATAAACTGATTTCAGAGATCTTCAATGCTCTGAAAAAAATAAAATTGAGTGTTACAAAGAGAATTGGAAGGTGAAGATGCTGTTTTAGATAGCATATAAACTTAAACTCTCTGAGGAGATGATGCCAAGTTGAAATTGAATAAAATGAGCCAGACATGTAAAGATTTAGGAGTAGAATTTTCCAGATATAGGGCACACATGTCATAAGATAGGAAACAGTATATAATGCTCCTAGAAAAAATGTTTCTAAATTATCAAAACAATGAATTAACAATTTGTGAGACGATATCTTGAATATTATACCATTACCATGCCCAAAATTTAAAAATTGGCCTGATTTTAAACCTATTAATTATTTATTCCAGTGTAATAACAACAATGAAATAACAATTATTTTAAATTGTTAACTTATTTTACTAACAATGGAAATTGTGTTTGGGTTCTGACTTTCCATTTATTCCAAGCTTCTGCCAGTACCAATCCTTATTTTTATTCCATATTTGAAAACAAAAGTTCTTCTCTCCCTGCATTAGAAAAGAAAGAAGTTGCCTTTCTGTTTTATTTCTTGACAATGTTATGATGTTTTGGGAAAACATCATGAAGACATGCAAACAAGAAAAATATTCCCCAAATATGCGGCCATATGCAACTATGTCACCAACCATTTATGATGCAATAAAAGTCTGTCTATAAAAGTCTCACAGTAAAAAATACGAAAATAAGTTAAAAGTAAAAGGATAATTAGTCGGGCATAGTGGCAGGCACCTGTAATCCCAGCTACTCGGGAGGCTGAGGCACAAGAATCACTTGAACCTGGGAGGCGGAGGTTGCAGTGAGCTGAGATCACACCATTGCACTCCAGCCTGGGCCAACAAGAGCGAAACTCTGTCTCAAAAAAGAAAAAAATAAGAAGTAAAAGGATAGAAGATATGCCATGTGAACCGAAATCTTAAGAAAGCTGTAAGAGCTGTAATTATACCAGACAATTATACTAAATTTAAAAAGATATATATTATCAGAGATACTGAGGGACATTTCATAATGATCAAGGGGTAAATTCATTAGAAGACAGAACAATTCTAAATGTGTATGTACACAATGCTAGACCTACAAAACACACGAAGCAAAAATTGACAGAACTGAAGGGAGAAACAAACAATAACAGTTGGAGATATCAACATTCTCTCATTAACTGAAAGAATAAATATGACAAAAGTGCAGCAAGGATAAAGAAGACTTAAGCAGCACTCTCAGCTGAATTGCAATCTATTAAATATTCCAATCCAGAAAAGCAAAATATAAATTTTTACAATGCCCATGAAACATTTGCCAAGACAGACTATGCACTAATTGAGAAATAAGTCTCACAAATTAAAAGAATTGAAGCTATACACAGTATAGTATATTCTGGAATCAGAATTCAATAAGTGAAAGATATCTAGAAAATTCCCAAATATTTAGAAATCAAGTAGGGGCTGGACACGGTGGCTCACGCCTGTAATCCCAGCACTTTGGGAGGCTGAGGCGGGCAGATCACCTGAGGTCAGGAGTTCAAGACCAGCCTGGCCAACATGGAGAAACCCCATCTCTACTAAAAATAGAAAAATTAGCCGGGTGTGGTGGTGCATGCCTGTAATCCCAGCTACTTGGGAGGATGAGGTAGGAGAATTGCTTGAACCCAGGAGGCGGAGGTTGCGGTGAGTTGAGATTGTGCCACTGCACTCCAGCCTGGGCAACAAGAGTGAAATTCCATCTCAAAAAAAAAAAAAAAGAAAGAAATCCAGTCTATCATTGATGGACATTTGGGTTGGTTCCAAGTCTTTGCCATTGTGAATAGTGCCACAATAAACATACATGTGCATGTGTCTTTATAGCAGTGTGATTAAGAAAATATGGCACATATACACCATGGAATACTATGCAGCCATAAAAAAGGATGAGTTCATGTCCTTTGTAGGGACATGGATGAAGCTGGAAACCATCATTCTCAGCAAACTATCGCAAGGACAAAAAACCAAACACCACATGTTCTCACTCATAGGTGGGAACTGAACAATGAGAACACTTGGACACAGGAAGGGGAACATCACACACCAGGGCCTGTTGTGGGGTGGGGGGAGGGGGTAGGGATAGCATTAGGAGATATACCTAATGTAAATGACAAGTTAAAGGGTGCAGCACACCAACATAGCACATGTACACATATGTAACAAACCTGCACATTGTGCCCATGTACCCTAGAACTTAAAGTACAATAAATAAAAAAAAGAAAAAAAAAGAAATCAAGCAATATACTTCTAAAATAATCTACGGACAAAATAAGAAATTACAAGAGAAATTAGCAAATATTTTGAGCTAAATCAAAACTCAACATATAAAAGTTTGTAAAATGCCGTTAAAAAGGTGCTTTGAGGAAATTTATAGTTTTCTATTCCTTTATTAGGGAAGAAAAGGTCTAAACTCAATTATCTAACCTAACACTATAGGAAGCTAGAAAAAAGGAGCAAATTAAGCCAAACTAAATACAGAGTAACAAAATAACAAAGAAGGGAAATTAAAAAAAAAAAAAAGACACCTGAAAAATAGAGAAAAATCAATGAAACCAAAAACTGTTCTTTGAGAGAAAATTAATGAAATTGGTAAACTTCTGGGTAGACTGAACAAGAGGAGAAGAAACAGAAATCACCAATATTAGGAATAAAAGGGGAGACTATCACTAAAGGTTCTACAGACATTAAAAAAAATAAAAGACTACTGTAAATGATTTTATGCCAATACATTTGACAACTAAGATAAAATGGACAAATTCCTAAAAAGATACAGATTACCAATACTGACTTAAGAAGTAAAAGGTAATCTGAAATCTACAAAACAAATATCACAACTATTAATTCAAGTACCATTTATAATAACATTAAAAACATGAAATATTAAATTTATCAAAGAATTAGAATTTGTAATTAAAAACCTTCCCACAAAGAAAACTCCAGGCCGGGTGCAGTGGCTCACATCTTAATCCCAGCACTTTGGGAGTCCAAGGCAGGCGGATCATGAAGTCAGTAGTTCGAGACCAGCCTGACCAACTTGGTGAAACCCTGACTCTACTAAAAATAACAAAAATTAGCTGGGTGTGGTGGTGCGCACCTGTAATCCCAGATACTCAGGAGGCTGAGGCAGGAGAGTCACTTGAACCTGGGAGACGGAGGTTGCAACGAGCTGGGATTGCACCAGTGCACTCCAGCCTGGGCGATAGAATGAGACAGGAAAGGAACGGAACGGAACGGAACGGAACGGAACGGAGGAAGGAAGGAAGGAAGGAAGGAAGAAAAGAAAGAAAGAAGGAAGGAAGGAAGGAAGAAAGGAAGGAAGGAAGGAAGGAAGGAAGAAAAGAAAGAAAGAAAGGAAGGAAGGAAGAAAGGAAGGAAGAAAGGAAGGAAGGAAGGAAGGAAGGAAGGAAGGGAAAGAAAACTCTAGCAAAGGAAGGAAGAGAAGAGAAAGAAAACTCTAGCGAAGGAAGGAAGGAAGGAGAAAGAAAACTCTAGCTCCCAAAAACTTTGTTGGTGAATTCTATCAAACATGTAAATGAAAAAATACCAATCCCACATAAATTCTTCCAGAGAGTAGAGAAGGAAACACTTCCAAACTGATGTTATAATAACCAGTATTGGATTGATTCTAAAACTAGAAAAAAAAAATCAAAAAAGACCCCTAAACCACACATCAATATCCCTCATAAACACAGATAACAAAAAAAAAAAAATCCTTAAAAATAGCAAATCAAATTCAGCAATATATAAAAAGGAACGCAATGTTGATTTTACATCTCAAACAAATTAATGTAACCACTATATTAGTCCATTCTCAAATTGCTATAAAGAACTACCTGAGACTGAGTAATATATGAAGAAAAGAGGTTTAATTGACTCGCAGTTCCACACGCTGTACAGGAAGCATGGCTGGGCAGGCCTCAGGAAACTTACAATCACGGCAGAAGATGAAGGGGAAGCAGGCACATCTTCACATGGCAGAGCAGAAGAACGACAGTGAAGGAGGAAGTGCTACACACTTTTAAATAATCAGATCTCATGAGAGCTCACTATCACGAGAAAAGCAAAGGGAGGAGTCAGCCCCCATGATCCAATCTCCTACCAGGCCACTCCTCCAACAGTGTTGGAGCATTACAATTTGACAAACTGGAGGATTACAATTTGACATGAGATTTGGGTGGGGACACAGAGCCAAACCATATCAGCCATATTAACAGAATCAAAGAGAAAACCAATATTTTCATTTCAACAGATAAAGGTAAAAAAGTATTTAGCAAATTTCAATACTCATTCATAACAAAAACTTCAGGAAATGCAGAATAGAAAAGAACTTCATTAATTTTAAAAACGGCATCTGCAAAATATACATAGCCAACATCATACTTAGTGAAAAACCAAATGATTTTTTCCTAACATTGGGAACCAGGCAAAGATGTTCACTTCTATTCAACATTACAATGGAGGTCATAACCAGTGTAATGAGACAAGAGAAAAATAATGAAAAGCATAAAGATGGGAAAGAAAGAGGTTAAAATATCTTTATTTGCAGAAGACATGATTATATACATAAAAAATCCTAAGGAAACCTACAAAACAAATACTACAACTCTTGAGTGATTTTTAGCAAGATCGCAAAGTAGAAAGTCAACATACAAGTATCTATTCTATTTCTATATCTAACAACAAGTAAAAATGTTAAATACCACTGATAATCGCATTAAAAAACATGAAATACTTGAGTTTAACAAATTATGAGTCTAACAAAATATGAGAAATGCTTATAAAATGATATCTAAAAAAACACTGCTAAGACAAATCAAAGAAAACTGAAATAAATGAAGGAATATATCAGGTTAATGGACTGGAAGACTCAACATTATTAATGTGGCAATTCTTCCCAAATTAGGTCTATAGATTCAATCCAATACCAATCAAAATCCTAGGTTTTACTCATAGAAACCTACAAGCTGGTTCTAAAATACATATGATATTTGTCTTTCTGTGCCTGGCTTATTTCTCTTAACAGAATGTCCTCCAGTTCCATCTATGTTGTTACAAATGAGAAGATTTCAATCTTTTTTATGGTTGAATAATATGCCATTGGGTATATGTAGCACATTTTCTTTATCTATTCATCTATTGATGGACACGTAATGTTAAGTGAAATGTGCCAGGCACAGAAAGTCAAATATTGCATCTTCTCACTGTTACATGGCAGTTTAAGAAATTGATCTCAAGGAAGTAGAGAGGAGAATGATGGTTACCAGAGGCTTGGAAGGGTAGTGGAGGGTGAAAGATAGATGGTTGGTTAATGAGTGCAAAAATATAGGTAGAGGCTGGGCGTGGTGGTTCATGCCTGTAATCCCAGCACTTTGGGGAGGCCGAGATGGGTGGATCACTTGAGGTCAGGAGTTCGAGACCAGCCTGGCCAACATGATGAAACCCGGTCTCTACTAAAAATACAAAAATTAGCCAGGCATGGTGGCGCATGCCTGTAATCCCAGCTACTTGGGAGGCTAAGGCAGAAGAATCGCTTGAACCTGGGAGGCAGAAGTTGCAGTGAGCTAAGATCATGCCACTGCCCAGCCTGGGCAATAGTGCAAAACTCCATCCATCTCAAAAAAAAAATTTTTTAAACCCCAAAATATAGTTAGATAGTAGAAATAAGATCTAGTGTTTGGTAGCACAACAGGGAGACTATAGTTAACAATAATTTACTGTATATTTCAACATAACTAGAGGAGTAGATTCAGAATGCTACCAACATAAAAAAAATGATAAATGTTTTGAGTTGATGGAGATACCAATTACCCTGATTTGATCATTACACATTGTATGCTTATATCAAAATATCACATGTACCCCATAAATATGTACAACTATTGTGTATGCATAACAATTTTTTAAAATGTATATGAAAACCCAAATGAATAAATAACTTTGAACATAAAGAATGAAGCATGAATACTTCTAATAACTGATCTCTAGATTTATAACTAAGCTAGAGCAATTGAGATAGTTTGATCATGGCCCAAAGAAAAACATATAAATGGAACATAATAGAGAATACAAAAATAGACCTACAAGTATATGCTAAATTGATTTTCAACAAAAAGTGTCAAGATAATTCCATATAGGAAGATAATATTTTCAACAAATGGTATAGAATAGGATATTTACCTGGCATGAAAATGAACCTCCCTTTACCTCACACCATATATAGAAACTCAAAATGCATCATAAACCTAAGAGTGAAACTACAAAACATCAAGAAAAAAAAAATAAAGGAAATGATGTTATGACCTTAGGATAAAGAGAAACCATAAAAACACAAAACAAAATTCGCCTCATAAACTGTAATTTATCAAAATTAAAAACTTCTGCTGTTTTAAAAACATAATTAGAAAAATTAACTGGCCAGTAAGTACATGAAACAATTAAAACCATAAGATACCACTTCATACACACAGAAAAGATAAATTTAGAAAGACTGACAATTTCAAATATTGGCAAGAATGTTGACCTGTGGTGTCTATTTCAGTAGCTACTGTATTGGATGATGCAAATATAGAACATTTTTTATCACTGCAGAAAGTTCTATAGGACAACAATGATGTAGAGTATCTGAAATGCTCATAAATTGCTGCTAGGAATAGAAAATTTTATCAACATCGTAAAAAAGTTTGGCAGCTTCTTCCAAAGTTTAAAATAAAATTTAAAAACTTACCAAAGAACCAAATAATTTCACTCCTAGGTATTTACTCCACAGAGTGGGTATCATCAGAGACCTAGTACGAAGCTGAAACTCCCACCCCTGCCCAGAACAGGTGCCTCCTGCCAAGTGTCATTGGAGGATGATTAGGACCCTGAACTTACTCCTCTACCTGACAGTAATGAGGCAACATCCTTTCCCCCTGCCAGGATACTATCTAAAGAGACCTGCCAAAACATAATACTTAAATGAAGTGCAAAATCTCATGACATAATGTCCAAAATGTCTAGGTTTTGACTGAAAATCATTCGCCATATCAAGAATCAGGAAAATCATAACTTGAATGAGAAAAGACAATCAATGGATACCAACACCAAGATAACAGACATAAGAATTATCTTACAAGGGAGGAAAAATGGTAGATAGAAGGCAGGACTAACTTCAGCTCCCAGTTGGATGGTTACAGCAGCATGTAGAGGCCCACATCATGAACTTCTGCTCCAGCAACTACCACAAGAACATACCAGGAAAGCTGAGATAATCCACAGACCCTTTGAAGGAGCTGGATTGCTGCTGTAGGCTCTGTGGGACAGCCAAGGAACTGTGAGTCAGCTTGTTTTCTCAGTGGGGAGGCTCGTAGCCTGGGGCAAGTTCTCAGCCCTCCTCACTGGCTGCCTGGAAATCAACTCTGTGTTGTTGGTGGGGGTAGGGGCGGGGGCACAGTGGGAGTGGGACCAGTCTTTTGGGCTGTGGGCTGCATGGGAGCTGTGTGAGGACTCTGGCTGCCAGCATTCTCCACTTCCCTGGCAACCTGTGTGATGCAGCAGAGGCAGCCATAATCTTCCTGGGAACATAACTGGGAACATAATCTTCCTGGGAACGTAACTGCATTGGCCTGGGAAACACACCCCCATCCCCTACAGCAGCCACATCCCTGCCCAAAAAGAGTCTGAGCTCAGACACACCTAACCCTGTCCACATCTGATGGTCCTGCTGGTAGCTGAAGATGAAGGATATAGCCTCTTGAGAGGTCTATGGTCCCAACCTTCTCCTCATCCACCATATACTACCACAGCTAATATGCTCTTGAAAGCACCACCTCCTATCTGGAGGCCAATCAACACAAAACCAGCTCGTGTAACAAAAATACAACCAGGAACCCTCATAGTATCCACTTCATTCCCCTGCTACCTCCACCAGAGCAGGTGTTGGTATCCATGGCTGAGAGACCTGAAGACAGATTACATTATAAGACTTTTTGCAGGTACTCCCCAGTACTAGCCCAGAGCCTGATAGCTCTGCTGGGTGGCTAGATCCAGAAGAGAAATAACAATCACTGCAGTTCGGCTCTCAGAAATTCCCATCCCTATGGGAAAGGGAAGAGTACCACATGAAGGGAGCAACCCATGGGACAAAAGAATCTGAACAGCAGCCTTTGAGTCCCAGATCTTCCCTTTGATATAGTCTACCCGAATAAGAAGGAACCAGAAAAACAATTCTGGTAATAGACAAAACAAGGTTCTTTAACACCCCCAAAAGATCACACTAGCTCACCAGCAATGGATCCAAACCAGGAAAAAAATCTCTGAATTGCCAGAAAAAGAATTCAGAAAGTCGACTATTAAGCCAATAGAGGAGGCATCAGAGAAAGGTGAAGTCCAAGAAATAAAAAAAATGATACAGGATATGAATGGAAAAATCTCTAGTGCAATAGATAGCATAAATAAAAACTAATCACAACTTCTGGAAATGAAGGGCACACTTAGAGAATTGCAAAATGCTCTGGAATGTCTCAGAAATAGAATTGAACAAGTAGAAGAAAGAACATCAAGTTTGCAGACAAGGCTTTCGAATTAACCCAATCTGATAAAGACAAAGAAGAAAAAAGGATTTTTAAAAAATGAACAAGCCAGACACAGTGGCTCACGCCTATAAGCCCAGCACTTTGGGAGGCCGAGGTGGGCAGATCACTTGATGTCAGGAGTTTGAGACCAGCCTGGCCAACATGGTGAAACCCTGTCTCTACTAAAATACAAAAATTAGCTGGGTGTGGCGGCATGTGCCTGTAATCCCAGCTATGCAGGAGGTTGAGGTAGGAGAATCGCTTGAACCTGGGAGGCAGAGGATGCAGTGAGCTGAGATCACACCACTGCATTTCAGTCTGGATGACAGAGCGAGACTCCATCTCAAAAAAAAAAAAAAAACAAAACTTCCAAGAAGTTTGAGATTATGTTAAATGACCAAATTTAAGAATAATTGGTGTTTCTGGGGAAGAAGATAAATCTAAAAGTTTGGAAAACATATTTGAGAGAATAATTGAGGAAAACTTTCTTGGCCTTGCTAGGGATCTAGACATCCAAATACAAAAAGCTCAAAGAACTCCTGGGAAATTCATTGCAAAAAGATCACCACCTAGGCACATAGTCATCAGGTTATCTAAAGTCAAGATGAAGGAAAGAATCTTAACAGCTGTGAGGCAAAAGTATCAGGTAACCTATAAAGAAAAACCTATCAGATTAACAGCAGATTTCGCAGCAGAAACCCTACAAGCTAGAAGGGACTGGAATCCTATCTTTAGCCTCCTTAAACAAAAATAATTATCAGCCAAGAATTTTGTATGCAACAAAACTAGGCTTCATAAATGAAGAAAAGATATGGTATTTTTCAGACAAATAAATGCTGAGAGAATTCGCCACTACCAAGCCAGCACTACAAGCACTGCTAAAAGGAACTCTAAATCTTAAAACAAATCCTCCAAATAAACCCAAATTGAATATCCTTAAAGCATAAATCTAAGAGGACCTATAAAACAACAACACAATGGGAAAAAAAAAGGTATTCAGGCAATAAATAGAACGATGAATAGAATAGTACCTCATATCTCAATACTAATGTTGAAAGTAATGGGCCTAAATGCTCCACTTAAAAGACAGAGAATGGCAGAATGGATGAGAATTCAGTAACTAAGTATCTGCTGTCTTCAAGAGACTCACCTGACACATAAGGACTCACATAAAGCTAAGGTAACAGGGTGGAAAAAGATACTCCATGCAAATGGGCACCAGAAGCAAGCAGGAGTAGCTATTCTATCAGACAAAACAAACTTTAAAGCAACAGCTGTTAAAAAAGACAAAGAGGGATACTACATAATGATAAAAGGTCTAATAACAGGAAAGTATCACAATCGCAAATATATATGCACCTAACACTGGAGCTCCCAATTTATAAAACAATTACTACTAGACCTAAGAAATTAGATAGGCAGCAACAACATAATAGTGGGGGACTTCAATACTTCACTGACAGCACTAGACAGGTAATCAAGACAAAAAGTCAACAAAGAAACAATGGGCTTAATAGACATTTACATAACATTCTACCCAACAACTGCAGAATATACATTCTATTCAACGCATGGAACATTCTCCAAGACACACCATATGACAGGCTACAAACTCTCAACAAATTTAAGAAAATCGAAATTATACAAAGGCACTCTATTAGACCATAGTGGAATAAAATTGGAAACCAACTCCATCTACACACTGCTTTAAATGTGTCCCAGATATTCTGGTATGTTGTGTCTTTGTTCTCATTGGTTTCAAAGAACATCTTTATTTCTGCCTTCATTTTGTTATGTACCCAGTAGTCATTCAGGAGCAGGCTGTTCAGTTTCCATGTGGTTGAGCAGTTTTGAGTGAGTTTCTTAATCCTGAGTTCTAGTTTGATTGCACTGTGGTCTTGAGAGACAGTTTGTTATAATTTCTTTTCTTTTGAGGAGTGCTTTACTTCCAACTATGTGGTCAATTTTGGAATAAATTAGGTATTGATGGGACATATCTCAAAATAATAAGAGCTATTTATGACAAACCTACAGCCAATATCATACTGAATGGGCAAAAACTGGAAGCATTCCCTTTGAAAACTGGCACAAGACAGGGATGCCCTCTCTCACCACTCCTATTCAACATAGTGTTGGAAGTTCTGCCCAGGGCAATCAGGCAGGAGAAAGAAATAAAGGGTATTCAATTAGGAAAAGAGGAAGTCAAATTGTCCCTGTTTGCAGATGACATGATTGTATATCTAGAAAACCCCATCGTCTCAGCCCAAAATCTCCTTAAGCTGATAAGCAACTTGAGCAAAGTCTTAGGATACAAAATCAATGTGCAAAAATCACAAGCATTCTTATACACCAATATACAGACAAACAGAGAGCAAAATCATGAGTGAACTTCCATTCACAATTGCTTCAAAGAGAATAAAATACCTAGGAATCCAACTTACAAGGGATGTGAAGGACCTCTTCAAGGAGAACTACAAACCACTGCTCAAGGGCTAAGCTCATAGGCTTAGGATTGCCTTGGCAATTAGGGCTCTTTTTTGGTTCCATATGAACTTTAAAGCAGTTTTTTCCAATTCTGTGAAGAAAGTCATTGGTAGCTTGATGGGGAGGGCACTGAATCTATAAATTACCTTGGGCAGTATGGCCATTTTCACAATATTGATTCTTCCTATTCATGAGCATGGAATGTTCTTCCATTTGTTTGTGTCCTCTTTTATTTCGTTGAGCAGGATGTAGGCATGGGCAAGGACTTCATGTCTAAAATACCAAAAGCAATGGCAACAAAAGCCAAAATTGACAAATGGGATCTAATTAAACTAAAGAGCTTCTGCACAGCCAAAGAAACTACCATCAGAGTGAACAGGCAACCTACAGAATGGGAGAAAATTTTTGCATTCTACTCGTCTGACAAAGGGCTAATATCCAGAATCTACAATGAACTCAAACAAATTTACAAGAAAAAAACAACCCCATCAAAAAGTGGGCGAAGGATATGAACAGACACTTCTCAAAAGAAGACATTTATGCAGCCAAAAGACACATGAGAAAATGCTCATCATCACTGGCCATCAGAGAAACGCAAAACTAAACCGCAATGAGACACCATCTCACACCAGTTAGAATGGCGATCATTAAAAAGTCAGGAAACAATAGGTGCTAGAGAGGATGTGGAGAAATGGGAACACTTTTACACTGTTGGTGGGACTGTAAACTAGTTCAACCATTGTGGAAGTCAGTGTGGCGATTCCTCAAGGATCTAGAACTAGAAATACCATTTGACCCAGCCATCCCATTACTGGGTATATACCCAAAGGGTTATAAATCATGCTGCTATAAAGACACATGCACACGTATGTTTATTGTGGCACTATTCACAATAGCAGAGACTTGGAACCAACCCAAATGTCCATCAATGATAGACGGGATTAAGAAAATGTGGCACATATACACCATGGAATACTATGCAGCCATAAAAAAGGATGAGTTCATGTCCTTTGTAGGGACATGGATGAAGCTGGAAACCATCATTCGCAGCAAACTATCGCAAGGACAAAAAACCAAACACCACATGTTCTCACTGATAGGTGGCAACTGAACAATGAGAACACTTGGACACAGGAAGGGGAACATCACACACTGGGGCCTGTTGTGGGGTGGAGGGAGCGGGGAGGGATAGCATTAGGAGATATATCTAATGTAAATGACAAGTTAATGGGTGCAGCACACCAACACGGCACATGTATACATATGTAACAAACCTGCACGTTGTGCACATGTACCCTAGAACTTAAAGTATAATAATAAAAAAAAAGGAAATCAACTCCAAAAGGAACCCTCAAAACCATGTGAACATATGCAAATTAAATAACATGTTCCTGAATGATCACTGAGTCAAAAATGAAATCAAGATGGAAATTAACAAATTATTTGAACTGAATGATAATAGTGACACAACCTATAAAAACCTCTGGGATACAGCAAAGGCAGTGCTAACAGGAAATTCATAGCATTAAATGCCTACATTGATAAGTCTGAAAGAGCACAGACAATCTAAGGTCACACCTCAAGGAGCTAGAGAAACAAGAACAAACCAAACCCAAGCCCAACAGAAGAAAACAAGCAACCAAGATCAGAGCAGTACTAAATGAAATTGAAACAAACAAAAAAATACAAAAGATAAATACGACAAAAAGCTGGTTCTTTGAAAAGATAAATAAAATTGATAGACCATTAGTGAGATTAACCAAGAAAGAAGAGAGAAGATCCAAATAAGCTCAATTAGAAACAAAATGGGAGATATAACAGCCAATACCATAGAAATACAAAATATCATTCAAGGCTACTATGAACAACTTTATGTGCATGAACTAGAAAACTAGAGGAGATGGATAAATTCCTGGAAATATACAACCCTCCTAGATTAAACCAGGAAGAAACAGAAACTCTGAACAGACCAATAACAAGCAAGAAGAATGAAATGGTAATTAAAAAGTTACCAACAAAAAAAGTCCAGGACTAGATGGATTCACAGCTGAATTGTATCAGACATTTAAAGAAGAACTGGTTATCAATCCTACTGACACTACTCCAGAAGATACAGAAAGAAGGAATCCTCCCGAAATCATTCTATGAAGCTGGTATCACCCTAATACCAAAACCAGAAAAGGACATAACCAAAAAAAGAAAACTACAAACCAATATCCCTGATGAACATAGATTGAAAAATCCTTAACAAAATACTAGCTAAATGAATCCAACAGAGATAAAAAAGATAATCCACCATGATCAAGTGGGTTTCATACCAGGGATGCAGGGATGGTTTAACATCTGCAAGTCAATAAATGTGATACACCACAGAAAAAGAATTAAAAACAAAAATCACATGATCATCTCAATAGACGCAGAAAAAGCGTTTGACAAAATCCAGCATCCCTTTATGTATGATTAAAACCCTCAGCAAAATTCGTAAAGAAGGAACATACCTTAAGGTAATAAAAGCCATCTATGACAAGCCCATGGCTAATGCTATACTGAATGGGGAAAAGTTGAAAGTATTCCCCCTGAAAACTGGAACAGGACAAGGATGTCCACCTTCACCACTTCTATTCAACATAGTACTGGAAGCCCTAGCCAGAAAAATTGGACAAGAGAAAGAAATAAAGGGCATCCAAACTAGCAAAGAGGAAGTCAAACTGTCACTGTTTGCTGATGACATCATCATATAACTAGAAAACCCTAAAGACTCATCCAAAAAGCTCCTGAACTAGTAAATGAATTCAGCAAAGTTTCAGGATACAAAATTAATGTATACAAATCAGTAGCCCTGCTATACATCAACAATAACCAATCTGAGAATCAAATCAAGAACTCAACCCCTTTTATAACAGCTGTTAAAAACAAAAACAAAAACAAAAAACTTAGGAATATACTTAACCAAGAGGTGAAAGTGAAAGACCTCTGCAAGGAAAACTACAAAACACTGCTGAAAGAAATTATAGATGACAAAAAAAAAAATAGAAACACATCCAATTTTCATGGCTGGGTAGAATCAACATTGTGATAATGACCATACTGCCAAAAGCAATCAAATTCAATGCAATTCCCATCAAAATACCACCACCATTCTTCACAGAACTAGAAAAAACAATCTTAAAATTCAGATGGAACCAAAAAAGAGCCCACATAGCCAAAGCAAGACTAAGCAAAAACAACAAATTTGGAGGCATCACATTACCCAACTTCAAACGATACTATAAGGCCATAGTCACCGAAACAGCATTGTACTGGAATAGAAACAGGCATACAGACCAATGGAACAGAATAGAGAACCCAGAAATAAAGAGAAATACTTACAGTCAACTGATCTTTGACAAGGCAACAAAAACATAAAGTAGGAAAAGGAAACTAGGCAACAAATGGTGCTGGGATAATTGGCAAGCCACATGTAGAAGAATGAAACTGGATCCTCATCTCTCACCTTACACAAAAATCCACTCAAAATGGACCAAAGATTTACATCTGAGACATGAAACCATAAAAATTCTAGAAGATAACATTGGGAAAAGCCTTCTAGACACTGGCTTATGCAAAGACTTCATGACCAACAACCTGAAAGCAAACACAACAAAAACAAAGATAAATAGATGGAACTTAATTAAACGAAAAAGCTTCTGCACAGCAAAAGAAACAATCAGCAGAGAAAGCAGACAACCCTCAGAGTGGGAGAAAATCTTTGCAATCTATCCGACAAAGGACTAATATCCAGAATCTACAAGGAACCAAATTAGCAAGAAAAAAAAATCCCATCAAGTGGGCTAAAGACATGAATAGACAATTTTCAAAAGAAGATATACAAATGGCCAACAAACATGAAAAAGTGCTCAACATCACTAATGATCAGGGAAATGCAAATCAAAACCACAATGAGATACTACCTTACTCCTGCAACAATAACCATAAAATAAAATAAATCATAATCAAAAATTAAAAAACCAAAAATAAAAAAACTCATAATCAAAAAATAAAAAACAATAGATGTTGGTGTAGATGTCATGAAAAAAGGAACACTTTTACACTGCTGGTGGGAATATAAACTAGTACACCACTATGGAAAACAGTATGGAGATTCCTTAAAGAACTAAAAGCAGATTTACCATTTGATACAACAATCCCACTCCTGGATATCTATTCAGAGGAAAAAAAAGTCATTATACAAAAAAGATACTTGCACATGCATGTTTATAGCAGCAGAATTCAAAATTGCAAAAATATGGAACCAGCCCAAATGTCCATCAATCAACAAGTGGAAAAAGAAAATGTGGCGTATATATACCATGGAATACTACTCAGCAATAAAAAGGAACAAAATAATGGCATTTGCAGCAACCTAGATGGAATTGGAGACCATTATTCCAAGTGAAGTAACTCAGGAATGGAAAACCAAACACAATATGTTCTCACTCATAAGTGGAAGCTAAGTTATGAGGATGCAAAGACATAAGAATGATACAACGAACTTTGAGGACTTGGAGGAATGATAAGAGGGAGGTGAGGGATAAAAGACTACACATTGGGTACAGCATGTACTTGTAGGGTGATAGGTGCACCAAAATCTCATAAATCACCACTAAAGAACTTATTTATGTAACCAAACACCACCTGTTCCCCCAAAACCTATTGAAAAGAGACAAAATTCCAAAAATAAAATAAATATGTACATCTTGGTAATGTACAGTTGATCCTTAAACAACATGGGTTAAATCAAGTGGGTCCACTTATACACAGATTTTAAGAAATAAATGAGGCTGGGCGTTGGTGGCTCATGCCTATAATCCCAGCACTTTGGGAGGCCGAGGCGGGTGGATCACAAGGTCAGGAGATTGAGACCATTCTGGCTAACACGGTGAAATCCCATCTCTACTAAAAATACAAAAATTAGATGAGTGTGATGGCGCGTGCCTGTAATCCCAGCTACTCAGGAGGCTGAGGCAGGAGAATTGCTTGAACCCGGGAGACGGAGGTTGCAGTCAGCTGAGATTGCAGTGCAGCCTGGGTGACAGAGTGAGACTCTGTCTCAAAAAAATAAATAAATAAATAAAATAAAAAAGTTTAAAAAAAGGAAAAGAAAAAAGAAATAAATGTACTTTTTTAAAGAAAGAAAAAGAATTATCTCACAAGGATTTTAAGGCAGCCACCATTAAAATGCTTCAACGGGCAATTACCAACACATTGGAAACAAATGAAAAAAACAGAAAGCCTGAGTAAAGAAAGTCTCAGCAAAGAAATACAGAATGTAAATAATGAAATTACAAAACCAAAATTACAATAACTGAAATCAATGTCAGTGGATGGGTTCAATAGCAGAATGGATGTGACAGAAGAAGGAATCAATGTACTAAAAATAAAACAATAGAAAATTGCCAGTCTGAACAACAGGAAGAAAACAAACTAAAAAAACAAACAGAACTTTGGTGACTCATGAAACTATAATAGAAGATAAATATTCATGTCATCAGAGTCTCAAAAGGAGAAGAGAAAAAGGACAGAAAAATAATTTGAAAAAATACGACTGAAAAGTTCTCAAAAGACATAAACCTACAGATTCAAGAAGCCAAGTAAACCCCAAACAGTGTAAACCCCAAATCATTCCAGGCCAAAACACATCAAAGTCAAACTTCTGAAAACTGAAGACATAGAAAAAGTATTGAAAGCAGCAACAGAAAAACAACATTTTCCCTAGAGGGGAAAAACAGTTTAATGACAGTAAATTTCTCATTAAAAACCATGGAAGCCAGAAGGATCTGGCACGATATCTTTCAGGTGCTAGGAGAAAAGGCTTGTTAACTCAGAGTTCATTATCCAGCAAAAATATCCTGCAGAAATGAAGAAAAAAATAAAAATATTTATAGAGAAAGGAGAATTTCTCACTAGCAGATCTGCTCTAAAAGAATAAAGAAAATTCTCTAAGCAGAAAGGAAATGAAAAAAGATCTCGGATAATCCAGGAATCATGGACAATGAGGAAGGAAGGATGACAGGAGGAGGAAAAATATGTATAAACACAACAGATTCCTGTTCCACTTGAGTTCTCCAAATTATGTTTGACTGTTGAAGCAAAAATTATAATGCTGTATGATATGGTTCAAAATGTATGTAAAGAAAATAAAACCATTAATACACATAAAAATATATGTAAACATGTACGTAATATACACATATACATATATTAGAAATATATAAAAATGTTAAGATAATTAAATGGGGGGGACTAAAGGGAGCAAAAGTTTCTATACTTTACTGGAAGTGATAAAATGTAGCATCACCAAGTAGCACTGTAGTACAGCCGACTATGACTTGTTACATACAAAATGTAGTATCTAGAGTGAGGACAAAAAAGCCATACAAAGAGATATACTTTAAAATACCGAATTCTAAAAAGTATTCAAGTAACCTGCAGGAAAGCCAGAAAAACAAACAAACTGTGACACATCCATACCATGGAAAACTAACTATATCAGCAATAAATAGGAATGATTCTTGACATCTCAACTTAGATGGATCTCAAAGGCATTATGCTGAGTAAAAAAAAGCCAATCTCAAAGATTTTATACTACATGATTCCATTTATATAACATTCTCAAAATGACAAAATTATAGAGATGGTTACCAAGGGTGAGGGATGGTGGAAGGGAGTGGGTGTGCGTGTGACTATAAAGAGGCAGCACAGGGATATCATTGGGTTAAGGAATTCTGTATCTTGGTTGCAGTGTTGGTTACATGAATCTACACATGTAATAAAATACCAAAGAACGATATACTACTCACTTTACACCAGTGTCAATGTACTGGTTTTAATATTGTTCTATAGTTACATAAGATGGAACTAATAGGGGAAACTCGGTGAATGGTACAGTAAATATGGTACTTCTCTGTACTATGTTTTCAAATTCATGTGAATTTATAATTATTTCAAAATAAAAAGTTTAAAAAGTGAATTAATTCTGTGAATTATTTAAGAGCTCACTAATAGGATCACCATACCTGTAAGTAAATATTTTTGTTGTCTAATAGAAAAAAATTATAGCAACTTTATTCATAACAGATAAAAACTGGAATTAAGAAACCAATCTGAAAAGGCAATATATTGTATGATTCCAACTATATGACATTCTGAAAAAGTTAAAACCATGGAGAGAGTAAAAGGTTCAGTGGGTTGCCAGGGGCTGGAGAAGGAATAGAGATGAATAGGCAGAATGCAGAGGATTTTTAGGGCAGTGAAAATACTCTATATGACACTAGAATGGTGGACAGCTGTCATTATGCATTTATCCAAACCCATAGAATGTACAACACCAAGAGTGAACCCTAATGTAAACTATGGGCTTGGGGTGATTATGATGTCTCAATGAAGGTTCATCAATTGTAGCAAATGTACCATTCTGGTGGGGATGTTGATAATAGGGAATGCTACACACTCGTGGGGACGAGGGTATGTGGGATATCTCTGTATCTTTTTCTCAGTTTTGATGTTGAACCTAAAATTGCTCTAAAAAAATGAAGTCTTTTGAAGAAACACTGGAAACAAATGTTCATGAACAGGTGATTAAGTACATTGTGATGTAGTCATACAATGGAATACTACTCAGCAATTAAAAGAATGAACTACTAATACACACAACATATGAATTTCAAAAAATTAAGCTGAGAGAAAGAAGCTAGATTCAAGAGTACATAATAACTCAATTTATAGGAGCAGTGTGAAGAAGAAGCAGGGAGAACGGCCCCCAGACTGACCAAAGCCCACACAACTCACCTACATCCTACCACATCGCCACCACCATGCCCAAGAGAAAGGCTGAAGGGGATGCTAAAGGAGATAAAGCCAAAGTGAGGGACAAACCACAGAGAAGATCTGCGAGGTTGTCTGCTAAACCTGCTCCTCCAAAGCCAGAGACCAAGCCTAAAAAGATCCCTGCAAAGAATGGAGAGAAGGTACTCAAAGGAGAAACGGGAAAAGCTGACACTGGCAAGGAGGGGAATAAGCCTGCAGAAAATGGAGATGCCAAAACAGACCAGGCACAGAAAGGTGAGGGTGCTGGAGATGCCAAGTGAAGCATGTGCATTATTGCTAACTGTGTACTTCTGGTGACTATACAGTTTGAAATACTATATTTTATAAAAATGCAGAATTTTGTGTTTTTTGTTTGTTTGTTTTGAGACAGAGTCTCACTCTATCACCCAGGCTGGAGTGCAATGGCATCATCTCTGCTCACTGCAACCTCCGCCTTCTGGGTTCAAGCCATTCTCTAGCCTCAGCCTCCTGAGTAGCTGGGATTACAGACACATGCCACCACACCTGGCTAATTTTTGTATTTTTAGTAGAGGTGGGGTTTCACCATGTTGGTCAAGCTGGTCTTGAACTGACCTCAAGTGATCCGGCTGCCTCAGCCTCCCAAGGTGCTTGTGTGTGTGTCTGTGTGTGTGTGTGTGTGTGTGTGTGTATTTTCAAAGCTATGTTGTTAGCATGCAGAACACTTACTGTTGTTTTTGGGGGAAGGGGCATATGTCACTAATAAAATGTCTCCAAAGCTGGACTGATGTGGGGAAAATACCTTTCCCTTCTAGTTTTGAGAGACTTCCTCTTGGATCTCAGGAGGAGGGATTCCCTGACTTAGACACACATGGCCTCCTTGGGACAAAAGCCTGTGGGATGGAAAAACAAATTTGTTTTTATGTACTTTTCTCCCTTTCCACCTTTCAGCATAGACTTAACTCCCTTTAACCCAGACATCTGCTTGGATCTCACCCCCAATAATTGGTTACCAGTGTGTCAGACAATCTGGATGTTCCAGTGATACCACTGAGATGGAGCCCCTCAAAGGAGCAGTGGTTCCGTTTCTAGACTGGGGATCTTCAGACAAATTCTGTCATTTTCATTTCACTTCCTGAGTCAGGATCGGCTCGTGAAAAGTTGTTAAACAACATTCTAAATGTGAAATGTCAACCCTCACTCTAAACTTTCCCTGTTCAGAGCATCACATGAAGACTTCATTGGGTTTATAGCGGCTTTCTGATTTTTGGTAGTCCATTGAAGAAGGGAGTTTGAAAGTTGTTGCATGCTGTTAATGATTTTCTGCCCATGTCCTGCCTGAAATACCATGATTATTTATGGAAGGTATCTTTAATAAAGCTGGATACAGTTTGGCTAGGAAAAACAATTCCATTTATACAATATTCTGGAATAGGTAAAACTATAGTGATGAAGTACAGATCAGTAATTGTTAGATGTAGGGAGAGATTTTGACCAAAACGGGAAAGCCAGACGTTTTCTAGGGTGATGGGACTGTTTGTTTCCTGATTGTAGTAGTAGTTATACGGATCCGAACATGTGTTAAAGCTCACAGAACTTATGTAAAGTCAGTTTTGGGCCGGGCATGGTGGCTCATACCTGTAATCCTAGCACTTTGGGAGGCTGAGGCGGGAGGATCACTTGAGGTCAGGAGTTCGAGGCCAGACTGGCCAACATGGTGAAATCTTGGTCTCTAGGAAATACACAAAATTAGCTGGGCATGGAGGGAGGCACCTATAATCCCAGCTACTTAGGAGGCTGAGGTACAAGAATCGCTTGAAAACGGGAGGCAGAGGCTGCAGTGAGCTGAGATCATGCCACTGCACTCCAGCCTGGGCAACAGAGTGAGACTCCATCTCAAAAAAAAGGTCAGTTTTACTGTATGTAAATCTTAAAAATTAACAACAAAATAAAATAATTTCCCATCAGAACTTTTCAAATTCTATCTTCAATTATTTAATAGATACGCAAAGTGTATTCTAGTCTTAGTTCTGTTACCACCTATATAACACTTGAGGATGTAGTTTCACACCCTTAGTTTCACTTGGCAAAGTGAAAGGGGATAATCAAATGATTTCTTTTTTTTTTTTTTGAGCCTTTTCTTATTCTAAAACTTATTCCTATTCCATGTTTCTGTTAAATTTTGATTATTTTAGAATTAACAAGGAACACAAAATATTTTAATGTACTCAAGTGGACTCCATAAACTTCCTTCAGACAGTGTGGGCTGGCTTGCAATATTCTTGTTATTGGTTTTATGTGATCTTTTATGAGCTCTAAACATTTGACCTTACTTAGTAGCTTTGTGTAGATGATTATTAGATAGCACTCTCATCTTTGGAATAATCAGGCTTCTGACTATAAGAGCTGTACAAGATTTCTATTTCCTGGCTGGGCATGGTGGCTCACACCTGTAATCCCAGCACTTTGGGAGGCCGAGGCAGGTGGATCACTTGAAGTCAGGAGTTTCGAGACCAGCCTGGCCAACATGGTAAAACCCCATCTCTGCTAAAAATACAAAAATTAGCCAGGTGGGGTGGCACCCGTAATCCTAGCTACTCACCTGTAATCCCAGGAGGCTGAGGTCAGAGAATCGCTTGAACCCAGGAAGCAAAGGTTGCAGTGAGCCGAGATTTGCCATTGCACTCCAGCCTGGGCAACAGAGCGAGACCCCATCTCAAAAAAAAAGTCTATTTCCTTTATTATATCAGAACTTGTCTATATTTGCTGTAAAAAAGTATGTGAACTGCCATTTCTGCCAGCTAAATGATGCCTGTTGTTATTAATTTTTATAAGACGTGGTATTCATACTGCTGGAGAAAAGAAAGTAAGCCATTTTTACTGAATTCATTCAATATAATCAAAAACTTTTTTTTTAACCCTACATAGAAAATCTGGAGTCCCCAAATCTTTTGCAGAGATCTTCATTTCTCCTATAGAAGAGCTGCAGACTAGCAATGTATTATACTACCAAATCTTATATTAAAATGTTCTGTTTATATATAAGAATAAGCAAAGCTATTGAGGAAGTTCATACAATTTAAGAATCAAATTTAATAACTTCATAGAAAACCCTCATTGCAATTAGCAACTTTTCATTTAAATTTTTTTGGAGATGGGTTTTCATACAAGAAATAAAAAGACCCAAGAGCAAATTATTATCTCTTTCAACAATACTCTCAATTTTGTACAGCAGAATAATTTTTGAATATTTATGAAAATCATCAAAATTTCTCACATTGAGAATTAAGAAAAATAAAGGTGGCATATATATGCTAATGAAATATTCAATAACTACTTGAATATTTATACTTACTAGGTACTATTTTTCTCTGATAAATTCAAATAACTGGGCAACTCAAGGTGGACTGATCTTACAAATCCAGGCCAACAGATTCTGTAATTCTCCTTTATTACCTATACTTCTATTTTTTAAAACTCTGAATCAACCCATTTAATTCTTTCAAATACAGCATGAAGAAATAAAACAAAGCTCTGAGCTACATTTAATCATTTAATTGCTAAGCAGCAATACACTTACAAAAGAAAAAAACAATCAATATTTCCATATAATTCTATCACCATGTTAAACTTTAAAATAACTTGGTCAAGAAGGAAGCTATAAATCAAATTTATTTCCTGGGTGTTTAGATCACATACCCAAATATACACATACATACATATACACATAAATCAACAGCTCCATAGTTCCCTTATTGCCATCCTGAGGTTTACTGAATATGATATCAAAGAGTTCCTCAAATTTCCATACATCTAAGAACTTACCTCATTTTTAGAAAATATCCTGGCACAGAAAGCAGACTACATAGAAATAAATCTACATTAAAACTAAATAATCAATGGCTAGGAAAAACAATTTAATGCTAACGAATTTGTCAACACAACTCGTTAAAAAAAATTTACTGTTTCAGCAATTTCTTTATTGAAATAGTTTAAAAAGTTAAAAGGCTTTGTGTATTAAAACCATGCCTTCGGAATCACAAGGCCATCCACGTGTACAAAGGGAATGTTTTAATAAGAATGGGACACCAGCCTGGAAGCCTGGCTTGCTTGCAGTTGACTCTAGGTCAGGAATTCTTTAAGCCTAAAGCCAAACAAGAGAAACTCACAAATCACAGGAAAAAGCCCAGTCATCTTGAAAAATTCTAAACCCTCAGTTAAATGTCATAACTTTTTTATGAACACTAAATCACAATGGGCCAATGAGAAACTAACAGTAGTCCTCAAAACTGACTATAGTCTGGGTTAGCAAGACACAACCATATTATAATAGCTACAATTTAATGAAACTGTGTTAGCAGTTTGAAGTTTACAGGAAACTAGCTGCTGAGTTATCTCAAAACAAAAACCAAAAAATTAATTACTATGAAGAGGCCTCTTCATCTTTTCCTTTAAAGCACCATTAAAAAGTGGCTGTAAAAAAACCTTTGCATATGTTTTGAAGTCATACATAGAGCTGAGAATTAAAAACTAGCTCTATTCAAGTCTGCATCAAATATCATTTTGAATTCCATGGATCTGTGATGGCATGAAAATGGCTACGCAATAAGAGGTGGAGCTCTGTAGGGCAGGGCATAAGGAGAGAACATCAGCAGCTGGGCAAGAGAATCTTATAATGGACTCTTAAGAAAAACAGACTTCATAAAGGACATAATACATTTTTCTTCTCTAAAATAAGTCAAATCTCATAATGTTGCTTTCAAATTTTGTTGTATATCAATGCCATCCTTTGCTGTTTTCCTTATTTGATTAGAACCATCTGGGAGAGCCTCCTTTCTTTTATTAGTTCTACAGAAAACATGCAGTTAATCATCTTAAAAAAAACTTTTTAATATAGAACAACAACTAGAGATTGTATTAATGATCAAATTTTCATATCTGCAGAGAAAGCACCATCATACCATGTGATCTAGAAAGTCAGTTTCTTTTAAAGGAAAGACAATTTGGAGAAAAAAATTGTATAAGAAAAACTGCTCATACCCACATACTAGTTTTAAAATTATTTTCTTTCCAATTAAAAAAATACTAAAAAGTTACACAAAAGTTGTAGCTCTACAACTACAAAGTGGAAATAAAAAAGAAAACCCACTTCAAAAAAGGCAATGAAATAATTAATTTTACATAAAGCTTAGCTTCCCATGCTTATTTATTCGTTTTCAAAGTATCCTTTTAAATTAACTGAAATTTTCCTTAGCTCACCTACAATTTATGAATACTTTATTATAAAGTATGATTTCTCTTTGCATTATTTAGTCAGGATAACGTATGTTATTGATAAACACAAGGATATTAAAAGTCAATTATTCTTAATCCAGGAATAAATGAAAACCAAAATTAAATCAACTCATAGACCTTATTACTTGCCACTTCCTTACCTCTTTGTTACTGTTATTTATATAGCTGTAGTCATTACTACTTTCATATTAGAAAATGTTTGTTTCTCCTGCTTGGATTTTTTCATAAATCACTGAATTCTCACTTTCTCACAAAATAGTACTTCATTGAAGGATGTAATTAGTCTCACTAAAGCAAGAAAACATGATAAACTCAGTTGAGAGTCACAGAGTCACTTAGTCTAGCCCAGCTATATGACCAATTCAATATAGTCATGTATACAATGAAGAGAATGATATTTAACCCACAAGAGTATGGTGATGAGGCTCACATGAGATTAATGTATGTAAAAGAGCAAAGAGCTTTGAAATGTTTACAGTGCCATACAAATGTGAAGGTCTCAGTCTCATCATCTTCACATGGGAGGATTCAATGAAGTGATCTCTAAAGACTTATCTCTCAACCAAAAATTCTTAGCTATTCACATGTGAAGCACATTTTAAAAATCTACTGATAGGATAATTGTATTATTGTAAGGGACTTATGGAACAATGAAGTCAATCTTCTCATCTTACAAAATGTATGAAAACAGGTTAAGATACTTGTAGAGCACTAGTCAGTAGGAAAGCTGGGAATTGAAAGAACCCAGATCTGAGCCCCACCTCAAAGTCCTTTCTATCATACACTGCTGTTCACTATTCTGTGAATTTAAAATCTCTCTTCACCATAGGATCATGTAACCTAAATTACTTTTTCAAACTGGTTACAATGAAAAGCTTGTTAAGATGGAAATATTATTTTGGTGAGGTGATTTAACTGCTAATAGTTGAATTAAGAATGTTTACAAATGACACTAATAGCAAAAGTTGCTCAGACTAAATTGTCCAGCTATTTGTTTGGTTTGTGTAATATTAAATTTTAAGTCGGCTGGGTGTGGTGGCTCAAGTCTGTAATCCCAGTACTTTGGGAGGCCGAGGTGGGTGGATTACGAGGTCAGGAGATCAAGACCATCCTGGCTAACATAGTGAAACCCCGTCTTCTCTACTAAAACACACACACACACACACACTATTAGCCAGGTGTGGTGGCACGCACTTGTAGACCCAGCTACTTGGGAGACTGAGGCAGGAGAATTACTCGAACCTGGAAGGCAGAGGTTGCAGTGAGCCAAGATCGTGCCACCGGCACTCCAGCCTGGGCGACAGAGTGAGATTCGTCTCAAAAAAAAAAAAAAAAAAAAAAAATTAAATCAATAGACATGGTGTAAACCCTATCTAACCTTTCCCAATACACGGTTTTGAATCTGCTTTTGGTACTTACTAGCTATGTGATCTCGGACAATTTGTTTACTTCTTTGTTTTAAAGGTGAGGGATAACACCAAGTATGTCACCTGGCTGTCGTGAATTAAATAAGTTAGTTCATGTTAAGTCCTTACAATACTGTCTAGCACATAGTAAGTGCTTATAAATGTTAGTTCCCATCTCTAATCTTCTAAACTTTTGAGGAATAGAGAATACTCTCCCCCTTTTTACTTCATCAGAAAGTAAATGAAATAAATTCCTTAAATGAAAGTAATTCCTTATATGAAATACATATGATCTCCACCCTCTACTTCAGTAATCAGCAGTTGCACAACAACTAAACCTAAATAAAATAGGGAACATTGTGACATAATGGAAGGCAAATATGGTTTGGAGTCAACAGATATGAGTCTGAATCCCACCTTAACTCTTTAAGAGCTTCTGACCTCAAGCAATTTACGAAACCTCACAAAACTTTCCATGTTAAAATGAGATTGCTATCTAGCTTTAAATTTTGTCTTTCATATTCAGAGTTAAGTTGCAAATCGTTTGATATCCCCTATGTCATTTTTTTTTTTTTTTATTGCATCTATTTGATTCTTCTCTCTTTTCTTCATTAGTCTGGCTAGTGGTCTATTTTCTTGATCTTTTCAAAAAAACAGCTCCTGCATCCATTGATTTTTTGAAGGGTTTTTCGTGTCTCTACCTCCTTCAGTTCTGCTCTGATCTTAGTTATTTCTTGTCTTCTGCTAGTTTTTGAATTTGCTATTGCTTCTCTAGTTCTTTTAATTTCGATGTTAGGGTGTTGATTTTAGATCTTTCCTGCTTTCTCTTGTGGGCATCTAGTGCTATAAATTTCCCTCTATACACTGCTTTAAATGTGTCCCAGAGATTCTGGTATGTTGTATCTTTGTTCTCAAAGACCATTTGGTTTCAAAGAACATCTTTATTTCTGCCTTCATTTTGTTATTTACCCAGTAGTCATTCAGGAGCAGGTTGTTCAGTTTCCATGTAGTTGTGCGGTTTTGAGTGAGTTTCTTAATCCTGAGTTCTAATTTGATTGCACTGTGGTCTGAGAGACTGTTATGATTTCTGTTCTTTTGCATTAGTTGCAAATAGTTTGAAAAGGGCATGTCTTATTCATCTCCTCCATACTACTATGGCAAGGTTTAAAATTATTAGATTTTTGCTGGAATAAGACAGGAGATTAATAAAAGAGATTCAAGACCAGAATAAACATGTTACATTATGGAAAGAAAAAGTACAAACCTGGTTTAATTGGCTCCAACTCTGGGCATTATGTTGTTGCTTCCTTTTCTTTCCTTACAAATGGATCTCAAGTATTCTTTTCCTATTAGAAGATGCAAAGTGGGGAAGATATATTAATAAAGGGCATTTGAATCACTCTTTAAAACTAAGCATTCTTTAATTCACCATAAGGCAGAATCAAACTCTTAACTTACTCTATTTGATGAACTTGTTTTTAAGCTATAAAATAACTAAGAGGTGTTTTAATTGGCTAACACAACAGAAACATTATAGGCTTAAGTAGCCAAGAAGTAAACATATATTATAGTGCATTAAAATAAATTTGTTCATTACTTCAAAAAATTACTTTCAAAGAATAGCAATACCTCTGTTAAAGATAACTTCACTATTCAGGGGTTGCATGAAACAGTGTAGTTTATTATAATACATTACACAAAAATACTTCTGGTTCCTACAGTTCTTAACCTTTTGGGTGGAAGGTGAGTGGTGAGTTATATAAAACTTTGATAATCCAAAAGAAGCTATAAATTGGATCTTCATAAAAATGTGTATATATGCATCATATCTTGCATATAATTTTAGTTGAGTCATGAAACCCAGTTATGTACCCTGTAGATCTGTAAAACCTGTTGGTAGACTCTGTTCTTGAGTTTCTAAAATTGAACAGACTTAAGAAAATGAAGAAATAGTGACCCAGAGAGATGAAAAAGATTAAATAAGGCCGCACTGTACTCAGGAAGAGAAGGATGTTCAACTACCATATTAATCCACATAAGACTGACCATGCAAAATTTACCGTAAATCAGTGCCTTCGGGTCAGAGTAATTCTTACAACAAAACCAGAATAGGAGACTTCATGGTGCCTAGTACATAGCAGCTCATGAAATGATACGAATTAAAAAATATTTGTTAAGTAATGAAAATGGATAAAATATAAAAACGCAATTTCCAAGTAAATGAAATGTTTTCCAGCTGAGCAAAATAAGTGACAAACTTAAACGTTTATTATCTACTACATAACATTATATAATATCCTACTATTCAAGAATGCTTAAAGAGTGATTCAAAAAGGATAAAGTTGTCCTCCTTTTAATAGTAATTAGGCAAAGACATAGAGCTTCTTCCTTCCCAGTTTCCTTTTTGGGTTCCTCTTTTTCCCTTTCCTCCTAGGGTTCAGTGTTTTGCCCACTTCACACTCTACTCACATTTTCTGTATTCCTCCAGGGACTGGGAGGAACTCAAATGAAAACCCTGAATCCTAACCTTTCACCCGAGCCTCAGACTCCTACATCCAGTTGTTTGTTGAATGTTTCTAACTGAAGGTACTATAGGCAAAAACTCAATATATCCCAAACCGAGCTGTTCATCTTTTCCTAAAATCTGTTCCTTTTTAAAGTCCCTGTCACAGCAGAACAACAGCCGCTTAACTTCTCAAGCCAAAAGTCGGGCAATCATCTCACACTTCACCAGTCATCTTCAATTCTTATTGATCTCTACTTTAAACACTTTCCAAGTCTATTTCCTCAATTCCATCCCTATTAATAGTATCTAAATCCAAGTTATCTCTCAATATGACCAAATCAGTAACCTAACTCATCTCCCCATCTCTACTTTTATCCTACCTCAAATTTATTTACATACTTCTGCCAACATGATTGGTTTAAAATAAAAATTTTGCCACATCAAGCACTATCATACATCAAACCCTCATTATGTCAAACTCTTCAAAGCAACCCAGCACTAACAGAATAAAGTCCTTTATTCAAAGAATAAATGTCCAAGTATGACATATAAAGTCCTCAATGACCAGGCTCATACCTATCTCTTCAGCTTTATTTCCTATCTCCCACTTGATTGCACCACAGCCATACTGAACTATTTGTGAATCCCATGTATTCTCATGCTGTTCTCTTTGCCCGTGTATCTTTACCTACCTTCCACACATAGGAAATTCTTACTTTTTCAGGTACAAGATCACTTTCTCTGGAAACCCTGACCACAGCATACTTCTCTACACCACCAAGCTCACATATCATTGCAACAAGCACTCAGGAGATATTTAACTGAATATTAACGAAACTACGCAAACTAATGACAAAGCAGCATATAATTTATATACATAAAACCAGTGAGAAGGGAAACTAAATGGATTTTAGTAAGTCTTTTTGGAGAAAATGCCTTAACCTGGCGGATCCAAGGAGTAATTGTTCAGATTGTTGAAGAGAAGAAATAAAAGTATTTCAATGAGGTGGGGCGCGGTGGCTCATGCCTGTAATCCCAGCACTTTGGGAGGCCAAGGCAGGCGGATCACGAGGTCAGGAGATCAAGACCATGGTGAAACCTCATCTCTACTAAAAATACAAAAATTAGCCGGGCGTGGTGGCAGGCACCTGTAGTCCCAGCTACTCAGGAGGCTGAGGCAGGAGAATGGTGTGAAACCAGGAGGTGGAGCTTGCAGTGAGGCGAGATAGTGCCACGCACTCCAGCATGGGCGACAAAGCAAGACTCCATCTCAAAAAAAAAAAAGTATTTGAACGAGTAAAACAGAGATGGAAATGAATACATTCATGGGAGGCTAAGAAGACATGTATTGCAAGGTTTGGAGGAACAGTAAACAGCAAATATAAATTAACAAATGCAGCTATCCCTATAAAGAGGCTTACATACTACAACCAGTAATTCACCAAAGACCTTCAAATATTTTTTTCTGAAACCATATGGCAAAGTTGACATTTAGGTACTATCCTGTACTTTCATTAGAGATATATTAGAGAAATATTTCCATCTTTTAGTCACTTCCCTGCATCCTTATAGGTTTAAGAAGGTATCCCCACTGAATTAGCACTTACTGAAGAACTTTACATAAAATTCTCAAATTATAACACATCTCTATATTGCATAATAGTTTATTGAAATTGGAATAAGGTAACATAAAACTCTACTTCAATTAGGTCAAGGGCTAGTTAATCTTACAAAACAGTCTTTAATACTAGAACATTAGGTTGCTCCAAATAAGCAGGGAAAGTGAAAATATAGTATACTTGATGTTAACTTCACAGAGAATTTCAACTGCAAATACTTTGCTTTCTAAATGCAATATTATTAAAAAGCATCAATCCTTAAACTTAAATACATGACCGGGTGCAGTGCCTCATGCCTGTAATCTCAGCACTTTCGGAGGCCGAGGCTGGCGGATCACCTGTGGTCAGGAGTTTGAGTCCAGCCTAGCCAACATGGTGAAATCCCATCTCTACTAAAAATATAAAAATTAGTGGGGCATGGTGGCAGAAGCCTGTAATCCCAGCTACTCAGGAGGCTGAGGCAGAGATAATTGCTTGAACCCAGGAGGCAAAGGTTACAGTGAGCTGAGATCGTGCACTCCAGCCTGGGCAACAGAGCCAGACTCTGTCGAAAGAAAGAAAGAAAGAAAAGAAGGAAGGAAGGAAGGAAAGAAAGAAAGAAAGAAACCAAAACACCTAAAATAATACACTAGTCAGAGTGCAGAAGAATAAATCTATGAGGTATTTCCACGTGAAGAGTGAATATTAAGGTCATCTACCAAAAATAAGGAGAAAAAGTTGCTGTTATAATTACTTTTTTTTTTTTTTTTTTTTTTTTGAGAAGGAGTCTCATTCTGTTGCCCAGGCTGAAGTGCAGTGGCATGATTCAGCTCACTGCAACCTCTGCCTCCCAGGCTCAAGCGATTCTCCTGCCTCAGCTTCCCGAGTAGCTGGGATTACAGGAGCCTTGCATCACGCCCAGCTAATTTTGTTTTGAGACAGAGTCTCACTCTGTCGCCCAGGCTGGAGTGCAGTCCACAATCTTGGCTCACTACAGCCTCCATTTCCTGGGTTCAAGCGATTCTCCTACCTCAGCCTCCAGAGCAGCTGGGATTACAGGTGCCCAGCACCATGCCTGGCTAATTTTTGTATTTTTAGTAGAGATGGGGTTTCCTCATGTTGGCTGGTCTCAAACTCCTGACCTCAAGTGATACACCCGCTTCAGCCTCCCAAAGTGCTGGGATTACAGGCATAAGCCACCTTGCCCAGCTTTTCTTCTTTTTTTTTTTTTTTTTTTCCGCTCAGTTGCCCAGACTGGCAGACTGGAGGGCAGTGGTGTGATCATGGATCACTGCAGCCTCCACCTCAAGGCTCAAGCAATCCTCCCATCTCAGCCTCTCTGGTAGCTGGGACTACAGGTGCATATTACCATGTCTGACTAATTCTTTTCTATTCTTTTTGTAGAGATGGGGTTTTGCCTTGTTACCCAGGCTGGATAACTGCTCTTTATGACATAAAATCTACTGTTTGCAGTAAAGACAGAAAGCATTCACCCTAATACCTTAGTTAGAAGACTACAGAATCAGTCAGAAGAAGATCAAGTCAGAAACATAAGCAGCACAAATAAATCAGCCACCCCAAACTGAAGAATCTCTAAATGTAGGTCTGTATCATTTTTATTTTAAGCATTTAACTATATAGCCATATAAGACAATAACAAAGGCATATTTTCTATATCAAGGAACAAGATGATTAGGAAACAGATATATGCTAACAAGCACAGAATCACTTTGAAGTGTAACAGTCAATGCATGGGGTTGTATGATGGCTTGTCCTTGACTTTGTAAATGCCAATTCCCTGCCTTCAGATTTGCAGACAGTAAAACGTGAGATACAAAGCTGAATGTTAATTTTCAACATAACACTGATATGTCAGAAAGTATGCATAATTCTTATTCTCACATAATACCTGTCATTTTAAAACACCCCTACTGATATGAACCAACATTCGTGAATGAAAGGTTAAAAAATGCTTTTGAGCTGTCATATTCAAGCAAATTGACAGATATGAATGCACAGACACACTAGTCTTCGATTATGAAATCTCCTCACACATAAACACTATTATAAAATAAATTTATTTAAGAGAAAAGTGACTGATAATGTTGCAAGCATGCTAAAGAGAATAACATCAACCATAAAAGAAACTGGCGGCCCACCAATATGATGCTGACAACCACATTATGCTCGTGTGCTATAGATGATCATTTAAGTGCTGTCAATGTCACTTGTACTCCTTCAATATTTCATTTTATGAAAAACCTTCTGACTTAAGGAATATGGAATCATCCATCTGATCTAAAACAGCAAACTGTTTTCATCTTGTATGCATTTATTTTTCACTAAAAAAGAGAGTTATGGCCAGGCGCGGTGGCTCACGCCTGTAATCCCAGCACTTTGGGAGGCTAAGGCAAGTGGACCACGAGGTCAGGAGATCGAGACCATCCTGGCTAACACGGTGAAACCCTGTCTCTACTAAAAATACAAAAAATTAGCCCGGCATGTTGGCAGGCGCCTGTAGTCCCAGCTACTCGGGAGGCTGAGGCAGGAGAATGGCATGAACCCAGGAGGCAGAGCTTGCAGTGAGCTGAGATTGTGCCACTGCACTCCAGCCTGGGCAACAGAGCAAGACTCCGTCTCAAAAAAAAAAAAGAGTTATATATTTCTTGTGATCACAATTTCAAGTAAAATTAGGACTAATGCTTACACTGTACAAATATAAGGGTTATTTATAAAAGAGTAGCAGATTTTCTACACATGCACACACACACAATGATTCTTGTTATCTGTGGTAGTTATGGTCTATTAAATTGCCACAAACACTGAGTTAGTGAACACTGAACCACTGCTTCTAGGGGAAATGGGAAAAAGGGTTAGGTTTCTAGGAGCCTCTGGTCACAACATTTTCATCAGCCAGCCAACACATAACCTTGTTTTATCTGTATATCTGTTTAAAGACACCTTACTTAATATATATTTACTCATTAACACTGAAATCATGGCTGAAAGCATAACTCATGATTGAGAGAAGCTTACCTAACATACATATTTCTTGCATAGATATATCACAGCTTTCTTGCACTTAGGAATATTACACAGCACTTTGGCACAACACTGGGGGCCATTTGCTTAAAAAAGCAAAATTACCAAAAAAAAAAGCACAGAAAATGTGAAAAATGTGGCATTAAGTAGACTGCAAAAGGGATGCTTGTTTACAGTATAAGAACCGAAACAAGAAGGCAGAGTATCAAGAGTATCACCTTGTCCAACTACAGCTAAGAATTTGCACATCAGGTGACTCAAATTTTTTTACCACGCCGAGCATGCCTGCAAATTATTACAAAAGCACCTAAGTACTGATTTAGGGATTACAAATAAATTTTAGGAAGTAGGCCAATTTGGAAATACGCAATTAGTGAATAATAAGGATTAACTTATGTATGTATACGAATGCTTACATATATATAGTCTTATATATATGAACTTGTGACATATGACATACTTAGCAGGAAAGGCAAGTTACAGAACTCCCTAGTGTGAGATTCTCTTATGATCCAGTTCTATATCTCCACTTGGCACAATGAATACTCTACCTGAATGACCTACCAGCACTTCAAACTTAAAATACTAAGCTCATCATATGCCCTTATTCCAAACCAGTCTTCTGCTGTATTACTCTAATCCTGGCATCATCATATCTATTCAAGTTATTCTATGACTATCTCCCTTCTCCACATCCTCGCCAGGCACCAAATCATGTTGATTCTTCCCCTGAAATATCTCTTAAACTTATCTCCCCCTGCCTAAAACCACTATTGTTATCATCAAATGCCTTTCTAATTACTTGAACCATTGGCACAGTTTACTGCCTTCCCTCTTTATCCCATACTCCAAAAATGTTACCGCCACTGTTCTCTTTTAAAAACCCAAACCTAATTATATTCTTCATTTCCTGGTACCTATGTAATAAGCACCAAATTTTTTGATATATATGTCCATTGATGATTTGGCACCAAGCCATCTTTTTAGAATCATACTGACACTTATACCTGATAATCACTATATTCCAGACACAGTAATCTATTTCCCCTTCTTTGAATATGCTATGCTTTAAAAAATCCTTTATACATGTTAGTCCTCCCACTAGAAATGCTCTTTCCATTCTCTACTTGACCTTAAAGCTTCTGCCAGTGCTACCTCCTCTTTGAAGCCCCTCCAACGCTGGCCACGTTAGTCACTGTCTTCCATGTGCTTCCACAGTATTTTCACACACTTTTATTATAGAATTACTTAAACATAGTTATAATTACTAAGAGAGAAAGTGCAAGAATGTAAAAGGTTAGCTAAATATTGATTTCTATTATAACTAGGTGATGTGGATTTGTTATGTTATTCTCTAGTCTAGTGTATGCTAAATTTCCATTATAAGGAAGTAAAAAATATAGAGACAGAAAATATTTGTCTACAATTAATTGAAACTCTGATTTATGTATGACTTTAAAAAACAGGGCATTACTTTATTTCCCCCCACACAAAATGTCCAGAGGTAGGTAGTCTAGGATTAGTACAGAGGCTGAAGGGGTCATCAAGTCCAAGGCTCTTTCTACCTTTTTGCTAAGTGTGTTGATTTGTTGCTTCAAAGCTGTTTGCTGTAGATATAAGCATTACCTCTGTATTCATGGCAGGAAAAAGGACAGTGCCAGTCACACATTTACCCCCAAAACAGGAGAAACAAAAGCATTTTTCCAGTGCCCTCAGCAAACTTGGCCTATATCACACTGTCCATATCTGCTGGGTAAGACAACAGTGTCTTGATGGCCTGATCTCTTTGAAAGCTGAGACTGGCTTTGTACTTTAGCAACCAATCCAGTACCTAGAACACAGTACCTAGAACACAATGTGTCTACTGAATGTACGAGTCTAATAAAGGAAACTACAGTAAATATATAACAGAAGAACTCTGCTTTTATAATTTTCTTTTAAATAATATAAAAGGTATTTTAAAAATTATAAGTACTATGCAAATAAAGATTTGTATAGCAGTTTGACATCTACGATTATGAAATAATATACCATTTTACTGCTCTCTGTAGAGATTCAGATAGAACATTAACAAGTTATCAAGAGGTCTGAATTTTTGTCTAGGCAAAACATTCAGTCTTCCTGAACCTTGGTTTACCTAAAAGATAATGCTTATTTATTTCTCAGGGTTGTTCTGAGAATAAAGTAAATATAACAATATGAATGCACATTGAAATGTGTAAAATGCGATAAACACATGCATTATAAACACAACAGCCCTTTTAGGTCCTGAAAGGAAATTTGCAGTCTTATGTAGTATGCATAGAGCATCTGGCATACCAATAATATGAATTAAAAATTAAACACTATCAATACCTAGTATAGATGCTGGACATTATAATATGTATGGTTAGATGAGTTTTTGAACTTGATCTTTTTTCTTTCATTGCTGTAGGGAACTAAACTAACCGTAACTGATATTTATACCTCATTAACGAAAAAATGCTTTATAACATAAATCTGGTTTCTCATTGCAATGATATGGTATATACAATTTAAAAAGGAGAATATGAAAAACAAAATAAATGGGTTAATAAAGAACAGTTGACATCAAATCTCAATTCATCAATTAATATTTACTACCAATGGATGAATGGCACTGAAGTAGGTCAAGGTCCTAAAGTACTTCTAAATTAAATCAAGTAATAAATAAACAGTAGAAGCACTGAATATTAGTTTTCCTTTGGCTTTAATAACCTTGACTAAGCTTATAAAAAGTACCACTCAGGGTGACCTTATGGCTCATATATATGCACAGGCCACAGTGGTAGTCAGAACTAGTTCTATAAATGATAACATGATGGCCCGTTCTCTTGAGTTTTTACTAAGCTGTGTAGGTCTTCATTTATAAGAGTGTTATATTAAAATGAGCATGGCATATACAACATAAAACAGTTGCCAATACTAAGGAAGAGAAAAAAAGACATTTTAAAACAAAAAAAAATCCTTATAGACTATTACAGTGAGAACTGATCTTCACTTTTACTAGATTTGGGGACTACAGGTGCTTTGAAGAACATGGTCTTTTCTCAAGTCTTTTAAATTAACTCTCACTTCTCAAATATTCAACTATCTCAACCTTATTAATAAAGCCTCATCATACTCTGATTCATTTAAGCAGAAACTCTTTTCCATGTAGGTTACCATGGAATTACTTAATACTGAAAACTGATTCATCTTAATGCAAAACACTACCTCAAGACTGTAGGCCAGTAAATTCCAACACAGTATTACATAATGCACCACCAACTGAAAAATTCCAAACAGTGGATCAGACTTCTTATCTTATAGTTGTGGAACATCTATTTCAACAAGAAGTAAAACATGTCCAAATAGTAAGAATGAGCTTATGTTTTATAGCTATATCCACCCAGTTTCAACTACCTAGATTTTTGTTTATAAAAGAGGGGAGAAAGAATGTTTCTCTTCCTGTTTTATCTGCTCACATAGCTTCATCAGCTAAAGCTTCAACGTGAATATTTCTTCTACAAAGAAAATTTGGGGTACCTGGAATAAGCAAGAAATGATTTGTCAATGTGCTAACGTTTCTAAAATTAAAAGTTGTAAGTGGTATTTTAATATAAAGAGCTATTTCAAATATTTAACTTTGTAGATGGAAAAGGAAGTATATTAATTTAAAGATTCACTGCTGTTTAAAATATTCCCCTTATTTTCTTTCAATAAAAACTAAAAAGAGGAGGGGAAAGGCACCAAGAGAGCAAACTGACAGTGAAAATGAGTCACTAGGAAATAAAGAGGTAAGGATGCCTTATCTTCCTTGGCTCATGAATTACCCTTACCTAAAATGGTAAAGGAGATTTGATTATATGAATATCGAATTATTACATATGCCCTGAAATTATGTACATCTAATATGTATCAATAAAAATAAATAAATGGGACCAGGCACGGTGGCTCACGCCAGTAATCCCAGCACTTTGGGAGGCCAAGGCGGGCAGATCACTTGAGGTGAGGAGTTCGAGACCAGCCTGGCCAACACGGTGAAACCCCATCTCTACTAAAAATATAAAAAAACTAGCCAGGTGTGGTGGCACATGCCTGTAATCCCAGCTACTCAGGAGGCTGAGGCAGGAGAATTGCTTGAACTCAGGAGGAGGAGGTTGAAGTGAGCCAAGATCATGCCACTGCACTCCAGCCTGGGCGACAGAGTGAGACTCTGTCTCAAAAAATAAATAAATAAAATAAAATATATGACAAATTGAAAAAAAAGTAAAATGCAGGTATCTAAATCTAAAAATTGAAATAAAACAAAATAAAATGGTAGAGGACGAGTTTATCCTAGGACAGATTATTAACTATGATCTAGGATTGTTCTTAGGAGGTCTCATGTTTAAAGAGGCCCATATTTTTCTTTTAAAACTGAAAAATTAAGAAAATATTAAAAATGAAGAAAGGGATATAGGGAGAGAACAAGACAAAGGAGGGACGAGCACACACACAGAACTTCGGCCCAAAGCACCAAGTACTACAGCATAGAGAATGCCCCAGGAGATCAATCACTGTCACATTATGCCATCAGAGATCAAAATTCCTGTTAGTCTAAAATGACCAAAATTGGACTTAATCAGAAGTAATCAGCTGTAAAATATGCAGATCTGAAAGGTTCAGACTATGCTCCACTGTCATTCCCAGTTAGGATATCAAATTGAATTTGGAAGAGTTTAGATGATTTGTATTTGCTAAAATTAGGTCTCAGGATACACAGAGAATGTGAAATGCTCCCTGAAGCAGCTGACTTGATATATGCTCTGAGGAAGTACTACTGCCATTCACAGAAAAAAGCATATGCTCCATAGCAGCTACTTTAAAATCAATGTTTTCACTGCCTCTGATAGTAACAGAAGTAAAATATTTGTATTTCAAACTCACTCCAAGCTGAAAATTAAAAAAATGAATCTTCTTATAAACTTGTGTTGGCAAAGTATACGCTACTAACACCTGTGACTGCCTCTTCCCCAAAGCATGTGTCACTTCAGCTGACATAACAGCTTGTCCTCCTTGGAAGAATTCAATCACCTTATCAATAGTGCTGGTCAAGCAGATGAAAATATTTCTCATGGGGCAATTTATCTTAGTGTAATAAGATGTTTCTAAAACTCTTTAAAATCTGTAAGCATGTGAAATCTGGTGAAACCCCGTCTCTACTAAAAATACAAAAATTAGCTGGGCATGGTGGCACGCACCTGTAATCCTAGCTACTCAGGAGGCTGAGGCAGGAGAATCACTTGAATCCGGGAGGCAGAGGTTGCAGTGAGCCGAGATGGTGCCACTGCACTTCAGCCTGGCAACAGAGTGAGACTCTGTCTCCAAAAAAAAAAAAAAGAAAAGAAAGAATGTCACAGTATTTTAGGTCAAGTCACAGCAAATAATCTGCCCTCTGATCTTTATCGTTAATGAAAAAAAATGTCCTATAGCTTCTTTTGTTTGGTATCCTTAATTTCAACTTTGAGGAAACCCAACAACTATCTCTTATCACATTTCCTATCTAGCCTCAAATTGCTGGATGAAACATAATAAATTAAATGGTGCTTTAAAGATTATCCTTTCTAAAACTCTTAATTCACAGAGTCCACGTGCCTTGAGATGTCAAGGATCATAGGTTAGGGGTAGGAAAATAGTATACTTGGATTTATTCTATAAATTCTATTACGTAATTTTCTTTTCCTCATCTCTGGCAGGTTCTCCTAAGTTAATGTACAAAGTCAAGTTCCTTCTACACCTCCAAAAAACTGTCCCTCCTCTATGTTTCCTTGCGTTACCAGGGCCTAGTGGTAGCTAAACTTCCACTCCATCAAGCAGCACCTAGGGAGAGGTGCCTAGGTGGGGAGAAGGTCAACTGGCACTACCATATACCCTCTTGTGGGTACAAAGTGGTGCTAGTTGGCCCTCTGCCCTCTAATCCCTGTGAGACCCAGCTGGATGCTAAACTTTCACTCTCACACTTGGCAATGCAACAGGCCAACAAAAAGCAATAACTACCAAATCTCACCCAATATAAAGTTTCCAAGGTTATTTATAAGATTCTTACAATAATTCTTTCTACAATCTCTTTCTTCTAGAATTGACTTTTTATCATCAGTATTTCCCTTTAATATCTTGAATTTTCTTCAAGGTACTGGAGATATTTCGTTGATCAGATGTATTCTTAATGAATGTCTCCTCTTACCCACTCAACTCACAATGGCTTTTATTGAAAGCTTTAAAAATTAATTTTAAAAATAATTTCAAACAGAAAAGTTCAAGAATAGTTTTTTCCCCAATTTGAAAGTTGCTGACATTATGTCCCATCATCCCTAATAACTTGTTTATAATTCCTCTAAAAATATTCTCCCAAATAACCATAATACGACCATCAAAATCAACAAATTAACAATGACATATTACTAGCCTGTGAAGTTTCACCAATTATTCCACTAATGTCTTTTGTAGCAAAGGCATCCAATAGGGTATTACCAGATGTATTTAATTGTCAAGTTTGTCTAGTCTCTTTAAATCTGGAATAGTTCTAAAGTTTTTCCTTGACTTTCATAATCTTTATAAATTTGAATGTTACACGCTGGGTATGTTGTAGAAAGTCTCTCAACTTGGAATTCTCTTTTCTTCAAAATTAGATTTCAGTTATGCATATTTGAAAGAAGTGTCATAGAAATGCTGCTGTGTTCCTCACTGCATCCTATCAGCTAGGAATCATGGAATTAGAAAGATCACTGATTACAACAATTGGCAAATGGTGATCTTTCCAATTCCATTATTCCTTTTCTTCTCCCCACTAATTTATTAGATCACTGTGGTCTCATGCGTTCCTATTTTATTCAAAGAGCTACGATTTGATAGTATGACTATTTAGTCTGATGCTAATAATAATAACTGTTCAAGAATTGGCCAGTGAGTGTCCCTTCAAGGTGGCTTCTGCATCTTTTAGATATAATCCCCTCATTCTTCGAGTTCTACTTTACTTTCTGGTACAGGGAGATGTGTCCAGCACATCTTGTCTTATGCTTTCCCTGTCCCAGCCCTAGAATCAGTCATTGTCCAAGAAACCCTAGCACCTACACCTTCCTGGGCCCTGTCTTAAAACTTTTAGACTGAATTATTCAGGAAGGAAGGTCAGTAGTACGAAAGACAAAGGGCTAATTTGTTTAGAATGAATAACTGCACTGATTTCTGCTGTAGCTGAAGAGGTCTGTTTTCCCAATGGTCTCATCTGCCTTGAACAGCAAGGTTGACTACAGGATGTTTGAGGAAGAGAGGAGTACTGCTAGTAGGCAGGCTTCCTCCAACAGATAATTGCCAAAGTAAGAAAACCCTTGCTTTTGAGGGGTGGAATATTCTGGTTTCATTTTATTCCCAAGAAAGGTATCTATTCCTTTTCATTCTTTTTTTTTTTTTAAATACAACTTTTATTTTAGAACAGGTTTAGATGTATAGACAAATTGTGAAGATAGTACATAGAGTTCCCATGTATCCTACACCCAGTTTCTCCAATTACGAACATTTTACATTAGTATGATACCTTTGTCACAATTACTGAAACAATATAAATACATTATTAACTAAAATCCATATTTTATTCAGGTATCTTCAGTTTTTCCTTAATGTCCTTTTTCTGTTTCAGGGTCCTATATAGGGCATCACATTACATTTATTCTCCTTAGGCTAGTCTTGGTTGTGACAGTTTCTTAGACCTTCCTTGTTTTTGATGAGTGTATTCGTTTCCTGTGGCTGTTATAACAAATTACCATAAATTTGATGGCTTAAAAAAACAGCCATCATTTATTTTTTATTTTTATTTATTTATTTATTTTGAGATGGAGTCTCCCTCTGTCACCCAGGCTGGAGTGCAGTGGTGCAAGCTCGGCTCACTGCAACCTCTGCCTTCCAGGTTCAAGTGATTCTCCTGTCTCAGCCTCCCGAGTAGCTGGGATTACAGGTGTGTGCCACCATGCCCAGATAATTTTTGTATTTTTTAGTAGAGATGGGGTTTTGCCATGTTGTCCAGGCTGGTCTTGAACTGCTGACCTCAGGTGATCAGAAATTTATTTATTTTTATATGGTTCCAGAGACGAGAAATCAAAGAATCAAGTAATTACCAGGGCTGCACTCTCTTAGAAGTCTCTAGGGAAGAATGATTCCTTGACTCTTCTAACTTCTGGTGGCTGTAGGGATCCCTTTGCTTGTGGCTATATCATTCTAATCTCTGCCTGACTTCACACGGCTTTCTCCTCTGCCTGTTATCTTCTGTGTCTTATAAGGACATCCCTCATTGGATTTAGAGCCCAATAGATAATCCAGATGATCATCATATCAAAATCCTTAATGTAAAGACATCTGCAGAGGCACTTTTTACAAATAAGATGACATTCACAAGTTCTAGAGGTTAGGATGTGGACATAATCTTTTAGGGGAGCGGGGATCATCATTCAACTCATCATTATGACCTTGACAGTTCTGAGGATTACTGGTCATATGTTTTGCAAAACTGTGATTTATTTGATTTCTCATTAGACTGGGATAATGTGTTTTGGGAAGAAAAACCACACAGGTAAAGTGTCATTTTCATCATATCATATCAAGGATACATGACATCTCTGTTGATGCTGACCCTGATCATCTGGCTTGAGGTACAATTTATCAGGTTTCTCTATTGTAATGTTACCCTTTCTGTACTGCACTCATTGAAGAAAAGTCACTATGAACAGCCTAACGTAAGGAGTGGAGAGTTATGCCCCACTCCACTGAGGGTGGAATGTCTAAGTAAATCATTTGGAATTCTTTTGCATGGGAGATTTATCTATTCCCTCCCAAGGTCAACATCAACCATTTGTTTATATCAGTAAGGATTCATAGATATTTACTTTATACATTGGATTATGATCCAACAATACTTTTATTTTGCTGCTCAAACTGTTCCAGCTTTGGTCGTTGAAGAACTGTTGGCTCCTGTGTCCCCTTGACATACTCCTATCATTGTGTCTTGTTTTGTTTTGTTTTTTTTTTTTGAGTACTTTCTTATTTTCTGTCACTACAGAGGCTCCATACATCTTGTATATTTCCTACCCCAGGGCTAGAATCAGCCACTTCTCCAAGGAATCCTGATTCCTAACATTGGATAACCCTGAATCCTACTCCCCAAGATCTGAGGACTAGGTATGATAATTGCTACTGGAGTTCCATTGCTTCTAGTACACACTGATTTAGTGTACACTGTAAGTATGTACACTAACCTGTGCATATACATATATCTATAAATATTTCCATGTGCAACCATCTGTATCTATATATTAAGCTAAATGAGTTCATACCAATGTCTCCAACTTGAATCCATTACCACATGGATCATTTTAGCCTCTCATTGCTTACCTGTAACCAACACTACAACAGTGAAAAACCTGGCTTCTAACAACTGCCACCCATTTTCTTAATTGTTCAATTCCAGTATACAGGCATGGTAGTTTCAACATTATTAATCCATACCTTGTTCCCCATGGGACAGAACTTTATCAATAGAGTGCAGGGCTTATGCATAGTTCCTTTAGCTTAAAGTAAGTACAGTAAGACTAAACAGTCATACAGATGCCACTCATTTTCAAAGTTACTTAGATTAGCAACTTGTTTCTTCACTCCCTTCAGTGAGATTATTGGATACATTTATAATACATTTAGACTCTTTTGCCACATTTTGCATTCCATCCTGGAAACTCTGACCTCCTACATGAGTTTTCAAAAATTTGTACGCATTGAGATCCACTCTTCCTGCTATAAAATTCTCTGGGTTTTGGCAAATGCTTAATATCTTATATTCATCATCACAGTATCATACTTATCACCCTAAAAAAGTCCTGGTTTCTCACCTATTCAACCTTCCCATCAACTCCTTGCTCCCCTGAGTCCCTGGCAACCATTGATCTTTTTACCAACTCTCTAATTTTGCCTTTGCCAGAATGTCATATAACTGGACTCATAGAGCATTTTCAGGCTGATCTCTTTAACTTGGCAATGTGCATTTTTAAGATTCATCCATGTCTTTTCATGATTTCATAGCTCATTTCTTTTTAGTACTGATTAATATTTCGCTATATGAATGTACCACAGTTTATCCATTTACCTACTAAAGGACATCTTGGATGCTTCTAGTTTTGGTAATTATAAATAAAGCTCCTATAAACATTTGTGTATAGGTCTTGTGTGAACAGAAGTTTTCAAATTAGTTGGGTAAACACCTAAGAGCATAACTGCTGATTTGCATGGTATGATCATGTTTAGTTTTGTAAGAAACTGCCACCAAAGTGGCTGTAACATTTTACATTCTCACCAGCAACGAATGAGAGTTCCTGTTACTCCTGTTACTCCACATCCTCACCAGAATTTGGTCAGTGTTTTGAATTTCAGCCAATTGGTGAGTAGTGGTACCACATTATTATTTTAATTTGCAATTCCCTAATGACACACAATGTTGACCATCTTTTTAAGTGCTAATTTTGCCACCTGCTTATCTTCCTTGATGGGATGTCTCTTCAGATCTTCTGCCCATTTTTAAATTGGGTTATTTTCTTATTGTTGAGTCTTAAGAGTTCTTTGTATATTTTGGATCCAAGTGTTATATATGTGTTTTACAAATATTTTCTCCCCATTTATAGTTTGTCTTTCCATTCTTTTAATAGAGTATTTCAAAGAAGTTTTAAATTTTAACTAAGTCACAATTTATCAATATTTTTCTTTCATGTATCATACTGATGTTGTATTTTAAAATTTATCACCAAACCCAGTATCATATATGTTTTCCTCAATAAGTTTTATGTGGTATATTTAGGTCTATGCTCCATTTTGAGTTAATTATTGCATAAATTATAAGGTCTGTGTCTAGGTTCAGTTTTGGATATGGACATCCAATTGTTCCAGCACCATTTATTGAAAATGTCATCTTTTGTTAAAAATCAGTTGACTATATTCGTGTGAATTTATCTTAGACTCTCCATTCTGTTCTATTAATCTATGTGTCTATTCTTTCACCAACACCATAGTATCTTGATTACCATGGCCTTATAGTAAGCCAGGTAGTGTGAGTACTACAACTTTGCCAATTTTCTTCAATATTCCATTGACTATACTAGGTCTTTGGCTTTCCTTATAAGCTTTAGAATCAGTTTGTTGACATCTACAAAATAGCTTGCTGGGATTTTGATTTGGGACTGTGTCAAGTCTATAGATCAAATTGGAAAGAATTGACATCACAACAATATTATTTCAATCCATGAACACAGACTCTCTCCATTTCTTTAGATCTCGTTTGATTAATGCATTGTAGTTTTCCACCTATAGATATTTGTATGTGTATTTTTTATCAGTGCCTTATAGTTTTCTAACTGTAGCTCCTGTATACATTTTTTTTTCTTTTTTGAGATGGAGTCTTGCTCTGTCACCCAGGCTGGAGTGCAGTGGCGTGATCTCGGCTCACTGCAAGCTCTGCCTCCCGGGTTCACGCCATCTCCTGCCTCAGCCTCCCGAGTAGCTGGGACTACAGGCGCCCGCCACCACGTCCGGCTAATTTTTTTGTATTTTTAGTAGAGATGGCGTTTCACTGTGTTAGCCAGGATGGTCTCGATCTCCTGACCTTGTGATCCGCCGCCTCAGCCTCCCAAAGGGCTGGGATTACAGGCATGAGCCACCGCACCTGGCCGATCCTGTATACATTTTCTTAGATTTATACCTAAATATTTCATCTTTGGGAGTGCTATTGTAAATGGTACTTCCTGAGATTAAAAAGTTTTAGAACAACTTTCATATACAAATCACCTAGCCTACTTGGACTTGAGGTTTCCTATCTGTACAATGTGGATCATTCCTGCATGCACTACTGTAAAGGGCACAAAGATGAAGTACAGCCTGGGCAACAGAGTGAGACCTCATCTCTACAAAAGGTAAACAAAATTAGTCAGGCATCTTTGTGTGTGCCTGTAGTCCCAGCTCCTCGGGAAGCTGAGGTGGGAGGATCTCTTGAGCCCAGGAGGTCGAGGCAATAGTGAGTTGAGATTGCGCCACTGCACTCCAGCCTGGACAACAGAGCAAGACCCTGTTTCAAAAAAAGAAAGGAAGGAAAGAAGGAAGGAAGAAAGGAAGGAAGGGAGGGAGGGAGGGAGGGAGGAAGGGAGGGAGAGACGGAGGGATAATATAACAATAGATGGAAAAATTATGAATAAATTAGAAATGACTAAACAAATATGATGGCCATTAAATCCACTGCCCTCCATATAACAACAAGGAAACAAAAGACCAGAGAAATTAAGTCATTTGATAAAATTTTATTAGGGGCGTGGAACAACTGAAAGTCCACATAGCAGCTAAAGGATATTAAGGGAACAAAATTGGCCAGAGGCGAAGGTCTATAAAGAGGAGTGGAAAGGTATTTAGAGAACCAGAGCTCAGACTGAATTATATATGTAATGAGGAGCCACTAAAAGTTCCTGACCAGGACAAAAGAAGAGATAATTACTATGGAGTTTCTGGAAATTAATCTGACTGGTGGATAGGGTGGAATAAAATAGAGAATGAGTAGGACACGGGGAGAACAGTACAGTCTCCGTGCTATAGTTATCTCTCATTATCTGTGGGGGATTGGTTCCAGGACCCCTGTGAACACTAAAATCTGCAGATGATCAAGTCCCTTATATAAAATGGCACAGTATTTTATATAACCTGTGCACATCTTCCCATATACTTTAAATCATCTCTGGATTACTTGCTATGTAAATAGTTGTGATACTGTATTTTTATTTGTGTTATTTTTATTATTGTGTTGCTATTTTTTATTTTCAAATATTTTTAATCTGTGGTTTGTTGAATCCACAGATATGAAACCCACAGACATGTAAGGCTGACTATTAGGTTACTGCAGAACCAACTGTGGCTTTTGCCATTACTTTTAATAATAGATTAGGGTCTTGGCAAGAATTTCAGAACATGAAAGGTACTTAGACGTATAACACCCAAATTTTATATACACCGTAGGTTATTCTTACTAGCAAAGATTAGTACATATGGCACAACCCATTTTGCTCTCCTTGTAATGGCAGTTAACATGCATTTTTGCTTAGTCATTTCTCTTTTTGGTCCTGAATTTTTAAAAGTATATTCAGAAAGATGATGGAGGAAGACTCATTAGTCAGGAAGAGTTTAAAGGACTAAGAGTCAGGAAGAGTTTAAAGGACTAAGAGTTTAAAGGACTCAGTAAGACCTCTTAAACAATTCAAGTTCTAAACCCTCCTTTGGACATAACTATGGAAATTCTGAGAACACTTTTGTCCTTTCACTTTTATAACACTTGCATTGTTTTTCAGAAATTATTTGGTTTACCTGCATACACGATTTCCTGGATAAGGCAACTAGAAAAAGGCTGATAGTAGATGCAGGATACTTTCCTATGCCAATCAGAATTAAAGTGTATTTCTAGTTCCAGAGAAAGAATAGTTATAATCACTTTAAATCCCAGGAAATGGCCACGTGATAAAATTTGGCATTTACGTTTTGAACTGCCTAATCATTCCTTTTATAGACTGGCTGAAGGTTATTTTGTCTTTGGCATTTTCTTATGTCTCAGCTGCTTTCCTCTGTCATCCAGGGCTCAGTTTCAAGGTTGAAATACACTATGATAATCACAGTCAACCAAAGGCATCCCAATTCCAGACTCTCCATAACTTCATGCTTTTCCCATCAATTTTACTTCAGTTAAAAGGCCAGTTAAAGGAAGAATGTATGAATAAATCTCAGCTTACAAGTGCTATTGCCAACATTACCTCACAGAATAAGGCTTTTTATTAAATTTGCTGTCTTTCCACTATATTATACATTAGAAAGATGGCATGTACATAAACATCTTTCAAAATTAAGTGACTCCTCTTTAGCAAGCTGAACCTTCTGAATTAAAGGTTCCATATGTTTTACCTAAATTATTGCCCATAAGCCTATGTCAAATATTTCTATTACTTCATATTTCTTCAATCACTTCTCTCTTAAAGCCAATGAAGAAAAATAGCAAATGGAAACATAAATTATTTTTATTATTAAACCATAAGTAACCTTCATGCATTTTTCAACTAGAGATTCACGACAGAAACCATGACTAACAGCAAGCCAAGTCCCAGGTTCTGATGCTTACTGTATCTGACATTAAGCGTACCATAGCTTATTTGGACCTTAGCTTCTTTATGGGTAAAATGAGGGAACTGGACACAATGTTTGGTTAAACCGTCTTAAGTAAGCATCAACAACTGAAACTTTTAAACTTCTAATACTGACATTTCCACAAAGAACATAGAGTCCTTTTGAAAACATTACTGGAATAAAAGATCTACAGAGTGACAGTAGATAACAAAGGAAAGAGAAGTGTAATCAATTGATAGATACAAACATTTGGGTTAATAAAATTTTAGAATCATCACAAAAGCCTTCCCTTAGCTTCCTTACTAACCAGCTTTCTTTTGCCTTCTTTTAACAATCAGTTTATTTATAAAAACCACTCCTCTTCAGGAGGTCTTATGCTAACTACCTCCTCTAGGTTTCCACTGTATACAATTTCCTCTCTATCAAGGCATTTCAACAAGACTATAAACTCTTTCCTTATTTGTGCTTGTAAGCTGGATCATATAGAGTAAATTGGATTATGCATTTTAGCTTTTGCATGTACTTCCCCCTCTCAACAGAAGGGATACAATTTGGAAAGGATCTGGCAAATAGTCCAAGTACTGGAAAAGAGAACCCTGCTCTCTCTGATCCTGCTCTCAAATTTTGAGTATATAGGATGGGGTATTTACCTGGTAAACTCTGAAGAGGAAGACTCAGTGGGAAGGAATCAATAAGACCTCTTCAACAATTCAAGTTTAAATCCTCCTTTAGACTTAACTATGGAAATTCTGAGGATACTTTTGTCCTTTATTTAGTTACAGGCTTCATAATACTTAGTGTTAGGAATATACTAGCTGCTTAACAAATGTTGAAAACAGAATAAATAAAAGGTTAAAAATTTAAGAATTAACACGGCACAATTGAGCTTTTCAGGTATACTAACAGATATTCAACACAATAAATATTTTAAAGGCTATTTTAATATAAGCTTTCATCTAATAAGCAGTTTGAAGTACTAGAAAGAGCACAGGCATTATCAGACACATCTATGTGACTTAATCTCTCTGAGCTTCCTTCCATGTCCTCATTTGTAAAACTGGAACCAACTTAGTTTACAGAGTTGCTATAAAGATTTAAGCTAATGGACAGGAAGCATCTATTAGTCCATGCCCATGTAGGCGTTTGAAATATATATGGCAATATTATGTGACTTATTCCTCAGTATAACTTCAGGCTTAATAGAGATAAAACCTTTTCCTCCGTGCTTTACTTTCAACATACCCCTCATTTGTATTTCAGTCCCTTCTGATCACATTCCAGTTAATAAATTTCAGTTATGTATGCTTCTCCCAAATGTCAGCTTCATTACGAGTTCTATTAGGAGGAAAGCTTTCCATACTTTAACAGTAGAGAAAAATCAGTTTTGATATTTCATTGCTTTTCTGAAGTCCTAGAACAGTAATAATATTTATGACACTGAGCACTGAGGTTTACGAAGCAGTAAATAGCTTTTGTGGCTGATTAAGCATCTCTGTTTCACTTCGCATACTCTGGTACCACAGGCATTACCCCTTAATTAAATGCTTGCTTATGTTGCACAAGGACTTTTCTTGGTCCTGTACCTTTCAACAAATGTTACAATGAGGGAGAAGAAAAAACAAGCTAAATTATTGAGATGCTGTGGATACTAAAACTTCTGCTCAAAGCTGGGTCAACAAGATGACATCATGCAAAAATTTCACTGTATACACAATACAAAATCAAAGCCAAAAAAAATCCAAAAAAAGCAGTACTTTGGAAAGATTCTATTTGAAATGCCTGCATTTCAGGAGTACGAGTAAAACCACAAACATCAGGTAAAAGGAGAAGAATATTCCTTTTCCAATGTTTGCTGCATATAAAATAATTAGTATAAAGTCATTTTATAATTTTCTTTGATATTAATACTTTAACACCTGAGTGGCAAAAGATCAGAAAGGAACAAGTTTGTGTCATTACCAAAGATGAATATGTCTTTTCTCATTTATGGAGGTTTTATCCCAGAGTAAGATAAAGGAAAAGTAAAAAGAGAAATCTTAGAAACCCCTGACAAATTATGCTTAGGACTTTGAAGTTCATAGAAAGTTTGGTAGCCACCATTGCTTTTGACTCTCCTAATTGAGGCAAGTAGCAAATGTGTATTCTGCACAGACAGAAGGAATGACATATAAGGCTGCCACAAGTTTTATAATTAATGACAGAATGTGCATTTTCCATTCTGTCAAGGGAAAAAAAAAAACACCTTTACGGCTTCCAGAAAATCAATAGTCTACACGTGGTGGTTGCAAAATGTTGAATACATTGCATTTCTAAAATTAAACAGCTGATCACAGATTGAAAATGATAGTAATATGCAAATGTAATGGTATAATAAAGTGAAGGAAGTGGTCACACATTACATAAATAATCACCTATTCCAGTTTCCTTCAACTATCCTCTGTCCCCACCTTTTATTTAATCCACCAAAAAAGCCTAAATAGCTTTTTAGATCTGTGAGCTAAACACCAAGTAGTATTTCAGTCTCACAACTAATTTGTCATTGCATATTTTTTATTTGCCATAAAAAAGTATTAACTTGTTTTATATACAATCACCTTTATTATTTATACTAATAGAAAAGGACATAGTGGTGAGTAATCCAAAACATTCAAACAATCAAAACTTTAAATATTCAAACAGGACAATAAAAGAACTTTAAGTCATGACATATGAGGAACTGTGGCTATTCTTCCTGGAGAAAAACTGTTTAGGGAGAACATGGTAGCTGTCTTCTCATACCTGAGTTGTCATTTCACAAACAGTGCTAAGAACCCAAACTAGTGGACTAAATTTGTAAGGAGACAGGTTTCAGCTCACTACATGGAAGGAAGACAATCTCTTATGTATGGGTGGTAGAGAACATTCAGAAACCAACTGACATTGAACAGAGGTGGCTGGACTAAAACTCAGTAACTCTAAAGCCTCTTTGAATGCTTGAGCCTATGACTTTGTGATATATGTTTAAACTTATGGCCAAATCTGGATGTTTTTCAGGAATTCATGAAGTCATACAAAAGTTTGAACTAATAGGTTTAAGTCTGGGGTCCCTGAGTCACTCCTTTTACAAGTCTCTTATGTTCCTAGCTTGGTCATAGCACTGTTTAAGCGAACTTAAATTACTCAGAACTTTTCTGAACAAAGTAAACAACTGCTTTCTCTGCAGGTTTCATATCAAAGCACAAAAAATAAACCACGACTAAAAATTGGAGAACAAATGGCTTGGGCTGTAAAAAAGGTTTTGAGCAAAAGAACCTAGGATGCTGACAAGAGCCACATTTAAGTAGTTTGCACCATGAAGTCCAAACAGGACAGGAGTCTAATGAGATGAGTGAAACGACCAGTTGCATACAAGTGAAGGTTTCTAGAAGGGCACATGCAGAAAAGCTACTTTTAGATGGGAGCTACAACCAATGTTGAAAATTAAATGCAACTATGTGCTTGTCAGCTTGCTCCACTATATAAGTTTATGCAAAAGACATGGAAAGTAAAACATACAACAAAGGAATCTGACCTAGACCTGGCTTGGGGATAACCTGAAGAAGGGTTGAGATCTGAAGGATGAAATCTAACTGATAAATGTTTCGGACAGGGGAATACCACATGCAAAGGTTCTGAGATGAGAAGGAGCATGGTATGTTTAAAGAACTAAACAAACAAACAAAAACCCAATGAGGCTTGAGAAGTAGGTAGATAGGAACAAATCTATGCAGGACATTTTAGGTATTAGTTTACAGCCTAAGATCATTAGGTAACCAGAGAACATTTCTTAAACACAGGGCCATAATGATCAGATCTGTAGTTTGAAAAATCACTGGATACTGGTTAAAGAATAGATTTCACAAGTTATTAAAGTAGGTGCAGACAGACCATTTAAATAGGTTATTATGATGGTAGCCTAGAACAAAGTGGTGGTAATGAAGACGGAAGTAGATGAATTCAAGAGGCATCTCCCATATGATAACTGCCAGAGTTATTATGCAATAACAGAGGCTGGGTAGAGGAATTCTTGACAGGGATAGGTTGAGAATTCAGAAGTTTTCTGAATGACCAGCTCTAAGTCTTAATTAAGGCCTAAAAGGCATCGGGAGTAGTAAGAATTTCAGGGTTGAAGGAATGTTCGGAAATAAATGAGGACATAGAAAAGTAAAGGCAGGCCGGGTGCAGTGGCTCACGCCTGTAATCCCAACACTTTGTGAGGCAGAGGCGGGCGGATCACTTGAGGTCAGGAGTTCAAGTCTAGCCTGGCCAACATGGCGAAACCCCGTCTCTACTAAAAATACAAAAAATAGGCGTGCTGGCGGGCGCCTGTAATCCTAGCTACTCGGGAGGCTGAGGCAGGGAGAATAGCTTGAACCCAAGAGGGGGAGGTTGCAGCAAGCGAAGATTGCACCACTGCACTCTAGCCTGGGAAACACAGCGAGATTCCAACCCCCGCACCCCCCACAAAAAAAAAAAAAGAAAAAGAAAACTAAAGGCAGAAGTTGTTAAATGTTTGGAATGAGATAAGGTGTCTGTCTGGTGGGGGGCACTGTGTAATGAGGACAGTGCCATAAGGCGGAGCTGGATAGCCAGGCAGGTTCAGATCCTGAAGGGCTTTCACAGGAGAAAAAATTTGAACTTTACACTAGAGACTACGCAGAGCCAATATACAATTTTACTGAAGAGAAAAACAAGATTTTAAAGTGCCTTTAGAAAGACTGCCTAGTTAGTAGTGTGGGGAGGGATGAATACTGGGAGTAGGGATACTAGGTATGAAGAGTTGTATGAACCATGTGAGACAAATTTATGACAGTCATAATTAGCGCAGGAGTAAAGGAAATAAAGAAAATGGACCAAAAAATTTTTACAACGTAGGAAAAACAGGGCGTGGGGAGTTAGAGAAAATAAAGGGACTAGTACTACTCCTGGGTGTCTGTTCTGAAACTAGGTAAATAGTGAAACTTTCTGCTGACACAGAGAATACAATAAAAGAAATAGATTACAGTAACGGATGACAGGTAACTGCGACCAACTAAGTGACACATATTACTATATTCCATTTTTAATTATAGTTACTCATGTAATTATCTTATTCTGTACATCATTATTAAACCTGGGTTCAGAGAGTACGGAGCCAATACTGACTGATAAGAGTTTCTTTCTTTGTGCTCCATTTTATGGAGGCTTACACATGGTAGGTCTTCAACAAGTATTTTATAAATAAACAAATAACAATTCTGCCAACCAAATAAATAACTGAATTGGCTAAGACTATGTGTGGGGCTACAATTACAGAAAAACCAGGTAAAAAGAATTTAAACACACAGGATTTTATTTTAAGCAATCAGCAGTCTGGGGCTGGGCAGACCAGGAATGGTTCGACTGCAGGTCATCAATGACATCACAAAACAAGGTCCTTCTATCCATCTGCTGTGCATTCCCTCGAATTTGTTTTCATACTCATGATGAACCTCCAGGCATGAGTTCCATATTCCTGGCAGGAAGAAGGCTGAAGGCCTAAAAATATCTCCCATAAGGTTTTGATTTTTGATTATGGAAAGAAAGCTCTCCCCAGTGGACTCCTACTTACATGTCCCTGGCCAGCACTGTGTCACAGGGCCAACCCTAGCTGAAAGATGTCTAAACAGAGGAGGAAGAGAAGGACAAGGTAGGTAGAAACGGATAATCAATGAGCCAAAATACATTTAACATGGCAGAATTTATATTTGGCTTATCAGAAGCCTTTTAAAATAAAAGGAAAAACCAGAAGTAGAAATAGAATATTAAGCAAAAACAAAATAACATGTAGATTTTGGTTTCTTACACTATTCTCTAATAAAAGGAAGGCTCTTTGGCAAAAATGGCTATTTCTAGGGCTATCACAGGAAATACACAAGATAAACCTGGGGCATTTTGTAGTGTCAGAAAATTTTTTAAATGCTTAAACACACACAAAATCTTGTTGATATGGGTATGTCAAAGGGGCGCAGGAGGCAACTGAAAGAACTTCCAATGGTTAAAGCTGAAACAATACGAGCAATAAAATAAAGTAATACTGGATTAAAATCCAAAGTATAAAATAAGTCTTCAAGTTCATACCAATATAAATAATTGAGTAAGTAAATAAATGAGGAAGAATAAACAAATTTCCTAGGCAGAATAATCAAATACTTTATTCACTTCTTCTAAGAAGTGCAGCCTAACATAGGCTGTGCATAAAGACTTCCTTTTATTTTATTTATTTATTTGTTTATTTTGAGATGGAGTTTCACTCTTGTTGCCCAGGCTGGAGTGCAATGGCGCGAACTCGGCTCACCGCAACCTCCACCTCCTGGGTTCAAGCGATTCTCCTGCCTCAGCCTCCCGAGTAGCTGGGATTACAGGCATGCGCCACCAAGCCCCAGCTAATATGTATGTGTGTGTGTGTGTGTGTGTATATATATTTTTTTAGTACAGACGGGATTTCTCCATGTTGGTCAGGCTGGTCTCGAACTCCTGACCTCAGATTATCCACCCACCTCAGCTTCCCAAAGTGCTGGGATTACAGGTGTGAGCCACTGTGCCCGGCCAAGACTTCCTTTTAAAGAGTAGTATATGGAAAGAGGGGAAAAGAATAACTTTACAATGGAGAAACCTGGCAAACACTACCTCAGCCAGTGATCAAGGTTAAGATCAACAGTGATAAGTCATGCTGACAGTATATACCCTTGATATGATGTGATGAGAATGGTACTTTATTTCTGTGGTCTTCTTTTCAAAACTTGTGTCACTGATGTATTTTAAAACTTTTGTTTAAAGCATTACAGTATTTTTCTGTGACCATCAATTAATATGAGGGTTTGTGTTATAAGAGTTAAAGCATATGCTATCATTGTATTCTTTAAGAACCTTATTTTGATAAAATGTAAATTTGTTGAACCCTGCCACATTTAGTATCCCCACCCTCAAATTCTGTTCCAATGAAAAAATTAAAACCTGATATGAAAAAAAAAAAATTTCAGTTAACCTATTTTGTGTCTGTAGGCTAACCTCAACCCTGCAACATAACCCATTAAGATGAATTTTCTTTTTTTTTAAGACAGAGTTTCTCTCTGTCGCCCAGGCTGGAGTGCAATGGTGCAATTTCAGCTCACTGCAACCTCTGCCTCCTGGGTTCAAGTGATTCTCCTGCCTCAGCCTCCTGAGTAGCTGGGATTACAGGCACACACCACCATGCCCAGCTAATTTTTGTATTTTTAGTAGAGGCAGGGTTTCACCATGCTGGTCAGGGTGGTCTCGAACTCCTGACTTCATGATCCACCCACCTCAGCCTCCCAAAGTGCTGAGATTACAGATGTGAGCCACTGCGCCCTGCCTAAAATGAATTTTCTAGATGATTGAATAACAGTAGTCCTTTGATAGGAGATAATGACTTGGTTTATGGCCTTAATATACTACTTAATTACTTAAGATGTTTATTAATAGAATGATAAATGTACAGAGTAACCTATAAGCATGACATACTTTTGCTTTCAGTAGTTTCATGTAAAGAAAAAAACTTGAAAATAGTAATACCTGAGGACCCATGGGAATAATAGACACTGGGGAGGTAGGGTGTGGAGTGGGAGCAAGAGCTGAAAAACTACCTACTGGGACTCTGCTCACCACCTGGGTGACAGCATCATCCGTACCCTAAACCTCAACATCACACAGTATACCCAGCTAACAAACCTGCCCATGTGTTCCCTGAATCTAAAATAAAAATCGAAATAATTTTTTTAAAAAAGAAAAGACAATAGTATTACCCATGGGACAAAATTTGTACTAATAGCAAGAATCATTTTGTGTCTCATTTAGAAACAATTTGACTTTTGTTCCAGTGTTTAAACTTTGACAAAAATGGTTTTGAATAGGTCTTTATAACCTGATGCCATAAATACAAGATTCTCTGATACTTTCACTTAATATGTCAATATTGGGCCTAAAACAGTATTCTGTAAAGCTTAAATTGGTATTAACTATGATCATCTTGATGTCTATGATAGATAATAAACAAGGTCATACATACCTTACTAAACAACTTTGGTTTTTCACCAACATTTTATTCTTTAAAAGATTTAGACTAACAGAATTATTTAGCATTTCGAGTCATTTGCTTTATTTAGCAAGTGAGAAAAAATATTGGAATATTTAAGTATTTGCATAAAAAATCAAATGGTAGTGTTTTGTAATCTCTATTGTATTTCCTATTAAGGTTTTATATATTACTTTCCCATTGTTCCTGAATTTGTTATCCTATATATAAACAGAAACATGGATGAGTAAAAAAAATAAAAGTAAAAATAAAAATAAAATAAAAAATAAAAAAATAAAAATCAACAACTATATATATTATATATGTACAGGAAAAAAACCCATGAGTCTAATCATGAGAAAAACATTGGACAAATCACAAAAGAGGGACATTCTACAATATCCCTCACCAGTACTCCTCTAAATTGTCAAGAACATAAAAAATAAAGAATATCAAAGAAATCATCACAGCCAAGAGAAGAATAAGAAGACCTGAAAACTAAATATAAGTGTGGTATCCTAGATGGGATCCTGGAACAGAAAAATGATATAGGTAAAAACTAAGGAAATTTTAATAAACTATGAACTTTAGCTAATAATATCAATATTGGTTTATTTATTGTAACAAATGCACAATAAGATGTTAATAAATATGATAGGGTATGTGTGTATTGGGGGGAGGGCATATGGAAACTCTTGTACCATCTTCTCAATTTTTTAATAAATCTAAAACTGTTCTTAAAAAGCCTGTTTAAAAAATTCAATAGCTAACTGTAATGCCACCACAGTATTAACACTGTGAGATATATTTTATCAGTTTCGTTTTTCTCTATGTGCATGTGTATTCACATACCCAATAGGTTTAGTTTTTCTATTTTAGTCAAATGATAAATACATGTTCACCATAGAAAAATTAGAAAATAGAGACTTTTAAAACTTCTGTAATGCCATCACCCACAAATAAATATGATTGCCATTTTGACATACAGCCTTCCAGCTGTATATGTATATATCTATTTTTCTATGTACTATTCCTTCATCACCCATTTCCTAATTCTTACATAAACATACTTAGATTTTATCACAAAGTTATTTTCTCTGGAAAATTCTCCCTGGTTCCCAAAGCAGGTTAAGTCTCTCTAATAGGCACTTACATAGCTCCTGTACTGCTCTTTCCTAGTGCTTATAACATTTGTAATCAAATGGTCAATTGAGAAATTAATCATCACTAATGCCTGTCTTCCCACAAAAATGTAAGCTTCATATATTATTCATCGTAGTTTCCCCACCATGGTGCCTTAAACACAGCAAGTATTCAATGAATAACAGCTGACTAACTGAATGAATACTACATGTACACAGTGAAGTAACAATATAGCTATTAGAACTATATGTATACCTACGGAAAAATGTTCAAGATAGCTTAGTGAAAAGTAAGATGCGGCCGGGCGCAGTGGCTCACACCTGTAATCCCAGCACTTTGGGAGGCTGAGGCAGGCAGATAACCTGAGGCCGAGAGTTTGAGACCTGCCTGGCCGACATGGCAAAACCCTGTCTCTACTAAAAAATACAAAAATTAGCTGGGCATGGTGGCGTGCGCCTGTAGTCTCAGCTACTTAGGAGGCTGAGGCAGGAGAATTGTTTGAACCCAGGAGGTGGAGATTGCAGTGAACCAAGATGGCACCATTGCACTCCAGCCTGGGTGACAGAGCAAGACTCTGTCTCAAATAAATAAATAAGATGCAAAACAATATGCACAGCAAATTCTCATTTTCTGTTTCAATAATAAAAGCCTACTATGTGCATAGAAAAAAAATACAACAAAGAGTTCAAAATCGTTAAGTCTGGGTGGGGAATTTCAGTAAGTTTTTATTTCCTATTGTAAATATCTGTCATGTTTCAATTTTTATTAAGTATGCATTATTTTTATGAACAGAAAAACAAAGATAAAATATGCCTTCATTATGGAAAAATCAGAAAAGGCAAATACTTTTTAAAAAAACTAAACAACTTGTTATTATCAATCTCATTATACCAGACACAATCAGTTAATAATTCAGTATATTTCCTTTTAATTTGTACTGTGCATATTTATTTTTGTTTGACATACTATAGGTAAATTTATATTTTGACTTTTATGTCTCATTTCATCCTGACGATTACCTTATCAGGGAGACAACCCTTGGCCACATCAGCAGCAGCACAAATGAGTTGAATCATGAGCATGTGTTCCCAGAGCTGGTTAAAAACAGACAGAAGAATGGGGTCTCCTAACTCTCAGTTTTCCACTCCTCATTAGCCCTCACAGTTCAGCAACAAATTATCAAAGTTGAGATATCATATGTACTGTAAAATGACTGAATTCAAATTGAACAGCTCTACAAGTTTAATCACTTTTATAATATTTCAAATGTTCATATAGTTAGGCAAATGTTTATTGTAGTCTTAGAAGGAAATGTATCTGTAATTATTAAAAAGAACACCAACCAGCATAACTATTGATATACGAAACAATTTGGATAGATCTCAAGGGAATCATGTTGGGTGTAAAAAGCCAATCTCAAAGGCTATATACAAATACTGAATGATTCCATTTATATAGCATTCTCGAAATGATGACATTTCAGAAATGGAGAGCAGATTAATGGTTGCCAGGGACCAGGAATTGGCAGAGGGAGGGAAGATTGAGGGTAACTATGAAGGGGTAGCATAAGGGAGATCTTTGTAGGTACAGAACAGCTTTGTATCTTGACTATTTTGATAGTTAGACAAATCTACACAGGTAACAAAATTGCATGCATGCATGCATGCATACACACACACACACACACAAATGTATATAAACTAGTGAAATCTGAATAAGGCTTATGGATTATACCATTGTCAATTTTATGGTTTTGCTATTATAATATAGTTTTGTAAGATGTTATGATTGGGGGTAACTGGTGAAGAGTAGACAGGAGATCTCTGTATTATATTGGCAACTTCCTGTGAATATTTAAAAATTTTCAAATGGGCAAAAAGGATAAATGACACAAAACCTCATAATTAACCCTTGCCAGAAACCCCTTATATTAGGGTTTCATAAATGTTTGATACATACAGTAATAAATGTACAGGAAGAAAAATGATACTACAGGGGAGAATTTATAACAGAGCTGTCCAACGACAGAGTGGGATCAGGCAGGCAGTGAGCTTCTCACTGGAGGTATGTGAACAGAGAGAAGGATTTTCTGAAGAGGGATATGCTAAGAATGACTCATTAATTTATAAGTTATAATTTATAAGTTATAACTTATAAATTTATAATTTATTAATTAGAATAAATACCTATTCTAATTCTCCTTTATGAATTTAGCAAACATGTGGTATAAGTAACATAAAACCCACTCCCTCTGTTCCCAGCTTGCAATCATGTCAGATGCTAATAGATGACACCCCTCTTTACCAAATGTCCCCTATAAACCTCCTAATTCTCAACAGGTGCTTCAGGTAGCTACTACAGTCAGAGTTAGTATTTGCTTTCCTGAACCCAACCACCTAACAATGTGGTCAATGTTCTACAAACTCTCTGAAGATGGCAAAAGTATAAAATGCTAATTCAAAAGTAAAGCTTTGCCACACCTTGCACTAGAACCAAGAAGACAACCTAATAGGATCCAAAGAAGACTGCCTCCAGCTGTAACAATATTCATAATCACTATGATATAATACTTTGAAATTTAGTAACTACTCTGATTTAATGTCCTACTAGCACTTACCTTTTAAACTATTCTTACAGAAAAGGTGGAGACAATTATTCTGGTCTATGACAGGTGAAATTCTGGCAAATGGAAGGTAAGAAATAATTTGCCCCAAATGTAGTTTAAAACAAACAAACAAAAAAGCGTGCCCAAGCACCACTTATAAAACTCAAGGCTTTAAATCTTTTCAGTGATCTACAAACAACTTTCTTTAAAAAGGAGCAAAATTGTTGAAGAAAATCTCAAATATAAGGAAAAATAAGTGTATACTGATTATATTCATTATCTCTGAAGTAACCAAAGAGTTAATCACTGATTTTTGAAAGTTCTTAAATAAAAGAAAGTAAAGTAAACAAAAACTGGTTGTAACTGCCAGACAGGAAATTTCTGTCGGATGCAGAGAAGATTCTAGGAGTAGCTTGTGATAATAATGGAAAAGGGCACTTTGGCTAATAGACAGACCTAGAACACTGAGATAAAAGGTTCTTTGAAGTGTCTTACTTTTTAATAGGTTTTAAGGAATAAGAACACCAACCACTTCAACTAGCCAATATATAAAATAAAAATATTGAATATGGACCACTGTTTTCTAATTTTGTGCACCATCAATCCCTCTTAAATAGTTCTACCCTACAAGGTTATCTGTTCTAATGTTATAGGCCTTCTAATACCAAATTTATAGATGCACCCATTTAGAGCAGAGCAAATTCATCGCTGTTTCCGGCAATATCACTGTGGATGATCTTTTACTCTTTCTTTGTTTACTTTCTTCATTTGCAAAGTGGGAAGCTGCTCCCGATGAAAAACATCATTAAAAGGTCAACTACAAAGCAGAACCAACATGAGATTTTATTATAAATAACAAAATGCCTTCTTTGTAACAAAGATATTCTTGTGCTTTAAAATTTACTTTTGTTTTTCTCTTAGTAATCATCATTGAAATTGCTAATATATGATGTAGAAGTAAAGAGCTTCTGAAAGACTCTCCTAGGCAGAACTGGCTGCCTCCTTCAGTCATCCAGGATTTTTGGCCTGGTGACCTTAGTTTCTCTTTATTGCCCAGGTCACTGTTCCCTAACCTCCTTAGTCCCTCTTTACTCCCTAGTGTCACTCCTAACAACAGAAATCACTTGGTACAGAATTCAATAATAAAATGTCTATCCCTACCATACTGTAATTATTTGCATATATAGCTGTCTCCCCCACTGACCTCCTCAAGAATAAAACACTCTATCTCATATTTTTTATATCCCTAGTGCTGATCAAGATGCTTACAAATAGTAGACCCTGGGGAAACGTTTATTAAAACATTGAGTAATGACTACCAAACTCTCTAAGGAGAAACAATTCCACTGTTCACTAGAATCTTATTTCCAAGGTTTTCTAGACAAAATAAAATAGAATATCCACACCAACAATTTATGCTTTGCCTTGGTAGTTCATTGTTTTCATATCTGGGAGTTAAATGACCTCATCTAGACCAGCTAATTGAGACTCACATTTCTCTGTGCCAAAGTTTAAGACTTTATTTTTTTTTATTTTTTTATTTTTTCTCTGCATTTTTTTTATTATACTTTAAGTTTTAGGGTACATGTGCTCAATGTGCAGGTTAGTTACATATGTATACATGTGCCACGCTGGTGTGCTTCACCCATTAACTCGTCATTTAACATTAGGTGCATCTCTTAATGCTATCCCTCCTCTCTTCCCCCATATCACAACAGGCTCCAGTGTGTGAAGTCCCCCTTCCTGTGTCCACGTGTTCTCATTGTTCAGTTCCCACCTATGAGTGAGAATGTGCGGTGTTTGGTTTTTGTCCTTGCAATAGTTTGCTGAGAATTATGGTTTCCAGTTTCATCCATGACCCTACAAAGGACACGAACTCATCATTTTTTATGGCTGCATAGTATTCCACAGTGTATATGTGCCACATTTTCTTAATCCCGTCTATCATTGTTGGACATTTGGGTTGGTTCCAAGTCTTTGCTATTGTGAATAGTGCCACAATAAACATATGTGTGCATGTGTCTTTATAGCAGCATGATTTATAATCCTTTGGGTATATACCAAGTAATGGGATGGCTGGGTCAAATGGTATTTCTAGTTCTAGATCCTTGAGGAATCGCCACACTAACTTCCACAATGGTTGAACTAGTTTACAGTCCCACCAACAGTGTAAAAGTGTTCCTATTTCTCCACATCCTCTCCAGCACCTGTTGTTTCCTGACTTTTTAATGATCGCCATGCTAACTGGTGTGAGATGGTATCTCATTGTGGTTTTGATTTGCATTTCTCTGACGGCCAGTGATGATGAGCATTTTTTCATGTGTCTTTTGGCTGCATAAATGTCTTCTTTTGAGAAGTGTCTGTTCATATCCTTCGCCCACTTTTTGATGGGGTTGTTTGTTTTTTTCTTGTAAATTTGTTGGAGTTCATTGTAGATTCTGGATATTAGCCCTTTGTCAGATGAGTAGATTGCAAAAATTTTCTCCCATTCTACAGGTTGCTTGTTCACTCTGATGGTAGTTTCTTTTGCTGTGCAGAAGCTCTTTAGTTTAATTAGATCCCATTTGTCAGTTTTGGCTTTTGTTGCCATTGCTTTTCGTGTGTTAGACATGAAGTCCTTGCCCATGCCTATGTCCTGAATGGTATTGCCTAGGTTTTCTTCTAGGATTTTTATGGATTCATGTCTAACATTTAAGTCTTTAACCCATCTTGAATTAACTTTTGTATAAGGTGTAAGGAAGGGATCCAGTTTCAGCTTTCTACATATGGCTAGCCAGTACTCCTCAGCAAATGTAAAAGAACAGAAATTATAACAAACTGTCTCTCAGACCACAGTGCAATCAAACTAGAACTCAGGATTAAGAAACTCACTCAAAACTGCTCAACTACCTGGAAACTGAACAACCTGCTCCTGAATGACTACTGGGTACATAATGAAATGAAGACAGTAATAAAGATGTTCTTTGAAACCAATGAGAACAAAGACACAACATACCAGAATCTTTGGGACACATTCAAAGCAGTGTGTAGAGGGAAATTTATGGCACTAAATGCCCACAAGAGAAAGCAGGAAAGATCTAAAATTGACACCCTAACATCACAATTAATAGAACTAGAGAAGCAAGAGCAAACACATTCAAAAGCTAGCAGAAGGCAAGAAATAACTAAGAACAGAGCAGAACTGAAGGAGATGGAGACAAAAACCCCTTCAAAAAATTAATGAATCCAGCAGCTGGTTTTTTGAAAAGAATAACAAAACGGATAGACTGCTGGCTAGACTAATAAAGAAGAAAAGAGAGAAGAATTAAATAGACATAATAAAAAATGATAAAGGGGATATCACCACCGATCCCACAGAAATACAAACTACCATCAGAGAATACTATAAACACCTCTATGCAAATAAACTAGAAAATCTAGAAGAAATGGATAAATTCCTCGACTCATACACCCTCCCAAGACTAAACCAGGAAGAAGCTGAATCTCTGAACAGACCAATAACAGGCTCTGAAATTGAGGCAATAATTAATAGCTTACCAACCAAAAAAAGTCCAGGACCAGATGGATTCACAGCCGAATTCTACCAGAGGTACAAGGAGGAGCTGGTACCATTCCTTCTGAAACTATTCCAATCAATAGAAAAAGAGGGAATCCTCCCTAACTCATTTTATGAGGCCAGCATCATCCTGATACCAAAGCCGGGCAGAGACACAACAACAAAAAAAGAATTTTAGACCAATATCCCTGATGAACATTGATGCAAAAATCCTCAATAAAATACTAGCAAACTGAATCCAGCAGCACATCAAAAAGCTTATCCACCATGACCAAGTGGGCTTCATCCCTGGGATGCAAGGCTGGTTCAATATATGCAAATCAATAAACGTAATCCAGCATATAAACAGAACCAACGACAAAAACCATATGATTATCTCAATAGATGCAGAAAACGCCTTTGACAAAATTCAACAACCTTCATGCTAAAAACTCTCAATAAATTAGCTATTGATGGGACGTATCTCAAAATAATAAGAGCTATCGATGACAAACCCACAGCCAATATCATACTGAATGGGCAAAAACTGGAAGCATTCCCTTTGAAAACTGGCACAAGACAGGGATGCCCTCTCTCACCACTCCTATTCAACATTGTGTTGGAAGTTCTGGACAGGGCAATCAGGCAGGAGAAGGAAATAAAGGGTATTCAATTAGGAAAAAAGGAAGTCAAATTGTCCCTGTTTGCAGATGACATGATTGTATATCTAGAAAACCCCATCGTCTCAACCCAAAATCTCCTTAAGCTGATAGGCAACCTCAGCAAAGTCTCAGGATACAAAATCAATGTGCAAAAATCACAAGCATTCTTATACATCAATAACAGACAAACAGAGAGCCAAATCATGAGTGAACTCCCATTCACAATTGCTTCAAAAAGAATAAAACACCTAGGAATCCAACTTACAAGGGACGTGAAAGACCTCTTCAAGGAGAACTACAAACCACTGCTCGATGAAATAAAACAGGATACAAACAAATGGAAGAACATTCCATGCTCATGGGTAGGAAGAATCAATATCATGAAAACGGCCATACTGCCCAAAGTAATTTATAGATTCAATGCCATCCCCATCAAGCTACCAATGACTTTCTTCACAGAATTGAAAAAACTACTTTAAAGTTCATATGGAACCAAAAAAGAGCCCACATTGCCAAGTCAATCCTAAGCCAAAAGAACAAAGCTGGAGGCATCACGCTACCTGACTTCAAACTATACTACAAGGCTACCGTAACCAAAACAGCATGGTACTGGTACCAAAACAGAGATACAGACCAATGGAACAGAACAGAGCCCTCAGAAATAATGCCACATATCTACAACCATCTGATCTTTGACAAACCTGACAAAAACAAGAAATGGGGAAAGGATTCCCTACTTAACAAAGTTTAAGACTTTAGAGACAGACAATGAGATCCTCAGGGCAGGAAACATGTCTTATTTATCTCTGTACTCCTAATACTTGGTTATGGAATATGGGCTCAATAAATGTTTGCTGAGTGAATGCATTATTAAATTTATCCACATTGCTGGGTGTGATGGCTCACACCTGTAATCCCAGCACTTTGCGAGGCTGAGGCGGGCAGATCACTTGAGGCCAGGAGTTCCAAGACTAGCATGGCCCACATGGTGAAACCCCCATCTCTACTAAAAATACAAAAAATTAGCTGGGCATAGTGGTGGGTGCCTGTAAGCCCAGCTACTCAGGAGGCTAAGGCACGAGAATCACTTGAATCCAGAAGGCGGAGGCTGCCACGAGCTGAGATGGCACCACTGGGTGACAGAGTGAGACTCTGTCTCAAAAGAAAAAATAAAATAATGTTTTTATACCAGCTAAAAACAATGTATTAGGCTGTCCTCACATTGCTATAAAGAAATACCTGAGACTGAGTAATTTATAAAGGAAAGAGGTATATTTGGCTCACAGTGCTGCAGGTTATACAGGAAGCACAGCAGCATCTGGTTCTGGGAAGGCCTCAGGAAGCTTACAATCATGGCAGAAGGCAAAGGGGGAGCAGGCATCACACATGGCAAAAGCAGGAGCAAGAACGGATAGGAGGTGCCACACACTTTTAAATGACCAGATCTTGCAAGAACTCTCTCACTGTTGTGAAGACAGTACCGAGGGGATGGTACTAAACCAGTCATAAGAAATCTGCCCCCATGATCCAATCACCTCCCACCAGGCCCCACATCCAACACTGATGATTACAATTCAATGTGAGATTTGGATGGGGACACAGATTCAAACCATAACAAACAACTTCTAATATCAGACCCACAATCCATGTAAAAAAAAACTAGACATATTTGTCTCACTAGTGTTTATAAAGTAATTTGAAGCAAACAGTGATGTATCAAATTGAATTCAGTTCTTAGGTCCCAAGTAGAGTGAAATATAAAGATAATGTGGAAAAGAAACAAAAACAAAAAAACAGCTAGAATACATTCTCTCAAAACCCTTCCCTTGGCTGGGTGTGGTGGCTCATGCCTGCAATCTCAACAATCTGGGAGGCCAAGGTGGGAGAATTGCTGAGACCGTGAGTTTGGGACTAGCTTGGGCAACATAGGGAGCCCTGTCTCTCCAAAAATAAATTAGCCAGGTGTGGTGGCACACACTTGTATTCCCAGCTATTCAGGAGGCTGAGGTGGGAGGACAGCTTGAGCCTGAGTGGTAGGCTACAGTGAGCTTTGATCATGCCATTGCACTCCAGCCTGTGTGACAGAGCAAGATCCCATCTTAATAAATAAATAAATAAATAAATAAATAAAATAATTAATAAAACACTTTTTCTTTGGTGTGACCATGGCAAATAGGTGGAACTCAGCTGTCAAGCGCTTTTATATAGAGAGGGTAAATTAGCAGTGATGGGGCCACTGAAAAGCCAGAAGCAGTTCATCTCCTTGTAAAGTTTCCATTTTCTTGGCAAATGAAAGTTCCCAAGAGTAAGTGCTACCTTTCTATTTTGGAACTGATTTTAAAAAGATGTTTGTGAGGTCTTTGGATTTAGTTTCTCTCAATAATATACAAACCAAATTTCTCAGCTGATATATCTAATGATGATTTTCTAACTGGGATCTGAAAATCCAGCTGCGCCATACCCACTGCTTTCTTATGCCTCTCCCTCTTAGTGACTAAGATTCTTTGATATGAATTTAGGTCATCCTGAAATATAATAAATTTTGGTTACCTTATATAAAAAGTTGGAGAACAGATTAAGATTTTAAAATAGCTACAAATATAAGGTGACCATATAACAGAGAACTAGTACAAATTTAAAAAAAAAACATAACCATAGACTAATCTAACTTTTATGATTTAGAATCCAGCACCATATAGTTTGAATTTGTTTACTAAATGTTCTACATTGTAAGAGAAATCTGATCTCAAATAATCTCCATAGACTATAAGCAGTTAAGTCTCCCCATTTGCTAAGCCATTTTAGCCATCTATCTTGAACAATTAACTTCCCCCTCCCACTACTCCCTTCCCCCAACACACAGATTCATCTTTGGATTTTAAAGAATGACATAATGAACTTTGACATTAGGGTCTATTAACTTTGATAAAGGAGATGCTCAAAAACATCAATAACAAACACTTTCAACTACTATCTTGTGATGACAGACCATAATACTTGGTCTTGATAATCTTTCAAATAGGTAAGTAAAGCCAGAAATTTTAAATTAGGAGAAATAAAAGAAAGGACACAAAATATCTCCAAAAAAACAGAAATGCCAAAATCATTTTAAAACATTCATAAGAAGGAGAATACACATTTTCTACTGTCATAAATCTAACAAAGCTAAAAAGCTCTCTTCTGAGACTCCCTCTCCTTATTTCAGTCTGCACTTTATGACAGCATTTTCTGGATACAAGGAATATTTCTCTCATCACAGAAACTGCCTGACTTGTAATCTAAGAGAAACAAAAATAATTTTTAGCTCTTAGATCCAATATCCTAGCAAAGTTGGAAAAACAACTCCCTAAGATGTTAAGATGGTTCTGAAACTGATTGTCTCTCATTTTCCACCAAACACAGAATTAATCAGGGTCTATATTCTTGATACTATTCTATTTAGGAAACAGCTTGACATGTGGGATACACATATATAAAAAAATACTGGTGACAAAGAGCTCGTGCTATAGGCAGGCAGACAGAAGAAAACCTATCTCATGTACCATATTTAAAATCTTCAGAAATTAAGTTTAGCAAGGCAAAATAATCCCAAAAGGGCCCACTATTATTTGCCTCAAGTAAACATATTCAACAACAAACCACATCCGAACATGCTTAGCAGCCTATGATGTTTGACTATCATTTAAAGCAAGGCTTTAGTGTAAGCCTTGGATATGTAAACAAAATCCAAACATTTCTGATACTTACCTGCTTTCCAAAGTAACTAATAATACCACTGGACAAACTACACTTTGAAAAGACCATAAATGAGTAACCTGGATTTTAGAAATAAGGAAATATTCAAAGTTTTCATACTAAAAAGTATTCCCAGATGATTGTCAACATGATGGTAATTAGTATATTAATGTTTTAATAACTATGAAATCATATATTTGGATGTTAGGTTGAGGTTGTCTCTGCACTCATCAGATTATGGTTCTAAATAAAGTAAATCATTGTTGGGGCAAGGGTATGTTTAAACTGGAATCAGCCAGTTAAATAAAGAAACAACCCAATGAATCATTGTAAATTCCTATGCCAATAAGATAAAAACTCACACTTGGCACTAATGTATTCTAAACATCTGTCTGTATTTCTTTAACACTCATATTTCATGTAAATAACAAGCAGATAATTATGAAACAAGTTCTCTTTTATAACGTATATAAATATATATGACAAAAGATCAATATTAAGCATTAGTGGAACATTATATCAACAATAATAAAATATACTAAGACCTAATCTTCCTTTAGAAAAGAACTAGGTATAGATCATTGTTGTTGTTGTTGTTTTAACGTGAACCCTGAAAAACTAAAACACTAAACCAAATATAAAAAAAAAAAATCCATACCCATGCTAGATTTTCCTTTTGATATAATTAGAATCATTACAAAGACTGTATAAGGGGGAAAAACGCAACGTTATTGTAATAGCCAAAGATAAAGTGATGAAAATTAAGGAAGATACTCACATTATGAAGATTTAAGAATTAATTGATAAGCCACATTATGGAAGAAGGAAAAAAAAAAGAAAAAAACCTTAGTCAAAGCACCCTGAAACGGCAACAGTGCATACTGACTTCAAGGATGCCTCAAATACCACAAATAATAGCTGTAGCTCAACTCCCTCACAGCTTCTTGACAACCACTACTCTGAAGTCCCAGTGGAGACTACTCTGATCTGATAATGGAACCTTCACTCTCCAATGGCAAAAGATCATTTTACAGTATACCACATGTATTTTAATCCATTTATTGCCCCATTAGTACATAAACATTTTTAAAAGCTTTCCTGATATGATCCTCAATTTCCTCTTCAATAAAAAAGAAAGTATATCTACCTTATATAGTTGTGAGGATTAGACAAGGTATACAAAGCTTCTAGCACAAGGATCTTGCAGGATATTCTGGCACAAGTACTTATTTTGAATTACCTACCACAAAACTGTATAATAAGCATTTTTTGAAAGAATGGAAAAAAGCAAGGCCTCAACTGAAGCTCTGACGCCATGCAGACCAAATTTAGTAACTGACATTCTTTTCATTCACCATTAAAAGTGCTCTTTATATAAATTACCTTAAACTGTAATAAAATTACCAAAGGTTCTATTCATAAAGAAGACAAACAAAATATAAAGGAAGGAAAATAGAAAGAAGTACTACTTATTGGCTGCCTACCATACACTAGGCATAATGCTAGAGGAACATTGTAAGAAATCCATAATGTAGTTTGATTGGTGAAGAAACTGAGGCTCTCACAGCTATTCATGCAGCTATTACATGACAATGTTGGGATTCAACCTGGTCTGTGTGAAGGCAAAGTCTATTTTCTTTCCACAGTGCCACACGCAATTCACAGAAAAGTAATGGATAAATTCAAAAAATATAAGCATTATAAACCAGATAGTTGTTTTTGGAGCAAAGGAAGGAATTATTTTCACTGAAACATTCAGGAAGCAACAACAAACACATCCATCCTGGATCATTAAAAAACTGAACTGAAAATCTACATGCCAATTAGGTAAACAGAGAAAAACAAGTCAAACATGATAAAACATTTATCTACCACATAAATTGCTTAGTAGGCATAGAAAGACACAGAAGGTATAGAAAGCTTTAGATTTAGTTCTTGTATTACATTTCTTTAGAATCTATAATCTAAGATGATATATACTTTCTCTATTTTCATGAAAATAAAACAAAGCGCACTTATTTTTAATTAATGGGCTAAGATACAACCAACAGACCATGAAGTAATTTTGTTGTTTATAGAACAAGTCCCACTACAAATCTGCAATTTACTTGTAAAACATGATTTGGAACCAAAATGCAGAGCAAAACAAAATTTTATCTTGTCCTCTCTTCATGTCACCTGGAGAGGTGCTTCTGAGAGTAAAAAGCCAGAATCTCTATTTTCTAACTAATATTACAGGACTCAACCTTGCCAGTGAAAGCAAGGATTACTATTATTGACCAACAGAACACTCAAGTTAGGCTTCCAGATAATTAAGGGTTTTGTTTTGTTGATTTGTTGTTTAGGAATGCAATCAATCCCAGATTGTCTATAGCCATGTCTGAATTCCACCCTGATTTTTAATCCCCTCTCTGCCAACCAGCATGCTCTGGACCACTAGACCTCACACCTAAGTTAGAGTAAGCAGGTTTATGAGTGTCTTACTATTTGGTGTAATCAAGCAAATCAGAAAGATAAGTCAAAGGAAAAAAATCATAATATTTTCTAATGATACATACAAATAATTTTCAGGAAATCAATGATATACCTCTCATTGATTAGCAAGGATGACCTGGACATGACCATTCTGTTGAACTATATTGCACAGTTTTTCATCACTGAGTTATTCTGCATTAGTGATGAGGTAAGAACAGCAGAATACATAAGAAAAAATTGTTCCTTACAGCATTGAATTTATCAATATATGAAAGTGGGTTTCTAGAGTTTACAGAGGAAAACAAGAATGACAGGGAAAATGCTGAATACAGTCCTCTGTAGTGGGGGAAAAAAGTGTAATTTCCTTCCTTGATCAATTACACTAGTCAGTTAACTAGTATCTTGGTTCTAATTTAAGGCTGGACCTATTCACCCTCTGAATCACAAGACAGAAGCGACTGCCTAGTATTAAAAAGAAAAAAAAATTCTTAAAATTTTAAATGCACATAATACTCTGAAATCAAGAAAAAAATACAAAAAAGTAGAAGTCACTTTTAGTTGTTTTTTACTGCTTTTAAAAGTAATAATATAGAAATTTTGAAAAACATTGGTCTGTATAAAGAAACACAAATCACTAGCAATACTACCAAATAGAGATAACTATTGACATGTTGATGTATGTATTTCATTATTTCTTTAAACAAGGCTTTGTGGGCAAGAGTTGTAAATCCAGATTCAAACTACTTCTCATCATTGGTCTAAGCTACCATCATCTCTTGACAGGGTTATTACAATCACCTCTTATCTCCATGATTCCATAACAGCTCCTCTCCAGTCTATTCTACACCAAACAGCTAAAAAGATCTTTAAAATATCAGTCATATTTCATCCCTCTGCTCAAAACCCTACAATGGCTTCTCATCTCATCAATGTGTGAGTCCAAAGTGCTTACAAAGGTCCTACAAGGTCCTCCATTTTCACCCCTAACCTCCACTTCTCTCACCCTGTTTCCCATACACTCTCCTCCCTGGTTTAACTGTGCTGGTTAAGCTGACCTCCTTACTCTTGCTGGAATACACACAGTTCCCTCCACAAGGAATACTCTTACCCCAGATGTAAACATTGCTCTCTTCCTCCCTAACTTTCTTCAGGTCTTTATTCAAATATTTTTCAGACACTTCCCTGACCTACGGTATATAAAACGGCATTCTTTCCCTTTCCCTCCCTTCGTACACCTTATCACCCTACTCTGTTATATTTTTCTCCAATTATCACCAATTGACAAATCATTTGCTCACTGTTCTCTCTCTACTAACTAGAATGTAAGTTCCATGAAGGCAAATAAATGACCTGTTTTTTTCTCACTCAGTACTCTATCTCTTGGTTCCAAAACAATTCCTTGGATACAGTAGGTACTAAGTATTTGTGAGTGAATGGCTGAGTAATTAGGATCAAAGTGTATCTAAAATTCATACTCAACTTTTGTCATTTACTATTAGCATTCCTAATTATTGCATAGCATTCCATTATAGATATATACTATGTAGTAAATTGAATCAATTTTCTATTTTATTATGTTTAAAATTTTTACTTATTTATTTATTTTGAGACGAAGTCTTGCTCTGCTGCCCAGGCTGAAGTGTAGTGGCATGATCTCGGCTCACTGCAACCTCCGCTTCCTGGGCGCAACTGATTCTCGTGCCTCAGACTCCAGGCTGGGACTACAGGCATGTGCCACCACGCCCAGCTAATTTTTGTATTTTTAGTAGAGACAGGGTTTTGCCATGTTGGCCAGGCTGGTCTCAAACTCCTGACCTCAGGTGATCCACCTGCCTCAGCCTCCCAAAGTGCTGGGATTACAGGCATGAGCCACCATGCCTGGACAATTTTCTATTTTAAATATTTAGGTTATTTCTACATTCACTGTATCATAAATATCCTTGTATACACAGAATATCTTTGAAATATATGTCTTCCTGCACAGCTCTGATAATTTCTCTAGGATAAATTATTTTAAGTACAATTGCTGGATCAAAAAGTATTTAGATCATGAATGCTTTTATTTATTTATTTATTTTATTTACTTTTTTTTTTTGAGATGGAGTCTCATTCTGTCACCCAGGCTGGAGTCAGTGGCATTATCTCAGCTCACTGCAACCTCCGCCTCCTGGGTTCAAGCAATTCTCCTGCCTCAGCCTCCCGAGTAGCGTGGGACTACGGGCTCGTGCCACCGCGCCCAGCTAATTTTTGTATTTTTAGTACAGACGGGGTCTCACCATATTGGCCAGGCTGGTCTTGAACTCCTGACCTTGTGATCTGCCTGCCTTGGCCTCCCAAAGTGCTGGGATTACAGGCGTAAGCCATTGCGCCCAGCACTCATGAATGCTTTTAATACATTTTCTAAACTGCTCTAGAGCCTGGGCGAGGTGGCTCACGCCTGTAATCCCAGCACTTTGGGAGGCTGAGCCGGGCGGATCACTTGAGGTCAGGAGTTCAAAACCAGGCTGGCCAACATGGCAAAACTCTGTCTCTACTAAAAATACGACACTGCACTCCAGCCTGGGTGACACGGCGAGACTCCATCTCAAAAAAATATAAAAATAAATTTAAAAAAAGCTGCTTTAGAGAATAGCTAGTAATATAAGCTTACATTTCTCCTCACTAACAATGCATATGTGAGTCCTTTTTTGACAAAACACAAAAAGTTGATTTTTTCCCCCCCTGAAACTAAACAGGAATACCTGGTCACCATATATTTTTTGTTTGCTAAAAAATTTTTTGGCCAGGTGCGGTGGCTCACGCCTGTAATCCTAGCACTTTGGGAGGCCGAGAGGGGAGGATCACAAGGTCAGGAGATCGAGACCATCCTGGCTAACATGGTGAAACCTCGTCTGCACTAAAAATACAAAAAAATTAGCCAGGTGTGGTGGCGGGTGCCTGTAGTCCCAGCTACTCGGGAGGCTGAGGCAGAAGAATGGCATGAACCCGGGAGGCGGAGGTTGCAGTGAGCCGAGATCGCACCACTGCACTCCAGGCTGGGCAACAGAGCCAGACTGAGTCTCAAAAAAAAATAAAATAAAATAATAGGAGAGTTAGAGGAAAATATAAATTGTATGAGTTAATGGACAGTGGTTGTTTCCAAGCACCCTGTCCCATGGTGGCATTATCATTTTTAAAAGCTTTACCAATCTGGTAGATTTTAAAAGGTACTTCATTTTTTTTTAACAGTACCTTATCATTTTATTTTCCATTTCTTTGTTTACTAATGAGGTTGACGATGCTTTCTCACATTTATCGGTAGATTTTAAAAGGTACTTCATTTTTTTAATGGTACCTTATTGTTTTATTATCCATTTCTTTGCTTACTAATGAGATTGATGATGCTTTCCCACATTTATTGGTTGATTTTGTTTTCCATGACAAACTGCCCTATTCATGACTGCTCCTTTTCCTATTCAAGTATTCATTTCTTATTGACTTATAAGTGCTCTTCATACATTAAAGGTGTTAAATTTTTATCACATGGCATAAATATTCCTTCGTATTTGACATTTGCTTTTCAATTTCGTTGATGGTATTTGATACATAATTTTTTGTGCAACGAAATCACTTTATTTATTTATTTATTTATAGCGAAGAGGTCTCACTTTATTGCTCAGGCTGGTCTTGAACTCCTAGGCTCAAGCCATCCTCCTGTCTCAGCCTCCCAAAGGGCTGGGATTACAGGCACGAGCCACTGTGCTGGATTCAATTACTTTTTGTGTGTTATTCTTGGTTTAATTTTGCATTTAGAAGAGCGCTTCTATATACAACCAACATGCTATCAAGTTAGAAACCAATGGTGGTCTTGTGGTTTCTAACTGGGTAGAAGTCTGGGTATTTTTTCTTCTTTTTGCTTGTATATTTCTTTTCTCTAACAACTATATAAGCTTACCTAAGAATAAATATTTTCTTAAACATTAAAAATAGAAAATAATTTCTCCACTACTTGATTATAGATTTACACACACACATTTTCTTATGTTTTTATTCTATTTTTAAATGTTTTCATTATTTTAACCATCTGAAATCTTAGCTCACGGCATGAAGTACAACTCTAGTTTTATATTCTTGTGATAATTTTAAGTCAATATTCTTACCACTTTTGTTTACTAATTCATTCTCCTAATGAATTGAAATGGCTTCACTATCAAACATTAATCTGTATTTTTTTAGGACTCTACCTTGTTCCATTCTTAGTCAACAACATATGGTTTTAATCATTGCAGATTTATAAAAATCTTCTAATATATGGTGGTGCAATTCCAACTTCATAATGCTACTCCTTCAAAAATTTTATTTTAAACTTATTCTAGAACAATTTCAGACCAATTCTGTTAAATTTCCCTATTTCATCCCACTTCTGAATCAAAAATGTTAATTAGATTTTGATTAGAACTGCATCAAATTCATAGATTTGGGAAGAATTAATATAAGACTGAGTCCTGCTTATTAGAAACATGTTTAATCTCTGTACTTATTCAACTCTCTTTATGTTATCCTGTAAGGTTTTTAAAAAATAATTTGTACTTGTTTTATTGTTTCTAAATACTTAAGAGATTTTTTTTCTCCAGTGTAGTTTCCAACTAGGTATTCCTTGAATATTGAAAAAGTACTGACTTCAGTACATTTAGACGTAACTAACCACATAATTTTAGTTCAAATAGGCTTTCAGGTAATTTTCCTAGATTTTCTGGTAGATAGTCGATCATTTGTGCATAATAGTAATGCTGTCTTCCCTTTTGAAATGACTGCCCAACCATGTAGTGTTTCTGGTCCTGACACCAGAAAGAAGGCCTTTTATTATTCCAGGAAGTCCAGATGAAGGTCTCCCATCTTGCCAGGCTTCTACTTGTACCTTCTTATCCTTGTTTCCGAGAAGTAGAGGAGATTTAGTCAGATTTATTCAGCTCTCTTCCACTCACGACCCAGGCAGTTTGCTCTTTCATGCGAGAATTTATGGGTTGGTTCTCTATACCTCCATCAACTCGGTTCCTTTCATATTGTCTCTAGCATAAATGCCTCCAATTATGAAAAGTCCAGCAGGAAATATTTTCATATTTTTATTTGTATTACTTTTGGATCAGCATCATTTCCATCTATTTTTTTAACAATGTGTGTGCTCCATCTCTCTGTTTCTGATATTCTTGCTGTTTGTACAATACATTTTATCTCCTGACCTGTCTTCCTTTTGTCTTCTTTTGTCATTTTGATTTTTTTTTGCAGTGTCTAATTTGCTATTCACTGCATCCAGAGATTTTAATTTGGCAACTGTATTTTCATGCCTTCAGAATCCTGTCAGATTGCTTCCTTTTTATTCCTGATATCCAGCTTCCCCACGTTTAATGACTAAACCTTTTTGAGAACACAAATTTCAACAGATTGCTAGTTGAGCTATCCAGCAATCTGAACAGGGTTTGAGGCAGGAGGGTTGGTAGCTGGGAACTTAGTGACTAGGCCACCTATGTGGACAGGCTCCTTCTAGGGAGATGCTATAAGCAAACTCTAGATCTATAAACAGTGTTCACAAATGCTTCTGGTCAAAGAGCCAAGAGAGGAATTTAAACACTGTGCTTTGTAGGAACATGCATTAAGTTTACTGTCCCTCCCAACTTAAGAGTTCTCTCTCAGAAAGATTCTCCTTGAGGGGCTCTTCCTCAATTACTTCTTTCATTCCAGGCCCATAAGCAATGCTGCCTAACAAAGATTATTCTGGGTTTTCTGGCATGAGTGGCATTAAGCTCTAACTTCTAATACACACGCAATGTTTTTCCCATTCATCTATGTATCTAGTGGTCTTTTTAATGGAAATTTAGATGGGTGAAGATAGGAAACTGTTTTTTCTGCTATTTTGCCCAATACTGTTATCTGTATTCTTATCACTGTACATCACGTTGATGCTTACTACTTTTTTTCAAGAGACAGGGTCTGGCTCGTTGCCCAGGTTGGATCACAGTGACATGATCATAGCTCACTGCAGCCATGAAGTCTGGGCTTAAGCGAACCGCCTGACACAGCCTCCTGAGTATCTAGGACTACAGGCGTGCACTACCACATGCAGCTAATTTTTTGTTGCTGTTGTAGAGACAGGGTCTTGCTATGTTGCCCAGGCTGGTCTCAAACTACTGGCCTCAAATAATCCTCCCACTTCAGCTTCCCAAAGTGCTCAGATTACAGGTGTGAGTCACTGTACACAGCCCTCTTACTACTTTTAATTAATCCATGCTTCTAGGTAATAGTTTCCAATCTCCATTTTACCAATTCAAAGAGACTTAACATGCCATCCCTCCCACCCCAATCATTGCACTTCAGGAAACAAATGCCACAATAAGAACACCTATCTCTTTCTGGGAAATCTTTTACCAGGTTAGGTATAATGATGGACTAGTAGGACTCCAAATGGTCAGAGTTAACAGACCCAGGTATCTCTGTGTCTTAATTTTTGAAGGTAAGATAACAAGAATAACAGTGCCATTAAAAGACTGCTATGAAAAACTAAACAGTGAGTGCCAACTTCTCTGAGATGAAGCAAAGAGGTCTCTCCAAAAGACAGATGAGCACAAGACCTGCACCTACTTGTTCTACAACCATAGAGCTTCAGGGGCAGAGAATCAGCCTCATTCATGTTTGCATTCCAAGAACCACAATGGGCACAAAGAATCTAATCATTTACATCTTGCAGAACTAAACTGTCCACATGGCTGGTAGGCAGAGTTACTTGCAATGAAGGCTCACCCTCATATTCTCTCACCAAAAAGCTCTCATTATAGAGACGTTTACTAGGAACCAAGGCAGCTTTTCCACTCAGGAGTCCCTTCTGAGTGAGGGGTTAATGGTAACCTACTTTGGTTTTATATTATTCACACATAAATAATTTGGCAGTTTGCTAATCATGTCTATAAAAGCAGCTCTTCAGTTGCTTGTTGCCCACATGAAAAATAGAGTCTGTGAATCCTCATGCACTGCTCAAAGCAGTAAAAACTATCTAGTCATTCTACAGAGCAATCTGGCAATACTTAGTGAACTTAATAATGGACATCCAACAACAGATCAATCACATTCTTGATTATATACCTCTATAAAATAAAATGAAGATTATCACTGCAACATTATTAATGGCACATGGAGTTGAATACAACCAAGTGCCATCAGAAAAATGTATAAATAAGACAAATACACAGTATACATGGATAAGAGTGTGTACATGATATAATACTGTATAGCAGTCAGAAGTAATGAACCAGAATTGCATATAGCAACAAAAACAGATTGTTTAAATATAGGGCTAAATGAAAAAAAAAAAAGAATAAAATGGGATGTACAGACCAAGGTCATTTGTGAAAATTAATAACCTATACATATATGTATGAAACACTATATAATATTTTCCAAAGATACACAAATATCCAAAGACATAAAGTAACTAGATCATAGTAGGTGTTTATGGAGGAAACAGAATGAGTAAAGATAGGAAAAAGAGAAAAAAGACAACAAAGTAACCAATCAAGATGCGGGGCTAGCCCTCAAGATGCCAACAGTAAGAAGCATCATTATATCCTACCTGTGCCCATGAAGTTTGAGAAACAGGTAGAGGAGTAAAAGAAGTTCAAATAAACTCAGCCAAGACAAGATAATACAGACATGAAAGCTCCACTGGGGGAAAAAAAAAGGTTCTAAGTATGCCAAGACAAGAAGTTTATTTGAAAGGTGCCAAGAATGGTATTTCATTTATTTGAGAGGAGAAACCATCAGTGAATATTTATTTTAAAAATCAAGAAATAATCGTTGAAGATTATAATAATGTAAAGTAGCTACATGATCAAACTAAGAATTTGATGATTTCTCTGAAATTAATAGGTTTGTAACATCATCCAGAGATTAATCTGAATTCATCATCCTGGCATACAAAGATCCTGAACACAAAATACCAAACAGAAGATAAGATGTAGTCTGGCAGAGATTCCACACCAACAGAATTTTTAACTTTCACTTACCTCAGAGATATGCTACAAAACCTTTACCATGGATTAATTCCCATGAATGAGATGAAATCTAAAACCATGGCATATGCAAAAAATTAACCCGGAAAAGTCATTTGTCAGTGACCCTTTATTATTATAGCACAGTTATGAACATAGTGTCACTAGAAGAAGAGCTGGGGAGACAAAATCTGGAACACATTTTATCCTTGAGGAAGGCAGAGGGGAAAAAGCGTTTCATGCAATAGAGCTAAGAAGAGCAAGGACTTAAGAAAAAAATCAATTCCCTTGGCATATTAGTCTGTTCTCGTTAAATTACAGCTGAATCTGTCAATAATTTGGGGGTGCTGATAGAAAAAAAAAATCTGAATTGGAAGTACCATCATACCACTTTCTGGAACCTATAATAAATTATCTTGAGGTAAAAAGAGGTCATTATTTTTCAAATGTGTAAAGCAGTAAAAATATGAGCATTTTTAGCTATTGGACTCAAACTGTATACCAATGAAAGGATAAATAAGCAATGATAATCAAATCAGCAGTGACAGATTAGCATGCACAATTAATACAGCAGACAATGGGAGTAGCATTCTCTAAAGACTGCAATCCTGTATGGTTCAGATTTAATTTAGGCCACAGAAGATTCTGCAAACATCTGCTTTTGCTGGATGAAACTTGCTGCATTTATCAGCATAAATAATTAGGTTCAACTCATCCCATCCCAAGCAAAATCAAGTCACTTTCCTCTTGCTGAGGGAGGAAGCTATGGCTTTACCTCCACCTTGAATTGCACAGATTATCTGATTAAATCTATAAATTGTGCTCTCAGAAACTGATGCTTAAAGAAAATCTGTGACTTTAAAAGAGGCCCAGAAAGAAATCTATAAAAGGCACACTCTCCAACAGCACATTTTGTAAAAATTAAGTCTTTCTACAATAGCTTCTGTTGAGTATTCTTAACAGACTAGCTATGGAACATCATATTAACAATCTAATCTCAACTGTATATACATTCTAAAAAACATACACCACATGAAAAATCTTAAAAAATATATCTATATATGTATTTAGCTATTTAGAACCAATTTAGTAAGCCTCTACAAAATGAATCCCACAATAAAATTTAAAGATATGTCTTTAAAGGATTGAAAAACTTAACCTTCAGGTCAGAACTAAATCATAGTAAATTCCAGAAAACCATGCATTTCTATCTAAGCTAATGTAGGAAACCATGATAAAATTAACACTTACAGTAAATCGATTATTTAACATTAAATTGCTTTAAATTAAAATGTTTTTCCTTATAGTAAAAAGTGTCTAAATCTCAAAAACAATGCTGAATTTTGAAATAAACAAGTTGCAGGAATACACGTAATGTTAAGATGAAATTTTAAAATTTGTAAGCTGGTTATTTCTGAGAAGGGGAGAGGGATGAGATAAGGAGGAATTCACAAGGGAGGGTCTCAACTGCATTGATTTTACAATCTAGATTAATAAGGTAAAATGTTAAGACTTTTTTTTTTTTGAAACGGTCTCATTCTGTCGACCAGGCTTGAGCATGGTACTGCAATCATGCCACACTGCAGCCTCAACCTCCTGGGCTCAGGTGATCCTACCATCTCAGCCTCCTGGGTAGCTGGGACTACAAGCACATGCCACCATACCCACCTAGTTTTTTTGTAGATATGGGGTTTCGTCATGTTGCCCAGGCTGGTCTAGAGCTCCTGGGCTCAAGCAACCCATTGCCTTAGCCTCCCTAAAAGCAAGACTTGATAAAGCCATTTGGTAAGTACTTTAGATATAGGTCATTATATTAGTGTTTACATCTAATTGTATGTTCTAAATATTTTATAATTTTAAAAATTAAAACAAAATTCACACAAAATTAAATTTATACATAATTAACTCAAAATGGATTATACACCTAAATATAAAACATAAAACTATAAACATTTTACAAGGTAACACAGAAAAACATCTAGGTGACTTAGATTTGACAATGACTTCTTAGATTCAACACCAAAAGCACTATCCAAGAAAAACAAACTGGTAAGTTGGACATCATTAAAACTTCTGCTCTGAAAAAGACATTGTTAATGAAAAGACAAGTCACATACTGAGAGAAAATATTTGCAAAAGACATATCTGAAATCAGGATGTTATCTAAAATATACATAGAACTCAAACTCCACATTAAAAAAACAATCTGATTAAAAAGTGGGCCAGTGATCTGAGCAGACACCTCGTCAAATAAGATACATATATGAAAAATAAGCATATGTTAAGAGGCTTAATATCATATATTATTAGGGAACTGCAAATTAAAACAATGAACTACCATACCATACACTTATTAGAATGGCTAAATTCAAAACACAACACCAAATGCTGGCAAAGACATGGGGCAACAGGATCTCTCATTCAGAGTTGCTGGGAATACAAAATGATGCAGTAACTTTGGAAGATAGTTTGGCAATTTCTCACAAAGTTGAACTTAGTCTTACTATATGATCCAGCAATTGCATTCTGATTTGAGAACCAACGTCCACACAAAAACCTGCATGCAAATGTTTATAGAAGTTTTATTTCTTAACTGTGAAAACTTGGAAGCAACCAAGATGTCCTTCAATAGGTATGGATAAAGTGTATTAAGTTCACTCATTGGGATATTATTCACGAATAAAAATAAATGAACTATCAAACCATAGAACATACAGGAAGCTTGAACTAACACAGATAAGTGAAAGAAGCCATCTGAAGAGACTACATACTATATAATTCCAACTACATGACAGTCTGAAAATGGCAAACTTATGAAAACAGAAAAGATGAGTGGTTGCCAAGGGTTCAGCGGTGAGGAAGGAGGAATGAATGAATGAAGCACAGATGACTTTTCCAGCAGTGAAAATATTCTGCTTGAATGGAATATCTACCATTACCACTGTAATCGCAGATAGATGCTATTATGAATTTGTCAAAACTCATGAAACTATACAATATAAAGAGTGAACCACAGTGTAAATTATAGACTTTACTTTAAAATAAGGGATCAATATTGGTTCATTAATTGAATGTACCACCATTCTGTTTCAACCAGAACTGTGTATATTGTAATTCAATTCTGGCACTAACCATCCAGTGTTAGTGTAGACCCTACAAGTTAAAGGGTATGATCCCAAACAATACTGCCCTTTACTTTAGAAACCAGCTGGACTTCAGGAGTCTCCAGACCACCTGCACTCTGACCAACTAGCCATAAATTCAGAGGTTTCCATGACTCCCTCAAGTTCAGAAATTGGCTAGAAAGATTTACACAACTCAGGAAAGTACTATACTTACAATTATAGCTTTTTTTAATACAGGGTCTTGCTCTGTCACCAGGCTGGACTGCGGTGGCACAATCACAGATCACTGCAACTCTTGATCTCCTGGGCTCAAACAATTCTCCCACCTCAGCCTCTTGAGTAAGCTATAACTTTACTATAAAAAATACACATAGGACAAGGTCTTAGAGGGTCCGAAGTATAGAGTTTCTATGCCCTTTCCCCATGAGGTAGGGCACTTACCCTCCCAGTACACCAATGTTTTCACCAACCAAAAAGCTCTGCTTGGCTGGGTGTGGTGGCTCACGCCTGTAATCCCAGCACTTTGGGAGGCAGGAGGATCATCTGAGGTCAGGAGTTTGAGACCAGCCTGGCCAACATGGTGAAACCGTGTCTCTACAAAAAATAAAAAAATCAGCTGGGCATGGTGGCACATGCCTGTAATCCCAGCTCCTCGGGAGGCTGAGGCAGGAGAATCACTTGAACCTGGGAGGCAGAGGTTGCAGTGAGCTGAGATCGTGCCACTGCACTCCAGCCTGGGTGAGAGAGCAAGACTGCATCTCAAAAGAAAAAAAAAAAGCTCCACTGAGCTTTGGTGTCCACAGTTTTTATTGAGGGGTTATTACATAGGCATAATTGTTCGAATCATTAGCCACATGACTGGACTCAAACCCTCCTACTCCCACCAGGTCAGGTTGGCCTAAAGTCCTAACCTTCTAATCACATGGTTGTTCTTTCTGGTGACACCTCCCATCTTGAAGCAATCTAGGGGTCCACCATAAGTTACCAAGTTTACACAACAAAGATACACCTATCACTTCAGAAATTGCAAGAGTCTTATAATTTCCACGTAAAAAAGTCTAAGACAAAGACAAGACAAATTATTTATTGTACCACAAGCATATTAATGCAGGATGTTAATAAGGGAAACTGTGTATGGGGATGGGGAGCTCTGTACTGCCTGAAGTGTTTATAAAAATCTAAAACTGATCTAAAAATTAAGACTTTATTATTTTTTAGAACAGTTTTAGATTTTTACAATAAATAAAATTTAAGAAATAATAATATTACACCTCAATGCAGCTGCATTAAGTTACATTGATTTAAAGGACTTAAGGGCTTTTAGTAATCTTTATATCTCCTTAGCCCAGCAGTATGCAGAACACAAAACAACCATTTAATGAACAGTTATTGAATGACTGGCTTCATTTCTTTTATTATGGTAAAAAAAAACACACACACACAACATAAAATCTTAACCATTTTTAAGTGTACAGTTCAGTAATGTTAAGTATATTCAGACTGTTGTGAAACACATCTCCAGAACTTTTTCATCATGCAAATCTGAAACTTATACCAATTAAGAATTCCTCTTCCCTCTCCCTTCAGCCCCTGGTATTCTACTTTCTGTTTCTATGAATTTGACTACTTCAGATACCTCATATAAGTGGAATCATACAGCATTTTTTTTTTTTTTTTTGAGACAGGTTCTTGCTCTGTCACCTAGGCTGGAATGCAGTGACATGATCACAGCTCACTGCAGCTGCAATCTCTGGGCTCAAGTGATCCTCCTGCCTCAGCCTCCTGAGTAGTTGGGACTACAGGCAGGAGCCACCATGCTTGGCTAATTTTAAAAATTTTTTTTGTAGGAAAAGGGTCTCACTATGTTGCCCAGACTAGTCTAGAAGTGCTGGGCTCAAGCAATCCTCCCACCTTGGCCTTCCAAAGTGCTGGGATTACAGGAGTAAACCACCACACCTGGCTTGTATATGTCTTTTTGTGACTGGATTATTTCACTTAGCATAATGTCTTCAAATTCTTCCATGTTGTAGCATGTAACAGGATTTCTTTCCTTTCTAAAGCTAAATAATATCCCACTGTATGTATATACTTCATTTTGTTTATCCATTCATCTGATGATGGACATCTGGGTACCTTCCACCTCTTGGCTATTATAAATAGTGTTGCTATGAACATGGGTGTGTACATATGTCTTTGAGAATTTGCTTTCAATGCTTTTGAAAACTTACTCAGCAGTGGCATTGCTGGATCATATGATAGTTCTATTTTTACCTTTTTGAAAAAATGCCATACTGTTTTCCATAGCAGCTGCACCATTTTATATTCTCATCAACAACAATGCACAAAGGTTCCAATTTAACCACATCCTTGCCAATACTTGTTTTCTGTTTTGTTTTCTTTTTCCTTTTTCAATAACAGCTATCTTAATAGGTGTGAAGTGGTATCTCACTGTGTTTTGATTTGGATTTCCCTAATGATTAATGACATTGAGTATCTTTTCATGTGGTCATGACTATTTGTATCTTTGGAGAAATGCCTTTGATCATTTTTTAACTGAATTGTTTGGTTTTTTGTAGTTGTGAGTTATAGGAATTTTTTTATATTCTGGATATCAGTCCCTTATCAGATACGTGATTTGCAAATATTTTCTCCCATTCTTTATAGGTTGTCTTTTCACTCTGTTAATAGTGTCCTTTGATGCACAAAAGTTTTTAATTTTAGGAAAGTCCAACTTACTTTTTTTTTTTTTTGAGACGGAGTCTTGCTCTGTTGCCTCTGTTGCCTAGGCTGGAAGGGAGTGGCACAATCTTGGCTTACTGCAACCTCCACCTCCTGGGTTCAATGATTCTCCTGCCTCAGCCTCCCAAGTAGCTGGGGTTACAGGCACACACTACCATGCCCGGCTAATTTTTGTATTTTTAATAGAGATGGGATTTCACCATGTTGGCCAGGCTAGTCACAAACTCCTGACCTCAACTGATCTGCCAGCCTTGGCCTCCCAAAGTGCTGGGATTACAGGTGTGAGCAATCGTGCTGGCCTTATCTATTTTTTCTTTTGTTACCTGTGCATTTGGTGTTATAACTAAGAAATCACTACAAATTCAATGTCATGAGGATTTTCTCCTAGGACTGTTAGTTTTAGCTTTTATGTTTAGGTCTTTGATCAATGTTGGGTTAGTTTTCTGTATGTGGAATAAGGTAAGACTCCAACTTCATTCTTTTTTCATATGGAAATATAGTTTTCCCAACACGATTCATTGAAAAGACTGTCCTTTCCTCATTGAATGGTCTCGCCACCCTTGTTGAAAATCATTTGACTATATAAGCAAGGATTTAGTTCTTGGCTGTCTGTTTTTTTGTTTTTTTGTTTTGAGATAAGAGTTTCGCTCTGTCGCCCAGGCTAAAGTGCAGTGGCGCCATCTCCGCTCACTGTAAGCTCCGCCTCCCGGGTTCACCCCATTCTCCTGCCCCAGCCTCCCGAGTAGTTGGGACTACAGGCGCCAGCCACCACGCCCGGCTAATTTTTTGTATTTTTAGTAGAGACAGGGTTTCACCATGTTAGCCAGGATGGTCTCGATCTCCTGATCTCGTGATCCACTTGCCCTGGCCTCCCAAAGTACTGGGATTACAGGCGTGAGCCACCGCGCCTGGCTGGCTGTCTGTTTTATTCCACTGGTCTATACATCTGTCTTTATGCCAGTATCACACTACTTTGATAACCATAGTTTTTGCAGTAAGTTTTGAAATCAGGAAGTGAGAGACCTCCAACTCTGTTCTTCTTTTCAAGATTGTTTTGGCTATTTGCAGTTCCTTGAGATTCTACACAAATTTTAGGATACATTTTCTATTTTTACAAAGAAGTCATTGGGATTTTGATAGGGATCTAATTGAATCTATAAATTGCTTTGGGTAGTATTGACATCTTAACAACAGTGTCTTCCAACCCATGAACATGGGCTGTTTCCATTAACTTACGTCTTAATTTCTTTCAGTAATGTTTTGTGCTTTTCAGTATTCAGGTCTTCCACCTCCTTGGTTAATTTATTCATACGTGTTTTATTCTTTTTGATAGAATTGTTTTCTTCATTTCGAATCCATTTTTGGATTAGTCATTGTTAATGATTAGAAATACAACTGATATCTGTGTGTTGATTTGTATCCAGAAACTTCGCTGAATTGTTTTAATTCGAACATGTTTTATGAAATCTTTAGGGTTTTCCACATATAAGATCATGTCATCTGCACACAGAGATAATTTTACTTCTTCCTTTCTAGTTTGGATAAATTTTTTTTCTTTTTCTAATTGCTCTGGCTAGGACTTCCAATACTATGGTGAATATAAGTGGTGAGAGCAGGCATCCTTGCCTTGTCCCTGGATCTTAGAGAAAAACCTTACAGTTTTCCACCATTGATTAAGATGTTAGTTGTGGCTTTCCATATATGGCCTACATTATGTTGAGGTAGTTTTCTTCTACTCTTAATTTGTTGAGTGTTTTTTATCGTGAAAGGGTGTTAAATCTTGTCCAAGGTTTTTTCTGCATCTATTGAGATAGATTGTGTGTTTTTTGCCCTTCATTCAACTGGATAGCTTTGTAAGGCATATCTCATTCATTCAGAAACAAAACTAACATCCCCATTTTGCATAGTTTCTCTTAATTTTTGTAACAAAACATTTAAAACAGAATTTAGTGACACAAACTCTTTGAGTTTTATGAAAGACCAGAGGTTTCGAAAGGATAAAAAGGAGATATTGAGTAGAAGGCAGCTTTTAAAGGGAGAACATTGCACAACTAGCTCAGACTGGGAATCACATCAGATAAAACCTACCAAAAAGGATCAAGGCGAACCAACACTTCATTTGATACCACTGTGGCATACATCAATATACAACCCAGAATTGGTATACTGTTTATATAACACCCATTGATTAATAGCACAGTAGGGAACTTAGAGTTAACAATAATTTACTGTATATTTCAAAATAGCTAAAATAATTTTTTTTTGTATTCCCAACACACACAAAAAGATAAATGTTTGAGGTGATGGATATCCCAATTACCGCGATTTGATCATTACACATTGTATACAGGTATTACAGTATTACATGTATCCTCAAAATATGTACAACTATTACATATCAATAGGTAATTTTAAAAAATCAAACTCATTTAAAGCCTACACATACATATTAATTGTAGCACATAGCAATGGCAAAGGTCTATCATGGTCAAAAAGAATACAACTGAATAAATTAATATCTGGGGAATTGAAATGGAAAAGAAATCAAGTAGTATTCACTCAAAAATGCGTGCCCCTTTCCATAGAGTTAATTGAAGGCACAACGACTATGCCATAAACCAAAGTTCCAACCAAGAGTCAAAGCTATATTTTATAGAATTGCCACTTTCCTCACCAATACCAATAAATAAATTATTAAATCTACCCTTTTGGCATAATAAAGTCATTTCAAACTAAGAATGCCACAGTTTCAATGTCATCTCTTCTGAAAATAAATGTTGCTGTCTTGACTCAGAATTCAAATTGCAGCAGCAGGTCATTATTTTGTTCTATTCTGTTGACATATTTTAACTCATTTTGTAAACCTAGAATTTGTTCCTGTTCTATAATCCCAGACAGAAAAATGTTTATGAGAAGGCAATTTCATTTTGCTAGGTTGACAGTGATAGTCCCTTGGGGGAGAGGCCAACTCAAGCAGGACTGAAGCAGCTGTTAGAAGCCAATTTTCCTACCTGCTAATTGCTTTTATGACTAGGATGTACGGGCTCAGACACCCACCTGGCAGGCAGAAGATAGATGGAAACAGTCACATCTCAAGAGGTTTTTCCTTTCTTCTAAAAGAATTCAACTAGGAGACAAAACAGCGAAGAAACAGAAAAATGTCAAAAATACAAAAATATTAATTGCGAAAACATTAATTGTATCTTCCTGACTACCAAAAGGAAAATGAAAAAGAATGAAAAGAGATTTGTACGAATAGCTGGTAGAAAAAATATTCATTCATTGGTCACTCAGTAAATATTTACTGAAATGCCTATTATGGCAGACACTACTGTAGGTGCTAGAGATACAGCAGTAAACTAGACACAATGTCCCTTTGTCTCCATCAGAGGAGATTAATGAGAAATAACAGCTACCAATTAGTGATCTGGTACTAAGATGAAAACAAAAAGCAGCCATGTAATAAAGTGAGTTGGGAAGCACTAATTTACAGTCAGTTGTCAAGGAAGCCTCTTTGAAGAGGGGACATTTAAGCTGAGACTTAAATGACAAGAAGAATCCAGTAAACCACCAGTCTGAGGGAAGACCATTCCTTGCAGAGGGACAAGGAGCAGAAGACTTGCAAGTTTGAATAAACTTGGTATATTCATAGAAGACAAAAGAAGGCCAGCGTAGCTGGAGTTTTGTGAACAACATTAACAATGGCAGAAGATAAGATCTCTTCAAAGTGCCACAGCCATTTCAAAGTTATCTACTGAGAAGATAAAAATGAAACTATGACCCATGAACTATTCATGGAAATTCACTTTTGGACTAGTAATGACCACCAGGAAACCGTCAACAAAAAACAGATAAGCATGAGTTGAGAAATGCCACAGAGGAAGAGGTTTCTGAATCAGAAAGAATCGGCATCAGAGTACTGGCTGAATCAGTGCTGTCAGGAACCCCAAAAGCAATATTGTTCTAGATAAGATCAACATCTAGGGCTGGCATGCCTGGACAAGGGGATATCTGAGGCTTATAATAGGAACCGTTAAAGCACAGCACTCATAAATGAACTCGAGTCACAAAAGAATGTCTCTGGATGTATTTGTTCTAATACTTGTTTGACCTACACATTTGAGATAGCCCAGAGACTTTAAAAAAATTTTAATGTAAATAACAAATAAAACAACGTAAAATAACACCCTCCTAAAACAGAAATTTTTAGAAATTACAGAAAATATTTCCATGTTTAAAACTCTTCCTAGGTTACAAAATAAATTAGGAGTTTTTTTAAAAGAAAAAAAATTTAGTGAGTATATAGATCATCTGTTTTCCTTCTATAGCAAGCACAAAACAGCGTTTAAGTTCAAAAGCATCTATAACATTAAACAATGCTACATTTAAAAATAAAATATACCTACTAAAAAAAAAAATAGCTCACCTTAATTGAAGGATAAACTTTATTTTTAAGCACTGAATGATTCCCAAACATACTGTATATGTTGCATAATGCTAACAAGACATTTCGTAATAGTGCTATAATGTTAAAATTCCCAAACTATGCACATGGCTATCAAATATATGCACTTTTCTACAAAAACATTTTGGTCAGACATTATTCATCTAGAGAAAAAAAGAAAGAAAAAACAATGGAGATCAAAAACTTGCTCTACATGAGGTATATGGCAATGTGTCTTCACTTAAGCCACATGCTAAAAAATAAAAGACTGGGATCAGAGACCTGTACTGGAATCCCACCTCTCACACTAATTAGCATACAACATCCCTCAGTCTCAATTTTCCTCATCAGTAAAATGAGTCTCATGCCACCTACTCTTACAAGATTGATAGGAATATTAAATAAAACAGGTTAAGTTTAAAGGAATCCAGTCTTATTATTTGGTAATTACACTATAAGCAAGGGAAATGTCTTTAAAAAACAGTTGATTTTTTAAAAGGAAAAAATAATAAATAATAGGTTGTAAGAGCTAAACACAATGTAAACAATACTCAAGTTGAATATACAGGCCAAACTCCTTTATTTTACCTATGAATAAATAAAAGCTTGGCAAGCTTAAGTGACCAGCCCAGAGTTGAAAAAGCAGGCAGAAAAAGGGCTAAAATCTTGCTTAATTCCTAAATGTGGTATACATTTTATAGAGCACTTTCATGTATAAGATCCAATTGATGTCCATGATAAAATAGTTAATCTGACTCATGAGAAAACCCAAGGCACCAAAGTCAGTCAGCTTCTTAGTTATAGAACTGTGACTAAAACCTGATGATGAATACTGTCTCTCTCTCTCTGTTTTTGTGGGGGTGGGGGGGAGCAGGTAGGGGTAGAGTAGGCGTCTAACTGTGTTGCTCAGGCTGGTCTTGAACTCCTGGGCCCAAGCAATCCTCTTGCCTTGGCCTCGCAAAGTGCTGGGATTATAGGCATGACTTACCATGTATGGCCTATGTCTCTTAAAATCGAGATTGAAAGCCTTTCTTACTTATAATTTAACTAATACAAAAATTGCCTTAGCAAACAATCACAATTTTATTCAGTCAATAATTTTTTTTTTTTTTTTTTTTGAGGCAGAGTCTCACTCTGTTGCCCAGGCTAGAGTGCAGTGGCATGATCTCGGCTCACTGCAATCTCCACCTCCCGGGTTCACGCCATTCTCCTGCCTCAGCCTCCCGAGTAGCTGGGACTACAGGCACCTGTCACCATGCCTGGCTAATTTTCTGTATTTTTAGTAGAGACGGGGTTTCACCATGTTACCCAGGATGGTCTCAACCTCCTGACCTAATGATCCGCCCGCCTCGGCCTCCCAAAGTGCTGGGATTACAGGCGTGAGCCACCGTGCCCGGCCTCAGTCAATAATTATTTTTTAAAGTCACACTACAAAGACATAAATGTTTCCATGTTGTATTTAAGAGACTCAATCAGCTTAACATAAAAATGTTCATAATAGGAGCAAATTAAATTGCCAAAGACACATTTTTAGGCCTATTTCCCAAAGCTCAATTGATATCGGCTTAATATAATGTAGCAAGACTTACTTTTATTCTGTTTGTTCATAGATTATTTAAACCAGATAGTTGGGTTAGTGAGTCACTGAGTATATGCTTGAGTATGATACTGAATCCATGTTTCTATCATGAATGACTCTAATATTCACATACTTTAAAATTACTTAATCAATCCTTTACACTGTCCTTTCTTCATGTAGGATTTTCAAGCTAACGCTTCTATAAGTAGGTCAATCGTTCTTAGACTTAAATTGAGATGATTCACTTTCACAAATAATTATGTTACAAATACTGCATTGTTTTGCAGCTGAGGGGACAGCCAGGCTGGAAAACTAATTAAAAGAAAAGGATTCAAGTGGAGAGGAGCCAACTGAACAATATGGTATCTAAAAAACAGACACATTTACAATACATGTTTCTGAGTGTCACTAAGAAAATATACATCTGCTTGATATTCCAAATTCTTCCTTTAAAAAGGATCAAGCATTATAGGAAGATTTCTGGGTTTAAGAAGAAGACATGGAACAGCAATGTAGGAAGTCAGGGCTTAGCCGCCATGATAGTTTTCACATCATTTGTGCAAACATAATAAGAGCATACCCCCAAATAAGTCTTTGTTCAAAGCCACTTCGAAAGATGTGAAAATGCATGCACAAAAGTAATCTCTGAGTTTTGCAACTACTAACTGGCAACACTGTTGTTGGGTAGGTGAGAACACAAAAGAACAATAAATCAATACACAAATTAACAGTAACCACTCACACTAATTTCATATGAATTAGAAGAATCAATATATAATTTGGGTGGGAATTCAGCACTCTTGAAATAGTCATGGCCAGACAGTACCATCAAATTAACTACTTAGCTCAGTTCACAAGACTTCATTTGTGCTCAGCAAGGACTATCACTGAATAGGGAACAGCCTGAATGTGGCAAGCTTTTCATTGAATTAAGATAGTGTATATACCTTAAGGTATGTTGCTTGTCTGTCTTCTAAGAATTTTTTAAGCTACATTTGAAAAAACATGATAATACAATTGTGAGTCTCCTTAGTGTTATATTTATAATTAGATAAGCAAAATAGTAAGTGTAGGTGTGTTAGAGATTCAAGTAAAAAAAAAAAAAACAAGGCCCAGCTTGTGACAAAGCATCACTACAGATCCCCCTACAGCTCAGTTCCCTACAGCTTCCTCAGCCATAGCTCTAAACAAGCCACAGAAATCAGAATGATCATGCTGAAGCATCTTATGGATTAATAAAGACAGATCAATTCTGTATAACCTATTTTGCTTTTTATTCAAATTATCTAAAATTGATAATTTGTAATTGGCTGTTAAGAAACATAATTACTGGAGCACTCCATTTCTCAATCACCGTGGATACGCAGGCATTTACTGCAAACATGGCCCTCTATTTAGAGCAATTCACATGTAAAGCACTCCACTAATTACACTCTTTATTCAATACACATCTATTAAGCACTATTGTATACTAGGCACTATTGGTATTAGAGAAATACCATGCTGAATCAAATTAGCCCCTGCCTTCAGAGGCAGAAGGCTTTGCTTACAGACATGCAAACATTACATAATGAGACAAGTGCCATAACAAGATGTATACAAACCACTATGGAAATACACAAAGGGAAGGACTTAATTCTTCCTGGGGAGGTGAAGAAAAAAGGCTTGTCAGACTACCTAATATTTAACTGAGTGTTAAAGGGTCAGTATAAGTTTGTTTGGTAGATATACTAGAGGTTGTTCATGAGAGAGGATGTGACAGACACACAGCCTGTGCAAAGTTGGGAGGGCAGAAAAGAGTACTTGCTTGGAAAGACAACAGAGCTCGGTAATAGGTAAGAATGAAAAAGTAAGTATGATCAGAATGAGGCAGGAAAATATGGTTTGGAGGCAGGGAACATAAAGCCAATTCACACTTCAGCTATAACAGGAAATATCCTCTCCATAGGGTATATGCCGTAAATGACTTCATAACTTTACTTCATCCTCTTCATTTACATAGGGCGTACCCCAAGTAAAGGGTATTTAAACTCATGAAAAACTCTGTAACAGGGCCTTTGAGCCCCTATGCTCAGGCCTACTCCCACACTGTGGCATGTACATTCATTTTCAAGAAATCCCTTCATTGCTTCCTTGCTTTGTGCGTTTTGTCCAATTCTTTGTTCAAGGTGCCAAGAACCTGGACACTCTCCGCCGTTAACAAGAATAGGGCACAAAGATTCTTCAACAGGCCATGTTAAGACTTCATCTTGATGAAAATGTGGGGGCACTGAAAAGTTTTGAACACCGGTGTGGTAACAGTTTGAGTTTTAGACAATTATTTCTGGGCATACAAGAAAAGGACAGACCAGAAAGAATAAAGCCTAAAGGTAATGAAGTCTGGTGGACCTATTATAAGATTATTAAAATCAGTCAGGTGCGGTAGCTCATGCCTATAATACCAGCACTTTGGGAGGCCAAGGCGGGAGTATAGCTTGAGCCCAGGAGTTCAAGACCAGCCTGGGTGACATAAGGAGACCCTATCTCTCCAAAAATTTAAAAATTGGCCAGGCACAGTGATACATGCCTGTGGTTCCAGCTACTGAGGAGATTGAGGTGTAAGGACTGCTTTAGTCTGCAGTGAATTATGATCATCACTGCACTACAGCCTCCAGCCTGGGTGACAGAGCAAACCCTGTCTCAAAAAATTATTAAAATCACTACTATCCTTAGATCAAGGCAATAGGATTTGGTCCTCCTAGCCATATCTCTCCCCCAAGAAGTGAGCAGAGCAGAGGGCCAAATCTTAGTGCCTTACTGGATCTATCTCCAGAAATCACTTTCTATCTAGCTGAAACCCCAGAACTCTGCTCAAATGGCCCTGAGTCCACTTCCAAGACAGGTCCTCATTCAGATATATGCACCACTAGGCCTGAAGGGGAGATGAGGGACAGCTGTTGAGAGGAAATGGGGGCTATGGAGAGAGCTTGAACATTTTGCCAAAATTTAAAAACACATACATTTTAAATTTAAAATATATATACTTTAGAAATACATCATATTTTTAATATATATAAAACTATAAATTGAGAATTAGCAACTTCATACCATACTCATGAATAACTGAATATTTGTGCCTAGAAACCTAAGGTTATTTATGATATAGAGTATTAACCTGAAATTTTTAAAAATTTAATGTTTCAAGAAGATCTGAAATAATTATTTAACAGACAAAAAATATTTTCCCTATAAGACAGACATACAAAAGTCAAGATCAACTTCTCAGAAAGTCAAAGCAATTTGAAGATAGATGTGCCAAACAGGTGTTCCTAACAGCTTTGTTAAAAAAAAAAAAAAAAAAAAAAAAGACATTTAGTGAAGGATCAATGTGTGGACTAAAGGCACATATTTGTTATACACAAATGAGCTAATGTATTGTACTGCTCTTCTCATTAGCTACAGAGATGCATTACCCTCACATTAAATACTCAGTGAGTAAAACACTCTGGCAAGCATCTGTTGGCTAGTAACAAAGAAAGCCATGAACCCTCTGAGGCCAATTTCCATCCAGCTGCAAGCATGGAAGCAGCAAACACATGCACTGCTTTTCAATATCAACCCCAAATAACCGTGAAAAAGAAACTCCTCGGCTATTCTGTGGCAAAGGCATTCCAAGTATCGATTGATCGTGTATGCTAAACAAGACACCTGGAAAAAGTTAACTCCCTAAATCCAGGCTGGCATTTAACTTGCTTGTTACCAACAGACTGTGGTAGAAGTGACACTGTGTGACTTCCAAGGTTATGTCAAGAAAAGCCATGCAGGTTCTAGGACTAAGTTTGGGGTGGCTGCTACACAGCAATGTTGCCAGACAGAATTTGGTATGTGAAACTAGGATACTAACATAACAAAAACCTAAAAGATGCAACACCGGTTTCAAGACTGGGTGGTGGACCGAAGCTGGACCCAGGCTTGAAGAGCCTGGTAGAAACTATTGAAAAGGAATTAAAGGAGAGTTAAATGTTTTCAGAAAGACCTTGTTATGAAGTGGCAGAAAACTTAGCAAAACTGTTGCCTGCGGTAAGGTAAAAAACAGAAAATGTTGGTAATGAACTACTACTTCTACCTAAGGTAATTTCAAAGCAGAATGTCCAAACTGTCAACTGGTTTCTTTCATATGTATAATATAAGGTAAAAAAAGAGAAGACCTAAAGAAGAAAGTACTTTTCCAGCAGAATTTAGGGGAAATACAAAGAAGTCAGCAATTGCTGGGTCCAAAAATAAAACTATTTCTCATCCACAATGTCTCCCAGCAGAGAATGCTCAAAGTAAGAAAAGGTCTGAGGACAAAGATCAAACATAGGATGCAGAAAAGAAAAATCTCATCTCAAGATAGAGACGAAAGCCAAAGGTGTTACTGTAAAATCCTTTGTTACATTTCTCTCCTGATTTCTTCTTCATGGTCTTCTTCCCAGTTCCTTTTTCTGCACTTGTCCACTAAATCTAGATGTCCCTGAGGATTTTGTCCTCAATCCTCGGCACTTCCTTCTTCAATCACTCTCTAAAATCTATTAACCTCAAAAACTCTCTCTCCCTTTCAAGCCTCCACCTCCCTCTAAGAACAGCAGACAGATCTGTACAGCTCCACTCAACTATCTCAGAGAAACATCAAACTAAATATTGCAAAATCCTATCTTCTACTCCAAAAGTTCCTTCTATACCTGAATACACACTGGAAAGGAATGACTAGAAACAAATAGTACCACACCCATTAAATTGCCCAACTTGAGAGTCATCTCTGATTTCTACACTTCCTTCTCCTCACCCAACACCAATATTTAATTAGTCACCAATTTCTATGAATTCCACCTGCTAAACCTTTCTAGCATCTGCCCCTCTTCAAGTTATCTCCTATCTGGACTATATATAGCCTTCTAAGTGGTCTCTCCATTCCAAAATATCTTTCATACTACTCTCGAAACCATCTTCTTAAAATAAAATATTAGCCATGTTAATCTCCTGGTGAGAATCCTTCAAGAGCTCCCAATCAAAACCCTTTGATACAGCTTACAGGTAGGTACTTTGTGATCTGGCCTTTCCCTGCAAACTGTCCCCACATATCATTTATTCCAACCATGCCAAAAAACAGGACTTATACTCATGGTGGTTATGAATACATAGTTTTCTCTCTGCCTAGAAAGTGTTGTCTCTTGTTATGAATACTGAGTACGTTTTTGTCCATTAATTTAACGGTTTTAGAACACTTAGTAGGGCCGGGAGTGGTGGTTCATGCCTGCAATCCCAGCACTTTGGGAGGCCGATGGGGGAGGATCACAAGGTCAGGAGATCAAGGCCATCCTGGCTGACACGGTGAAACCCTGTCTCTACTAAAAATACAAAAAATTAGCCAGGCATGGTGGTGGGCACCTGTAGTCCCAGCTACTCGGGAGGCTGAGGCAGGAGAATGGTGTGAACCCAGGAGGCGGAGCTTGCAGTGAGCCAAGATAGTGCCACTGCACTCCAGCCTGGGCGACAGAGCGAGACTCTGTCTCAAAAATAAAAAACAAAAAAAAACCCACGTAACTCTGTGGTAAATCTGGCAGGCACATGAAAATAAATGAGAAACACTACCTGCCTCTTCTCTGGAAGCACACTGCCTAGAAAGAAAGAAAATAAGTACAACACAGGGATTTATAATGGAAAGTAGCATGGTATAGTGGACTGATTTCTTGCAGGAGGTGGAGAGATATGATTAATAGACAGTAAGCAAAACAATGGAATAAATACAATATGATCTCCTGGATCAGCAAGTTTCCTTGATATAAGTAATTTAAAACATTTTAATACTATTATACATACTTATTATAAGTAAAATACAAATTTACATGAAAGATGCAATAAAAGACTTAAAAATTCATGGGCCATTTTGGGCAAGAATGACTGTTCAGATTAGAATTTAAAGTAAACACTAAGCAGAAGAGGAGCCACTTTAAGTCAGAGAGACCCTTTTATAATTGAGCAAGTCACACCACATTTTGGCCCCGCCTACTCAAAAAGCCAACCCTAGTTCAGTTCAAGTTCAAGTTCAGTGAAGCAATACTGAAAAATCAACAAGATTCTGCAGGACCCTTTGCTGCAGCCAGCATACCTCTATACGGCCTCTATACAGGGCTACAGACCTGGCATAGAAGAAGGCTTACTCAAGACCAAGGAGTCTTGAACTCATCCATTTTGGGGGGTCCAGATTAAAGTTGCCTGTAACTATGTAAATCCGGTCTAAGAAGGCTGAGAAAAAGTTTACCCTGATTCCAATTCCTGTAGAATCGGAATTATAATAGAAAAACTGCTGATCCCCTCCCAGAATATCAGCCCTGGAAAAGTTACAGCCCTGGAAAAAGGGAGAGAACTCAGAAAAATCCCTGGGTTGACTTGACTAGGACTCCTGTGCGTGGAATGTGGCTTAGGCCTGAGACAAGAGGCAGTCCAGCAAAGCTGTGGGATAACAAACGAGAAAAAGAACTACTAAAGTTCTATTTTGCTTCTCTTGTATCCCAGCGCCCATGTGCATACGACCTGGCCCCAAATGTGCATTACTCAGTGATAAAAATTCAGAACAGTGGTTCCCTCTGGTGAGGGATAAGAATGTCAAGGAAGAAGTCTGAAGGAACTTAAGGGGTAATAAAATGTTTTGGATTTTTACAGGACAGTAGCTACATGAGTATACGCATTCATCAAATCTCACTCAACTGTATATTTAAGAGCTGAGTATTTTATCGTAAAATTGAAATTTATACCTCAACTTTTAAGTTTTTCTTAAAAGATCACAATAGATACTACTTTAGATCATTCAACCGGCAAAATTTAAAAGTCTGAAAAAAGCAAGTATTAGAGAGGCTGTAAAACAACAGGATTTCTTATACATCAATGGTAGGAGAATAAAATTGCATAAGCCCTTTGGAAATACACTTCGTATTATATCTTTAAGTTTAACATTCATTACCCTATGACCCAGCAATTACATTCATAAGTGTGTATACTCAATAGAATCTCTTGCATATGCATAAGAGATTGACAAGAGTCATGGATAGTAATGTTTCTTACAGCAATATTAAAAATTGCAAACACCTGAAAATAAGATTCTTATTCTTAATCCCAGGAATAAATTGAGCATGATCACTTTCAAATATTTAAGTTGTCTTTATGTTTCAACAATAACCCAGTTTTTATACATATTATAGTTTATTCAAGGTGTGCATATATAGAAATCCAAAATTAAGGCACAGAATTAAGGCATTACAATGATTTTGTATTTTTAAAAGATGGAGTTTATTTATTCAACATGACTTTTACAGGAGTAAAGATAGAATTCATCTAAATGCTGGTTACATAAATTATACTACAACCACACACGAAATATCCTGTGGCTATAAACACGAATGAAGTAGATCTACATATATGGAAAAATCTCCAAGATACAGAAGTAAGTTTAAGAAGCAAAAAGTAGGCTAGGTCCAGTGGCTCACGCCTATAATCCCAGCACTTTGGGAGGCTGAGGTGGAAGGATTACCTGAGCCCAGGAGTTCAAGACCAGCCTTGACAACGTAAGAAGACCCAGTCTCTAAAAAAGAAAAAAACATACATTAGCAGCGCATGGTGGCACATGCCTGTAGTCCCAGTTACTTGGTAGGTGAAGTGGGAGGATCATGTGAGACCAGGAGTACAAAGCTGCAGTGAGCTGTGATCATGCCATTGCTCTTCAGCCTGAGTGACAGAGTAAGACACTGTTTTTGTTTTGTTTTGTTTTTTTAAATGAGACAGTCTTACTCTGTTACCCAGTCTGAAATGCAGTGGTGCAATCTTGGCTCACTGCAACCTCCGCCTCCAGGGTACAAGCGACTCTCGTGCCTCAGCCTCCCAAGTAGCTGAGACTACAAGCATGTGCCATTACAACTGGCTAATTTTTGTATTTTTAATAGAGATGGGGTTTCACCATGTTGGCCAAGGCTGGTCTCAAAAGCCTGACATCAAGTGATCTGCCCACCTCAGCCTCCCAAAGTGCTGGAATTACAGGCATGAGCCAAGACTCTGTCTTAAAAAAAGTAAGAAGCAAAAAGTAAATTCTCACAGATCAAAATAAACTCCATATATATTGATGCATATGTATGTTTGCAAAAATAACTTAAAAGTAAATAAACTGCTAATGTTAGTTTCTTTTGAAAATAGAGACAGAAGATCTAAGGTGAAAGATTTACTTTTTTACATTTGGACTATCTATGAATCATTTTATACTATCTAAATTTCTGACCACATACCTTTTCTATTTTTTAAATTACAGAGAAGAAGAGACAGAGGCCCTCGAAAACTTTCTCTATTTCTAGTAAGCAAACTCTTCCATGACCCACAGTAGTTATTCCAAACCTTTACCACTCCCCTTAAATCCCGTATCTCAGTCCTGTCGCCTTTTCCCACATGGCCAAGCCAAGGACCTTGTCCTCTGCTTCAGAGGAAATGAAAACTCCCTATATTTCCTAATTCACATCCACAAATTTGTCACTAGCTGCATCCATGAGCACTTCCTTCCCTCAGAAGAAAAAAGCCATTCCCGGCAAATCTTATGTTATATCATGTGTTCTACATGCAATCTGCCATTTCTGCAAGGAGCCTGTTCTATTATTCTCCTCTCTCTCTCTACTTCCACAATTTTGCTCTTACCTGTTTCCTTTTTCCCCTACCTCTGTATATATGCAAGTTCAAGCCTCTCCTATATTAAAAAGTACCCTATGTTCCCCTCTATCTAGCACCCAAAACTCATTCCTTCTGTTCACAGTTAAACTTCTCACAAGAGTAGTCTATACTCTTTGACAGTCTCTTCTTCATCTCCCATTCACTGCTCAACACACTAGAATCTGTCCTCTGTCTCCACTGCTACTAAAAACAAAAAACCAGTCTTACTAAGGTCACTAAAAGACCAAACCAAAAGTCATGCTGTAAACTTTATTTTATTTGATCTTTCTCTGTAGCATCTGACACTAATGACCACTGCCACCCTTTTCGAAACACTCTAATCTCTTCGCTTCTGTGATATTTCTCTCTCCCGGCTCTGCACTGAGCACTGGGGGATTCAAAAATGAAAATGACAAAGTCCCTGACTTCAAGAAGCATAGTTTCTAAAATGAGAGAAATATATACAAACAATCACAACATAGTGAAAAAGTACAAAGTGCGGTGATAGCTTAGCAATCAACTTTATATGGGGAAGCGAGAGAGCACTTGAGGAGGAGGAAACTAGCATGTGCAAAGTAACATATAAATCAGTATGGTTTGTACAGAAATTTTAATGGATAACGATTGAACACACAAGTTTTGAAATCAAACAATCTGATTCTATCTATTCTGAGGTTAAAATAACAGTCTTTACCTCATAGGACTACTGTGAAGATTACATGAAATGCTAAATATAAACCACTTAGCATAGGGTCTGGCATATACAGAAAGATCTCAGTAAGCGTTATCTCATATACTTTCTGACAAAAACATTCAACAAACTATGACTAAAAGAGAACTTCCTAAACCTGATAAAGGGCAGTTATGAAACACCCATAGTTAACATCTTACTTGATCCTGAAAGACTGAATGCTTTTGCCCTAAGATCAGAAACAAGACAAGGGCTGGGTACAGTGGCTCACGTGTATAATCCCAGCACTTTGGGAGGCTAAGGCAGGAGGATCACTTGAGCCCACGAGTTTGTGACCAGCCTGAGCAACATGGCAAAACCCCATCTCTTCAAAAAAATATAAAAATAAGCTGGGTATGATGGCGCCTGCCTGTAGTTCCAGCTACTTGAGGGACAGAGGCAGGAGGATCACCTGAACCCAGGAAGTCAAGGCTGCAGTGAGCCATGTTCACACCGCTACACTCCAGCCTGGGCAACACAGTAAGACCTTGTCTCAAAAAAAAAAAAAAAACGGTTTCAGCCAGAGCAGTTAGAGACATGAAAGGAATCTAGATCAGAAAAGAGGTAAAACTATCATTATAATATGATGACATAATCTTACGTATTAAAAAGCCCTAAGTAATCTATAAACAACTATTACAATTAACAAATAAGTTCAGCAAGGTTGTGTGATACAAGAATCAATTATATTTCTATATACTAGTAATGAATAATCCAAAAATGAAATTAGAAAAAAAAATTCACTTAGAATACTATTAACAAAATAAAGTACTTAGGAATAAATTTAACAAAAGAATTACAAGACATACACTGAAAATTATAAAACATTGAAAGAAATTAAAGAAGACCTAAATAAATGGAAAAACATCCAGTGTTTACAGATTGGATGACTGACTGTAAAGTCCCCAAACTGATTTAAAGATTCCTGCCTCAGATTCAACACAATCAAAATCTAGCTGGATTTTTTTGTAAAAATTGACAAGCTAATCCAAAAATTCACATGGTAATAAGCAATCCAGAAGAGCCAAAACAATCTTGAATAAAGTTGGAAGAACTTACATTTCCCAATTTCAAAACTTTATTACAAAACTATAGCAATCAGGACAATGTGGTACTGACATAAGGATAGACAAATCAATGGAACAGAATTGAAAGTCCAGAAATAAACCCCTACATTTATAGGCAATTGGTTTTCTTTAAGGGTGCCAAGATAATCCGATAGTCGGAGACAACTGGATATCCACATACAAATGAATGAAGTTGAACCCCTACATTACATCATTTACAAAAATTAAGTGAGAATGCGTCACAGACATAAAAATAAGAGGTGAAACAATAAAACTCCTACAAGAAAACATGAGTATTCCCCAGGACCTTGACTGTTTCTTAGATACAACACCAAAAGCAACCAAAAAAATAAATAAATAAGTAAATAAAAACTTTTGTGCTTCAAAGGACAATATCAAGAAGTGAAAAGACCCACAGAATGGGAGAAAATATTTGTAAATCATTTCTCTTGAGATTTGTATCCAGCCAATATATATACACATATAAGCTGATCCTTGAACAACATAGGTTTGAACTGTGTAGGTCCACTTATGTGCATTTTTTTTCAACCAAACATGGATAAAAAAGACAGCATTCATGGGATGTGACACCCACCTATACAGAGGACTGACTCTTCTTATAGGTGGGTCAGCAGGACCAAATGCAGGACTTGACTATGTGTGAATTTTGGTATATACAAGGGTCCTGAAACCAATTCCCTGAATATACCAAGGCACAACTGTATTTCTATTTAATGTAAATATACATTTATATTATATGTAATATAAATAAACATATATATATACACAAATAACCTAATTTTAAAATGGCAAAGGATGAAAATAAAAATGTCTTTAAAGCCCCTACCTCTCACCCTATACAAAAATCAACTCACAAAGGGATCGAAGACCTGAAACAATAAAACCACTAGAAGAAGACATAGGGGAAAATGCTCCAGGACACTGGTCTGGGAAAAGATTTTATGATAAGACCTGAAAAGCACAGGCAACTAAAGCAAAAGAAACAAATGGGATTACATCAAATTAACTTCTATACAGCCAATGACACAATCAACAGAGTGAAAAGACAGCCTGTAGAATGGGAGAAAATATTTGCAAACTACTCATCCCACAGGAGATTAATATCCAGAATATATAAGGACAAACATATCAAAAGCAAAAAAAAAAAAAAAAAATCTGATTTAAAAATTGGCAAATGATATAAAATAGACATTTTTCAAAAGAAGACATATACCAGCCTGGGCAACATAATGAGACTCCATCGCCACAAAAAATTTTAAAAAATTAGCCATCATGGTGCATACCTGTTAGTCCTGTCTACTTGGGAGGCTGAGGCAGGAGGACTGCTTGAGCCCAGGAGTTTGAGGCTGCAGTGAACTATAATCATGCCACTGCACTCCAGCGTAGGTACAGAGCCAGACCCTGTCTCAGAAAAACCAAAAACAATCAAAAAAAGAATGAAAAAATGCTCAACATTGCTAATCAAGGAGATGCAAATAAAAACCACATTGAGGTATCATCTCACCCCAATTAGGATGGCAGCTGTTATCAAAAGACAAAAAATAACAAACACTAGTGAGAATGCAGAGAAAAAGGAACTCTTATATACTGCTGATGGTAATGTAAACTAGCACAACCACTATGGAGAACAGTAAGGAGGTTCCTCAAAAAACCACAAATAGAATATCATATGATCCAGCAATTCCACTACAGGGAATTTATCCAAAGACAAGACTATCATTATATCAAAGAGACATTTGCACCTCCATGTTTATTGTAGCACTACTGACAATAGCCAAGATATGAAATCAACCTAGATGTCCAACAAAGGATGAATGGATGAAGAAAATGTGGAATATATATATACCAGAGAATGCTATTTAGTCATGAAAAACAAAAAAAAAGAAATCCTGTCATTTGCAGCAACATGGATGAGACTGGGACGTTACGCTAAGTAAAATGAGCCAGAAACAAAAAGTTAAATAAACACTGCATGTTCTCACTCATTGGTAGTAGGGAGGGAGGGACAGGGAGAGATTTATTAAGGGATAAAAAATTACCAATAGATACGAGGAATAAGTTCTAGTGTTCTATACCACAGTAGGATGACTATAGTTAACAGTAATATGTAGTTTCAAATAGCTAGGAAGAAAATCTAAAGTTAACAGTAATACGTAGTTTCAAATAACTAGGAAGAGGATATTGAACATTCCCAACACAAAGAAATGATAAATGTCTGAGATGATGAATATGTTAATAACCCTATCTGATCACTAACATATATGTACTAAAACATCACTATGTACCTATGAATATGTACAATTATTATTTGTTAATTAAAAACTAAAAAAAAAGAAAAAGAAAATGTTCAAATGGCCAATAAGCATATTTAAAAAGTTCATAAGAAGTCACTAGGGAAATACAAATCAAAACCACCATATACCACTTCACATCCACTGAGTGGCTATATTAAACAAAACAAAACAAACCCAGACAATGTTAAGTATTGGCAAGGATATGGAGAAATTAAAACCCTCATTCATTGCTAATAGGAATGTAAAAAGGTACAATCTTTTTAGAAAATAGTTTGGCAGTTCCACAAAATGTTAAACATGGAGTTATTAAATGACCTAGCCATTCTACTGTTAGGTATATATCCAAGAGACATGAAACCCTATGTCCACACAAAAACTTATACACAAATAAGTGTTCACAGCAGAATTTTCATAATAGCCAAAAAAGTGGAAACAACCCAAATGTCCAACAACTGATAAATGGATAAATGAAATATGGCATATAGATATTGTGGATGAAAAAAATGAAAAAAAAGTGTGACTTTTTATTTAATTTAATTAATTAATTTTTTTTTTTAGATGGCGTCTCGCCCTGTCACCCAGGCTGGAGTGCAAGAGTGCGATCTCGGCTCACTGCAACCTCCGCCTCCTGGGTTCAAGCGATTATCCTGCCTCAGCCTCCCAAGTAGCTGGGATTACAGATGCTCACCACCACACCCAGCTAAATTTTGTAGTTTTAGTGAAGACAGGGTTTCACCATGTTGGCCAGGCTGGTCTCGAACTCCTGACCTCAGGTGATCCACCTGCCTCAGCCTCCCAAAGTGCTGGGATTACAGGCATGAACCACCATGCCAGACCACTTTTTTTAGCTTGATCATAAACAATTACAGTCTTTACCTGGCAGGCTTCACAGGAGAAAACTGCCCTCCCTATACCAGATTTGGTGCATACCTGGTACACTGACATCTCTAAAGCAAGCTGCAGTCAAGACTCAGGTATTCCTAAATGGCCATGCTCTTTACCGTATCTACATTAGTAGCCCAGGTACCTTCATTCAGAAGTCTCTGTGGCCTTTAACTGAGGCCTTTCCTTAGGCTAAGAGGCCTCCTCAACAGAGGGAAAACACTAAAAACACTTTCCTCCACTCTGACTCAGTACCTTCCTCCCCTCCTAGCACCTTTTCCTCCAACCCACCCCAGATCTATAAAACAGCAGGAACCTTTTGCTGGGGGCTCCCTCAGCATTGAGAAAACCCCCACCTCTGTGTTGATCCACTTGACAGGAGGGAGCCTGCACTTTCTCAGGTTTAACTTCTTGCTTGTCCTAATTCAGTAAGTGATTAAAGTAACTCAGCTCCGTGTCGCCAGCTAAGCTCCTGACACTATGGAATATTATTCAGTCATAAAAAGGAATCAAGGTTCATCCATGCTTCAACATGGATGAAGCTTAAAAACTTTATGCTAAATGAAAGAAATTAGTCACAGAAGACAACATATTGTGCAACTCTATTTACATAAAATGTCCACAATAGGCAGAAAATAAATTAATAGCTGAGGGGAGGGAGGAATGAGTAGAGACTGCTAATGAGTACTTTTAAGAGTGATGAAAAGCCAGGCAGGTGGCTCACACCTGTAATCCCAGCACTTTGGGAGGCCGAGGTGGGAGGATCACTTGAGGTTAGGAGGTCAAGACCAGCCTGGACAACATAGTGAAACCCTGTCTCTATTAAAAATACAAAAATTAGCCAGGCATGGTGGCACACACCTGTAATCCCAGCTACTGGGGAGGCTGAGGTAGGAGAACTGCTTGAACTCGGGAGGCAGAGATTGCGGTGAACCAAGATGGTGCCACTGCACTCTAGCTTGGGCGAAAGAGACTCCATCTCAAAGAAAAAAATGAGTGATGAAAATATTCCAAAATTAGACTGTAGTGATGGTTGCACATCCCTGTAAATATAATAAAAACTATTGAATTTTACACTTTAAATAGGTGGAATTTATGGCATGGGAATTATTTCTCAGTAAAGATATAATATGAATACACGATGTTAGTGTTCATATCATATCTAGACCACTATTGCTCTGTAAATGAGTTTGTAAAATAATCCTTAAGGAATGTAGATACTGAAGGACTCAAAGTAGTAGACTGACAGGCTGACAACTTTTTAAAGAAAAAAATAATCTGTTGACAATGATAAAAATGGCTGACAGAGCAGTCAGACTCAAGGTGGAAAGACCAGATGACAGACTTACAACGGTGTATTTGGAAAAATTTTAACAAGAAGAGGACTTGAGCCAAGACAGGTAAGAAACGGGAAAAGGCTATGATCCTACCTTTAGAGTGGAATGCTATCTATAGAAGCTTTCTATAAAAGGGAAGCTTTCTATAGAAGCTAACTATTAACCTATATCCTTATTACAGAGGCTCCTAAACAGGGAACTACAGAAAGTCATCTAGTCCAAGACAGCAGAGTGGTAGAAAGCTCTTAATAACTGGCCCATTAAAATAGCAGTTGTTTTAATCTATGATTTAACTAATGGAAGACTTGTCTTCAAAAATATTAGATTATAATGCCAATATATTCTCAAATATATCAGAGAATAGTAGTATGAATTTCATCTTTGAGTATTAAAGATAAAGAAAAAATTCACTCAAAAGTATTTTATCACTAGAACAAGTTTCATTTATTTCAAATGTCTTATAAACATGCTTAAAAGTAAGCATACTATATGTGTAGTTTTACAAGTTTCCTATTAAAACACTCAGAGGAAAAGATATTTGATATTGCCTTAAATTTTTTCAGAAACAATTCTTTCTCACTATAAAATATATATTAAAAGGCAAATGCATTCATAAATTATCTCACCTTTGGTTTTTAGATAAACCACAAAGAAATGTCTACAGCATAAGTTCCAGTTTGGGCAGATACCTGAATTGTAAAAAACAAACAGAAAAAGACATGGTCAATATGGTTGAATCTGAGTATGGAAATTTAATTATTTCAATAGAACCCTAATTTGATCATTTACCTCCTAAAGTTTTATGTTCAAGCTGTTCTTTAGATATCTATAGAATGTCGAGAATTAAGAAATTCTCCTGAACTTTCTATTGCCTTTGATTAATGTTGGTATTTCTTGAAATTAAAAGTATATGAAAACAGGCCAGGCACAGTGGCTCATGCCTGTAATACCAGCACTTTGGGAGGCCGAGGTGGGTGGTTCACCTGAGGTCAGGTGTTTGAGAGCAACCTGGTCAATGTGGCAAAACCCTGTCTCTACTAAAAACACAAAAAAATTAGCCGGACATGGTGGTGTGTGCCTGTAGTCCCAGCTACTCGAGAGGCTGAGGCAGGAGAATCGCTTGAACCTGGGAGGCGGAGGTTGCAGTGAGCCAAGGTCATGCCACTGCACTGCAGCATGGGCGATAGAGCAAGACTCCGTCTCAAAAAAAAAAAAAAAAAAAAAAAGATATCAAAACATGTACTACATAAACAGGAGAAAAAATCAATCTCCTTCATCAACTCAATTCTTCAAAAGAAAGTATTTTCTAAAGTTTACACTCCCTATATTATGATTGCCCATCCTCACAGAAAGTACAGAATTTAAAAATCTGGAAATGTAAAAGTAAATCAATAGCACATGTTTATAAAACCTAAGCAAATAAGTAAATTAAGTAAAACCAATGTCTAATAAGTATGAAAAATGGAAAAAATGTTCTCTACATTAGCAAAGAAAATAAAATTAAAATGAGATATCATCTTTGATCAATGAAATTATAATTGTTTTACAAATAAGATTATAGTCATTGGCACCCTTCCAGTTCTTCTCCTTAACAGACTCATGGTAAGATTGCATCTCACTGCCCTCTTTCAACTTAGGTGTAGAAACATGACTTGCTTTAGCCACTGAAATGTACATAGATGTGATGTTACACATTTCTAAGTATAAGCTTTAAGACCAACTACACAACTTACAGACCTCCCAGCTACTGCAGTCATTATGGAGTTCACTAAATGTCTCTGAAGAGAAAAAAACAACTCTGCTGACATGTATTAGACATGTAACATGAGCAAGAAATAAACTTTGTTGTATTATGCAACTGAGATTTTTAGGACTGTTTGTTACTACAGCACAATCTAGGCTATACTGACAGCTACAAGTGATAATGTAATATAATAATATATAATATTATAATAATGTAATATAACAGGCATTTTTGTACACTGTTCATAGGAATTTAAATTGGTAAATTTTTGTTTTTTGGGTTTTTTGAGACAGGATCTCGCTTTGTCACCTAGGCCGGAGTACAGTGGCGTGATCACAGCTCACTGCAGCCTAGACCTCCCAGGCTCGAGTGATCTTTCCACCTCAGCATCCTGAGTAGCTGGGACTACACAGGTGCCCACCACCAAGCCCTGCTAATTTTTGTATTTTTTGTAGAGATGGGGTTTTGCCATGTTGTCTACCCAGACTGGTCTTGAACTACTGGGCTCAAGCAATCCACATGCCTCAGCCTCCCAAAGTGCTGGGATTACAGGCATGATCCACACGCCCAGCAATTGGTAAAATCTTTCTGGAATCCCAGCACTTTGGGAGGCTGAGGTGGGTGGATCATGAGGTCAGGAGATGGAGACCATTCTGGCCAACATGGTGAAACCCCGTCTCTACTAAAATACAAAAAATTAGCTGGGTGTGGTGGTGTGCACTTGTAATCCTATCTACTCAAGAGGCTGAGGCAGGGGAATCGCTTGAACCCGGGAGGCAGAGATTGTAGTGGGCCGAGATCGCGCCACTGTACTCCAGTCTGGCGACCGGGCGAGACTCCATCTCAAAAAAGAGCTAGAAGCAAATTAAAGGTACAAATGATTTGCTAAATAAGCTAGAATATTAAGCAATCATTAAAACTGCTTATCAAAGATGCTTAATGACTAACAGAGGAAACTGTGTAAAGGGCATACATAGGAACTCTCTGTACTGTCTACTCAATTTTTTCATGTATACAATTCTAGAACAGGTAAAACTAACTAATCTCCACTGACAGAAAGTAGGTAAGTTATTGCAGGAACCAAAGGTTGTATGAAATAATTGACTGCAAAGGGGCTTACGAGAAGCTTTTAAGAGGGATTAAAATGTTCTATATCTTGATTATGGCGGTTGTCAACAGGATATACACATTAGTCAAACCCCTCAAACTGTACTGCACATAAATAATTTTACTAAAGTGGATTTTAAAAGTAAAATAAAAACGCTTAATGATAGGAAAATGCTCATCTGTTGGGTAATTTGAAATGTGTAATAAATAAATTTGCATAGAAGAGGCTACAAATACATACAATGTTAATAGTGCTTTGCTTTGCATAAATATTATGTAGGTAGTTTTCATTTTTCCTTAAGTTATGTACTTTCAAAATGCTCTAAGTAAGTACGTATTTTTATGTTTATTTGGTGGTATTTTATTGAGAACCAGAGCTTAAGCCTAGAATAAGCTTGAGGTTTTAATAATTTATTCATTCAGTATTTATTACATGCCTCCATGTACAAACAGCATTCTAAGTGGTAGAGGGATACCTCTAAGCTTGGGTATGTTTCTCCAAGGTTCAGCTAGATGGGCTTTTCAAGTGATCACCATTGCCAGTGAATGTGGAAGCATCAACTATCATCTGTAAACCACATCTGTTTATAATCTTTACACTGGCAAACGACAGGTAAGTTGACTATAAAAACTGTTAGGATTCATGATTATCTGTTTACCTAATCTTCCTGAAAATAAGCTTAAATTTTTTACAGTGTTTAACATGTAATATATAACATATATTTAGAATGTATTATAATGTGTGAATGTGTTTATAAGAATCTGTATTGATAACTAATCATTTAAAAATGTTATGAGTTTTGAGCATTTATTTACTTAAAAAATTAAAAGTTCTGGGCAAGGCATGGTGGCTCATGCCTGTAATCCCAGCAATTTACGAGGCCAAGGCAGGCGGATCACCTGAGGTCAGAAGTTCCAGACCAGCCTGGCCAACATTATGAAACCCCGTCTCTACAAAAATACAAAAAAAATTAGCTGGGCATGATGGCAGGTGCCTGTAATCCTAGCTACTAGGGAGGCTGAGGCGGGGGAATTGCTTGAACCCAGGAGGCAGAGGTTGTAGTGAGCTGAGATCACGCCACTGTACTCCAGCCTGGGCGACAGAGCAAAATGCCATCTCAAAAAAAAAAAAAAAAAAAAGAGTTAAAAGTTTTACCACTATAAAAACTGCTTGAGGGTTTAAAACTCTAAGAAAATATAGAAAAATATAAATGAAACATAGAAAGCAATAAGTATGACAATAGAGACAAAGCATTAAGCAAAGAGCAAGAAGTGTCTGATTAATCAAATAGAAATACTGGATACGTATCATTAACAAATTGTAATCAACAAGTAAAAATATAGTGAGAAAATACTTGTTTCATGTTCAGCAGTGAGTGTAGCAATTCAAGATACTGGGGACAAGGGATTATGACTATATGCAGGGGACTATATGCACTAACCTCTCATGACAGAAAAATCTGAGATAACTACTCCATTATAGGGAATACACATGAAGCAAAAGAGAAAGAACACATATAAAAGAATCTAATCCAGAAATGATTTTAAACCAGTGATCACTGAAATTAAATCACTATGTTTAATTATAACTATACAATATGTTGCCTTCTCAAGTTTGACATTTGCACTTACATGTTGTATTCAAAAAGTATAAAACTTCATAATTTACAATAAAATACAAATAAAATGCACTATTTATACTAATAACCATTAAGAAGCACGAAAATAATGTGTGCTAATCAGGTTACAGCTAGTAAAGATGAGTAAAATAGTCTCAGACATTAAGGATACAACACAGAAAATATTTGTATGTGAATCACGGTACAGATAGTAAAGACGAATAGACTCAGACACCAGGAAGTTTTCATAGCACTTAGAAAGATAGCACAAACCCAAAACCCAAAATTGCCAACACTACAGGAATGCAAATGGAGAGTTCTTGTTAAGTATTAGCTTCTCAACCCTTAGAAAATACAACCTATGAGTCGTCACTGAAAATACAGACAGATGGGAAAACACCATCACCAAGTTGGTCTCGGTTTTCTAAATTCTAGAAATCATATGTGCAGGAACAAGTACCCTAATCAACTAAATCAGTGGTCAAACTATAGCCTAAGAGCCAAATCCAGCCCACGGCGTGTTTTTGTCTGATTTATGAGCTAAGAATGGTTTTCACATATTTAAAGGGCCATAAACAAACAAGAATATGCAACAGAGGTAGTATATTGCCACAAAGTTTAAAAGTTTAAAGGGGATCTTTACAGAGGTCTGCTGACTTCTGAACTAAATAATTCATAAATGGATGAAACAGGTCTTAGTGGTGGCTCTGATCCAAAGATTTGAACTGTGCCACGGCATCATAGTATATTAGAACTGGAAGGAGGCATGAAGACCATCTTTCCTTCCCATGATATTGCAAAGGCGCTGACTATGACTCATAGGTTTCCATCTTCTGGATCTACTGTATCCTGGGTCAAAAGTGCTTTACATCTCACCACAACACTGGCTCCCTTTTCCTTTAGTGAAGTAATCTGGGAATAAAAAAAAAGAGGTACAATAGAGTAAGTACACTCTCCTCCAACTCTCCACTGAGCCTTTCCTACAAACAACTAATCAACTAAAAGTGAAGTGCTGATGACCTTCATATTTTACTAATTCAGCACCAAAGATCATTTCCTATTCTCCCCACTTCATCTCCCCACTTCATCTCCCTCTACTCTACTTACATATTCTCTAAACCAAGCAAATTAATCTACTAGCATTCCTGAAAAAGCATCTGTTTTGTCCTATGGACCTTGGTCTATGTGGTTTCTCTCCTATGGACATGACTTCCTTTCTCCACCTATCCAAATTCCTTCCATCCTTCATGGCCCAATTTGACATCCATGATACCTTCGGAAAGCTTATAATCCAACAGGAAACACAGCTCAGGTACACACAAAAAAGTTTAAAAAATCTTGAAAGTTGTAATAAATAAAATGTTATAAAATTCCAAGAAGCAAAATGTCACCTCAGGGAAAATGTTTAGGTACCACCTTGGGAAAGTCTTTGAGTAAGATATGAAAAAGAGCAGAGAAGAAAAAGGGACGTTCCAGGCAGTGGAAATGAGCAAAGGTACAAAAGGGATAATTTCTTATAGTAGTGATTCTCATCTTTTTGTTTCCCTAGGTTTGCCTCTAACCAAGTGATGACACAGAGAATGCCCTCAATTTCTAAAGTCCCTTGCCTACCCATAATTTTGAATGTTACCAAAACTCACAGATTTAATATGCTAATCAGGTAATCAAAATTAAATGTAGACAGTCTATTTCTGCATATGTCTTCAGATAACTTTTATGAACATAAAAATCCAACACATAGAGCCAGGCACGGTGACTCATGCCTGTAATCTCAACACTTTGGGAGGCTGAAGCAGGCGGATAATGAGGTCAGGAGATCGAGATCATCCTGGCCAAAATGGTGAAATCCCATCTCTACTAAAATACAAAAAATTAATCAGGTGTGGTGGCCCACGCCTGTAGTCCCAGCTACTCAGGAGGCTGAGGTAGGAGAATTGCTTGAACCCAGGAGGCGGAGGTTGCAGTGAGCTGAGATCACGCCACTGCACTCCAGCCTGGCAACAGAGCAAGACTCCGTCTCAAAAAAAAAAAAAAAGAAAGAAAAATCCAACACATCTACAAAATCAAATATAAATTCTGTGACTTTAAGGCTGAATTATATTATTTTCATATCATTAATCAAACCAAAAGGGCTGAAAGTAAAAACTTCATTATTTTGGTTTCCTTTTTACTAAGTAATTTTATTCTATGGATAGCAACCTTTCACATTCTGGTTCACTCCAAACCTAGGGCCTAGTAGATGCTACCTAAATACCTGTTGAATTAATAATATTGGAACATAATATATATTTCACTGAAAATATTCCTTCCTTTAATTATGCAGTATAATAGAAAGTAGAGAGAAGATAAGGAACATTAATTGAAAGTGTTGTAAAAGGGAAGCCATCAAAAAACTTAAAACAATTATTTCAAAACCATCTTTGAAGCAAATAATCTATTCACATGTAACTCAGATCTTTATTGTAGCCCTTGTTGTAACACTACACACTTACCATCACCACCACCACCACCATCATCATCATGACATTTTTTTCTAAATACAGCTTGAGGGAGGAGACCATACAATTTGATTAACAGAAGCTGGGCGCAGTGGCTCACGCCTGCAATCCTAGCACTTTGGGAGGCCAAGGCGGGAGGATCACTTGAGGTCCAGATTTCAAGACCAGCCTGGCCAACATGGTGAAACGCCGTCTCTACTAAAAATACAAAAATTAGCCAGGCGCACTGGCACACACCTGTAATTGCAGCTACTCGGGAGGCTGAGATAGGAGAATCGCTTGAAGGAGGTGGAGGTTGCAGTGACCTGAGATCGTGCCACCGCGCTCCAGCCCGGGAGACAGAGCAAGACTCTGTCCCAAAAAAATAAATAAAACTAAAAACAAAACAGAAAACAGCCACTTATTCATCTTTGTATTTCACGTAATTCCTAGCACATAATGGATGCTTTAAAATCACTCATTGAGTTGAACAGTCATAGAGAAAATGTTTTCTCTGCTCTCCATGACTTCACTATATTTCAAAGGTATAAGCATCAACTCTGGCAATAAAAGCAGAACTTACACTACTATGAAAGCCTGACTTATTTCAAGAGTTCTCTGATACGAGAAGAGATATCCAGTAGATGTGTTCCCTAATTATACAAGTATAAGAAGGTGCATTGCTCCACTGTTGTCGATTTGCTATATTTAGTAGGCTCTGAATTGAATTATTCAAGCATGTACAAATATAACCTTAAAGGGGTCCACATACTTGCTCCTGACAATCTGGATACAAAAGCTGCCATTCAGATAAAAGATGACAGGCAACAAGAATCTGACAGGCCAGCAATTTGCTGCATTTTCTGCACATTTGAATTTGTAGGCCTCCATAGCCATTAAGCAAAATTAGTTTTATGATGTCAACTAAAAAGCCTCATGGGCAGCAGTTTTATGTCATTAAAAAAACTACCATCCTCAATCTGTTTGAATCTGTGTTTGCTCATTAGAAGCCTCTCAATGAATCAGAAGCGAGGGTTTAATCACACGCTTGCTCTATGAATGTTTAGTATAGCCCTGAACTATAACAAATTCCTATTCTACCTTTCCCTGTATCTAAAATAGTTTAGATATGGTTGAAGAACCTAAGTATTAGACAGGCTAGCAGTTCTTGACTGATATGGTTTGGATCTGTGTCCCCGCTCAAATCTCATGTCAGATTGTAATCCCCAATGTTGGAGGTGGGGCCTGGTGGGAGGTGATTGGATCATGGGGGCAGTTTCTAATGGTTTAGCACCATCCCCCTAGTACTGTTCTCATGATAGAGTTCTCACAAGATCTGGTTGTTTAAAAGTGTATGGCACATTCCTCCTCTCTCTCTCTCTCTCTCTCTCTCTCTCTCTTTATGCCTGCTTCCCTTGGCCTTCCGCCATGATTGTAAGTTTCCTGAAGCCTCCCCAGAACCCTAGCAGATGGCCAGCTTCCTATACAACCTAAGGAACCATGAGCCAATTAAACCTCTTTTCTTTATAAATTACCCAGTCCAGATATTTCTTTATAGCAGTGCAAGAATGAACTAATACATCTATCAAAAATGGAGCAATTTCGAAACTATAAATGTGATCTTAATATGTATTTATCCAATCTAAAAAGCAAGTGTCAGAGAAAAACTTCATCCTCTGCTGCTCCTAACTGTTGATCTTTGAATCCACTATGCTCTCTTATGCCCCTATGCCTTTGAAATTGTTATTTTCCCCTTTGCTTGTTTAGAGTCTCCTCCTTAAACCTGTCTGGCAAGTTTCTACTCATTATGGAAGTCTTCCCTGGTTTTCCCAAAAAAGATGCATGCAATCTTCCCCTATGCACGTTTATATACTTACATAAGTACCTCTCAAACTATATTATAACTGTCTCTTATGGTTAGAGAACAGTAAGCTCTCTACGGGCAATGACTGAACACCTCTTGGCAGAACTAATATTGAACTGGTACACACCAACAGAGCCTGAAGGGTTTTACTTAAGTACTGAAATACTTCCGTAACATAGTCTGGTAAAGTGTCACTGCCTCAAACTCCACCAGTCCTAAGGTGCCTACTGATGGCCCAGTCTCCCCACCACCACTACAACCCAGCAGGTAAAACAAGAAAGCCTGACACAGCATAAAGGATGAAGGGGTTCTTCAAGACCCTGATCCAGTGCTACAGCCATCTTAACTGGTTGGTGCCTATTTTGTACTTACTGGTAAATACTTTAAATATCACTCCTGCCTCTTCATAGCCAAAGCACAGGACACTGCCTAGCTTATCAGGCTTCTAATTCTTTGGCAAAATAATAAATGAAGACATACCAGGTCTATCAATGGCCCAGGGTCAATGCCCATGCTGTCAAAACTATGCAGACAATGATCAGTGATCAGACTGTCAAGAAAAATCCAGATACTAAAGTACTAGAGAAGAAAATGGTCAAGTCTGTCTATTCTCTGTGTTTGCCTTCAGCATTTGATAAAATAAATGCTTATCTTGATAATGTGCAAAAAAATCTTCAATGTGATACTTTATAGAGAATATAATTCAAGTATTTTTAATGTTTTTAAATAAAGTTTAAAAGCAAAGTTTCTATAAAGTAAGTCTCCATAACATACCACAAACAGTGATCATTAAACTCTAATCAGTGTCTTGGATAGGAACGCAAGTATCACTAAAGAAAGAGCACAGTGATTAATTCACATGGAGAGGAAAAGGCAAGAATGAGAAGAGTCAGTTAATTATAAATGGCATGTCTAATTACAGATTTTGCTAGGGGCTTCAGATACTTCTAATTAGTTTTACTAGGTATATTAACTATAAATAGAATACCATGAGAGAATTTTCTAATCACAGAAATGTACCTAGAATGTAAAATCAGAGTTTATCTTTATAATTTAATAATTAAATGTTCAACAATGTATAATTATTTTGAAAGTCATCAATAAAATATATATCACACTAAAATCAAGTTACTCAGAATATTGCTAAGGTGGTGACAGAGTCTTTAAAACATCCACAGGGGAGCAAGTGTGTAGCTGAAGGAAGGATGAACATGTAGCTTCAATAATAAGAATTTTGAACTTATAAATGGTGATATAACAATCTTTTTAGGCTCCTTCCTTTCTGGTAAATACTTTAAATATCACTTTTTAATACTTCAAAATTTTCTGGTAGAAAAATTGTCTTTTATTCATGCTGTAGGCAGTTTCAGAGAGCCATATGATTAAAATGTTAAAAATAAAGATGGAAGGGATAAATAGCAGCAAGAGAAGCTTACGTAATTTCAACACTATCTCATTAAGATCAATCTTTAATTTAAAACAAAAACAAAACCCTGCTGTGCTATATACTACATTAATGAAAAATTCTACAAGGTGACTAAATCTCAAACAGGAAGCATAATGTGTTTACTAAGGACAAATTAAGAAAAACCATTCTGATTTTTTAGTATTTGTATTAAAGTAAAAACTTAGAAAAGAAGAGAAAAATTAAAGACCATGATGTATTTCAACTTTAAGAAAAGCTTTTAAAGTCTCACTAATCTTAAATTAAAACAATCAGGTAAATTATTTTGGTTATTAGCACTAACATGAATTTAACATGAAATTTAACATGAATTTAACATGAAATTAAGCAGAAAACTGAACACCTATATACTATCCCAGGCAGAATGCAAGGTGCTTTACCTAAATTGTTAATTTTCACAACCATCTAACTTGGCAGATATTATCATCCCTACCTTACTGATGATGAACTGATATTAAAAATAATCTCGCCACAGTCAGCTAGTAAGTGGCAAAGATTCAAACTCATAGTTGACTACCCAACAGTCTCTGTGCTGGCCACTACACCCCACTAACTGACCAGATGGCCTCAATGTAGTTAAAGTAAGCCAATGTAGCACTGAAGTTCCATGGTGTATTAGCTGTACTAGATGGATGAAGTTAAGGCTTCAATCTACTATTCCAATGAATGTGACTATCTGAATATCTAAGGAAAACAATATAATTTAGTAATTATACTTCTGACCCTGATTTGGGAAATCAAGGATGTAGCCAGTTGGCTTAAGAGCCATCACAAAATTCTATTTTCATTAAACTCGCTTTGATCCAAATGATCAAAAAATTAAGCACTTAGATCCACAAGTAAAAGGATTCAATCAGGACCGATATAAGTTAAAAATAAATGTAATAATAGGCCAGGCGCGGTGGCTCATGCCTGTAATCCCAGCACTTTGGGAGGCCGAGGCGGGCGGATCACGAGGTCAGGAGATCGAGACCATCCTGGCTAACACGGTGAAACCCCGTCTCTACTAAAAAAATACAAAAAAAATTAGCCGGGCGCAGTGGCGGGCGCCTGTAGTCCCAGCTACTCGGGAGGCTGAGGCAGGAGAATGGCGGGAACCCGGGAGGCGGAGCCTGCAGTGAGCCGAGATCGCGCCACTGCACTCCAGCCTGGGAGACAGAGCGAGACTCCGTTTCAAAAATAAATAAATAAATAAATAAATGTAATAATAAAAATAAATGAGTTTAACACAATTTATTTAAAAAAAACCTTTCTCCAGCTTTTGTGAACACATATAACAAAAAAGAAAATGTACAGTTCACTTAAAAAAATCAAGCAACTTGAAACTCTTCTGAATAAATGAGCATGAATAAAAAAATTACCACATACCTAACAAAGGCACACAACAAACATTTAACAAACAAGTTAATGACTTGGCTAAATGAAGATTAAAAAGTGAAAATGGGGAAAACAAGGAAAATTAAGGGAAGAGTTGATCTTTCTCTAAGTTCCTTGTCACATAAATACTACCTGCTCTATATTTCCCAGGAAGTTGGTTAAGGGTTGGGGGGGGTGGGGAAGTACCTGCTCTTGAGGTTCTTTACTAAAAACAGTCCTTCAGAATATACCTACCCTGGCAGAACTCTCCTCCTCATATTGCGGCTAAGGAAATATCACCTCTCTCCTAAGAGAAGGTCTAACATCCAAAATAATATCCTTCCTTGTCCTGAACAGCCTCTTTCTGGAAACATTTTCAATCCTTCTACATCCCATAGCATATTTCAAAGACACACTTTTCTGGTTTTCTAAATTGAATATTATTTATTATTTAATCAGCATAATGAAAAATTTAAAGAGTGGTTTATGATATACAGAAACTCTGACACAATAAGGATATTTTATAGTGCAAATATAATTCTCATTTTAAAAACACAAGCATCCTTCACAAAGATTGTTCCATTTGAAAAGAATTTTTTAAGGCTTTTTTATGTAAGCTATTTTCTACTTTTTTATTCGAAAGAAACCATGCCTTTAACAAAAGCTGTATTACAGTTACACATCTCTTACCAACAGGGATACATTCTGAGAAATTCATCATTAGGTGATCATTGTGCAAACATCATAGACTGTATTTACACAAACCTATATAGTATAGCCTACTATACCCATAGGCTATTAAATAGAGCCTATGGCTCCTAGACTACAAACCTGTACAGCATGTTACTATATTGAATACTGTAGGCAATAACAATGGTATTGGTGTATCTAAACACAGATAAGGGGCTGGGGGCAGTGGCTCATGCCTGTAATCCCAACACTTTGGGAGACCAAGGTGAGAGGATCACTTGAGCCCTGTTTGAGACCAACCTAGGCAACATAAGGAGACCCCATCTCTACACAAATGTTTTAAAAATTAGCTGGGCATGGTAGCACATGCCTGTGGTCCCAGCTGCTCAGGAGGCTGAGGTGGGAGGATTGCTTAAGCCAGAAAGGTGGAGTCTGCAGTGGGCAGTGATTGAGCCACTGCATTCCAGCCTGGGGAACAGAGTGAGACTCTGTCTCAAAAAATAAAATAAAACACAATTACAATAAACATAGACAAGGTATAGGAAAAATACAACGTTATATATACTCTTTTTTTTTTTTTTTTTTTGAGATGGAGTCTCACTCTGTTGCCCAGGCTGGAGTACAATGGCACGATCTCAGCTCACTGCAACCTCCAGCTCACTGCAACCTCTGCCTCCCAGGTTCAAGTGATTCTCCTGCCTCAGCCTCCCAAGTAGCTGGGACTACAGGTGTGCACCATCACACCTGGCTAATTTTTGTATTTTTAGTAGAGATGGGGTTTTACCATGTTGGCCAGGCTAGTCTCAAACTCTTGACCTCAGGTGATCCGCCCACTTTGGCCTCCCAAAGTGCTGGGATTACAGGTGTGAGCCACCATGCCAGGCCAACAATGTTATACTCTTATGTGGTCCTCGTTGACCAAAACTTTGTCATTCCATGCATAACTGTATTTACAACTCTTACCTGGTTAGTGCCTGGAATAACTTCCTGAATCTCATCTACTGTATCACCTGCTGATTCAAAAATCACCTTAGAGCCTAACTCCTTTACTTCACCTAATAAAACTTACTGAGCTTGGACATGTAAAAACCACATGTGGTATATTTTCTTCTAGTGCAACAATGCCTATGAGACTGGGCAAGTTGAGACCAAGAGTGATCTCTCCTCTTCATACCAAACAACTAGCCTATCATTTGAATATGCTATTATTTTACACATGAGTTTAAAAAGAAAACTATGCCTGACTATCCCATTTCCTAAAACTGTAAGTTTCTAAGGACTGCACTGACACTGTATAACAATATCATATATATATATATATCCCATAAAAATAAAGCAAGCAAGCATTTTATAATTCTTATTTCACCTGTAAAAAGGCCAACCACATAACAATTTTACAAAGCATCTCATTTCTTTATGAGATGAGGGAAGATCATCTCCCTCTCTTTGACATACATGGACAGTGGAAGTCATAAGCAAAAGCTAAATGAAATGACCCTCAAAAATTCTTGCTTCTTACAGAGTATGGAATTCAATAGTCTAACTGCCAGGAATCTTGCTACTTCATGGTATTATTTACATATTACAAATTATATTTAATTAGAGTTTGTTATTTGTTCCATTTTAAAGGTATTGGAAAATAAAATATTTCCCTTTGCTGACATACTAACACATTCTTTACTATATACTAAAACTTTATAACATTTTATGTCTTAGTGGTTTTTGGAAGGTCAATACCATTGCATACTTATATGCTGAAATAATAAATCCTTTTAAAAATCACATTGTCAATTCTCTTTGGCTTCAGAAAACAGACATGTCAAAAACTCAACTGGAAAGCAAATAAATCACAATACCTTTGAAGTGTTATTAAATAATCCTGAAGACGAAATCTGAGTCAAACTACAAAAAGGCCCTCAATCTCTGCTACCAAGAACTGTGTTGGATTCATTCATATATCATTTATAGAAAAGAAGTAATCAGCATGTCCTTAGCCAAGCACAAACATGTTTGTTGAGATGGACTGTGTAAGTCCAAGGATTTTGCTCGCCACCCCCATATTTCCTTGGTCTACAAGAAACAACTGTAGTTCAGCTGAGACTGTCTTTAACTGGTTTGTTTTTAAAGAGCTATATCTGCTGAAATGAGATTGCCTAAAAGCACTGCAATCCTCTCCAGTGGGATTACAAGTTATATTGGTAATAAATGTGTTCACTTAGGTAACAAGAAAGAAGAAAAAGGCAACCTACAAATAGTGCTGAAAATCTGAGGTTATACATTTTCTCCAATGAAAAAAAAAGTAGTTGAATACCACATATTTCAAATAGAAACTCAAAAATCTGGGGATGTCCACAGCAAGACCTTCCCATAAGGAGCAAAATTATCTAGCAGTCCTTCTAAGAGGAAGCTGAATTAGCATTCTCTATTGAACTAAAAAGTCGTAAGAGAATATGAGTCACTTTTGAAGAGCTCATTGAAGAATAAAATGAGACTTTAAGTCTTTAAAGAAACTATCTAGAAATATATACAAATCCTAAGTTGAATACAATGTAACAAAAATAACACTTATCAAACACCCTCATACTTACAATTCTATACCCTCTGGGAAGAATGCTATACATGCAGGGAAGCCATTTTCTAGCTGGACATACTAGGATAGGGTTCCCAACATCCAATATATAGAGATTCAGGGGTTTGCTACAAATATTCTAGAAGTGTATATCTAGAGTAAGAACTGTTCACTGCCAACCCAAGGGCCCATCCAACATTAGACCGCACCAATAGGGACCCTTAAGAGGATTGGTTAGGTCCAGGACCTTCATAAGAGATCTAATTAGCTTTAGAAAAGGGGCCAGAAACTCTTGTAACAGGAAACTTTTCCGTTTACAGCAGGACTTGCCTACAAGATACCAAGACTAAATGCTGTTTCACTAGAATGGGACTTATTTCAACCAATCATATACAGATCTATGAACTCATGCCATCCTATCCAAAATGCTGGTTTTCAATCCTTAATTTGGATAACTACCCCAACCCTACCCTAACCCCTGCTCTTTTCTAGTACTAAAATCTAGAGTTTTCTTCCTCAACAATTACTCAGTAAATTTCTTTACTATATTTCCTTACCTGGCAAATGTAAAATCCTTACTATATTTCCTTACCTGGCAAATAAATAAACTCAGCTTTGTTTTGTCTTGTTTTTTTAGCTCCACTGGTCTTTGTTATATTCTTTGACATACTGATTTTCAAGAATATTTTCATTCCTTTTCTTCCACCAAAAGCAAATCAATACTGGCCTGGGAGCTAGAATTGGTCAACAGCATGACCTGCCCTGGTAATCAATAATACAGGCTGGTTATGTAATAATACAGGCTGATGGTTAGGTCATGCCATTGGTGTACCTGAAAACCTGCCAGATAATTAGAATCACCCTTTCAGCAAAAACAGCAACTCTCTGAGCACTCTGGTGGTACTGATCAGTGCAGTTTTGGAAGGCTGGACATAACTGATCTTTAAAGGCAAGATCCCTGTTTATCCTTCTTTCTGCTTATTATATACATGGTCCACTGTCAAAAAGATATGAGAAAATCAGTTTTTTGAATTTTTTGAGACAGGTTCTTACTCTGCTACCCAGCCTAGAATGCAGTGGCACGATCACAGCTCACTGCAGCCTCGACCTCCCAGGCTCAAGTGATCCTCCCACCTCAGCCGCCCAAGTAGCTGGGACTACAGGCATGCACCACTCTGCCCAGTTAATTTTTGTACTTTGTGTAGAGATGGGGTTTCACTATGTTGCCCAGGCTGGTTTCGAACTCCTGGGCTCAGGTGATCCACCCACCTCAGCCTCCCAAATTGCAGGGACTACTGAAGTGAGCCACCATGACTGGCCAAAAATCAGTTATACAACAACTATTTGCTTGACAAGCATCTCCCTCTCTCCCAAATGGCAGAGTAAGTGTTGCTGGAAACCCTGGTATGCCACTTTCATCAACCCAAAACTATCTACATTTAATACACAATCTTTTAGGAGGGACTTATTTCTCAGGTAATTTCAGAGTGAAGTATAACTGCCAGGTAAAATAAGTTTTATTTAGATAATATGAGCTAATAATATGATTTGCCTTATTAGGTCAGCCTTGGCTCCCCAGCACTTCCCAAACCCTGCTCTCCCTCTTCACAGAGAATATCCCAGAGGCTCTGTGGAACCCAAACAGCAAAATGCTATTATAGAGTTTTAAATAATGGAGTAACATGCTAAAAATCATGTTTTAAGATTAATAACCTAAAAAGCTAATCTAGGACTACAGTTGGGAGACAATGGAAGCAAGGAAACCAACTCAGCATGACATAATTGATCCTTAAAGAATACAGCAATGGCCAGATGCAGTGATGTGTACTTGTAGTTCAAGTTACGTGGGAGACTGAGGCAAAAGCACTGCTTGAGGCCAGGAGTTAATGGCTGTAGTGTACTATGATGGGGCCTGTGAATAGCCACTGCACTTCAGTTTGGGCAACATAGTGAGACCCTGTCTCTTAAAAAAAAAAAAAAATTTTCTTTAAAAGAATAAGGCAATGCTCTAAGAACAGTAAAGAAGAACTGAATCTGACATTACCAACAAACTTTATCTTTTCTATTACAGATTCAATTCATTGAGTAAACAGAAAGGTTCACTTGTAAGGCATAGAGTCATTTTTATCCATCCAGGTTACAGAGTGCTGAAATTCAACCACCAGAAAATCATTCTTCTCGATTACAACACTCTACTCTCCCAACATTTTCTCCAAAAACATTCTAGAAGGAGCAATTTCAGAAGTACTCATTTAGCCATTATTGCTGCTTTGATGGCAATTAGCTTGCCTGCTTGCCTTCTCCAGGCACTCTCACCTCTACCCCAACCCCAAAGCACACCATAATATCCCCCAAAGCCACCTTGATAAAAAGGGATAGGGCAAAAACAAGAATCTAAGAACCTAATTGTATCTGAACTGGAAGTGGGACTAAAAGAAATGAGATGCTTTGCCAAAATGTGGAATAAAACCAGAGTTAAGTTTTTAAAATTCTAATGTCAGGGTTTTAAGATACCTTCATATTTTCTCTGCCTTTGGATACAATATACCAAAACCCAAAAATCCTTGTAAAATTAAAATTCACAGAAAAGTTTCAAGCTAGACTCCATCCATGTCTCTCTCTCTCTCTCTCTCACTCTCACTCATACCCTCCTTCCCTCCTCTCTATCTATCTCTATGTCTATCTTTAACTCTAGTGGGGCAAGAGTGGTTAATAGAAACAGCTAACAAATCAAAGAGCTTCCTTCAGGGATTCCCTGCCACCATCAGGGCAAAGTTCTGACTTGACAGCCTGGTAACATAAGGCCCCTAATATTTGACACCCAACAGTCCTTTCCAATCTCATCCTTCACCATATGCTACCTTCCATTTCCTCATTCACCAATCATTTCTACTGAATGTCTATAGATCCCCAGTCTTTAATGTTGTCTAATACTTCCATACCTTGGCTCATTCTTTCACCTTGTCTAATAGTGTGGCTATGTGAGGCTCGAGTTCTTCTCTTAGAAATATTTCCTGACATCCTTCCTCTTGGGCCCTTCAATACACCCCTCCCTAACCCACACCAAATCTGCATTAGGCTCCCTCCTTCATGCACACCTCTATCAAACTTCTTAGAGGGTACTGACAATTCCAAAACTAGGGAATGCCTGCCACATTATAGGTACTAAAATGGTCATTAGTTTCCAGTTCTGTGTTCCTCCTAGAGCAGAGTCATTTTTCTTTCTCTTCTTTTTCTTCTATTTTGTCTAAGAATCCTCAGTATTCTTCCTATTAACTTGACAGTTTTATGCACATTTGGAATATGGCTATTAGCTTCTTAAAGGGGAATCCAAATGAAATTAAATACACAAGGAAGTTTTTCCATACCGGGCTCAATGAATCAATCTGACCCCAAAAATGAACTTTTATGAATATTCAGACTACTACTAAAACAAAGGAAAAAATAACTTTTCTTAAAATGTTTATTGATCTACTTTGAAAATGTATTAATACATCAGCTTCTGAATCATCAAAATGTTGAAATATGAAATCAGTTTATATCTCCTTTTTTTTTTTTTTTTTTTTTTTTTTGACACGAAGTCTTGCTCTATTGCCCAGGCTGGAGTGTAAGTGGTATGAGCTCAACTCACCGCAACCTCCGTTGCCCGGTTTCAAGCAAGTCTCCTGTCTCAGCCTCCCAAGTAGCTGAGATTACAGGCTCCCACCACCACGTCCAGCTAATTTTTGTATTTTTAGTAGAGATGGGGTTTCACCATATTGGTTAGGCTGGTCTCAAACTCCTGACCTCAGGTGATCCACACCTCTCAGCCTCCCAAAGTGCTGGGATTACAGACATGAGCTACCATGCCCAGCCAGTTTATATCATTATTTTAAACAGAGAATAATATCCACACTGCAATAGGAAATCTGCCTTGAGAAGAAACATCAGAGTTAAAACTTGCAACATCTGACTCCATGTTCCTTTGATCTTTTCAGGTAGGTTAACTGTTAAAGGATACATAAAAATGTGATAACCCTACTTGTCAGAACTCTGTTCAAAATCTTCCTACTAGGGATTCAGATTGGGGACTGCATGACATCCTTATGGTATCAGTGTGAAAAACAAAAAGAATGCTTTGAGCAAAAACACTACCCAAGGCTATACCCAGTTATAGCCTCAAACTGGCATCACCCCCATATACAACATCATTCTTATAATAATACTTACTAGATTTAGGAATTCTACCAAATTAATGGTTCTAATAAAAGCACAGAAATATGATCTAATATAAAATACTCATGTGGGTCTTGCTTTGCTTTTTAGAATGACTTTGGTCAATCTAACCTTCTCTATTTCTTAAGCTCTAAGATGTAGCAATTATAAAGTCACTATTTTAAAATGTTTTCTAAGCTACCTGGTGCACTTTAACTCAGTTACTCTCTCTAGCTCTAAAAATCAAACTACCCATTCATGGAAACATACTTAGGATTAAACACTGTAAAATACAGATTGCAAATAAAAACACCAGTCAACTTGAATCAAAAGATTAAACTCTAACAAAATGATTTACAATTATACCTCAATAATAAAAATGTAAGTGAATTCAATACTAATTGTAATACAGTGGGGTTTCCCTTATTTACCTGAGGGAGGGTATGGAATGTAGAAAATAAATTAGGTATTCTGAAGATCAGAGTAAAACAAAACATAACCTAGCTAGATCTGAAATTTAGTGCAAAAAAAAAAAAAAACAAGCTCACAAACTATTATATTTTTGTCCTTTACCTTTACTCCCTCCCTGCTGCCAGCCACCTGGTTTTAGATATTCTCATGCAGAGAAAATAGCAACAATGCCATTTTCCTTCCAAATGCAATCAGGTTTTGGCAAACTTCAGTCAGTATGTCAGTTAAAAACAGAAACAATCCAAAATGTGATTTGGCAAATAACTACTTAAGTATTGAGCAGTTCCTCCCTTGAATGGTATTGCACTTTCCATTTATCATTTTTAAATGTACAAAAAAACCTGAAAATCTGCACATGTTGCTGGACAAGTAATAGTTTCCAAATTAATAATACATTACGCATTACTCTATTAAGCATACATTAAGAGCAAAACTATGCCATTTTGGAAACAGAACTCCTTGTGAGTGGTCCTTACTGTTGTGGTATTTCAAACCACTGCTTTTATTTTTATATAAACCTTATTGACTCCTTTATAAGTTAGTATTCAAATTTGCCAGAAGTTTAAACAACTGTTTTCATCAACATGTGTGCCAACTGCCTTCCGTTGGCCCTCTACCAGATCCATTTAGGATTCTCAAACTAAGCCTGCCTAAATAAAGTTTTATTTTAATAGTCACACCCATTCAGTTACAAGTTGCCTATGGCTGCTTTTGCTCTATGTCAACAGAGTTCAGTAGTTGTGACAGATCATCTGGCTCTAAGGAAAAAGTCTGCCAGCCCAGGACTTTTTACAAATAAACTTGATAAAATCCCCTCACCACTGTCTTCACTGTTCATCTATGAAATAAAGGTGAAAGAATGCTTACAGAATTTCTCAGAGCATATGCAATTAACTTTTTAATATTTATACTACTTGGAACCCATGCATTAGATACCTTCCTGAAATACTGAGTTGATTCAGCAACTTGGGTGAACCTAAAATCTTCTCAGATTCAAAATGTAAAATGCCTACACCCAAAACCACGCTAATTACTATTACTCAGCAATAAGTGTAACACTGTCATAAGGAAGTTGAGTAATGACAGAAGCCTATTTGTCTGTCATTATTTCTGCTAAAGAATTTTCAAGTAAAAATAAAAAACAAAACAAAAATGGTTAGAGGTGGTTAAAACAAATGTACTTTAAAGTTTTGCAAATAGAAGACAATTGTTTTATTTTCAATGATGCTGTTTCACTCTAAAGCCATTCTAAAATTTTCCAGCAAAAAATAAAAGGACTAAACTTCAGATTAAAATGTCAGATAGCTGAATATTAAATAAATATCTGAGGAATAAAGGGAGCTATGGGGATGCTCTGGTTCTTAACTTCATTGTAATTATTTTATGTATTACAATTTTCACTCTGTAAAAGTAAGGACATAGATATGGCAAAGGAGTCTTTTTTCTAATCCAGCCCAGATACTTCGAGGCCACTTATAAGGAAGGCTATCTGGGGACTGGGTGCCAAGGCTGCCTCATTCTGCAGAGAAGATGAACAAAAGGAAGTCACACTGTATGAAAATAATTCGTGGAAAACCCTGAAGTCTGAAAGGCACATTTCTAAAGAAGAGTCACATCATTTTATCATGGTGATTAAGAGAGGCACTTATTTGGATGCCACCTGAGCCTTTGGTCTTCTAACACCAACTGCCTCCTGACTAGTTAAAAGCATTGAGAATATCCAAACGACCAGGCTTAGGGCAGAATATACGAAGAAGGAAGGAGCCTTAGTTTTAGAATGAGTCAGATAAACCTGGTTTGAATCTAGCACCCATTTTATATGTGACCTTGGGCCAATTATTTAGCCTCTCTGAGTCTTGGTCTCCTCATGAGGATAAAAATGGTACTATTTTCATAGAACTGCTATGAGGATTAATGGAGCTATTATAGGAGGCACTGACTCCTGGAATGTAAAAATAATTAATAACAGCAGCTAAACATATACAGAACTAAAGGCCAGGCATATATTCCTCAGCATTTATTCCTCAGAAAATCTATTTAGTAGGTATTATAATTTGTCCAAAGTCACAAAACAAGCAAGTTGCAGAACCAGATGTGGACCCATGAAGTACGCCTCCAATGTCTTTGTTCTTCATTACCTCTTATACGGAAGTTATTATTAGAATGAGCATCCCAAGTATTCCTAAGAATGGCTCTATGTACAACAAAGTATGTGAAGCCTTCTTCATCAATATTTGAATTTTCATAGATTTCTAGTTTGGAAACATTCCTGCTTTGTTGTTAAAATGCTGTTGGTAGCACAAAGCTATTAACATTATGGTCATAAATTCAATATCTGTTTAGGTCACTTAATTACAATCAGAGGGAAAAAATTTTCCAAAACCCCAATCCATTTAGGCTGGCTTTGTTCATATCCATCAGAACAAGGACTACATTAAAAAAATAGAAAGGGCTATGGAACAAACACCTCTTCATGAGGAGCTCAGAAGGGATTCTGGTGGCATCATAAAATGAGAGACTCAGAGATAGAAGGGCCCTTAATTTAACTCCCTTATTTTACAGAGTGAGAAATGAAGCCAAGACAGAAGTGTTGCTTTCCCCATGTCCCACAGTTGGTTATCCGTCACAGCAGACCACGTGCAAGAAGATCTTCCCACGACACCACTATGTCTAGATTCCTACTGAACTGCAAACTCATGCCTCGTTAATACCTCAATCGACAGGCATGCATAGCTGGCTACTGCACAACAGAAATATATTGGAAATCAGCAGATGGAGAGGGATCCTCTTACCAAAGATCTTTAAGGAATTTCTCTAATACAATTATTGTGTACCCAGAGTAAAAAAAAATCTATTTAAACAAGACATAGTAAACTTGTTAACTCAATAAAATGCAGACGTATAAGTTTGTAAACATTCCTAACACACTTCTGAACTATTTCTGTGTTCTCAACATAGAATAAGTCTCCAACAGAAATTATCTCCCTCCTGCTAGAATTTCTCACAAGAAAACTTCCATTAAGGCCTGATTACAATCTTGATAATCTTTTCTACAAAAACACTTGCTCCCTTAAATTAATAAATTATTAAATTCTCTCTTCCTGGAAACAAACACATCAATAGACTTTTAAAATGGTAAGTTATCTGATGCTTTACTCTCTTCAAAGACTGGCTGTTCACTGCCTAGGTGTAAATATAATTAGCCTGCTCCTAAAATAATTTTGTAGGGTAAGAATTCCCTCATACTAGGTTACAAATATTTGTCTTTATGCATATCTTACCTTTTGTTTAAGGCAAAACAGATGGATTTGTTGTTCAAATTCAAAACAATCACATAAGGAAAGTGATTTGCTAACAGCTGATGTTTTCAACTCCTTTTATGACAACCCTAACTGATGTGTACGATCTCCTCTCTTAGCAGAACTGAGAATTACATCTCCAATAGGGAAGTAGCTCTCCAGTGACATACCTAAGCAGCCAAACTAAGGTTACATAACTAAATTAAGCAAAAATGAAAAAGCATTACCCAGGAAAATGTGTTACAAAATTACTTGAGGAAGTTATGAGAATTCCCAAAAAACAAGCAATAATTATCTTTCCCTCTATAGCAAAAAAATTAAAAATTAAAAATAAATAAAATAGTGACAGTGAAGGGAAAGGAACAAGCTATATATTCCAAAGGAAGAACTACCAGACTTGGTTAGATATAAAGATGAAGCACTCAATGAATAAAAAGTGACTTCAGCATTTTGGTATCTGGCCAACTATGTGGATGGCAGCCTTCTTGACAAACCCAGAAGTCAGAGGAGAGTTGGTTGGTAAGGAGGGGAGGTAGGGCCAGTTTTATCCTGTTGAAGTGAATGTTAGCAAGTGGGTATACTTAGTATGTTCTAAGTATACATAGCTGAAATTAGCTGGGCATGGTGGTGTGCACCTGTGGTCCCAGCTACTTGTGGGGCTTGAGGCAGGAGGATCGCTTGAGCCCAGGAGGTAAAAGCTGCAGTAAGTCATGATAGCATCACCACACTCCAGCCTGGGCAACAGAGCAAGATCCTGTCTCAAAAAAATAAAAACAACTTGAAAAGTATATGCAACTGGATCATGCGTAAATTGAAGGTACAAAACTTGAGCCTCTTGTAGAAGTTTAAACATGTGAAAATGTTTAATTACCAATGTGGGCTTCATAGGTAAAAGGTAAAGCCTCAGAGTGACAGATATGACATGCTAACATGCAGCTAATGAAATTTGTATCGGAACTTTTAGTGTATTACAACACTTCCTCAGACAGTTGCAGTAGCTATTCAGTGTCTGCCTCCTTTTCCCCTGCTTAAACACTCCAAATAAAAGAAGACTCATATTGGCATCTCATTTACAGAAAAATATAATTTAATACTATGGCAACTAACTCAGGAAATATTAATTCCAGAATGCTTACCTGAATCTTCTCTCCGTGTATCAAACAATACATGCAATTTGCCTTCTCTGAACCATATCTACATACAGCTATCACTTAGAACATATATCTTCAACATTTCATGTTGATCATTGTTTTCTGTTAAATATACATAATGTTTCTATTTCTACATTTTCCTTTCAACTGCTAATATTCTCTTCATCCTCTCTTCTATAGTTTCAAGTCTGAATTCTGGGTCTCCAAGTTAAAACTTCACACTACAAAAAAAAAAAAAAAATACTCCATCAAACAGGCCTTATATGAATTGTTTACCAGAGATACTTGAATAAATTTGTTTCCATCCTATCTTTTATGTTCCACATTTATTAACTTAACTTTCTTCATATCTTCTTTCTGCCTGTCTACCTTCTTTTGCTTATTCTTTTTTTTTTTTTTTTGAGACAGGGTCTTGCTCTGTCGCCCAGGCTGGAGTGCAATGGTGCTATCTGGGCTCACTGCAACTTCTGCTTCCTGGGCTTAAACGATCCTCCCACCTCAGCCTCAGCTAGGATTACAGACGTGCACCACCAACTTTGGCTAATTTTTAAATTTTTTGTAGACACAAGGTTTCACTATATTGCCTAGGCTGATCTCGAACTCCTGGGCTCAAGGTGATTCTCCTGTCTTGGTCTCCCAAAGTGTTGGGATTACAGGCATGAGTCACTGCATCCATTCTCTTTTTTTAGTTGTATCATTTACAAGTTTTTATAGGAAAAATTTTGACCCTAATTTTGGGATTCAGCTTTCTAATTCTGAGCAAAAAAGGAAAAAGCTGTAGAGTGAATCAACCCTGTGTTGTCACTAGACAGGTGTGCAACCTTAGGCAAATTATTTGACCTTTCTGAGCCTTGCTTTCCTAATTTGTAAATGGGAGATAATACCATCTCTCATGGAGGGATGTTTTGCAAGTCAAAGAAAAAGAAACGTAACAAAGCTAGGATGATAACTTGTGGTTATACATGAAATTTTATAGGTTATTATGAAAGTAATTATCCTAGAGGGCATTTCAGAACTTTGCTACCAGACGTACTGGATGCACTTTCTAATTCTGTCTTCAAGGACAGAGTACAAATTAGATTACTGCAGTTTTATTGGAGGAGGCATCAAGGGGTGCATGTAATAGAAATCTAGGGTTACTACCTTTTCGTAGAAAGGCTAGAATACAAACACGGGAAAGCCAAATCTCAAGGTTTACTATGTTCCACCATCCCTGTATACCCTAGAAGGTAGTAAAATCTTGACTGCAATTGGAAGGTTTACAGTATATTTCAAGCAGGGAACTGCTACATTGCATTTAGACTCACAATTCCAAGCAGAAATGGGATTAGTGTAGTCTGTATTTCATTGCTGATTTGAAACAGAATGATGATAATGGATATATTAACTTTACAACTAATATTACCTGCCACGTACTATGTTAAGCGTTTTGTATTCATCATTAATCCTCACAACAACCCTATGAAGTGGATACTTTTATCCCATTTGACAAATGAAAGAAAACTGAAGCTTGGGAGAGCTGGGATTCAAACCCAGATAACAGTAAAAATTTCAAACCAGTGAAAATGTCAATAACACAGCAACAAGTTATGTGCTGACAGTAAGATACTAATATGTCAGCAGTCAGAGCTATTTGAGTATCTGTGTGGGAAGTGGAGCATCATATTCACCTAACTGTATAAGTAAAAGCAGGAAAGAGGAAGAAGAAAAAGAAAGGATTACATCCAGAGTAGCAATTCTGGAATTTTCAAATATTAAAAATCATGACACTGTCAAATTGAGCATAGCCTGCTTTGAGGATAATTAGGGCTTTCCAGAGCTAAAGTTCTCCACCTGCTTTCTACCTGACAAATGGTGATGGATGACAGCATTAGAAACTGATGTTATGTGCTATCATATGCTCAACACACTTCCACGGGCACAGGTAGGCCTCTGTAAAATTCCCAGAATGTCAGCTGCACCTCTGTGGCTTCTCATCTTCCTCAGGAAAGCATATTAGAATGAAAATGAGTAAAAGAGGTATGAATTTTCTCTGTATCAAATATGTACATGTTAATATTTACTGAACATTGGTACTATGTGCCAGGCATGTTCTAAGCCCTTTGCCTCTATTAATCCACAAATGAGACTATAAATTAGATACTATTTTCATTTTAAAGATGAGATAACTAAGAAACAAAATAAGTAATTTGCTGAAGATCACAAATAAGGGAAATCACAGTGCCAGGATTTCAACAAGGTGGTCTGGTTACAGATCCCCAGCTCTTAAACAGGACAATAAACTGTCAACTTTTCCTGGGGCACAATCCAGTAGACAGATGCCCTGGGAATTCCAGGAACTCCTTGCAAGATGACACAACCAAAAAGAAGAACTTTTGCCTCTGTAGAATAAGTTCAAAGGGCTCCCTAGGACTGTGAGGGTGCACTGTCCCCATCAGGATTTTAGTTTAAAGTCACAGAGACCTTTAATCCCAGCCCCACAGACTTAGAAGACTCCATTTATGACTCTCCTTATTCCTGGGTAAGCTGGGCAGTAAGAATCTTCTTAGTTACCCCAGCAAATGATACTGGTTGAGGCAGCCCAGACCCATGGTGCTACTGCTGAGCTACACAGTATCCACATAGTTTCACATAAAGAATAGGAATACAATTCCTTGCTCTGAAACAAGAACTGTGCATTAAAGATTCATTCAGTCTTCTGGGTAGCACTGTTCACATACCATTCATTCAACAGTATTTACTACAAGCTGCTATATACCAGACACTATTCTAAGTGCTAGAACACCACTGTGAACAAGAGGACTCCTGCTCACAAAGTTTATATTCTAGCAGGACAGAAATATAAAGGTCAGATTTAAATACAAGAGGAAAGGGTACTGGCACCAACCTAACTCAGGGCAAAAAAAAAAAAAAAAAAAGAGAGATACCAGGGAAAGGGGGCACTATTTACTCTCTACGGTACAAATGCTAGAATCCTTTCAACTCGAGAACACCAGGCCAGACTATTGCACTGCTATTAAAGATGCTGCCAACTTGAAATGAAAAGCAATATGATTCGATGGCACTATTTCTGGCTCAGGCTAAGATAACAGTACCCACCAGCAAGTATCCAAAAGAAAAAGTGTAAAGCAGAAAGATACAGAAGTCTGAATCACTGTTTTTTAGTATCCCTTCCCAAAAAAGGGAAGAGAAATCGCTATCAAAGGATCCTAAATTCTGCTAACTCTTGACATTGTATACTAACAGTGTGCAAACTAATACAAGGAAATAAGATAGCAAACAAGTTAAAGAGTTCTCTCTTTAACCAACAAATTAAACAGGGGAGAAGAGATGATCACATACATACTAATATCCGATTATTCACCTGTAAGTTCTTAAAAAGTGATAATACCAGAATGTGAAGCGTGATGAACCATTAGAAATACTTTAAACTCTTAGCCTATGAACTATCTCTATATCAGAATGGTCAAATTAACACCAAAGTGCAAAACTATGGTCCTGTGTATACCCCTATAATTGTACTTGACATGTAGCATTGAAATTCTCTTCCTGGGCAGTGAGATACAGGAAGGCCAGACTGTAGTTCATTCATTTTTGCACCCGCAGCATTTAGCACCAGGCTTGTCACAAAGAAGGCATGCAGAAAATGTTCGCAAAACTGAACTAAAAATCAGAATCTTCAATATGGAAATAATAGAACCACTGATGGGATACACACTAAACAATATTCATCACAGTTGTTCACTCTGAATGGTGTGGCCAAAGTTACCTGTGTAGCTTAGATCATAACTTAAATAATGATAATGTATGTGAAAAAGGAGTAATACCTCTAATAGAATAAAGTAAAATACAGAAGAGAACAAAATAACTCAAATTTCTGATAATATATCAAAGAGCTTAACTGCTCAGAATTACAGAGGTATTAAGACCAATGCAATTCAAGGCAATCTCTGCAGCCTTAACTGCCAGGTTATTTTCAACTCATGGCCCAAAGATTAATATGCATCATATATATGGCATTTATACATTCATCTATTCCTACATCTTCATGTCTATGCCATATGAGATATAAAGAGAGGTACAGGGGATCTAACTTTGAATAGGAAAATACAGGTTTTCTACCCTCATGGACGGTCTTCTTTACTGTTCTCATTCATCAAAAAAGATCCAGGTTTTGTTGAGGAGGAGGCGGAGTAAGATGGCCAAATAGAAGCATCCACCAATTGTCCTCCCTGCAGGAACACCAAATTGAACAACTATCCACACAAAAGAGCACCTTCATAACAAGCAAAAATCATCTGATTTTTTAACTTCATGTCACTGAAAGAGGCACTGAAGAGGGTAGGAAAGACAGTGTTCAATTGCTGACACCATCCCCTCCACCCTCCCCCATCCTGTGTGGCATGGAGAGGGAAGTTGTGCACTTGCGGGGAAAGAGAGCACACCGCTTGTGGGACTTTCCATTGGACCTCAGTGCTGCCCTGTCACAGTGGAAAGCAAGACCAGGCAGAACTCAGCTGGTGCCCACAGAGGGAGCATTTAGAGCAGCCCTAGCCAGAGGGGAATTGCCCATCCCAGCAGCTGGAACCTGAGTTCCAGAGAGCCTTGCCACCATGGGCTAAAGCGCTCTGGGGTTCTAAATAAACTTGAAAGGCAATCTAGGCCACAAGGACTGCAATTCCTGGGCAAGTCCTGTGTGGTGCTGGGTTTGGAGCCAGTGGACTTTGGCGAGTACACAACCTAGTGAGATACGAGCCAGGGCGACCAAGGCAGTGCTTGAACTCCACTCCCCACACTGCCCCCCACAACCCCAGGAAGTGCAGCTCGCAGTTTGGGGAGAGGCTCCTTCCCTCCTTTTGAGAAGAAAGGGAAGACTAAAGAGGACTTTGTCTTGCAACTTGGATACCAGCTCAGCCACAGTAGGACAGGCCACCAAGCAGGCTCCTATTCCAGGCCCTAGTTGCTGGACCACATTTCTAGACACACTCTGGGCCAGAAGGGAACCCACTGCCTTGAAGGGAAGGACCCAGTCCTGGCAGGATGCATCACCTGCTGACTAAAGGACTCCTTGGCCCTGAATAATCAGCAGTATTAGCTAGGCAGTACTTGCCAAGGGCCTTGGGTGAGACTTGGCTTCAGGCATGACCTAACACCTCACACATTCCCAGCTGTGGTAGCTACAAGGACAGACTCCTTCTGCTTAAGAAAAGGAGAGGGAAGAGTAAAGGAGATTTTGTCTTACAGCTTACCAGGGCAGCCACAGTGGAATACAGCACCAAGGGGGAACTTGCGGGGTTCCCAATTTCAGGCGTTGGCACTTAGATGGCATTTTCAGATCTGCCCTGGGCCAGAGGGGAGCCCACTGCTCTGAAGGGAGAGTCCTGGGCCTGAAAGCATTCATCATAAGCTGATTGAAGGGTCCTTGGGCCTGAGTGAACATCAGCAGTAGCCAGGCAGTACTCACCACGGGCCTGGGACAATGATGGCCATGGGGACAGAATTCTCTGCTTGTGGAAAGGGAAGGTAAGAGTAGGAAGGATTTTGTCTTGTGGCTTGAGTGCCAGCTCAGCCGCATTAGAATAGAGCACCAGCTAGATTCCTAAGGTTTCCAACTCCAGGCCCTGGCTCCTGGATGGCATCTCTGGACCTACCTAGGGCTAGGGAGACCTTGCCACCCTGAAGGGAAAGACACAAACCTGGCTGGTTTTGCTATCTGCTGATTGCAGAGTTCTAGTATCTTGAGCAAACATAGGCAATAGGCAGGCAGTGGTTACCATGGGCCTTGAGTGAGACCCGGTGCCATGCTGACCGCAGGTCTGACCCAGCACAGTCCCAGTAATGGTGGCCACAGGAGTGCTTGTGTCACCCCTCCTCCACTTCCAGGCAGCTCAGCACAGAAAGAGATTCCATTTGTTTGGGAGAAGGTAAGGGAAGTGAACAAGAGTCTTGGCCTAGTAACCCAGAGACTTCTTCTGGATCTTATCCAAGACCACCAAGGCAGCACCTCTATGAGTCTGCAAAAGCCACTGTTACTGGGCTCAGGGTGCCCTCTAATGCAGACATGGCTGCAGTAACTAAAAACTTAAGATTACAACACCCAAGTCTCTTCAAATACCTAGAAAGTCTTCTCAAAAAGAAGGGGTACAAATAAGCCCAGATTGCAAAGATGACAATAAATACCTAACACTTCAACGACCAAACACCAACGGACATCCAGAAGCATCAAGACCATCCAGGAAAACACGACCTAATTAAAACAAACTGAATAAGGCACAAGGAATCAATCCTGGAGAGACAGAGATAATGCGACATTTCAAACATATAATTCAAAATAGCTGTTTCAAAGGATAAATGTTTGAGGGGATGGATACCCCATTCTCCATGATGTGACTATTACTCATTCTATGCCTGTATCAAAACATTTACTGTACCCTATAAATATATATAACTCCTATGTACCCATAAAAATTAAGTTAAAAATTTAAACAACTGAAATTGCTGTTTTTGAGGAAATGCAATAAAATTCAAGATAAAATAGAGGATGAATTCTGAATCCTATCAGATAAATTTAACTAACAGACTAAAATAATTTAAAAGAATCAGGCAGAAATTCTGAAGTTGAAAAACGTAACTGACATACTGAAGAATGCACCAGTTTCTTAACAGAAGAAAGAGTCAGTAAGCTTGAAGACAAGCTCTTTGAAAATACACAGTCAGAGGAGAGCAAAGAAAAAAAGAATGAAAGACAATGAGGCACACTTACAAGATCTAGAAAATAGCCTCAAAAGACCAAATCCAAGAGTTATTGGGCTTAAAGAGGAGGCAGAGAGACAGAGGGGCAGGGATAGAAAGTTTATTCAAAGGGATAACAGAAGAATTCCCAAACCTAGAGAAAGGTATCAATATTCAAGTACAAGAATGTTATATAACACCAAGAAGATTTAACCCATGTAAGACTACCTCAAGACATTTAATCAACAAACTTTCAAAGGTCAAGGATAAAGAAAGGATCTTAAAGCAGCAAGAGAAAGGAAACAAATAACATACAATGTAGCTCCAATAAGACTGGCGGGAGACTTTTCAATGGAAACTTTACAGGCTACGAGACAAGAGGCACAACATATTTAAAGTGCTTAAGGAAAAAAAACCCTTTATCCTAGAGTAGTATGTATCTAGTGAAAGTATCCTTCAAACATTAAGGAGAAATAAGGGCTTTCTCAGACAAACAAAAGTCAAACAAAAGGGATTTTATCAACAACAGACCTGTCCTATGAGAAATGCTAATAGGAGTTCTTCAATCTGAAAGAAAAGGACTTTAATGAGCAAAAAGAAATAATCTAAAGGTACAAAACTCACTGCTAATAGTATATAGAAAAGCACATAATATTACAACACTGTAATTGTGGTGTTTAAATTACTTATATCTTGAGTAGAAAGACTAAAAGATAAACCGATCAAAAATAATAACTACAACTTTTAAAAACACAGTACAATAAAATATAAACAGAAACAAAAAAAGTTAAAAAGCAGGTGGGATGATGATAAAATATAGAGTTTTTATTAGTTGTTTTCTTTGCTTGTTTATGCAATCAGTGTTATCACCAGTTTAAAATAATGGGTTATTTAAGACCCATTATCAAATATCTATCTATAGATAGGTAGATAGCTAGATAGATATTATATGCAAGCCTCATAGTAGCCTCAAACTAGAAAACATACAATAAATACACAAAAAATTAAAAGCAAGTAATTAAAACATAACACCAGTGAAAAATCACCTTCACTAAAAGGAAGACAGCAAGGAAGGAAGGAAGGAAGGAAGAGATGACCACAAAACGACCAGGAAACAAATAAAAATATGGTAGGAGTAAGTTACTTACTTATCAGTAATAATATTGAAAGTAAATGAATGAAACTCTCCTATCAAAAGACACAGAGCGGCAGAAAGGATTTAAAAAAACAAACAAAAAAAAGTCCCAACTATCTGTTGCCTATAAGAAACACACTTTATCTATAAAGACACACATACTGAAAATAAAGAAATGGAAAAAGATATTCCATGCCAATGGAAACCAAACAAGAGCAGGGGTAGCTATACTTATTTGAGACAAAATAGATTTCAAGACAAAAACTATAGACAAATAAGGTGATTAAATAATGATGAAGGGGTCAATTCAGCAAGAAGATATAACAATTGTAAATATATATGTACCCAACACTGGAGGACTCAGATATATAAAGCAATATTAGAGCTAAAGAGTAAGCGAGCAAGCAAGCAAGAGAGAGAGAGAAAAGTAGAGTTAAAGAGAGATCTAGATCCCAAGATGATAATAGTTGGAAACTTCAGCATCCCATTTTCAGTGCTGGACAGATCATCCAGACAGAAAAGAAACATCAAACTTAATCTCACTTCTGTAACAAATGGACCTAACAGATATTTACAGAACATTTTATCCAATGGCTGCTGCATACACATTCTTCTCCTCAGCACATGGATCATTCTCAAGGATAGATCATATGTTAGGCCACAAAACCATTCTTTAAAATTCAAAAAAAAAATGAAATTATATCAAGTATCTTATCTGACCACAATGGGATAAAACCAGAAATCAATAACAAGAGGAATTTTGTAAACTATATAAACGCATAGAAAGTAAACAATATGCTCCTGAATGACCAGTGGTTCAATTAGGAAATTAAGAAAAATTTTAAAACTTCTTGAAACAAATGATAATAGAAACACAACATACCAAAAATCTATAAGATATAGTGAAAGCAGTACCAAAAGGAAGATTTACAGCTATAATCACCTATATAAAAACAACAGAAAAATTTCAAATCAGCAAGCTACCAATGCAACTTAAAGAACTAGAAAAGCAAGAGCAAACCAAACCCAAAATTAGTAGAAGAAATAATGAAGACCGGAGAAGAAATAAATAAAATAGAAACAAAAAAAATCAATGAAATGAAATGTTGGTTTTTTCAAAAGATAAAATTGACAAACCTTTAGGAGACTAAGAAAAAAAGAAAGAAGACTCAAATAAATAAAATAAAAGATAAAAAAGAAGAAATTAAAACCAATACTGCAGAAATTCAAAGGATCATTAGAGGCTACTATGAGTAACCATATGTCAACAAATTGGAAAACCGAGAAAGGACAAATTCTGACACACATACAACCTACAAAGATTGAATCATGAAGAAACCCAAAACCTGAACAGACCAATAACAAATAATGAGATCAAGGCCAGGTGCAGTGGCTCACGCCTGTAATCTCAGCACCTTGGGAGGCCAAGGTCGGGAGTTTGAGACCAGCCTGACCAACATGAAGAAACCCCGTCTCTACTAAAAATACAAAAAAAAAAAATTAGCCAGGCATGGTGGCGCATGCCTGTAATCCCAGCTACTCAGGAGGCTGAGGCAGGAGAATCACTTGAACCCAGGAGGCGGAGGTTGCAGTGAGCTGAGATCATGCCACTGCACTCCAGCCTGGGCAACAAGAGCAAAACTCCATCTCAAAAAAATAAATAAAATAAAATAAAACAAATAATGAGATCAATGCTATAATAAAAAGTCATCCAGCAGAGAAAAGCTCAGGACTCAATAGCTTCACTGCTGAATTCTACAAAATATTTAAAGAACTAATACGAATGCTACTCAAACTATTCTGAAAGATAGAGGAGGAGGAATGCTTCCAAACTCATTCTATGAGGCCAGTATTACCTTGATACCAAAACCATACAAAGACACATTTAAAAAAAAGAAAAAGAAAAGATACAGGCCAACATCTCTGATAAACATTTATGCAAAAATTCTCAATAAAATACTAGCAAACTGAATCCAATAACACATTAAAAAGACCACTCATCATGATCAAGTGGGATTTAACCTGAAGATGCAAGGATGGTTTGACATATGCAAATCAATCAATGTGATACATCATATTAACAGAATGAAGGACAAAAACCATATGATCATTTCAATGGACGCTGAAAAAGCATTTGCTAAAATTCAGCATTCCTTCATGATAAAAAAAAAACATTCAAAAAACTAGATACAGAAGGAACATACCCCAACACAATAAAAGCCATATATGACGGAACCGCAGCTAGTATCATACTGAATGGAGAACAACTGAAAGCCTTTCCTCTAAGGTCTACAACACACGGATGCCCACTTTCACCACTGTTATTCAAAATAATACTGGAAGTCCTAGCTAGAGCAATCAGACAAGAGAAAGAAATAAAGGATATTCCAATTGGAAAGAAAGAAGTCAAATTATCATTGTTTGTAGATGACATGATCTTATATTTGGATAAACCTAAAGATTCCACCAAAAAACTATTATAACTAATAAATGCAGTAAAGTTGTAGGATACAAAACCAACATACAAAAAAAAAGTAGCATTTCTACATGCCAACAGCAAAAAATCTGAAAAAAAAATCAAGAAAGCAATCCCATTTACAATAGCTACAAATAAATAAAATACCTAGGAATTAACTTAACCAAAGAAGTGAAAGATCCTTACAATGAAAACTATAAAACATTGATGAAATAAGTGGAAGAAGACACTAAAAAATGGGAAGATATACCATGTTCATGGATTGGAAGAATCAATATTGTTAAAATGTCCACACAACCTAAAGCAATCTACAGATTCTTCATGGACTGGAAGAATCAATATTGTTAAAATGTCCATACTACCCAAAGCAATAGACAATTTAATGTCTATCAATATACCAATGACATTCTTCATAGAAATGGAAAAAAACAATTCTAAAATTTATATGGAACCACAAAGACCCAAAATAGCCAAAGCTATGCTGAGGAAAAAGAACATAACTGGAGGAATCACATTACCTGACTTCAAATTATACTACAATGCTACAGTAACTAAAACAGCATGGTATTAGCATTAAAAATAAACTCACAGGCTAATGGAACAAAATAGAGACCCCAAAAACAAATGCATACATCTACAGTGAACTCATTTTTAACAAAGGTGCCAAGAACATACATTAGGACAGTCTCTTCAGTAAGTGGTGCTGGGGAGACCGGCTATCCATAGGCAGAAGAATGAAACTAGACCCCTATCTCTCACCATACACAAAAAATCAAATCAAAATGAATTAGAGACTTAAATCTAAGACCTCAAACTATAAAACTACTACAAGGAAACATTGGGAAAACTCTCCAGGGCATTGGACTGGGCAAACATTTCTCGAATAATACTCCGTAAGCACAGGCAACCAAAGCAAAAGTGGACAAATGGGATCACATCAAGTTTAACAGCTTATGCACAGCAAAGAAAACAATCAATAAAGTGAAGAGATAACCCACAGAATGGGAGAAAATATTTGCAAACTACCCATTTGACAAGTGATTAACAACCAGAATACAGAAGGAGCTCAAACAACTCTATAGGAAAAAATCTAATAATCTGATTTTAAAATGGGCAAAAGATCTCTATAGACATTTCTCAAAAGACATGCAAATGGCAAATAGGTCTATGAAAAGGTGTTCAATATCACTGATCATCAGAGAAATGCAAAATCAATCAGATATCATCTCACTCCAGTCAAAATGGCTTTTATCCAAAAGACAGGCAATAATAACCGCCAGCAAGAATGTGGAGAAAAGGGAACCCATGCACATTGTTTGGGGAAATGTAAATTAATTAGTACGATCACTATGGAGAAAGTTTTTGGACATTCCTCAAAAAAAACAAAAATAGAGCTACCATATGATCCAGCAATCCCATTCTCAGGTATATACCCATAACAAAGGAAATCAGTATATCAAAGAGATATCTCCACTCCCATGTTTACTGCGGCATTATTCACAATAGCTAAGATTTGGAAGCAACCTATGTCCATCAACAGAAACGGATAAAGAAAATGTGGTACATATACACAATGTAGTACTATACAGCCATAAAAAAAGAATGAGATCTTGACATATGCAACAACATGGATGAAAATGAAGGTCACTGTGTTATGTGAAATAAGCCAAGCAGAGAAGGACAAACTTTGCATGCTCTTATTTGTGGGATCTAAAAATTAAAACAATTGAACTCATGGGGATGAATTTATCAGGACATAATACCATTATAAGTTGAGGAGCATCTATATTTAATATTGAGATAGGAGGTAGAATGTAGAACAACATATGCAAAATATTAAAAATACAGACACAAAATAAAACTACATATATACACTACAATGCTTGGAAAGATATCAAGCTGACTGCAATGATTACCTCTGGAAGGTAAATAGAGAGAAAAATATTGAAGGAAGATTTGTCTTCTTTTTCAATATATTGTTTGAATTTTTCTGAGATATTATTCGTCTATCACTTGCTCAATTTAAAACATTTTTCTAATCTCTAAAATGAGATAAATAATCAAGATTTTGCATTTGGTCCTTACTATTTCAAACACTACATAACAATTTTGTGTATTGTTTATGTCAGAATAACTGACAAAACATTTAGATCCAACAAAACCCAATATATACAACAAAAGGCATAAACTTAGAAATTTTAAATTTTAAAAGGGGTACATCAGAAGAAAAAAAATCTTACACTTTAAAAACTCACATTCTACCCACTAGAAGTAGGCTGGATACTATAAAAACTGCTTTCATACATACCCTGTAACTCATTTATAATAAATGTGTCTTACAGATTAATGGTTCACAATAATATCATCAAATAATATCATCAAACTGCAAACCACTACCTCCAAAATAATCACCATATACATGAGCAACTTTTCTTCTCCCTTGCTTTTGCTGTACATACTATTTCCTTTCCTGATAAATGTCTAATTTGCTAGCAATTTAAGCAGTGGTTTAATTTTAGCACTAATTAAGAATACATTTTTCTTGTTCTTTCAACATTTTCCTAGAAATGATACCCAAGGACCAGACACCATGACAGTCAATCTGCACGAGTCATAATACAATTGTTAAGAGTATAAGAAGAACAATACTCACCTAAAATCACATTTCTTTTGTTTCTTAAAAAACTCAACACAAAAATTGTAGCTCATAGCTCAATTAAATTCCCAAATCAGCTATGAACATATCTTTGTATTTTCCACAGAATGTTATTCATTAGAACTTCAATGGACATTGCCATGAAAGAACTCAAAATTAACACAGAGCATAATGTCAAATGCATGAAATGCAATTTGGTATACATTAAAGGTGCCAGTTTTACTTTCTTAGAGAGCTTTTGCTGATCTGTATTGGAATTTTAAAGTTCCAATAAAAATTATTTATAACATGATTACAAGTAGCCATTAAGTACACCTTGCTTTATTATATTTTCTATGCTAAGAATGGGCAGAAGCAAGATACAGAAGTAGAAGACTAAAGAAAAGGAGGGCCAGGCACAGTGGCTCACGCCTGTAATCCCAGCACTTTGGGAGGTCAAGGTGGGCAGATCACCTGAGGTAAGGAGTTCAAGACCAACCTGGCCAACATGGTGAAACCCCAGCTCTATTAAAAATACAAAGATTAACCGGGCGTGGAGGCATGCACGTGTAATCCCAGCTACTATGGTGGCTGAGACAGGATAATTGTTTCAACCCGGGAGGCGGAGGTTGTAGTGAGCCAAGAGGGACGCTCCATCTTTTAAAAAAAAAAAAAGGACCAGATTTCAATCCTCTTCCCTTGTGCCTAAGTACAACAACAAACAGTAAAATTCAGAATGGAACAGAAACAAGCAGAGGATTTTTAGTAATAGAATTGCTTTAAAACGCATATCTAGACATCGGGGAGAAAAGCAGATCAAGGGAAGAAATCAAGGGAAAAGAGGCAAGTTCCCTCTTCTCCTCTTTAAATGAGACCAATTATTTCATTCAATCAACATATCACCCATTTATTTAGCCAAATGGTCTTCAATGTCACGCATATCTTTTAGTAACATGTGCTATATTTTCTCAATATTTAAAATATTACATGTTAAAATTATTAGTATATAATTATCATGTGAAGAAAAAGAGGAAAAAAATTAAGTTTAATCTGATTATCTTTCTGTCATCAAATAATGAAAGATATGCTCCAGTTTTGAGTGAAGGTACAAAGTGGGGGAATATAATGAAAACAGAAAACTGTGCCAACTACTCCCAGAGTGTATCGTTTAGTTAATGGTTCCTAGTACACTGATAATATTCAACTGCTTTCTAAAGTTCTTCATTTATTCCCAGGAAACAATAAAGCAGACTTTCATACTGCACATGCCATTTTATATGAATCTTGCTTACTTCATTCAGGATAGATAAAAGCCACGTTGTATGAAAAAAAAAAATACCCTAACGAATGGGAAATATCTAAACTTTCAACTGCTACAGATGACTCAGTGAGTGGGCAGTTGCAGAAACTGAGGCCAGAAAAAGCTTATGTTTTCATGAAGATCACTTTGAAATGCAGTTCTGGGTAGACATTATTTGCTCTTGCATTATGATTTTGTTATACTTCCACTCTAAGCAATGATGAAATGTTGCATCCCACTGCAGAAGAAAAAGATGGAGTTTCTCTCATCATTATAGAAATAAGAAACTCTTTCTAAATTGAAGCCTTTTCTGGTTACTAGAACCATATTACAAGATTTAAAATATTGCTACTTTGCCTCTATCATCTTGGCCTCCAATGAGATTGTCTCTCAAACTGCTGATTGGGTATGGTGAAAGCAGTCAAGTCTATCTCCCAATACCAACAACAAGATTTCAAATTGTTTACTCTGAAGAAAAGCAGAGACATTTAAGTGCTAAACATGTTTTAAAATAAGATAGTAACATATTTTTAGAAATATATTTATTTACAGCCAAGATTTAATGAATAAAATATTACAGGTAAGTAAAAATACAACCATGATAGGCAAACTTACATATTGATTGTAAGGGTAAATAATTATTAAAGGGTTATCATATTCCAGTAAAGAACTTAAATAAGAAATAGTACAAATCAAGTACAGTAGTAACAGCTTCCACCGGTAGCATATTTATTTAGAAAGTTCTTTCACATATATTCAGCCTCTGAGTCTAATATTTATTGGACGTTCATATATCATACCCTATACTAAGTCCTGGGGACACGAAGATGAATAAAACACATCCCTTTAGTTTCCATTCATCTCATTTGACAATCAAAACCATATTAAGAAAAAAAGGCAGGATTATCTCCATCTTACAGGAATAAAATAAAGCGTAAGATGTTAAGGAATATTTTTCACATGACCACAAACTCAATTTTAAAAAAAGCTTATTCAATTCTATTCTATTATATCCATAACCTTTATGACCATGCCACATATTTATTACAATGCCACCAATTCATTTTAGAACAGAATGACTTTTTTTAATTTCCAACTTTTAGGTTCAGGGGACACATTTACAAGTTTGTTGCATGGGTAAACTGTGTGTCACAAGGGTTTGGTACAGGTTATTTTATCACCCAGGTAATGAGCATAGTACCTGGTAGTTAAAAACAGAACTTTAGAATATAGAATCAATTTTACTGACCATTCTGAGAGTTACTGCAAATAATATATCCAGTAGGCCTTTAGACAACTACAAATTTAACACTTGTGTGACATGAAGGTCCATAAATATAGAAATACCTAATTTTATTGAGGCAAAGGTTTAACATCTTGTGACACAGCAAAGTGAGTGTTCAGGATCCATGGTGTAACTTGGCTTTGCTGTTTTCTTCTCATATACCTCTCCAGAATACCTGCAAAGTGATATTTTATTGCATCTTCTGGGGGGAAATTCCATGTTCTAGGACTGTGCTAATACTAGCCACCTGTGGCTACGAAGCATCTGAAATGCAGCTAGTCTGAAGTGAAATGTGCTTTAAGTGGAAAATATACATTGGATTTGGAAGATAGAAAAAATAGAATGTAAAATATCTCAATAATTGATTATATTGATGGCATGTTGCAATATACAATTTATACTAAAATAAAATATATCATTAAAATTAATTTCACCTGCTTCTTTGTACTTTTTAAAATGTGGCTACTAGAAAATTTGAAACTACATATGTGGTTTGCACTATTTCTATTGGACAGCACTGCTGTAAGATATACCCAAGAGATCTGAGACATATTCTTTGAGACTATAAAGAGTCTGCTCTACTAATATATTCGGAGAATGATCATAGGAGGAGGAGGAGGTAGGATTTATTAATGATAAAGTCTATGATACATTATCAGAAAAAAGAGCAGGTTATCAGATTATTAAAGGTACTACTGCTTCAATATGTATTCAACTTATCGAATGTAACTTAGCAATATGAAAAAAAGAAAAATGCCAATTCCTGCAGTGAACATAAATCTGCTCTCTCCTCAATCAGTCTCAGCTCCTGTATGCCTTTCACAGTGTGACCACTTTACTGCATTCATTGTAACTGATACATAAACTATATCCCTATTATATGTAGTATAAGGTCAATTAGATTTTTTTTTTTTTTTTTTTTGAGACGGAGTCTTGCTCTGTCAGCAGGCTGGAATGTAGTTGTGCAATCTCGGCTCACTGCAACCTCCGCCTCCCGGGTTCAAGCGATTCTCCTGCCTCAGCCTCCTGGGTAGCTGGGACTATAGGTGCAGGCCACCACACCCGGCTAAGTTTTTGTATTTTAATAGGGATGGGGTTTCATCACGTTGGCCAGGATGGTCTCGATCTTCTGACCTCGTGATCTGCCCGCCTCAGCCTCCCAAAGTGCTGGGATTACAGGCGTGAGCCACCGCGCCCGGCCGAGGTCA